>NC_062559.1:37823624-39073624 GCF_016906955.1 Phacochoerus africanus
TATAATTTTTAAGTTCTATGTAAAATTATTTCATAATATTTATTTATTTATTTATTTTGGATTTTTAGGGCCACACCCGTGGCCTATGGACGTTCCCAGGCTAGGGGTCTAAATCAGAACTACAGCTGCCGGCCTACACCACAGCCACAGCAACTCGGGTTCCAAGCCGCGTCTGAGACCTACACCACAGCTCACAGCAACATCGAACCTGCATCCTCATGGATACTAGTCGGATTCATTTCTACTGCACCATGATGGGAACGCCCATAATAATTTCTAACAGAAAGCAAAATATTTTAAATAAAAGTGTTTTAAGTTAGAAGTTGGCTGGTGTAAGCTATGATTTACGAGATTAACTGGGACAGGGGCTTGGTGCCTAAGGGTTAAGGACAGCTAAGAAAGGATGCAGGCTGGCTGTGTAGGGTGAGAATTCACATCTAAGAAAACTGAGTACAGGAAAGAAGAGAAAGAGGACTGTCGCAGAGAGGAAAGTAGGACAAGAAGCAACACATTTCAGATTTCATGAGACCTGTGTCTGAAGTTACCAGGGAAGATGATGCTAGAAAGAAAGGGGGTGAGGAATGGGAGCACAGGGTTTCTAGGAACCAGATGAACCCCTTAGAATAACCAACATGGGATCAAACCAAAAATCACAGAAAGATAAGCCGAGGGATGCTGTTTCTGTGCCAGTGGGATTCAGCCTGGTCTAAAATCTGATCCCATAAAGGCCCCTCCCTGCAGACCAGGCAGTAGGCCTCCCTGGGAAAGGTGGGTCGTCCATTCAGGAACACGGCCTCACTGGGCTACCATTCTGCAATGAGAGAAGATATTGCAGCTTTTCCAGGGTAGAGAAATGAGGCCTTCCTTCACCAGGGCCCAGAGGTACGAACCTGAGGGACTCCATGGGGAAGCTTCCAGAATCTATACATTCAAAGGATGTATCAGTTCATATGCGCATTTTTCTGGATGAGGTCATTCACCTCCCACCTGATATTAAAGGGATCAGCAGCCAAGTATCGTGGATCTAGAACAGGAGCTGGCAAATATTCTGCAAAGTTCCAAATAATAAACATTGGGGGTTGTGTGGGTTACACATTTTCTGTTTTGACTACTTAACACAGACGTGGTGGCGGAGCAACCATAGACAGTGAGTAAATGAATGGATGCATCAGAATTTTAGTAAAACACTCTGTACAAAACTAGCTGTTGCTGGATTTAACCGGACAGCCTGCCATCATTTGCCCTGATGGAGAAAGACCCTCGGGGGCAGGATCCCCAGGAACTCAGAGGGCAGCTCTGTCCCTGCACAGGACCAGCTTCCAGACTCCCTGTCCCAGCCCCCTGTTCCTTCCCCCTGGCTCCTCCAGCCAGAGCTGGAGGTCTTATAGGGTCTAAAAATGTTGATTCCAGGAATTTTAAGTGAATGATAAAGGGAATTTAAAAGGAAGGGAGAAATATCTAATGTTTATCTATGTTTTTAAAAAATATTTCCTTGAGGGAGTTCCCTTCATGGCTCAGTGATTAACGAACCTGACTAGGATCCATGAGGATTTGGGTTCGATCCCTAGCCTTGCTCAGTGGGTTAAGGATCTGGCGTTGCCGTGAGCTGTGGTGTAGGCCGGCAGCTGTGGCTCCGATTAGAACCCTAGCCTGGGAACTTCCATATGCTGTGGGTGTGGCCCTAAAAAAAGCAAAAAAAAAAAAAATAAAAAATAAAAAATAAACATTTCCTTGATTCTATGAGACCATTAGGTGCCCCCTCACTATGACCTGATTTTTTTCTTTTTTTTATAGCCGCACCTGCAGCATATGGAGGTTCCCAGGACAGGGGTCGAATCAGAGGTGCAGGTGCCAGTCCACACCACAGCCACGGCAACACCAGATCTGAGCCACATTTGCGACCTACACTGTAGCTTGTGGCAATGCTGGAGCCTTAACCCACTGAGCGAGGCCCGGGATTGAGCCCGCATCCTCATGGAGACTATGTCAGGTCCTTAACTGCTGAGCCACAATGAGAACTCCTGGATTTTAGTGTTTGGGGGGCAATGTTCATCACTATTGTATTTAAATAAGCCTTTGTGTAATTATTAATACCCTTTTCACCAACTATGTGAGCTCCCTGAGAGTAGGAAAGGTAAATGCCTTGGTCACAGCTGCCTATGTCTCTCTACCTAAAACAAGGGCTGACACAAGTGCTCAACCTGGTTGAAAGCGGGCATGTATGTATTTTTACATAGTTGTAATTAGAGCAGGTCCAAATGCTTAGCCTCCTTTTTGTAAATATTATCTTGAATTTTGACAAGGATAAATGATCATCATTTTTAATGGCTACACACCCGTCCATGGGGGAGACCCACCACAGACTGTTTAAACCTATCCTTCCCACTGAGCAGTGAACTGCCCTGCAATGATTCATACTTATAAAGCATGCTGTAAAGTGCCTGTGTCACATTTTTATGAAATCTACTTGGGTCATAGGACGGGGCATCTCAAAGGCTAAGGAACTATGCCACCCCAGAGCTTAGGGGAGGACAGTGTCTGGTCACCCCCTTCGGCATCAAGAGTGGAGACACTGGTGTTATCATAACGTCAATGGGACATATCATTGCTTAAAACCCTTTGCCAGGGTAACAGTACATCTAAAATGATCCCTCGTTGTTTAATTTGCTTATTTTTGATAGCTAATAGAGCTAAAAGAAATTTAAAAGTCCTATTTGGGGACTCTAATTTCTGCTCACCTTTCTCTTACCATGAATTCTGCTTTTCATGGTAAGAGAAAGGTAACAGGAGCCCCTAAATACATGGTATATTGTGATGGTTTTAAAAGAATAAGGAGAAAATGTACCTTTTTTTTTTTTTTTTTTAACGAACTGCAAAGCCTGGGCCACAGTTCACCACAATGCTCCATTTTCTGGCAACTAAGGTGCCTGCGGGGGTCCCCCAGCATGAGCCCCTCGATAACAGGGGGCAGGGCCCAGGAGTGCAGTTGGTAGGCGAAGCTGGCTGGTTGTAGTGGGGCCCTGCAGTCCCAGGCCAGATTCTACACAGCGAACGGGGGGCCTGAGCTCCACAGGGGCCCCCATTCCTGCTTAATGATCCTTCAGGGAAGGCAGCAAGCTGCCTGCCAGAAGGGATTTAGCCAGGAACATGAACACGAGCCATTTGATCATGATGAGACACTGATCTGGTTCAACCCACTTAAAAAAAAATCCAACAGATACATGAATACTGACCACTCAAGATGGCATTCAAATTAATCTCGGACTATATGAAGGACTAGGCATGGGAATAAACTCAGAGCGCTGAAGACTCTCAACCTGATATTTTCCCATGAACACTGAGTACTGTTTTTTATATATACAAAAATTTTTATATGGTTTTGTATAAGGTATTTCAAACTACATTTTATGTTAAGATTCTTGAAGCAATTCATACTGACGCTGAGCCACAAAGTTCACTGTGTGTTCTCTACCCTCCTGTGAGTTCCCCATCGCCTTCCTTGGCAGGACCCTGGGTCCTCTGCAGCCTGCACACCCCTGAGAGTTCCTGTGGACACCCCTCCCCCCCAGTCCACATTTTCTGTCTCTGCCGGACCAAGAGGTGCTCAGGGAGACAGACGCCACATGCCCGCATCTGTTTCGCTACAAGAAAACCCGGGTTTCGGTTCTCCATCACCTGGAGCAGGGATGGACCCTCTGCATCCGCTCCCACCCCCGGCATACGCAGAGACAGAAGGCCTGTTAATGCTGACACCCAGGATAAACAAGACGATGGAAGACAGGCAGCAGCCACAATGAAGGGAGCTCTGGAAGGGAGCCCAGTCCACTGGGGTTGGTCCTGGTTCTCCCAATGCCACTGCTAGGGGCCCTGGGCAAGGAGGATCCTTCCACACCTCTAGCCTCTGTGCCCTGTCTGCAAAATGACAGATGACAGGGTTGGAGTCAATGGCATCAAGAGCCTCCCTCAACTCTGACATTCTGGGGTCCTATATATACCATTCAAATGTATTTTTATAACTTTATCTCCCTTGGTATGCAGTGTGATTTAGACACAACATAAGCACAAAATAAACTAACAGGCAGTCCAAATCACAGTGAAAACACCTCCAGCAGTCTGTAATGACAGAGCTTACGTATGTACATGTGTGTGTGTTCAGAAAGCACTACCACCAATTACAGATACAAGCACTCAGCATCCTTAGGTTATTCATACACATCTACCTAACAATTATTCACCTCCTATTTCCTCCCCCAAATCCACAGGAAGCTACTAACTTCTAATTCCAATGTTGGCCACCACTAGGGTTCAGCTGGCAGAGTCCCTGATTAGCCACCAAGTGCAAACATCCAGTTCAATTTGTCTAGTCTCAGGCTTGCTGGTGAAGTGTACAGACACTTTTATCTCACTTGGAAAGGCCTCAGCAATCATCTGCATGACTTGCAGGAAAACTAGACGAAGAGTAAATTCTAGGGAAACATCTAGCAGCAGCAGGCACGAAGACTGGCAGGCATTTTGTCCAAGTCAAATGGGGGCGGGTGTAAGACAGGCCAATGACCCTGAGTCAGCATCCTGAGCCTCCAGGAGGCTGGGTTCACACAGGCAGCTCTTCCGGCGGGTTTGAGCCTCGGGTGGGGTCAGCTGGTGCTCTGCCCTCTGGCCTTTCCAGGGCGAGGGTGACCTCCAGCTGGAGAGAACAGCCAAACTATTGTTTGCAGCTTTGCAGGAAGCTGTTTGAAAGGGTCATTGAAAAATGATCTTACTAAATCAAGCTGTACCAATATTTTTATTTCCTTTCATGTGATGACACATTTAAAGGCATTAGATGGGCCTGTTTATAAAGCCTGGGAAACAAGTCTGTGTGACTTAAGTTCAGAAAAACAAGAGCGTCCTGCTCTTAAAGCATGGAGCAGAGGGAGCGCGCCATGGCCTGCACCTGTCTCAGAGCATGTACTCGCTCTCGGCGACTCAGGGACGTTTGGCCCCCCAAAAAAGCAGATCAGATCCAAAACACTTTTGCAAAGAAATGTCACCTGTTCCGACAGCTGTGCATATTAAACCACCCTCTCAAGGTTCTAACATATTTTTAGAATAAGAAGCAATTATTTTTACAACTTATTTTTTAAATAAAGGACAAATCACTGTCACTCATCTGGGAAACTGCTTTACGTAGTGTTAGTGGAGAAGAGAAATAAACTCACTTGACCTCCCAGGTGTCCCCTGTCTTCACCCCCCAGATCGGCCGCATCTGAATTAAGACAGAGCCTGCCTTTGAAGAGGTAAAAACTGGGACCCTACGGACCTACATATGGGGTCAGTGGGCAGGCGTCCACCGTTCTCCTCTCCCCAGAAAGTGTGTTTTTAGGGCGAGTCAGGCAGATGAAACATGGAAGCCCTCATCTGGTAAGGATCACAGGAGCAAGGAGCAGAGAAAAAAAATCAGAAAACAGAGTATGAAAAGGAGACTTTCCCCTCTTCACCATGTCATCAGGGATCAACTATGAAACCCAAGACTTTTGGAGACTTTCAGAGGAAGGAACCATAGAAAGAATAGATAGTTTCACGGATAAGGGAAGGGGTCTTGGCCTTCGAGGCAGGCCCTCTGCCAGGTCCAACAGCCAAAGAGAGGCGAGGTTGGGAGGGGACCCAGCCCCCCCTTCGACAAAGCCTCCCTACACTGCTCTGTGCGCTGCAGAAACCCAGCAAGCCTGGCGCTTCCCAAAACGGGCAGGCTCCCTACCTAAAACCAGGAAAAGCACAATCAGGCCAATGGCTGGTAATTTTGACCGCTAAGCTCATAATGACAATGTCTAATGCTAAGGAGGGAAAGCCCTGAGTCGTACTGTCTAAGAGACCCGAAAACACTGCTGCCGTTTTTTAGCCTTTTATATTCTATTTGACATAATTTAAACATGTTATGGGTCAGACTTAACCCTACAAGGAGCCACGAGGGAAAGGATCCCTTCCAAACAACTTCCATCTTACAAGAGAAAGGCACGGGCAGGCCCCCGCTGTCGGAACCGTCCGTCTGCAAGTGACCCGTCCCACAGTGGCAGGATCTCAGTTCAGCAGGTGCCAGGCATGGCGCTAAGCCCCTCACATCGACTGTCTACTTAGCCCTCTCGGTGCTTTCGTGACTTTCAGGTTTTAAAGATTCCCACTTTACAGACTGGGAAGGAAAAGCACAGAGAGGGTTAATAAACCAAGATAACGCAGTTAGGAAGGAGGGGGCTGTCTGAACCCCCACTCTCCGCCCTCCTCTTCCACGGCAACCCTCTCCTCTGCTGGAGCCATGAGCTATTACTGGCTTGGCTGTGTGGCCCCTCTAGACTGTTATTAAGCCAACTCGAAGGACCTAATGGATGTTTTTTGGTGCCTGTGTTTCTAGTATGCTGATACACCTTAGCCCAGGGGCCCCGCATGCTTATTGACCTTGTTTTTTTGTTGTTGTTGTTTGTTTGTTTGTTTGTTTAATTGAGGAGTAAAACAAATACCTGAATATTGAGAACAGAATTATTTTTGGAGGGGTGACTTTTTAAAAGTTTCAAGAACACACAAAGAATCGCCATGTACTCCTGGATCCCGTACAGTTTCGTTTTGTTTTATTTTGCTTTTTAGGGCCATACCCGTGGCATATGGAAGTTCCCAGGCTAGGGGTTGAATTGGAGCTGTAGCTGCCGGCCTACACCACAGCCACAGCAACGCAGGATCCGAGACACATCTGCGACCTGCACCACAGCTCACGGCAATGCCGGATCCTTAACCCACTGAGCCAGGCCAGGGATCACACCCACATCCTCATGGATGATAGCTGGGTTCATTACTGCTGAGCCACAATGGGAACTCCACTGGACCCAGTATGTTTTAATGGCTGGATTAAAGATTTCAGACAAGTAATTAAGAATTAATGTGAGTTGAGTGCTTTGGCGTTTAGAAAGGCCTTCGGCTGCACTAACTCCTTTGATTCTCTTGTCATCTCTCTGAGGTCAGGCAGGCAGCCCTACCCTTGTTTCACCCACGATACAAATGAGGCTGAAGGGACGGTAAATTCAGAGCCGGCGCTTCGACACCTCCCTCCCCTCCCTTCGCTGCCTGGTGCTTCGTTTCAGACTTTATTTGCTTTGGTGCCAACCAGCAGACCGACCACGTTTTAAATTCTGTAAATAAAGCATTTTATACATTTAATCCAAACATGTAAAATTCTATAAATAAAATCATGTCATTTGGGGGCTTCTCTCTTTAACCATTCTCTTGCATGTTAACCTTACAGATGTGATTAATGCCCACAGCCAAGTACTCAGGAAGAGCAGCCTGGTGTGAGTTGGGAGGCCTGCGGGTGGTGCGTGGGCCTCCTTGGCACCTGCCAGCCGGCTTGTCAGCGCCCACCCCACCTTGCACACAGAGCTTGGACCCACAACTGGCAGATGATCCTCAGCTGAGTACTGGACTGGAACCTAAAAGCCAAGACACACTGGCGACCTCCTTCAGGGTATCCAGGAGAGAGAGTTTCCCAAGTGGCCCCAAAAGGTCTCCGACTCATGAACTTGCCTATTAAATAGAAAACGCACTGAATG
Source organism: Phacochoerus africanus (assembly GCF_016906955.1). Taxonomy (NCBI): domain Eukaryota; kingdom Metazoa; phylum Chordata; class Mammalia; order Artiodactyla; family Suidae; genus Phacochoerus; species Phacochoerus africanus. The sequence goes on from NC_062559.1 coordinate 37,831,196, forward strand.
AAACCCTAGGGCTCAACTCCTTCCTCTGGCACTTGGGTGATTTTCCTTGGGCAAGTTCCCTAACCTCGCTGGGCTTCAACTCCACCATCCACAAGCCCCGACGAGAGCACACATGGGCACAGAAAGCCTGCCCCCCGCCCCCGAGCCTGGCCCCCAGCAGGGCGAGCCTCCCCTCACCCTCAACTCTGAGGGAACCAAACAAGCTGGAGTCTGCAAGTGTTAACAGCCTCTAAGCAACGTGGGGCATTTTGATTAAAATTTCACATGGTTCACTGATTGTTCAGAAGACAGACTAACAGACTGACTTTGCTATAAATGCTGGCTCTGGTGACAGGGAGCTGAGCTTTTCCTGTGTGTGGCCCTCTGCTCGAAGCTTGTGAATCTCGGGTAGGAAGAACACACCATTTACCTTTTCGAGGGCCTCTCGGTCAAGGAGTTCTTGAACGGCTAGCAGCTTGATGCTGTAAGAAAAAAATTAAAATCACGCTTGAAAACATTTCACGTCACCAGGCAGCAACCAAATCACAAGAACAAAAGTTGGAAACTTCAGCCTGTGTTTCTGTATCACCGCTCCTCTTCAGGTGACCTTTGCTTTGAACTGAAATGACCATTTCAAACTATTAAAAATGTTTCCAAATTATAAAAGTGATTTTACCCTATGACCCAGCAATTCCACGTGCAGGCACATACCCAGAAGATGTGAAAACAGGGACTCAAACAGATATTTGCACACCCATGTTCACAGCAGCACTAGTCACAACAGCCAAAATATCAACACAACCTAGCTGTCCACCGTTTGAATGGAGAAACACAATATGGGACACACATGTGATGAAATATCATGAAGCCTTAAAAAGAAGGAAATGCTGGCATGTGCTATCACATAGGAGAAACCTGAAAACATTATGCTAAATGGAATAAGCCAGACACAAAAGCACAAATATTGTATGATTCCTCGTATATGGATTACCTAGACTAGTCAAACCCGAAGAGACTGAAAGTAGAATCGTGGTTGCCAGGGGCTGGAGGAGGGAGGAACGAGGAGTTATTTAATGGGTATGGAGTTTCTGTCTGGGAAAAGGTTCTGGAGATGGATGGTGTGAATGTGCTCAATGTCACTGAATTATACACTGAATTATTAAGAGTTGAACATACACCTCCCCACAAAAATTTCCAAAAGTTAAGTGACAGCTGCTCAGGCCAGCAACTTGAACAAATGCAGAGGGACAGTAAATTAGTTGCCAGTGTTCAGTGTCAATCTTCCCTCGAAGTCCCTTTGATGAGAGAACCATCGGCAAACTGCTAAGATCTATTCCTTATGAAGAGGGCCTGCTTAGCTGCTCATCTGCGGGTTGCAAACGGATTGAGCCCTACTGTGCAGGTAGCCGAGGGCACCTGCTGACTATAACCTGCTCCCTGCCCTCGAGGAGAGCACAGCCTCTCAGAGGCCAGAGTCCCACCAGATAGGACAAGCTGTGCCGAACGGACCGTCTTGGGTGCAGACAGGAGCCCAGTAGCACAAAGATAGCTTCCTGGAGCAGAAGCTCGTTTAGCCTTGCCAGGGGAGAGGGCTGGGGAGACCAGGGGCCCACAGGGGGACAGCAGAGGCTGAGGCACCAAGGGTGCACCCAACTTGCCAGTTTCCAGTTTAGGGGCCAGAGCCCAGATGTAACCAGCCACCGAGATGAGAGAATGTGGACGTGGGTGCAGGTTTTACAGGGGCGGTATCGTCTCTTTTGCAACAAGTTCCTTGGGAAGCGTTGGTGGACACCGTGAAGGAAGTGGGATTTGAGCCACATTGTTGAGGGAGGGGTCAGCTGCTGATGGGGCGGTCGGGCTCCCTCCCCACCCAGCTAATCTGCTCCCGGTTACTGGTCACTGTGCTCCTCCCCCACCAACCTGCATGGTTCTCTGGAGCAGAAATGGGCTCCCCCGCACCACACACCCCCTTGAAAGAAGCCACGCCCATGATTAGGTTCACCTCAATGTGCGAATTCTCCGTAATCTCTCTGCACAGCTAAGCAAGCACTGTCCAGCCAAATGCAAAGGTTTATTTAAAAGCAACTCCAGCAAATGCAATAAAGGTTCTAAAGGCCTCGAAGAAACCACCATCACCAATTTAGCAAACATCCGGGCTCATGGACAGGTCTCTGGGCATTCCCTCTGCGCCAGTCACTGACTTTCCTTCATTTCTCAGACAGGTTTGCATTTGCTGTTTCTCTGGCTTGGAACAGTCTTCCCCCAGATTGACAACACGCCTGCATCTCACTGCATCCTTCCAGTCTGAGTGCAAATCTGTCTTGTCTAAGCAGCATCCCTGGTCACCAGCATGTGTTTGTTTGTTTGTTTGTTTGTTTCAGAGCACTTACTGGTACCTTCAAGCATTTATTTGCTGGGGTGTTTTTGTCCATTTCCTCCCAACCAGCATAGAAGCTCCTTGAGATTGAGGGCTCAAGGGTCTTCTCACCACCCCATATGTAGTGACTCTGACACATGGAGGACACTCAGGAATATTTACTGGCTGCCTGGCAGGGCCCAGAGGCTTAGAGGCCAAATCGCTGTAAGTGCAGAGAGCTAAAAATCACTGGCCAAGCCTCAGTTTCTCCATTTGAAAAGCAATATCTCCAACGACATTGAAAACTATGCGCGTGATCCCTGGGGGAAAGGCATTATGTACATTTGTAGAAATGCCTGCCATTAACGAGATGCGCCTGGTGGCAAGGCAAAGCTACCGGCCATCCCAGGACACTGATTCCCAGGACACACGTCTAGATTCCAGGCCACCGATGTGATGGATGGCACGTTACAGGCTGAGATTCCAGTCACGGCTCAAGTTGCAAAAGCTTAAACTGCTTCTGAAATAACCACTGGAAAATATTTGTACTGGAGGAACTTTTAAAATAGTCTCTCATCCCTGCCCCTCTTTACAGTCATGAAATCCATTTCAGGATCAAATATAAATGGGGTAGAGGAAAGGTTTAAACACTGTTAATATAATCACACACACACACCCCCCCCCCCCACTTACAAAGATACTACGTCCAAACCACTGCAGAACACAACCTGAGAATCAACCGTTCAGGCTTTCAATGACTATTAAATTAAAACAACTTCAGTTGACTCTTATTTATTTATTTATTTATCTTTTTAGGGCCACACCTGCGGCATACGGAAGTTTACAGGCTAGGGGTCAAATTGGAGCTGCAACTGAGGCCTACACTGCAGCCACAGCAACCCTCTGAGCCTCAGCTATGACCCAGGCTGCAGCTCACGGCAATGCCTGATCCCTAACTCATTAAATGAGGCCAGGGATCTCACTCGCATCCTCATGGAGGCTATGTTGGGTTCTTAACCCGCTGAGTCACAACAGGAACTCCCAGGTGATGATTTAGAGTCAAAACCTGAAGGATGCTAGTCCCTGCTCTCACCCCTCTACTCTCCTCTTGAACGGGGACGGCAGATACTGGCATGCACACTGCTACTCTCCAACCCTCTCCACCTCTTCCCGTTGAACCTTCCCTCATTTAACTTAGAGCTTCAGAATCCTTCTCAACACTCCAGTGAGCCACGACCAATCTACTGAAGTAGACCACAGAGAGTAAATCAATTTATTTTCTGCTCTAAAACCAGTATCAAACAGTATTTGTGTATTAGGCATGGGCAGAAAAAAATAGAGACCTTCTTATTCTACTAAAACCCAGCAGCACAAGGAGGGCTTGCTTCAGGGGCATGGGAGAAAAGATGGAGAAATGGTGATAGGACACTCAAATCTGGATGGGTTGGGTTTCAAAATGAAAACAGTACGTGTTAATCAGAAATTACTGCTAGAGCTGCATATGGAAGCTTCTTCAGGAAGCTGTCTTTTTTTCCTCCTTAGAGCTAAAGTCTTTAGCAGTATTCAAGATGTTTCCTGTTATATAACTAGCCTACTGTTAGTTCTTACCTTATTGGAAACTCTTCAAGTCGGGAGCATTTATTTCAGTATTTACGGTACCATATTTGAACACATCAGATACTCCCTGGGAGGAAATTTCACACACATGAAGGAGCAACGAGCCCATTTACCAAGTCCTCCACTCAACACCTCTGACTTCTTACCCTGGAAGGGGATCTCATCTCTCTTTCAATCTTGCTCCCCCTTCCCTCCCTTTCTCTCTCCACCTCTCCCTCCTTCCTTCCCTCTTTCTGTCCTTTTGCTAGTTCCGCAAACATATAGTGAATGTGCCAGGCATGAGGGGGACAAAGATGAATGCAATACTGCCCCTGCCCTCTAAGGGCTCCCAGGGGCTAGGATGCTGCTGGAGCACGAGCCCAGGGAGGTATGTCTCTCTGAGATGCTCCCGGGTTCCAGCGAGGAGCAGCAGAGCTGGCTCAACAGGGCATGTCTGTCCGGGGGCCTGGTGCTTGGTCAGCACCCTCCGAGAATGGCAGAGCTCCCAATCAGGTGGAAGTGGCAATGCACTACAATTTCTTCTTTGCACCGGACTTTGAGAAGAGGGGCAAAGCCCACAAAAGTAGCTGACAGCCATGCTTTATTTAAAGAGATGGCCATTTTGAGGCCAAGTTTTGAAGTCAACATAGGCAACACTCTGAAGGGCTTAGAATTCATGCAATTAATGTTTCTACGTGAGCCACGAGAAGGTGAGGCGTTGGAGGGCAGATGTCTTATTCAGCAGGGTGACGGCTGGCACAGCGAGGTCTGCAACAGAATGTGAAGTGATGGGGAGAACACCAGCAGATGTCAACAGCAGGGAAGAAAAGCAGCCAAGGTGAAGAGGCAGAAGATGGAGGGCACCCCTCAGCCCGGGGGCACCCCAGGGGGTAGCTTAGGGCTCCAGATCGAATGAACTTCCATGGACCCCGAAAAGGCAGATTAAAGGTAACTCTGTGGGTGGAGCAGAAGCACTTAAAGGGTACTCAACTCCCAACCATTCAGAAACTCCTGCTTCTAGGACAGGTTATAACCTACAGGGTTCTGGCTCTTTGAGTTTCCACTGCCTTATCAAGTGACACAGTATCATGCATGAGCTGATTTCAAGAAATGAAAGGGTGGAATATGACGGAGCCCTGCGTTCACTGCACAGATCAAATGTTTAAGGGGCAGGTATCATGTACCAGGCACTCCTGGGCACGGAGGGAACAGCGCTGGGCAAACACAGCACCAGCCTTCAAACTTCTGAGTCTAACAGAGGAACCAGGTAAGTGCAACAGCCACATGAAGAGCGCTCCCTAGAGGCAAAGGCAGGGTGCTATGAGGCACCCTGGAAGAGCATGATACAAAGCCGGGAGGCTCCCTGGGAAGTGACTCCTAAGCTGACACCTGCAGGCTTGCAAGGCAGAGTGGGGGTGGCAGGGTAGGAGGAACCATATGAGTAAAGGAACCAGGTGGAAGATCTGGCATGGCCCCCACAGGGGCTGCATGCTGACCAGGAACACAGGGTGCCTGGGGTGGTGTAGGTGCTGAAAGATTCTGCAGAAGCAAGTCAGTCCAGGCTATATATATATATATATATATATATATATATGTATGTGTGTGTATATATATATATATGTATGTGTGTATATATATGTGTGTATATATATGCATGTGTGTATATATATGTGTGTATATATATGTATGTGTGTATATATATGTACGTATGTATATATATATACACACACACATACATATAGTCATTTTAGGGCCACACCTGCAGCATATGGAGGTTCCCAGGCTAGGGGTCCAATCAGAGCTGTAGCTGCCAGCCTACACCACAGCCACAGGAACACCAAATCTGAGCTGCATCTGTGACCTACACCACAGCTGACCACAATGCCGGAGCCTTAACCCACTGAGCAAGGCCAGGGATGGAACCTGCAACCTCATGGTTCCTAGTTGGATTCGTTTCCGCTGCATCATGACGGGAACTCCAGGCCATATATATATATATATTTTTTTTTAAAAGCCGTATCAAGGAGTTCGATCTGTACTTTGGGGGCGAGGAGTGGCCCCTGATGAGGCAGGGCGGTGGTGTGGCAGAGGGCCCAGGACACAGAAGATGCCCAATAGCGGTGTAAAAATGGCTCTGATGTGGAGCTGGATGGGGGTGGGGACAAGACTGGAGGCAGCGGGACCCAAGGTGGGTCCAGGGAAGAGAGGATGGAGGCTGGTGCTGGGAAAAGGCACTGGGCTGACTCCAAACAGAGGGGCAGCTGGCAGGACCTGAGGAAGAAACAGATGTGGGGGAGTCCCCTCAGCCCCCGCCTGTAAGACTGGGGACAGGAGAGACCACCTGCTTGGGCTGCAGGTGTGGCCAGGTCTGGGACACATGGACTCCGGGGCCTGTGGGACCTCTCAGGGGGGTGGGAACAGGCAGCTGGCCATCCCTCAGCAAGGGCGGGGCTGGAGATCAGGACACCGGAAGCATGAGGGTGGTGACCAGAGGAGTCAGGTCACCCAGGAGCCTGGGGGGAGGGACAGAAGCCTGAGGGCCATCACCACTTAAGAGACCAGTGGAGGAACAGGGCCTGGGGGGAACTAGAGACGGAACTGCCAGGAAGAAAGAGGGAAGACCCAGGGCAGGTGGCCCAGAGGCCAGGGGAGAGGGCGAGGTAAGAGGCTGGGGACAGCGGTTCTGAGTCTGAAGAAGGGCAGGGTAGGTGGGGCTGGTGTTCTGGGAGAGAGCAGGCTCGAGAAGGGGTGGAGGGACCCCAGGTTTCAGCAGCTGGGGGTGGGGGGGTGGGGGAATGGGTGGCGGAGAAGGGGAAATAAAGAGATGAAGCTCCAGGTGGAAGAGGCGGGGTGGGGTGGCAAGTCCCCAGAACCATGTGCCCGGGGCAGACGGCAAAGGCAAGAGGCCCTCACCTTAGCGAGTGCATGTAATTACTCAAGTGCAGACAGCCACCCCTCTCAAGGCTTCTTCCCACCACCCCTCCCTTCACCTAAATCTCCCCAAACGGTATCATCACAGGACCCAGCTTTTCTCTCAGAGCGTAATCACCACTCGTGTGATTTGGGGAAAAGTGAAGATCCAGAAAGACCTAAAGGGTGCCAAGGGTGCTTTTGTAAGTATTTCCACAACCTCTTCTGCAGGAGGAAAGGGGAAGGAGTGAGAAGGTTCGTGGAGGTGCAAGCTCTGTGGCCAGCGCAGCAGCCCAGCCCCGGGCCTGAGAGCCAGGCCAGCGAGGGGAGGAGGGTTCCCACCGGCACCTTCGGCAGGAGCTCAGAGTCTCAGGTGTAGCAGCACCAAGCTGGGGGAGTGGGAGCGGCAGCCTTCCAGCAAGAGGAGGGGATGGAGAGAAGGTGGAACTGCAGGTAGGGCCAGTGGTCACGGGCAATGGCCACTCTCCACTCATGCGTAGGACTTGGGGCCACTTATGAAATTTCACGGAAGCCAAAGTCAGAAACCGTGTCAATTCAGTTGTCTGAACACTGCTCTTTCCCTTTCAAGGAAGGCACTTCCCCTGAGCAATGTAAGGAAGAGTTCTCCTTTCTGATCGCCACATTTTTAGAAGATGCCATGGGCTGTTAGGTTCAGACTCACTTCCCCTAATGCTTTATTGTCTCCACCACTGGCTCAGGGTTGGGAAAACAGCGGAAGTCAGAGACGGGCTCCCAGGGAAGGGCTGCTCTTCCCACAGGAATCTCCCACAGCCTCTCATCCCATCGCTGCCAAACATGCTCCCCTTCATGCATCCGCTCCAAAGCCAAATGCTGAATTAGTACATTAGCACCAGAACAGTCTACATGGAATTTAGTTTGGGTAACTGTTCTTGGCAGCTTTGCAAGAACTAGTCTGCAAAACAGTGGGCAGGAACCTTCTCTGATGATGGTCCCATGGTTTCTGGTCTATTCAGGTTTTCAACTGCTTGGATCAATGACAGGAATTTCCAGTTCTTAGAAATTCCTTTGGAGATTGTCTCATCCATTCAGATGTTCAAATTTCGTGCACAGGATTGTCCTTGTCATCAGCTTAGAACTTAAACCAACATCTGCGGCCATGCCCCCTTCCTCATTCTTTCATGTGTGTGAATAGCTTCTCTCATTTAAAAATTAGATTCGTGAGGAATCAGTCTCCTTTGTTAGTCTTCTGAGAAAATTAGCAGCAGGATTTATCAAGTCTAATCTTTTTTTCTCATTAATTAAGGTCAACATTTATCTTAATTCCTTTCTCCAACCTCCCACTCTTTTTTTTTTTTTTTGCCATTTCTTGGGCCACTCCCTCGGCATATGGAGGTTCCCAGGCCAGGGGTCCAATTGGAGCTGTAGCTGCCAACCTACGCCAGAGCCACAGCAACGCGGGATCTGAGCCACATCTGTGACCTACACCACAGCTCACGGCAACGCCGGATCCTTAACCCACTGAGCAAGGGCAGGGATCGAACCCGCAACCTCGTGGTTCCTAGTTGGATTCGTTAACCACTGCGCCACGACGGGAACTCCCCCACTCTTTTCTTTAGTTCTCCTGTTTGCCTTCTGGAGTTGGCTATCCGTTTAGTTAAATGATTCCTTGTATATAAAGCCATGAATTTTTCTCTAAATTAATATTTGTCCTTGTTCAACATTTCAATGTGCAACCTTATTACTTTTCATCTGGTCTGCGGTCGTAGCTCTGGTCTCTTACTGGACTTCAGAGTATTAGGATTATACTTGTCTATCTCTAAGTATTCAAGTTTTATAATTTTGTATTTTCTATAATTCTAGTGCACTGTGGGTAAAGAAAGTACCCTGTCCCTTTCCTGTTTTTAGAAATCACTGATGCTTTTTTGGGTCTACTTCATGATGAGTTTTGCTTTTCCATTTCCCAGGGTTTGGACAGTTCTAGATTCATTTGTGGATGTTCTGTGTTTACCTGTAAGTTTTTCACATTAGCTCGGGGGAGAAGGGAAGGGCTCTGGAGTCGGTTGGCCTGGGGTTCAAGTTGCATCCCCAACTGGTGCAAGATCTTAGGGAACCTTAAGAACAATGGGTGGAAGGAGGCAGAGGCTCTGGCATCCACATCCTTGGCCTGGAGTAGAGACGCTGAAGGTAAAGTTTTCAGCACATTGCTTAGCTCAGAGTAATCCTCCATAAATGGTAGATATTGGTACCAGTACTATTCAGAGCCTTTCTTTAGCCATTAAAAAAAGTTAGAATAATAAGAGGAATAATAATAATAATAATAATAGGAATAATAAAAAAGGAAATAACTTATTTGGGCACCAACCTATTTCAGACAAGTAACACAATAAACCTTTACCTCCTCTTCCCTTGCTGATCTCCGTTAATAGCACTCCTGGGTTGAGTGCTATTAACTGTTACCTGATTATCTTTACATGCTCAAGCTGATCTTTTTTTTTTTTTTTATTACTCAATGAATTTATCACATCTGTATCTCCAGCTGATCTTAAGAGCAATTTCTGACATTTGTATTTGTTTGATCACTAGACCTATAATAATAATTTCATCTGCTCTCTAGTTTTACTGATCCCAGAGCCTAGGCTACCTGTTCCTCAGTTGTATTTTGCTTTACCATATCAGTTTCTGCAACATAACTTTAAAGAAAATTTTAAAGAAAGGAACATGTTTATTTTCCCAAGCACTTGCATACTAGGTTGCACATCGGAAGGACTTTCTGATGGGGCTTCATGCACAGAAGACACCTCAGTCAAGTGTAAAGTAGCCTGGTTACAACATGACCCCCCAAACTTTATAGATGGTTTGCAAACTTACTTGATAAAAGAATTTTCAGATTCCCAGCCCAGGCAGGCATGAATATATCTGAACTGAAAGCAACATCAAAAACCCTTCCCTGGTGTTCTCATCTGACAGGTTCAGTAGACACAGACTCTGTTACAAAGAACAGGTCTAAAGTCAGCTTGATTTTATTGTTCTTTTCTCTGTTTGGATAATTACAAAATGTTTTTTTCATCCCCTTAATCCTTGTCTTCCTGTATTTTGCCAGGGTTTGCCCAGATGTGGGCCTCTCTCCCCCGAGTTTGTTCTGCATGTGGGAGGTGAGCTCTTTACATTTAGACAGTCTCTCGGCAGCTCAGGGAAATACCCGATGCCGGGTCACTGATCCCCAAACTCACCAACACTGATAAGCTGAACATGCCCAGAAATAAACCCATGCGCTAATCTGTGACAAAGGAGGCAAGAACATGCAGTGGAAAAAAGACAGACACTTCAGAGTGGTTCTGGGAAAACTGGACAGCTACATGGAAAAGAATGAAATTAAAATTCTCTAACATCATACACAAAAATAAATTCAAAATGGATTAAAGACTAAATGTAAAGGTCAGATACTATAAAACTCCTAGAGGAAAACAGGCGGAATACTCTCGGACATAAATCACAGGAATATCTTTTTTGATCCAACTCCTAGAGTAATGACCATAAAAACAAAAAATAAACAAATGGGACCTCATTAAACTTAAAGCTTCTGCACAGCAAAGGAAACCATAAAAAAATGAAAAGACTACCCACAGAATGGGAGAAACATCTTTGTAAATGAAGCAACCAAGAGCTTAATCTCCAAAACATATAAACATCTCATGCAGCTTTGTATCAAAAAAACCAACCCAATCAAAAAATGGTTTGATCTAAATAGACATTTCTCCAAAGACAGACAGATGGCCAAAAGGCACATGAAAAAAATGCTCAGCATCACTTATTATTAGGGAAATACAAATCATAACTACAATGAGGTGTCACCTCACACCAGTCAGAATGGCCATCATCAAAAAACTATAAATGCTGGAGAGGATGTGGAGGAAAGGGAACTCTCCTATATTGTCGGTAGGAACGTAAATTGGTGCAGCCACTATGGAAAACAGTATGGAGTTTCCTTAGAAAACTAACTACCATATGACCCAGCAATCCCACTCCTCAGCATATATCCAAAGAAAACCATAATTCAAAAAGATACATGTACCCTAATGTTCATTGTAGCACTATTTACAATAACCGAGGCATGGAAGCAACCTAAATGTCTATCAACAGAGGGATGAATAAAGAAGATATGGTACGTACATACAATGGAATATTACTCAGCCACAAAAAAAGAAGGAAATAAAAAGCCATTTGCAGCAATAGGGATGGACCTTAGAGATTACCAAGTGAAGTAAGTCAGAAGACAAATATCATATGGCATCACGTACATGTGAAATCTAATAAAAATGATACAAAAAGAATTCATTTATAAAACAAAAACAAGTTCACAGATTTCAAAAATCAAACTCAAGAGTTATCAAAAGAGAAACCATGGGGTGGGGGAAGGGATGAAGAGGAAGGATGGTATTAACACTTACACATTATTATATATAAAACAGATAACTAACAAGGACCCATGTCCTTGCCCAGGGAGGTCTACTCAATGTTCCCTAATAACCTATATGGGAAAAAGAATGGATATATGTACATGTATAACTGATTCCCTTTGCTGTGCACCTGAAACCAAGACAATATTGTAAATCAGTGATACTCCAATAAAATTTTTTAAAAAGATGGGCTGTCAACTCCATCTCTTCCCCATCTAAAACTTGTCTTTCATTCTCGTTCTTGTATTTTCCAAAATAGTTTCTCGAGTTCCTTTTTCTTTCACCCACATCACTGACTTGATGTTCCATAGCATTTCATTAGTTTTCTGAGACCGCACCAGCAAAGCACCACAAACTCAGTGACTTAGCACAGCAGAAATTTATTCTCTCACCGTTCTGGAAGCCAGAATTCTAAAATCAGCATGACTGGACCAAGAAGCAATTGTCAGAACAGCTATCCTCCCTCTGGAGGCTCTAGAGGGGAATCCATGCGTTGCCCCTTCCAGTGTCCAGTGGCCGCCAGCATGCCCTGGCTTGTGGTCACATCATTCTAAGCTCTGTCTCCATGGTCACGCTGCCTCCTCTTCTATCATCAAACTTCCCTCGGCCTATCTCTCCTAAGAACACTTGGGAGCATTTAAGGCCTGTGTAGATAATGCACGATAACTTTCTATCTCTCAATATCCTCAGTCACATCTGCAAAGTTGTTTTTTTTTTTCCGTATAAAGTAATATTCACAGATTTGAGAGATTAGGATATGGATATCTTTGGGGGACCATTATTCATCCTCCCACATATTAATATACTTCTATACTCCTCCTAATTTGGATTTTAGCTCCACTACTTAATTTTGCTTCCTCAACACAATTCCTCATTTAACCCATCTCTCTCTCTTTTTTTGGTACCTTTTCATGTTAACTCACTCTTTGCTTTTGCTTTTCTGTTTCTGTTCCAGGGAGGTCATGTCTTTTTGTCCTAAGGATGCCACACATTTCCCCTAAATCCTCTTCTGGAGCTTGCTGTAGATGATCTTCCAAAAGTAGCCACTGCTTCTGGGTCTTAACAAGCTATGACCTTTGCCTTGTGCCGCAAAACTTTTCTTTTCTTTCTTTCTTTCCTTTTTTTTGTCCATTTTAGGGCCGTATCACGGCAGATGGAGGTTCCCAGGCTAGGGGTCTAACCAGAGCTGTTGCTGCCGGCCTACACCACAGCCACAGCAACGGGGGTCCGAGCCACATCTGCAACCTACACCACAGTTCACGGCAACGCCGGATCCCTTAACCCACTGATGGAGGTCAGGGATTGAACCCACAACCTCACGGTTCCTAGTCGGATTCATCTCTGCTGCGCCATGACGGGAATTCCTGCAGAACTTTTCCACACAGTCTTTTTTGGTCTTTATTCACCCTTGAATAAGGAAAAGTTTGTCCAGGTCAATGACGAAATTTCAACTGTTATGAGTGAACTGACAGTGGTTCCATTTTCTGCCCACCTGCAAAAGGATGGTTCTCCTTTTCGTGCTGCTATGGGAGGAGACAGGCAGAGACACGGCTTCCAGTGATTCAGAACCTTTGCTCCAGTAAGGTTCACTTCCTCCTCACAGACTTACTTAACTCAAGACAGAAAATGCTCCACTTTCCAGCACGCACAGCTCTCAGGGCACCTCCATACAGCCCTCTGCTTTAGGGAGCAGACTTACTAGAATGCACTGAAATCATGCCAATTTCCCCGATTTCCCATCTGGTAATTCATTCCCACATTTTCTTTCTCTGCTTGGGTATAGGGGGGAAAAAGAGAGATGGGTTTTACAAAAGCCTGCATCGGAGGCCTGTAGCTGAGAATAGAAAAAAGAAAAAGAAAAACAAAACCAAAAAACAGCCCAAGCAGTTGGACTTTAAGTCCCAAGTTACGCAGTGGAGAAGGGATAAACTACTTCCTGCCGGTGGGGCATCCTCTCCATGAACCTGCACGTCACACGCTCCATCCTGAGCACAGCCCCACAGCCCAGCTCCATCTGCCTTCTCAATACCATCAGTCAGGATCCTGGTATTTGTCAGTCCTTCTTGGTTTTCGCCGGCCCGTGAGTTTTTGTTATTCTTCTGTGTCACCGTAGGTATCTCAGGGAGAAATCAGGAGGAACTGTAAGCCACAGGGCACCTGGAACCAGGGGAGAGCCTGTGCCTTTTTGATGAACAAGACGATGGTTTTGGCAACAGCCAAGTGCTTCCAGAGATGGTGTCTCTGAAGGGCAAGATGATGATGATGTCTGGTCGCCTGTTTTTAGCGACGGCTTGTTCAGCAAATGCAAAGACTGGCTCTTCCTCCACCTGCAGGGCTCTGCAATCTCCACCTGAGGAGAAGCATCCCCAAAAGAACCTGTATCTTTGAGGCAGGGTCAGCTCCGCAAGCTTCTGGGGCTCCAGACCTCCAGGCTCCTGCGTACTGGCGGGCACCCCAGATCCTAGCTCCCAGGAAGCCCCTCCATGTGGAATCAGGACAGCACCCTCTGGAAATCTCAAGCACAAACCACTAGAACTGTCAGAGGAGAGAAGCCTGCCTTTAACTGAAAACAGCTGAAGACGATCAGACCCAAGGCCAGACTGCGGACGGGAGGGAGGGTCCCGATGGAGACTGAGAGAGGCTTTTCCAACCCCCACTTTTTCTCTCCTCTCTTGTTTTGTTGTTGTTGCTGCTGCTGCTTTTTAGGGCTGCACCTGCGGCATATGGAAGTTCCCAGACTAGGGGCTGAATCATTGGAGCTATAGCTGCCAGCCTATGCCACAGCCACAGCAAAGCGGGATCCAAGCCATGTCTGTGACCTACACCACAGCTCACGATAACACCGGATCCTTGCTTGACCCACTGAGCGAGGCCAGGGATCGAACCTACATCCTCATGGCTATTACGTTGGCAACCCACCGAGCCATAGAAGGAACTCCCCACACTTTTTTTTTTTTTCAGCAGCCAATTGCTTACTTCATGCCACTTTTTAAAAGGTGAAACATTTAACCTAATCTAAGGTCTGAGACCCCACAAGAAAGCTCATTAGGAAGTTAAACGGCAGGAGAGAAAATGACGGAAGACGGAGCAATTTTATTCCTGGGAAGTTCGGGAGGGAAGACCCAGGAACAGACAGAAATGTGGACAGAACCCACGGAGGGGAGACAGAGGGAGCTGGTAAGTGAGTGTGGCGCAGATGTCAGGTTCTCTGCGGAGGCTTTATTATGTTATTTTACTCACACCTCAAAGCTTCTGCTCGCAGACACGGAGAAGTAACAAACTGCAGGTTCCAAAGTGAAGGAGCATTCAGGGCTTTTGCCTCTATGATCTGGATGCTACAACATTCATTTTCCTTCCTCCTGGCTCTGGGATATTTTATTCTCCACTGAAGAGGCAGGGATTTTGACTCCTATTTTACAGCTTCAGAGGGACAAGGGGGCTTGTGCAAGGTCCACACGAGAGCCAGGAATAGAGCCCGGGTCTGTATGATTTAAAAGAACCTGTTTCTTTTATTCTTTCAACAAATGTTCACTGAGCACACAGTACGTGCCAGGCATGGCTCTGGGTATCAGATAGAGAGAGCAGTGAACCAAACAGGATCTTGACTCTCACAAAGCTGACATCCTAACACCCTGGGGACGTGCCTCATTAGCTCTGCTTCAGAGAGGAGGTCAGTGTTTGCATTACCAAACAAAAGCAAAGTGAGGCCAGGGATTGAACCCGCATCCTCATGGATACTATTTGGGTTCATAATCCACTGAGCCACAACGGGAGCTCCTTGGGGACTTCTTGGAACCTGAGCCTTCCCCCTTAAATTTTTTCAGCACATTTTTATGCAAGAAAGAGACATCTGGCTAAAACAGTCAGAAAACTCTGCAAATATCATCTGAAGATAATTTTTCCTGCAGGAAGGACTCTTTCACCACCCTCCCCCATCTGCTTTTCCCAAGCCCTTTTGGGTTAGTCCTTGGCTTTCACTGGGGGAGGCACAAGAAACAACCAGATCAAATGGGCTTTTGCATCTGCTGTGGGGGCTGGGTCCGCCTCCTGCACAACCTCACCTGACAACAGCCGAGGACCGCAGCTGGCGTGTCCCACTCTGCACTTCTGCTTGCCTGGGTCCAGAACCACTCCGGGGGTGTCAGCAGGGATGGCCTTGTCTTCTTTCCCTGCCTTCCCTTCCATCACTAGACTTCCTTCCAACATTGTCATCTTTCGTACTGCAGGTGTTTCTCTATGTGTATCAAATCCCATGACATTGGAAATAACACACACACACACACACAGGTTTTTTTCTTTTTTTTCCAACACACATTTTTTCAATGCACACCAGCCAGTTCTCAGGTCAATAACTAAGAGTTTGGGGTTGTTTTTTTTTTGCCCCCATCTTTTTGTGTTTGGGGATTCCTGGGGGATTCCCTGTTACCCATTTTTTTCTATAAATGTCATCAACTTAAGTTTGGCCATTGAGTTGCTCTTTTTGCTCCCAATATTTAAATGACGAATTTTTTCAAGCCTTCAAGAAAGTTTAGAGAACTGTCCAGGGAACACACATACCCCTACCACCCCACATTCCACAACTGTCAGCATTTTTTTTTTCTTTTTCTCTCTCTCTCTCTCTCTTTTTTTTTTGTCTTTTTAGGGCCACACCCGTGCCACATGGAGGTTCCCAGGCTAGGGGTCCGATTGGAGCTGTAGCCGCTGGCCTATGCCACAGCCACAGCAACACGGGATCCGAGTCGCATCTGCAACCTACACTACAGCTCACAGCAACACTGGATCGTTAAGCCACTGAGCGAGGCCAGGGGTCGAACCCGCATCCTTATGGATGCTAGTCGGGTTTGTTAACTGCTAGGCCATGACAGGAACTCCCACACCTGTTAGCATTTTACTCTGTTTGCTTTCTTACACATTTGTCCTTTGAACCATCTATCTTTTTGTGGTGCTGATGATGCATTTCAGGATAAGCTGCAGCGCAATGATTTGGTTTCTGATATTCCACACAAAGGCTGGTCTCAGCGTAACTCTTCCTTTCATTTGCAACCCCACTCCCTGCAGACTCCAGGCCCCAGCAAGCAATTCCACCCTGAAGCTCTACTGCAGACCCCGTATGTATTAATGCATCTCTCCGGGGCTTTCCTCACTGGCTCGCTCTTATGCTTTCATTAGCCCTTCCCAACCTGCGTGAAATCGCCACTCGCCCTCACCCGCTCCCCTTCTGTCATCTGTTTCCACCCTAAGCCTGTCAGGCCAGCATGAAATGAGTATTTCTAGACCTCAGCTTTACTTGTGATCACACTCTTTTCGGCCAAGAAGAGTGATATTTTCACACCGGTCTCAGTATAAATGATCCCTCCGAGTGCACTTCAAAAGCAAACCAAACCGGCTCTGCCCTCGGACCCTCCTGCCCATCACCCAGCTCTCAGGAACAACCAGAGCGTCGTCTGGGCCCAGCCAGGCGTATTGCCGCTGCCTTCAACTACCGCTGGCACTGTCCGAAACACTTAGTTACTTCTTGCATTTTTCTGGGAAACAGTAAGAGCAACTCACTGAACGTGCAAGAGAAAGAAAATTTCCGCTTTCAGAACTACTGGAAACCAGAAAGTTATCTAACACAATACAGGGTCTGTATTGTGTTCCAGCTTAAGGCTCTGGCCAGAATTCTTCATCTGGCTTTCAACGCCGACCTTTCACCTTTTAGCAAGACTTCTCTTCCTTTTAGGCCAGACGAAAATTCACCTCTGGGTTTTGTCAGAGGCAATGGCTCCTCATTAATCAGCAGACAGCAAAGTTCACCCTTTCTTGTAACGCAAACCAGCCAGTTAGAGGCTCTGGACAGGAAGCTGTTTAAAGCAGCAATTATGAGGGCATATTTCACAGGAATCTTTTTTTTTTTTTCAAAGAAGTAATTAACAAAGCACATATGTATTGCAGAAGATTTAGAAAAAAAAAAAAAAGGAGAGAACAAAAAGAAACATTAATCATGATCCTGCTACCTCAGAATTACCATTACCACGTTGATGTGTATCTTTTTAGACTTAAAAATGCGAATACATAGAGTTTATAAAATTGGAGTCATACTGTATATGCTGGTTCTAGTATTTAAAAATTGTGATTAAATTATAAGTTATTGTCATTATTATTGACATGATACCATGTCGTTAAGTATTATTTGATGTGATTTTATTTTTTATTTATTTACTTTTTTTAGGGCCGCACCAGCAGCATATAGAGGTTCCCAGGCTAGGGGTCCAATCAGAGCTACAGCTACTGGTCTACACCACAGCCACAACATCAGATCTGAGCTGTGTCTGTGACCTACACCACAGCTCACGGCAACTGCCAGATCCTTAACCCACTGAGCAAGGCTAGGGATCAAACCTGCAACCTCACGGTTCCTAGTCGGATTCATTTCCGCTGAGCCATGATGGGAACTCTTATTTGATGTAATTTTAATGAAGATAGATACATACATACATACATACATACATACATACATACATACATACATACAGATACACACAAATTTAGATGTATGCTTTTTAGACATCAAGGCTCTTTCTAATTTTTCACTGCTAAAATTATCATTCTGGTGAAAAACTTTGAACATACTACTTTCTGCATAATTTTGTTCCAAACAAAAAATTTCCAGGAGGTTAAGGGCTATATGCATTTTTAAGATTGCAAATAACTTTTGCAAAACTACTTTGCAGATTTAGGCTTCCATGGGCAGTTCTACAGCCCACCCCCTCACCCTGTGTAATTTCTGTAAATCCTCCCTAATCTAATATGTGGAAGAGGTGTTATCATGCTATTCAAATTTACATTTATTTGACCACTAGAGAAATGGAACATTTTATTGGCAATTTTCAACTCTAGTTGAAGTAACAGCAGTTGGTTGGGGCCGCCAAGCTTTCATCTGCGGGGAATCCCAAGGTGTACCAGGAGCTCAGTGACCCAGCGAGGGTGGTGGCTGGTGGGCCAGGGCTGGTTTTTGTTAAGCAGCAGCATCTCACCGTGTTTTCAAAGCTACAGGTCCCAGACGCCAGGGCTATGAATTCCAGCTGCTATGTGTGAAACCTTATCCTCCAGTCTGTAACCCCTCAGGCCCTTCCCTGACTTCAATTTCAAACAGCGAACGCAGGGAGGCCCAGGAGGTCCCCCCTTCCCCACTGCCTTGACCAGCTGGTTCAGAAACTCGTGTTCAGAGTCAGGCCAGGAAAGCTGCCCAGGATCCAAGCAGAAACTGCTGACCCACCATAACATGGAAGACACCTCTGGGAGACAGGAGCCTCTATCAGCCCAATTCTCTAAACTTAAGAACTCCAAAGCAGGTTTTGAGGTGACAGCTTCATCGTCTTCCAGGAAGCAGGCGAGAAGAAAACCGCCATCCTAGCTCTTGGAAGCTCCTGCATTTATAAATGTCTCCGGAGCAAGTTAATTTCCAACAACTGCTTGCTTGGTGTTTTGGGAGTTAGGGCAGTGGTTATGGAGCTTTAGGGAGTGTGGTTAGAACAAGCTGTGGAGCCCCACCCCAGGGTCTTCTATTTAAATAGGAATTTGCATTTCTAATGAGTTCCAGGGAGAGGCTGGGAACCACAACTTGAGAACCAGTGAGAAGCACACTTTGAGAAACAGGGATAACTGAGAACGCTCCTTTATGAAGATTTTGGCACAGCCACCTTTACATGGCACACATCTAAGGTCTCCCTGACCACACTCGGTGAGAAGGACTCGGAGGGGAATCCAGGATCTGAGGATACCGAAGGCCAGCTGCATTCATTGCACGAGGGCATTTACTATAAGAGACTGGATAAGCCTTTTTAAACTAATCCTTATCCTCCCAGTCATTTCTTCACTACTCACTACCCCAAGCCCAAACCCCGCTGCGTCTTGTAAATTCTTTGTTTTTGTTTATTTGTATTAGTTCTTTGTCTAAACAATAAAAAACCTTCCTGCTTTGGTTACTTCTTCAGGTCTTTATTTTCTTGTGAAAGCTCCCATGTACATAAAAATTCAATAGAATACGGATGCTTTTCTCCTACGGAAAAAAAATACATGAGATTTGAGCATGCTCTAATTTTGGTATCCATGGGGCTCCTGGAACCAATGCCCTGTGGACACCGAGGCATAACTGGATTTGTTCCATCTTCTTTACTTCCCTTCCCCTGAGAAGACCTTCCAGTCCTCTTTCCAAGGCCAGAGGGCCCAGCTTTGCTCTTGAACGACTGACCACATTCTCTTCCCCCCAGGACCTGCTTCCGTCCTTACTCTAAAGTGCTTTCTCCATTGATCTTTCTCCACCTCTTACCACTGCCTGGCACTGGTCCCTGCTCTGTCCTTGAAACTCTCCTCCGGAAACTCTCCCGGACCCCCCACGCCTTCTCTGCATCTTTCGGATCCATTTACCTCCCTGGGTCGCATGCTGCAGGCTTTCATGTCCTCATCTTGCCGGCAAACCTGTGCCGCACAACCCTGATTAACCACAGCTGCCCAGCTCTCATGCAGCTGACAAGCCGAAGGGGGGTTGGGGGGTGCGCTTCCACTGATCAGTTAATAACACAAGTGGTCACTTAGTTACAAACTGTCAAGTGCTCCAAAAGAGAAGCACAGGGTGCTGCGACTGCGTATGATGGGGTGGCGGGGTGGTCATCTGGTCTGGGGCAGTGAAGCCACAGGGAAGCAGTGTCAGGGACTGGTTTCCGCTGCACCACGACGGGAACGCCAGAAAAATTATTTTTAAAGGCTGTAAGCTATTTCCTACATCTGTGTACCATAATTTACTATTTCCTCTATTGCTGGATGTGTAGATTTTCCCCCACATTTTTCTTATCATGAATAATGAATATCTTTGCAGATTTATCAGATGCATTTATGCTTATTTCCTTAGGCTAGATGACTAGAGTTGGTTTTACTCGATCAAAAGGTATGTATACTGTTGAGCCTCTTCAAACTGTGCGCCAGTATCCAGCTATACTCCCACCAGCAATTCAAGAAAGTGCCCTTTTCAACACAGCCCCTACTGGGTAATCTGATAGGAGAAAAATGCTATCTCATTTTCCTGTGCACTTCTGTGATTACCAGTTAAGTCAAATATTTCCCCCCATATTCCTTAGCTGCTTGTACTTCTTCTGTGCATGACCTGTATCTCCCCCTCGGCCAATTTTTCTATTGAGATACAAAGAGTTTTCCCCTTCAGATTTGAATAAGCAACAATTTATATAGTAAGGGATCTAAATGTTTTTTCTGTTACATGTGGCAATTTTTCTACATTGACTGTAAACTTTGTTTCTAATGCTTATGATACAGGGAAGTTAATTTATAAAAGTTAATTTATAAAAGTTAATTTATAAAAACAATCCAATGCACTGTTCTTTATATTCTTTCTTACCCCTAGTGTTTTGTGCTTAGAAAATCAACCCTTCCCTAGAAAATCAGGTATTCCTAAATATTTCCTTAATTTTTTTTTTATGGTCCAACTTGAAATGTCTAATGGGAATTTATTTGGGTGGACGCTGTGAGACAGAATGTAATTCTTTTGCGTGGGTCACTCACTAAATAAGTCATCCCTTCTCACTGATCTGTGATGCTCCATCAGCTCGTATGAAATTCTCATAAATGCCAGGGATGTGGAGATATTATTCCGTTCCTTTAATCTGTCTCTACTCATATACCAATCACTACTCATATACCGTGCATTTATGATTTATCATGCTTTCATGTATTCACTCAACAAACGCTTACCAAGCCCCTATTGTGTGCACTGACTGAGATCACACCAGACATTTCTCTGCCGGCTTCCTTTTCTAGTGGAGGAATAAATGCTGAACAATCACATTTATTGAATGCTTACTCTGTGTGCCAGGGTCTGTCAGGCACTTTACAAGTCAAATTTTACCCTGGCAAGAGTCCATAACGTAGGCAGTGTCATTCCCATTTCGCAGATTAGGAAACCTGATGCCCAGGTGGCCACACAGTAGAAAGGGGTGAAGCCGAACAATGCCTGCAGGCAGTGTGGGTCTGAGCCGCCACGCTGTAAATAAAGTGTATAATTCAGATAAAAGCAGAGGAGAGGGAGTGACAGGAGAGAGTGTGACTCAGGCAGGGTGGTCAAGGAAGGCTTCCCTGAGGAGGAGGTGCCGTTGGAGCAGAGACCTCAATCATAAGAACGAGTGAGGCAGGAGACAGTCTAGACCAGAAAGAAACAGTTTTGTGTGGGGGCAGCAGTGACCGCGAAGGCCGGCACGTCTGGTGTCCTCTAGGACGAGGAGAACGTCCCTGTGGCTGGAGCTCCGTGGGGGAGATGGTGGCAGGAGGTGAGGTCCAGGGGCCAGCGCCTGGCCTGCAGGTCCCCGTAAGGAAGGGAGATTTTATTCTGTGTGATGGATTGACGCCACCAGATGGGACCTGACTCATGTATGTAAAAGATCACTCTGGAGGGGGGCGTGGGCAACACACTAGAGGAGACGCCGTTACCCTCCCTCATAGAGAAACGTCTTGACTATTTTCAGCTGTTTATACTTGCAAAAGAATCTTAGAATCATTCTGTGGTGTTCCCAACGGCCCAGCGGGATTCCACTAGAATCATTACACACTCAAGGCACTGACTCTGGACAAACTGCCGTCTTTACAAAATGCGGTATTCTCCTCCAAGAAACTGGTCCATCTTGCCCAGTCGTCAAGTCACTCGAAAATCTATCAGTCAGGGAATTCCCATCCTAGCTCAGCAGTTAAGGAACCTGACTAGGATCCATGAGGATGTGGGTTGGATCCCTGGCCTCGCTCAGTGGGTTCAGGATCCGGTGGCTGCTGGGAGCTGTGGTGTAGGTCAAAGACATGGCTTGGATCCTGAGTGGCTGTGGCTGTGGCATAGGCCGGCAGCTGTAGCTCCCATTCGACCCCTAGCCTGGGGACCTCCATATGCCACAGGTGTGGCCCTAAAATAGCAAAAAAAAAAAACCCAAAAAAACAAACAAAACCTATCAGTAAGAATATTGAGATTTTCGAGATTTTCTTCAAGAAAATCCATCCTATATTTCTGGACTCTCACTGTCACTATTACAACCACCACCTCCTGGGGGGTCCTCCCTTTGGCCCCCCTCCCCCACCCAACTGGGCTCCTCCCTTTGGCTCCCCCCCACCCCCACCTCTCCACTTCCTGTCTGCTCGGTGAACCCTCACTGCCCAGAGGATGTCCCAGCCGGCCTCGAGGCCCTTCCCGCCCCTTGCCCCGAGTGCCCCTCCACCTCCTCCCTGCACGCAGCCAACCCTGCCACCTCAGGGTCAACCTGCCAGCACCAGAGTCCCTCTCCTGAAAGGCCCTGGATAATCTGAGGCCAGTGTCATGGCTTGAACTGTGTCCCACTCCGACCCGAATCCATACACTGATGTCCCAACTGCCAGCACCTCAGAAAGTGACTGTCATCAGAGGCACGGTCTTTAAAGGGGTCACTAAGTTAAAATGAAGCCAAGCGGGTGGCCCTGATACAGAATGACAGGTGTCCTTAAAGAAGAGGAAACTTAGACACAGGCACCGAGGCAAGACCACGTGACGACACAGGGAGCGAGGACGGCCACCCACGAGCCAAGGAGCGGAGCTTCAGGAGAAGACGACTCTGCTGGCACTTTGATCTCAGACTTTCAGTCCCCCAAACTGTGAGGAAATAATTTCTGTTGCTGAAGCCACCCAGCCTGTGATGGCAGCCCTTCCCATAGCTGCAAAATGGGGCAAAAAGCTCCTGACCACCAGCAACAGCAGGAGGAAAGAACCCCTTGTGTGTCCAGGACAGACACGCTAATAAAGGTGCCACACAGGCTAAACGTGGCCTTGGCCTTGAAACCCTTCTCTCCATGCTCTAAGCAACTCCCACTACGGAACGAGAGCTGGCAATGAGAGAGGGGACCCCTGGCCGGCTGAGGCCTACGGAGCAGCCTACATTTTTTGCAGAAGGAGACGTGGTGACAGCTCATTGAGTTCAGTTTCTGCGGCATGGCTGGTACAATGAAATGAGCAGATGAGGTCCAGCAGGCTCGGGATCAAAGCTGGCTGACTCTGAGAGCACTCAGGCTGTGCTCACCATGTGCCAGCACTGTCCTGGTTTGACCATCTCTTCCTTAATGTGACCCACGCAGCCCCACGAAGGAGGTACCGTTTGCACCCCCAATCTACAGATGAGAACACTGAGGTGCAGAGTGGTTGCCCAACTTGCCCAAAGCTATATTCCTGAGGTTTGAGCCCAGACTGGCTCCAGGTCTGTGTTTTTCACCTCTGGGGTAGGGGTTCCCAGGCTTTAGACTGCATCGAGGTTGCCTGGAGCGCTTGCAAAAAAACAGGTAGCTTGGGCCCTGCCCGGAGTCCTGCTGGAGAGCGTGGGCGGGGCCTGAGAATCTGCATTTCTAGCAAGTTCCCAGGTGATGATGCCAGCCCAGGGACCACACTGTCCTCTGGGAGGAAAACCA
Source organism: Phacochoerus africanus (assembly GCF_016906955.1). Lineage (NCBI taxonomy): Eukaryota > Metazoa > Chordata > Mammalia > Artiodactyla > Suidae > Phacochoerus > Phacochoerus africanus. Next base: position 37,854,935 of record NC_062559.1, read on the forward strand.
CCTCTGATAATTAAAAGCTCACAGAACAGCTGGGTGAGACTCGTGGGCCCACAGAGGAAACGTACTTCACACAAGTCGGGTACAGCACCGGGGGCCCACCAATGTTATATTGCTTGCCTCTGACTCATGCCACTTTCATGTGCCAACAGTGGGGTGGGGCCGGCTGTCTGCCTTCCTGTTTCTGAAACTCTACCACATCCTCCCCTGAGAGCCTGGGGCAGCCGCTGCTCAGCTGCAGGGAAAGAGCAGCCCTCCCCGTGCCCAGCCTTGAAGTAAGAAACCCCACTGCTCTGATGCATCAGCCCGGATGAAATCTCAGCAGTGCCTCACATGCGCGGGCGCCAAAGCCAACAGTCCTGGATTCTATTTACAGCCCACCTCAGAGAGGGCACACACTGGATTTGGGGTTTCTAAATAGTAACACCTGAGTTTTGCAAACTATGCTTTTTTTTTTTTTTTTTTTTTGCTTTTAAGGGCCCCACCTGCAGTGTATGTGGTGGAAGTTCCCAATGCCAGATCCTTAACCCACTGAGCAAGGCCAGGGATCGAACCCGTGCCCTCATGGATACTAGGCAGGTTTGTTACCGCTGAGCAACGATGGGAATACCTTTGCTTGCTTTTTTTAATGGGCTGCTGTGAGGGGCATGTGGGAGAGGGGTTTCCAGCCCCCCGTTTCCTTTAAGCATGACCCTTCCCCCGTCCGAGCACTTGTCAGTTTGGCAGGCCACGCTGGCTCCCTGCCCTGCCCCTTCCAGTCACACAGGGAACCCCCCAATCCCTGCCACCCCAGCCCAGGGCTGCCTCTGAACGGGAGTAACCTAGTCCCGCTGGCCCAGGCCCAGGCAGACAGCTCATTCGGGTCACTAGGATTCACGCTTTAAAAGGAGGAACACGCTGATGAGATAAAAATAAAAACAGCTGACTGCAGAGGAGGCTCGCCATTCCTGGAGGGCAGCGGGCTGCAGGCGGGCACGTGGGCGCTCTGTCCTGCCCTGGCGGTGGCCAACGGCCTTGTATGGACAAACAGCAAGAGCCCAGCTCCCTGTCTGGGTTAAAATCCTTGCACCGAAATTCCACTTCACCTGGGGTTGGAAAAGCCCAGAAATGGTGATGGTGCCCGTTCCCAGGACTCCCAGTAACTACAACAGAAACACTGCACACAGCCCTCAAAGCACGTATTTGACTGAACGTTAATGAATGATACTATAGCATCATATGCAAAATAGTCTTGTGTCAAATCTCAAAAAAACGGTAGCGGCAGGTGGGAAAGGACCCTGGAACTGAGGTCACCTGATCATCAAGTTTCAGGCACGGGCTCTTCCACCCTATGTTCCCTTCCTAAAGATTGCGGGCAGGAACGACTTTTCCAGATGGATGGCTGCTCTAGGCCTGGCGAGCTCCTCCTGGACCCATCCTCGATGAACAGCTGCGAGGACTTCAGGCGGGTGGCCTAACCTCTCTGGGCTGTAAAATGGACACACTAGGTCCAGAAGGTCTACCCAGAATGGACCATGTTCAGAAGGCATCTCCCCTTCACTCCCACTTCCCTGCCGAGCAAAGGTCTCATTCTCCACCTTTCTCCTCAAATATCCGTCGTCTCCACCCCCCACACACCAAAGCATCTCCCCAGATGTCATGGGCAGAATGAGAAGGTTTCTCTTGTGCTTCCAAAGCCCCTGCTCAGACCCACTACAGTTCTAACCACAGTGGTGCACACACTGCTTTTCGTGACCGGAACCTGAGCTCCAAGGAAGGAGTTATTTGTGAATCAGGACTGAACCCTCAGCAGACCCTTAATAAACATGTGCCAAAGGAATGGTACCTGCCTGGCCTCTCTCACAGTTTTAGGTGCAAAGGAGAACACACGAAAGTGGAAAAGCCCTATGAAAATGTAAAGTATTATTATCGATAACTTAAGTTACTGACGTGGAAAGCACTTTTCCCCCCAGTGGCAGAGAAAGCCACAAAGACCCTACATCAAAGGCTACAGTGCTCCCGCAGGCCCAGACAGCATCCAGGCAGCCTTCTAGCCTTACTCCGTACGATGCTCAGTGACACGGCTCCTAGACAGGCGCTGTGCAAGACACCGGCCATGAGCCACACCGTGGCACTTGAAATCTGGTGGCTTCAAAGTGAGACGTGGCGTCAAGGGCAAAACATACACCAGATTTAGAAGAGCAAGCAAAGAGAATGTAAAACATTTCATTCATAATGTTTATATTGCTTATGGGCATAGATGGTGAATGATACCATTTGGGATCTATTGGGTTAAATTGGTTAAAATTAATGCCACCTGTTCTGTCTTACCTTTTTCAATGGTGCTCTCTTTCAGAAAGCAGAAAACTGCCGATGTGGCTCACATTGTATTGTGACTGGACAGTGCTATTCTTGGAAAGCCCACCAAGAACTATTCTCTCTGACCCAGTCCTGGAGCCCAACCACGTCTGCTCGTTTCCTGGGATTCTTATGATAAAATCCTATTCTTCAGCTAGTGTCTCTGTCCAGGGATTTAGCCTTGTTATCACTAAGCCTTCACCCAGGCTCCTGGAGCCAGGAAACCCTCTGGGGGAGGCTCTGGGACAGTCTGGCTGTCTCTGGATGGTGGCCCGTGTGTTGTCTGGGACGTGAATGCACATTGGGGCCGGCGTGTGAGTGGAAGACGCTGTGGCCTCAATTCAGCCCGTCCTGGCAGCGTGAGCTCATTGTACTGGAGGATTCCTGCCCTTATTTAGGTCAGTGGCCCCATTACCCCAGAATCCGAGAGAGAGTTTCTATGGAGTTTTGTCTTTGCCACTCTTTGCCACCCTTGTCCCCTCTTTGCAGAAAATACCATGCTGCAAAGGTGCTAAAACATTTAAAAAAAAAGGCAAAAAAACTAGAGATTTGGTTTCCCAGTTCTACTCCCTCTGCCATCGCGATAAAATGGCTTTCTCACTTTGGAAATTTGTTAACCATTTTCAAAAGCAAGACATATAACAGACAATCGAAAGCCACCTTGTTTGGGGGAAAGAAATGTACTTCTTGCTTTTCACCTCCAGCACAGGTTTCCAAGTCACCCTTGAGACAAACACGCACACTCTTCCCTACACAGTGCTGGGGCCCAGATCAAAGAGCCACTTTGGCAATGAAATGTGAAACCCTTTGCAAAGCCCGACAGAGGCCAGAAACATTCTGCAGGCCACTCCCTCCTCTCTCATGCGAAACATGAAACATGCCTGCCTCACCGCATAAGCATCATGTGGCAGCGACTTAAATATGATAACAGTTTTAAAGGCGAGGAGCCTGGAGAGGCTGACGTCCAAGACCAACTTTTTCCTACTGTCTACTTGTAAATGATTTTCTGTATACAAATGCATGGCTGCATTCTCATTATAAACAAAATCCCAAGAGCACAGAAGTGAGCAGGTGGCAGAAGGCTCCCTCCGCTGTCACCTCCATCTTGCTCTCAGCTTCGGTTCCTGATGAAACGTGATGTCTGTCTGTCACGGTTGCCAGCTCCCTCCCCGCCACATTACACAGTCTCGAGGGCCAGGGTTCCAGGCACCCCAGGATTCCAGGCACCCCTCTTCCTGCTGAGAATCAACATGGTTGACAGCCAGCGGTGACCCACCTGTGTGCACGGGCCACCAGTGGGAAGAGAAATGAACCGGGACCACTGTTCTGGCTTTACGCACAGCTAACCTTTCACTCTGCCTTATAACCATTACGGGATGGTTCCTGGAGGGAAAGAGCCATGATTGAGTCGTCCCTACACCCCTGGTGTCCAGCACAGGACTGGGACCCAGGAAATAATCAATAGACATTTGCTACATTGTCCCAAGGTACATCCTTTTAAAATCACTGTCATTCTGAAGCTCCTGTTGTGGCTGAGCAGTTATGAACCCGGCTAGTATCCAAGAGGATTCGAGTTCAACCCTGGCCTTTGCTCAGTGGGCTAAGGACCCAGCGTTGCCGTAAGCTGTGGTGTAGGGCCCAGATTCAGCTCAGATCCAGCATTGCTGTGGCTGTAGTGTAGGCTGGTAGCTGCAGCTCCGATCTGATCCCTAGCCTGGGATCTTCCATGTGCCTCAGTTGTGGCCCTCAAAAAGCAGGAAAAAAAAAAAAAAAGTCACTGTCACTCAACAGACATGGAAGAATCACCCTCTTTAAAATATGCAGACCCGGAGTTCCCGTCATGGCACAGTGGTTAACGAATCTGACTAGGAACCATGAGGTTGCGGGTTCGGTCCCTGCCCTTGCTCAGTGGGTTAACGATCCGGCGTTGCCATGAGCTGTGGTGTAGGTTGCAGACGCAGCTCGGATCCTGCATTACTGTGGCTCTGGCGTAGGCTGGTGGCTACAGCTCCGATTGGACCCCTAGCCTGGGAACCTCCATATGCCATGGGAGCAGCCCAAGAAATAGCAAAAAAGACAAAAATAAAATAAAATAAAATAAAATATGCAGACCCTTTGATTGAGCAGTAACCTACGAGAAATTAAGGGTGTGCTTAAACATGCATGTTTAGTACAGAGTTGTTCAATACATACACTTTTTTTTTTGTCTTTTTGTCTTTTCTAGGGCCGCTCCCATGGCATATGGAGGTTCCCAGGCTAGGGGTCTAATCAGAACTGTAGCCGCTGGCCTACGCCACAGCCACAGCAACATGGGATCCGAGCCCCGACTGCGACCCACACCACAGCTCAAGGCAACGCCGGATCCTTAACCCACTGAGCAAGGCCAGGGATTGAATCGGCAACCTCATGGTTCCTAGTCAGATTCATTAACCACTGTGCCACAACGGGAACTCTATCCTTTTTTTTTTTTTTTTTAAAGGAAAAGCTTAAATACCAAAAGACAAAGATTAAATGGGAAGAACAACAGCCCCATCTCATAGCCCTGAGCGACGGTGCAATGAGCTGATGGGGAAGCCTGGAACACGGCCCGCCTCTGAGCAAGTTCTACACAAAACCTACTCCTGGTCTTCCCCGGCCTTGTTGCTGCTGTCCTTAGATGAATTACAATGGTTTTACCTACTGCAGCCATTTCACTACCAAAAAGATCATTTAATCAGGAGGCAAAAGACTGAACTATGACTGATTGAAAAAAGTTATTTAAAAAATTTTACATCAGGAGTTCCTGTTGGGGCTCAGAGGTTAATCATCGTGACTAGGATCCATGAGGATGCAGATTTGATCCCTGGCCTCGGTCAGTGGGTTAAGGATCCAGCGTTGTCATGACCTGTGGTGTAGGTCACAGATGCGGCTCGGATCCTGTGTTGCTGTGGCTGTGGTGTAGACCAGTGGCTACAGCTCTGATTGGACCCCTAGCCTGGGAACCTCCACATGCCGCAGGTTCGGCCCTAAAAAGACAAAAACAAAAACAAAAACAAAAAAACCCCCACAAACTTTATATCAGCATGACCCCAACTCTGTACAAACATTTATTCGTGAGGAGAGGACGTGGAGACTGGGGGGTGGGGGAGGTTATTTTCCAAGGTGCTGGGTGCAGTTTATGCTTATGGTGGTAGTAAGGGTGATTTTTCTTTGTTATTTGTGCTTTTCTACCCCCTCTAAATTTTCATAGTAGAATGTACTCTTTTTATGAGACTTTTTTTTTCCTCCACATTAAAAAAGGGAGAGAGTGGCAACATTTGGCCCACGGCCTCATTTTCATTAAACCAACTGGCTGGTTTCTTTCAGCTCCTTTAGAAGAGGGTCCAGGGTCTATTTTTATTGCCATGTTCCCATCCCACTACGGAGAATAGCTCTTCCCACGAGGCAGCTTTTTAAGATGATGATACAGTCTTTCTAGAACAGCTAATTACCTCTGAGCCTTTCAGTTGAGTCTGAAAGAGAACCAGAGTTTTAAAAACATCAGCCTCTCCCTCGCTGGAGTCGTGCAGAGAGGATAAACCAAACTGGCTGGGTATTAATTTAGAGTTTCTGGTTTTCTGCTTTTCCCCCGCTCATCTGTTAGGAAGGGGACAGGAAAAGCAGGAAAATGACTGCAGGATGGGAATAGCGACTGCGTGGTATGGCCCCAACCTGCAGTGCTTTCCTGAGCTACTTCCTGCCCAGGTGCCAACCACTCCTGACGGTCCCAGACCCTGAGATGTGGCTCCTTTTAAAGCCTGGACGCTGGCCCAGCCCTGCCACCAGGAGCTGCCCTGTGACAAGCATAGTTTCCATGGTTTACTATGCATGCTGCCAGGTCTCCCAGTCTACGAAGGACTCTTCCTTCTTTGCGAATTGGCGATCCACACCCAGAACCCACCACCTGTCCCGACATGCCAAGACTGCCAGCATGTCCAGCCTCCACAGAGAGGGGGCCAGGGGGCCTGGCAGGTGGTTCACTGGGGCAAGTCCAGAAGCACAGAAGGAGTCTGCAGGGTCACTGCCTCTGCCTGTGTAGGACAAGGCGCTGGGGTGGCCGCCCTGCTTTAGACCTCAGAAGGGAACCTGGGCCAGTTTAACATAAGGCTCAAGAACTGGGCTTGAAGGCCACTTTGGGTTCAAATCCCAGCTCCACTAATAAGCTACATGACCTCAGACCTCTATTAGCCTAAGTCCCAGAATCCTGGGCTATAAAATGGAGCTAGCAGTAGTCCCACCTCGTAGAGGCATAGTGGTGGTTAAACATAGGTACTGAAAGTTGGATCATCCAAGAAAGGTTAACTGAGTTTTTAAGACAACCTGCGCAGCCCTGAGTCCAGCTGAGAGGAATTCAGTCTGGCCGCAAAGCCTGTCACCAAAAAGCAGCGTGGACACCTTGGGAGCTGGGTGCAGCCAGCCTCTGCATGGGAGCCCCTGGCAAGCTGGGCACAGTGGGTAAACAGGGTAAGAAACCCAAGTTCCATGGAAGGTAAACAGCCCCTCCTAGTCAAGACCCTGGCCAGGCAACCCCGTGTAGAGGTCCCAGCTAAAATTCTGGCCTGTCAGCAGGACCTCTGCCCTCTAGAGTCTCCCGGGGAGAGAATTCCACACAAGGGCCTGGCCTGGAACGATGCATCCTGGAGACTTTCCTATCCGAGCTCATATTTCTCAGCTCTCATCTCAACTCTCATCCAGCTCCCCACCCAACCCCACCCCACCCCAACCGCCACTGCAGAGCCACGCAGTGAGAAGGCACGCTGCTCTCTTGGTCTGGAACCTCCTTCTATGCCTAGCCCTTGAGTGGAGGGCTTCTCGCATTTGAATCTTGAATCACCTGGTAAAATGAAGATTCTGAGTCTCAGGCCTGGGTGGGGCCTGAGATTCTGCATTTATAATGAGCGCTCAGACGATGCCGATGCTGCTGGTCCAGAAGCAGCAGAAGTGGAAGGCTTCGAACGAGAATCCTAAAGGAAGCCCAAAATAGCAAAGGGGCAGCTGAGGCAGGATGGACTGGGACTCAACCCCTGCCTCAGGCTGCAGCGGGCAGGAGCCAGCCAGAGAGTTCCTCCTTTGTAGAGCCTGCTTTTTAGACCTTGCGCATAAGTGCATGAGCAGGTGTCTAAAAATGCACCATGTGAGAGGGCTGCACAGTGGAGGGTGACAGAGATAAAGGACATGTCAGGGAAAGGCCGGAAGGTGGGAAAGAAGACAAACCCCGTATTTATAAGTGGGGGAAAGGAGTGTTACCCATTGTGCGGTACACACAGAGCTGCATTTATTCTCACAGCAACCTGGCAGAGCGGTGGGTGGGGGCCAACAAATGAGACGGAGGCTCAGACTGGTAATGTGACCTGCCTCGTGTCACTCAGCTAGTAGTTATCAGAGGCAGGATCTAAGCCCAGACCAGGTCTTTCTGGATCCCAAACCCAAGCATTTTACTCCACACCCTGCTGGGGAAAAGATGCCAGGACCCTTCACCCAGGTTCCCCCAAAGTTAACATCCTGCAAAATACAATGCAATTATCTAAATCAGGGCACTAACGGTGACACAGTACTACCAACTCTTAACTATAATCCTCTACAGATTACATTCCCATTTGGTCAAGGGCCCACGAAGGTTCTTTCCTGCCCCAGGATCCAGTCCGGGACGCCACGCTGCATTTAGCCACCATGTCCCCTTGGTCCCCTCCAATCTGGGACAATTCCACGGTCTTTGTCTTTCATGATCCTGACATATTTAAGAGTACTGGCCAGTTATTTGTAGAATGTCTCTCAATTTGGGTCTGTTTGCAGTCTCCTTGTGTTAAAAATCCAGATCAGATTATGAATTTTTGGCAAAAAAAAAACAAAAAACAAAAAACCAAAAAACAGAAGTGAGGCTGTACTCTTCTGGGGGCCATGAAATATCAAAGATATACTCGAGGCTGCTATGTCCCACCTGGTGGTACCTGCAGGAGTCTCCCCGGCACAGTTCCCACTTCTCCCTTTGTAATGAATAACCATCCCATGGGGAGTTACGTGGCAACCACCCAAATGTCTAAACAGATGCTTCTGGTACATGCTCAGATATGAGGGTTAGGGGGCTGGAGAAGCAATGAGGAGACCCAGGACTTGAAAAACCTGGGTACATCTTTCACCACCAGCTGGCACAACAGACAAGCTACAGAAAACTCCAGCAAATCTCCAACAACAGCTTCAGGCATGACTCTGGCCTGGGAAATGTGGTAATCTCAAGATAACAACAACAACAACAAAACAACCCAAAACACAAACCACAACACCATCTGTGTCAACCTCCCAGCAGGAATGTCCTAAAGAGTCAACTCCAGCACTCACGGCATCTGAGCTAGAGAACTGAAAGTGCAGGCAATGGATTCCCTGAGAGTGAGTTTTTTTGTTTGTTTGTTTGTTTTTTCCTATAACTGAGCTCTTTTTATGGAGCCAAATTGGGCATGCTTAAAGAAATGGGATGTGAGAGAAAGGACCCACAAATCTGAGAAAAGAGCAGGAAGAACTCTAGATTTACAAGGTCATAAAAACTGGTCGTTGTTTACAAATGCCTTCCAAGGGCCAGGTGCTCCGTATGTCGTGTCAGGGCAGGTCTTTGTGACAATCCCGTACAGGTGAGAGGGGCGTTCATCGTAGTCCCCAAAGCCTCTGGTTCTGATGCTTGCAGCTGCACCCCCACAGGGGAAGTGTTCCTCCCCTTTCTAGATGCCGGGGGCACCATGGCTTCTGGAGAGAGGGTATCATTCCCATTTTAGAGAAGCAGCTGCTGGGAGTTGGAGAGGACGCCATGGCCCAGCCTGGAGAGGGGAACAGGGGTCTGAACCAGGCCTAACCAACGGCAGGCTGTCTCCCTACTTCACTTGTTTCCCCAAAGGCTCTGCAAAACTGGCCCAGGGAGTCCTGGAAGTTTCAGGAGTCATGGACTTTTTAATCCCTAATATTATTGTTAATTATTACTTATTATTAACCCAGGTATGTGGCCTCATTTCCCATAAACACCATGTCCTGCCATCTCTCAGCAAGTCTCCATCTTCCCTGCTTCCTTCCGAGGCCCATGCCAAGGACTAGAAAATCTAAAATTCTAGGAGCTCCCACTGTGGAGCAACGGGATTGGCAGCGTCTTGGGAGAGCCGAGACGTGGGTTCGATCCCCCGCCGGGCATGGTGGGTTAAGGATCCGATGTTGCCACAGCTGCAGCTTAGGTCTTGACTGTGGCTTGGATCTGATTCCTGGCCTGGGAATTCCATGTGCCATGGGATGCCCAAAAAGAGGGGGAAAAAAAGAAAAGCTGAAATTCTAAAGGGAGGAGTTAATGAGCTTTTAATAATAAAGATAATGATAGCCCCCTTCCTAGAAAATTCTTGTCCAGATGGTCCTCGCACTAGAAAAACCAAAGCAACTAGTTTCCTGATACTCAACAGAAAAACAGCTGGTAAGAGGCAGTACCTGGATAAATGGGTGTCTGGGCAGAACATGCTGAGTGTTGGCAAGACATGGCAACTTCTGGAGAACTTGCTTCAGATTTCTCAGAGAGAAAAAGAGTCCCCATCTCCCGAGGGCAAACCTGCATTTCTGGGCTGGGATTCTGGACGAAGGCATTAGGCAGCGCTGTGTGTCCTGACGGGGCTGGCTGGGTGAGTGTAAAATCTGCAGACGCTTCGCAATGTCTCCCTTGCACTTTGGAGGAGCAGCAGGGGGGCTCTCGCTGGGCCTCCTGGTGGTCCTTCCCTTCAGGGAGAGAGCTCGCAGCACAGCTGGGCAGCCGGCAGGCCACCCTCATGCCCAGCCCCGCTGCTCGGACCATAAGGGAGCAGTAAGTCAGCGGACGGGGGCAGAGGTGGGCTCTACCCAAAGTGATCAGGAGCTTGTGTTGGGAAGATGGCTCTGGCTGGGGCCTCGAAGGGACAGTCGTAGGGCACCCATCCATCTTAAATTCCCTCGAAGGGAAGGAGGAAGGGACAGCCACGAGCAGGGCACCCATCAATCTTAAATTGGGCCTTGACTGGACATAGCACCCACCTTGTTCCCACACGCAAAGAATGCAGAGCGTCTCATCTTGTAAAGCTTTCTTTTTATCTTTAGGGAAGAAGGCCCGTGACATTCCAGCGTTCGAGGGCTCTACGCGTTGTATGCAGACCCAAAGGGTTCTGCCATTGCACATGTGCTCCGAGTTCTCAAACTAAAATTGGAAAAGACACCATAGACTCAGTTCATGAAGGCAGGGGGCCTTAGGGGATGACTATCTCAGCTTCCTTTATGGATCACTAGGAGGGGAGGCATTTTTCAGACCCACCCCTGAGCTCAATGGTGAGGAGCGGGTAATGGCATCACTTTCACTTCTGGGAGCAGCCATCAGGGCACTGTGGGCACAGCTAGGGGTGGCTGTGACCTGGCTCACGGGGTCAGGGCAGCAATGAGCCATCTCTGATTTCCCATGAGCAAATCAGAATGTTTCTCTCTGTCATCCTCTGACCTCAGTCTGTCAGGCCTCAGGGTCCCTCCAAGAAGCCAGCCCTGTCAGCCCCACACTCATAGGGCCACTGCCTGTGATGCTTGGAAGGGGAGCCCTGCCCCTCGAGCTTCACTGTATCACCAGGACCCGGCCGGGTCCCTGTAGAGCAGGAACTCGATAATATCTGATCACTCAAGGAATACAGAAATGAACAAAAGAAGAAATTGGTCAGAGAGAGACTGCATCAGGAGCCCTACCTGGGGCATGAAGAAGGATTAACTTCAAAAGGATTATAGTGTCTCCAGGGGCATGCATATTGTGTCTAGTAACGGGAGACTCAGGTGAAGACACACCCAGATTACCACTGCAATCAACTACCAAATCCTGGCACACACAGGGACACACACATTTCTGATAATGTGCTCACATTAAAAATAACTGTGTACTTCTAAGCCAAAGGGGTAGGCGAGCTAGGACGGGAGCTAGGATGGGAGCTTTAGGACCCAAAGCTGCCTCTTGTATCCACTTCTCTCGTAGTAGATCCCCCAAATCGATTCCACCATTCTTGCCAGGCCATCCAGACATAAGCCTACGACCCCTCTACCCAGCACTTGGTGTACCGTCCAGCCCCACTGTTTCCACCTGCTCCAGAGGCACCTGGGATTCTGTTAGGGATTATGACCGCTGGCTCGCATCCCACGCTGAGTCAGACTCACCAGGACTGGGGCCAGGGAGTCTTGATCTAAAAGGACGCTCAGGAGAACCTTCCATAGAAGGACATGAGGGCCACTGCTCTAACAAGAATGATCCAGCACTTCGAGTCCATTCCATCGGCTTCGCTGGATTAAGTGTGTCTGGAAAGCCACACGGGGCCTCTTCCCTTGAAAATAAGATCTTTGCCAAATATCCACACACTCTGGGGGATGCGATGCAGAACCCTTACATTGCAATGCAAGGGAAATGCAGAGGGAACAGGAGGCAGGAAGAAGGTGGCCGCAGGAGGGGCCGGGCCAGGCTGGGGGAAGTCCTGTGAGGTACCCCTGCCCCAGGGGATACTCGCCACAGAGGGGGGCCACAAGGGATAGACGGGGGGCGGAGGGGGGGGAGCCAAAGGAACTGCTGGGATGAAAATCACCAACTTGAAAACCGTGCCTCAGGCTGGAGCTGGAATTCACTCATTGATTCACTCACTCATTCATCCATCACCCCCAGGATTTCTTCCTTTAACGTCTATACTTAACATGCCTGGACTTGGATCCAACCCTAGAGTAAAAACTGGGCTCCACATATATTCAAGGAGGACCTGTTCCCAAAGAGGACCTCAGGGCCCGGAAATCGTGCCCAATGGGATGACATCTGCTGCAGACATCATCGTCATGGTCCCCACCTGGAACTAGAAACCCAAGGGTCCCTTCCACATCAACTCCAATCTTTTCTGGACCTCACAAGAGAAAGAGTCGGAGTTCTTCTGGAATGAAAAGCACTCAAAACATGAAGTTCGAGGCCACACAAAATAAACCCAGGACTGCTCAGTCTCAGGACTGGTGGGGCCCGCTTGGCCCTGGGGATTCGGGTGGAGAGAAAACCCTCCAAACCCCTCACACGGTGTCCAAGGCTTAATTCCACTGTCCACGCTACCACAGCACTGTGATGAGCCCAAAGGCCCCCTCTGAGGGAGATGATGATTATTCTGGAAAAAGCCTAAAGAACAGTACACCAGGACGAGTGTAGCTGGTCTGCTACCAGCCACCCACTCACGTTGGCAACTGGTGGCCTGGATTCCTGAATTCCTCCCAGGAAAGAGCCCTGGGCACATGTTACACAAGACTGCCCCTCACAGGACATGAAACGAAACCCCCCAGTGTCCAAAGGCAGGCCCTTTTGGAAGCTGCAATCCCAGGAGCTTTTCTAGACTTGTCTCTACTAGGAGAGGGAATCTGGCCTCCTCAGGGCATGACTCCATCAAAACATAATAATGAAAAATCCAGAGCTTCGCTGGTCTTCCTGCCCCTCCCCTGTTCCATCTGCCCTCGGGGTAAGCCCACACCTTGGAGAAGCTTCCCAAGGCCTGCCTGGGGTCCCCCCCTTTCCGCCCATCCCCCTCTCTCCCTCTGTCCTCTCTGCCTCCATCCTGGATACCTCTGCACCTTTTCCCTCCCCAGAAGGCCGTTCTTTGGGCCTCTTCTTCATCTAACCTCTCCTGGTTGGCACTTCAGATCTTGGGGTTCATCGCCAGCTGTTTTGGGACCTTTTCCTGACACCCTACCCACCTCAAGAAGGCTGAGCATCCTTGCTAACTTCAGTGCAGACCCGGGGTCAGGGCCCTGCAGAGTCAGGCGGTGGCTCCATGGAGAGGGGCAGCCCCTTCCCCCTCCAGCAACCTGAGTCCCACCCGTGAGACCGAGAGTCTAGGGATCCCGTGCTGCCGGCTTCCATTCCCGCCCAGGGGCATCAAGGCACCGCTCATCCTCGGGGATGGAGTTCAGTCCATCCAGGCCCTGAACTCAGGACAGGGAAGAAGTTCTTTGGACTCCGATGCTTTTTTGGTTTCTTGATCTGGAAGGTCTCTAATTCCGATCATGGAAACACAATTTAGTTCTGCTGATGGCCCAAGGAGTATTATTTCTACCCTTACATTTGAATACCAATTTCTGTTCAAAATATAAGGGACCTAAGTTACATGACAGTTTATGTCTTCAGCAAACCAGGGGTGCTCAGGATTACCTAGTGCTGAGATGCAGGCCTGGTAAGATTCTACTACTCAAGTCCCACATCTGTTCACTTTGTGATGCTAACTCCAAACGCCACCCTCCTGATTTCTGTATTTTTCAGTAAGCACAGGTCAATGTTTCCATTCGTTTTAGGGAAAGAGAAAGAAGGGATACACACCCATGGAGAAGGACATCATCAATGCCCTGAAAATCAGAGACAAAGAAAGGTGTCAGCTACCGCAGAGAAGGCGGGTGGACAGAATTTCCTGCCCATTTGTTCCAGTCATGCTGGCCTTCCTTCTGCCGCTGCTCAGAAATAGCCTCTTGCAGAGTTTTTTTTTTCCCTTGATTCACGTGACATGCTGAGTTTGCCGCATCTGTTCTTCTGCCTTCTTCCCTTTTAAAAATTATTTGTGGTTTATGTGTTTTTACACAATACAGATTAGCTGGCTGTGGATGCGTCACTGCTCACACATCGTCACTCCCGGCATTTAAAAATAAAAACCACATCTGCAATGCAAAGCTCAGGTGCCCTGCTTTTAGAAAAGGGTGAGAGACTTGGGTGCCCAGTCCCTTTCTGTAAAAGGAACTCAGCCCGCCCCCCGCCCCCCCCGCCGACCAGGTGCCCATGCAGAGTTAAGATGGGGTGTTTTAACCTGTGGGGTTCTGTTAACCTGGAAGGATCTCAGTGCCCCAGACCTTGACCTTCCAACCCTCCCTGTGCCCTTTCAAGGGCACAAGACAGGGGTCACAAACAGCCTCAAGATCTCAGATTCCCAAACCAGAAAAGGCTGCAGTCTCTGGCCATGAACTGTCCCCAGAATAAGCTCCCTCAGACTAACCAAAAAGAGCCACCACGAGTCATACAATGAAGACACAAAATGAAGCATGTCTGGTCAGGGGCCCAGCAACGTGATGGCTTTCATCAGAAGGGCCCCAGATTCACACCTCCTGGGATGGCTCACCCTTGACCAGGCAGCTGAACACGTTCTCCGTCTGGGGGCTCATCTCTTCTTGAGGGTGGGCTCATGTCTCATCGTGGAAGGTAAAGGAGGGTAGCCCCCACCCCCGGCACCGTAACGGAGAAGGGGAACTGGGGAGGCTGGGTGGCAGCTGCCTCCAGGCGACTCCACTGCCCCTCTCCCCATCTGTCTTGGGTGTAGCACCCCCTCTCCCCCACGTACCTGCAGATGTGCCAGAAAGGGTTCACCTGCAGAGAGGGCTTGAGGCTGAAACAGCGATTTTAGGCTCTGAACCAAAGCCGTCTCAGACTGGCTGACGTCGGGGCCCCGTCTCCTTATCCTATTAACTCGCTCTCGTCGGTCCAAGCACATGCTAATAACTTGAAGACCAGCAAGCCCACTGCCCAAGGTCCTGAGATCTGGCACCAAACCAACTCCTCTCAGTTGGATGTTTCCCTGATAGAAATCACGGGCACTTGGTAAATGGGGACCACTATGGTCAGTGTCCCAGCGCAGGCTGGCTGTAGCCCACCTGGCCCAAACAAGGGAACTTAGAGCGCCTGCGTAAAAGCAAATGTGGAAATTGAAGCTCAGAAACCTCTGGAGCATTCTTCTGGGGAAGAGGTCAATGACCAGCAATGACTTCAGGGAAGATGGCTGGCAGGGGACCACAATGAGGAAGTGGGAGCTCTCGGGGCACAGTGGGTGCAGGGCACGCTCCCAGCCGGCCGGGCTCAGCCCCGGGAGGCAGGGGCCGGGAAGGACGTGTGATTAAGGGTGGGCTTCTCTCTAAAAATAACGGGGATGGTCAAGCGGGAGGCTGTATCCCCAACTCTCCTGCTTTCAAAGAGCAGGCTGTCCTACAACTGTACTGGGATTGGTGTTATTTTTAAGTGCCGGGCTTCCATTAGCTATCAGATTCCAAGGGCTAAAATAAATCCAAAGGGAACAAAGGAAGCCGGTGGAAGGGGTGAGATGTTTTCCCTTCTGCCCGCCCACGAGGGCCACCCTGCTGGTCACGGCTCCCACCGTGTCACCTTCAAGAGTCAGCCTGTGCTTAAGGATGAAACGCACAGCCTTGGAAAACTCAAGCAAGACTCAGTTCTCGGTCAGGATCAGTTTGATTTTTGTCTGATGATGTCACGGGAATTGAGAGGGGGAGAGGGACACAGGAGCCAAACCAAGAGTCACTCGAGCTAAAAATACCGGTCAGCACGGACTGCCTGGTCCCTGTGTGCACTGCTCATCTTCACGTCATCCACAACAAAGCCTGTTGTTTTCCTTTATGGATGGGGAAACTGGGGCCCAGAAAAGTCACGTCATTTGCCCAACCTGTCAGACCCAGCTCGCATCCGTGAACCAAGCCTACTTGCGGATCTCAACTCTTATCCGCAGTATTAAATAACCTCAGACAGGAGGTAATGAGTTTCTGGGAAGCTTCCTACTCAGTCATCTTGGGGAGGGGAGTGGAGGTGTGTTCTTTATCCCCACAGCACCTGTGCCGACCGAAGCCCTTAACCCAGCGCAGGTGCTCAGTAAACACTACCTGGATCTCAAGATTCTCACACTCAACCAAAGTCTACCTGCAAAATTTAATACAGCCAAAGAACTTCCAAAAGATTCAGGGAAATTCATATCCACTGATTAGATAGAGACATTTAATACATTACACCATAGTTATCTGCAATCCAATAATAACATCTATATGAATATTTCAAGACTAAATAAAACTATTCGTGGATTTTTTTCCTGAAGGACTTGGCATTTTTTTTAAAAAAAATCTCTTATTTTTCAACCAGACAAAAGTTCTAGCCATCAGAATTTAGATTAGCATTCATCTTGAAATGTCTATAAACTGGGTTAATCAATTGGAAAATATTATTTTGGAGAGCCACACTGTGCCAGGTGCTGGGCAAGGTTCCCCCCCCCCCCCCCAGGGTCCCTGCACTAGATCTCAGGGGCCATGAGGGCTGAGGCAATGGGAAAGGCCTGGAACCCGCGAACCTCCACTGCAGAGGCCAGGGTGCAGGGCAGGGGTGTCTCAGTGGCACCGGTCACTGCAGCAGATAACTCAAGATTCACAGCATCCGTCAGATCAAACCCATCAAATGACACTCAATTTGTCATGCATTAAACAGGTATTTTTATAATGTGGAAACCAATATTTGCTAATGGGTTTCTGTAAAGCGTTTCTCAATGAGAAATTATAGAAATCCGTGATAACATTGAGCATTTTCATAATAAAACACCAGAAGTAACCAATGGGCTTCAGAAGCATTCGTTTACTCATTTTCCAAACATATTTATCAATAAAGGTCTATAAATAGTCATTTACACATTTCAGACTCTTTTTTTTTTTAAATGCAAACCACTCATTTCAGTAGATGACTAGGAATCAGGACAAGAGAAAAAAGAATGCAGAATTAACTCTCATGGACTTCCTGTCATGGCTCAGCAGTGACGAACCCGACTAGTATCCATGAGGATGCGGCTTTGATCCCTGGCCTCGCTCAGTGGGTTAAGGATCTGATGTTGCTGTGAGCTGTGGCATGGCTCATATCCTGCATTGCTGTGGCTGTGGCGTAGGCCGGCAGCTGTAGCTCTGATTTGACCCCTAGCCTGAGAACCTCCATATGCTACAAGGTACAGCCCTAAAAAAAGGCAAAAAAATAAATAAATAAATAAATTTAACTCTCATCACCTATTTACTGCAGATCTCATATGAGCACAGGAAAGGGCCTGATGGGAATTTTGCTTTCTATGGAAGCGGATTATTGATTCACAGCCCACAGGACCACAGGGCTCTCCGTCCCCGAAGGACACAGACGACAGCCACCCAGCCTGCCTGTCTCCGTTGCAGTCACAAGGCTGTTCGCGGCAGTGCCCTAGTTCTCAACAGTGCAGTGGGAATTGAAGGCTATTACCACACCATCCAGACTGACCCCAGCAGCGTGCCGGCAGGTGCCAGACACACGAAACGACCAATAAAATGACATCATTATAACTGACAGATGGCGGGGAGAACAGGAAGTGCCTCTTCCTCCCCATTTCTGGCCTCATCCTCAAATATCATCATTTTTTCTATATTGATTATCAAAGAAGAGTACATGTTCTAAAAATCCTGTAGTAAAAATAACAGGGCTTATGAACAAAAAAGAGACAGACCGTTCGAGACAGATGCAAATTCGTACCCAGAGAGGTAACAAAGCAAGTAACAATTACAAGTTAAAAATTACCAGCATAATTAAAAACAAGTTAAATTATGAATAAGGAGAGCAATAGGGAGTTCCTGTTGTGGCTCATCAGGTTAAGAACCCAATACAGTGTCCATAAGGATGTGGGTTCGATCCTGGCCTCACTCAGTGGGTTAAGGATCCAGTGGTGCATGGCTGGAACTGGAGACTCTCATACTAAGTGAAGTCAGTCAGAAAGAGAAAGACAAATACCATATGATAACACTTATATCTTGAATCTCATATATGGCACAAGCGAACCTTCCCACAGAAAAGAAAATCATGGACTTGGAGAGGAGACTTGTGGTTGCCAAGGGGGAGGGGGAGGGAGCGGGATGGACCGGGAATTTGGGGTTAGTAAATGCAAACTATTGCCTTTGGAATGGATAAGCAATGAGATCCTGCTGTGTAGCGCCGGGAACTATATCTAGTCACTTATGATGGAGCATGATAATGTGAGAAAAAAGGGTGTATATATGTATGTGTTACTGGGTCACCTTGCTGGACAGTAGAAAATGGACAGAACACTGTAAGCCAGCTATCATGGAAAAAATAAAAATCATTACAAAAAAAAAAAAAAGAAGGATCCAGCGTTGCCACGAGCTGTGGTGTAGGTCTCAGATGTGGCTCGGATCCCGTGTTGCTGCGGCTGTGGCTTAGGCCTCAGCTGCAGGTCGATTTCGACCTCTAGTCTGGGATCTTTCATATGCCGCAGGTGAGGTCCTAAAAAAAAAAAGAAAGAGAGAGAAATAGGGCCAGTGGATAGACATCTGTACATATACACACATGTTCGTAGCAGCACTATTCACGTAATAGCCAAAAGGTGGAAACAACCCAAGTGTCTACAGACAGATGAATGAATGAAGAAAATGTGGTGTATACATACACTGGAATATTATTCAGTTTTTAAAAGAAAGGAAATTTGGACAGAGCCTACAATACAGGTGAAACTTGAGGACATTATGCGAAGTGAAAGAAGCCAGTCTCACAAAAGGACAAATACTGTATAACTGCACTCATATGAGGAACCTAAGAGCAGTCAAATTCATAGAGAAAGAAAGTAGAATGCTGGTTGCCAGGAGCTGCTGGAAGAAAAGGGGAACGGAGAGCTAGCGTTTAATGAGTCTGCAGTTTCCATCTGGGGAGATGACAAAAGTTTGGAGATGCATGGTGGTGACAGCTGCACATGGGTGTGAATGATCTGAATGCCGATATACTTCAAAATGATTAAAATGGTCAATTTTATGTTATATATATTTGACCACAATTTTAAAGATTAGAGAAAGGAGACATCACCCTAGATCCTAAAATGAAAAAGTGACTTGATGGAAGAGGAGGTACAGAGGAATTGAGGCTGCTGCCTGTGATGATAAAGACAAGGGGCACAGAGTTCAAAGAGAACCACACGAAGTCACTTCCAGAACAGAGCAGGCAGCCCAAAGCACCAAGAACAAAGTGAATGGGCTCTGTGCTCCTTCTTGCCTCCCAGAGCTCGGCTGGATTTGTGCACTGTTGCAAAATATTAATATGCTGGAAACAACTGACGTCCACATCATTCCCGTATTTATAATCCTAACAGCGTACGAGCTAACCTGTGTTACAGAAATACATGTTGTAGCAAAAATGTTCGGTGGTGGTTCACCTTTCCAACCATCGCTCCTAGGACTACTGAACGAATGGTTAGCTTACTCAATTTTAATCAGTCCAAAGTTTGCATATACCCCAGCCTCGGCAATGACTTTGCTTCCACCTCCACCTGCACAAGTACGCACTCAGGCATCCTTAACTGTACATTTATGTTGAGTTACTTTTAATTGCTTGCCTTAAATCATTCTAGTTCCCTTAGATCAATGCAGATATTTTGATTCCATTATGGAGGGAAAAAGAGACAATTATTGGGTACTTCCAGGAGGCTGCTCCTATTTCACAGGCCATGAGGACATGGTGATGCATTTTTGTTGTCTTTAAATGAAGTTACACAACTCTCTTTGGGTTCCCCATTGAACCCAACAGACTCCGATGAAGCTCAAGGGTTGGTACCTGAGGTTTAGGCCCGGCTTCTCCCTTCCGAGATTCACACTTGGAATTTCAGAATTTCAGACTACTCCCACTTGGGATAAACCTTCTGGGGCTCAGAGAGCCCATCTGCCCCAAAGCCCTTCCCCAGAGGCCATTATCATCCTTGACTGTATCTCTGAGGAAATAAGATTAGACGTTTGAGGAAGAGAAGGGAGAAAGACACAGGGAAAAAACAAACAAGCAAACAAAAACCAGCAGGGAAGGGAAAGGGCCCAGAGAGGTGTTGCAATTGGGCCCGGGTGCTCACAGAGTCTTGGTCCTTTGGCCTCTGGGTTCCTGGAGAATGCAGAGCTAGGATCACAGGCTGCTGGTTTTCTACAAATGCCAAGAAGAAACCAAGCCACCAAGCAAAATAAATACAATCTCTAGGAAGGAAAAAGTGAAGGTGAAATGCACTTCAAGTAGCTATAACGTTACACTCAGTTATGCTTGTTCCAATGTTAAATGGTCCCTTTTGTCAGTTGGTAAAGGGATATTCCGATTTATGCCTTTTATGCCAAGGTAAAGGGTTTCTATGGAGCTTAACAGAAACTTGATACAGAACACATGATCCCTGCAAGGCCTAACAACATGCCAAACAAACATACTGCCACCAACACAAAGGGCACGAAGTGAAACATCAAAGCTGCTTAGAAGCAATAAACAGATACAGAGGCAGGATTTTCTTCCCCTGACAAGAGCCATCTCCAACTCAGGATGCTCCTATCTTGCCAGTGACCTTCATGGGTGGAGAGGGCAGCATCTTTCTAGGGTGGTGATGTGATGGACCACGGCCCACAGGAGTCAGGGCAAGGGATCTTGATATTGCTACGTCACGTCTGGCACAGGGATGCTTGATGCTAGCGTGATCAATGAAATAAAATTCCTTAATCAGACACTGAAATCGGGCCACTCTGCTTCTAATCTATTCCCAAGAGAAGGTTTTGCCCACATGTACCAAGAGGCACATAGGAGGATGTTTGCAGCAGTACTGCTCGTGACCCAAAACTGGAGACAACCAACAGTAGGATGGATAAGTCGATTGTGGGGCACCCACCACCCACACGGGGAACGGTACAGCAGTGAAACAGACAGATCGCAGCGCCGTGCACCCACACGGATGATGTCAGGAGCACGAGGTTGAGCGGCACAAAAAGCAAGCAGCAGAGAAATACACGGTGTGCTGCTCCATTTACATGAAGCTCGATGATGCGTCTGTTTAGGAAGACAAACATAAACGCTCCGGAAAAGCAAAGAAAGGATGAACGATGAGGAATTTTCCAGCAAGTGGTGATTTCTGTGTGGGGCACGCACAGAGGGAACTTCAAAGTACCAGTGTTCGCTTTCTTACGTTGGCTGGCAGGCCTATGGGTATGCTGGAATCACTGATGTTTTATATCTCACACATATTTTGCAAAAGTTTCTGCGGTAACTCATTTTACAAAAATATTATTTTTAAAAGCTGCCTGATTACATAGAGGACAGACTCGTAGTTGCCGAGGGTCGGGGCCGGGGGGAGACCGGGAGTCTGGGGTTAGTAGATGCGAACTCTTACTTTTCGAATGGATAACCAACAAAGTCCTACTCTAGAGCACAGGGAACGCTATCCCGTCTCTTGGGATAGACTGTGATGGGGACTGGGTCATTTTGCTGTGGAGCAGAAATTGGCACAACACTATCAATCAACTATACTTCAAAAAAAATTTGCCTGATAAGGAGAGAAAACTGCAGCCTCATTCCTGTCATAAACTGGAGGGACTGCAAATCTTCAGGGGAAGGAAGAGACGAAGGGTGGTTGTTCCAGACCTTTCTCCTGCCCCCACACAGTCCCTCCCAGGGCACTCCTGACCTGTGGGGATCACTCAAATCAGATGGACTCCAGGTTAAACCCAGTCTGGGGGGCTGCTGAGGGCACATAATCCCTCTTATGCATGTATGTATTTATTTATTTATTGTCTTTTCAGGGCCACACCCAAGGTGCATGGAGGTTCCCAGGCTAGGGGTCCAATCAGAGCTGTAGCCATCAGCCTACACCACAGCCATAGCAATGCCAGATCCAAGCCGCATCTGTGACCTACACCACAGCTCACGGCAATGCTGGATACTTAACCCACCGAGCGAGGCCAGGGATCAAACCTGTGTCCTCATGGATACTAGTCAGGTTCCTTAACTGTCTGAGCCACGACAGGAACTCCCAATCCCTCCTCTTTTTAGAAGTGAGCAAAACACATCAGGGGTTTGGGACAGGCATCAGGAAACTGCAAACCCATGGGCCATGTCCAGCCAGACAGCTGTTTGGGTATAGCCTATAAACTAAGAATGCTTTTCATGTTTTTTAATGGTTGAAAATACCCCCAAATGGGAGTTCCCATCGTGGTTCAGTGGTTAAGGAACCCAAATAGTATCCATGAGGACGTGGGTTCAATTCCTGGCCCTGCTCAGTGGGTTAAGGATCTGGCATTGCCATGAGCTGTGGTATAGGTCGCATATGCGGCTCGGATCTGGTGTTGCTGTGGCTGTGGTGCAGACTGGTAGCTACAGCTCTGATTTGACCCCTGGCCTGGGAACCTCCACATGCTGTGGGTTTGGCCCTAAAAAGACAAAAGACAAAAAAAAAAGAAAGAAAAATACCCCAAAATGATATTTTGTGAAATGAGAAAATTATATGAAATTCAAACGTCAGTGTCCATCAAGTTTCATTGCAGCACAACCGTGATTCATTTACCCGTGACTGCTTTTATGCTACCACATGGATAACTATCTAAAGTATTTACTATCTGACCCTTTGCAGAAAAAAAATCTCGCTGCCCTTGTTCTAGAGAAAATTAAAAAGAATAAATAAATCAGGTCAGGAATGGAAGAACCCAAGACACACAACAAAATCTGCTTCTTTGCTTATATTTGGCCTTGCTTCCTATGGAATTTCTGGATGTTTGTGAGGATATATAATCAACTGCAGTATCAATTTAAAAAACAAGGAATAGTCTGGCTAGAAGGGGGAGACAGGCGCAGAGGGAAAGCCCATCGGGGGTGTGAGACCTCCACAATTAACAGCACTCGAGTACCGATCTGTGCTTGGAGCAGCCTGAGCAGAAAGGTACACCGCTGTGGAAAAAGTCACCTCGTCTGAGGAAAACAACCAAAAACGTAACAATGCTTCAGAGCAAAGCTGTTCTTGCATCAGGGGTGAGGCCGCTGCACTGACGGCAACATCCTGACGACACCGCCACAGAGAAAGCTTCCTGCGACAGAAGCCGAGTGTAGGATTCAACAGCACGGCAGGAAGGCTGCAATTCTGCAGAGGCCTCCGTCAGGCAGGGCTACTACGTAGATGTGAGCAGATCGTCTCAAAAAGTGACCATGCTCAGGCTCACCGGGTCTTCATTATCATCTCCCAGGAACACAGCTAGACTGCCTGTTTGCCAAGTACAAAACCTGCGCCAGGCGAGCCAGGTTTTGAACACGATGATCCGTGCGTGCCATCTGCACCTGCTAAGACACTCAGAACGGCCCACAGGCAGCTGCTTGGACTCAGCGAGAACAGTTATGACAGTTGGGCATGTGAGCTGGCTCAGGAGTGGGGGCTTACAAGCAAGGCCTGGCATCCCTCTGGGCCTTCTCTCTGTGGCCTGCCTGGCCCTGTCCACCTAGAAGCCCTGACTCACCTGCACCAGGGCTTTAGGGTTGCCATGGCAACCGCTGTCCACGGAGGAAGGAAGAGGCAAGAGGGCGAAGGCCAGTGTGATGCACTGAACACCCCAAAAGCATCTTCAGAAACAGAGCAGAACTTTAAAAGGGTAAAAAGGTAAGGGATGCTGGATTAAAGGTCAAGGGCGCTGTTTTGGTGCCTGCCTCCTCTGTGTGCCTGCCTCCTGCATCCAAGTGCTGAAAGGAAGGAACCTCATTGCCTCTGTTGTTTGATGGCACAGATGGATCCCAGCTGGGGAGCTGGAGTTGGCTCCTGCCCTGAGAGCTCGGTGGGAACTTAGGCAGGGCAAAAGAGGCTGAGATTAGTTTGGTTTCAACAGTTGTCTGAAGGTATCCACAGGGGGATTGGTTTCAGGACTCCCTCAGATAGCAAAACCCGAGGATGTTCAAGTCCGTTACATAAACTGGCTTAGTGTTGGCATAGAACACAGACACATCCTCCTGTATACACTAAATCATCTCTAGATTATAGTAACCGATAACGCCTGACACAATGTAAATGTTACCTAAACATTTGCCGGCACGCAGCAAATTCAAGTTTTGCTTCTGGGAACTTGCTGGAATTTATTCCTCCAAATATGTTTGATCCAAGGTTGGTTGAATCTGTGGATTTGGAACCCAGAGATACAGAGGGCCAAGTGTAATTACAGAAGAATAATCAGTCCTCTTATGTAAAATTTTATTTGCAGTGATATTAGGCACCTTTTACTTGTATGTAATTTTGGGAGGTGATACACTCACATAGTTCAAAAAATCAAGATGCTCCAACATAAATGACAGAAACATCTCAGATCCACCTCTTAGAGTAATGACAGTAAAAACAAAAATAAACAAATGGGACTTAATTAAACTTAAAATTTTCTGCACAGCAAAGGAAACCCTAAACAAAATGAAAAGACAACCCACAGAGTTGGAGAAAATATTTGTAAATGAATCAACTGACAAGGGATTTATCTCCAAAATTTATAAACACCTCCTACCTCTCAATACCAAAAAAAAACAAACAATCCCATTAAAAAATGGGAAGAAGATCTAAACAGACGATTCTCCAAAGACGACATATGGATGGCCAAAAAACACATGAAAAGATGTTCAACATCACTCATTATTACAGAAATGAAAATCAAAACCACTAGGAGGTACCACCTGACACCCACCAGAATGGCCATCATCAAAAAGTCTACAAACAATAAGTGCTGGCGAGGGTGTGGAGAAAAAGGAACCCTAGTACAATGTCGGTGGGATTGTAAATTGGTGCAACCACTGTGGAAAGCAGTGTGGAGATTCCTCAGAAAACTAAAAATAGAACTACCATCTGATCCAGCAATCCCAGCCCTGGGCATCTATCCAGAGAAAACCATGACTCGCAAAGACACATGTACTCTGATGTTCATTGCAGCACTCTTCTCAATAGCCAAGACATGGAAACAACCTAAATGTCCATCGACAGAGGAGTGGATCCAGAAGATGTGGTACATATACACAATGGAATATTACTCAGCCATTAAAAGGAATGAAATACCAGCATTTTTAGCAACATGGATGGACCTAGAAATGATCATGCTGAGTGAAGTCAGCCATACAATGAAACACCAACATCAAATGCTTTCACTGACATGTGGAATCTGAAAAAAGGACAGAATGAACTTCTTTGCAGAACAGATGCTGACTCACAGACTTTGAAAACATTATGGTTTCCAAAGGAGACAGTTTGGGGGGTGAGGGGATGCGCTGGGGTTGTGGGATGGAAATCCTATAAAACTGGATTGTGATGATCATTGTACAATCATAAACGTAATAAATTCATTGAGTAAAAAACAAAAAAACAAAAAAAAATCGAGATGCGATGGAGAGGCCCCACCCTCTGTCCCTGTCCCCCGCACATCCCCCCACCACTGATGACCACTTTATTGGATCACTTCTGTACACCCGGCTTCTCTTAATGCATTTACAAGTAAATACGAAAACAGAGCCTATTTTTCTCTCCCTTTCTTATACACAAATGTATACAGTGTTCTCTTCTTTGTGCCTTCCCCTTAACCACACAGAATGGCCGTCTTTCCAGGTGGGCCCTCTCTTTCCTCTGTCACAGCTGCAGAGTGTCCCCCTGTGTGGCTGGACCCCATGTGCTACAGTGGGCACACAGGCTATTTCCAGACTGCTCTCACAGACAACATGCCGCGTGCAACCTTATCCAGACTGCACTCTCCGTGGGCAGGTTTGTTTGTGAGACGAAGTTTGGAAGCATATCAGAGATTTTAATTCCTTCTCCCCTCCCACTATACTGTTTCATAATCATGTTTGTCTTTGTCAGTGGTTGTAGTCAACGATGAGAAACACAAGAGATGGAAACTGGGGTAGCAAAAGTCTTGGAATCCTTTTTTTTTCTTGCTGGCAATGTTGAGAGAAGGAATAATATTCTGCAGGAAGAGTGTCCTGTGATCCCTGTCCTTCTCCTTCTCAACACGGACAGACAAGGAGCTAAAGAAAGAACAACTGAACATATGGGATGTAGAAATAAATGCTCTTTAAAAGTCTATGAAAATGTACGCTTTGAGCCCCACTGCTTGCTGCTCTGCAGAGGTCGAAGGCACCAAGAGAAACTCCAGGTATTTCTTTTTTCCTTTTATTTTCTTTTTAGGGCCTCACCTGCAGCATATGGAGGTTCCCTGGCTAGGGGTTGAATCAGAGCTGCAGCTGCCACCTACACCACAGCCACAGCCATGCCAGATCCAAGCCACATCTGCGACCTATACCACAACTCAAGGCAATGCCAGATCCTTAACCCACCGAGTGAGGCCAGGGATCGAACCTGCATCCTCATGGATACCAGTTGAGTTTGTTACTGCTGAGCCACAACAAGAACTCCTCCAGGTATTCTTAACTCTGTTGTCATCTTTATTTCCTACACCACTGTATTTCCACAGGTACCCACATTTCCCTCCAAAATGAGGAGGTAAGGCTGGGGGCTAGAAGCATGAAGGATCCACAAGATACAGGCCAAACTCAAGGTGCTTCTTACCCTGGCCACTCGCAACTAGCAAATTCAACTCAAAACTTCTTTTTATGCCTTCTATGCCAGGCTGGGTGGCATGATAGGAGATACTATCTCTCAGCTTGAGAAACTTACAAAAAAGTCAAGCCTGGGATGGGTGGTTTGATTTGATATCTCCCAAAACACAGAGATGAGTGCAGGACACAAGAGGGGAGCTCTGGTGAGGATGGGCTGCCTGGTCCCCCTGTGCTGTACTGGCTGTGGAGCTCCCAAGTATGGAAGGGAACAGAGGCAGCTGGGGACATCTGGGCAGTGGGATGTGGCAATGGAGTGTGGGGGCAAGGGGCAGGGACACAAGATGAAGAGGGCATATGGACGGAGAACTGCCCACCACCCTGTGGACCCTGCTCAGTGGTCTTCAAACTTCCGCGTGCCCCAGCATCACCAGAGAGCTTGTCAAATGCACAAGCCCCACCCATAGAAATTTTAAGTGGGAGCAGGAATTCACACCAAAAAAAGCACTCTGAGTAATTCTGCAGGTCATCCCACCTGACTTTAGGAGGCACTGCTACAGCCATAGAGGTGTGTGATGATAGGCGTGACGGGAAGGCCTTAACCATCCAGGTCACTCTGGGGCTGGCAAGTTACAAGGAGGTAGGAGGCCAGGCGACCAGTAAGGTGTATGATGCTGCATGAGGTCAGGTACATGATGCTGGGCTGGGGGCATGAGCTTACAGAGCAAAAGGCAGCACTGGGGTAAAACTGACTGGACTTATGACTAATGTCCACTGTCCCAACTGACAGGGATGAGCCTGATCTGCCCAGGGCTGGGGCAGGGAAGGGGTTTTAAGTTGAGATCTGAGGATGAGCTGGCATTAGTGAGATACCCAGGCAGACACATGCAGGCTCCTGCAATCCACGGCCCATGTTCTAAGGTAGGTATATGCCCAAACCTCCTGGGGCTGCTGGGAAAGCCACCGTGGGCAGCTTTGTTTCTCCTGCCTACCTCCCTGGCCTAGGACAAGCTACAGCTGTGCGTGGCAGGCACAGAACCCTCAATATTCCAACAGCAGTGCCAGCAAGGGGCACTGCGGCCCTGGTTTGTGGAAGATGAAAGAAGGGAAGACCCTGCAGCCTTTCTGGACACTTTTCCTCTAACCCTCCACATACTTAGAAGGGGGAACGAGAGGGCGAGCAGAGCAGGAAGGAGAGAAGGAAGACAGAGCTGCTGCCCCATAAGGTTTGCCCTTTCCTAGCAACCCCAAGTAGAAAAGGGTGCAATGGGATATGACACCTGGTAGGGAGGCGACAAAGGGGAACAGGTGGAGAATGACCCCGCAGCACTTCCTCCAGGTGTTACAGAACTGTCCTAAGCATCCTGTGCCTGCCAATGACCAGATTCCTTTGTCTATGAATTTATCTTTGGTGGAAGACAGTCTCCGTGGGGTCTTCCCGATGGGGCCATTTTCAGTACCTGGCTCAGTCTTAGGCTGGAGTCCCAAGAGGAGCCACTGCTCCCCGGGCTGGGGCGGTTGGGGGAGCAGCATGCTCCACCTGCTGCTCTCAGAGCCAGCAGACGGCTCTGGGGTCACACCCACGCCCAGCTTCCAGGCCAGTGGAAGCGCATCTGGGTGGAGGCAGGGGAGGGAATATCCTCGGAGCCCCAGGGTGACTGTGAAGAAGGGCTGAGCCCCACTGTCAGGGGACGTGAAGCGAAGACACTCCAGGCCCCAGCCCCTGGCACTCTTGTCTGTGTGTCTGGTACCTTCAAGAGTTCTACCTACTATTTCCTTGGAGGAAAGCTTCTGCTGATTTTAAAGTCTGCACACCACTGCATGTCAACAAGTTTCTATATCATTATAATTCTGTTCCTAATCTGAAAATAAGACATCACTACCACAACCAACCTTACAGCACTTTCGGTCGTTTTGACCATGTAGCCTATGCATATACTACTTATTGATAAACGACATTGAAGTACTGATGTACTAGCATGCCCGCTATAAAATATAGTCGAAGAGAAATATTAAAGGGATGAGAAAAAGTCACATAAGTGGAAGTTCAGAGAATCGTCAGCCTCCACTAGCCCAGCAGTGCTGGGGTGGGAAAAGCTGAATGCCAGAGTGGGAGGTAAACCACTGAGTCTCTCAGATTAAAACTGCGACACTGCCTGGCTTCAATATATTTAAAATATAGTGTGTGGGAAAAAATAAAGAGGAGCTCCACGGGAAGAAGTTGGTTTGCTGGTTAACAGATGGTTAATGGGTAAGCGCTTTTATTCCTTGCAAAGACGGCATTTCTAATTTAGGGCTTTAAGATCCCAGGAGATGAGATGGAGAAAGAATCTTCCCCTTAGTAAAGTATCGTCAGGCAAAATGCCAGGGCTATAATCTCTTTTCCAGTTGAAGTCAAACCCCTGGACTACAAAAAGGAGTTTTCTCTTGAACAGAGGCCCAAAGAGAGAAAGGGTTCTGGACCGAAGGCTTCTTGAGATGAACAGAACACGCACTAGGATCCCGTTACTTCCCTGGGGGCAATTAAGCAGGAAGGCAAGTCAGCACTTCAGAGACACAGTGGATCCTCAAGGGCTGCTGACTGCGTGCCAGGCACTGGGCAGGAAGCCGCAAGTAGCAAGGAACAGGAGAGCACGCCCTGCCTCGTGGGGCTCATGGTGGGTACATGAGTAATTACGGAAATTACAAAGTGGGAGGGTTACTGTAATTACTCAGGTACCCACCAAGAGCCCCAAACTGGGGTGCCCAATTGAAAGGGCCTCACCTGGGCTCTGCACAGACAGGATGGGAAATGGGGGCAGGGGGAACTGTCCCAGGCAGAGCCCAGAAGGGACTGGAAGGATTCCTGACTGGCAGGAACATCAAGGGCTGAGAGGTGGCTGGAGAGCTTGAGATGAGACAGGAGACAAAGAGGGGGTGATGCTGTGGGGGGTGGAGGGCGGGGGCTCCCTGTTACCACAGGGAGTGTGGACTCTACGAAAAGCCTCATGGGGTCGCACCATAGCAGCATTTTCAGAACAGGAGGTGGTCCATTCAGAAGCCCAGCTCTGACAGCTCTGACTGTGGGGTGTGGAGCGGAGGGCGCGGCAGGCTGAGCAGGAGGCCTGGACCACAGCAAGGCCTCCGACAGAGAGAGAAGAAAATGCCCACAGCCACAAATAATGACGCAGATGATGGGCATGGGGACGATGATTGGGGAATCAGGGGCTGTTGTCCATGCTTTACACTTACTAACTCAATTCCTTGTTCCAACAACCTCTGGGTAGGCCCATCACCCCCTTTCTCTAGGAGCAAATGAGGCCCAGGGAGCTTAAGTGATTGACCTTAAGTCGGACACTTGTTGAAAGGACCAATGAAGCAAGGAGACATGAGGATGGGATGTCATCTAAAGCACAGAGGCATAAAGCAATGAGTTTTTTTTTTTTTTTGGATGCATGTGGAAGTTCCTAGGCCAGGGATTAAACCTGCCCCACGGCAGTGACAATGCCAGATCTTAACACCTGCTGGGCCACCAGGGAACTCTGAACAAGTCTTTGATCACTTTAGTGAGGTAAAATTTACATACCATAAAATCCACCAAGTGTACAACTCCATGGCTTTCCATAAATCTATGGTTTTGCAATCACCGCAATCCAGTTTTAGAACACTTCGAGCTTCCCCAACTCCTTGTACCCAATGGCTGTCAATCCCTGGTCCCATTTCTAGCCCCGACCACTGATCTGCTTTTTGTCTCTAAAAATGTATGCAATAACATTTAAAGTCAAAATATACTGAATCATTTTTGGATTTATTAGTTTCCTTCTACTGAAGATAGTTCGAAGTACCTAAGAGCTACTTGAGGAGAATCAGGCAGCTTTATTTTTAGGTTGTACCATTTTATACCATATGCTATTTCCCTCCTACGTCTTTGCTCCTCACTGAAAATGATTTACTCCGCTTTCTGGCATTAGCGGTTTGTTTAGGATCATATTTATAACAGAGTCAAGCACATAACAAGCTCGCATGATGTAAAGTCCAGCAAAATTATCATTTTCTTCTCTTTTGTTTTTTTTTAGGGCCACTCCTGCAGCATATGGAAGTTCCCAGGCTAGGGGTCAAATCGGAGCTGCAGCTGCTGGCCTATACCGCAGCCACAGCAATGCCAGATCCAAGCAGTATCTTTAGCCTAAACCACATTTCACGGCAATGCTGGATCCTTAACCCACTGAACAAGGCCAGAGATCGAACCCGTACTCTGGTTCTTAACCCACTGAACCACAATAAGAACTCCATTTGGGGGGGGGGGGTGCGGCACTCCTGTGGCATATGGAAGTCCCCCAGGCCAAGGATCAAATCCGAGCCACAGCTGTGGCAATACCAGATCTCTAGCCCGTTGTGCCACAGCAGGAATTCCCTACCTTTTTTTTTTTTTTTGCCATTTCTTGGGCCGCTCCCGCAGCATAAGGAGGTTCCCAGGCTAGGGGTCTAATCAGAGCTGTAGCTGCCAGCCTATGCCAGAGCCGCAGCAATGCGGGATCTGAGCCGCATCTTCAACCTACACCACAGCTCACGGCAACGCCAGATCAATAACCCACTGAGCAAGGGCAGGGATCGAACCCGAAACCTCATGGTTCCTAGTCGGATTCATTAACCACCGCGCCACGACGGGAACTCTCCCCCTACCTTTTTAACTGAAGATGTTTGTCTGTACACACAAAAAATAATGCTTTATTTCAACGAATCTTTCACTTTTAAGGAGGTTATATTATAACATCCCTTACAGAAATACAAATGCTAATACTTGAGTGTCCCAACCCTGCTAGTTCACAACCATAACAGTGGTACCTCCCAGCAGCTGAATGGAAATGATTTTTCCATTCTGTAATTTGAATAAATTTTATTCAAATAGCCATTGCATAAGAGAACTTGCTGTATTGACTGGGCTCCCATGAGACCCCATTTTTCTACCGTTTAACAAGCCCCAAGGAGAGGTAACCCTACCTCTTCTCTCCTTCCTTCCAATTTCCGCTCCGTCCCGGGCTGTGAGAGTCAGGGATCTTCTCCAGACCCTTTCCGAAATGATTTACCATCAAGCAAGCGCACTGGCCTCCCCTGATAAGGCCTTGCTGGGCCTTCCTGGGGGGCCTTTGTGAGCTTCCCTGCCCTTCCTGCAGCCTCAACCCCGCTCAGCCCGGGCTCACCCTCATCCCCAGGGAGGTGGGTCTCCTTTGCTCAGAGTCCCAGCGAGCGGCACAGATGCAGAGGGGTCCGAGGGCCTCACCTCCTCAGTCATAGCTTCCACTCTGCAGACCCCCCACCTGCTCCATCCACGCCACCCACACCGAGGCTGAAACTATACACGCCCCCCAGCCCTCGGGCTGCAAGAAGTCACCCACGCTGCTTCAACCTCACGGGGACGGGGTGGGCCCCCTCTCAGCCCCTCTGGCTTCTCTCCTTACCTGTCTGTAGGGTCCAGCACTTCCACTGAAGCCAAAGAAAAGCTGCCCGGCCAGGCCGTGGCCCCTGCAGTGGTCACCGACCTCAGTGCCTCCCTTACAAACGGCTCCAGAGCACTGGCACTATATTAACCTGAGAGAGCCTGCCTCCAGGGACACTGATTTGGCACTGTCTGGAGACAGTTCTGGTTGCCATACCAGGGGCAAGGGGTGCTGCAGGCATCTAATGAGTAGAGGCCAGGGATGGCGCTAATATCCTACAGGCCAGCCCTCCCAGTTTTCTGCCTCAAAAAAGTGAAGAGAATGGGAATCTATGATAACTTCAAAATGAAATTTTTTTTAAATTCAAAATTGCCAAGGTTGAGAGCCTCTGCTCTAAAACAAACCCTTCTCCTTCTTCTCTTTCTCCTTCTTTTTCTTCCTCTTTTTATAGCTGCACCTGCAGCATACGGAAGTTCCATATGGAGGTCCCCAGGCTAGTTGTCAACTTGGAGCTACAGCTGCCGGCCTACACCACAGCCATAGCAACGCCAGATCCAAGCTGCATCTGTGACCTATGGCTATCCTTGACCCACTGAGTGAGGCCAACATGCATTCTCACCGGTACTAGTCGGGCTCTCAACCCACTGAGCCACAATGGGAACTCCTAAAACACCCCCTTCTTTACATGTGAGGGCAAATTTCAGCCCTAACAGATCAGTCAACTGCTACATTTAAAAAATCTTACAAGTGGATTTGTGTGTTGAAGACGAGCTCTGAGAGAGACACGGAGCAAATGTCCTGGATCCAGGCTTTCACACTTGGGCTGAGTCCGGACACGAGCTAGGTTTGTGGGCATTCACCTGGTGAGCGAAGGCAAAGAGAAGGCCAGGGTCTTGGAGGAAATGGGCAGCACATGAAGGGCTCTGAAAATACCAACCACGAAGAACCAGCAGCAAACACTGCCCCATTTGCCCAGTGGCTGAGGGCAGAGAACAGAGCCTGAGTAACACGGGCAGAGGGGCAGGGAGTGATGCTGGCTCAGAAAATGCCCAGGACAGTGGATTTCAACTGGGTTTTGTGTAGTGGAGGCCTTTCTTGGACCCCTCACCCAGAGCGGATCCCCTTTTATGGGCTTTGTGTGTTGTGATTCCACATGAGACTACATAAAAAAAAACCCAAACAAACAAAACAAAACAAAACAAAACAAAAACCACTTCCTTGGCAAATAGTTTTAAAATCTCTGCTCCAGGGGCTATACATCAAGGTGCATTAGTTAAGATTCTTCGTTGCAAGGAACAGAAACCAACACTGGCTGATTTAAGCAGAAAAGTACTTCATTAAGAGGATGTTAAGGAGCTGGGGCTGGACGATCAGGAGCAAAAGGCCAACATAACTCCCAGAACTAGAGTAATAAGGACCCCAGCTTCACAGTGCCAAACCCTTGACATAGCAGCCTGTGCAGCTAATGCCATTAGCCACACTGTCTCTGCCATCTCAGGGACACGATCCTGTGCAAACTGTCCCTGTGGCCAGAGTGAGATCTTTTTTTTTTTTTTTTAATGGTAACAATTTTTATTTTCCTCTGCTTCTTTGTATAAACTCCCTATAAACTGTCTGAAGTTTAGACGAAATATTTAAATATTTCTTTTTCTTTTTTTTTTTCAAACTAAAGGATAATTGATTTACATCATATTCCTTTCAGGCATACAACAGAGAGCCTCAGATTTTTACAGAGTCTCTTCGTAGCTCCTGAGCTGTTAGTGCCACTGGCTTCCAACTCAGAAATTAGAATGGACACACTGAGCAGCAGAGCCCAGGCCAGAGCTGCAAGGGATGCTGGGTAAGGAGGCCTTTGCATTTGCAGGTTCCCCCATCAGTGGTGCACTCAGCTTACAAGGAGGGAGTCTTACAAAGAGGGAAATTTTCCACGCACAGAAGGGGCGGGTTGGGAGGGATCTAAAAGACCGACGGTGCGATATAAGGGCCCTGGGTCCTCGAGTAAGCAAAATGCACTGACAAGAGGAACAAAAGAGTCCAAGACTTATTTTCATTTTTTGCATGTTTTAAATATTTCCTATCAAAATTAATGGTCCCTACTTGGATACCAAAAACACATGCCACAGCTTGGCCTATGTAAAAGACCAAGGTCATGGGGGCAGCCACCAGGCCATGTGGAGACCTGGTTAATGGAAAAGGAAGTCCTAATTTTCACCTGGTGAAAATTAGGTGAAATCAGATGCTGGGTACCACGGGGCTTCGCTGAAACTAACCACAGAGGAGAACCCACAAATAATTAGTTAGACGGCGGTATACATCCAACCGCATACAGGTCCTCCCAACTCTACCTACTCTCTGAGAAAGTGGAAGCAGCAACTAACACTAAAGATAAAGACCTATTTTAAAAGAATGAAATATTTATAACACACATACCCAGACACTCTGTGGGTGGAGGCGGGTGCAGACATATGTCTGTGGTCAGACACACAGGAATCCATGGACACGTGAGAAGCAAAAGAGACACGCAAAAATGAGACTCAATAAAGGATGCTTGAACTATAAAAGATAATTCTGAGGTCTTTGATCTCCAATTTGACATGCAATGAAGTCTGACTCACTGCGAGGGTTGTTCTGCACAAAGAAAATTAATTTTAAGATTTAAATATTTATAATTTATGGTCACTATCTTTTTTTTTTTTTTTTCCTGGGTTGGTTTCAGGCCAGTGGCTGTGCTTTGGTTCTTCTACAGAAAGGCCTGCTCATATTTGTATACCCACTCATACAAGAAGGGCAATCTGAAGTTTAAGGCCCGAGAAGTGATTTATGCTTGAAAAATCTGAACCGTGGAGGAAGGAAAAATGAACTACAATTATTTGGGGTGAGAATATAAGGTGGAAGGAGATGGGGCTGAGGTCTCCAAACGTACAGGGAGAGCCTTGGAGAGGTTCTGACTGACTGGTTTTTAACTGCTGGGAGGAAAGAGCTAGAAATCCAGGTCTAAATTGCAAATAAGGGGTGTACGGGACGTAGAAAGGGTTTCATGGTAATAAGGATGGTTAAACACTGGAAGGAATAACAGAGCAAAACCGTGGAACTTCATTCTCTGGGAATCAGAAATACGGAATCAAAGCATCTAAGCTCGGAGACGGTTTTAAGATGGCAGAATAGAAGGACTTGAGCTCAACTTCTCTCCTAAAAACAATAAAATTCACAACTAAAGACTGAGCAATCTCCACCCAAATGGACCGGAAACCCATACCCTACTCCAGAAGAAAAAGAGAGGCCACATCAAGAGGTAGGAGGGGTGATTTCGTGATATAAACAACCCCATACCTCCCGAGTGGGAAGCTCCACAGACTGAAAACTAACTGGTTCCCAGAGACTCACCTACAGGAGTGAGAGTTCTGAGCCCCACATCAAACCCTCACGTGCTGGGATCCAGCACTGGGAAAAAGAGCCCCTGGAGCATCTGGCATTGAAGGCCAGCGGGGTTTGTGCGCAGGAGCTCCACAGGACTGGGAGAAACGGAGACCCCATTCTTAAAAGGAGCACACAGACTTTCACGTGTACTGGGTCCCAGGGCAGAGAGAGGTCTCCACAGGAATCTAGGTCAAACCTGACTGCAGTTCTTGGAGGACATCATGGGAAAACAGGGGTGAATGTGGCTTGTTGTGAGGGAAGGACATTGAAGGCAAAGCTCTCGGGAATATTCAGCAGTTGCCTTTCTCTGGAGGTGGCCATTTTGGGAAAATCTGGCCCCACCCATCGGTCAGTGCTCAGAAGCCCCAGGGCAAACAACAATCCAGGTGGGATCACAGCCCCACCCCTCAGTAGACAGGCTACATAAAGAGCCTCAGGCACACAGCAGCCCCTAATCCCATCCAGAGACTAAGCCCCACCCACCAGAGGGATTAGAATCAGCTCCACCTACCAGGGGGCAGGCATCAGCCCCTCCCATCAGGAAGCCTACAGCAAGCCCCCCATACCGACTTCAGCCACAAGGGGTGCAGACACCAGAAGTAAGAGAGGCTACAGCTCTATTATCTATAAAAAGGTCACCACACCAAAAACCTATAAAAATGAAAAGACAGAGAACTATAACTCAGATGAGGGAGAAAGGAAAAACCCCAGAAAATCAGCTAAATAATGAGGAGATTCTCAGCCTCCAGGAAAGACTTTAGACTGTTGATGCTGAAGATGATGCAAGACATTGGAAATAAACTGGAGGCAAAGATGGATAACTTACAGGAAACACCGAGCAAAGAGATACAAGATATAAAACTTAAACAAGAAGAGATGCAAAATACAATAACTGAAATAAAAAACTCACTAGAAGCAGCTAACAGCAGAATACAGGAGGCAGAAGAAAGAATAAGCGAGGTGGAGGACAGATTAGAAGAAATTACGGATGCAGAACAGAAAAGAGAAAAAAGATTGAAAAAAAATGAAGAGAGTCTCAGAGAACTCTGCGACAAAGTTAAATGCACCAACATCTGTATTATAGGAGTGCCAGAAGGAGAAGAGAGAGAGAAGGAGACAGAAAATATATTCCAAGAGATAATAGCCGAAAATTTCCCTTACATGGGAAAGGAACCACTCACTCAAATCCAGGAGGCACAACGAGTACCATATAAAATAAACCCAAGGAGGAACACACCGAGACACATAATAATCAAATTGACCAAAATTAAAGACAAAGAGAAAATCTTGAAAGCAGCTAGGGAAAAGAAACAACACACAAGGGAACCCCAATAAGGTTATCGGCAGATTTTTCAGCAGAAACTCTGCAGGCCAGAAGGGAGTGGCATGATATACTTAACGTGATGAAAGGAAAAAACCTCCAACTAAGATTACTCCGCCCAGCAAGGCTCTCATTCAGATTTGAAGGAGAAATAAAAACCTTCTCAGATAAGCAAAAGCTGAGAGAATTCAGCAACACTAAACCAGCTTTACAACAAATACTAAAGGAACTTCTCTAGGCAGGAAAGAAGAGATCAGCAACAGGAAACAAAAATTCCACAAATGACAAGGCTCACCAGTAAAGGTATATATACAGTAAAGATATGAAATCATCCATGCACGATTATACCACCAAAATCAGAAATCATGAGAAGAGGTGGGTACAAATGCGGGACACCGGAGATGAACTTGCAATTAAGAGAACAACAACTTAAAACAATCTCATATACATATAGACTCTTACATCAAAACTTCAGAATAACTGCAAACCAAAAATTTACAATTGATACACAAACAAGGAATCTCTGGAGAAGAAATATATCTCATACTAAATAAGTGCATAATCCACAATGAAGGGGGTCATTTGACATCATTCTTGGAATGCTGAAGTCTTCTTAGATCTGATGCTGATTTCCTCCCCATCAAAGAACTTATGATAATTACAATTAAATAATGTGACTGTACAATTAAATAATACAGTTCTACAATTGTATTATTAATAACCATTTCTCTCCATGGTACAGTATAAAGTCTATAATGCCTTGTTTATCACATCACCTAGAATGGTGTAATGCCTTTATTGAAGAATCAATGAGATGGAACAAATTGTGAGGACATATTTATATAATTACACTGCTTTTTAACCAACTTATGCATTTTATATTTTACTTATTTTCAGAGGGTGTATTATTTTTGTTATGCTTACCAGTTGTTATTCTTTTTACTATGCTATATAAAACATTTAATGGCATATAAGGCTTTCGTCTTTATAAATTTTAGTTGCATAATATAACAATTTAATATAATGCTAATTTTTAAAGAAAATTGAAATGTAATAGATAAAACTAGGTAGTAAAGATGAAAGCCATAAAATTGGGATAAAGTATAGAATAAATTTCCTATTTGTCTCAGCATATTTTCCATTTCACTTCTCCAGTGGGAGTCATTTAATCTGTTTCTTAAGATCCATGTTATAATAATCTGTGTGAATATAATTGTGAATAAATGTATGTATATTATTCTGTAAAAAAAAAAAAAAAAAGCATCTAAGCTCTACCCGAACAGAGAGCACACAGGACCTTCACGGAGAAATGAGGGAAGCTCTCTTAAAAGCTGCAAAAGCCAACAAGAATAAACGAAGAAAGACAGACGTTCCAGGAGAGGGGTGACTTAACATGGCCATGACATCAGAGTTCCTCCAACTTGACTGGTAAAGTCAATGCAACTCCAATCAGAAGTCCAACAGGATGCCTGAGAAACCCAAACTCATTCTAAAATTCTTATGGTTAGGGAATTTTTTAGTAGAGAAAACAAGGAAGGAGATTTACCTGAGCAGATGCCACGGTATCACCTACAGTAGGGTGAGGGCACAGGAGCACACAAGTAGACCATAAAATGTGAGCCATGCAGATGACAAAGGATGCTAAAGGCGGTGACACCTCAGTGGGAGGAACAAGCTGTGTGTGGAGGAGACTAGAAAAACAAAACAAAACAAATGGATCCCCACTCCATACCTACGCAAAGGTAGACTCCAGAGAGAGTGAAGACTTAAACATGAGAGGTAAGATGACACAGCGAAGAAGAGGAAAACTTAAGCATGAACTTGGGGTGAGAGGGATTTGTTAAATAGCATCCAAAAGGGAACTGACAGATTTAACCACAGTAAAATTAAGAATTTTTGCAAGCTGCAGCATAGGTCACAGATGCAGCTTGGATCCAGTGTTGCTGTGGTTCTGGTGTAAGCTGGAGGCTGCGGCTCCAATTTGACCCCTGGCCCAAGAACCTCCAAATGCTGCAGGTGCAGCCATAAAAAGAAAAAGAAATTAAGAATTTCTCTCATGTGCGGGGCACCCTAGGCAAAGCTAACAGAGGTGACGGAGTGGAGAAGGACTCTGCAACCTCTGAGACCAAAAAGGGGACTGGCAGCTAGAATGTGCATGAACCCTTCAAAACAAGTGGAAAAAAAGGCAACTTTAAATTTTATGAAATAGGCAAAAGTTGAGATAAGCTGTCCCCAAAGAGGAAATCCAAATGGCTGAAAGCTATACGAAGGACATAGTGGCCTCACTGGTAGCAGGGACCCCGAAGCAGACTGGCTCACCATCACCTGGGGGGATGACAGGTACAGGCAGCACGCAGGCCTGAATGTGGCCAATGTCTACGCAGTGGTCAGGAGCAAAGGGCTAGGTGGAAACCACAGAAACACAAGGTTTTTGCAGAGGAAAATATTACATTTTTCAAAGATATGTCTAAGGACATATATTTAATGCTTTGCACTAGGAATCTCTAGGAGGGGGATGAAGAAGAAAAGACATTTTTTTTTTTTTTTGGTTTCTTTAGGCCCGCACCCACAGCACAGGTAGGTTCCCAGACTACAGGTTGAATGAGAGCTATAACTGCCAGCCTACACCACAGCCACAGCAACACAGGATCTGAGCCACATCTCTGACCTACACTGCAGCTTGTGATAATGCCAGATCCTTAACCCACTGAGGGAGGCCGGGATCGAACCCGCATCCTCATGGATACCAGTCAGGTTCTTAACCCACTGAGCCACAAGTGTACTTCCCAGAAAAGACAATTTTTAAAGAAAACCAAGTGGGGCCTAGCACTGACAGACGAGAGAGTGCTATAAACTGAAGAGTATGATGACTCGCCTCTCCAGAGAGGAGCTCAACAGAACGAGTGAGAAAACCTCACACCTGTCATTGCGTCTGTCTGGGGCGACTGAGGCAGAGTCCTGGAGGAGGGGCTCCTTCAAGGTCCTTTCCTGGCCCAGAGTCCTGGGATCTGCAGATACTCTCCATGAACTGTCCGAAGCTCAGCTCTCACCACAAACCCTGGCAAACTGTACATTACATTTTGGCTTTGGGGGAAAACTAGTGCTAAAGTTCCATCCAAAACACATCATTTAAATGAGAAAATCAGAGGACACCAAGTGCTTCTCAAGGACAGTGTTACAGGTCCAGGGCAGCCAGCCCGCTCCAGCCAGAGTATGTAATGAAACACATCGAATGGAATTCTCCAGGTTCCTTCCCGGATTTGGGGGGCAGGGTGAGGGTGTGTCTGTAGGACGGTGGTCACTTTTTCCCATCACAAAGCAAATACTCTACGTTAGGCTCTGGTATGATGATCCTGCGAATGAGGGGCAAGGAAGGGGGGATACGGAGTGAAAAGGGAGTCGGCCCTCCCAAGTCTCATATTTCATCAGCTCGGACACAGGTGTGAGAACAGTCTACCCAGATCTAGATAGATGGGTCTCCAAAGAAGATGTGCAAATGGCCCGTAAACTCATGAGAAGCTGCCCCATATCA
Organism: Phacochoerus africanus; assembly: GCF_016906955.1. Lineage (NCBI taxonomy): Eukaryota > Metazoa > Chordata > Mammalia > Artiodactyla > Suidae > Phacochoerus > Phacochoerus africanus. The sequence goes on from NC_062559.1 coordinate 37,895,116, forward strand.
GTAGCCATTGGGGCAATGCAACTAAAACCCCTAATGAGATACCACCTCAGGTGCACTAGTCTGGCTATAATAAAAAAGAAGCAATAACAAGTGTCAGAGAGACCAACTATAATGGAAAAAAAAATCATGAAAAATAGCTACAAGGATATATTGTACAACTTGGAATATAGCCTATATTTTATAACTTAAGTGGACTAGAAACTTTAAAAATTGCAAATCACTATATTGTATACCTGTAACATAAAATATTTTACAACTATACATCAATTTTTAAAAAAAGAGCACTCGCCCAATCCTGCCCCCCCACCCCAAATAAAAAACAAAAAAACAAACAAGTGTCAGAGAGGATGTGGAGGAACAGGAACCCTCCTATACCGCTGGTGGGAATGTGAAACAGTGTAGCCATTCTGGGAAACAGTCTGCCAGTTCCTCAGAATGTTAAAGACAGAGTTACCACATGACTTAGCGACTCTACTCTTAGGTATAAACCCAAGGGAAATGAAAATATACATCATGTAAAAACTTGTACAATAATGTTCATAGCAGCACTAGTCACTATAGCCCCCAAGTAAAAACCACCCAGATGTCTGCCAGGAGATGATGAGATAAAGAAAATGATGTATATCTATAAGATGGAATATTATTCAACCATAAAAAAGAACTCTACATGTGACAACACAGATGAACCTAAGCAAAAGAAGCCAGACACAAAAGGCCATGTAATTATTACATAATTTCCTTTATAGGGAATGTCCAGAACAAGGCAAATCCACAGAGACAGAAAGTAGATGAGCAGTTGCCTGGGGCTGGGAAGAGGGTAGGGTTTGGGTTTTGGGTTTGGAGTTTCCTTGTGGGGTGACGAAAATGTGCTGAAGCAGTGGTGATGGTGGCATGACCCTGTGAATACACCATAAACCACTGAATTGCATATTTTGAAAGGGATGAATTGTATGGAATGGAAATCATATCTCAATTTTTTAAAAATTCCATGCCCCGAAGGCCTTAAATTCCTGACCTCACTGGATGACAAAACTGGATAATTTCCTCAAGCACCAGCTGGGTCCCACTCGAGGGAGCACCCTCTATTAAACTTGTCTCTCATACTTTCTAAATATAAAAAGGCTAGGAAAGAACTGCCCCCTTCCTTAATCTCCTGGTCCCACCTCTAGGTTTATGGATTCTCTGAGCCCAAACTCTGAACATAAAAAGAGTTTGGGCTCTGAGTAATTCTGCCTGGCTTTCAACTGCTGCTCTACACTTAGCAATCATGTGACTCAGGCAAGTTTACTTAAGTTGTTTAAGATAAGCTTCCTTATAGAGACAATAAGGTCCTACTGTATAGCACAGGGAACAACATCCAATTTCCTGGGCTAGACCATGATGGAAAATAAAAAGAATATATATACATATATATATAGACAGAGAGAGAGAGAGAGGGAGGGAGAGAGAGAACGAGCTGACTCACTTGGCTGTACAGTAGAAACTGGCACGACACTGCGGATCAACTAAGCTTTAAATAAAAAACAAAACAAAACCCAAAAAAGACTCTGTGTGTGTATAGCAGAGACATATCTACTCAATAGTCTCTATGGGAAAAAAGAATGGATATACACACATGCAGAGTTGATTCACTTTGCTGTACACCTAAAACTAATGCAACACGGTACGTCAACTACACTCCAATAAAATTAGAAACAAATAGGAGTTCCCATTGTGGCTCAGTAGGTTAAGAACCCGATTGGGATCCATGAGGATATGGGTTTGATCCCTGGCCTTGCTGGGTGGGTTAAGGATCCAGCATTGCCAAGGGCTGGGGTGTAGGCTGCAGATATGGGTCGGACCTGGTGTTGCTGTGGCTGTGGTGTAGGCCGGCAGCTGCGGTTGGTTTCTCCGATTTGGCCCCTAGCCTGGGAACTTCCATCTGCTGTGGGTGCTGCCCTAAAAAGACAAAAAATACATTTCTTTTTTAAATAAAAAAAGAGACGTCTCCTTATGAGTAAGGTGGGAATCATTCACCTACCTCACAGGAATGGTGTAAAGATTGAGTTAATGAATATAAAGGGCTGAGCAACAGCACATGGGCAAAGTAAATAAGTCAATAGAAGCCAGGGGTCATCTCTCATTTCCGCAAGTGCCTGAGTGTTGTGGTGCTGAAACTGGGCTGTATGTACAGTCTGGCTGTGCAGGGGGCTTCACAGAGACAATGACAACAGGACTGTGATGAGAGGGGAAACACATGCCAACGGTAGGCGCCTACAGCTGGGGTGCTTAAGAGCAAGTCAGGGAAAGCTGAACTTGAGCAGGCTTCACAGCCACCCCTCTGAATCTCCCCTTCCCTTGGTTGTGCTAAAAGGCACAAAAGTTTTAAAGGGCAAAGCAGAGAACTTGGCAAAGTGGAGCTGCTGCCTTGGCAGGGTGGGTAGGAGGTTTCAGGTCACTGCTGGCATTTCAGGAGAAAACCAAGGACTGGCAAGTCGGAAGGAGAGAAGTTCAAGAGAAACCAACCGCAGCCCCTAGGAGCAGGTGCACACTTGTGGCGGCCCAGCCAGAAAGCCGTTCCTTCTGTCCCGCAGTCCGTCGCCCCAGGAACTCCACTGTATTGGCTCCAGCATTTAAACTGTTAAAGGTACCTGAAGTCATGACTGCTCTAGGAAAAACCAAGAGGAATGGGTTCCTCACAAATAGCCAAGGAAGTTCCTGGGCGATTTTTCTTCGACCGTCTTGTTGTGGGCTGAACTGTAATCCCCCCAGAGTCATATGTTGAAATCCTAACTTCCACCACTTCACTGTGTGACTGTATCTGGATGTCATGAGAGCAGCCCCAATCCAGTAAGACTGGTGTCCTTAGAAGAAAGGGAAATTTGGACACAGACAGGTACCAAGGGAAGACCATGTAAAAACACATGGAGATAACAGCTTGTCAAGGAAAGAAGCCTCAGAAGAAACCAACCCTGTGGAAACCTTGAACTTGGACTTCTAGCTTCCAGAACGGCAAGAAAATTAATATGTTTTGTTTAAGCCACCCAATCCGTGCCACTCTGCTATGACAGCCCTAGCCAATCAATACAATCTTACCTGTAGAAACAACTGCTTTTCCTTCACTGAATTGAAGGGCATTTGGTAGGAAGGGTGATCATTTTACCTCTCTGTGGAAGAAGCCTCAGGGCTGGGAGGGACGTCTGTGATTCAGAAGAACTACATCCATTTAATACAGCCTTTACCAATATAATCAGTCAATAAAAATACCACCGTTGTTTTTATGAACACAGGTAACTTTATTTGACATCAGGGGCTACGGGTGACCTTGCAGTCTCATCGCTCACTCATCACCCAGTTTCTTTCTATATCTTTCTTTGGCAGATCAATGACAAGAAATTCCTGATGTTAGTACATTAGATAAATTGTTGTCAAGAGTAATATTCTGAACAAGCATCTTAGAGTCTAAGATGTTCTTCCATTTGCTCAAAAGTTTAAAGGACAGAAGCAACTTTTCATTCCAAGTTGAACCTCTAACAATATCTAACAACTCCTTGCATTTTTGTTGTAAACGTTGGAGGCATCAAAACTAACGCAATGCAAGTTTACAATCCATTGCTGATGGTTCTGCCTAGCATTTAACAGAGCTCAGCCTGTGAGTACTGGGATGCCATGGTCTCTCGCTCGGTTTCACGGGCATGGACATGAACTTAACCTGAGCAAAAATCAAACTTGAAGACTACATTCAGAACAGTTAAAAAAGAGACTGCAGAGTTACAAACTTGGGAGGTGTTTTATACACCACCAAATCCAGTCTACCTGCTCATTAAGCTCCTCCTAGCTTATAATTATTCTTGAGTTTCACAAGCAGGCTACCTATGGCACTGAAGAAAATGCTAACGAGAACAGGTCTTAAGTCATACATTTTTAAAAAGCTCATTACTGGTTCACCTCCAAAAGATGCAGGAGATTTTAGGGGGGAGAACTGGGTCAATGAACTTTGAATTTATAACTAGTTATATTTTGGGGTTAATCCTCTAGAAAACATAATAGCAGGTCAGTAACGACCTGCGGTTGCTGCCTGGGGTCTACAATATACAATCACAGCAAATAACTGTCTCTAAACTACAGAAACAATGTAGCCTGGGTTAGGCACCTGTGCTCTTAAAAACACAAGGGATGTTCTCTTAGCCAACCCCTGCTCAAGGGACCCACCAGACTGTCCCCACTCCCTTTGTAAAACACGCTGAGGTCCAGACTCCTGGTGTGCTGAGTGCTCCTGGCCATCGGCTGTACACTTCCCCTCTCAAGTAGGGCACCATGTGCTCACCCAAGATCAGCGATGTTTGTCCCCAGACTTGTTTATTATGTCACTTGTGCATATTACGACCATCTCCTAAATGTGACATCAACTTCTGAAACAGGAGTGTGAGCAGTAAGAGAAGCTGTTTCTAAAAAAGGGAAGATGAATGTTTGGAAAGCCTCTATGAAAGCAAATGGCTTAAAGAAACTACTGTCAAAAGAGATGTGGGCAAGGTGATTGTAAAAAGACCGAAAAGTCATAAAAATATAGTATCCTGCACTCAGATTGCTTTGCAAATATCCTTGTTTCGCACTGAACAAAGAAATACTGGATACACACAAACACACACACACACAGAGATCAGGACTAGGAAACTCAAACCACGTTGGTGAGGGGAGCACCTAGTCTAGGATAAAGGCTGGGGTGATGAATAAAATACAAATGTGTGGAAAGGTATTAGTAAACTTAAGAGTAGCTTTTTATCACCAAGGCTTGGCGTCTAATTGACTGGATTATAATCTAAGCTCCACCTCTTAAAGGTGGGAAACTACTCAGCTTCCCTGAGCCATCTCTCCTGTCTCTGTAAGAGGGCTGATGACAATAAAGCTACTTGGCCCTGGACATTAGCCATGGAAATGATCAGGGTTAGCTATCATGGTTTTTGCTCTTAGTACAACTAATACTACCATAGTCATGGACACTGAAAATCCAATCACCATTATGTGAGGGGAGGAACATACAGTATTTTGCTGTTTAAAATGAGTCTTCAGGAGTTCCCGTCGTGGCTGCGGTTAACGAATCCGACTAGGAACCATGAGGTTGTGGGTTCGATCCCTGGCCTACTCACTGGGTTAAGGATCTGGTGTTGCCATGAGCTGTGGTGTAGGCCGCAGATGTGGCCCAGATCCTGTGCTGCTGTGGCTCTGGTGTAGGCCAGCAGCTGTAGTTCCTATTTGACCCCTAGCCTGGGAACCTCCATATGCAGCGGGTTTAGCCCTGGAAAAAGACAAAAAAAAAAAAAAAAAAAAAAAAGACAAAAAAAAATAACATGAATCTTCAAATTAAAAACAACTGGGAACCACCCTGCAAAGAGATAGCCAGTAAAATGACATAGTGATCTGGAGCTGCAGGGACCAGGCACGTGAGGACAAAGCCTGAATCTACTGGCAGACGAGTCTAAGGCCTAACCACTGGCACTTTGAGGCCTGTAAAATTTTTACTTTTTCCTGTTTAAAATAGAGGGGTAAGAGTTCCCATTGTGGCTCAGCAGAAACAAATTCAACTAGCAACCATGAGGTTATGGGTTCCATCCCTGGCCTTGCTCAGTGGGTTAAGACTCCAGCATTGCCATGAGCTGTGGCATAGGTCACAGATGCAGCTCGGATCCTGCATAGCTGTGGCTGTGGCATGGGTCGGCAGCTGTAGCTCCAATTTGACCCATAGGCTGGGAGCCTCCGCATGTCTCGGGTATGGCCCTAAGAAAGCAGAAAAATAAAAAAATTTAAAATTTAAAATAAGAACAGAGGAGTTCCCGCTATGGCACCACAGGATCGGCGGTGTCTCTGGAACGCGGGGATGGAGGATTGATCCCCCGCCTAGCACGCCAGGTTAAGGATCTGACGTTGCTACAACTGCAGCATAGGTAACCATGGCTTGGATCTGCTCCCTGGCCCGGGAACCCTATATGCTGTGGGGCAGCCAAAAAAAGAAAAGAAAACAGAGGCTGCAAAAATATTTCAGTCAGACCGAATTTGCTTAATGAGAATACATTCTGGAGAAGGCTTTTTTCTTTTTTTAAAAAAAGAGAATTGGATCCGGATTTTCGAAAACAATGCATCTGTAACCTACTTTAAAAGATACCATGCTTTATGAGATCCTGCTGTATAGCACAAGGAACTATATCTAGTCATATGTAATGGAACATGATGGGGGATAATATGAGAAAAAGAATGTGTATGTGTACATGTGTGTATATGTATGACTAGGTCACGTTGCTGTACAGCAGAAATTTGACAGAACATTGTAAATCAACTATAATAGAAATAATTAAAATCTTCAAAAAGTTAAAAAAAAAAAAGACACCATGCTTTTAGCAGAAGCTGAGAAAGATAAAGTACCGATTTCACCCTCCAGCTTTTGGGTGAGCAAGCGGGACCGAGATCCCCAGAACATGATAAAAACCACAGCCCAGACACACACAACCTGCAGTGCGGCCACGTGAACAACATTCTCTTGGCTGCAGCATTGCATTTCAGGAGTTTAGAGCACCCTTTAGATAAAACAATTAAGGGCCCAGCTTAAGAGCTTAATCAGGTAATGACTGAATCAAAACAGAATGTGCAGGAAACCCGGGCTCTTTAGGAACAAACAACCAGGAGTTTCTTTATCTAATAGTTTGGTAGAAGGAGTCAGGACTTCTTTATAACGAAATGCTCACTCGAGCCCATCTTCCCAGGGCTTCTACCTTCTGGAGTTCAGCTGTTTGGCAGCTGTCAATCAAAATGTTACAATAAGAACTGCTGTCCAGATCGGGCCATGCGGCCATCAGGCATCGGATCAGGAAGTTTCCAGGGTTCCTAAATATTTGTTGAGGACTACAAGCCTGCAAGTGGAGCCGGATATTTTTCTGGTATATCCTGGATGTTTTGCGAAGAGTCACTGGTGTGGAATTTCCAGTTTCACGATACTCGGCTACACGATACAACACACAGACCAGGGCGTCCATGACAAACACATCGAATTTCAGGGAAACGCATGATTTTATTTGTTATTGGCAGAGACCCTTATTAAGGAACTCTGGGATAAAATCTTTTGTAAGGTAGGGTAGTTTTGAAGGATAAATAACACACACCTGGACACCATTCTCTCTCTCCTGTGAGGCCCAGTGTATGGGAGCCCACCACTTCCGTCAGAACATTCCAGATCATGAGCCTGGTGGTGGGCTCTGTCGGGAAGTGACTCTGACTTCTGACTCCTCAGACAGCAGCGGGGTGGGGGGGGGGGTGCCGACTCTCACCCCGATGGCCACCAGTGCCACTCAGGCCCCCAACCTCCCCTCCAGACTAACTCCTTTCCACCCACCTGACTTGGTCCTGTCCCTCTAACCCCCTATGCTGAGGTCTCCACCCACCTCCAGAGCAAGGCAGAAGGTACCAGAGCCCTGTGCATGAACTTGACCTCTTCCTTCAAGACACAGTACCTGCTAAGTAACTGCGAGTGCATCTCCCTGTGAGGCTGTGAGCTCCCTGGGGTCAGGGCTCGGTCTCCCAGTGTCCCGGACCTCACCAGGTAGTGGGCACAGAGCACGTGCTCAATCAACGTTCAGCTTAACTTACGCAAATGTCTTTTGATGGAAATAGTTACCCCAAACCCCCCAAAATTGTCCTTGCTCTACATGTAACTGATACTAAATAGCAGAAGTGGCCTTATCAGATGCCCAGTGCATGGGTAGGTCATTCTTTTGTTTTGTTTTGCTTTGCCTTTTTTTTTTTTTTTAGGGTGGAATTTGCGGCATGTGGAAGTTCCCAGGTTAAGGATCGAATTCAAGCTGTAGCTGCCGGCCTACACCACAGCCACAGCAACGCCAGATCCTTAACCCACTAAGCGGGGCCAGGGATCTAAGCTACGTCCTCATGGATCCTAGTTAGGCTTGTAACCTGCTGAGCCACAACAGGAACTCCTGGTTAGGCCATTTAAGATGGCTCTTTTCTTGCTCTCTGCACGTACCCTCCTTGACCAGCCCCTGCTGCCCTCACCTGACTACCCAGCCCTCTTAATTACAGGGTTTAAGTAGGTCCTGGCAACTGATGAGCCAACGTGACATCAATGCCCCCTATAAATGGTAGCCTCCTTCTCCCCGGAGCAGCAACGGCTGCTGCCATGTCCTGCCCACTACACGTGGTGGGGGATAGTTCCAGAACCCTTTGTGTAAGATCCCCCATCCAAGAAGCCACTGATGCCTCTGTTGCTGTCTCCAGGCTCTTTCTCCGGTCTCAAGGCTGGACACCCATAAGGATGGGAGGCCCAACACTGCATCTGCACAGAGGACAGACCGCAAGGCCTTTTCCTCCATTGCCGTGGACCAAGACCCCACCCCTGTCCAGAGTGAGGCGACAGCAGAGTGGAGGGGTGAGGGCAGCAAGCAGCACCATGTCGACACAATGCAGAGGCACTGAGTCAGCCCTGGGATTTCTTAACGCCTCTGAGGCTGTCTTCAAGGAATCTACCCAGTTAATCCCCACGATATCCCAAACACAGGCAAAGTCTTTCCAGTTTCTGCCTCTCAAAGATCCTCTCATCCCCCCCCCACTTCCCCTGCTCCCCTGTCACCATTCCTTTCAGTCTTTATTCTGCAGCAGCCTCTCCACTCAGCTCCTGGGACCCACTCCAAGCGGCGCCCCCGGCAGTCAGAACAACCCAGTAACAACTAATTCGTCAACCTCTGCTTCTAACCCTCTGTGGCCTCCTCCTGCTGTTTACATAAGAGCTGTGGCGGCCCCACCCACCTGGCCCTGCAATGCCGCCACCTGCCAGTCCGGGAACTCCGGCCGGGCTCTCTGTCTGAAACAAGCACTCTCTGGAGTTCCCATCGTGGCGCAGCGGAAACGAATCCGACCAGGAACCCTGAGGTTGCAGGTTCGATCTCTGGCCTCGCTCCGTGGGTCAAGGATCTGGCATTGCCATGAGCCGTGGTGTAGGTCACAGACACAGCTCAGATCCTACATTGCTATGGCTGTGGTGTAGGCTGGCAGCTATGGCTCCGACTGGACCCCTAGCCCGGGAACCTCCATAGGCTGTGGGTGTGGCCCTATGAGGTTGCCCTTGACCCCCATCTACTCAGCAAGCCACCATCACCCTCAGCCATCACCACTGTAATTAGTTATCTGTGTACTGACTTATTCGTCTTCCTGCCTAACATGGAACCTCTAAGAGCACAGGCTGTGTCTTTTCCTACACTTTATGACCACAGCCTGATACGGAGCCTGGTACTTGGGGCTCAAAAAATTTCAGCTGAACGAATGAAGAAGTAACAAAAGAATGAGAGTTTCTATTGCGGCTCAGCGGGTTAAGAACCTGGCATAGTATGCATGAGGATGTGGGTTCGATCCCTGGCCTCACTCAGTGGGTTAAGGGTCCAGCGTTGCTGTGAGTTGTGGTGTAGGTCACAGAGGTGGCTCAGATCCTGTGTTGCCGTGGCTGTGGCTTGTGGCGTAGGCCAGCAGCTGCCGCTCCAATTTGACCCCAGGCCTGGGAACTTCCGTATGCTGCGGGTACAGGCATAAAAAGAGAAAACAGTTAAAATTAAAAAAAAATAAATAGGGAGTTCCCATCGTGGCACAGTGGTTAATGAATCCGACTAGGAACCATGAGGTTGCGGGTTCGGTCCCTGCCCTTGCTCAGTGGGTTAACGATCTGGCGTTGCCATGACCTGTGGTGTAGGTCACAGACGCGGCTCGGATCCTGCGTTACTGTGGCTCTGGCGTAGGCCAGTGGCTACAGCTCCAATTCGACCCCTAGCCTGGGAACCTCCATATGCTGCGGGAGCGGCCCAAATAGCAAAAAGACAAAAAAAGAAAAAAACAAAAAACAAGGAGTCTCAGAGATCTTTCCACATCAGTGCCTAGAGATTCATGAATGATATATGAGAGAGAGAAAGAGAAGGAAAGATGCATGTCAGTTATGCCTGCTTAGAAAAAAAAAATAAATAAAGGAATGACTATCTCCTGGGACAATCAGTCCCACACCCACCACCAAATCAGATCCCAAATGGGCCGAGCTTTCTGGAAAGACAAAAGTCATGGCTTTTCCTTTGGTGAAATAAACCCTGTGTCTGCCCACCCCAGGCCTTCCCTTCACTCCCATTCTCCGCTCTCGTTAATCCACAGGCTGGCTCCTGACCACCTTGCCCTTCTGGAAACCACCCAGAGCTCCTTGGCTCAGAAAACCAGAACTCCGCCTTGGAGTGGAGCCAAGGTCACAGACCCACATTTGAGGGGCTGGGTGGAGGGGCCCTGGAGCCCTCTGGAGTCTCTACCTCTGGCCAAAAGCCCTGTCCTTCGGAGGAACAAAAACAGGAAGGGAGCAGAGGCCTCCAGCGGCCTGACACAGTCCCGGGAGTCTAGGTAAAGGCCTGATGCCTGGCCAGCCTCGGCCCAAGATGGAGAGGTAAGAGCAGGTGGCCCGGGGGTCAGTCAAAGGACATGGAGTTTAGGAAGCAACATCTCCATTCCCTGCCCTGAAATCAAACAGATGCCTGGCTGCAAAACCTGATCCCAACATCTCCATTTCTGAAGGCCACATGGATGCTATTTAATCACTCTGAGCCTCTATTGCCACAGCTGTCAAAATAGACGCCGCGGTTTCTACTTTAAGGGGGTCGCTGGGCACTTTGCCCCCAGATATTACATCCGACAGCATCCACTTACCGTTCAGGAGGAGCCCATTCTTCTTACAGGGAAAATTCACCAGATATCAGTCCTACTCAGTGACTTTCCAAAAAAATATATAGGATTCTTGAGATTGCTTGGAGGCTGAGCTGGACAAGCTGATTCACATCTGCTCGATGTGGTTTAAAAACAAGCCGGTCTGACTCCTGATTTTAGCATATGCATGTACACAGCAGCCATTCAATAAGTGCTTTTCAATGAAGGAATCAAACGACAAGATGGGTGTGTCTGTATCAACCCTACTAATCACGTCTGATAAACCCAAATCTCTTTTTGCACAATGAGTGCAACTGCCAGGCACTACTTCACCTTATGCTTTGATACTGCAAATAGACACGAGACAAGGAAACAGATTCAGACCATCAAAAGGCTCAAGACTGACACTCGCAATCCCCCCCCGAGGGAGCCCAGGGGAAAACGTGCAAGTGGGAAGCTCAACCTCCCGGTTTCTTTTGCAGACTATCTGTCCGCTCCCACAGAGCTTACACTTTCAGAAACCAGGGGGACTTTTCAAAACAGACCAACTTCTCAGCAAAAAAACGAAAACTAGATTTTTAACCACCTTCTCAACATCACTAATCATCAGGGAGATGCAAATCAAAACCACAATGAGATTTTACTTCACACCTGTCAGAATGGCTATCATCAAAAAGAACACACAACAAATGCTGGGGAGGGTGCGGAGAAAAAGGGAACCCTTGTGCACTGCTGGTGAGAATGTAAATTGGTGCAGCCGCTACAGAAAACAGCATGGCAGTTTCTCAAAAAAAAAAAAATTAAAAGTAGAACTACCATATAATCCAGCAATTCCACTCCTGGAAGACGAAGACACTAACTCAAAAAGATATATGCACTGCAGCATTATTTATAATAACCAAGATATGGAAGCAGCCTAAGTTCCCATCAATAGATGGATGAATGGATAAAGATGTTGGACAGATAGATGATAGATAGATAGATAGATAGATAGATAGATAGATAGATAGATAGATTAGACAGACACACACACACACACAATGAAATGTTAATCAGCCCAAAAAAAGAATGAAACTTTGCCATCTCCAACAAAATGGATGGACTTAGAGGGTATTACAATAAGTGAGTAAGTCAGATGGAGAAAGGCAAATTCTGTATGATATCACTTATATGTGGAATCTAAAAAACAAATTAACAAACACAACCAAACAGAGGCCAAGTCATGGATACAGAGAACAAACAGGTGGGTGCCAGAGGGGAGGGGGTAGGAGAGAAAGAGGCGAAGGAGTTAAAGAGACACAAACTTTGAACCACAAAATAAATGATTCACAGGTATGATACGTACAATGTGAGGAATATAGTTAACGATTATGTGGTATCTTTGTGTGGTGACAGATCATCACTAGACCTCATGGTGATCATTTTGAAATGCAGAGAAATATCAACTCACTCTGCTGTATACCAGGTACTAACCTAGGGTTGTAGGTCAATTATACTTCAAAAACAAAGACAAACAAACTCTGAGAAAGAGAGATCGGATTTACGGTTACCAGAGCTGGGGGGTAGACGGAGGAGGAATTGGAGGAAGGTGGTCAAAAGGTACAAACTTTTAGTTGTAAGATGAACACGTAGCAGTAAGGATGTAATATACAACATAATAAATATAATTAAGATGGCTGCATGTTATATACGAACGCTGTTAGAAGAGTAAATCCTAAGAGTTCTCATCGCTAGGAAAAAAGGTATTTTTTTCTCTGAATTTTGTATCTATATGAGATGATGAACATTCACTATACTTCTTGGGGTAATCGTTGCATGAGAGATGTAAGTGAAATCGTGACGCAGGCATCATAATCTCCCACAGAGCTCTCCGTCAATTATATCTCAATAAAACAGGAAGAGAAAAAAATAATCTTCATTCCGTAAGTGGGCTGCCACCACATTTTGCCAGGATATTTAGCAGAAGCAATCCTCTGTTAGTTTTGCTCCATAAATACCAAAAACAAGGAAAAAACACTGCCTAGGACTGAGACTTGGCAAAGGAATCTGATGAAATCCATCAGTTCTGTGCCACAGCGTAATGTCCCTGAAGGGGCCTGGTGACTGTATGATTATTGAGCTTTCTACTGTCCTGCCTCAGGCTTCAGGTGCAAAATGGTTTCTCGTCGTGCATACACACTTGTCCACCAATGCAGCAGCAATGCAGGGCAGGAAAAGACTCTGTCTCATCAGAGTCCCACTCAGTACCCTCTAGTCTAAGAAAATACACCTACTAAAGCAAACCCACAGAAGGGAAAACGAGAGCCAGCTATTCCCTTTGCAAAAGTGCCCAAGGGTCTTATTTTGTTTTGTTTTTCATTAGTTACATATGGAAAAACAGAACTGGAGAGGTTAAGGAATTTCACCAATTTAACACATACGAGGTAGAGCCAAGGGTTTTTTTGTTTGTTTGGGTTTGTTTTTTGTTGTTGTTGTTGTTTTTCTTTGCTTTTGCCTTTACAATGGATTTGCTGTAAGAAAATATTGACTAGTACACAATTTGGCAAGTGCCCTTGGTTAGGCAGAGTGTGGGATGCCTGAACAAGAGGCAGGATAAAGGTGAGATTCTTACAAAGCAGCAGGCTTGCAAAAGATATGGGTCTAAAGTCAGAAGGCTCTGGGTCCTAGTCCCAGGTGAGTCACTAATGAGCTGAGGGATGGAAGCAAATCATTTAACTTCTTTAGTTTTAGTTTCCTCACCCAGAGATGGAGACTCATTTAATAAAAACATGCATTACCTACTTCCCAGAGTTACTGGGGAAATCAAATGAATACAAAAAGCTATTGGAAAATATGAAGGCACATCCAGAAGTCAGGCAAGCTGTGTATTTCATATATATAAATATATAGATATAGAAATAAGAGCCACCTAGAAAATTACCTGCATCCATTCCTTTCTTTCTTTGCTTTTTACGGCTGCACATGCAGCATATGGAAGTTCCCAGGCTAGGGGTCGAATCACAGCTGCAGCTGCCAGTCTACACCACAGCCACAGCAATGCCAGATCCAAGCTTTATCTTCAGCCTATGCCGCAGCTTGTGGCAATGCCAGATCCTTAACCCACTGAGCGAGGCCAGGGATCGAACCTACATCCCCACGGGGACTATGCCTGGTTTTCAACCTGCTGAGCCACAACGGGAACTCCCACCTGCATCCATTCTTGCTCAAACGAAATGTATTTCCTCTGACTAATACAAGGATCACTTAGAATGGGAGAGATTTTTGCGAATCAGGATGATCACAGCCCTTGGAGCATGTGGGCTGCTGTTTTGAGGACACATGGTCCATTCTGTCACAGCCAGCCATCTTTCAGTGCCTAGGACAGTCACACAGGCAAGTGGGTCTATTCCAGTTCTACAGGGGGTCAGGCCCTAAGCCAGCTACTTCAGGCTTACCAGATACCAGCAAAGTGCTTGGAGTGCCCAGAACACCAAATGCACTGTGAACAGGCAAAAGGAACCAGCCACCCCACGGGACAACACATGTGGCCAAGTGTGAGACTGTGCTGGGGACCTAGGTCACATTCAAGGTTACTTCAAGATGTTCTCTTCTACACCCTTATGGGTTTGGGATAAGCTCTTCCTGCACCCTTACCTGAGGACAGTGGTTCAATGTTTTCAGTAAACCATCAACCCACTAGGAAATCCAAAGAGACACAGGACAAACACCTCGTTGGACAAGAGCTGCTGGCGCTCTTCCCTGGTGTGCCCTTGGCTGCCCGGGTCTGCGCTGGGGATCGGCGACCTCAGCACACTCTGAGGTCGGCTGCTTCCTGCTCACTGTCCCATCTTCAACCCTTCAGTCACCTGTTCTAGAAGCTGAATAAGTCCCTCAAACTCTGGCCAGACAGAACATCATACAGTTGACTAACTACAAGGATGATGGGAACACTCAAAGAGAACAGTCCCTAGAAAGCTCTGTCGGGACTCACACATCTTGTCAGAAAAGCCAGTGCAGGGGAGGGCGCTTTACAGAGCGACCCACAGGGCTGGCTGCCTGCCGAAGCACTGGCCAACGGGGCTCAAGCTTACTGTGCATCAGAACTACCCTGAGGGTGCGTGAAAACATGGGAACCCAGAGATTCTGAGTCAGCTGCTGACACTGATGCTGGTCCAGGGACCACGCTTGAAACATCTCTGTCACGGGAAGTGGGCAAGGGCTACCCAGTATGTCATTCCCACTGGGGCAACTTCAGATCCTGATTCGTCCTCCTCTGTCCCCCAAACTGAGCCTTAAGAAAACTCATGATAGGAGTTCCCGTCGTGGCTCCGCAGAAACGAATCTGACTAGCATCCATGAGGACACAGGTTCGATCCCTGGCCTCATTCAGTGGGTTAAGGATCTGGCGTTGCCGTGAACTGGGGTGTGGGTCACAGACGTGGCTCGGACGCTGTGTTGTGCTTCAGCTCTGATTCGGCCCCTAGCCTGGGAACCTCTATATGCTGCGGGTGCAGCCCGAAAAAGACAAGAAAAAGAAAAACTCATGACAGGAATTAAACTGCCGTCCCTCCTCCTCCTCCCCACTTGCCCTTTTCCCATCCGTACACCCATGCAGCTATGGATGATGACAACAACTGTCAACCATTCCTGAGAAATATCTCCCAGGACTGAGTCCAACTGTGCACAAGATGATTTTGCAAAAGGAGTGAGTTACGTTGCAACACAGAGGACCGTGCAGGAAGACCACGCAGGGGTTCCCTGGGTCCCAGTCCCCAGTCTGGTACAAAGTCCCTCAATCCTCAGGGACAGGAGCATGCCACTGGGCTGGTGCCAGGGAAACTTGGTGACCCGGTTTTCTCCTCACTCATTTATCCGGATCCTCTGCCACAGGGTACCGTGATTTCCCGCTGAGAACTCACTTCACATCACCCACGGCTGCCTCGCCAGCCTCACCAACAACCCGGCGCAAAAGAAAGCAGCCCAGTGGCCCAAAACATACAGCAGCTCTGGCGGGCGCCAGGGCAAAAACCCTCCAGACCAGGGTCAGAGGGTTTCTGACCTGGAAGGGACCATCAGAAACAATTCTTTCCTTCCCACATCTGCTTATGTTATATAATACACTATTTCGCTGAGGACAGGAGTTACTGCTACAATGATAGTTTGGTTTTCGGGAGGGTTAACAGAAGTTCCTACAGAGAGCCCTGTTGGGAATAAGGTAAACACGCAGTGATTTTTAAAAAGCCCATTCTACCACCCCGTTTCTTTTATGGCTCAAATGGGAACAACTGGCCAATATTCACCTCACATCAGCTTGGCCTTTCCTGGCTCTGGGACAGGAGGGGTTACATAGATTTGGGGCTGCAACTGTGGGCCTAGAAACCAACTTCGGGCTAAATAAGGAAAAAGAATGAAGAGTGATTCATTCACAGCATTTTGGTAAATATACACAGTGCATGTGTTTGCAAATACCTGATCGTTAAGAGGATCTTCTGCACACAAAAAGGTATATTTGGTGGAAGAAATGTGACTTTGCCTCCCAAGGGAAAAAAAAAATCCAACTAGCTCTTCCTCACGTGCAACACCACAATAGTTTCCAGGCTCTGAGTTCCTGATCTGGTGTAAATCCCATGAAATCCTGTGAACTGAACATCATTCTCCAAAGCAGTAACACCAATACAACCTCCACTTACCCCAAATTTAGGAAGTGACCTCAGATATACCACGTGCAAGAAACAAACCTCAAGCCCAGACAGCTGCATGCAGAAAATTCTGGAGCAGAAAGAGAGTTCAGCCGCTCAGAATACAGCACAATATTGGCCGGAGCCTCAAGGATACTGACCAAAATCCACCCCCCCACCCCACCCCCCCCCGCCCAAAGTCCACTCATTTGCACGCACAGATGAGGCCATGCAAGAGCTGCCTTCACACCCAACGCACTTAGTGGTTCCTGAACTTACCTGTTTTCCAGGAGCGTCATGCACACCACCTCCCGCACCCCCGGGTTGTTGGCCTTCTCCACTGAACAGCCCTGCAAGTTCCAGGTGGCCAGCCTCAGCACAGGCAGCCCGTCCCTTGTGCCCCCAAAGGCCTCCACCGAAGGCCGCGTGGAGATGATCTGCGTAGGTCCCCCTGGCGGCAGGTCCAGGTCCTCACTCTGCAAGCTCAGCGAGGTGGGGCTGGGGTGAGGCTTGGCGGTGAAGGTCAGGCCCCCGTTGGTGTGGGTGGACGGGGGCCTGGACCTCTCGGCAAACACCTGGTGCCGTATCCTGTCCAGGAAGGCGGCATTGATGCCGCCCATCCTCACCAGGTCCTCGACGCTGCGGAAGGGTCCGTGCTCCCGGCGGTAGTCCACGATGCTGATGGCCATCTTCTCCGTGAGG
This sequence comes from Phacochoerus africanus, assembly GCF_016906955.1. Lineage (NCBI taxonomy): Eukaryota > Metazoa > Chordata > Mammalia > Artiodactyla > Suidae > Phacochoerus > Phacochoerus africanus. The sequence goes on from NC_062559.1 coordinate 37,912,176, forward strand.
CCACGCACGCTCATGAGCTGAGCGGGGGTGGCTGTGTTGATGTTGACGCGCGGGGTGAGGGGCACGGAAGTGGCCAGGTGGTGAGGCTGCTGCTCCGCCAGCAGGTCCCGCCTCAGGGAGCTGGGAGAGTGCTGCGCGGAGCTGCCCTTGCTGCTCACGCAGATCTCGAACTTGACCTGCTCCAACTTGGTGGCACCCACGCCACTGACCAGCGCCAGGTCCTCCACCTTCTTGAAGCCACCAATGTACTCGCGGTACTCCACGATGCTGCGTGCCACTGCACGCGTCACCCCAGGCAGGGTCATCAGCTCCTCCTCCGTGGCGGTGTTGATGTTGAGCCGCTCCTGGTTCACCAGGATGTTGCTGAAGTTGCAGGCAGCACTGAACTTGCGGCTATGGGACAGGTCTGAGGGGTCCCGGGGGATGGAGCGGTGGCAGCCCAGCGTGCTCCCCATGGCCGGCCAGGATCAGGGGCCCAGGAAGGCCTCACCACCGCAGAACTCGCTGGCTAGAGAAGAAGCCTGGTAGACCTCACAGACGCAGAAAAAGGTAAGGTGAAGGAGTCAGGGCACGAAGTGGGCACCACAAACACTAAATCTCCATGCCCAGAGTGTTCACACTTTCACTTGGCCACCTGGAAAACAAATAAATAAAAATACAAATCGATTGACTCCGTGAATCAGTTGGCATTAGCACGCCAAGCTAGAGCTGGAGTCCTTGGCCAGGAGTCCAGCGCTGACGCCTGTCCCGTGAACCCCTGAAAACACACACACGAGGGGGCTGGCCCAGGAGGATTTTCCGCTGGTGAGGTCCAATTTTCATCACATTACGATCCAAACTTCTATGAACTGCTTCTCTTGGAAAGAGACCTATCCCCATCAGCCTACACCTCTTGTCCCTGCCTCTCTCAATTCTCCCAGCCCTGGGGCGCTACGGTAGCCCCCGTTTGGGTACTCTGGCGGATGGGAGAGCGCGCCCCGTCCCCTGCGCTGACACTCAGCACCACCAGCAACTTGGGAATTTCGCCCTCACTAGTGCGGGCAAAGAGAAGGGGTTTATCGCCCCCCATCAGACCCGCCGCGGGTCCCCGCGCCCCACCTCTGAGGCACTCCTCCGGGCTGTTCTCCTTCCACCTGCGGCTCCGAAGCCTGAGCCCAACCCGGGACAGCGCGGGGCCCCAGTTTTCAGCCCTAGTGCCCACGTGGGGGCAGGTCAGGGATGGGCCGCAGGATCTCTCCCACGCCGCTTCGGGCCACGGGTCCCAGCTCTTCCTGCTGGAGAAACTCTCAGAGTCGCTCTCCCAGAACCGGCAGGAGCTGCAGGGCTTCGCGGAGGCGGCAGCGGCGGTGAAATTCGGCTCCGCGGCAGCACCAAAGCCTATTGCTGCACCAGCGCCGCAGTTGCGTTCATCCAGGCAAAAAAGTCCTGCTCTCGCCTCGAAAGCGGGGTCCGCAAGAACCGCGTCCAGACCCCAGCACCAGAGCCACGGCTCCTGCTTGCTGTCGGTGTCAAAGCCAAAGTCCCGGCCGCGACGCCCGCGCCTCCGCAGACACCACGGCCACGCCTCCCCCCGCGCGCCAACTCCTCCCCGGGACTCGGAGGGCACGTGGGGGCGGGGCCCGAACGGGAGGACCGTACCCGAGAGCGCGGAAGCCGAGAGCGCGGAGGCGGGGTCCTGGAGTGCGAGGGGTGGGGCCACGGAGCTCAGGGGTGGGGCCAGGACGAGAGGCGGAGGAATGCGAGCCTCCGGAGTGTGAGAGGCGGGGCTGTGCTGTGAGAGGGCTGGCCCGAGCGCATGCGGGTGGTGATGGAACCCGGAGGGAGGAGGCGGGGCCATGGTGGGAGGGGGCGAGCCCCTGGAGCGCGGAGGCGGGATTGAGACCCTGAAGAGGCGGGGCCGACGCCTTGGCGGTTGCGGCGGGTCACCCGCAGGATGTCCTAGGGTCCAGAGCCCAGGTTGCTGCCGGGGGCCCAGAGCTGGCTGTGCTGCATAGAGGCTTTTTAGTCTCGCCCGAGGCGAGACCTGCCCGGCTGCCTTTCGGCGGGCGGCACCCAGGGGTGCAGCAGAGGCGACTGGGCTGCCAGCCCAGTTTAGCCCGCTTTGGGGCGTGGGGACCGGACCAGGGCACTTGCAGTGAGGGAGGCACGCCTGCGGCTCTGGGGCCTTGCTCAGTTCTGTTTGAGAACGTTAGAGAGAGGACTGAAGGGGATCTTTTTTAACTTCTGTCCTGCGCTTTCGGTCTCCTCTTTTACTCTGGAGTATTACCTTTGCACTGCTTACAGAGAAATGTCCTCAAACAACCCTAGTAACTCATTGTGCTACTAGGAGAGGGCGTGCACCACCCATTAGAGATGTGTTCGCTTAGGTCACGTAGTTGCTCATTTGCATGTTTAGCACTCTGAGTAAATATGGATATTTTTACATCTAGTCATTAAGGAGGGAAAACTTGCTAGTTGGAAAAGGAGGCTGCTTCCTGAACTTCAGAACAGTTTTCAGATCAAACCACTTTAAGGACAATTTGATGACAGGTTAAAGAACATGCTGCATTACAGTGGCATTACTGAGGTAGAGTACTTGATTACACAAACTATGTGTTGATACCATTGCATACTTTGACCCTGGGTATTCATCTGTATTCAACCTCTGAAGTTTCATCACCAAGCAATGTGACCAATGCTTCTTTAAATTCACCAGGCTAGGTCAGCAAAAACTAAGCCTCAAGGAAGGCAGAGGTACCTCAGATGTGAAAAGACAGCAAGCCAAGCCTTGGCAAAATGTTACTGCCTTTCTGACTGTATACTAGTCAGGATTCCTAATTGCAAGTGAGAGAAATCCAATCATACTAGCTTAGACTCCCCTCCCCCCAAAAAAGGTTCTTGTGCAGAAAAGTTAAGGAATAGATCCTACCTATGTCATCCAGCTCACATGATGTCATCAGGACCTGGTCCCTCTATTTCTTCCACTTGCTCCCCTACCCCAGCACTAGGCCACATTATGCTACTCCTTTCCTCCTGTAACCCTTCTGTGATAAGGGGAAAAAAGAAATGTTTAATCAGGAAAATCTCTTCAGAGGAGGGAAGAATCTTTGTTGATCAGAAGGCCATGATGAGCCTTTGAGGCTGTGGATGGACAGCCTGCGGGCATTGCTAGTGGGCCGGACATAGATATAACACCTATTTTATTATCCAAACCAGAACACTTTGGAGGTTAAGAAGGACACTCTTAACTGCACTGGCACAACAGGCATCCTCTGGTTTCATTCCCTATAAACCTAAATATGTGTTCCCCCTTTTAGAAATGAAGCCAAGAGGTATCTAAACTGCCATGCCTTAAAACAAACAAACATAAACCACAACAGGAAAGCTAAATTTAAAACGACTGATGATACCAAATGTTGGTGAGGATGTGGAGCAATTGACACTCTCATACATTTTCCCTGGGAGTGTGAGAAGGTACAACCACTTTGGAAATCAGTTTGGCAGTTCCTTAAAGAGCGAAACATTCATCTGCCATACAAGCCAACCATTCCATTCATAGGTATTTACCAAAGAGAAAGGAAAGCATAAAACCCATTGTCTTATACATGAAATTTAATTGGAACTTTGTTCCAAACTAGAAACAATGCAAATCTACCAGCAGAGAATGGATAAGCAAATTGTGATATATTCATACAATGAAATACTACCCGGGAGTTCCCGTCGTGGCGCAGTGGTTAACGAATCCGACTAGGAACCATGAGGTTGCGGGTTCGGTCCCTGCCCTTGCTTGGTGGGTTAACGATCCGGCGTTGCCGTGAGCTGTGGTGTAGGTTGCAGACGCGGCTCGGATCCCGCGTTGCTGTGGCTCTGGCGTAGGCCGGTGGCTACAGCTCCGATTCAACCCCTAGCCTGGGAACCTCCATATGCCGCGGGAGCGGCCCAAGAAATAGCAACAACAACAACAACAACAACAACAAAGACAAAAGACAAAAAAAAAATACTACTCGGGAATAAAGACAAACTGCTAATACCCACAATATTGAAGAATCTCAAAATCATACTGAATGAAAGAAGTCATAAAAAGCCATAAAAAAAGAGAGCATATTGTATGATTCCATTTATACAAAACTCTGGAAAATATAACCTAATCTATATAGAGAGGATGCAGATCAGCAGTTGCTTGGGGATGTGCTAGAGGAATGGATTAAAAAAGGACACAAGGAAACTTTGGGAGATGATGCAAATATCGGAGGTGCCATGGTTTCACAGTTGCATGTATGTCAAAACTGACGCAATTGTGTTCTTTAAATATGTGCAACTGAGTGTACTTTGATATACCTTAGTAAAGGCCAGGGGGAAATCTTCAAAAAAATAAACCAGGAATGCTCTTTGCACCTAAAAAAGAGAGAGAGAGAAAGAGAGAGACAGGATTATTTGGGGGAGGAGAGGCAGGTGACCTGGAGTGGAAAGGAGGAAGTTGAAGGGGAAGAAAGAGGTCCAAGAAGGTGAGTCTGGAGCTAAAAGAAGAGACCAGCAAACATTCCCCAGTGAGGCCTGGGGACCCAGAAGGTAGGGTACCGGGAGAGAGATAAACTTGGCATTGTTTTTAGCTTGTAAATACTGAAGTGTTTGCCACACCACAATGTTTATGATATAGATGTGAATCTTAGGACTTGTTTTCCCAGTAAGAAAAAGCCAGTGCCACAGCTCCAAATGTTGTCCCCTTTACACTTCATTGACATTTGTCCCATTCTTTGAACCGTTTCATCAGGCTTCGATTTCCCCCAAGAAGAGTGGTTTTTGTTTTTTGGGGTTTGTTTTTGTTTTTTTACTTTTGGTTTTTGGTTTTATCAGTTGGGTCACGAGAGAGTTTTGGCAAGGGCCTTTCTCTTGCAAAGTGGCAAATGAGTGTCTTCTGACAGCTGCGGCCATAAAGCAGGGTGATTTAAAAAAAAAAAAAAAAAAAGAAGAAAGCTATTTCCGGGGTTTCCCATTGTGGCTCAGAGCATTACAAAACTGACTAGTACCCATGAGGATGTGGGTTCAATCCCTGACCTCGATCGATGGGTTAAGGATCCCACCTCCAGCTGCTTTTGTCTAGTGTCTGACTGACCTCTTGCCCCATCTCACTAGGTACAGTGGATCACATGATCTTGATGCCCTATGTAAGAGGCAGGGAGCACATCTGACCTCTGATGTGCTTTCTTGTTAAAAAGAATTGCCTGGACTACCTGCGTTTTCCTCTTCTCCACTCTACTTTCAGTTTCATGCCAGTTCTTTCTGGTTGACCTGAAACACAGGTGTGGATGAGGATGTAGGACCTTGACCTTACCAGTGGCCTCTGGCTGCAAACTCTGGTGGTCAGGCACCTGTCTAAGCTGCCCAGTGTGGCAGGAGTTTTTTTTGGAGGATATCCCCTGGGGAGGTTGGTTCCATCTGGGGGTCCACCACTACTGCTGGTGTGTGGGTGCAGGGGGGGAACCTCAGGGGCTGAGCAGGGGTCGGGGGTGAAGTAATCTTCTCCATCCAGATAGGGATTGACAGTTGCTTTGGCTGTGCTTCTGGCCTTCTGTCCTAACTCCTGGTCCCCCTTAGGCCACTGGTTTTTATTTGTGTTGCTGCTCTGACTGTTCTCAGAGTAGGAATTAAAGGTGGGAATGGCAGGCTCACTGAAACCCTGCTGCTTTGGGTTCACTGTACTTTGCAGGATGAGTAAGGAGGGCAGCCGTTGGTGGAATTAGCCAAGGCGCAGGCTTCAGGGTGATGATGGAGCCTCCCCACTCAGATATCCCAGGGGGCCAGGAGCACACAGGTGACCATCGCTTCATCATACTTCTGGTCCATCTACAAGTCATGGATCCCTTCCCCTGTGTAGCCCATGAGACCATCAACTCAGTCTGCCAGGGATCCTTGTAGCCAGGTAGCAGCTCTGTGTAAGGCAGTAAGTAGTTCCTGCCTATGGCCCGAGTTCACCCGTAAATCCTTTGTGATTTCCCCTTCAGGGCCTCCCTTGATGGGGTCGAGGATAAAGAATTTCTTGAGCAGGTTTTCATATCCCATGGATATGCAGAAGGGAATATTGTGTATTCTGTTCCATACCCACTCCCACAGGAAAGAAAAAAGTGAGAAAAAGTAAAAAGAAAAAGGAAATAATTAAGCAAAAAATAAGAAAACAAGGGAAATTAAAAAGAAGCCAATTTTATCTTTTTTCTTTTTTGTCTTTTTAGGGCCACACCTGCAGCATATGGAAGTTCCCAGGCTAGGGGTTGAAATGGAGCTGTAGCTGCCAGCCTACCCATACCCACAGCAACGCCAGATCTGAGCTGCATCTGCAACCTACACTGCAGCTCACGGCAGTGCCAGAGCCTTTCACCCAGTGAACAAGGCCAGGAATCAAACCTACATTCTCATGGATATTAGTCGGGTTCTGTTACTGCTGAGCCACAACGGGAACTCCAGAAACCAATTTTAAATTAGAAAAATTAAAATCAAGGAATAAAGAAAAATGAGAAAAGAAGAAAAAAAAAGAATGGGGGTAGAAAAAATAGTAAGCAAGTAGACAAAAAGTCAAAGATCAAAAGCTTTAACTTTCATGGTGAAAATCCCTCAGTTGACCGAAAGCTAGCTTCCTGGGCTGGAAAGATCACAACCACAGGCCCAGCCGGGGACTTGCATGGGTGCCTGGAATTCCACAGCAGTAGCTCCTGGACTTCCCGTCATGGCGCAGCGGAAACGAATCTGACTAGAAACCATGAGGTTGCGGGTTTGATCCCTTGGCCTTTCTCAGTGGGTTAAGAATCTGGTGTTGCTGTGGCTGTGGTATAGGTCACAGACACGGCTTGGATCCCACGTTGCTGTGGTTGTGGTGTAGGCTGGCAGCTGCAGCTCCGATTCGACCCCTAGCCTGGGAAACTCCATATGCTGCAAATGCAACCCTAAAAAGCAAACAAACAAGTAGCTCCTTATGAGGCCATAGCAAGAAATAGACCTGTCACAGCTTGGGATCACACACAGTGATCTTCTCAACTTTTTTGTCTCAAGAATCCTTTACTATTAAAAAAAAAGAGGGGAGAGCTTTTAATTTATAGCAATCAATATTTACTTTATATGAAATTAAAACCTGTAGGTTGCTTCAGTGGGCTTTTCATTTCTATTTTGAAAAGTTATAGTAATTTTTGACTTTTATTTTTTTTAATTTTTATTTTATTTTATTTTTTGTCTTTTTGCCATTTCTTGGGCCGCTCCCATGGCATATGGAGGTTCCCAGGCTAGGGGTCTAATTGGAGCTGTAGCCACCAGCCTACGCCACAGCCACAGCAACGCGGGGATCTGAGCCGCGTCTGCAACCTACACCACAGCTCATGGCAACGCCAGATCCCTAACCCACTGAGCAAGGCCAGGGATTGAACCCTCAACCTCATGGTTCCTCATTGGATTCATTAACCACTGAGCCGCAACGGGAACTCCAATAAGGTTTGACTTTTTAAAAGCTCATAATGTCCACATTTTAAAATATTCAATTATTTTTTCTTTAAATTCTGAGTGATTGCTCTCAGAATGATACCACAACTAACTGACCTCACGACACAGGGTTTGACTTTTTAAAAGCTCATAATGTCCACATTTTAAAATATTCAATTATTTTTTCTTTAAATTCTGAGTGATTGCTCTCAGAATGATACCACAACTAACTGACCTCACGACACTGTACAGAAATGTTCCTTTGTGTAAGACAATGCAACGTTTTTGTCTGACTTTGGTGTTAGGAGAATGCTGTTCTCATAGAATGAGTTAAGGAAGTAGTCCTTCTGCTTCTATCTTCTGGAAGAAACTGTACAGAATTGGTATCATTTCTTTCCCATGTGTTTGGTAGCAGTAACCAGTGAACCCATCCAGGCCTGGTACTTTCTGTTTTGGAAGATTATTAATATTGATTCAATTTATTTGATATAGGCCTATTCAGATTGTCTGTTGAATAAAGCTTTTTTTTTTTTTCAAAATGAAGTTTTGAAAGAGAATTAATCAAAACATCTCTATGGCAACAAACTAAACAAAAAAGATTGTGAAAAAAAATTTCCCAATTTATGCTCCATTTGTCTGTTTGTACATGTGCCAGCCTATCTGCCAAGGGGTCATTATCTGCTGATAAACATAGAAGAACCTATGTCTCTGATAATATACGTGGATAATGAAGAAGAAACAGCTCCCAGTCATTCTTATATTCAAACCTGCATCTGTTTTGTTTCACTAAATGGCTTAGCATCAGCCCCCACAACAGAGCTCAATAGCAGTTAAAAACAAGCACCTCAATTCACAATTTCCAGAGATCTCAGAAGTGCTATTTCTCCTTCCTTCAGTGGCCTTGGCTTTCTTCCAGGGAAGTGGATTGAAAGGCAGGAATGAGATGTTGGCGGTACCAGTTTGTGTGTCTCTGTATCAAATTCCTCCTTTAAAAGCCCATAATCTATTGACTGATAAATTGTTTCATTTCACGGCTGACAGTTGAAGGCTTTTGTCATTTCCCCAACATCAGAAATGCCTTTTCAATTGACATTTTATTTCATATGGAGCATTTGGCTGGAGATTATTGTAGCAAAGTCCCAACTGAATGAGGTGGCTTCATTTACGGAACTAAAATGGACATTTACTGTCAGAGGCAATAGGTTGCCTCTGACGGTAATGCCCAGAGTTATTATTACTATGGAAAATCATGTTCATTAATCTTTAAAGGCAAAGTGATTGTCACCATCACACTTAGGAACACTAGCTCCCATTTGCTTTATTCATTTTCTCCTAAAAGCAACATTTTCAGTTAGTTTCAGACTTGCACTTTTTCACAGAATAGTTTATTATTTTATTTATTTATTTATTTATTGCTTTTTAGGGCCACACCTGAGACGCAGAAGCTCCCAGCCTAGAAGTCGAATCGAAGCTTCAGCTTCAGCGTACACCACAGCCAGAGCAATGCAGGATCCAAGCCATATCTGAGCCCTACATCATAGCTCATGGCAAAGCTGGATCCTTACCCACTGAGCAAGGCCAGGGATCAAACCCGCATCCTCATACATACTAGTTGGGTTCATAACCCCTGCAGAGCCACAATGGGAACTCCCTAGTTTATTCTTTATTGATTATAACTTTGTAGGTTTATGAAACATTCTTCTCGATAGAACCTACTACTTTGATTTCTGGGTTCCTAATTAGGAGACCTCACATAGCACAGAATGCTCCAGAAAAGGCAACGAGGCAACTACCTCTACTTTAGGATAAATCAAGGCAATGCCCTGAACCCTGCATTTCTGAGGGTGGGGTAAGGAAGCTCCTTCAGCCAGCCCGTGGGCCAGAAGGAGTAAGCACTGCTGGCAGGAGTTAAGGGAAAAGGCTCTCACACATACAAGCAGCCAGTGGACTTTACTGCCTCTGGCTCCAGCTTCAGGCTCACCTGGCAGCAACTGGGTGCCCCCTGTTAACGCCCTGCCAAGTTGAACCTCATGATGCACTTTTCTGGTTCTTGCCTTCTCTTGCCTTTCACCATTGATATTGAGGTTCTTTTTTAGCCACATTTCTCCTAAGTATTGGGGAAGTAAGTCCTGATAATCTGGTCCCTGACCTCACAGCGCTACTTCCAGGAATAACTCCCATAAGAAATAACCTTGATGGAGTTCCCGTTGTGGTGCAGTGGTTAACGAATCTGACTAGGAACCATGAGGTTGCAGGTTCGATCCCTGGCCTTGCTCAGTGGGTTAAGGATCTGGCGTTGCCGTGAGCTGTGGTGTAGGTCACAGACACGGCTCAGATCTGGCGTGGCTGTGGCTGTGGCGTAGGCTGGCGGCTACAGCTCTGCTTAGACTCCTAGCCTGGGAACGTCCATATGCCGCGGGTGTGGCCCTAGAAAAGGTAAAAAGACAAAAAATTAAAAAAAGAGAAATAACCTTGAAGGACTTAAAGAGGATCCTCCAAAGTGTGATCCAGTGGTGGTGAGGAAGAGAAATTTAGGAGGCCCCAGACAGAGCTCTGAATACGACTGAAACCTTCCCTGGGGGAATCAATCTCTCTCTTTTCATTCCTCTGACTGTGGCTTTGTGTGGAGAGGAAATCCTCAGTTTGGGGCCATCGTGACCATAACACAGTCTCAGATTCGTTCATCTCTTTCCAGAGAGAAAACGCTGGTCCCAGGCACTGGATCTTGGCAGGCATCAGGATCTAGCTAAAATTTAATTATATTGTTTTCCATTTGGGGGGTTTGTGTTTTTTGGCTCTCTTCTATTTATGGTAGAATATACAGCTGTTCCATATAGAGGCATACATCCCCAGGCCCAGATGGTGCTCAGATACAGCAATAAACTGTGAAGGTATTCAAGAAAGGATGCAGTATAAAGACCAAGTATTACAGGCAGTGGTTCTTAACCTTGACAGCACATGGGAACCCCCAGGTACTTATCAAAATCCCAATGCCTGGTCCCTCCCCAGACCAATTCCATCAGAAACTCTGGGGATGGGACATAAATAGGGTATTTATTAAAATTGAAGTGCATAGCTTGAGAACCAGTGCTTTAAATGGCTCTGAGTATAAATGAGCTTGAACATTTCCATTACACCAAGGTGACAGGATCAGCATCTGAAACATGAATACATCTTTTCAGGGGCAAGGTCAACTGCAGTCTTAAAAGCTCAGTCCAAAGAATTATAAAATTTAAGAATTGGAGGGGATGTGAAAACACCAGGTCTAACCCTCATTTTATTTTTAAGGCCTAGAAAGGCTGAGAAACCTGCTGGGAATCACCCAGGGAGCCCAGGGCAAGGCTCCTTCCCCAGCATCATGCTGTCTCTCTGGTGGATGTAACTTCCCCAGCTGCAAATTGAGCTGGAAGAAATAATCTTTTTGAGGACTAAGCTAAAGTCACAAAACACTGAAAGTTTGGCTTCCAGAAAGTGGGTAGGAAGCCAAAAGGCACCATGGCCATTCCTCAAGGCATGTTTTGTAGTTGGAAAGTGCTAGATTAAAAAAACTGAAATATTTTGTGACTGTAGGACTTCTCAGGGCCTTCAATTTACTAATGGGCATAAGGAATCTTCAGGAGTAAAGGCAGTGCTTGTTTGCTCTTTTATTGAAAGATTTCATAGGACCAGCCTTTTTTTGGGGAAATACTAGGTGGATGCAGTTTCCTAAAGTGCTGGCCTGCTCTTGATTCCTTTTACCCTGCCTTATTTTTCTTAGTAGCACTTATCATTTATAGATTGTTTGTTCCTGTCTCTTCCTCACTAAAATATAAGCTCCTAGAGGGGAGGTAGTTGGACTTCATGGCGCTATCTCAAGCACCTCCAGCAGTGCTTAAATATTTCATAAATATTTGTGAAAGGGGCTGAGTGGATAGTCTCTTAACACACATGGGTAGTTATCTAGTGGACTCCTGCTGTTCGTGATTGTAAGTCTCTCACCACAACGTTAGGCTGAATTGGAGAGTCTATATGTTGCAGGGAATCAAACAGAGCCAAGTAGCCCTGGTGATGCTGGGCTAGAGGCCAGGCTCTGGCCCTGGTGACGTCTGAGGTCTTGGGTGTGTCAATTGACTTCTTCGGGCGCCACTTTCCTCACAGGGTAACATGAGTGAACTGGGTTAGACAGTCAGCCCAAATATCCTTATCAGTTATTGTATGACAAGTGTTTAAAATAACTGGTATAACCGGGGATATTTCTATTTCTCTATTCTTCTATTCATGAAGATTTTGCTTCATGTAGTTTGACGCTGTTATCAGGCACAGAAATATTTAAGGTTGTTTTACTTCCTCTTGGTAAATTAATCATTTTATCATTATGGAATAGCCTTCTTTGTCCTTCGTAACATTCTCTGTCCTGAAATCTATTTTGTCTAATATTAATTTATCCACCCTGACTTTTTAAAAATTAGCTGTACCGCGGTACATCCTTTTCCATCATTCCCTTTGTTTTTAGCAATAAAGTATTTTTTATTGAAAGAGTTGACGTATAATATTATATAAAGTATAGGTGAACAATATAGTGATTCACAAATTTTAAAGGTTATACTCCACTTATAGTTTCTATAAAGTATGGGCTATACTCTCCATGTTGTACAGTATACTCTTGTAGCTTATTTTATACCTAATAACTTGTACCTCTTACTGACGTACCTATACATTGCCCCTCCTCTGTCCCCTCTCCCCACTGAAAATCACTAGTTTGTTCTCTGTATCTGTGAGTATACTTTTTTGCTATATTCACTAGTTTGTTGTATTTTTTAGGTTCTGCATATAAGTGAAAACATACAGTATTTGTCTCTCTGTTTGACTTACTTCATTTAGCCAAATGACCTCCAAGTCCATCTGTGTTGTTGCACATGCCAAAATTTTGTTCTTTTTTTATGTCTGAGTAGTATTCCATTGTGTGTATACAGACACACATACACACACGCACACCACATCTTTATCTATTCATCTGTTGATGGACATATATTGACTATTGTAAATAATGCTGCCATGAACATTGGGATGCATGTACCTTTTAAAATTAGTGGTTTTGGTTTTTTTCAGATATATACCTTGCAGTGGAATTCCTGGGTTGTATGGTAGTTTTATTTTTAGTTTTTTGAGAAACCATCATTTACTTTTACCCTACTTGTGCCTTTTTTTTTTTAATGATTTTTTTCCCATTATAACTAGTTACAGTGTTCAGTCAATTTTCTACTGTACAGCAAGGTGACCCAGTCACACATACATATATACATTCTTTTTCTCACATTATCATGCTCCATCATAAGTGACTAGATATAGTTCCCAGCGCTACACAGCAGGATCTCATTGCTTATCCATTCCAAAGGCAATAGTTTGCATTTATTAACCCCAAATTCCAAGTCCATCCTGCTCCCTGTCCCTCCCCCTTGGCAACCACAAGTCTGTTCTCCAAGTCCATGATTTTCTTTTCTGTGGAAAGGTTCCTTTGTGCCGTATATCAGATTCCAGATATAAGTGATATCATATGGTATTTGTCTCTCTCTTTCTGACTTATTTCACTTAGTATGAGAGTCTCTAGTTCCATCCTACTTAGGACTTTTTATTTAAAGTAGGTTTCCTATAGGCAGCAAAGAGTTGGTTTTTGCTTTTTTATGCAGTCTCTCAATCTCTGCCTTCAGATTAGAGCATTGAGACCACTTAAATTTAATACGATTGTTGATACGGTTAAGTTTACATTGCCCATCTTCCTTTTTTGTTTTCTCCTTGTTCCTTTATTCTTTGTTTTCCTTTTTCTATTTTTTCTGTCTACTTTTGGATTCATTACTTTTTTTGTAACAATTTTTTGGAGATATAATTCACATCTCATTTACTTCTCCCATTTAAAATGTACAATTCAGGGAGTTCCTGTTGTGGCGCAACATGAACGAATCCGACTAGTATCTGTGAGGATGCGGTTTTGATCCCTGGCCTTGCTCAGTGGGTTGGGGATCTGGCATTGTCGTGAGCTGTGGTGTAGGTCGCAGACATGGCTTGGATCCCACGTTGCTCTGTCTGTAGTGTAGGCCAGCTACTGTAGCTCTAATTCAACCCCTAGCCTGGGAACTTCCATGTGCCGCAGGTGGGACCCAAAAAAGTAAATAAATAACTAAATAAATAAATGCAATTCAGTGATTTCTTGTGTATACAGAGAATTGTGTAGCCATCGCCATCAATTATAGACCATCACCGCAAAGAGAAACCTCATACCTTTAGTTATCAACCCCAAATCCTCCCATTCTTACCCCTCCCACAGCCCTAAGCAAAACAAATCTGTTCTCTGCCTTTATAGATTTGCCTAATCTGGTCATTTTACGCAAATGAGTCATATAACATGGGCTTCTTGTGACTGACTGACTTCACTTTGCATAATGTTTTCAAAGTTCCTCCATGTTGTAACATGTATCCATACTTCATTCCTTTTTATCAATGGATTCCACCGTCTGGATACCACATGTCTTCATCCATTCATGGGTTGATGGACATTTTATGAATAAAGCTGCCATGAACATCTATGTTTCTGTGTAGCTATATGTTTCATTTCTCCCGGGTATATTCCTAGGAGTAGAAGTGCTGGGTCTTATGTGTAACTCTACGTTTAATTTTTGAGTTGCTGCCAAAATGTTCCAAAGTGACTGCCCCATTTAACGTTCCCACTAGCAGTGCATGAGGGAACTACGTTCTCTACATTCTCTCCAACATTTGTTAATATCTCTCTTCTTGCCTCTAGACATCCTGGTAGATATAAAGCATTATCTTACTGTGGTGTTGATTTGCACTTCCCTGACAACGAATAACATTGAGCAACTTTTCATGTACTTATGGGCCATTTGTTGAGTTTGTTTAGTTTCTTTGGTGAACTGTTTATGATTCCATTTTTATCTCCTTTGTGTCTTATTGTTTGTAAAACTTTGTATCATTATTTTAGCAGGTGTTGTAGGGTTTATGGTATACATCTTCAGCTTATCACTGTCTACCTTTGTGATATTATACCACCTCATGTAAACTTAAGACCTTACAGGAAGTTCTCTTGTGGTGCAGTGGGTTAAGGATCTGGCAATGCCATAGCTGTGGCAGAGGTCACAACTGTGACAGACTTTTGAACCCTGGCCCAGAAACTTCCACATGCTGTGGGTGCAGCCAAAAAAAAAAAAAAAGAAAGCTTATATAAGTACACTTCTGATTCTCTACCTCCAACTTTTTTGCTATCATTGTCACATCTCTGGTTAGAATAGATACTCTCAGATGCAAACTATTATGTATAGAATGGATAAACAACAAAGTCGACCGGTACAGCACAGGGAACTATATTTACTCTCCTGTGAAAAACCAGAGTGCAAAAGAATATGAAAAAGAATACATATATTTGTATAGCTGCATCACTTTATGGTACAGTGTAAATTACCACAACATTGTAAATCAACTACACTTCAATAAAGTAAATTTCTTAAAAAAAAAAAAAAAGAAAAGATGCTCTCCCCTTTGTAGTCTACTGGTACTCTGTGACCCTGGGGACTAGGGCTTGTCATGGGAAGCCAAAGGGGGGAAGCAGATGGGTTCGCTTTTTAGCATTTCGCATTGTTCTTGGAGGGTAGGCCTGGTCCAGCTGCCAGGATCTCCAGAGAGGCTTTCAAGAGGGGCCTGGATTCAAAGGCAGGGAAGAGGAGAGGAAGTCTGAGGGTGGGAGAGAGCCTTCGGAATCGCTGAGGCACCTTCACCAGATTCCCGATTCTCCAGAGGGTCTCCCTGGCTGCACGCCTTGGCTTCTGCAGGGCTGGGTGCATGACTAATATGTTTGTCCGTTGCAGCGATTCCATGTCCATCGGGGCAGGGCAACGGAGGGGCCAGCTTAGTAACGGCGAGACTTGGACTCAAATGCCAGCTCTACCACTTACAGATACATAACCCACGGACACAACCTAAACTCTCAGGAGCCTCAGCTTCTTCACCCATGAGAAAGTCTTACCTCTTAATGCTGCAAAAAAGGATTAAACGAGGTGATGTCGGGAAATGTGGCCAGCGGAGGACATGGCAGGTACTCCTCTAATATTTTTATCCTTTTTATATGACTCATTATCTGCATTAGCCAGTTGGATTTTTACATCCTTTAAGTTTCTCAGGAATTCATAATTCAGGGACAACTCCAAGTTAGAGAGCCTTTTTCCTCTTCATACTCTGAAGTTTCTAGTGAGTTCTCATATTTTTTATGAGATTGTCACAGACTCCTGACTTTTCAATGTGTAGAACAGCCATCCATGGCTGACACAATGCCAGGGGTGTGCTGGGCACCATGCATGCCTCACTTCCAGTGGCAATTATCAACCCCATAAGCATGGACAAGGTTTCTCAACCTTGGCACTAATGGCAATGGAAGCCAGTTGGTACTGGGTTATATGCGAGCCGTCCTGTGCATTATAGGATGTTTAGCAGCATCCCTGGCCTCTGCCCACTAGAAGCCAATAGAATTCCTCAACTGTGACAATCAAAAATACCTGCAGATATTGCCATAGATCTCCGGGGGGGGGGGCAAAATCTTCCCCCGGGGAGAACAGCTGGAATGGAATTGGTGTCATTTCCATCTACCTGTGAGGAAGCTGTAGCTCAGAGTGGTGAAGAACTCTGCTCAGTGTCACACAGCTTCCAAGTGGTGAAGGCAAGATTCAAACTAGAGTCCCTCTGGCTCCTAAGCCTGGCATTATAGTGACTCGAGATACACTCGCTTTGGCAAATATGGCCTCAATTACTTCTGACATCCTTGGCCCTAAACTCTGCCTTTTGTCCTGAAGGTACCTAGACTCTGGACTCTCCTCTCTGAAAACCAAGAATAGGCCCCCAAATGTGAGAGTAGGTAGTCATTGCTCACAGACAGGGTTCAGAGGGACAGGTGCCACATACTGTGTGCAGCTGGCGCCCAAACATGATTTTTCTTGGCATGAGGGGTGTTAGGGTTTGAATCTTGTTCCCCAAAGGATCGGCTGGAGTCCTGATCCCTGGTGCTGGTGAACGTGACCTTGTTTGAAAACAGGGTCATTGCCAGTACAATGAAGCTTTGATGAAGTCATTAGGGTGGACTTGAGTCCAATACAACTGGTATCCTTAGAAGAAAAGGAAAATTTGGACGCAAACACAGATGGAAGAAGACCATGTGAAGATGGAGGCAGAGGCTAGAGGGAAGCTGTCACAGGCTAATAAACATCTGGGGCCACCAGAAGCTGGAAGAGCTAAGGAAGGATCTGCCCCTAGAACTTCTGTCGGAACAAGGCTGTCGACACCTGGATTTCAGACTTCCAGCTTGAAAAGAATAGCTTTCTATTTTTCATTTGTTTTCTGGCCACACCCGTGGCATATGGACATTCCCAGGCCAGGGATGGAATCCAAGCCACAGCTGTGGCCATGCTGGATCCTTCAACCTCCTGCACCGGCTGAGAATCGAACCTGTGCCTCTGCAGCAACCGAGTCGTTGCAGTCGGATTCTTAACACACTGTGCTACAGTGGGAACTCCAGCTTTCTGTTGTTCGAAGCCAGCCAGTCTGTGGGGCTTTGTTACAGCAGCCCCAAGGAAACTATAACAGGAGAGCGCTCTCCAGCTCTGGCAGCCCCAGCATAGCTATGTTTTGATTTAACAGTGCATCCTGTTCCCCAGTCATCGTATCTGGCCATTAATCAAAGTCGTGAAAGCTATTTAACTTGCCTACAATAAACCCACAAATTAGATTATGCCTCCCACTAATTACCTGGCCGAAAGACTGATCTGGTGGTGAAATGACAATGCAGGGGACTTCCTAGGTAAACGGCTGCCCACTCAGATGCCTTCACATGGTGTGTCAGCGACAGGAGATTGGTGTGTCAGGGCCTTATCTTCCCTGGTAACAGGAGGTCCCATGCTATCCTCAGATAAGGAGGAACAGCTTTGTAGAGTCTGACTCAGTGTCCTTGGTTACCTTCAGGTCACAGGTAAACAGACTGAAGGGAAATGAATCTCAGACAACAACCATGAGTGAGACAGACACATAGGAAATGCCTAAAGGTGGCCAAGATCACTTAAAATCTACAATCTAAAGCAATTTGTTCTGAGTTGAGTAGACAGAGAGCAGCAAAGAGACGAATACGCCGTCCACAGCGCTTTGAGGCTAAACTGATCGGCCTTAGAGCCTGCGTGTTCCCAACCCTGCCCAAGCCCCATAGGATGTCCCAAGTCTGGAAGACTTTCTGGACAGGTGACCTGGGGAAGTTTCTGTGCTTTCGTCTCTCTCGGCAAAATTTGTAAGGCCCATGATCATATTAAAGGCTTTGAGAAGCTGGAAAGACAGCCATTCATCTCCTTTTGGGGGGTGCAGTGGAACACACTTTGGATCGCTGATATATTTTACCCCATCTTACTTTGCAGAATTTGAGGCAGAGGTGCAGAGAAATTAGACGATTTTTCAAAGACCACACAGAAAGTCACCTTAGGTGGTGACTCAGCTGGGGTCCTCGGGTTCCAAATCCATTGCTCTTTCTGTGTTTTCATCTTCCCATTAGTTTATTAATAAACATTTGAGTGCTACCCTGTGGTGAGGTGGGAATATGAACATGAATAAGGCAGGCCTCACCTTGCATGTAATTTACTATTTCAGGAGTGTATGAGCAACAGAGTAATGACTAAGGGAGAGGTTATGGGGAGAGAGGAGGGAGGGAGGGAGAGAATGGCTGACGTTGGAATGGATATACAACCAGTCAGTCTGGAGCTTTCAGATTAGGTCCCTGCTGCTCTGGTTAAGTCCTGTCATTGGGCCCCACCATCCCTGCCACCCACCGCCTTCACTGAGGAGAGCTGGTGGCCAGAGCCCTGCTGTCTGGGCTACCCAGGAGGCTGTCTGCAAATCTGACAAAGCTGATTGAGGCAGGGGTACCAGTCCACAAGCCTGCCAGGCCCTTGCCATGTGCTGGTTCCCCCCAAATGAGATGATCAGTCTGATTTCTTTCAAACTTGAACTGGGGGCTACAGAGAAGAGGCGGTGTGCAGGGCAGCTGACGATGAAAGAAGATCTAAGGAGAGTGAGGCAGGGAGTGCCTGGAGAGGTCACTTGCAAGCCATGGAAGGAAGGAAGGAAGGAAGCCAGTCACATGCCAGAGCAGAAGCTGTGAGGCAGGAGGACAGCGTAGCAGAGAAGGAGAGCCGAGGATGGATTCACATCAGCCCAACACCCCACCCCCGTGGCCCCGCTCCCCAGCTGCTCCTGATCCAGGTCCAGGGAAGCCTGGGCTCCATCACAGCTCTGAATGCTGCATTTCCAGGAGGCTCCATCTCCTTGGGTGCCTTCACCCACCCTAACAGAGTCAGCCTGAGAGGGGCTCTGGTCTTGGTTAGTAAAAACGCCTAACTCCCTTTTAAAAAATTGTGCTAACACCGGCCTTCATTAATAAGTCCTACACATAGCAATGCTGGAGGGGGTGTGGAGAAAAGAGAACCCTCCTACACTGATGATGAGAATGTAAATTGGTACAACCACTATGGAAAACAGTATGGAGTTTCCTCAGAAAACTAAATAGAGAACCACCATGTCATCTAGCAATCCCACTCCTGGGCACACATCCAGACAAAATTACACCACCCTATGCACCCTATGTTCATAGCAGCACTATTCACCATAGCCAAGACATGGAAAACAGCCTAAGTGTCCATGAACAGATGAATAGATTAAGAAATGTGCTACATATACACAATGGAATACTACTCCGTCATAAGAAGAACAAAATAATGCCATTTGCAGCAACATGGATACAACTAGAGATTCTCATACTAAGTGAAATAAGTCATAAAGAGAAAGACAAACACCATATGATATTACTTATATGTGGAATTGAAAATATGGCATGGAGGAACCTATCTACAGAACAGAAACAGAGTCTCCAGACATAGAGAACAGACTTGTGGTTGCCGAGGGGGAGGGGGAGGGACTGGAAGTTTGGGGTTAGCAGATGCGAATTATTACATTTGGAGTGGACAGGCAATGAGATCCTGCTGTATAGCACAGGGAACTATCCCCAGTCGCTTGTGATAGCACATGACGAAAGATAAGAAAAGAAAAAGAATACACACACACACACACACACACACACACACACGTATATGACTGGGTCAATTGCTGTACAGTAGAAATTGACAGACCATTGTAAATCAACTATACTTCAATAAAAAAAGTTTTTAAATAAAAAATGTGGTGAAATACACCTAGCATAAAACTCGCCATTTTAAGTGTACAGTTCAGAATTTAGGCACATCTGCATTTCTATGCAACCATCACCATTATTCATCTCTAGAATGTTTTTCTTTCTTCTGAAACTGAAACGCTGTACCCGTTAAAAAAGAACTCCTCATTCCAGCTCCTGGCAATCTACTTTCTTTCTTTCTTCCTTTTTTTTTTGGTTGTCTTTTTAGGGCCACACCCGTGGCACATGGAGGTGCCCAGGCTAGGGGTCCAATTGGAGCTGTAGCTACCAGCGTAGACCACCAGCTCACAGCAACGCTGAATCCTTAACCCACTGAGCAAGGCCAGGGATCTAACCCGAGTCCTCATGGTACTAGTCACATTCATTAACCATTGAGCCAAGAGGGAACTCCAGCAATCTATTTTCTATTTCAAGGAATTTAACAACTCTAGGTATCTCATATAAGAAGGGCCCTTCTATGACTGACTTATTTCATTTAGCATAATTGTCCTTTTATAACTAACATTTAGTATAATGTCCTCAACATTCATCCGTGTTGCACCTGTATGAGAATTTCCTACTTAAGGCTGTATAACATTCCATTGTATGTCCGTATCACATTTTGCTTATCCTTTCATCCAGGAAGGGACATGGGTTGCTTCCGTTTTTGGCTAGTTGAATAACGCTGCTGAGAAGGTAGGTGTACAAATATCTCTTTGAGACTCTGTTTCCACTTCTTTTCAGTGTCAAGACACCTGCTGGGGGTGGGGGTGGGGTAGGCAGGAAGAAACAGGGGCTGCCTAGGGCTGAGATGGAGTGCATTCAACTGAAATCCAAGAAGGTGGCATGGACAGGGAGCCCCTATTTGGGGTTTTGCGCTGACTCAGAGCTTAGGGTGTGTTACCCTCCTGCCCTACACCACAGGGAGCCTCTCTCCAGGCAGAGACAGAAGATCAGTCTGAGGCACAAATTCCAGGCCTTCTTGCCTTCCCCTCCTGTCTCCTCGCTTTTCAAAGGTTTTCTAGAATGGAAACTCCATGAGGGCAGCAATTGCCCTGTTTTGTTCACCCACCCATTTCTAGCACCTGCTGAGTGTCTGGCACAAAAGGCAGGTTCCTATGCTTTTTTCTCTTCTCTCCATAAACTTCCACCCCCTTAGTTTGTTGTGTTTTTTTTTTTTTTAATCAGTGAAAGTCTATAATTTACATTAGGATTTACTCCTGGTATTGTACATTCTGTGGGTTTTGATAAGTGTATACTGACATATATTTACACAGAGTAGTTTTGCTGCTCTAAATATCCTCTGTACTCTGAGTATTTATCCCTCCCTCCCCACGACCACTGATCTTTTTACTCTCAGCATGGTTCTGTTTTTTCCAGTAGGTCATATAGTTAGAATCGTACAGTATGGAGCCTTTTTAGACGGGCTTCTCCCACAAAGTAATACGCATTTGAGATTGTTCCAATGCCTTTTTATGGCTTAATAGACCATTTATTTTTAGTGCTGAATAATATTCCATTGTTTGGATGTACCACGTTCATGAATCCATTCACCTACTGAAGAACATCTTAGTTGCTTCCAATTTTTGGCAATCATGAATAAAGCTGATATAAGTATTTTGTGTGCAGGTATTTGTATGGACGTAAGTTTTCATCACCTTTGAGTAAATACTAAGGAGTGTGACTGCTAAATTGTATGGCAAGTGTGTTTGCTTTTGCAAGAAACTGCCACACTGTCTTCCAAAGTGGCTGTACCATTGCCTTCCTACCAGCAATGCATAAGAGTGCCTAATGTTCCACATACTCACCAGCGTTTGGTGTTGTCTGATGTTTCAAATTTTTGGCAGCCTAATAAGTATGCAGTGGTATCTTACTGTGGTTTTAATTTGCAACTTCCTGATGACATGTGATGTTGAACATCTTTTTATATGTTCACTTACCATCTCTATGTATTCTTTGGTGAGGGATCTGTTCAAGTCTTTGCTCATTTTTTAATTTGGTTGCTTATTTCCTTATTGCTGAATCTAAAGAGTTCTTTTTATATTTTGGGGTAAAAGTCCTTTATCAGATAATTCTTTTGCAAATAGTTTCCCCCAAGCCAAGACTGTGGCTTATCCTCTCGTTGTCTTGACCTCCTCAATTTCAAAGCAATGAAAGCAACAGAAAGCCCCTTATGTGTGGGGGAATCTTATCCAGAAATATGCATCACAATCACCTGATGAAGATTTTAAACATTTTTCCAGGTTTGGAAACCACCTCTGAGATGCCTGTTCTTTCTATTTAAAGTGAGACTCAGGAATCTCACCCCCCTCATCGCCCAGTCACTATGATGGGCAGTTCCCTTGGAAATCATGACATTAAAGACAGAATTTCAGACACCCTAAGAGCTGGAAGGGTGGACCCATCAGAACATCTTGTGGGGTGCTGCCTAGGTGGCCTTCCTACCTGCCCTGTCCCACAGCTCCATCTGAAGGCCAGGTGAGACCCAGATCTCTATAATTCACTGCTAATTGGACATCTCTACCTGTCACCTCAAACTCGCTTCCCTAAGCTAAACCCATGATGGTCCCCCTTCTCATCTGGAAACCAGCTCCCCATCTGAGCTTCTGATCTTGGAAGATGGCAATTCCAATCTTCCAGCTGCTCTGGTCCAAACTCTTCAAGTCCCCTTGACTCCTCTCCCTCAGACACATCCAATCCATAAGCAAGGCCTGGTGGCTGGTCCTTCAAAATAAACCAGGATCTGAGGACGCTCAGCCCCTCTGTTGCTCCCCCTAGAGCAGATCTCCCTGCTTCTGCCATTGCCCTGTCTGTTCTCCAGCCTAAGCCAGCGCGGACTGTAGACATGGAGGTCAGAGCATCCTCCTCTGCACATGACCCTCCAGGGCTCCCGTTCCACTCAGGGTAAAAGCCACAGTCCTTACAATGGCCTGCAAGTTCCTCACAGCCCTTGCTGCCCTCACATCGCCCTGCAGCTCTTATCTCATTTGCTATTCTCCTTCCAGTCCTTCCAGCTACACGAGCACTTTGAAGTTCCTGGAATAAGCCAGACATAACCCCCCTCCCCAGGGCCTTTGTGTGGTTGTTCACTCCTCCTGGAACGCATTTCCCCTGAGAGCCACTCGGCTGGTCTCCCCAGGCCCTGCAGACCTCACAGGCCACACTGTCTAAAATTTCAAGCTGCCCGCCCCCTTTGCCAGGACTTCTATCTTTATTTTTCTCCAGAGGACTTAGCTCTGGTTTATTGCCTGCTAACTATTACTATCTGGCTCCTCCTGCTAGATGCCAGAGCCACTAGGCAGGCCTGCCATGCTGCTCTGCCCACCATGGAGCCCTGGAGCCTAGATCGGGGCCTGGCGCACGGTTGTTCTCAGCTCCTCATCACATCCTATGAGTCTCCCACAGCCTGAGGCCTCTCTCTTTTTGCTCCCTCCCGTCTCTATCTCTCCTGCTTGGTCTCCACTCCTTGGAGCTATTGCTAAAAGCTGGGGCCTCCTCCCATCTTGATGCATCTTCACAGCTGCCAAAGGCTTCTTTCGAAGAGGCAGGTCTGTGGCAATCCATCCAAGAAACCCCTTAACTTTCAGAACAGGGTTCAACCTCCCTGGATTCAAGCCCAAGGTCCCTGCTGATGGGGTTCTGCCTGCTTCTGCAGCCTCATCCAGCCTCAGCCCACATCCGTGCATCTTCAGTTCTGTAGGCGTTTTTTTTTCTCTCCTACCTTCTGCCTGGCAAGGCCATCCTCGCTCCCTGAACCCCACCCCTTCCTACTCTATATCCAGCAAGCCCCTGCTTAGCCTTCAAATCCTAGCTGATGGAACCATCTCCAGAAAGCCTTCTTGAGCCCCAATCAACAGCCCCTTCCATGGCTCCCCTAACTCCACTTCAGCACCACTGCTTTGTTCAGCAGCCCGTTAGATATGTTGGTTTCCATCATTAGTCCAAGCCCTCTGCACGCCTGCTTCCTCACCTTGGGCCAGGTGCTCGATATATTTCCTGGATGGACACATCCCCAGAAATATGAAAATAGGGCCCCCATCCACAATAATGGTTCCAATGTCCATGGCACTTTTGCCAGCTAATGAAATCGCTATTTAATAGTGCCAAGAAAGTTCCAGAGTGCATCATTGCAAATGAGCCTCAAAACCAGGACAGAGGAGATAGTTAACTCATCAGAAGTACCTGTGCAGCTCAAACTGGATTGGCTAAACCATCTCTCCCTATTTTTAACCATTCCTACGTATGTGTGTATGAATATGAAAATATATAACATATGTATATAGGCATATATACACATATAAATGTAATATATGCACATAGCTATATGTGAATGAAGATCCTGGAAAGAGTCTCTGGGGCATGGCTGGCTGGCTACCCTATAATATTAAATCTCCCACATCTGGTTGAGCGTCCTGCATTCAGGCCTGTGAAGGGATTAAACCATCAAAACGAACAGTCACCTTTCCCCAAAGTCTTTAGAACTAAAGTCTTTATACAATTGTATGTTCCTAACTGGTAGAGCCCTGCTACAAAGTTTCTTTCATGCTAATTTTAGTCCACCTTATCCTGTAATCCTAGAAGCCTCCTACTCACCTTCTCATGAAAAAATTCTAACATGTTGAAGACAGTAATTACATCTATCATATTAACTATTTTTAAATTTTCCCAAATTATCCACATGGTGCTGACTAATGATATCATTTAACATCTATGAACATGTTGTTCATTCATTTTCACTTAGAGGCTCTTCTAGTCGTTCAGTAAATAAATGCTCAGTGGGTGTCTGCTGGGCTGGAAAAACATGATGTCCGAGTAATCACATAAACCCACTGTTTAAAGGATCCATGCTAGGAACTTCCGCATGCCACGGGCATCGCCCAAAAGAATCAGTACACAAAACAAAACATGCCCAGGGGACAGTGGCAAATTGAATGCACAGGAGCACCTTCCTTCCTGCAGAGGTGACATCTGAAACAAAACATGATTGATGCGTGGAGCCAGCCATGAGAGAGGGGAGGAGGGGAGAGCGAAGCAGAGGGGACATGGTCCTTGCCAACCTGGAGGACGCAGCCTGGTCACCACTCCATCCTCCTCCTCCCGCAGCTGGGCCAGGTGCCCTCCTCCACCCTGCCTGCCCTCTGATATGCTGTCGTTTGTTGGCACAGAGGTCTCCATGTCACTGGAGGCAGGGCTCCTTGGTCCAGCCCAGAGGTGGCCCTCCCTTTCACCCTTATATCTATTCACAATGTTTGGCAAACAGGTGGAGTTCAATCAATAACGGTGACTTGACCACACAGCAGATAATGGCCAGTTGCACAATAGAGGGTCACAGGGCTGTGATAAAAAATGAATTCTCAGAACCAGAAGAAATGTGTCTTTTAATTTGGGGACTATCTCTAAATGATTCTCAGGAAACACCACACACACACACACACACACACACACACACACACGTGCAGTAGCTATTGGGAAGAATTTAGATCATAAAATCATGAAGGGGAAAAAGTGGGAGTGATCTGGAGCATTGCTGGAAACAGAATTTTCTGTCTTTGCTGTGAATTCCATTAGCCTCAGCTCCAGAAACCATGACTAGCCCCCACTAGAAGGGCCCCTTGGGTTGGGCTTGTTGGGGCTCCAGAGCCTTCCACACTTTAGAGGACAGCCAGATAGATCCAATCACAACCCTCCTGTTGGCAGATGAGATGGGGCTGCAGGTGTGTGACAGAGCCGGTGGGGACCTGATGGACCTGCGGATGTAGCCAGTGTCCAAGGAGCAGACACACCCCAAATGGGTCTGCAAACCCTGACTTGTGTTTTTTGCCTCTGGTGATCTCGGAACCTAAAGAAAGTACTAGACGTATAATTCAATAACTTCTGACCTAAAATCCCACAAGTTGGTTTGTCCAGAGAGTCATTTTTGTGTCAATAGCAAATAAATTTATGGCATTTCTAAAAGCTTAAGCCCCAGGAAAGTGACTCAGCCCTGCTATTGGTTAAAATTACTAATAGGTAACATTTACGGAGTGCGGACTATGCGCCAGGGGAGGGGCCAAGTGCCTTATCTTAGTAAATTCTCACAGCAAACTTATGAGGCAGGCATTATTAATAATCTCATTTTACAGAACAGGCACAATGAAACTCAGAGAGGTTAAAAAGCTGGCCAACGTCTCTCAGCAACAGGAAAAATTTGTCCTCTGTCCAAAAAGTCATATTATCTCGATAGAAAAGGCCCATTCTGTTATCGGGATCTGTACCATTCTGATCCCATTTGCAAGACTGAAGCAACAATAGCGTATATTTCTATGGCAATGATATCAACCTATAGAGTTCATCATTGAAACTGAGGCACAGATTTGCATCCTATGGTGGGAGGTCCCAGATCTCAGGCTTTAGAAATAAAATCAATCAAGCCTATATTGAGTACCTGCTGCAATAATAGTTTAACAGCTAACACTGAACAATTTTTAGGTGGTAGAAATGGGATTCAGATCCAGGCAACCTGACACTTTTAAATAAATTACTGAATAAATATTTAAGAACATTTTTAGTTTTAATTTTTAATATTCATGGATAAAACCCAGGAAAGCTCTTCAAGGGCTTCAATAGTCTTTCGCAGTATCAAAGGGTCCAGGGACGGGAGATTTGAAAGCAGCTGCACTGGGCAGGATTACTGCCCTGCAGCCCAGCCTTCTTCCTGCCGTGGATGTGGTGGAAACAAGAGCTTATCTCTGCCGAGCCTTGTCTCACTCCTATCCTAGGTCAGGCATCCTCAGCATGTTGCTTTCTAGGCAGGGCATCTTGGCTCCACGTGGCAGGGAGGCCGAGAGGGACCCGGCTCTGCAGTGTGGTCCACAGACATCCTTTTCCATCAGGGGCTGAGCAGCATCTTCTGCGCTTATCAAACCCTTTCCTCCCAGCGCCTCTTCCTCTGAACATCATGGTGCAGCCTCTTATTTATGAGTCTCACCCCGGTGATGAAGCCAGGATCTCTTTTCAAGATCTCTCTGTGGAAGGCAGTATGTGGAAATTAGCAAGTTCACTGTCACTGCAGATTTTCAGAGGCAGGACAAGAAAGAGCTTGTCGGGGTGTCGTGGAAGGGATTTGGCAACAACAAAAAAAGCCATCCACGTCTTCTGGGATCCCTCCCATATGAAAGCTGACTGCTCACAAAGGCAAGGGTCTTCACTGTTGATGAAACCAACCAGCTGGTGCTGCTTTTAGACCCGGGGAATTCTAGGAAGCAGTACTCACAAGCGGGCTTCCAGAAAGCCCACATCTTGAAGCAGCAGGCAGCCACCTTGTCTGTTAGGATATTGCAGAAACCATCACATAAACCACCAAAATTTAAGCCCAAGTGGTATTTTTTAAAGCAGAGCCAAGTGAGTGGAGGGAGCACGAAACTCCAAGACAAGGGAGAGCAAATGACGGTATGTTCTCCCCAGGACTGTGCCCTGTCTAGCTGTGCTGGGTCCTTTCTCTGTGCTTTCATGCCTCATTAATATTCATGAGGCTCCGTGTTTACATTACACTTGTAGCTTACAGTGCACTCCTGCCTAGTTAGGTCACTAAGAACTTTGCGATGGGCAAGTGGAGTGTTCTAAATGACGCCCAGGGGCAGAGCGCGTTTCCAGCAGAGCCTAAATCGGAACCTCGGTCTCCTGGCTGTGAACTCTGCCCACTGTATGGCAGCCGGCTGTGACACCTGCAGAAGCAGGGAGGGCGCAGGTCCCTCTGAAGCCCCTGAGCAGCCGCAGCGAAGGACTGGTTTTCTCTTGGCCTTGCCTTAGGCAGGAAGTCTCCCAGACCCTCCAGGTCTCTGACTCTGGGCATCCCATAATGACCCAGCAACTCCCTGACCTCAGACCCTGGAACATCACTGGAGGTCCAGTGCCCAGAGGAACCAGCGAGGGCATCCAGATATCCGCAGGGAGGTGAAGAGGAGAGAGAGGAGTAAAGAACTCACATTGCTGCGCCCTCAGCATTGGCAGGCACTGTCCTGGACATTTTATTTTAACGTTAAACATCTGGTTTAAGTAAAACATACATGCAGAAAAGCATACAGGTCATAAGTGTATAGCTTGATGAGTTTTCACAAAGACAGCGGGACCCTGTAACCAGCAGCAAGATCAAAAAGCAGAATATTGGAGTTCCCATTGTGGCTCAGCAGTAACAAACCTGACTAGTATCCGTGAGGACGCAGGTTGGATCCCTGGCCCTGCTCAGTGGGTTAAGGATCTGGCGTTGCCCCCAGCTTTGGTGTAGGCCACAGACAAGGCTTGGATCTGGTGTTGCTGTGGCTGTGGCGTAGGCTGGTTGCTAAGGCTCCAATGCAACCCCTAGCCTGGGAACCTCCATATGCCATGGGTGTGGCCCTAAAAAAAAAAACAACAACAAAAAAAGAAAAATATTATCTGCACCCCCCCAACAGGCTCCCTTGTGTCCCCACATAGGCACCACCCCCAAAAATGACCACTCCTCTGGCCTCCAGCAGCATGCGTTGGCTTTGAGCATTTTTAGTTTAAATATATGGACACACAGTATGTACTACATGGTACTTCTTGGGCTTCTGTCTCTCTCAACACTGATGGTGAGGTTTCTCTTTATTGGACGTATAGTTTGTTCATTCGTGTTGCTGGATAGTAAGGGCTTCTCTGCGTGTATACACCATGACGGATTTCCCATTCACCGTTGGGGGACATGTGGGTGGTTTCCAGGGTCTGGCTGCGGTGAAAGTGCCTTGAACTTGTGGACATTCTTCTATGTGTCTTTTGGTACCTACATACACGCGTTTCTCTTATAACCCAAACGTGGAATCGTTGTTCCATGATTTATGTCTGTTTAACTTTATAAGCAACTATTGAACAGTTTCCCCACACGCGTGTACTGATTTCCACTTGCACGTGCAGTATGTGGGTGTGCCAGGTCCTCCGCCTCCTCGCCAGGACCTGGTGTGATTGCGCCAGTCTCTTTGGATGTAGCATTTTGAGGCAGTCTGGGTGGAGA
Source organism: Phacochoerus africanus (assembly GCF_016906955.1). Taxonomy (NCBI): domain Eukaryota; kingdom Metazoa; phylum Chordata; class Mammalia; order Artiodactyla; family Suidae; genus Phacochoerus; species Phacochoerus africanus. Next base: position 37,940,858 of record NC_062559.1, read on the forward strand.
CAAAGAGTGTGGACTCCGGAGTGAGACAACCTGGGTGTGACTTTGGCTGACTTCTCTAACCACTCTGGGCCTCGACTTTCTCATCTCTTAAACGGGAATAATAAGAACTGTCTCAATCCTCTTAGAAAAGTCTTGGGCATTCATCGAAATGCCTGTCATCTCATTATTATTCCACACATGTTGGTTCTCACAATAATTCCTCGTGGACACCAGGAGGTCTTCATAGTGTCTTTGGGGGGGTCTCTGGAAGGTCCCTACCCCTCAGCCTCCTTCATGTCCCAAAGCCCGGGCCCCCATGCATAGGAAGCCAAATGGTACTTGTGTCGGTGCTAAATGCCTGGGAGGGAGGGATTTCCTTGGTGGCTCAGCAGCTCATGAACCTGGGACTGGTATCCATGAGGACACAGGTTCGATCCCTGGCCTCGCTCCATGGGTTAAGGACTGGGTGTTGTCGTGAGCTGTGGTGTAGGTCACAGATGCAGCTAGGATCCTGCATTGCTGCGGCTGTGGCATAGGCTGGCAGCTTAGCTCCGATTGGACCCCTAGCCTGGGAACTTCCATATGCCATGGGTGAGGCCCTAAAAAGATAAAAAAAAAAAAAAAAAAAAAAAGCCTGGGAGGGAGTTTCCCACACCCAAGGAATGAATCGACAGAATGTGAAAAAGAATAGTGAGATGTGGGGGAAGTGACGGGGAAGTAGAGGGTGGGTAGGGGGTAGGTCTCTTATCTCAAAGCCTTTCCCAAGGAAGAAAGGGTTAAAGGGCTTCGATGGCTTGGACCGACAGCTGCCTTTTGGCCTCTCTTCTCATGACTTTCCCAGCTCCTTCCCCCTACGCACAGGTATATAATTGCTTTAAAAGAGCTCATGGTTATTTAGAAGCCTGAAAGAGAAAGAAGCATCTGAAACGCCATTGTCAGAACAATGTAGAGAAATTGAATTGCAATGACAATTAGTCTGATAGGCTAAAGTAAATGAAAAGTCGCATCAATATTTCTTTTTATTTATTTTTTTGGAAATGATTTTCTTCCTACCCCCATTTTAATTTTGTCTTATAATTTTTGTCAGAATAGAAGTTCTTCCATTTTTAGACCAAGCATTGCTGTGAATCATGCTACATTAAAAATGAAAGTTTGCACTCATGGCAACTAACGGTGCTGGGAAATAGAAACACGATCCTCTATTAAAACTGCATGAGATGAACAGTGTCCCTGAAGAAAGCTTTTTAAAGAAAACTAGTCCTGCCATTTGCTGGGGCCAAAATACACACTCAAGTTTCCCTTCTTGGAGTCACAACCAACTGAAATAGACGTGGCTTCCGTGGAAAGGACATGGTGTGACAGGAATCACCAGGTTCAGGGTGGAGGGGCCTGAGCAAATTCCTTAGACCCTCTGAGCTGCCATTCCCTCGATGGGGTGGCTTGACCAGTGGGTCTCAAATGATTTGGAGGTTATAAAAGCAACTAGGCCATTGGAGAACACCTGCTTACTTTTCTCACCTAATTTTCTTTCAACACTCTCCTTCTTGTCCCAAATTCCCCTGAATCCAGCATCAGACTGCCAACAGGGCTTCATCATCCGTGCCTCTTTGCGGTTTCACCAATGGAGAGGTGGACTCCCCAAAATGTAGATCCCATCAGGACAATGGCAGAGGCCTTAGCCACCCCCCATCCCCAAATCCATCCCCCTGAACCGATGCCTTTCTCTTGAGACTCTTCCTTTTCCACCTTCAAACTGAAATTCCTAGGTGGAAAGCACTTCTTTCCAAAATTCTAACTATAAAATAATAAAATGAAATCTTGAGACCAGCCCACTCTGCTGCATCTCTTATTTCCAGGAGAGAAACCCAATACCCAGGTGGGTAAAGCAGATTCCCCAAGGTCACAGGACTCTTAGCGACAGAGCCAGGACTAAAGCCCATGTTCTCCTGTCAACACCGTCGTGTTTTTATTACCCAGGGGAGGGAAAGGAAGGAATATTTCTGAGGATCTATTATGTGCCCTGTAACTCGAATGACCTGGAAATGCTGATAGATATCATTGACTCCATTGTACAGATGAGGAAACTAAGACTCAGAATACCTTCCCTATAGAAACAGACTCACAGCCATAGAGTCAAGAGCTGTGGCTGCCAAGGGGGAGAGAGGAGGGAGTGGGATGGACTGGGCGTTTGGGTTTAGTAGATGCAAACTCTTATAACTAGAATAGATAAGCAATGAGGCTCACTGTACAGCACGGGGAACGATAGTCTCTTGGAATAGACTATGATGGAAGAGAATACAAGGAAGGGAATGTGCATGCATATATATGTGTGACTGAGTCACTTGGCTGTTCAGCAGAAATTTTCGCAACATTGTAAACCAACTATACACTAATAAAACATTTAAAAGAAAAAGAATAACTTCCCTAAATTCGTCTTTGTGGCAGGAAAATGCGAAACTCTTCTACTTCCAAAATTTTGCTTCACGCTTCCATTGCTCTCACTTTCATTCAAAAGAAGACTTTTCCTCTGGAACTTTTCTGAGTAAGAAAACCTAAGCATTTTTTTTTACATGGATCTTGGGCTAGAGGTAAGATCTCAAGGGAGCCCGAGTGTTGTCCTGGTGTTGGACAAGAGGAAAAACCTGTTGTTGGGGGCAGGGGGGCGGTCAGGAAGGTGGAACCAGAGAGATGACAAAAGGCCACACATGGGCCTCCATGAGACCCCTTTTGAGACCCCAGAAACGTCGGCACATCTCTTCAACTTATGGAATGTTTGAATGTGGGGAGTTTTCTTAACAGAAAGTGGTGAAGGATGGACAGAACAGAGGTGAGTCATGTGGGAGTTGGGGACCAAGGGGAAAAGCCCAGAGAAATCACAGGGAGGGCCCGGCTCCCTAAAGCCAGGGTGTTACTTAGGTTTCAGGTTAAATGTTCCAAGGAGGAGGGGTGGGGTGGGGAAGCCACCTGACATCTGATTCCCCTGGTCTGAGGCTGGTGACCCCAATGAAATGGTGACAAGGCCAACAGCCATCTCACACCTTGAATCTTGGGAGAGAAGCTTGCTCTTGCTTAGTGGGTTTCAGCCTCCTCTCAGGGGCTCTCACAGACCCCCCAGAACACACATGCAAGCATTGAGTACAGCATCAAGTACACACCTAAGGGCCACATCCTCTGAATTTCCTTGCCAGCAGTAGGGTTTTTGCAGGATATCCGTGTACATGAGCCTTGGGTTTTGTTTAAAGCACCAACTCACAACTCTGACTCAAAGAATACTTATCGGGAGCAACTAACTACATGAAATGCAGAGATGCATATATCTGGTGAGTGCTGAGGGGGGATTGCTGTCCAGGGAGGAAGGAGAGCCAGTGACAAATCACCATCCGAGGGCTCCAGAGAGCCAGCCCTGCGCAGTGACTGCATGAGGGTGTGGGGGCTAACTGGGCTTGGGGGCATTAAGGAAGCCTCTGCAGAGGCCATAAGGGCAGCGAAGGACAGGGAATCATGTGCCAGGAGCAGCAGCAGAAGGGCAGGCTCATCCAGGTGGGAAAATCAGGACTTTTAAATATTGATGTAATTTTGAGGGCAGAATCAACTAGAAAAAAAAAGACGGTCAACCACAGTCAGATAAAGGCAGAACCAGTTCTCAAGATAATTAGAGGGCTTCAGCTCCCCCATCGACATCATTTTTATTAGTGTTTTTTGAACTCATCCTTACCGTTAATGGCTTCACAGCCACCCACTCCCCAGGCAGCTTCCTGGCAACCCCAGATCTCTGATCTAATTTTATTCCTGCGAAGTTTGGATTTAGAAGAAAATGCGCAGCAGCCTCACTGGGGAGAAGGAGGCTGGAGGAAAATGGTAAGTGCACGCCCCTGGAGAGCCCATGGGGTGGAAGGAGAAAGTGGGGGGGACGGCTTCCAGGGGCAATACCCACAGAGTGACAGCATTTTATGTCACCGCCCAACTACTGTATTTACCCACCTCTGGGGAGGGTGACACAAGTGTCTGGAATGTGTATCTTATTTTTGCCCTGCCTACGTTTACATCCATAAAACGAGCAGAAAGGACTAATGAGTCTGGTTGGTCTGGGCAGGAACACTGCCTGCATTTTCCTTGGGCTGGTACTCTCGAGGCCATAAAAGGGCACATCCCAGGAAGGATGGGTGTTCACAGTTATGTGGCCCAGTGTGTGAGTGTGTCTGTGCAGAGAGGTGTGTTCCCAGCTGTACCAGGAGCACAGGGACAGGTACAACCACGACGCTATGACTCAGGCCTAAGGTGGGTGGAAGAGGAGACAGCACATATTAATATAAAATCAGCACTCCCTCCTGGGCCCGCAGGAGGCCAGCCTTTGCCACTCCCTGCTGATGCCAGGCGGTTCTGATGTTTGGGGAATTCTCTAATTCTAATTCTCTTTTGTGATCTATTGTCAACACCCATTGGCCTATGGGTTCAATGCAATCTCAATCAAAATTCCAGCAGAACGAAACGCTCTGCTCTGTGAAAGATGCTGATGCCATTAAGACAAGCCATAGACTATTTGCAAAAGACCTAACTGATAGGAGACTCTTATCCAAGATATACCCAGAACACTTAAAATCCAACAATAGAAAAGTGAGCGACCCAATTTAAAAAAATGGCCAAAAGACCTGAACGGACACCTCATGGCAAGTAAGCATATAGAAAGATGTTAAACATAATATACAAATTTAAAAAGCCATGAGATACACTAAAAACCTATTGAAATGGCCAAAATCGAAAACACTACACACTAATGGAAAAGCAATATGGTACAGCCCCTTTGAAAGACAGTTTGGTAGTTTCTTACAAAACAAACACCCTCCAGCCATATGATCAAGCAATTATGCTCCTTGATATTTATCCAAAGTTGACAAAATACCCACACAAAAACTTGCACATGGGTATTCTGGGCATAACTGCCCAAATGTGGAAGCAGCCAAGAAGTCCTTCAGTAGGTGAATGGATAAATAAACTGTGGTACATCCAGACAACGGAATATGGTTCAGTGATAAAAAGAAATGAGCTATCAAGCCATGAACAGACACGGAGGAAACTTAAATACATTTTACACATTCTACAATCTGAAAAGGGAACATACTGTATGTGATTCCAACCACGTGACATTCTGGATAAGGCAAAACTGTGGAGAGAGTGAAAAGATCAGGGCTTACCAGGGGTTGTGGGGAGGGAAGGATGAGTAGTCAGAGCACAGAGGACTTTTAGGGCAGTGAAACTACTCTCTATGACACTATAATGGTGCGTATGTGTCATCGTACATTTGTCCAAACCCATAGAATGTACAACACCAAGAATGAAATGTTGTAACATAAACTCTGGGCTCTGGGTAATAATGACGTGTCAATGTAAGTTCATCATTTGTAACTAATGTACCATTCTTGAGAGATGATGATAGGGGGGCAGGGAATGTATAGGAAATCTCGGGACCTTCCACTACATTTTTCTATGAACCTAAAACTGTTTTTATTTTATTTTATTTTATTTTATTTTGTCTTTTTGCCTTTTCTTGACCTGCTCCTGTGGCATATGGAAGTTCCCAGGCTAGGGGTCTAATTGGAGCTGTAGCCACCGGCCTACACCACAGCAACGCGGGATCCAAGCGGCATCTGCGACCCACACCACAGCTCACAGCAACGCCGGATCCTTAACCCAATGAGCAAGGCCAGGGATCGAACCCGCCACCTCATGGTTCCTAGTTGGATTCATTAACCACTGCGCCACGACGGGAACTCCTAAAACTGTTTTAAAATAAAATTATTAAATACGCAAAGAAAGAATGTAGAAGTCTTGCTCTTTCGACCTACAGATGCAACCATTACATTTAAAGATACCCAAATGGACATAGGAAGTTCTCTGTCTTGTCGAAGGGAAGAATCTGTAAATAACTGCACATAAGAAATGAAAACACGATGAAAGCTGTTATTCCCTCAGCTGTATAGAAATTAATAAGATGCTTTCTTGTGTCTTATCCAATGGAAGATTTTCATATAGTATCACGATGCCAATTAAGTTGTGGCATCATTTTGAGATCAATTATTCAGAGTTTAAAGAAAGTGGGATTCAGTGGTTTAGGGTGTCAACATTATGAGCAATTTAAAGGCCAAATGGATTACAGCTTCTTGAACCAGAAATGAAAAGGCCACTGAAGCATCCTACAGGTTGTAATTTCTAATAAAGTGAATATTGATCATGAATCCACATGAACAAAACTCTTTGGGTTCCCCCCACTTTGTTGTGTGAGTAAGTAAGAGAGTAAAGTAAGAAGGCTACCTGAGGTTACCCCTAGCAGTGACAGGTCCATTTCTTGTTATGACCTCTGCAGGAGCCATTTTTATGGAATTCCAGGCATCTATATCAATCCTTGGCTGCCTCTAGGATTTTGGTCCTTCTAGCTCTCAGAGGGCTGGCTTTGGGTCACCTGAAGGATTTTCACCAATATTAGCTTTTTTCTTCTTCTTGAATTTCTGTCTTATAAAACAATACTCTTTCTCTACTCACAGTACTTCTGACACCAAATGTGTGGGTTTTCCACACCAAGCAGTTCTCCTCTTATCTATGGACACTAAGTGGGTGTCCTATACTTTTATTCAATTCTGATTCTAATTGCTCTGTATGAGTGCAGACCCCACAGGTTGAAGGCTCAGTTCCACAAGACTGCCCCCCTTTTGTTGCCAATTGCAAAGAGTGAGCCCCCAGGTTCCCCCACCTCTGTTTGACTTAGCTGCAAATTGGGGTTCCCAGGATTCCCTCAAGGGCCAGTCATTCTCTATAATGGCTCACAGAATGCAGGGAAACTATTTATTATTCCTGATTTATTGTAAAGTATATTATGGAAGATTAGTTGACATCCAAAAGAAGAGCTACATACAGCAAGATGAGAAAGTTCTGAAGCTCAGAAGCGTCTTTTCCCGTGAAGTTTGGGCATATATCACCCTCCTGGCACCTGGATGCCTTCACCAACCCAGAAGCTCTAACCCTTTAGTTTTATGGAGGCTCTTTACAGGCGAGATAGATTGAATCATTCACCACTGGTGATTAATCCCCAGCCCCTTTTCCCTCCCTGGAAGTTAGGTGGTGAGATGAGACTTAAAGTTCCAACGCACTAATCACATGGTTGGTTACTATGGCAACCTGTCGCCATCCTAGGAGGTCAGCTACCTAAGATGCTACCTAGGGGCCCTTAGCTACCAGTCACCTAATTAACATAAATTTTGTTCTAATTGAAAGGAGCTTATTATGAATAATGAAAGATGTTCCTTCACCCCATCACTCAGGAATTATAAAGAATTTTAAGGAACTGAGGTTTTAGAAGCTCTGTGCCAGGAACTGGGGATGAAAACCACATACATGTTTCACTGACATCACAGTCTACTTTGCTTGTTATTTTTCTTCTTCCTCTATTTTCCCCACTTCTCATTTTTTTCTTCTTTTTCTTTTTAAAAATTTTCCTTTTTATTTAAATTAAATTTTTTCTTTGTTCTTTTAGCTTTATTTCCCAATTTTTATTTTTGCTTTATTCTTTCATTTTTATTACCTTGTACTTTTTCTCATTTTTTCTTTATCATTTTTCTCATTTTCTTCTTCTTTTTTTTTTTTCTTGTTAAGGCCACACCTGGCACATAGGAAAGTTCCCAGGCTAGGGGTCAAACCAGAGCTGCAGCTGCCAGCCTGTGACACAGCCACAGCAATACCATATCTGAGCCACATCTGCAACCCATGCCACAGCCTGAGGCAACACCAGATCCTTAACCCACTGAAAGAGGCCAGGGGTTGAACCCACATCCTCACAGACACTACATGTTGGGTTCTTAAACCACTGAGCCACAATGCGAACTCCTTACTTTTTAATTTTCTTTATTTCATCTTTTTCTTTTTTAATTTAGTAAGTCAGTATTGTGAGAGGTAAGTCCAACACACTGCAGGGTCTCCTGGCCAGCTCTGCTGAGGAAGAGGCCCCTATAGGGACACACAGGCTTCTCTCAAGGCCATTGGCAAGGACAGTCACACTCATCACTGGATCTCTAGTGCCAGCACCATGGATATTGAAACTGGAAATGGAGCAATGCTTTGACTTCTTACCTTCTGTCACCACTCCCTCCCTGAGTTACCATTTACCTTTGACTGCTGCCAAAGAAGCCAAGGCCAGTGACCTTTGTCTCTCTGACCAAGGCCCCAAGGGAGAACTCTGCTGCAAGGAGCAGTGGCTACAGGGCATTCAGCTGGAATGATGTGACCCCTGCCCTTTGACATTCTCATGTAACGTGGGTGTCAGCTGGGCCTTGTGCTTCCTATCCTTTGCGAGGTCTTTCCTTGTGTAATTCCTAGCCACATTCCCAATCTCAGTGGGGATTCTTAAAAGTCAGATAGTTCCCCAGGTTGCCTCAGACTTGATTTTCTGCTTGCAATGAAACCTGGATCTTTCTCCCCTCTTGCATATTTTAGCTGTCCCCTTCTCATTTCCCGAATCTACCCAGAGAGACTCGGTTCCTTTATTTCCCCTAAGCAACGCTCATCCAAGTCCATTACATTTCTTTTTTTTTTTTTTTTTTTCCTGTCTTTGGTCTTTTTAGGGCTGAACCCATGGCACATGGAGGTTCCCAGGCTAGGGGTCTAATCGGAGCTGTAGCCAGCAGCCTACGCCAGAGCCACAGCAATGCAGGATCCAAGCCGAATCTGAGACCTACACCACAGTTCATGGCAACGCTGGATCCTTAACCCACTGAGCAAGGCCAGGGATCGAATCTGCAACCTTATGGTTCCCAGTCAGGTTCGTTAACCACTGCGCCACGTTGGGAATTCCTCTTTTTTTTTTTAAATGTTATCATCCGTCATTTTAAATTTAGCATTCCTGCTGTGGTTTCTGCTTTTTTGTTTTAATACACATCAGTTTAGCTACCTCTTGGCTTCATTTTAAAAGGGGAACATCTGCTTAGGTTTATAGGGAATGAAACCAGAGGATGCCTATTATACCAGTGCAGTTAAGAGTGTCCTTCTTAACCTCCAAAGTGTTCTGGTTTGGATAATAAAATAGGTGGTTTCTCTATGTCCGGCCCACTAGCAATGCCCGCAGGCTGTCCATCTGCAGCTTCAAAGGCACAGTAAGTCACTCTAATCAACAAAAACTTCTTCTAAAAGTAATTTTCCTGCTTTTCTTAACAAACCTTTTTTCCTTATCACAGAAGGATTCCAGGAGAGAAGGAATCACATAACATAGCCACTCAAATAAGTTGAAAACATCTATCTACAGAAAAATCTGCACAGAGGTATTTACAGCAGCTTTGCTCTTAATTGCCCAAACCAGGATACCACCAAAATATCCTTTACTAGGTGACTACACAAAGTGGGCACATCTGTACAATGCAGTTCTGTTAAGCAATAAAAAGAAATGAGGGTTTGAGCCACTAAAGAACATGGAGGAAACTTAAATGCAACATGCTAAGTTTAAGTCAGTCTGAAATGTTACATATTATATGGTTGCAATCATATGACACTCTGGAAAAGGCAAAACTCTACTGATAGTAAAAAGAGCAGTGATTGTTAGTGGCTGTGGTGGGGAGGGATGAATACCAAGAGCACAGGGAATGTTTAGGGCAGTGAAACTATCTTGAGTGATCCTCTAATGGTCGGTACATGATAATAAGCTTTTGTCAAGACCTATGGAACTATAGAACACAGAGAGTGAACCCTACATAAACTATGGACTTTAATTATAGTGTATCCGTGTTGTTTCATCAGTTCTAACAGGTGTACCACATTACTGCAACATGTTAATAATAGGGGAATCTGGATGCCAGAGGGCACATGGGAACTCTGTACCTTCTGTTCATTTTCTCTGTAACCCTAAAACTACTCTTTAAAAATAAGTCTAGTATCAAAGAAAAATCCCAGCACACTTTTGGTAGAGACTGACATGCTGATTCTAAAATTTATGTGGAAATACAAAGAACCTCGATGTGCCAGGACATTAGTATAGAAAGTCAAAGTTGGAGCCCTTGACACTCCCTGATTCCCAGATTTCCTGTGAAGCTGCAGTCATGGGGACGATGCGGTGCTGATGTGAGATCCGCTGAGCACGTGAAGGGAGGGATAAGGCACTCCGACCCCCAGGTGCAGCGAGTGCACCTGCATATGGCCAAGGGAAGTGTCTTTTCCACAGACGGTGCTGGAGCAACAGGACATCCGTGGAAAAAAAGAACCTTGACCCACGCTTCTTACCACACAGAAACAAGGAATTCAAGATGCATGATGGATCTTAATGTAAATGCTAAAACCACGAGTTCCCTTCGTGGCACAGCAGAAACAAATCCGACTATGAGGTTGTGGGTTCGATCCCTGGCCTCGATCAGTGGGTTAAGGATCTGGCATTGCTGTGAGCTGTGGTGTAGGTCACAGATATGGCTCAGATCGTGTGTTGCTGTGGCATAGGCCGGCAGCTATAACTCTGATTGGACCCCTAGCCTGGGAACCTCCATAAGATGCTGGTGCAGCCCTAAAAAGCAAAAAATAAATAAATAAATAAATAAATAAATAAATAATAAAAACTAAACCCAGAAAGCTTCTAGAAGAAAACACAGCAGAATATACTCTCTACTTAGGAGGAGGCAACGTTTTTCAGACAGGACAAGAAGGCACTAAATATAAAAGAAATACTACATTGTAGTCCATCAATATTAAAAACTTCTCATTAAGCAACACTCTTAGGAAAATGAAAAACAAGCTCCAGACTGGAGGAAAATATATCTACATATATTTTATATGTGTATAATATATGTCTATACACATGCATGCTTGTATGTATGCATAAGCAGCTGCATCTCTTCATGGACATACACGTGTATACATGTAGACAAACGCACAATCTAGCAAAGGACTCAATCCATGCATAGCAAGCTCCACAAAACAGTGATAAAATGACAAAACAGCATGAGAAACCTGTTCCTGGAAGGGACCATCCTGGTTTGCCTTTTTTTTTTTTTTTTTGGTCTTTTTTGGGCTGCACCTGTGACATATGGAAATTCCCAGGCTAGAGGTCGAATTGGTGCCGCAGCTACCAACCTAAGCCACAGCCACAGCAATGCCAGATGCTAAACCCACTGAGCAAGGCCAGGAATTGAACCCACATCCTCATAGATACTAGTCCAGTTTGTTACCACTGAGCCGCAGTGGGAACTCCCGTTCCTGTTTGCTTTGACGTTGTTCCTCAGCCATGTCCAGGCCCACCTTGCCCGTCCCTCACTGAGGTGGCTCTTGGCCCCTCCCTTGGTCACAGTAACTGTTCGTGGGGGATTCACAAGTGTTTACAGAAGTCCAGTGATACCACAAAACTTAGGGGACCCAGCCGAAGTCTCAAGGGAGCCTGCGGCCTGGGGCAGGTCAGTGCTCTCCCACTTCCAGCCTGGAAGTGAGGTAGTCAGGCACTGCTATTTAATGGTCCTTTATGCTCTGTCTCTCTGGTAACCCCATGGCTGGGGACCCCACTGTCTTGCACAATGACAGGATGGAGGTGGAGTTGTCTTCCCATCAATTATTTCCACTTCAGGGCTGTGTATCCTGCTCTCATAAATGGTTTGCTTAATTCAATTCCCAGAATAAACCTTTGCCTAGATTCTGAATTACATGACTTAATAATAACAAAAATAGCTACCCTAATGAAAGGTTCTTTGCTGACCTTATCTCAACTCTGAGTATCATGTGTGATTGGTCATATAATATGGATTGGAAAAATGAGGCTCAGAGCTGTTAAGCCACTTGCCCACAGTCACACAGGAAATACTGGAGGAGCCAGCCTTTAGGTTTTTCTAATCCCAGGGAGCTTTCTACTCTCCCTATGGAAAAGGCAGTGCTTTTTTTTAGGGCCATGCCTGCAGCATATAGAAGTTCCCAGCCTAGGGGTTGAATTGGAGCTGCAGCTGCTGGCCACAGCCACAGCAATGCCAGATCCGAGCTGCATCTGTAACCTACACTACAGCTCACAGCAACACCAGATCCTTAATCCATTGAGCCAGGCCAGGGATCAAACCTACATCCTCATGGATACTGTTGGGTTATTAATCTGCTGTGCCACAACAGGAACTCCCAAGAAGACAGTGCTCTTAAAAGGTTATATGCCTTTAATGAAGAGGCTGACTTCGCAGGCTGCAAGCTGAGTTCATGAAATCCCCAATTCCTTGATATATGGGAAAAGAATACAAAGCCACTGGTGCGGGAGGGGAGGGATTCCTGTCTGCTCAGTGGACATCTGAAGCAGGAAGCGGTTCTAAATACAGTCCTTCTGAGACTGCTAATAATTAGAGTAGCTAATACTTACTGATCACACACAATGTTTAAGCAGTATAGAAACCCCATGGAATAGACATTTTTTTTTTTTTTTTCAGAATTCTCACACCCTTGGGAGATAGGTATTATTATTATTAGCCTCACTTTATAGATGAGGGAATGAGGAATGGAGTGGTTCAATCCTTGCCAACAGCAGCCCCCAAGTAGATACAAGAGCAGATGTGTTCAGGGATCCCAGCTCATCACTCTATTTTATTTATTTGTTTGTTTAGTTAGTTTTTTTAGGGCTACACCTGTGGCATATGGAGGTTCCCAGGCTAGGGGTTGAATCCGAGCTGCAGCTGCCAGCCTACACCACAGCCATAGCAACGTGGGATCCCAGCCTCGTCTGCGACCTACACCTGGGCTCACAGCAAGGCCGGATCCTTCACCTACTGAGCAAGGCCAGGGATTGAACTCGAGTCCTCATGAATACTCATTGGGTTCATTACCACTGAACCACATTGGGACTCCTATTTTAGTCTCTGTTTAGCCCCATCGACATCTGATTTATGTGACTGTTTGACTGTTTTCTGTGCCCTGCTTCCTATTCCATTAGACCTTAGTGCCATAGGGTAGGGACCCAACCTCTGTTATTTACATCTGTACCCCCTGGCTCCCAGACCCGCAGTAGATGCTCCAGAACTCAGTTGTGAAAAAACGAATGAGAAGCTTGGTTCTTTGGGTCCAGGTTCAGCTCTCGTAACAGGAAAAGGAGGAGTTTAATTCATGGGAATTCAGGGGAGGGATTTTCATGGGAGCCTGAACTTCAGAACTTGGGTGGGTGGGTGGATTTGAACGATTCAAGGAGGTGAGGGGAAGCTTCGGTTCATTCTCCTGTCTCTCCCCCGCCCAACCCCAGTTCTTTTTCCAGGTTCCTTTTTTTTTTTTTTTTTGGAAGTAGCAGTTCTGAGTTTCCACATAGGTCCAGTTTCATGGAGTCACCACAGCAGGATGCCGAACAGTTGATCTCCCATAAAACTCCGTGTTCCCCCTTTGTAGTCACGCACGCCCCACCCCTAATCCCTGGCAACCATGGATTTATGCCCCCTCACTATAATTTTTCCATTTCCAGAACATCCTCGCCTTGTTCCCAGTGTCAGAGGGAAAGCATTCCCTTAAGATTTATTTTAGAGCGAATCTAATGGGGATAAATTCTCTGTTTTCCTTAACTGAAAATATCTTTATTCTATCTCCATTCCTGAAAATTTTTTTTTTTTTTTTTTGCCAGATAAAGAATTCTGGCATGACAGTTTTTCTTCCAGCATTTAAAAAATGTTGTTCATTAAAAAAAAATATTGTTCCATTTCCTTCTGGCCTCCATTGTTGTATATGTGAAACCCTCAATGACTCATATCAGCATTTCTCTACGAAGCATAATAAAGTACCATGTTTCTCAGGCTGCTTTGAAGATTTATTTCTTTGTCTTAGTTTCTAGCAGTTTACGAGGTGTCTAGGCGTGGATTCCTTTGGGTTTACCTTATTTAAGGGTCACTAAGCTCTTTGAATCTGTAAGTTTATGTATCTCACCAAATCTGGGGTATTTTTACCATTATTTCCTCAAATAAAATTTTTGCACCATGCTCTTTTCCTGCTCCTTGAGACTGACCGTATGAATGTTAGACTTTCTGGTATTGTTCCATGTGTCCCCAGGACTCTGTTCATTGTTTGTTTTGCCATTTTTTTCCCTTTGTTCAGATGGGATAATTTCTATTGATCTGTTTTCAAGTTCCTGGACTCCTCTCTATTTTGCTATTGATGGATTCTATTATGAATGTTTTATTTCAGTTATTGCATTTTTCAGTTCCCCCAAATTTCTATTTAATTCCTCATTATAGCTTCAATTTTTTTGCTTAATTTTTTTAATCTTTCCATTCATTTCAAGAGAATTCCCCCTTGCTTCTTGGAGCATAATTATAATAGTTGAGTTAGCATTTTTATCAAATAATTTCAACATTTGTGTCATCTCTTGATGGCCCTTTCCCAATACGTTGATATTTTTCTGGTTCTGAGTAGTTTCTAATTGTATCCTAGACATCTGAACATTATATTCTGAGAAGCTATGTTTGATTTAAATCTTAAAAAGAATGTTGAATTTTATTTTGTTTTGCATTAGCAGGCAATTGATCTGGTTAAGCTCCAGCCTCAAGTCCTGACCTGCCTTCTGTGGACCGTGGTTTCAACGTCAGTTCTGTTTTCAAAGACTTTACAGTGCTACTTGGATCTGTCCTCTGTGTGCTACAGGGGAGGCAGGTCAAAGGGGCTTACTCCATCCTGCCCAGAACGAGACCCCCAGTTTATACATATTTTTATGCTATAAACAGTAAGGAAACCTTGCCTTCAACAACAGGCACAATGTCCAATACTAACTCCCAGGATGGCTTTTACATAGCATCCAATAGCTCCAGTAGCTGTGTGCTTCCTGCTGGCCTGGGCTTGGCTAAGGCAGCCACTGTCCTAACAGCACTCCTGAGGCTGGGCTACTTGAAGGAGCCCCTCCTCCTCAGGGCGGGCTCCTGTCTTCATCTTCCCAACTTCCCCAGGCAGCCCAGGGACTCAGTAAGGTAGGCTGTCAGCAGAGCATCCTGAACCATGGCAGAAACATCAGGGAGGAAGTGACACCCGGAATGCATAGTGAGACATTTGGCCATGACTTATTATGCAACAGGAAGATGCTGAAGATTCTCAAGGAGTAGCATCACATAAGCATCTCATGAACATGACAACAGCCAACATTAATAAGCCCTTACTATGTGCCATACCCTATGCTATATATTTTATACACACACACACACACACACACACATATAATCTTCCTAGCAGGTTATGGGATATATAGCATACCCTCTGCTATACATTTTATACACACACACATATATAATCTTCTTAGCAGGTTATGGGATAGATACTCTTTCTCCTCAATTGAAGATGAGGAAACCACTTCCACCTGGAAGGGACACGGGTTACCAACATCCAGGGGGCAGGGAAGTACAGTTCCCCCCATTTTGGGAAGGGGAACTGGATAACTGGACCGGGATTGTTTGTGAACAGCTCGAAATTTGACCCCAGACACTTAGAAGCTGGGTGTTAATTTCCTTGTCGGTAAAATGGGGATAACAGTGGGGTCCACTTGGCCTTGCAGCTGGGACAAGATTACAGATGCGGCATATGCTTTGCCGGGGCTGGCACCTAGGAGGCCCAAGGTAAACAACCATTTTGATTTGTGTCTCCCCGATGTATGGGCCTTGCTGAACCAGCACATGGGATTCTCTTGAATCTCTGAGGACAGGCAGATCCCCGGGACCAGACTCCACTTTTAGTGATAATTGGATGCCTGTTATCACCCAAGAGCTGACTTGACAGCTATTTCACACTTCACCAGGAAAAAAAAACCTGACAGCTGTGTCTTGGTGGCAGTCAGATGGCCAACACATTAAAATTAGTTGGCACGACCCAGTATTTTACTTACAGTCAAATTTTAAAAGACCTCATCTATTGAGGAGTTCCCGTCGTGGCGCAGTGGCTAACAAATCCGACTAGGAACCATGAGGTTGCGGGTTCGGTCCCTGCCCTTGCTCAGTGGGTTAACGATCCGGTGTTGCCGTGAGCTGTGGTGTAGGTTGCAGACGCGGCTCGGATCCTGCATTGCTGTGGCTCTGGCGTAGGCCGGTGGCTACAGCTCCGATTCGACCCCTAGCCTGGGAACCTCCATATGCCGCGGGAGCAGCCCAAGAAATAGCAACAACAACAACAACAACAACAACAAAAGACAAAAATAAATAAATAAATAAAAATAAAAGACCTCATCTATTGAAACAATTCCATTAAAATAGTTTTCTCTCAATTTGAGGCGGACACACACACACACTCACAGGTAATAGGTATCTGTTGCTAGCATTTTCACTTAAAGTGAGATCACACTTGAAAGCAGCGTCCACACATTTGCTCAACAGTTCAGGGACAATCTGGGCAACAAGGAGGAGGAGTGTCCCCACGTGAGACAAGACAGAGGGTGACTGGGTCAGTGATACTCCACTGGCTTCCATGAACAACCAACAAGGAAAAAGAGGCAAGAGGGAAGGAACAGGAGAAGCTGGGAGGAAACAGAGAGGGTACTTGCCTTTTGGGGACCTGGTGATTGTCAGCCAGTTGCCTTGAACTTGTCTAAGTCCAGCGTTCTGTTAGTCCCCACCATGAAACCTGGGTGAATGGGTCTAGAAATGGACCAAAGTGAAAGGAACATCACAGCCAGACTGAGGAAGCCGTGGAATCAGGAAGGTCTGTGACCTTAGATGAATCTGTTCCTTTTTTTTTTTTTTTTTTAAGTCTTTTTGTCTTTTTAGGGCCGCACCTGTGGCACATGGCGGTCCCCAGGCTAGAGGTCCAATCGGAGCTGTAGCCACTGGCCTACACCACAGCCACAGCAACGCCAGATCCAAGCCGCTACATCTGCGACCTACACCACAGCTCACGGCAACACCAGATCCTTAACCCACTGAGGGAGGCCAGGGATAGAACTCACGTCCTCATGGATGCTAGTTGGGTTCGCTAACTGTTGAGCCACAATGGGAACTCCTAGATGAATCTGTTCTTAATGTTACTGCTCTTGGCAAGTGGTTTGACCTGTCTGAGCCTTGAGATCTCTGTCTACACAGATAAAGAGACGGACACACATCTCCTCTGACTGGGGGAAGATCCCCAAGAGATGATGTGTGTGGCGCAGTCATGGGACTTGGTGCACAGGCGGGCTCTGTTGTGCTACTTTCCTTTTGTAACACAGATGCCATCGGGGACCAGTCTGCCCTCCTGA
This sequence comes from Phacochoerus africanus, assembly GCF_016906955.1. NCBI lineage: Eukaryota > Metazoa > Chordata > Mammalia > Artiodactyla > Suidae > Phacochoerus > Phacochoerus africanus. The sequence continues at coordinate 37,958,001 of NC_062559.1, forward strand.
CCTAGAGATGATGTCACACCCCCACCCACCCAAGGCCAAGGCAGGCTTCTGGTAAAGCCCCAGGCATCAGATTTCTTGTTTCTCCTCCGTTATACTTCCTTCCGTTAGGTTTTTATATCTAATTCAGATGCGGGACCCAGCTTCGGTCACACACACTCTTATATTCACGCTTACACAGTCTCACACACGCACACACTTCCTCACTCGCACAGCCACCATGCTCTCAAGGCCATGTGTGTGGTCCAGCTTTCCTGAAACCTCGGGGATACGGAGATTTGCATTGTAAAAACCCAATGGTACACAGTGAGTACTCATAGCTTAGTTGGTTGGTTTTCTGGAGTCTTCCCTTCCAGCTCTGCTTCCTGCCACATCTGCCCTGCCTCCTCTTCACTCTCCCTCCCCCCTCTTCTCCCTCCTCTTTTCTGGCCTCTGTTAGTGTCCCGGTTCCCAACTTAAAGTGCTGCAGCCACCTCTTCATAGTCTTTTTCCAACTTGAGCCCACAGGCCTTATCTTCTGTTTCTAAAGGCTTACCAAGTTATTTTCCTAAACACACGTGGTTCCTTCCCTGAGGCCTTTGGGGCAGCCAGTAAAATACAATATATTGCTCTGTGACCTTCTTTCCCACACCAGAGCTCAATGGCCAGGGGTGCTGGTGGGAGTGGCATTCATTCTCTATCCGCCTCTCTTGTCTCCGTTACTGCTAGCACCCCAGGGCCCTGCCCTGCCCCACAAAACACGCCCACCAAATTGGCTGATGGCATAAATCGCTTTAGGATGCAGAGTAGATAAGCAGTCTTTCTAGAACAGTGGCACCCCATCACTGCCACCATCAGAGGTTACTGGATGTGACTACCCATTTGGGTTCCAGGGAACTGATCTGAGTTACAATCCTAGTTAGCTTGGTGCCTACGTCTGAACTTGGGCAAGTCACTACACCAGTTAGGGCCTTAATCTCAGGACCTTTAAAATGCGAATGATGATACCTACGCCTGGAGCCAAATGTACTGTGATGCAAACAAAACTAAATAGCTAGGGAACCCTCACATCCAGATAATTATCTGCTTTTGTACCTAATTTTGCTTGGGTAAATTTGTGTGCATTTTCTAAAAAGTCTCCCCAACTTGCATATTCTCTGGACCCCACAAAACCTGGCTCCAGGTTGGTGCTGGGGGCAAATGATGTCCTGTGTGGCCTGGAGCCCCCCACCCAGGGATGAAACCCCTGTGAGGCATGTGTGGCTGGAGCAGGTCTTGCTGCTCCTCCACTCACCTGGCCCTTTGAACCCAGGCAACCTCCTGAAGGGCCAGTCCCTCAGGCCTCCAGACCCACGTCCAGGCTCTCATAGGCAGAGGCCAAGGCCTCCTTTTCTGGGGGTGTGGGGAACAGGACCTTTTGACTCATGCAGGTGTCGGTGGCAGCCCCTCCCTAGACACAGCCCACTCTGCTCCGCTGGACCGACCCCTTACAAGTTCCGCTCTGGAGGCCACAGTGGTTCCAGCATTCAGCAGCCTGTCTCCCAGCCCTACGACAGAGGCCCTGCAGCAAGCCCTGGAGACGCGACCCAGCATGATTTCTTCCTGCATTCTAGGTCCCCGACCTCAGATGCAAAGATTTGGATTAGGGACTCATCGCCATCCTTCGTCCAGGCCACGCTGTCATCGGTCCATGTCTGGCCTCCTCTTCCTTCCTTAGGCTTTTTATTTTAGTCTTTAATGTAATAAGGACTGAAAAACCATCACCCAGAATGAAAGCTGGGACCATGCCAGAAACCTACAGCTAACTCCACAGTCCCTGCCTAACCTGTGTTTGCAGACTTTGGGCTTTTAATCCGGAAAGATTACAGCTCAGCGAATGGGCCCCCAGCTGTTGTGTGCTGCCAGCTCCTGCTTCGTTTCTTCTTTCCTTCTTGGCTCCGCATCTCTGGGAAGCACAAGTCCATCGTTGCGGCAACTCGATGGCACAGTTGGAAAGGGTTTGGGGTCACGGAGGACATCAACACTTAAAAATAAGGCTTTTGAATTTGCAGTCCCTTTTTCATTCATCAGACATCCATTCTAGGCCTTGCAGCTTCATCGAGATGTCCTAGAGGTTCTGAGGGAAACTGCCCACAATCTCCTGATGGGCAGGGGAGTGTCCAGAGCAGCGCAGGAGCCTGTAGGGCGCTGGGCAATGCTGTCCAACACCAATGGTCACATCTGGGCTGAGATTGTCAATAAAGCAGCTAAGGAAGGAACTTACTGATGAATTAGGAGGCCGTGGTGGCTAGAATAGGGGGCTCTCGGGCAGGGGAGGGAGGGCAGAGCATGTCTTTGCTGAGGGATGTTGGCCACCGGCAAAATGGGGTCACGATGTGGGAATGGGGCAAGCTGCTGGGAAGACCGTGGTAATTGTACCTGGCTCTGGGTTTGGCACAGCTGGTGTGGCTGGGTTAGAGGGGCCCTCAGTGGGGCCCCAGAAGCCCCCATGATTTGTATCCAGTGTTTTTAGCAGCCCGGCTGACCAAGGGGTGTCCAGGCATCCTGCTGCTCCTGTGCCGTCAGGCCACAGGGACTGGGCGTCCACAGGGTTCCCGGGCTGGCCGGCCTCTGCTGGGGTCCATGGCAGATGATAGTGCATTTCTGGTGGGAGGGGGCACTTCCTCTCCCAGGTGCTCTGGTTTGCAAAGATAGGTTTGGGGAGGTGGCCAGATTAAGACCCACAGAGAATGTGGCCCTTTTGGCTTGTGGATCTCTAGCCAGATCAGGTGCCGTGGGGTCACTGTCATGGGCTGTCAGCCAAGTGCTCCCTCAGAGCAGGCTCGTCGTGGGAGAGCAACTCCTGCCCTCAAATGGGAGGCTCTTCTCTGTGGCCAACTTTTCCCGGGAGTGCAGAATTCCTGGGCTCTGGTCCATCCAGCCAGGGTCCCCACGTGTCAGGCACAGCTAACAGGAGACTCCTGGGTTCATCAAAAGCAGATAGAAATTTCTGGGTGCACTGGACATTACCAACGATTCCAAGCACACCCCTGCCTCCTGGCAATATCCATCTTCCTCCGCAGGAAGGAGCCTCGCCAGGCCTGGCTGACAAGACCCAGCGCAGCCCTGAGCCACCTCTCATGCAGCCCCCCCTGGTGGGGAGGGGCTGCAAGGACCTTGAACCAGGTACGGTTTGGGCTTAGACCTCAGTTGAGTGAGTCTCTCTAATCTCTACCCCAAGAGGTACTAATTCCTTTAGAATAAATCAAAACAGGAAGAAAGGCTTCCATGAGTGGGTATTACCTGCTTGAAAATCCCTCAGATTTCTTTTGGTTTGGGAAATATTGTTTTCTCTTCTTCCAGCCCTGCCTGTATTAAAAAACCTCTTTTTGGTAACCAAGGGCTTTCAGGGTAAACTGCAACCTCAGGTAGATTTCCTAATCCAAGAAGCAGATCAGTATGGTTCAGTTTATTGAAACTTGATAGATCTGAGAGTGGTCCGCTTAGGTCCAGACATGGAAGAGTTAAAACAGTGACATCCCACATGGCTGCAACCTGGGCAGGCTTGATGTCAACATACAAGCAGCAGCACAAAATCGATGTTTTCTTTTCCAAAGGGTTTTTTCCAATTTGTACTCAGCCCAGAAGTTTTTCCCAACGCAAATCTAAAGCCAAGAAAATTCCTCCCAGAGACACAGTGCTGCTCAGACAGATGGGGCAGTCGGGTAAGAGAGCCTCTCAGAGCATGAAGCCATCCCAGGGTTCCGAGGAAGCCAACCTCGCAGGCCTGCATCTCAGCATCTATATCCACACAGATGTGTGCAGTAGCCTGGAACAACCAGGTGAGCTAGAGCTCCTGAGCACGGGGCCTGCAAAGTACGGACTTGGAGCAATTAAACCAGAGAGAAAGAGCCCCTTGTCCTGTTAGATTTGAAGCCCAAGCAAAAGGGTAAGCCATCCAGGACAGACTGGAGGGCGACCAGGGAGTGTCCTGTGGGCACAGCACATTGATTGACAGAGAAAGAAAGAAGACACTGTCAACAATGAGAAGGGGCTGAAACATTTCCCACAGCCCCGTCTGGCTAAGGTTTCACCAGCCATTAGTGTGATGGGCTTGGAAGTAAATACGGGAGTCACTTTCTGTTTATTTGTCCTTGGTGCAGTCACGCTGGAGTTACTGATTCGAGAGGTTATTCTGTAGCATGGGACTGGCCACAAGCATGTCATTTAATCAGGGCCATTCTGCATGTAGATTTGATGACTTTGAAAGCTCATTCCTCTCCCAGGCAGGCACGTCTCTGGGCCTCTGCTGAGTGGAGGTGAAGTTGGATCATCGTAGATGACAGGAGAATGCAGGTAATATGAACACTGAGTGCCTACCTGTTGGGCTTTACCTGGGCATTGCTGCCCAGTGCTCGGACCTAACCACTGTCACTACCGCACCTTCCAGGTGGCCCCGTGTAAAAGGGAGAAGTGGATTTTGAACCATGCATTGTTTTCCAGGTTAACTTTGGGATGCCAGCCATTTCATTTGGGGGAACATTTGCCCACTGCTGATGAGGGTGGCGTGTTGCAGGGTCGAGGGGAATCCGTGTCCATCTGCAGAGGAGCAGCTTGGGGACCGCCGACAGGCCGCATATGGCAATGTTTACTGCACCTGCTCACGACTGCGCATTTGTACACACATTCAAGAAAAGGATAGTAATAGGTGCTCAGTTAAACCCCGGAGGTTTTAGAAAGACTGTGAGGCTCTTGTTGAGCAGGAACCTCAAGCAAGTGAGTCTTATTAGTGCAGAACAGCAGCAGAAGTGAGCACGAAAACGTGGGTGGTGGGGAAAGAAATGGAAAGACTATTTCTGGTGAGAGCTGGTTCTTCATGTGAACAGTTGATGGAACGTGACATGGAAAAGGAATAGGTTATGACGGAAAAGCAAACTGGTTGACGGAACAGCAATGTGGAGAATGTTACAAAAGAATTTTTTTTTTTTTTGTCTTTTTGCCATTTCTTGGGCCGCTCCCATGGCATATAGAGGTTCCCAGGCTAGGGGTCGAATCGGAGCTGTTGCCACCGGCCTACACCACAGCCACAGCAACGCCAGATCCGAGCTGGGTCTGTGATCTACACCACAGCTCATGGCAACGCCGGATCCTTAACCCACTGGGCGAGGCCAGGGATCGAACCTGCAACCTCACGGTTCCTAGTTGGATTCGTTAACCACTGCGCCACGACGGGAACTCCAACAAAAGAATTTTAAGATTAGTGTCTGTATTATAGAATACCTTCCTGCTGCTGCTATAACAAATCACAAGTGCAACGGCTTCAAACAACACAAATTTTCACCTTACACTTTTGGAGATCGGAGATCCGAAGCATTTTTTGTTTTGTTTTTTGCTTTTTAGGGCTGCACATGAGGCATATGAAAGTTCCCAGGAGGCTAGGGGTTGAATCGGAGCTATAGCTGATGGCCTACATCACAGCCACAGCAACACCAGATTCTTAACCCACTGAGTGTGGCCAGCGATTGAACCCGCATCCTCAAGGATTCTGGTCAGGTTCGTTACCACGGAGCCACAATGGGAACTCCCTGAAGTGGGTCTTCAAGTCAAGAGGTCAGGAGGGCTGCACTCTTTCTGGAGGCTCTAGGAAGAATTTTTGTTCTTACCGTTCCCAGTTTCTATAAATGAGCTGGTGGCCCCTTCCTCCACCTTCAAAGCCAGCAGGGAAGTTCCTCTCTCTCCCCCAGCCTCCTCCCTCACCTCTGCTTCCATCACCACATCTCTGTTCCCATGTAGGGATTCTTGTGATCACAACAGGCCCCCTCAGACAATCCTAGAGAACTTCCCACCTCCAAGCACCTGCCAAGTCCCTCTTGCCGGGTCAGGTAACATATTCACGGGCTCAGGGGACCAGGATGTGAACATCGGGAGGCAGGGGCTTTATTCCATCTGCCATAATGTGGCAAACTCTGAGTCTTTTTCAAAAAAAGCCTCATCTTGGCATAATTTTAGAATTATGGGAATGTTGTCAAGGTAATACAGAATTGTGAGTCTTTTTAAACCCTTTTTTCTGGGGAGGTGGGGAGTGGGATGGACAGGGAGTTTAGGGATGCAAGATGCGAACTGTAACATTGAGAACAGTGGACGATGGGCTCCTACTTACAGCACAGGGAAATGTGTGTGATTGGGTCACGTTGCTGCACAACCGAAATTGAAGATACACTGTGTGTCCACGAAACCTTAGTGAAATAAAAATAAAAAAACTTTTTTCGTCTCTGTACAGGTTGTATAAATGTTTTTGCATTAAAAATCATTTGGAAACGTGGAGTTGCCACTGTGGCTCAGCAGTAACATGAGGATGTGGGTTCAATCCCTGGCCTCGCTCAGTGGGTTAAGGATCCAGCGTTGCTGTGAGCTGTGGTGTAGGCCAACGGCTATAGCTGCAATTTGACCCCTAGCCTGGGAACTTCCATATGCTGTGGGTATGGCCCTAAAAAGAAAAAAAAATTTTTGGAAACAAATGACCCACCTGTGAAAGTGCTCTGTGTTCTTTAGAAGAAAATTGCTGTTTATTGCAAGGCATTTGTGATACCCCTGGCCTCCTCCAGAGGAATACCATGCAGGGCTCCTTGAGAGGATCTGCCAAGCTCTTCCATCCCTGGAAATTTCCTGGGGTTGACACCCCAGAGGCCAGGACCCAGACCGCATGACCATCATGGCCCCATGCAGACCCATGAAGTTAAGACGACATCTCTCTACCTGAGAAACACATTCCTCTCCAGGAAGACCTTCTCTGCATCACCTCCTTTCTGTTTCCTTCAATCATTGCCTTGGGCACTTCTAGGCATTTGCCATCTGTAGCTGGCTAGACAGGTGGCACCTGGGAACCTTTGCCAGTTAGCTCACCTGAGTCATCTGTGCCTCTGTGCCAAGCCAGCTTCAGTGCCTGGTGTGCCAGTTGGCCACAGGGACGCTACCTGAGAGTCTTAGGGAACAATGTGCTTCCTTCACCAGCTCCTGCCTAAGAATCTTCCTCTGTGTTTTGCTATAGGTTCTGAACCTGGAATCAGAGCAAACTCTGTTGGTGAGTTGAGGCTACTGATGGCATGATGGCTTCCAAAACCCAGATGTGCATCAGAATGTGCTTTGTAAGAGACACCCTACAAAATGAATCTGGAAGGTCCTGTACACAGGAAAGCAAGGAATTCTTCAAAGAGTGATGGGGACATGTGGAAAGGACACAGGGGCCAGTCTAAATCTGGGACCATGTGAGCATCACAGAAATAGTAATAATAGAATAATAATTTTTATTCAATAAGCCATTGAATAAATATACATAACTATAACTAGTCTATATTCATATAACTAAACAAATAAGTAAATAAGTGAATGCTCTTGCTTAAAAAAAAAAAAAAAATCACATGCCAGAAATTCTCTCCCTACAATGCTGCCTCAGTTAGGTCTGGAGTGGGGCCCAGTCATTTCTGATCCTTAAAAAGACTTCAGGGGATGGTGATGGTTGGGGATGACCGGAAATACTGGTTTAGCCTCTGGCGGTGAAGCACAGAGACGTGGAAGTCAGAGAAGGAAGAGCCAGAGTATTACTGCCTTATCCACTCACTACTGAAACCTACGGTGCATCAGGTGATGTACAAACCTGGGCCCAAGAGGGTGAAAACCCTTCCTGTTCTGCTGGAGCTCCGGGGCGGGCGAGGGGCTCCTTGGCCCTGTGAACCGTATTCCATCGGGGAGTGGCCTCAGGTCTGGGGACCTGAAGGGGACTTAGCTGGTGGACCAGGGAGACAAGGGCATTCCAGATGCAGTGGGAAGCAAAGGTTGGAGGAGGGCGGGGCGCCAGGCTGATTTTATCTGCAAGGGATGGGTGTGTGCAGGGTTGCCAGGGAGGAGGGGGGAGGGAGGAGGAAGGGGGAGGGGGGAGGGGGGAGGGGGGAGGAAGGGGGAGGGGGGAGGAGGGGGGAGGAGGGAAGAGGGAGGGAAGAGGAAGGAGGAGGGAGGGGGAGGGAGGGGGAGGGAGGAGGGTAGGGAAGAGGGAGGGAGGGTGGAGGGAGGCGTGGAGATTAGGGCCGGGGGGGGGGGGGGGGGGCGGCCCCCAAGGTTCATCCACTGAGCCCTGTGATCTTCGCAGCAGGCATATGCTGCTGCGGAGAAGGAAGTAGCAGAGCCAGACGGAGGGACCTCCCGAAGCTCACACAGCCTCTAGCCTTGAGTGGACACTTTTTTCTCTTCGGCTGGCCTTCGCCTCCTTGCTTTTCAGCTGACCAGCAGCCCTGCCTGGGAGGATGGATGGAAAGGAACCTTCCAGAGTGAGCATGCCCTTTGCCTTTGGGGAAGAAAAAAAACCAAACGGGTTTGCAGAGGATGCTCCAAAAAGCAGCCTCCAAAACAAGAGGGGGGGCGGGGGGCTTCAGCAAAGGCCTGCTGGCTGAACTTCCTTCCACAGAAAGTGGAAACGGGGTTCCCCAGATGCTGGGGGGCCAACTCTCCGGCTTCTCCCTGTCCCATCGCCGATAGCAAAAGTTAATGCCTTTGTGTGTTAAGGTCTTATGACAAAAGTTAAAACGAACTGGGACACATAAAAACGTACTGCTTGCAGCTTTATTCGTGAAGAATTAATAGCTCAAGAATTAAAATGCTGTATCTGGTACACAGACTACATATTCCAGCACCTCCTCTAGAAATTGAAGTCCTACCCTGAGTCATAAAACTCAGGCAGGAAAAGGAAGGCTTATGTGTTCTAAGGGGACAAACAGGATCCAGGAGCATCGTCAGGACCCAAGAGAACCATCCTAGATGGGACCGGGCGAGGGTGGGGGGCTTTGCTGCCAGGCGGGTCCCTCCCCTCAGAAGGAAGACAGAAGCTATCCGGCCACAGTCTTGCCAGGAGGGAAGGCCACAGCTTTCCTCTGAGCTGCGTCTCTGGCCCCGCTCAGGGTTTAATAGAGCCTAGGCTGCTGCCTTGAAACCTGCCCAGGACACCGCTTTGTTTTATGTTGTTTTGCAATGATCTTGAATGCTCTTCAGGGTATGAAGTCCTCTCGGGGTGCTGGAAAGGCTGGCAGTGCAGGGTGGGGTGTGGGTTCCACAGAATCAGCCTCCAGAAATCAGGCACTTGTCACTAGACACGCTGGCCTGGGCCCTGCAGATCACTCGGTGTTGGAGGAGACCCTCTGGTTGACCAGACGTCCTCCGTGGCTGACACATGGTATAATGTCAGAGACGGATGGTCCTGCGGCAGCCTTTGCCTCTGGACCTCAGAGAGGGGCCTAGGCCCCTACTGCACTCATGTTACCAGGCAAATGGATGTGGGTCAGGGAATGGGGGGGTGTTTATGGTGTACTTTATGGACTAGACACTGTATGGAGTGGTTTACAGACTCTTTACAAGAACACCCGGAAGTAGGGCTTTGGTGCCCATTTCAGAGATAAGGAAACTGAGCCTCCCTCTGGTGAAGTAGCTCTGCCCAGGGACTTGGGGCATGATCTGCCAGCCCTTGAGCCCCTCACCCTTTACACTGTGCCACAGTGGCTCCTGTATTGATGGTCCCCGTTAGGAGACTCCTGCAGGGGCCCCCTGACAATCTGCCATCACATGTGGTGGATGGTTCATTACTCTCAAGTTTGCAAACTTAACGGCCAGCCCGGTAGTGGGTCGAATTGGCTCCCCTCAAAAGAGATGTTCAGGCATCGAGCCACTCATTATTAGAGAAACACAAATCAAAACCACTAGGAGGTATCACCTTACACCAGCCAGAATGGCCATCATCAAAAAGTCTACAAACAATAAGTGTTGGAGAGGGTGTGGAGAAAAAGGAACCCTAGTACAATGTCGGTGGGATTGTAAATTGGTGAAACCACTGTGGAAAGCAGTATGGAGATTCCTCAGAAAACTAAACATAGAACTACCATCTGATCCAGCAATCCCAGCCCTGGGCATCTATCCAGAGAAAACCATGACTCTCAAAGACACATGTACCCCAATGTTCACTGCAGCACTATTTGCAACAGCCAAGACATGGAAACAACCTAACTGTCCATCGACAGAGGAGTGGATCCAGAAGATGTGGTACATATACACAGCCATCAAAAAGAACGAAATACCAGCATTTTTAGCAACATGGATGGACCTAGAAATTATCATGTTGGGTGAAGTCAGCCATACAATGAGACACCAACATCAAATGTTATCACTGACATGTGGAATATAAAAAGAGGACGCAATGAACTTCTTTGCAGAACAGATGCTGACTCACAGACTTTGAAAAACTTATGGCTTCCAAAGGAGACAGGTTGGGGGGTGGGGGGATGCACTGAGGGTTTGGGATGGAAATGCTATAAAATTTGTTTGTGATGATTGTTGTACACCTATAAATGTAATAAAATCCATTAATAAAAAAAGAAAAAATTAATAAATTAATTAAAAAAAAGAGAGATGTCCAAATCCTAATCCCTGTTCCCTGTGAAAATGGCTTTATTTGGAAATAGGGTCTTTGCCGAGGTAACTAAGTGAAAGACTCAAGATATGCTTCTGGCGTAAGGGCGGACCCTAAATCCAGTGACTGGTGTCCTTATGAGAGGAAAGGGGAAGATGTGACACAGAGACACAGGGAGAAGGGCATGGGAAGGTGGAGGGTGATTAGAACGCTGTGACTGCAAGCCAAGGGGTGCCCGGGATGGGCAGCAGGCACTGGAGGGTGAAGAAGGGTGTGGAATAGATTCTCCCTCAGAACCTCCAGAAGGAGCCGACCCTGCTTGTACCTTGGTTTCAGACTTGTAGCCTCAGCCCTGTGAGAGAATCAGTTTCTGTTGTTTGAAGCCATCCAGGCTGTGGTCCCTTGCTGTGGCGGCCGCCTGGACACTGATAAAATCCTGCTCTTTGCCATAAGATTAGTACAGCTGCTTCTCTGCAGGTGTTATGGGGGTTCCAGGCACTGAGCTGAACGCACGCTGCTCCCTGGAGCTTCGTGCTCATTCGATGAGGCAGATCCATTGTTACTCTGCTCATTAGCAGTAATAACTAAAGAGTTATTACTAATTACGACGAATGAGTAGTAATAATAGTTGTAATACAGAAGCTGGTAAGTCATCAGGTCCAAGCTGAGTGGGTGCCTGGAGGGACGGACTCTGACACAAGCAGTTAAATCTCATCCCCCAAAACTTGCACCCCTGGACAAGGATGACTGCAGTGGAAGGGGTGGCTGTCCAGGGGCGTGGAAGGCATGGAAGCTCAGCCCTGGTCCCAAGGTCTGTGTAGCTTCACAGTGGCCCCAGAGTGGCACTGGGCCAATTGCCCTGAGAGCATCCAGGGCATCCCCTCTGCCTCCTCCCCACTCAGTAGACCAGAGAGGTTCCCTAAGGACACACAGCTCTCCGAGGCAGTCAGCAAGAGAGCATGGCTCCCTGGTCCTTGTATCCCAAAAATGCCCAGGGATGGTGGGTTCCTCCTCCAGCGCAGCTGAAAGGATTCCAGACCAGGCACCTCCGTGGAGTGTCTGTTCCTGACCTCCGCCACCAGGCGCATCCGGAGAGGATTTAGAGCAGAAGGACCTGTAAATACCACCTACGGGTTCACCGCTCCTCACACTGACTCCCAAGTCCCCAAAGCTCCAAAAACCTGAAGCTTGGCACATACCTAACTTGGTAGCAAAAAACCTGACCTAAATTCCTGTGCGGCTCTTTATAATCTTTATGTACTGAATTGTGGGGACTATTTCACTGCAGAAATATTAACGTGCTTCATTTCAGGGTGCTGCCCCAGACCCTACTGGCAATTATGTAAGACATGACATGTATACTATAATTCCTTCCTAAAATCCAAAACATCCTGCATTTTTGTTTCTGATATTAGAACACATCCGGCCCAAGAATTTCAGGTTAGAGAGTGGGGTCCTCTTCTAATTTCCTCAAGCCTGACTCCACCTGGGAAGAATTAGATATGGGGGACCAGCAGCAACTCAGTCTCTTACATCCAGGAGAGGATGTTTAGTTCTCAAAAAAAGAAAAGAAAAAAGTTTTCATTGAATTTAAGGTAGCATTGAGGTAGAAAAATGGAACTTTTCAAGTCAGAGAGTTCTGGGTGCAAATTCGAGTTTCAAAGGTTCATGACTCTCTTGCAGCTACACAGTAACATCTGTGAAACATCTGTAATGTGGGAGCAGTTGCAGCTAGCGTACAGGGCTACGTGGATGTGAGTCTGCAGTGAGTACCTAGGAGGAGAAACACTCTAACTCCATAAAGAGAGCATCCCCCACCCCCGACTCCTTAATGAAATTCCTCCCCCAACGCCGGTCAAATTGTAAATTCTCAGAAAGAAAATAACATTCCTTCCAATTCTTAGCAACAGATATTTGGGACATGGAACCAAGATTATTCTGTGTCATAATCACGCTCTGCATTTGCCACGCTCCTCCCAGTGAGTCATCCCAGGATTTTAAAGACGCTGCCTAACTCACCCGGCACATCTGGGGACAAAGACGGGACAGAGACCAAGGGCAACGCAGGCCACCCTAAGCCTCAGCCCTGACTGCTCCCATTTGCTATTAATGGGGGAATCTGCTTTTAAATGTCCCCCTGCCCCTTTTACGTCCCCAAGGGACTCTAGAGGGGGCCAGGCCCGCAGGACATCAGGTGGGAACTGTGAAACTAGAAGACCCTGGGGATTTGCAGGGTGAGATTTCACAGGAGACACTCCCCTGGCACAGAGAGGGGGCCTGAGGAAATGATGCTGCGGGGAGAAAAGGCCATCTTTTCTCTTACTCAGCTGATCTCCTTTTCTTCTCTTTGAAAATGTGGGGTCTTGTCCTTGAGCCCTATTATTGTCATTAATCCCATGGCGCCTCATCCAGCTCATCAGTAAAAAGCCTTTGGGGTCTTTGATTATCCAGGATCTAGTGAGAGGCGCAGGTGATTGGTGCCCCCCACTCCACCCCTGCCAACCCAGGCCCCTGCTGCCTGCCCCTCCCCAGGGACCCCCAGACTTCATACATCTTGTGGGATTTGTGACTCTGACCTTGAAGACACTCGGTCTGGGAGACAGGAGATTCAATTTATGTTTTATCCTGAGGGATATCTGCTGCCGACATGTCTCAAAGGAATGTTCAGACCAGGACAAACCCTTCTTTCCGTGGTTTCAAACTTCACAAGGCAGAGTAGTTCCCTGTGGCTTAGGGTAAAGGATCTGGTGCGGCAGCACAGATCCGATCCCTGGCCCGAACATTTCCGCAAGCCACACGCACAACCCCCCACAAAATATAATTAAAATCAGAGCCATCGAACTTCACAAGGTGATGCTGCAGCCGGGTTACAGGTCGGTGGGGTACAGACAGCGATGGAAGGAAAAAAGAACATCGGGCAGGGCTGGTCCTCTTCCTTCCTTTCTGCCCCTCACACATCAGGGTACCAGATGCTCACATCCCAGGCTGCTGGCCTGGAAGGCGGGTTAGAGGCTCGTGGGGGCTCAGAAGGATGAGCGGGAAAGGCTGGTGTAGTTTGGAGCAAAAACTACTGATGGTAATGGTATTGAACCTGTGCCCTCTCCTCCTGAGAGAGACCAAGCATTGGGCCCACACAGCCATTAATTCCTTCACTCCCTCATTCTCTCAGCAGCTTCCAAGCCCACAGCACAGACCCGGCTTTATTGTACTTTCATAGCTTTGCTCATGCTGCTTGAAAGGGCTCTTATTCATCCTTTAAAACCCAGACTCAAATGTCACCTCCTTGGTCCAATGTTTTACTGTCTCCTGTGTCTCACCTTGAAATGCCCTGAACATAGTGAGTCTCTATTATGTTGATTACTCGAGCTAAAATCCACTATTTTCCTGTCTTTATTGTCCTCTAGCCTTTAAACTCTTGGGGAAAATAGATCAGGGTGTCTTACTGGTCATGGTCTGTGCACCCCCAGTCAAGGTCCAGCATAGAGAAGTGCTCAATAATGTTCATGGGGTGACAATGCAGGACTTTTTCAAGCAGATACCCTTCAAGCATGACCAATTAAATTCAATAACTGAATTGCTTTGCTGTATAGTAGAAATTAAGTCAACAATGAAAATTAACTGTACTTCAAGAAAATACTTTTTTTTTTTTGTCTTTTTAGGGCTACACCTGTGGCATATGGAGGTTCCCAGGCCAGGGGTTGAATTAGAGCTGTAGCTGCCGGCCTACAGCACAGCCACAGCCACACCAGATCTGAGCCTCATCTGCAACCTATACCACAACTCATGGCAACACTGGATCCTTAACCCACTGAGCAAGGCTAGGAATCAAACCTGCATCCTCATGGATACTATTCAGATTTCTTTCCACTGAGCCATGACAGGAACTCCAAGAAAATAAATTTTTAAAAAATAAATAAAATTTTTAAAAAGTGGTATGGGCATGGGAGGGGATGGGGAGGCAGGACGGCTGAAAGCAAAACTCTTCTGAGAGGCCTGACTCCTGGCACTTTCTTAACCAGGTGCCTGGAGGCTGTACAGTGAGGTGCTTTTGAGCAGACTGTGCAGTGGACACGATTGTACAGTGGACACGGCAGTGTCCCATCAAGGTGCCCTAGCCCCACGCTGGCACTGTGTACCCACCGGCTCCTGAGCCTCGCTCCCAGGACCCATCCATGTGATCCTGTTCATGGAACTGCCCTCAGGCTCCTGAGCTCCTAGAGCCAATTGGGCAGCAGGTGCAGAGGGCTGCAGGCCCCTGGGCATCCTGTCCAGGGTGCGCAGACCTGACTGGTGAGGGCATGTGAACACTCAGCTCCTTTGCCTCCAAGGCAGTTTCCAAGATGCAACCCCTGTTCTAGAGCATGCTGTGGGATCGGGGTCAGGTGGGGTGGGGTGGGCGACTTTGCCTGAAACAGAGCCCTTCCCGGCTTCCCTCCCTTCCCTATCTTGCTTCCCTCCCCCCTCCTTACCATCCCCCCACTAGCACCGCCTTAAATCAGGGTCCTCTTCTGGGGGTGCCTGTCTGCACCTCGGCTTCCTCATTTGTAACATGGAAACTAGGAGAGTACATGTTTTTATTGTGAGGATTCAATCAAGTAATTCTGGTAAAACCCAAGAGACTGGCACTTGACAAGCACATGGGTGACAGAGCTTTCATACTGAAGTTAGCACACTGGGCCTCTCAACACAATGGCTGCTCTTTCCAGTCCCTGTCCTTGTTGCTTGACTTAGCCATGCGACTAAGTTCTGATCAATTAGATTTGAGCAGAAGTGATGAGTGCAGATTGCAGGTAATGTCCTTTAAAAGCAAGGCGAGTGCTCCACTCCTGGCTGGAATGTGGGTCGTGATCATGGGAGACGGTGCAGCCAGCCTTGACCATGAGGTAGAAGGCTGTGTGCTGAGCACGGTGGAGCAAAAAGCTTGTAGTCTGGACACCACTGGCCACCCTATCAGCCTGTGACCACCTAAACTTCTAACTTATTTAAGGCAATGTACTGGGGTAGGGATATTTATGATTGCCGAACCTGCATCTTAAATGCTACAGTCTCAAAGTGGCATGATTACTTTAGGAGAGAACTCTGAAATGTCCCTGGAAACAGCCAACTCCAGCCCCAATGAGAAGAGAGTCCTGCTTATGTGTGCATGGGATGTCTCTCCCTTCCCTCATTTGTTGGTCTCTGTCTCTCTTTGTGCCTAAAAATGAAATAATAAGGTTTTTTATATAATAGATGGAGTTCCCATCATGGCTCAGCAGTTAACGAACCCGACAAGGATCCATGAGGATGCGGGTTCGATTCCTGGACTCCTTGTAGGTTAAGGATCCGGCGTTGCCGTGAGCTGTGGTGTAGGCCAGCAGCTGTAGCTCTGATTTGACCCCTAGCCTGGGAACCTCCATATGCCATGGGTGCGGCCCTAAAAAATGAAAAAATAAATGAAAGAGAAGGTTTGTGATGTAATAAAGAGAAAACTAAGAAATGGCAACTAAAGACAAGGTAACTTTAAGTTGTCCCTTGAACCTGTTGGAAATAATGTGAAAGCTGGCGGGTGAATAAGCAGACGTGCCCCAGACCCAAACTGTTCACAAGTCTTGATTTTTAAAAGCTTCTCCGCTGCCCTTTTGCTCACTTCCAGAGCTCATTAGCAGAAATGGGTTGAATGGGTCACAAGGCGCCTGTCTCTGATGCAATGGCCCCTGGAGACACTGTTACAGATGTTGTAACACTGTGTCATTTTGTACAAAAGTCATGCAGTGATTGCTGCAATTTTTTCAAAGGTGAAAATAGACTCGAAAGAGATTCTTTAATCAGATTATTTAATAATCTGATTATTTAATCAGAATGGGACACAAATACTTAGTGTCTTGTTGCATGGTGTTTACTTGGCCACTGCTGCTGTCCTGGGGCAAGTTCGAATCCTTGGAGGGAGGCATAGGATAAGGACATTCTCCGTATTTATAAGGGTCTGGGACAAAAGAGAGACGGCTTTAAAAAAAGGGAGGAAAAATGGCTTTCTGGCCTGGTCCCATCCTGTAGGGCCAAGTTTCTCAGCCTTGGCCCTGCTGACATATTGGTCTGGATAATTCTTGTTGTGTAGCTGTCCTGTGCCCTGAGGGATGTTCAGCAGGAACCCTGGTCCACCCACTAGATGCCAGTTGTAACAACTGCAAATGTCTTCAGTCCGGACCAAATGTCCACCGGGGGTGTGTGTGCAAAATCAAGAACTCCTCCTCGGAGGCCTGCCTCCGGGGGTGAAACAGTGGTAGCAGCACCTGCAAATAGGGGAACGTGGAACACTCAGTCTGTTTGGAGCCCCGTGGGTGGACTAAAGCTCAAAGGGTAAAAAATATGCTTTGCTCTTCAGCAGAAACCCAAAGAATGTAGCCTCACCAAGAGACGTTGAGGGTTGCAGGCGAGGGCAGTGGACATGCTGAGCAAGGGAAGAGCGGAGAAGGAAGAAACGAGCAGAGGCTCAGTGGTACCTGATTTAAGTCATCAATGGCTGTCTCACTCCTTTTGCCAGAAGGTAGACCATGGATGGGCCTATGATGCCGAGAAAGACATTCTTCCCTGATAAAAGAGAGGTAGCTGGGAAGGAAGATTCCTTTCTGCTCTCCTCTTCCCTTCCTATCCTGTACCAGGATGGAATGTTTGGAGCTGCCAGCAGCCATTTTGTAGGCTTGAGGCAACAACTAAAGGTCAAAATCTATTGAAGGCTTCTGGAAAAAGTC
Source organism: Phacochoerus africanus (assembly GCF_016906955.1). NCBI lineage: Eukaryota > Metazoa > Chordata > Mammalia > Artiodactyla > Suidae > Phacochoerus > Phacochoerus africanus. The sequence goes on from NC_062559.1 coordinate 37,975,131, forward strand.
TGTGTTCTTGATAACATCGCTGGGTCAATGAACTCACCTCAAGATTATTTACCTTTAGTCTCTTTGTTAAGTAAATAATATATGTCCCCAGGAGTTAATCCAGGATTAGTTGTGTTTTCTGTCATGTATATTGTTAATCAGTGGAAACATTTGCAATTGCAACTAATAGAGGGCCCAACTAAAACGAATGTGTAAGGGCAGGGTGTCATCTCACCTAACAAGAAGTCCTGAAGTAGGTGAGTCCACGGTTGATGTGGTGACTGTTTAGTGTGCAAGCTTTGAATTGACCTACATGCAACTACTCCTGGGCTTTACCTCATGGTCACAATGTGGCTGTCACAGCTCCAAATGTCATGTCCACAGTGAAACTGTGTTTAAGACAAAGAAAGAGGCAAGTTTTCCTTGCCCATCTCTCTCTTTTTATCAGGCAAAAAATAATTTCCCCTTAAGTTCCTAGTCAATCATCTCATAGTCTAACTGATAAAAATTGGACACACACACACACACGTGAATATTACTCAGCCATGAAAAAGAAGATATTATGCCATTTGCAGCAATATGGATGGACATAAAGATTATCATACTAAGTAAAGTCCGTCAGAGAACAACAAATGTGATATCATATATGTGGACTTTTACAAAATGATACAAATGAACTTACTTATAAAACAGAAACAGATTCACAAACATAGAAAAAAAGCTTATGGTTACCAAAAGGGAAAGGTGAGAGGGAGGGATAAAATTAGAAATTTGGGAGTAACATATATACACTACTATATATGAAATAGAAAAACAGCAAGGACTTACTTACAGCACAGGGAACTATACTATACTTAATATTTTGTAATAACCTATATGGTAAAAGAAGCTGAAAGAGAATACATATAACTGAGTCACTTTGCTATGCACTGGAAACTAACACAACATTGTAGATCAACTCTACTTCCATTTTAAAATATTTGAGGAATATTTTAGCTAGGTTTTTCCAAATCTATTTGTTACTTGAGCAAAAATATGTGTGCTCAATCAAGCATGTATGTTACTATGTGAAAAACAAAAAACAAATCCTGGACCACATACCAAGACAGTCTGGGAGCGTAAGTACTTGGCATTTTAAGTCTCTGTCATGGGAGGTAAGTTCTTCTAGAAAGGGCTTTTCCAGAGGAGAACTGTTGGGTGAGCAGACAATAAATAGCTTTTGCTCCCAAATAATTATTCAGACCATATTCTCTATTATCAGAAAATCAGTATTTCCCTATTGAGGCCTCTTTTCTCCCTCCACCCCTAACTGTCCTTGTGCCACCCAGAGTGGGTGCTCAGTGCTCAGGGGACGTGTTTGTCTTCCAGAGAAGAAGCACCTCATTCTGGTTGGGCTTCCTGGCCAATAAAGGGTCTTCTCAGTAGGGGATGGGGAGCAGAATCATCTGGAGCATCTTCAGCACAGAACCCTGTGTCAGGGAGAACCATCACCAGAACTGAATAGATGGGCTTCAGTTCACTGAGCACTGAGCCAACCAAGGATGCTCTAGACTCTGCTCCTGAGATGCAAGATATCTTTCAAAGTGCTTCATCTCTTCTCAGGGCTCAAGCTGGTGCCAAGTGGTTGGAGCCCAGAGCCCCTGGCCCCCTTTTTCTCCTCGAGCTCTCCTTTCTCCCCAGCTAGCTTGCCTGCTATAGGAGGCCAAGGGCTGGGACCTCCAACGGCCCCCAGCCACCCTTCCCAGAGGCCACGCTCATGCCCCCAAGACCACTCCTAGCATTTGCTACCCTGGGACATGGCCCATACCTATTGTACTGAAAAAAAGGAAATAATCAAACAACACCAGGCTCTAGCAGAGCCTCCCACCTGATAGAATCTCCTGACACATAAACACACCCAGGTCTAGGATTTAATCCTGGTGGGAGGTGTCCCTTCTGCCAAGGCACCTGTTATAAAAGGTCACAACCTTTGATAGATTTCCTGTAGGTCTGTCCTGCATCTTCCTGTGAAATTCTCTTCTCCGCCCTGCCCTGGAGTCTAGCATGGGCTTCCCATCCATTCAAGACTGCCCCTTATGAAAGCCTTGCTGGGACATTTGGAAGCTTGTGTTTGTTTTCAGAAACTGCTGCCTGATAGCTTTTTCATTGAGGAGAGGGAGCGATTTGACATCATACATAATCCTGGATTACTGACTCGGTTAATATTTCATGCTGTCTATTAGTCATTTACATTTATAGAAACATGGGTCATAAAAATTTAAAGCTTTAATTGCTCTGGGTTCCCTTTTATTTAAAAAAAAAAAAATGATGGCCAGGATTTTTTCTCTTAGCTGAGCTATCTTCCAAGTGTTTGGAACAGAATTACTCAAAAGAATCAGGAAATTTGGAGATATAGTTTGAGGACAGATGGATAGACAGCAAGACAAGAAGGGGTTGGAGGTCACAGACGCCATTCCTCAGCTCAGTGGGGAGGCTCTGGAATAAGGGAAGGATGCACCACATTCTCTCTCTTGGCAAGGACAACTTTTTACCAGGAAACAAAGTGAATCTATAATTGCAGAATTTCAGGCATGAGGACAGCCCAGCACTAGAGATCATGAAAAGCGACACTCGGATAGCCTGGTCCTGGGCACTGGTGTCCAGACAGTGGGGACTGATGCCCTGAGACTTTGGGGTCTTTGGCATTAATTAGGCATTTCAGATGCATTTATGCCACAGGCATCAAACACACAAGTCCTGGAGTAGCTAAAGTAGCCCGGACAGGTTAGCCCTGCCCCTGAGGGTCACCTGGGGAGCTAACCTCTATAGTTAGGCCTTATGAGAAAGAAATGTTTGGTCTTTGACATTCTGCACTGCTGCCTTGTAAGGCTCCTCTTCATTTCAAGTATTGCTTGTGTTTGACTTGGTGATTTCAAACAAATGGTTGACTCCAGTCTGTTGGCTCAGTCGCCCAGGGAGTGTGTTGTTTTGTGAACGGCAATTGTGAAGATTTGCAAAGTAGAGGCTTCAGTTTCTCTTTTCTAAAGGGGTTAGGGAGCCTCACACAGAGGGGTGGGGGACAGGCTGCTGATGTTCAGGGAAGAGGAGGTCCATTCCGCCCTAGTGGAAAGTTCTAGAAATTGGCCTCGAAGGGTAAGTGACACAGGAAGCAAAGGTATGTGAGGCAGAAGGCACGTGTTTGTGTCTGTGGCAGACAGAGGTATGAAATGTAACCTTCTACACTGAGCATTAGAACAGCGTTCCCAGGGAAATCATTAAATCTCTAACCCAATCACTAATTAGACAAAAGCATAGCATTTTTGAAAGCCTACTTGAGCCTACTTGAATTATGGCTATAGTATATTTTTAGATGAAAATAATTGTTTTATGCCATTTTACCATGGCAATTGCTTAATTGAAAAGTGAAGATTTCTTTTTAGCCTCTAAATTAGGCAAAGCTTTATCAAACCAAATTTACAGCAGTACAATACTTTAAACTATGTAATACATGACTTGTCATAGGTTGTCACAGATCTATGACCCCAACCATGCAGTGCTGTGAAAGTTTCTCCGAAGACAGTACAGCATACACAGAATAAGTGTATCAGTGAATCAGATATTTTGCCTCAAGAATTCCCTTCTAAGCTCTATCATATTTGCATGAATATGCTTAAAACTGTTCTTCTGGGATGCTCGTTTTCAGTATTCCATAAAACTCCTCCTAAAATATAGACCATACATATTACAGACAGCATATTTTAGCATGTTACCAGAGGACATACGAATTTTTACTTTAATAATTTCTTGAATGTATTTTCATTATACAGTATGGCATTTAACAAAGAGGTGAAAGCACACCTTGAAAACATTTGCATCTTACTTCTTGGGTAGTTCAGACAACATCAACTGAATTCCTTGAGATTTGTAAAGCAAGCTGATCCTTTAGATGGCTGTGGTCAGGATCTTAGAATTGTGGCGAAACAAACATGACAAAGTAACTCACTGTGAAAATGAAGAAAGCAAGTACATAGAAGACAAAGTTCAGATTTTTAGAGAACTGAATTTTGCTTCTATTATACAGACGAAGCTCTGAAACATTTATTTCTTTCAGTGAATATTGCCAGAAATGGTCTTTTTGTTGTAAATCAGTGAGCTACAGCTGCTAGTTACTCTGTCCTCCTGTAAGACCCCCTGAGGTGAAGGGCAGACACCACTATCCTTCACTGAAGTTCTGTGTTCTGCAAATAAAGGCCCACAGTCTGCCTTACACAACCACTGGGCTCCAGTTGTTATGACAGCACAAGAGAGTTATCAAGAAAAATGAAGAAACACCAAGACAGCACTTGCAAAACAGCTGCCCTCTTACATATACTTTTTGCTGCTGTGAAAGCAGCTGTAAAAGGTTAGGGGGGTATGGACCTCCCAGCAACGAGGAGGGTTGCTCCGGGCACAGCAAACTTAGGCCATTAATGCACACAGACAAATATACTGTGTTAGTGGAAAGTGGAAAGCCCTCAAATCCAGAATAATAAAATAATAAATAATAATAAAATAAGCAGCAACAAAACTGGCCATAGCCGTAAGTTTCAACAGATCCACAAAACTAAAAGCCATTGATGCTCCAACGTCCTTGGTCTGTTTTTCTCTTCATGCTCCCAGCACATGAGCTCGAATGGACAAGAGGACAAACAGAAGCTAGTCTACCTCTTCTAGAGAATCTTCAGCCCTGACAGGATTCCCAGGACAACACTTCCACCTCTTGATACAAGAGCAAGCAGTTTGGAAGAGTAACTCCATCTCCACTGGAATTTGGAAACATTATAATAAGGGTTAAGATTAAGAACAATATGCACGCACAGATTCATCCAGAGAAGACAAATTGAACTAGAACAAGTAGATAGTCTATAAGTACTTGTAAGCAAACTGCCAAAAAATTCATCAAGCATAAAAAATGACTTTATTGCTTGAGTTGGGGAAAATTTCTCATCGTTTTAGTTTCCAGCGTTCAGACCCATGAAAGTGGCCCTATTTCTATAATGTGGCTGAACCTCACATGAGGTTCTCAGGAATTCTTTTCTTCAGTGTCAGGGTTTGTACTATCAGGGAAACACACTTGCAAGATCATGACATTTTTACAGGGACCTGCAGCAGTTCACTCGGAAGAACACTTCTTGGGTCTTAGTACAAAAAATGAGATAACTTCGGCATTTGCCAAAAAACAACCACAAGGCAGCTTGCCTTCCACGAAATCCTCTTGGACACTGAGTTCCTGTGGCTTCCAAAGAGTAAAGCCCAAAAGGCAAAAGCAAACAGTTTCTCCAAAGGGACTGAAGGATGCTTGGTTACTGAGAGAGGACATAGGAAGTCCAGGCGGAGGGGCCCACCCCTGTCATGGCAACAAGTGGGAAAACCACACTCCAAGGAGCCTTTGCTGTGCTGATAGAAAATGTCACCCTTTGCAGCCAGACTTAGCTGATCTGAGGCTTCAGCAAGCGAAAGAACACTTTTAAAATGTTCTTTTAAGAATCAGCGTTGCATTCAAGGCTATGGGCAGTATCAACCCATTCCCCAGGCCAAGTGCAGCCTGACCATCCACTTCCACAGCTGAGCCCAAGTGTATCAGGCTGCTCCCGCTGCCAGAACCAAGGACGGCAGAAGGGTGGCTTACATAATGCAGTTATGGTCTCCCGGTTCTGGAAGCTAGAAGTCTGAGATGAAGGTGTTGGCTGGGCTGGTTTCTCCTGAGGCCTCTCTCCTTGGCTTGGAGAGCTGCTCCCTGTGTCTTCACATGTTCGTGTGCATGTCTGTGTCCCACTTTCTTATGAGGACACCGGTCACAGAGCTATCCCAGCGGCCTCATTTAATGGAGTGACTCCTTTAAAGGCCCTGTCTCCAAATACAGTCACTTCTGAAGTACTGGCAGTTAGGATTTCAGCAGATGAATTTTTGGAGCTTAAAACTTGGGGGTGATATACTTCTGACTTTCTACAGCTTCCTACTGTCTTTTTTTTTTTTTTGTCTTTTGTCTCTAACCCACAGTATATGGAGGTTCCCAGGCTAGGGGTCTAATTGGAGCTGTTGCCACCGGCCTACGCCACAGCCACAGCAATGTGCGATCTGAGCTGCATCTGTGACCCACACCACAGCTCATGGCTATGCCAGATCCTCAACCCATTTAGCAAGGCCAGGGATCGAACCTGCAACTTCATGGTTCCTAGTCGGATTTGTTTCCACTGCACCACGACGGGAACTCCCCTACTGTCTTTTTATTTAACAATCATCATCATTATTTTTTTTTTTTGAAGGAACTTGCCATCGAGTTTTATTAAATGACTGCTATGTATGTATACCACACATATCCTATGCATGTTCCTGGGAACCACAGATCATCACTATTTTTTTGGCTGCAGTAAGCAACAGCTTAATGTGGCATCTTAGTTCAGTTCCCAGACCAGGGATCGGACCCAGACCATAACAGCGAAAGTGCCAAATCCTAACCACTAGACCACCAGGGAACTCCCTATTATTACTATTATTATTATTATTATTTTGCTTTTCAGGGCCGCATCCATGGCATATTGAAGTTCCCAGGCTAGGGGTTGAATTGGAGCTATAGTTGCTGGCCTACGCCACAGCCACGCAGGATCCTTAACCCAATAAGCAAGGCCAGGGATTGAACCCACAATCTCTTGGTTCCCAGTCAGATTCATTTCCCCTGCACCACAACCGGAACTCCAACTATAGCATTTTTTGAAATTAAATAGATATTCAGCATTTCTCCTACATGACTGCCAATATCCTTCACAACTGAGGCTCGTAGAACAATACAGTCATTTCTTAATCCTTAAAACAGTATTTCCTAGAGTTAATAAATGCTGCTGCTGTTTCTTTTTTCCTAAACTCCAGGAGTTTTCCCCAGAGCCCTCTCCTCCTATGCCTGCCCATGCTGGTGGCTCTCATGTGTGCTACGTGGCACTCTCCCTGGGGTCTCCTCTCACCTACTGTCCCTATATTAGTACCTGTTTCCTGGGTCCCATGTCTCAACTCTTTCTTGATTTCCTCCCTTGAACCTTTGTTGGAGTCTGCTCAGCAACACCGAGGGTTGCATTTTTCTGCTCCATTGAAGCATTTTCCCCTCATCCAACAAACTACCCTCAGCTTCCAAAACTTGGCTGTTCTCTTTTTTCCCCCACTATTCCTCTACCTTTCCATTCTTTTTGTTCTTTGGGATTACCCTTTAAATACACATACACACACACACTCTCTCATTCTCACATTATCCTCCACCATGCTCCATCCCAAGTGACTAGATAGAGTTCCTAGGGCTATACAGCAGCATCTCATTGCCTGTCCACTGCAAACCCAATAGTTTGCATCTGCTAACACCAAACTCCCAGTCCATCCCACTCCCTCCCTCTCCTCCTTGGCAACAAGTCTGTTCTCCAAGTCAATGAGTTTCTTCTTCTTTTTTAAACAAACTTTTGATTTTAGAGTAGTTTTAGAGTTACAGAAAAATTGCAAAGATAATGCAGGGCGTTCCCATATAACCCATATCCAGTTTCCTTTATTATTAACCTCTAACACCTTTTAGTATGGTACGTTTGTAACAATTAATGATTGTTTCACTATTAGTAGCCATGCTTTGTTCCAATTTCCTTAGCTTTTACCTAACGTCCTTTTTCTGTTCCAGGATCCCATCTAGGACATCATGTGACATGTAGCTGTCCTGTCTTCTTAGGGTCCTCTTAGCCCTGATGGTTGACCTTGACTTTTTAGCAAGTGAATCCAGATACTTCTGACAAGAGGAAGATGCATTCTTGAGATACACAGTCACATGTTGTTGAGAAAGCTCACAGCCAGAGGCAGAACTAGAGCTACAGGGAAGGGATGTTTTTAACTTTGCCCTCAAGAGTCCCAGGAGCAAAGGGAGGGGAAAATAGGATTTCTCTTCAGGTTAGAGGAGAGAAGGGAGGCCCCCATCATTAAGAAGGACCCCCCCCCCCCCTGCCGCTGGCCAACCTGAACAGGTTTCCTCTGGCCAAAGAGAAACCATTTGAATTTCAGGAGTTCCCACTGCGGCTCAGTGGAAACAAACCTGACTAGTATCCATGAGGATGAAGGTTTGATCCCTGGCCTTGCTCAGTGGGTTAAGGATCCAGTGTTGCTGTGAACTGTGGTGTAGGTTGCAGGCACAGCTTGGATCTGGCATTGCTGTGGCTGTGGTGTAGGCTGGCAGCTACAGCTCTGATTTGACCCCTAGCCTGGGAACCTCTATATGCCTTGGTTGTGTCCCTAAAAAGACAAAAAAAAAAAAAAAGAAGAAGAGTTCAGATAGATTGAAACTCATCTAACATTCTCTGAGTTCATAATATTTTTTTAAAAGTACGTGGTCACCTGGAGAGTATGATATTAGCTTGAAGAGAGCTACATAAAGGAGAGAAGGAAACGTTTATTTGCTTTTCCTGTACAGGGAGTACCACCAGGTAACCAAAGTGTAGATGTGGAAAGTGTCTCTTCCTGCAATATCACAACAATTACATAAAAAAGAAATTATAGAATTAGACTGTCACTGCTTTTCAGTCCCTAACGGATGCATGGACACTTATCACGAACATCCATGAAAAGGAGGGAGAGAGAAAGACAGTGAGAAGGAGGAGAAAGGGGGGAGGGGAGAGGGAGGGGATGGGGGGGAAGAAGGGGGCAAAACCCAGACATTATGTGCCTTCTGATGAAAGAACACACCACTGCCTACAGCCTTGCCAAATGGATTGGAAACGAGACTGATGAAACCTCTGATGTCAGCTGCCAACGTTCAGGAAATACGGCGCACAGAGGAACTCACTGAAGGGCACCACGAGTGCAATCAGCAAAATCCCCACCGGGAGACGCTCTGCGGGGACGTGTCCCTCTGTCCTCGAGGGTGGGACTGTGAATTTGATGGGACCTAAAAGATGAAACCAATGTTTTCCAACGGCGCGATGAAACTCTAGAGCCGAGGAAGGCACGATCAGGCGATAGAACCATAAAGAAACACAGGAAATGGTAACTTCGTCAGGAGAGTGTTTCTTTTTAAGGGAAAGGAAGGAGTTGAGAGGATGTGGGGGGGTTCTGGGGTGACTGGCGAAGCTCCTGTCATGATGGGAGTGGTGATTAAGAACTGTTCATCTTGGAACTCGCAAAGCCATACATTTATTTTATGTGGTTTCCCACGTGTCTCATGATTTTTGGAAAGGAGCAGGGAGAAGAGAGAGAGAATCATACGGCCATCCCTCTCTCCCAGATTTTTCCTTTTCAAGGTCCTGAATGGTTTCTTGAGTCTTCTGAGAAGAGTTCCTTATTGGCAGGATACCTTTAACACGGAGTGCACAGTATTGCATTCCTTCTATTAAAAAGTGCTCACTCCAAGCATGGTGAGTTACAAAGAAAAGAGCAGCCAAGGTCTCTCCGCTGCCTCTGACAGACAGCATGGCCTGCTAGCTCTGGGACGAATGCACATTCTGAGACGTCACACTTTTTCCCCAGGCCTCTCTGTCTTCTTCATGCCCAGATCTCAGAAACTGGATGCTAACTGCATTACAAAATGCCATAGCTAGGAAGGACCTCAGAATCCAGCCAGCCCAGTGTTATCGAAATACGCCCCCAGTAGGCATCAGCATCTCAGGGGCTCAGTGAGAATGTGGACCGGGGCCCACTTCAGACTTGCGGAAGGAGGGCTGGGCGCGACTTGACCCAAGCTAGAGACTGGGTCACTCTGGAAGAGTGACCCCCTCTTTCATCAGAGGAGGAAATAGAATCTCGGAGGAGCAGCTTGCCAAATGGTTGGGCAGCAAATGGGCAACCAACCAGGACTGGAACCCCATTCTCCTCTTCCTGCTTCCATGCTCATCTCAGGTTGTTCGCTCTTCCCCTCCCTCCCTCCAACGTATAAGCCCCAGGAGACAGGATTTTGAGTCAAACAGATGGAGGTCCCCTGCCTGCGTGATGCTTACCCTCTAACAGGAGAGACAGACATTGCTTTTAAAAATTCACATGATATGTAAGCACAGACTGTGCTGTGCTCTGAGAGAAAAGCACAGAGGCTCATCACCCCCCACCCCCAACCAGAGGGTCAGGGCTGACTCTGTGAGGCCGTGACACTGAGATGCCAGGGGCAGTAGAGGATGCTAGGAAGCCTTCTATGCAGAAGAGAAGGCTCTGAGGTCAGAGGGAATTAGTGGAGGACCTCAGGGAAGCCCAAGGTAGCTGAGGGACACTTAGGGCCCACAAGGCTGGCATTGCTGGAGTTCCTTGCATAGTCCTGACATCGCCCTGTCACCCTCTGAATCTTGGACAGCAGTTTTGAAACTGGGCTGTGCATCGGAATTATCTTGGCAACTTAAAAAAATATTTCTGGGAGTTCCTGTTGTGGCTCAGGGGAAATGAACCTGACTAATATCCATGAGGATGTGGGTTTGATCCCTGGCCTCGCTCGGGGGGTTAGGATCTGGTGTTGATCCAAGCGCTGTGGTGTAGCTTGCAGACATGGCTTGGATCTGGCATTGCTGTGGCTGTGCTGTAGGCCGGCAGCTATAGCTCCAATTAGGTCCCTAGCCTGGGAACCTCCATATGCTGCAGAAATAGCCCTCTCCCCCAAAAAATATTGTCCCTGCCCAATATCATGATTTATCAGAACTGGGGTAAATCCAAGGAATTCGTTATTTTTTAAAAAGTTGTCTCTATGTATTCTGATGTCCAACCAGATTTGGGAACTTCTAACCTAGGAGATTTGCGGAAAATAGACATAAGTATGGTTAAGTGATGCACTGGCTTTGAATTCTTTTCAGGCCCTCAATATGCTCGTTTGTGTGGGATAGAAATTCTTGCTTGGTGGGGCTGGAGCAGGGTTATCCTAGATAAATGCAAAGAACCAGCTCAGGCCTTGGAACTTTGGTACATGGTCAATATAAAGCGACTATGATTAAATGCAAGCCTCTGGTTTTTTAAGAGGGCTGTTTTTAGAAGGAAGGATTATTTTTATCACTCTGCAGAATACCTGATTGTTTTGGGGAAATTCTGCATTGGCCTTTCACCCAGAAACCCAGAGCAATTCCTGTCCCTTCTACCCTCCAACCCCCACTGAGAGCAGGCGACTTAGGGTCAAGGCTGTTTTGTCTCCCGCCCCCAGCAAGGCTCTATTCCCAGCTGGCCATATGGGTGAATAATCTTTTCCCTAAAAATAAACAGCAGGCACAGGCTCTGTCCAGATTGGATTTCACCTCTTGTTTTTAAGGCTGTCAATCCGGCAACCAGCCCTGAGCTAAATTATCTTCTTGAAAATCTTAAATGATGAAAAGAAGGCCTCAGGGGTATGAGTTCTTGGCAATGGGACAGTTATGTGGCAAAGTCTCCAGATCTGAAAAATTGAGCAAGAGATTTATCTGAACCACAACTATTTATTCTTGCAAAATCAGCATAGACTCTCGGGACTGTTTCACCGGGACGGCAACACCAAGATTAGGCAGCACAACGAGGCGAAAGCGCAACAATCCAGAGTTGCCTTCTGGATTTTGTCAACGTTACTTTCAGGGCTAACGGTGTAGGGCCTTCATTCTTAAAAGAGAGAACAAAACCCAGGTATAAATTAAAAGGGAGGCAAGCAGGGAGCTCCCATTGTGGCTCTGCAGTAATGAACCCGACTAGTACCCATGAGGATGCAGCTTGGATCCTGCATTGCCGTGGTGTAGGCTGGCAACTGCAGCTCTGATTCAACCCCCAGCCTGGGAACTTCTGTATGCCACAGGTGTGGCCCTAAAAAGCAAAAAATAAAAATAAAAGGGAGGCAAGGAGAATGTGATGATGGGGAGAGGGTGAGAAGCCAAAAGGGGAAACAGGAAGGTCTGCAGTTGAGGTTTGTGGGTCCCCTCCCTCGGGGCCACCTGCTCCAGGTTCTCCCTGACAATCTAGGCTTTTTCGAGCTGGGCCCATCTTCTAGGTCAGCTCCAGCCCCAAGTATAGACCCAGGTCCTTCATTCTCTCAAATACAACTGACCCAAGACATTTGTGTTCAGTAAATTGACTGAAGCTACAGAGTGACAGAAGAGGATTACAATGCAGCCCAGGAAAACATAAAAACGACGGTGGGGGTCCACCCAGGGGCCTTACAGACCACCAGCCGTGTCTAACCACAAGGGGGGCCCCCTACCGTCGAGGTCTCCCTGGCCCCAGCCTGCAGCCCTGTTGTGTGGCTTCCACCCTCAGGAGCCTTCGCCCCTGCAGTGCCAGTGTTTGCCACCGTCAGCTTCTGGAAGATGCTACTGTTATGTAAACAAGCCCAGCAATTTCGTAGGCTTTGAGTTGGGGTCTTGTTTCTCTTTCTGCCCTTTGGAAACCATCTGTAGATTTCCTTTATTTCTGGGTCCACAGACCTCAGGACAGCATATCTGGTCAGCAGAACCATGCACCTCCTTCCCTAGTCCCCTTCACCGCTGCCCCAGGCCTGCAGCTAAAGCAGGCCTGATGCCCTATGTGACCGGAGACTCAACAGGAAGCTTCTTTGCTCCAGAGCAGCTCCCTCCAGGTGTTAGAAATACCACGAGGTTTTATAAACTGGTGTGAAAATGAATCTCTCTTTTCAACTGCCCTTGTCCTCCCTGCTGGAAGGATCTGGGGAAATCCGGAACGCTCAAAGGAGACAGCTAACTGTGCCCCTAGACTGTGACTTTTTCCTTAGGTGCCACTCAAGTACCATCCCTTACATAAATGTTGTGCCTCATTTAGGGTTGTGAAAGCAACACAGGGATTTAAGAATTAAATATGATTAGGGCAAAAAAGCAGGCAAGAAAGAAGATCATAAATATTTATACTAAATAAATAATACTTTACAAATATAAACATACACACACACACACGCACATACACGTGCATGGCCAAGCTGAAATTCTAAACTGTCATTGAGGAGTTCCCATTGTGGCTCGGGGGTTAACAAACCCGACTAGCATCCATGAGGATGAAGGTTCGATCCCTGGCCTCGCTCAGTGGGTTAAGGATCTGGTGTTGCCATGAGCTGTAGTATAGGTCGCAGGTGCGGCTTGGATCCTGCATTGCTGTGGCTGTGACATAGGCCAGCTACTCTGATTCCACCCTTAGCCTGGTAACTTCCATATGCTGCAGGTGTAGCCCTAAAAAGACTAAATAAATAAATAAGTAAAATAAAATGAAGTAAATAAATAAGCTTTCATTGGCTGACATCAGCGACTGGGACAGGCTGGGGTTGCCTAGAAATGCAAGGAGGGGATGAGCCTGAGCTGGTGCTGTGGGAAGGCACGGCCAGTGAAAGGTTATAATAGACTCTTGGATGCCCTTGGAAGAAGGCCGGTCTGCCTATCTCACTCCAACCCGAATTCAGCCCCAAACAGCATGTGCTCCACGGTTTTGGGGTGAACTCGAAGTTCGCCTTAGATGTATCTGAAAGTGGGTGTGTTGACTCAAAGCAGATGTGGCTCTGACAGCCCAGGGCCATGAGAAAGTACGAAGTCCTGCTTGGCAGCAGTGGATGATGACCGTACAGCCTCCTTCACTGGCTCCAGGCGGCCAGGCCCACCTACTGAGAACTGTAACCCAGGCGCCGGCAAGGCCTCCCTGCCCCTCCAGCTGAGGCTCTGGCCTGCCTGTTTTGCCTGCATCAACCAGACCAGGTCTGTCTTGCCCCCACTGTCTCCTCCCAAGGCTGCAGCCAGTGAATGCTTAATAAATATTTGTTGAATGAATGAGTGAAGACATACATTCTAATTGTTAGACAAACTGAAAGCTCTAGTCACAGGACAGTGACTCCTCTCCCCTTTCACCAGAGCATGTTAGGAAGGTCCTGGGAGCATGGAGCATGTTTGCAGCATGTTAGGAACATGCTTAGGGCTGCAGGGATAAGTGCATGCATTGGCCCCATGCCTGGTTAATGGCTCTTTCACAATGGGAGTGTAACTTCACATTGAGAAACATTCTTAGGAATGTCAAAAAGACGATGTTATTTTTTGGTGAAAGAGATGCTGCGTGCGGCTAGGCTTTGGACTTGAACTACAACACTGGCTCTTTCCCTGTGTTATGGACCGTATGTTTGTGTCCCCCACCCCAAACGTCTTTCGTTGAAACCCTAACATCCAATGGGATGGCATTAGCTAATGGAGCCTTTGGGAGGTAATTGGGTTTAGATGAGATCATGAGGGTGGAGTCCCCTTGATGGGACTGGTGTCCTTAGAAACAGAGAAAGAGACCAGGGCTCCCTCTCAGCCATGTGAGGGCACAGGGAGAAGGCGGCTGCCCGCTGAGCCAGGAAGCAGCTCTCACCAGACATCATCTGTCAGCACCTCAATCTTGAACGTCTCAGCTCTTACTGATGTGTGTGTAACCAGAGGTGTGTGTATACATACATATCCTGTTGGTTTTGTTTCTCCGGAGGGCCCAAACACACCATAGGATAAAATAAATGTCTGTGATTCCATACTGCCATACATAAATAAAGAACAAATAACTGAATGAGGGGAAGAAGGGACATTTCTTTATTACAGAGGCATTCCAGTTAATAAATGAGGAAGGAATGAGGGAAGTACAAAGCCACTAGTAGGCAAACATAGTAAGAATGACTGCAGGGAGTTCCCGTCGTGGTGCAGCAGAAACGAATCCGACTAGGAACCATGAGGTTGCGGGTTGGATCCCTGGCCTTGCTCAGTGGGTTAACGATCTGGCGTTGCCATGAGCTGTGGTGTAGGTCACAGACACGGCTCGGATCTGGCGTGGCTGTGGCTATGGGGTATGCTGGCATCTGTAGCTCTGATTAGACCCCTAGGCTGGGAAACTCCATATGCCTCAGGTGCAGCCCTACAAAGACAAAAAGACAAAAAAAAAAAAAAAAGACTACAGGAAACACCCATTGTTAGATCCTAAAATCAGGAGGTGAAAGTGCATAGTTTCACAGTAGCTCCCTCAAGATATCAATCGCAAAGGGAAAATAACTTTATCGGGGGGGGGGAGCGGCGAGCTGACACAACATAAATCAAATGATGACAACCAGGAATAAAACATATTGATATCATGTACCCACTGATATGATGCACTGAGGTTGCATCACTTCTGTGGTTTTCTTGCCAAAAATACACGGCCACCACCTCATCATGTGAAAGCATCAGACAAATCAAATCAAGAGACATTTGATAAAGTAACCAGGGTGCTTTGGAAGCGTGGAGGTTTTAAAGACAAAGACAGACATTATCACAGATTGAAGGCGATCAAGAAGATGCAACAACCAAATGCAAACTGGACCGTGGAACAGGAAAAGGATATTAAAGCAAAAACTGGTGAAATTAAAATGAACTTTCTTTAGTTACTAGTAGTATACTAATGCTAATTTCCTGGTTTCAATCATTCTAATGTTATCCAAATTACTGACAGAGGGGAATCTGGGTAAAGGATATGTATAAGTTTTCTGTACTTTTTTGGGGGGCGGGGGTAGCAACATCTCTGTAAGCATATAATTATTTCAAAATAAAACAGTTTTTAAAAGCAGAGAAATAAGGGGAAACTTTCCAAGCAACGCCTTCATTAAAGGGCCAAGTGGAGAGAGGTTTGAAATAGCTGGTTTGAGTTGCAAAGACCTGAGGGAGCTGAGAGGCGGACAGTTTTGCTTTGTGAAGATCACAGAGCTCTGCTCAGCTTGTCAGCCCCAGGACTTGGTTTCCTGTGCACCAAATTTTTCCTCGAATGAACCAGGCTGTGAAGATGAGTGCCATGGAACACGTGCCAACCCTTTGTGGCTCTCAGGACACAATTTCCCCAAGGCCGTTCATTAGCCCAATGCCATTTTGAGGATGCTCATCTCTCAGCCCCCTTCCCCACGCCCCCCGCCCAGTCTCACATGCAAAAGCCAATTATTTGGAGTGTCTTTGCCTTTTTTTTTTTTTTTTTTTTGCGCTTTTTGAGGCTTCACCCAGCATGTGGAGGTTCCCAGGTTAGGGGTTCAATCAGAGCTACAGCTGCTGACCTACACCACAGCAACACAGGATCTGAGGGGTGTGAGGCCAGGGATCTGACTGCAACCTCATGGTTACTAGTCGGATTCGTTTCTGCTGTGCCACAATGGAACTCCCCTTCTTCTTTTTGAAATAAGCTTTCGCTCTATTTCCCCACTCTGGCCAGTGCTCCCTCGTAACTCAGAAGTGCTGTGAGTCTCCCGGGAATTTCCTTTAGATCTTTCCTGAATAATCCGGTGTGTTTTTTAATTCATCTGAAGCACAGAGGCCAATGCATGGCATCTGGTGAGCCGAGTAAGAAGCAAGGGAGAGTGGAAGGACCAGGAACAGAACTCCCAGTGGCCTCAGAAAGACAGGCCAGCTCATGGGGCCAGTGCTAGATGTGTCATATCAGCCCCTCCTTCAGCACTGAGCCACCTGCAATGGGTAAAGACTGAGCATCCCAGGGGCTCTGCTGAGTCCACAGCTGAGGGTGAAGAGGGTGACACTGGGAATCCCAGCGTCACCGGCCTGGCCCTTACTGCCTAACAAAGTAGTCTGTCCAGCCCAGCTCCAGTTCTCGATACTGCACAATCCACTCAGAGACCTGGGAGGTGGCAGCTGGTCAGCTCCAGCTTTTCTTTTAGGCCACCGGTTTTCAGCATAAAGGAAACTGCTCCTCAGCACAAATCATTAGGGAGCTGATAACAATCTGTTGCCAAGGTAGCTATTCTTCCAAGATGGTCAAACAGAGAAATTACCCAGATAGTCAATAGTGATGTAATTTTGAACCCAGGGGTTATCTGGCATCAAGTCAAGAAGCGTAGCCAAAAACCCATGCACATTTGTTTCTTTGCTTGCAGTTTTCCTAAGAGCCCAGGCATGGGAACCTTGTCCACGCCCCCCGGCCTTTACAGCCAGAGGGAGCCACAGTATTTGTCATCATGCCTGGGAAAGAGAAGAGGTCCTTTGTGGAACAACTCAAGAAGGCTCCCGTGCCAGTCTCCTCTTCCAGCTCTTGTCAATGCTCCCTGCAGAGGGGAGCCCAGAGAACAGCCTGTCAGCTCTTTTCAAGGCTGAGAAAGTCAGGCTTTCTGTCGCCTTGGCTGGGCCCAGGGACTTGGATCACTGGTCTGCAGCCCAGGATTTACACAGAGAGGAGCAAAGAGGGATGGGAAACATCAGACCTTTCACTGATTGAGAATCAAGGACTTGGAGCTGGAAGAAACCTTCCAGCCACCCCGCTCCCTTGATTGATGAGAAGCGGAGCCCAGGGAGAGTCACACAGCTCAGCGCCCAGGGCTCCCGCCTGCCCAGGGCCAGAAGGTCTGAGGGAATCAGGCATCCAGCCCGCTGTCTCCCTTTGCTGGACAGTCCACTGCCTCGGCCCTGCCTCTGTCACCTGACTCCTCAGAGCCGAGCTACAATGATGCTCCCGACTCTGTTGCCCCCAGAAGAAGAGTGGATTCATTTCCAAACCCCCTTCCCACCTCTTTCCAATGCTCGGCCAGTCTGCCTCCAACACAGCCACCAGCCAGTCCTTTTCAGCTCAAACATCAGTAGGGATGCAGACCCCCAGAAGAGTAACTCCCAGCTCTTCAAGATGTGATTTCAGACCCTGTGATCTTGGTGAGAATATAGCCAGGCAAGTGATTGAAATCCAACTCTACCACTTTCTTGGGGTTTTTATAAATGTCATTTTTCTGAACCTCGAAGACTTCATGGGTAAAATGGAGATGGTGAGATGTACCCAGAAAGGTACATGTGATTCTGCCCAGTGACTGATGGCTGCTTCTCTTTGCGCTCTTCCATCTTATCAGGCAGGCCCATCTCTCCATGGGCCCAGGCAAGACCCTTCCCTTTGGCCATCACTGGCTGCTTTCTTTGGTGATCTTGGCTGTAACTGTTTTTCATTCCAAGTAAATGTAGTTCCTCAAACTGTGTGCAGGCCCGTGTTGAGTGCTGGGGGTGCAGAAACCACTCAGCTGCAGTACCTGCCCCATGGATGCTCAGAGCCAAGTTGGGGGGCAAAGCAGCAACTCCACAGGGCAGAGAGGGTCCCAGGTGACATGCAAATAGGACCCAGAGAAGTCAGATGAGGGTCTGAGTGTTATCTAAATGCCTCTCCTGTTCCAGCAGGTTCCCCTTCCCATGCCAGAGATCCAGGGGCCTGGGCAGGGAGCAAGGCTTGCCCTGTTGGGCCCCACAGCATGGAGCACAGGCTCGATGGTGTCTGAGGTGAAGCCTGAAATAGAGAACTAAGCAGACTGTCGGCTGTGGGACCTGCTCCCCAAAGCTGCCAGGAGCCTGAGGCAGGGATTCAGTACCCTTGCTTTACCAGGGGGATGCTCTCAAGGCAAGGGGGGTGAGAGAGGGAGGTTAAGGCAGAGGGTAAGGCCTCAGCTGGCATCTGCCTTCAACCTTCCCACGGGGCGCGCTCTGGAGTAAAAATTTGAGCATAGAGTTGACTTTGCCATGAGCCAAAGAGGCCACATTTTTGTACTCTGTCCCAGTCAGTCACTAGATGGGTTGAGGGGGTGGTTGGTGGGGCTCTTGGGTGAGATGGTTCCTGTTGGGCTAAGGACTATTTGGAGGGAAGGGCTCTGAGCCCTCAGCAGCCCACACCCACAGCTCCTGGAGGATGGGCGCCCTGGCCCACTGCCTTATCCAGATGGAGGTTTTAGAATCACAAAAGAGGGGTGTGTGTGTGTGTGTGTATCAGAGACAGAGAGAAGACAGTAATTCCAGCAGCTAACATTTACTGAGCTCTCACTGTATACTCATGCCAAACTGTCTGTCCGCACACATTTTATAACTATCAGTCTCCCAAGGACGCACACATGGAAAGGGCCAGTGCTGGGAGTTGAACTCAGATCTGAGTTACACTACAAGTTGAGCCCTTAGCCCCCTCCACACTGTCTACCAAGGCTGCCAGGCCTATGTGGACAAGCAGCTTTCAAGAGGGGTCCGGCGTGGTAACAGATGAATGCAGGCCTCCAGCGAGCAGCCTTCCCTGGTTCCAGAGCCGGAGTCTTTGCTCCTCGCTCCCTCCTTCCTCCCAGCCACCCACGGCCAAGTCTTGCCTGGTGGGCCCCTGCAGCCCCCCACCTCACCCTCCACCATCTGTCCCTTCTCTCTGCCCCATGGTCCCCAGCAGCTCAGGCCCCTTTCCCCTCCCACCTAGAGCTGAAGCGGCCTCTCCAACGGGGTCTCTCCTCCCGTCTCGCCTCTCCCTCGCCATCACCGTGTGCACAGCCTCACCAAACTCATCTCCTGACAACCCAGCTCCAACCTGTCCCTCCCTGATGAGGCCTTTCACTAACCCCATCCCCTGCTGCAGTAAACACTCTCACTCAGCTCGGCATTCAAGGCCTCCAAAGTACAGCCCCAAATGTAACTGCCCGCTGCATCTATGCTACAGGCAAATAGACAAGGTGCCTGTCCCTGTGGACGGCTCTTGCTCTGCTCTCATTGCAATGTGGCCTCTCCCAGGATACTTGGCTATTGACATCTGACCATTTTAGCAATACCGGGGCCTTAGAAATTAAGAGTAAATCTGATTTTCCAGAGAAGAAAAATAAGACGCAAAAATATATACATGGCTTCAGCTGTTATCATGAAGCTACACCATAAGCACTCAGGTAGCACGTACATGTGCACATGTAACACACACACATGTTCACTCTCACAGCCTTTATCCTCAAGTCCTTGCGGGCATTTCCCTCTGGACTCTTGCTCCTGGGGCAGGCTGACCCCATCTGGCTTGATGAAGAGCACACGGTTCATCCCGGGGAGAGGAGATGCCATCTCAGGAATGACAGCTGGATCGCAGTCATGGTCTTAGCCCTGACTGCGGGCAGCTTACAACTCTCGGTGCCCAAGCTGCAACCCAGACCCACTGTATCAGAGGCCTGGGAATGAGATCCAGACATCGGGATTTTTCACAATGAAAATTGTCTAGGAACGAAATTTCCACTTGAACAAGAAGCAAGAGAACCACCAAACTTTGCATTCAGTTTTAGAAACTCAACCAACATTCCATTTGCAAATCATGTGTGAATCATCTACATGTGCCTCGAACACCCAGGCCTTGAGACGGGGAGCTGGCGCCTGAGGACCTGGCAATAAAAAGACCCAGTGTCTGACCTGAAGGATCCCCAGTCCAGGGGCGGGAGATGCTCACATCAAGCAGCCGGCAAGTCCCACAGCAGAGGCAACCCGGGGATCTGGGAAAAGAGGAGGCGGCGATGAGTGCTCTTTTAGGAGAAGACTACACAAAAGGAGTTGACTCAACTTGAAAGATGAATCTGGAGAGGAGGCAATGGATGGTGTTCCCAGGCTAAGGATGTGGCATAACAAAAGCCCACAGATGCATGTATGGCACCCACATTGGAGGCGCAGGCAGTGCTCCGAGGTGGCTCCATTGCAGCTTTTGACATTTATCCAGCTAAGCACCTCCACCGTGCCCTCCTAAGGACTCGAGCTTC
This sequence comes from Phacochoerus africanus, assembly GCF_016906955.1. Lineage (NCBI taxonomy): Eukaryota > Metazoa > Chordata > Mammalia > Artiodactyla > Suidae > Phacochoerus > Phacochoerus africanus. The sequence goes on from NC_062559.1 coordinate 37,995,553, forward strand.
TGGTGGCTTTCTAAGACAAGCCCTGCTTATCTCCTCCCCAGTTTAGTACAAACTCTTTGTTGGGCTCCCTGCCTCCAATCTCTCCTGCGGCTTATTAGCTATAGGCAGACCTCGGGGATGCTGTGGGTTCAGATCCAGACCACCACGATAAGAATATCACAATAAAATGAGTCACATGAGTTTTTCAGTTTCTAGTGCACATAGAATTATGTTCATACTATGCTGTAGTCAGTTAAGGGCAAAATAGCATTATGTCTTAAAAACAATATATACATATATACACACACATACCTTAATTAAAAAATACTTTACTGCTAACAACTGCTATGATCTGAGCCTTCAGTAAGTCATAATTTTTGCAAGAGTAACATTAAATATCACTGGTCACAGAATACCATAGTAATGAAAACGCTGGAAATATTGTGAGAATTACCAAAATGTGATACAGAGGTCAAGTTAGCAAATGCTGTTGGAAAAATGGTGAGGATTCTAGGCTTGCTTGATGCAGGGTTGCCACAAACCTTCAATTTGTAAAAAATAAAATAAAAGGCAGTATCTGCAATTCCTGATAAAGTGAAACACGATAAAACAAGCATGCCTGTGCTATAAAATTCAGTGTTTTCAAACAACAACCATTTTATTACATTTTAAGGTTGTGCTTGCATTTCAACAGGACTCAGCTGGATGATTCTTCTGCTCCACGTGGTCTCCACTTAAGCCACTCAGGGGTTTCCAGCTGGCAGATGGCTGGTCTGGAGGATCCAAGACAGCTTCCCCCATGGACCTGTCATGGAGCCAGCTGGAAGCTGGAGAGCCTAGATGCAGCCTTTCTAACATGGCAATCCCAGAGTCTGCCTGCTTGCATGGCTCAGGGCTCCTAGAGAGAGTCCTAAGACTGAGGACATGGATGATGCCAGCTTCCAAGCCCAGGTGTTACTCCCACCAAATCAGGTCACAGGGCCTGCTCAGTGTCAAGGGCAGGAGGAGAAAGATCTTACCTCTTCTGGGAAAGCAATGTCCAGGAATGCATGGACAGCTTTAATCTGCCTCACCCTCACAGCCATTTCCAGATTAAACTCTTCATTTTTTTTTCTTTCCTTTTTTTAGGGCCACACCTGCAGCATATGGAAGTTCCCAGGCTAGGGGCTGAATCAGAGTTGAGCTGCTGGCCTGCACTACATCTCATGGAGATGCTGATCCTTAACCCACTGAGCGAGGCCAGGGATGGAACCCACATCCTTATGGATACTAGTCGGGTTCCTAAACCACTGAGCCACAATAGGAACACCAGAGCTCGCCAATTTAATAGAGCTTGGTTACTCCAAAAAAGTTACAGTGGTTTCCCTTTGCCCACAGGAGAAATTCCAAATTGCTTATCTGGCATCCATGACCCCTTAACAGACTTTCCAGTGTTGGGAAGCACTTCTCCAAGGGTCTCCGACACTCCTGTGAATTTCTGCCAAGGCCCTGATCGCTCTCCAGCCGGTCCCAGGTTGTGTTTGCAGCAAGCATCCTTAAGGGCTAAGAAAACGTCTCTCTGGGACATAGAGCAGGCTGCTGTGAGGTGGTGAGCTCCCCAGGCCCAGAGTCCCTTTCCTAACCCACTGTGTGTAGGGGTGTCTACCTAGACCCACCTGCGTGGCCCCTGTGGGCCTTGGGGCTCAGGGAACCGATGTGACCATGCCAACACTGGCTCCTGCTCTTGCTACGGGGAATCAAGCCCTTGGCCCCCCGCTCAGGAGTTGCAGGCAAATCCACTAACTTGCAAGCAGGGAAAATCTCAACCCCTTCCCAACCTTTGGCATCCAGCATTAGTCACCACCGCTTCCGGCTACCGCAGCCTTCTTACTGCACCCACAAACATGTGGAAAATTCCTCCCTCACACTCGTACTGCCACCCAGAATAACCATAGGTCTCTCCTGTCTCATTTCTTTCCACTGGCAGGGCCAAGCTGCCCCTCGTTACTTTTCACTCACATCAGGGGTCTTCACAGCACCCTCTGCCCTCAGCCTCGGGTCGGTGGTTCTGGCAGCGAAGTCTATGAAGCCCTTTGTGATCTGTCTTTGCGGCAGTTGTGGCCTCATCTCTGAGCCCCCTCACTGCAGCAAAAAGCAAACCTCACTCTCTTCCCAAAGCCCTTCCATGCTGTTCCTTCTGCCTGGAATTATCCTTTGCCGTTTTCGACTCATCTTCAAGGACCAGTTCCAGAGACACTTCCTCCAGAAAGCCCACCCTACCGTCTATCTGCATCCTCCGCCCCCCGCATGTCTCACAGAGCAGCAGGAACTAGGACCCTGAGCGCCAGCTGAGTCTGCCCTTCCAGTATCCTGAGCTCCCTGGAGGCAAGAACGGAATCTTGCTCATTCCAATCTGAGGGCTTAGCTGGAGGGATGCCCAGAAATCTTTCTTGGAGAATGAATGATGCCCACTCTCTGCAAAAACACTTCCCTTACCACCTCAGGCCCAAATAATCTTATTTCTCCAAATTCCCCTCACGGTTTCCATTATGACAGCATATATATGAGGACGAGCTGTCATTTCTCACATGTACCCCTTGAGGTTCAAGACCGCATCTCCTGTTCAGATCCATCTTAGTTCACTTTGGAGTTTTTCTAACTTTCAATTTTATACATTGTTTTAATCCCCCTAAAAACCTAACCCAAGGATAGCAAGAACAGATTTCCAACCAGCTCTGAGCACACACTGATTTGCACTTCTATTCCTAATATAATGACCAAGTCCATCTCCCAGGAGAAGAGAAGCGTACTTTTTCTCCATCCCCTCTGGCTAGTCACCACCTCTGAGCTGGTTTCAAGGAGTAAATTTATTCAATAAATATTTATTGAGCATCTAATAACATTGCCACCCCAGGCACCTGGCCGGTGTCCCAAAGAGCACATTGACAGGGAATAGAGCTCCATTGGTTTTTTTGTTTTTGTTTTTGTTTTTTTTTTGTTTTTTTTTTTTTTTTTTTCTTTGTAGGGCCATACCCTCGGCACATGGAAGTTCCCAGGCTGGGGGTTAAATTGGAGTTGCAGGTGCCAGCCTACACCACAGCCATAACAACTCGGGATCCGAGTTGCATCTGTGACTACACTACAGCTCACGGCAATGCCAGATCCTTAGCCCACTGAGCAGGGCCAGGGATCAAACCCGAGTTCTCCTGGATACTAGTCAGCTTCATTATCGCTGAGCCACGATAGGAACTCCTCCACTTTTATTTACAGGGCGGAGACTAGCAGAGTTCCCACTGCAGCATTGACATGCAAGCTTCCGAGTGATAATTGGAAAAATCTGAGCATCGAAAAAGATGATGAATAAACACATGGATGGATGGATGACTTTTTGATAGCCACACTTCAAATGGGGTTTGTACTACGCTTCCAACATCAGACACTTGTCCCAGAAGCAGCTCAGTTCAGAGACGGGCTCTCCCTGGGCAGCTGTTGGGGGCGGGAAGTGTGTAAACTGTCCCTGGGGAGCTGCTCTGCACAGCAAGGCAGAGGAAGTCCTGTAAGGAGAGAGCCGGGCTTCCTTGTCAAGTCACTACTACGAATCTCTTTCAAATTCTGGTTTTGTCCTTTGAGAAAGAAGGGTGGACGTCTCTGCCATTTTGTCACATCCAGGTGTGTTGGATGGAAATTAACAATACACGGAAGTTAGAGTCCAGTTCATTTCACCATGATCACTGTCAAGGTCAACCGGATCTGTGGTCTGAGACTGGAAATCTGGGTGTAGCTGGTAAAATTTGGAGAAAGTGATGTTTCAGTCAGGAGCCTTAGTAAGGTTCAGTTTTAAAACGCAGCATTTCAAGTCAGAGAAGGATTCTAGGCCTACTTCTGCCACTTACAATTGGGGGATTACAATTCATTTTTGAGCTAATTTTTCTCCTCTGTTGTCAGAAATGATAAAACTCCCTCTCAGCATCATTATGCTTTCGCCATGGGATGAATTGTACCCCTCTTGAAATTTCCTCCTCTTCTTGACAAACCCCTCTAACACCTGTGAGGCTCTCCCTGACACCCCCCCCCCCCGCCACCAACCCCAAGAGGTGTGCTGGCCTCTGAATTGCCTTCCTTCCGGGGTTCCTTACCGAACAGGGGCAGTCTCTGGTTCCTTTCCTCTCTGTACCATCGAGATACTGTGACCGAACCAGGTTCATTTTGCCCGACGCACAGCAAGCCAAGATGCTGAGATTTGCAGGAAGGAAGGGCGTTAGGGCAACGCTTGGGGTATTTATGGGATGAGGACTAAAGCAGCAGGGTGGTCTGGGGCGTGGGGGGCATGGGAAAGGTGATTGAAGAAAGATGCGGTAATCCTCATTCTGTGCAGGTGGAACTAAGCTCCAGGCTTCTGCACGTTCAAAAGGGAGGCGCTTAGCACGATCTGAGGGGGGAGCATTCGCCCCTGATGTTAAAGGGTCACTGAGCGGACACTCACGCAGACCCAGTTGGAGGGTCAGTGGTCTTAACTAGCCTTAACCACCTCAGCTAGAGCTGGACACAGCTGACTCCATGTTCCTGGAAAACAGCTCTGGCAAACATCTTATTAGGCTGTGAGCCACTTGGAGGACATGCAAGTCTTTGATAGCAATAAATAAAACAACCTGGATTAGTGAAGGTAGGTAGCAGGTGAAATGGACTGAACTAATGATTACCCAAAGTTCCAGTATGTTCTCTCTCCCTCCCACCCCAGTCAGCTCAAGATAATTTTGTCTTTACCTGCTCGGATTTTCCCTTTTCCCTACTCCCTAAGAATAGAATTTAGTCCTTAGTAATCAAGCTAGACAATGTTTGTGATAACCCTGGAAACAGGGGTGCAGAGGAGGAGGCCCTGAGCTGTAGGAGGAAACAGCATCAGAGTTCAGGAGTTCCCTGGCGGCTCAGTGGGTTAAGGATCCAGCATTGTCACTGCGATCACTCTGGCTGCTGCTGTGACGCAGGTTTCATCCCTGGCCCGGGAATTTCTACATGCCATGGACGTGCCCCCCCACCCCCCCAAAAAGGAAAACAAAGAGCTCAGAGCTATTTTGACAAGAAAGGTGATCTGGAGCACTCACTATCTGGTGGAAAAAGAGACAAGAGAGATTCTGGAAGGGTTTGAGGTGTCATGAATTTGTTCCCCATTAATATTCCTTCATTTTTTTGCAAAGCAAAAAAAAAAATCATAATTTGGCTTGAAATAAGTTGAATTAATTTCGGAGTGTGTGGTTTTGAATGTGTCTCAGTACATAAACGGAGTCATATTGAGCCTCAAAATGTACCTGGGTTACACCCAGATCTTCAGCGCCCAGGACAGTCGCTGACACATACCAGGTATTTCCACCTGTGGCTGGACTGACTGCCAGAACCCAGGCAGCCCGGCAAATGCCGCAATACCGGCTCTTGTGTCTGAGCCAGTCCATCATCCCAGCCACAGTGATGTCACAGTGGAGGAGCCATTGTAACAAGGTGCAGGAATGTGAAGAGAAATGCTCAGTCCAATAATAGATAATCTTAGGGGTCTATTTTCAGCCTTCAATGGTCCCATGGAAGTGGTTTTGTTATTATATGACAATCACCTCACACACACACACACACACACACACACACACACACATTTCACTTTTTTTTTTTTTTTGGTCTTTTTGTCTTTTCTAGGGCCGCACCTGCGGCATATGGAGGTTCCCAGGCTAGAGGTCTAATCGGAGCTACAGCTGCCAGACTAGCCACAGCCATAGCAATGCAGGATCCGAGCTGTGTCTGAGACGTACACCACAGTTCAAGGCAATCCTTAACCCACTGAGTGAGGCCAGGGATCGAACCCGCAACCTCATGGTTCCTAGTTGGATTCATTAACCACTGAGCCACGACGGGAACTTTTGTAATTTTTTTTTAATCTCTCTCTCTCTTTCCTTTTAGGGCCACACCCACGGCATATAGACATTCCCAGGCTGGGGTCAAATTGGAGCTGTAGCTGCCGGCCTACACCACAGCCCCAGCAACACCAGATCCGAGACACATCTGCGACCTACACACAGCTCACAGCAACGCTGGATCCTTAACCTGCTGAGCAAAACCAGGGATCAAACCCACATCCTCATGAGTACTAGTCAGGTTCATGACTGCTGAACCAGATGTGAACTCCACACACAGCTCATTTAAATGAAGACAATCAGATGCTCTCTCTGGAGCGTGGAGTTGGGACTAACACACTGGTCCCAGCCTGGACTGGTTGGCTCGGACCGGCTGGCAGAAACCTGTCTGTAGAAGGAGAAGGAAAGACTGGCGAAGGAGCGAACAATCAGGAGGCCTGTGTACGCAAGATTCCCGGAAATTGCTTTCTCAGAGATGTCCCTTTTGGCCAGAGCTAGTTTGAGATGACTTTTTCTTCACTGCAACCAAAGTAGCCTTGACCAAGGCAATGGCCTGGGTGTTATGAGCCCCAGGCCCTCAGCACTGCTGCTGGCTGCCCTTTTGTCTTCCTCAGCCCCACAGCCCTGGGAAGCAGCAGGAAGAGCTCCAGACTCAGCAGGGTCTTCCAGGCCAGTCCAGCACCTCCTGCCCTAACTTGGGCAGAGGGGAGAAGAGGGTGAGCCCTCACCAGGACACCAGGGAGAAGAAAAACACCTCCAAACAGCTGGGCAGCCGAACCAGCAGAGGAGAGAGGCATCCCCTTTTCTAGCAGCTGGCAGACACTCTGCGAGAATGTTAAAAATAACCAGACGCAAAAATAAGACTTAACTTGGCACTAGCTTTGCCCTCAGGAAAACTGAACTCAAAGATGAAAATGCGAAGGATTGAAGAGAAAGCCTTCTGGGGACCCAATAAAAGAAGCCAGTGCTACCTGACTACCATTTTTCTTAAAGTCAGGAGAAGAATCTTTCTCTAACATGACTTTATTCTTACATGAGATTTAAAAAAAAAAAAGTGAAAAACAAACAAACTGGGACTTCCCTTTGTGGCTCCGTGGTAACAAACCCAACTAGTATGCATGAGGACAAAGGTTTGATCCCTGGCCTCGCTCAGTGGGTTAAGGATCTGGTGTTGCTGTGAGCTGTGGTGAAGGTCACAGACGAGGCTCAGATCCCGAGTTGCTGTGGCTGTGGTATAGGCCGGTGGCTGCAGCTCTGATTGGACCCCTAGCCTGGGAACTTCCAAATGCTGAGAGTGCGGCCCTAAAAAGCAGGGGGGGAAAAAACCCCACCAATCCTGCACACCAGTGGTCAGGTGGCCCTGCCCTTGAAGGCCTGGGGAAGCGGGAGCCCATCCATGGATAGGCTGTCGCGAACGCCTTAGAGGTCTCCTTACAGGAAAGCAGCTCACAAGTCCTTGGCGGAACCAGAGGAGACATCATTTGTAAAACTTGGCTGTGATAGAAGGCAAAGTTCTTTTTTTTTTGTCTTTTTAGAGCCGTACCCACGGCATATAGAAGTTCCCAGGTGGGGAGTCAAATCAGAACTACACCTGCTGGCCTACACCACAGCCAGAGAAACACCAACCTGAGCTGCGTGTGCAGCCTACACTGCAGCAACCCTGGATCCTTAACCCACTGCACGGGGCCAGGGATCAAACCTGCATCCTCAGGGACACTGTCAGGTCCTTAACCCACGAAGCCACAACAGGAACTCCTGAATGCGAAGTTCTTAAAAGACGAAAAAAACCAAGTCAGGAGGTATTTTAAAAATTATTGTTCTATAAAAAACGTAGTGGGAAGAAAACGATGAGGTTCTGCGTAGTTCTTCATGCACTTCTCTTGCACGGCCCTGGGGTGTCATAAGTCAGAGACGCGAGGAACAGACGGATGGCCCAGCCTGGGGGAGCCCGCCCCCGCCGCCCACCCCCGCCAGTCCCCATGGCTTGTGTCACGTTCCCACCGTTCCCACCGAGGCCTTTGGAAGATGATGTTACACCCTCTCCCTTCTTCAGTGGGCATGTTAACAACATAATAACCATGAGCTAAGGTCTCACAGAGGCCCCACAATCAACCCAGCTCCCTTTACATCTGTTTTTACAGAGCGGAGCTTAAGACTGTATTGCAAAAGGGATTCTGCTGCTAAAAAGAGGCTTGGAAACGCTTGCGGACGGCACCGCAGATGGCAGGGGAGGGATTTTCATTTCTTTGCAAGATGGCCAGCCCCCCCACCTGCCACCCCCACGGCCCCAATTGTACTTGTGAAGGGAAGCAGCAGCCCTGCGTTTGCACCTTCTCCCACTTTTACAGAGAAGATTGTTCAGAGAAAAAGTCCAGATGCTTCAGGCTGAAGCTCTGACCAGAAACTTCTGCTTTAAAGAAACAGTAATTTTGAAGCTCCTGCTGGCAGGTGTGTGTTTTCCAAGATGGTGACTTCCAAGCAGGTCTTTGTCTGAAGAGAAGATACTAACTGGCCTTTTGGTTGTGAAAGGTGAAACCCAGGGCACCCCTTGAAGGAGGAGATTGAGGCAAAAGAAGGAAATTTCCAGTTTCTCCTAGAATTTGGGGGAGGAGGGAGTGAGGAGGTGGCCTGGAGTTGGGGAAGCTGGGAGGGGAACAGGGAACTCAGGAGAGGGACTGGGGCTGGCACCGAGGGTCGGCCCGTCTGAGGCTGTCTGCAGGGGGGTGGGAGGTGAGTTTTAGGAACAGCGATGACAGATACTCAAGTTCATGGTCTGTGCTGAATATTGCTTGTCTCCAAACCTTCAGAAAAAGCTGTGTCACAAAGGGATGCCTATGTGAATGTTCTGGAACACGCCAGGGGCTGCAACAGCACAGAGTGGGAGCAAGAAGGTGGGCAGGAGGAGGCCTGGACAGGGTTCTGTGTGACGATCAGCTTCCCACTCGTGTTCCAGAACTCCTGCCTTCCCCGCGGGGGTCCTGGACTTACCACATTAATGTGGTAATAGAGGGAGATTTATTTTGGAGTTTCAAACAAATGGTGATCCCGAAGTCTGGTGAATTTGGGGGTAACTGCCTCTGGCAGGGTAGCTCTAATTAATATCTCTCTTCCCTTTAATCTCTTCACCTTTTCTCATTTCCATTTTTCACATCTTATGTCTTTATTTTCAAGGCAATGATATATTTCTTCTCAACACAAACTTGGTCTCTGCTTTTTATTTTGAGCATTCTTTCTCTGTATCTCTCCAGATGAACAAAGAAGCTGCCATTCTATCATTATTCCTCAGAGGGACGAGCCCTGGCTGGAACCCTAATGCCTACCATGAAACAAACCCTGACAGAGAGCCTACGGGGCATCTCCAGGCCCGGCACTGGGCATGAAGGAGTTGATGATGCACTTTAGAGGCTGCTGAATAAATCATAGCTTTCACTTCCTCTTTGATCCAAAAGTTATAGGTGAGGTAGGTGTGTGTGTGTTTGTGTGTGTGTGTGTGTGTGCGTGCATGCACACGTGCGTGTGCTTCAAAGGACAACATAAGGAAGTGAAAAGACAATCCACACAATGGGAAAAGGTTTTTGCAAATTGTACATCTGATAAGAAGCTTGTATCTTGAATATATAAAGAACTCAATACTTTTCAAAACCCAATGACCCAATTTTCAAAAACAAGCAAAGAATCCAAATAGGCATTTCCCCAAAAAGGTATATGAATGGTCAAAAGCAAATGAAAACATGCCCAATATCATCAGCCATCAAGAAAATGAAAATCAGCAGTTCCTGTTGTGTCACAGTGGAAGCAAATCCGACTAGTATCCATGAGGCTGTGGGTTTGATCCCTGGCCTTGCTCAGTGGGTTGGGGAAACTGGGTTGCCGTGAGCTGTGGTGTAGGCTGGCAGCTGTAGCTCCGATTCGACCCCTCGCCTGGGGACTTCCACATGCAGAATGGAAAAAAAAAGAGACACAATAACAAGTGTTGACAAAGATGTGGAGAAATGGGACATCACACACTCCTGGTCTAAAATGGTGCAACCACTTTGGAAAACAGCCTGGCAGTTCTTCATAAGGTTAAGCATAGAGTCACCATTTGAACCCACTGAAACGTATCCACACAAAAACATGTCCACAAATGTTCATTCTTAGCAGCACTATTCAGAACAACCGAAAAGTGCAGACAACCCAAATGTCCATCAACTGACGATTGGGTGAACAAAATTTTGTAACTTTATACCAAAGAACTGGTCCATACAGTGTGGAATGAAGAGCACATACGTGCCACAACGTGGATGAACCTTGAAAACAGCGCACTGAGCGAAAGAAGCCAGGCACCAAGCACCACAACTGTACCCTCTGTTTATAAGAACCATCCTGGAGTTCCCCTCTTGGCTCAGTGGATACAAACCCGACTAGCATCTATGGGGACACGGATTTGATCCATGGCCTTGCTCAGTGGGTTAAGGATCTGGCATTGCCATGAGCTGTGGTGTAGGTCACAGATGTGGCTTGGATCTGGTATTGCTGTGGCTGTGCCGTAGGCTGGCAGCTACAGCTCTGATTCGACCCTTAGCCTGGGATGCAGAACCTGCGATACAGGAGGCTCACGGTAAGGGAACTGAGTATCTGGATTTTAGTGTCCATGGGAGTGGGAATGATAGGAGTGCTGGTGGCTGATCCCAAGGGAATATGGAGGGACAACTGTATATATAGATATACAGTTATTTATAATATATATATATATACACACACACATGCACAAATTTATCTACATATATGTGTAGATATACTTGTATATAGGTATATGTGTGTGTTTATATATATCCATCTCAAATACATGTTAATGTGTGTGTGTGTGTGTGTGTGTGTGTGTGTGTGTGTATTGAGTGCTTAAATGTGCCAGGTACTATGCTGAATATTTTACCCACACGAGCTCCAGTCTTTATGTCTCCACAGGGTCGCTATTTCCAATTCACAGTGAAGGTGCCAGGCCCATAAGAATTTAATTCCAGGCGAGTAATGAAGGATCTGGGGGCTGACTCCAAGGCTTTCTGGCTCCCCAAAGCCTGCTCCATTGCACTCTATCACGGTGTCTTTTTTTATTGCTTTTCTTTTCTTTTTTTTTTTTTTTTTTGTCTTTTTGCCATTTCTTGGGCCACTCCCACAGCATATGGAGGTTTCCAGGCTAGGGGTCAAATCAGAGCTGCAGCCACCGGCCTACGCCAGAGCCACAGCAACGCGGGATCCAAGCCGCGTCTGCAACCTACACCACAGCTCACGGCAACGCCCGATCGTTAACCCACTGAGCAAGGCCAGGGACCGAACCCGCCACCTCATGGTTCTTAGTCGGATTCGTTAACCACTGAGCCATGACAGGAACTCCTATTGCTTTTCTTTACACAAATTACATTTCCTTTGACAAGGACTTCTGGCCATTTTTCTCCTCATGTCCAATCCAGACGGATGTCAGTAAAAGACCATTCTGCTGGAAAGTGTCCTTCCTTACGTTATTGTCTCATTTAGGCAGGTAACACTTTACTAGTGAACCTAAGACATAGAAAACTCAGGAAAAATTAAAATTACTCTCAAAAGGACTCAAAAAAGGGAATAAAGTGAAAGACGACGTAACTGAATAAAATCATTGAATATAAGAAAGCTAGCAAATTTCCCTCTAATTAATCCTCATTAATGTACTTAATTATAATAAATATTCCTGTGGGATTTTTTTAAACTTGTCCAAATTATCCTAAAGTTCACCAGAAAGAAAAAAAGCATTATTTGAATAGCTATAATTAAAAAAAAAAACAGAATGAGAGGCTCTTGTTCTACATAATATTAAATACGATTATAAAGCTATGCCAAAGACGTCGGAAAGTAGAAGGGCAGAGTCTGATACATATGCCCAGGGAACAAAACAGATGCCGTGAAAAAAAATTCAAGTTATAGGAGATTTAAATATTAAGTGATATGTAAATCTGTGAAGAAAGAGAAGTTTGCTTAATAAATGAGGCTGAGATGGTTAATTATTTGGGGAAAAATTGGACTTAGGTCCTCACTAAATAAAACTTTAAATCCTCTGTATACTAAAACCACTATAAATGAAATTTAAAGACAAACCAGACTGAGAAAACTTTACAACAAATACATGATCAATAGTTTTTTTGTTTGCTTTGTTTGTTTTTTATTTTGTCTTTTTGTATTCTTCTAAGGGCCGCACTCGAGGCATATGGAAGTTCCCAGGCTAGGGGTCCAATCGGAGCTGTAGCCACCAGCCTACGCCAGAGCCCCAGCAACACAGGATCCAAGCTGCATCTGTGACCTACACCACAGCTCATGGCAACGCCAGACCCTTAACCCACTGAGCGAGGCCAGGGATCAAACCCGCAACCTCATGGTTCCCAGTCAGGTTCATTAACCAATGAGCCAGGACGGGAACTCCTGATCAATAGTTCTGATTTATATTGGGCTCTTGCAAATCATGAAGAAACTATTAACATCTCTGATGGACAAAGGACACGTGTAGCCTAAAAAAATATTAAATAGAAATAGCCAATAAACCTCTAAACTAGAGTTCAATCTGTAGTAATTATGGTAATACAAATAAAAACAATAAAAAAATATGGACTCAACTGTCCAATGACAGTTTCCTATTTGTTGTTTTTCATTGTAATAGCAAATTTTGACAAAGTTTTAGAAAAACATCCACATAGCTATAGTAGGGTATATAAAGCCATGAAAATATTCTGGAATCAATAGATTTACAAGGAGATCCTGCTGAATAGCATTGAGAACTTTGTCTAGATACTCATGTTGCAATAGAAGAAAGGCTGGGGGAAAAATGTGATTGTAATGTATACATGTAAGGATAACCTGACCCCCTTGCTGTACAGTGGGAAAATTAAAAAAAATTTAAAAAAAAAGAAAATATTCTGGAATCAACTTGAAAATATACATCAAAAGTGTTAAAAATATTTATTTACTTTTATCCAACAATAATAGTACTAGGATTTTTTTTTTTTTTTTTTTTTGGTCTTCTTAGGGCCACACCCGAGGCATGGAGGTTCCCAGGAAGGGGGTCAAATCAGAGCTACAGCTACCAGCCTACACCACAGCCACAAGCAACATGGGGACAAGCCGCGTCTGACCTACACCACAGCTCACGGCAACACCAGATCCACAACCCACTGAGTGGGGCCAGGGATGGAACCCACATCCTCATGGATCCTAGTCAGGTTGTTATTTTCCTTTTAAAAATGGAAAAAGGAAAGGTAAGGGGAAAAAAAACCTATAAAGACACAAAGAGGAGATTAGTCCATCACATTAGGGTACGACCATTGTATAAACTCCTTTACAGCCTTTAAAATTATGATGTGAAACAGAACTGGCAAAATGTTTCAACATACAGGTCTTCTGGAGTAGGCACCACAGAGAGCTGTGTCAAGAAAGAGTCTGAGGTCTTATCTGGATGGGAGCACTGTCGTAACTGGGGGGATACTTGTCCACCCTTGTGGTAGAAGGGCCCTTCCATAGCGATATGGAAAGATGGTCTATTTGTGTGTCAGATAAAATTCTATGACTATATACATTAACAAAGACAGATATGATGCAATAACAAGGACACGTCACCCCTGTAGTCTTCTTCCCCTAAGTCCCAAACTCAAATCTAATCATGAGGGAAGACATCAGACAAATCCAAACTGAGGAATATCCTGCAAGATCCCCGATCAGTCTTCTTCAAAGGTGCCAAGGTCAAGAAAACCAGGGAAAGACCAAGACAGTCATGGGCTGAAGAAGATTAAGGAAACACTCAGACTAAATGCAATACGGAGTCCTGGATGTAATCCTGAAACAGAGAAAGAACACTGATGGGCAAACTAATAAAATGCTAATAAAATCTGTAATGTAGTTAATAATACCAGAGCAAACTTCTTATGTTTTATAAATGCACCATGTTGATAGAAGATGTTAGCATGATGGGAAGCTGGTGGGTATGTGGGAACTCTGCACTCTCTCTGCCACTTTTCTATAAATTTAAAATTATTAAGAAATTAATGAGCGGATGGAGTTCCACTGTGGCTCAGCAGGTTAAGAACCTGACATCGTGTCCGTGAGGATGCGGGTTTGATCCCTGGCCTTGCTCAGTGGGTTAAAGATCTGGCGTTGCCATGAGCTGTGGTGTAGGTCGCAGACACAGCTCGGATCTGGCATTGCTGTGGCTGCGGTGTAGACCGGCGGCTACAGCTCCCATTAGACCCCTAGCCTGGGAACCTCCATAGGCCATGGGTGCAGCCCTCAAAAAGAAAAATTAGTGAAAAAAAAGTATAAAGATGAATGAATCATTAAGCAAGTATTTAAACTAGTATAATTCTACTTGGCCTTTTTTTCTAATAATCAAGACAAATTAAAAAAAAAAAAAAAGACTAGACATATCCACAGCAAAAGGCTAATAAATGTTAGCCCACGGCAGAAACAGGTGATTTTACTATGTTTCTCAATTTCCCTCCATGAATATATTTATTAATTTTGTAATAATTTCTAAAAATAAAACATTATGTTAAAAATCAAGTGGGAAAAAAGGGACCTAGCTCTGGTGTGGACCCGAGAGGGCCTGGAGGCTAGAAGATGGCCCCCCTTGTAATCGGGTCTGGAGCTCAGGAGAAATGAGCGGCCTGCAGCTTTCTAGGGAAGGCAAGCATTGGAATGCAAAGCTCGTTCAGGCTCTGATACCCACTGGGGGACACAAAGGCCTTCTTTTGGCAGGAAGTGCACTCCCTGCGTGAGCAAGAAAAGCATCTTGCCTGGGTCGTCGCCTCTCTGGGTCAGGAGGTAGGAAAGGTTTTCCAGGCTCAGGGGGCCTGTTGCCAATCACCAAAAGGGAAATGCCAGGAACGTGATCTGGCTGCCAGGCCTGAACAGGGCAAATGTGCAGGTGGGTGGTGGGCGGGGCAAGACGGCTCTGTCCAATGGGGATGATGACATGCCAGGTCCCGCAGTGAAGGTGAGTTTAAGGTGGCACAGTGACAAGTGTAGGAAGCATGGCTGTTCTCACACAGCAGTGGGAGGCTCACTGGTGAGTTTAGAAGCAACCAGACTTGCAGGGCAAGTTGTCGGCAAAGCACAAAGAGGTAATATTTCTCTTCCCACCTTCCAAAGGTTTTTTTTTTTTTTGTCTTTTTGCCTTTTCTAGGGTCGCTTCCATGGCACATGGAGGTCCCCAGGCTAGCGGTCTAATCGGAGCTGTAGCCGCCAGCCTATGCCAGAGCCACAGCAACGCGGGATCCGAGCCACATCTGCAACCTACACCATAGCTCACGGCAACGCCAGATCCTTAACCCACTGAGCAAGGCCAGGGATCGAACCCGAAACCTCATGGTTTGGTTCCTAGTCGGATTCGTTAACCACTGAGCCACGACGGGAAATCCAGCACATTCATTCATAAAGCCAATGTTTATTGAGCATCTTTTTTTTTTTGGTTTGTTTATTAAGCATCCCTTTTTTTTTTTTTTTTTTGGCTTTTTAGGGTAGTGCCCATTGCATTTGGAGGTTCCCAGGCTAGGGGTCGAATCGGAGCTACAGCCACCAGCCTATGCCACAGCCACAGCAATGCAGGATCCAAGCCACATCTGCAACCTACACCAACCATAGCTCACGGCAACACTGGATCCTTAGCCCACTGAGCAAGGCCAGGGATTGAACCCGAAACCTCATGGTTCCTAGTCAGATTCATTTCCGCTGGGCCACACTGGGAACTCCTGAGCATCTATTTTGTACCGATTGCAACAATCCCAGCTTGCCCTCCTTAGGCAAACCAAGAAACAGAGAGAGGCAGACCAAAGTGGGGGCCCAAAAGAAACAGAGCATCACAGTAAAAAGGGTGCTGAGCCCATGACTTAGAGAGGTCCCCAGGCAAACCAGCAGCATCGCATTTCATGGGACATGGCCTTGGTTTTTCCAGATTCAGTGCCCTCTTCCTTTAAACAGGGCGGGGATGGGAACTATAGCAAAAGAAGAGGTCTTTTCAGAGCCAAAAGGAAAACTCAGATTCCACTCTACCATCAGGAACCTTCTCTAACTGCTATGGAATCATGGCCTAAGGGCAAAGGTCAAATGATAGATGCTTTTCTGACTATCATGAATGACTAGCTAGGAAGTGTCCAAGAGGACTTTTAAAGAGTTGAGGTGGCAGAGCATGTGGAAGTCCTGAGACCTGGAGTTCGTTCCCAAAGCCCCAGTTTCCTGTTTTATCTAGTGGATGGTCATAGTACCTACCTCCTGGGTCACTGCAAGGACAAAAGAGATTATATATATGCCGCGTTGAGCACTTGGCTGGCATGTATTAGGGCTCAACAAATATTAAAAATCAATTTACTACTGAAGCACTGTGACATGTTGATGTGTTAAATTCCATCACATTAACTTTCCCAACTGAAAATATGACCATGTTCCAGGTACATAAGAATTCTTACTTCATTAAAACACATGTTATTAAATATTCTTGAATTTTAAAAATTCATACTCAGCATTTGTGTATTTGTGTACTTGCCAGCTGACAAGCAGGATCAGCTACCACAAGTGTATAAAATCTCTTTGAAAAAGAAACTGAACTTGAATCCATTCTATCGACTGACATAATTTCCTAGTGACATGGGACGATGCACTCCTTTGGGACCCTCCAGCAGTGTAGAGTCTAAAAGCCACTGGATTGGACAAAACATTTATAACCACCGTCTTGGAGCTTAAGGAGAACCAGTTAGGATTTGCAATGAGGCCATGAAAATCACCCTGCTTTCTGCCAACCTAAGAACGCACTAAATCTGAGAAATCCTAGAACTCAAGGGAAACAGTGCAAATGCTGAGGCTGGTGAGCTTGGCAGAGAGACACAGGTCCTGCTGTGGACAGGACCTCATCCTCTGTCTTTCCAAGTGACAGGACACTTTTGAGAGTGAAAGGGGCCCTATTAACAACCCTTCTGGGACAGCAGATATGCACACACGGCTTGTCCCTGACAAACTGGGGACACACAGTCACCTCCTCCACAGGCAGCCAAGCCCCTGGAGTACATCTTGCAGCAGAACAAGCATGGAATTTTCCAAAAGAAATTTGGAATTTCCAAAAGGGTTCGGGGGTAAATACCAGAGGAGGCTTCCAAAGCCTTCTTTCCATAATTACCAAAATAATTCAATCCAGTCCACGAGCCAGTCTTTAAATGACATTCCTGTGCCAGTTGTGGTGACCTGGGGACCCAGAGGAGAACAGGAGCCATGCGTGGGAGAGACGAAGATTTCTGCCCACACGAGCAGTTTAGAGTGACCAGCCCCAGACCAGAGGCAGCAGACAAGCCACAGAGTATGGGGTGGGGGCTGTGGAGGGGAGGTGGGGAGCCGGGGTTGGGGGAATCCACCTGGGGAGGCCAGGGGGCTTGGCCGAGGAGAGTACACCCGCACGCTGAGGCTAGATGGCGGGGCGGCCAGGAGGCAGGCAAGGAGGGGACATTGCTGGTGGACATGCAGGCTCAGGACCTGCAACAAGGGGCAATTTGGAGATCAGAGTCAGTGCTTTCAAGGGAGAGGCTGAGTAGGAGAACCAAAACTGGGGGCCGACGCCAGGCCTGCCCTCAGGGAACTGTGGGAATTGGAGCAAGAACACAAAGCAAGGGCCCTGGCCTCCAGCCCCTGACCCATCCCCACCCCCACCTCCTGTTTCCTAACACACATGGGTGGACAGCTCGGCCGGGTGCCCTCACAGCAGCTTGCAGACGGCCACCCCTTGGCTGCCCCTTGGGTGCACAACCAGGGTGAACACTGGCTGCACAGTGGTCTTTCAAGAAGACGGAACCAGTGGGGAGGCCCCACAGCCTCAGAAGCAGCTCAGGGCCCTTGCGCGGGTATTTCAGCATCCCAGGTAAGCAGGGCGTGGTCTCAAAAGGAGCACACAGGCTCCAGGTAGGGAGGCTCTAAGCCCCAAGGACTCCTTGGGGAGGGGTTCCTGGGGAGTCAGGGCAGGGTCTTCGGAAGCGCAGAGCCCAGGGCAGGAGATGTGATCACCCAGGACCCACAGCCATGTTTATCAGAACTTGCCCCCACCCCCTGGTCCTGACCACCCCCGCCCCACGCACACCCCATCATCCTCAGGGAACCTGGCTTTGCCAGGAGCACGTTTACAAATGATCCTGCTAGACTCGAGGGCTGGACCTCCTCGCTGGCCTTTAAGAAGACTCTCAGTTCCAGAAGCTTCCCTCAAGTGTGTGACAATCTCTAGAACCTCACCTGGAGGCCCCATCAGAGCTCTCGACTCTTACCTGGAAAAGACACCAATGCCCAAGACTCAGCCAGCCCAGAAGTTCGAGAGATGAAATTTGTTGAAGTTTCCAGGTTCAGGTTCCACGGTGCGTTCTGCATTGGAGACATCCAGGACCACCTCAGAGGTGAGGGGTCGTCACTTCTGCCTGCAGCTAGCACTTAAAAAAAAGAAAGGAAAAAAAAAGAGCTATTTTGCCTTTTTTCATTAAGAAGTGTGACTATTTCTTGGGAACCTCCAGGAAATGCTCTGTCCCCAAACCTTCCTCTACACACTTTCTTGAGAAGAAATTCACACATCTTGCCCTCTAGTCATCACACCCCGAAGGGGCCAGGCCCCACCCCACTCAGGATAAGGGTGTGAGCATGACAGACACCCTTGGGGGCTTCCATCCTCATCGTGGAAGCATGACTCGGTTATTTATTGTGTTGTAACTATGAGGAAGGAAAAAACCTACATGGAGAGTACACCTGGGCGACCTGCCCTAGTCGGAATGGGTCTTCCCTGGAGACGGCCCGTGGAAGCTGATCGGCAGGACAAGCAAGCTTCACTGGGGGTGAGGGCGGCTGGGGAGGTGGGGTGCAGAACGGCCCCGGCAGGGAGTCTCTAGGGAGGAGAACCCAAGAGACCGGCGTGGCTGGAGCGTGGAAAGAGGCGAGGGAGGGATAGGGGGCAGGTGGGGCGGGGGCAGGTGGGGCGGGGGCGTGGGGGGGAGGTGGGGCGTGGGGGGGGAGGTGGGGCGTGGGGGGGGCAGGCAGAGCTCAACCTGCGGGAGGGGGAACGAGAGCGTCTGTCAATCGACTGTTGCTGCGTGAGGAGTGACTCCAAACTTGGCAGCTTCAAACCACAAAATGTATTATGCGCACAATTTCCGAGGGCGGCGAGCCCACAGCGCTGGGCGGTCTGGCTCCGTGCCTCCCACGAGGCTGCAGCCCCTGAAGGCTCCGAGGGATCTGCCTCCGGGAAGGCTTGCCGGCTGGGCTGCTGCCTGGAGTCCTCAGGTCTCCGCCTCGGAGTGTCCCCACGAGGTAGCAGATGGCTTCTTCCAGAGTGAGCAAGCGGAGAGAGGGCCTGAGAATGGAAGCCACCACCCTTTATGGCCTAATCTCAGAAGTAACAGGCCATCCTTTCTGCCGTCTCATGGGCCAGGAGCTGGTCACAAGTCCAGTCCACACCTGAGGGAGGGCGTTATGTAAGCGTGACAACAGCAAGATGTGGGGACCATTTGGGGTCATCTTGGAAGCTGGCCTCATACTCAGATTCTCATTTAAAAAAAAAAATACCCATAAAGGAATTTTCTAGGATGATAGAAATGTCTATATAACATGATAGAGGTTACATGACTGTAAACCTTTGCCCAAATGTGTTTAAGTCTGACTCTTAGATGCATTATTATTATTTTTAAAAAAACACTACTTCTGGAAAACAGAGGGAGATGTCATTCCCTCTATTCTGCCTGTCGAATACAAATAAAAACCCTGAACATTATATACAAAATAAACATGAGAAGGGGGAGGGGGAGGGGGCAAGGGAGGGGGAGGGAGGTACAAACTATTGGGTGTGAGACACACTCAAGGGTGTCGTGTACAACACGGGGACTAGAGCCAAGAGTGTGTAACAGCCGGAGATGGAAAGTAACCTTCAAAATTTGTATGAAATAAAAAAAAAAATCAAGATGGCTGGGAATACAATAAACGTAATAAATTCCTCTTGCAACAGAGTTGAGTAGCAGTAGTAAGAATGTGGAAGATATTGGGAGAAGAATGCAATGTTATCCCTTCGGAATAAAAAGGGATAAAATATTAAAATAGGGGATAAAATTATTTAAAATAATAGGGATAAAATATCAAATAATGGGGATAAAATATTCAAATAGTGATAAGAAGATTCTGAAAGGGGGAGAGAAGGTGGCTGACTAGCTAGGCACCAGAACAATGCATTGGCGTGATCCCTGGGTTTTCTTTTTGTCTCACAGACCCCAGACTTGGAGCTGAAGGAGGCGGCAGCCTGAAACGTCCATAACCGACACCCAAAAACCCAAGGGAAGCCCGCTTCCTCCAGCCGCAGGACCAGGAAGGGGCGCCGGCTAGATAGAAAACTTTTAGACAACCACCCTGGACTCCAGCCAAACACCACAGAAAACCTGCAGCCCCACAACCCGGGTGAATCTCCAAAGAACTGTGCTGAGTGGGAAAAAGAACCAAAGAGCCAGGGGCTAAGAGTTACACATTGTGTGATTTCACTTCTGTAACCCTCTCGAGATAACAAATTCATAGACATGAAATAAAGCTTGGCGTTATTCTAACAGCAGCTGAGGAAGGAGAGGGAGCGAGAAAAGGCTATGACTCTACAGGGCAGCATGAAGGATCCCTGCGAGCTGGCCTTGCTCTGTGTCCCCGCTCAGTTGTCAGCACGCTGGTGTGACACTGTGCTGCAGTTTGGGGATTGCTACCATTGGGAACGACTGACTAAAGGGTGCAGGGGATTTCTTAGGGTTATTTCTCTCCATGTGCATTATCTCGAACAATTGCATGTGAATCTATAATTAGTTCAACATAAATGTTTCTATTTTACAAAAGAGCCACCTATGTCATGATCTCACTTACATGGCATTTTGGGAAAACGAAAACAAGGAGTTCCCACTGTGGTTCACCAGGTTAAGAACCCGACATAGTGTCCGTGAGGATATGGGTTCAATTCTTAGATATGGTTGTCTAAAAGTTGATCAGTGGGTTAAGGATCTGGCGTTGCCATGAGCTGTGGTGTAGGCTGGCAGCTGCAGCTCCGATTCGACCCCTAGCCTGGGAACTTCCACACGCCACGGGTGCAGCCACTCAAAAACAAAAACGAAAACAAAAAGGGGCAGAAAAAGAGATGTGCCTTGCAGGACCCGAGGGTATGACTGGCTTGCAGCTGAGTCTAAAGGGGCACCAGGAAGCCTTCCGGAGTGAGAGAAATGTTCCAGATCCTGATTGTGGTGGCAGTTCCTGACTATATGTGGTTACCCAAACTCAGAATTGTGCACTAAAAAGGATGAATTGAACTGCATATAAATTATACCTCCATATAGCTGTTTGTTTTTTTAAAATCATGTGTGCAAAGAACTGATTTTTCTCATCTTTCTGGCCTCTGAACCCTTTCTTCAAAAGAAATCTCATGTGGGTTTTTGAACCGGTAAAACAGATGAAATTGGGGTCCTCACTTGAACTGAGTTGGGGACGCCCTGCCCCCCACCATCGCAGGCGGCCCCAGTGCCTCAGAAGGTTCTAAGTCACAGCAGGAGGCTCATCAATCCCCGGCTCTGTGAGTTGTGCGACCCAAGGGTGACCATGGAAATGGCTCCAATTCGTGAGCCACATTTCCTAGTCAGCACCTTGGAAGCTCTGAAGGTGGCTCCATTCTCCTGGATGTAAGGCTGAGGCAATGGGTCTTCACTGTGACCTCAGGGTAGCATTGAGAAAGGACCGGGGGTTGGGGGGCAGCCAGGGGTCACGTTAAAAGGAGGCCCAGAGGCACTCAGCTAACAATCAGGGGACTGCTTTGGTGATGCTGGCACAGATGACAATGGCTGAGTCCAGAGAGAGTAAGCAATGGTCCTTGCACGTGGGACAGCCCCGGCCAGCTGCCCACACCCACCGGCTTTCAGTCTGCCCCTGCTCCAAATGGGAAGTTTAGGGGAAAGAGCTTATCTTACAACGTCCTTAGAGGCAAGAGGCTCTCGTGAGACATCTACATTTTTTTTAGCTCCATCCTTAAAGAGAATCTCCCAAGAAAGGGATTCCTGCAGATGCTTCTGGGATGAGTTCCATCAGCACTGAGTCTGCACTTTCTGGATGACCCAGTGAATCCTGTATCCTCTGACTTACCCCATTCCCAGCTGTCACCTTTAGAGTCTCCTTCTCTTGGATGCTTTTAACTAAACCAGCTTTAGGTGATGGAAATTTGTGAGTCTGGTGTTGATCAAGAGGGTCTCCCCAAACTGCCACATAGTCAAAGGGTAGAGCCTAGGTCACTCCGTTCTAAGAACCAGAGCCTGGGGAGCGGGATCCCCCTTTGCCAGACTCACAACTTCCCTGGCTACCTTCAGCCCCTGCTAGACATGTGCTGGAAAGGAATGCCTTTGGAGACAGAAATGGCCCGGTCGCCATGGTGATGAAGATGTGCTACTTACATTTTACAGGATGTCCTACATATTTAGCAACAACGATTAGAAAGGCTGCAGTTGCATTCAGCTTGGGCACATGACTGGCTGGTCGGAGCATCCTGAACAAAGTGTATTCCCCATGGAAGGACTTGGATGAAATTTTGGTGAGGTCTAAAGCCCTCTCCATGGCACAGCCCTGTCTCTCTAACAAGTCTGACTTGGGGGAGGCAGCGGGGTAGGGCGAGCCTGTGTAGCTAAGACAGTCATGAGGATGGAAGGAAGGCTGGAGATGCTGAGGATGTGTAAGCAATGGAAGCGTTTCCCAACTTTCAATTCCTGGAACCACATTATTGAGACGAAATGCTCTCCAAGGACTGCTGATTTAACTCCATGACCCACGTTCCCATTTGTTCTCTGGGCAACAAGATGAAAGCTTATTATCTTAGCAGTTGTATAGTGGGCAGGCCTCGGGAAAATCCTCTCCTTGAGGCCTCAGACTCTCTCATACGGCTTGCTACTTAATGATACTTTCTTCCCCTTATTTTGAAAATAGCTGACATTAACAGTCTTCTATGCTGGCTGGAGAGAGTGATGGATAGTAATAACATTTTGATTATTTACTGTATGCTAGGAAATACACAAAATATGCATTTATTTATTTTAAAAGGGGAGATGCAGGCAGCATACAATTAACCATGTAAAAATGAACAATGCAGGAGTTCCCTGATGGCTCAGCAGGTTAAAGATCCGACGTTGTCACTGCTGTGGCTCTGGTTACAGCTGTGGCATGGGTTTGATTCCTGGGCCCAGGAACTTCCATGTACCAAAGGTGTGGCCAAAAAATGAAATAAATAATGAAAAATTTATAATTCAGTGGCATTTAGTGCCTTCACAAATA
Source organism: Phacochoerus africanus (assembly GCF_016906955.1). NCBI lineage: Eukaryota > Metazoa > Chordata > Mammalia > Artiodactyla > Suidae > Phacochoerus > Phacochoerus africanus. The sequence continues at coordinate 38,018,739 of NC_062559.1, forward strand.
GTGTGCAACCACTACCTCCTTCTAGCTTCGGATTATTTTCATCACCTCAGAAGAACATCCCATGCTGTTAAGCAGCCAGTCTCCATTGTCCTTCCCTCTCTCGCCTGGTAATCATTAATCTATTTTCTGTCTCTGTGATTTGCCTATTCTGGATATACTTTAGAAAAAGAATCATATGGTATGCAACAATTTTGTCTGGCTTTTTTTGCTTAGTATAATGTTTTTTAGGGTCATTTAAATTACAGCAGATATTAGCACTGCATTTCTTTTACATGGCTGAATAATATTCTACTGTATGGATGTACCATCATTTGTTTATCCACTCTTCCACTCATAGCACCTATCTTATTAACTCATCTAATCCTCTCTACAATCCTATGAGGACTTTTTGTTTGGTTTTTACAGAACAGGGAACCAAGGCACAGAGAAGTGTTTGACTTGCCCAGAGTCACACACATAGGACAAGGTTGCACAGTGGTTAGAACCCAAGTATCTTGGCTCCCTTCAGAGCTCTGCTTTCCCACAGAGAATTTGACTAAGTTTGGGAGCAGAAAGTTAGACTCTGAAGTTACATGTAAGAAAACTTAAAAAAAAAAAAAGTGAGTGAAGCTGTTGGAAAAGTTGGTTATTTGTTCCTGAGAAGAAGGAGAAAAGCAGAAAAGAGAGAAGAGGAAAGGAAAGGGAGAGCAAGGAGTCAGCAAGAGAGAAGGTGCAGGGGTGCTGGGGTGTGCAGCCAGTGAGAAGGTCTCAGGACAAACATGAATTTCAAATCGTTGCAGCCAAAGTTCTGCTACATGCAACCATTTGCCTTCTGGTGGCGTTAGAGGGACTGAGAAAACAGGGGTAAGTGCTGTGCCCCTGGTTTGGGTCAAAGAAGTCACAGCAATGAAGAACAGCCATAAGATGCAAGAGGAGAACAAAACTGGGCAAAGAAATGAATTCAGTGAGAAGTTGATCGTAGAAAAAACATTAGGAAAGCAGAGAAATCTTGCCAAATCTTTGGACTTCTACAATCAGTGGAGAAAGGCTTGGATTAAGCTTGTGTAGATCTCAAGAGGTCCTGAGCCTGCAGTCTGTACCTGGGTTACACCACACGAATTAAATACACTACATCTTTCCAACAAGAAAAAGCTTTTCGCGAGGCACTGGGATGACATCTGATTTCTCATAAATACATCATGTGTTGGGAAAAATGAAGGGGGTGGAAACTTAGATGAGCCTGTGAGAAAGCTTGGGCACCAGGGTTGACAGAGAAAATCTCCCAACTCCCATGGTAGAGGTCACTGCAATCCACAGAGCCCGGAGAACCAAAGATCAAAACCATTAGTCACAGAAGGTGCAAACCAGTCACCCCAATAAGCCCTAACTCAGCTCTTCAAAGGCAAAGTATGGATCCAGGGGTGTCTGAGCCCCGTGGGAAGCACTGACTGGCAGGAGCAGGTGTGGGAAGTCCCTGGAATAGACACTTGTGTGAACTGAGCATTGGAGGACTGGGCACATTTAAAGCGCTGAGCAATGATGAATGAATTATTAATTCGAGCCCCAAACAAAACTAAGTCATAATCATAAATACTGCAAGAGACCTGGCTCATTCACATGGACCATTAGCCATCTCTGGTGCTGTGAGAAGCATCAGCCTTCCGGATTGCCAAGATCAAGACCAGAGCTATCTCAGCATTTTCTGCCTGAATGGGGGATTTGAGGAATATAAATAATTGATCTTTACAGACAGTAGCCAGCAATGTCAGTCCCTTATCTTACATAACCTTCGCTCGAGGCAGTGCTTGTAACATTCACGTGAATTTTCATCTCTGCTCCCTTCTTCTATTTTGATGGATATGTTTACTGAGAGAGCTGGGTGAGAAAGGAGATGGAAGAGGGGCAGAAAAATCATCATCTGTAAACAGGATGACCAACTGCCAAGTAATCAAGAGCCATCCGTCTGATGTCAAGGATCCTTTCTGCTTATTCCTAAACCACCTGCCATGATGAAACAGAGCATTTCTGGTATCAGCAGTAATGAAACTCGTGTTCTTAAACTCCATTAAAGAAGCACACACTATTTTGTTTTTATATACATATACTTCCATACATTGCATTTATTTAATGTTTTCATTATAAGATTCTTACATGGAAAACTATTAAATATCCCTTTATCCACTGCAGTGTGGGACAGCCACTTCTGACATGACCTACTGTAATAGAACAAGACAGAGAGTGGCCTTTTGGACCAGGCAGATTCCTTTACTGAATACCTGCAAGTTGGAGGGGAAAAGGGAACGTGCAGAGAGATGCTGTTTCCTTCCACGTCTGCATCTCCTCCCACCATGGTTTGATATAAAAGATCCCAAGCTCTGAGATGAAATGCCATGACACTGGTAGGATCAGAGCTGGGACTTAGTGGTTTTAAGTTCACCGCGGGAGCTGAATTCAGCAGCATCTTGAATCTGCTTGGGGTGCAGAAGTGAGAGTTTACAAGACGGAGAAAATGCCGAGTTTATTACTTGTTTGATTTCACTATCTGGTTTGATTTTGCTTCATCCCTGCGGCAGGGAGATCTGGTACTGTTATCCCTCTTCTGCACAGGAGGTTATGTTCATAGACTAAAGTCAGAACCAAGATTTAAATCCAAGACGTGTGACCATAAGGCCATGTTATGTCCAGGGCCTTCGCTCCTCATCATTTGCTGTCACCCCAGAGGGGGACTAAAAGTGCCCCTGGTTGATACTGTCCACCTTTTTTTTTTTTTTCCTGCTACCCTGACCCTTTCTCTAACGATATGAATTCCTCTAGGAGTCTTTTTAAACTCTTTTTTAAAACTATTTAAATTGTGGTAAAATGCACATAAGATTTGCCATCTTAATTAACTATTTAAAGTGTATGGTTCAGTGGCATTAAGCACATTTCCCTGTTGTATAAAAGCATACATTATTTTTAATTGACTAATGGGTTTTAAATAAAAACAATACAGAGGAGTTCCTGTTGTGGCTTATGGGTTAAGAACCCCGTGTAGTCTCCCTGAGAATGAGGGTTCCACCCCTGGCCTTGCTCAGTGAGTTAATGATCCGGTATTGCCACAAGCTATGATGTAGGCTGGCAGCTACAGCTCTGATTCGACTCCTAGCCTGGGAGCTTCCACATGCCACAGGTGCAGCCCTAAAAGGAAAAAATGAAAAAAAGAAAAACAAAACAAAACAAAACAGAAATTCTGGGTTTTAGAGCTTGTCATCTCTTCTTTCCAGAAAACAATGTTGGAAAAATTGCTTTAAATATTCATAAGGCAAAAATCCCTGATGGGAATTGTCCTCTCTGGACAGTTCCAGTGACCTCTGGACTGACTTCTGACTCTAGATCCACTGCCCCAGTCCACCCCTAAGGCCCAGTGGATCCAGTCCCCACAACACTGTCTTGGGCACATTGGTCCCTGGACCAAAAACTGATGGATCCTCATACTTGATGTGACAACATAGATGCTCCTTATTTATTTTCATTCATAAATCTTTCCAGGGCCTCTAATGCTGCTGCCATGCCGCTTCTACATCTACTAATGCCCCTGCCAGGTCTGAGCCTGACTATGTGCTGAACACTGTAGGAAGAGGCTTAGGGATTTCATTTCATCTTCTCATCAAATTTAAGAGCTGCAAGTATTGCTGAAATGATTTTACAGGTCAAGAAATCAAGATGCAGCGAAGGCAGGCACTTTACACACAGCTTCAGCACAGGTTACGTGGGCTCCTGTTTAGCCTCAGGTTCACCCCTTCCAGCACCTGTCATAACATGGGATGGTCACGTCTTCATCTCCCCCTCACTCTCAGGGGAGAAGTCAGCTCCAAACTCTGGCTTACTGGGAGAGGGAAAAGAAATTTAGCAGCCTATAAACTGGTAAAGGTACTTAGAAACCTGAGTTGGCAAACAGAAAAGTTACAAATTCTATGACTCAGCCATCCTACAACCAGGAGTATATCCTGAGAAAAGCATCACAGCCCTGAGTACAGGTTTGTCCGTGGAGGAACACCGGAATCTTATTTACATTAGTGAAAAAGTGAAAACAACCTCATGTTTAATAATAAAGGGCTGATTAAATTATACATACAGTTTATACAACATACCCATATTATAATAATTGCTAAGATATACTGAGTGCCCACCCTATGCCACTCGTCTTTTTAACGGCTCTATTGGTATTAGCGCATTTAATCCGTGTGATGGATTATAGTGTGATCCCTAAAATAAGATTGCATATGGATATTTATGACTTGACAAAATGCTCTTTTTTTTATTATTATTTTTTTATTTTTTAGGGCTGCACCCGTGTCAGATGGATGTTCCCAGGCTAGGGATCGAATTGGAGCTACAGCTGCCAGCCTACACCACAGCCATAGCAAAGCCAGATCTGAGCCACATCTGTGAACTACACCACAGCTCACAGCAATGCTGGATTCTTAACCCATTGAGAGGGGCCAGGGATCAAACCTTCGTCCTCATGGATACTAGTTTGGTTCATTACCACTGAGCCACAACAGGAACTCCCATGATATATTGTTGAATGAAAGAAGGGTATTACAAAATCATGTTTGAAATTTTATATTTATAGCAGCTTTATTCAAAGCTGCCCAAAACTGGGAACAACCAAGATACCCTGCAGTATGGATCAATAAACTGGGGGGTATCCAGATAATGGAATATCACTCAGCACCAAAAAGCAATAAGCTATTGAGTCATGAAATGACACAGAAAACACTTACATGCATATTTCTAGGTGACAGAAGCAACCTGAAAAGGCTACATACTCTTTGATTCCAACTGTAGGCCATTCTGGAAAAGGAAAAACTATGAAAACAGTAAAAAGATAAACAATTGCCAGAGGAAAGGGTGGGGATGATGAAGTAAAGCCCAGAGGTCTTTAGGGCAGTGCAAATACTCTAAATGACACCGTAATGATGGATACAGGCCACCACACTCATAGAATGTCCTAAATCCAGAGTGGATGTAATGTCAGCAAACCAGGGACTTTGGGGGATAACAATGCGTCGATATAAATTCATCACTTGTGGAGTTCCTGTCGTGGCGCAGTGGTTAACGAATCCAACTAGGAACCATGAGGTCGCGGGTTCGATCCCTGGCCTTGCTCAGTGGGTTAAGGATCCAGCGTTGCCGTGAGCTGTGGTGTAGGTTGCAGACGCAGCTCAGATCCCACATTGCTGTGGCTCTGGCGTAGGCTGGCAGCTACGGCTCCAATTAGACCCCTAGCCTGGGAACCTCCATAAGCCGTGGGAGCAGCCCTAAAAAAAGGCAAAAAGATCAAAAAAAAAAATCATCACTTGTAACAAATGTCACACTCTGGTGCTAGAGGCTGAGCACAGGAGAGGCTGCACACGTGTTACGGGTACAGGGTGTGTGGGAAATCTGTACCTTCCCTTCAATTTGCCATGAACCATAAATTGCTCTGAAAAAAAAAAAAGAAAGTATTTTAAAAAAACCCTACATAGTAGAAGTAAACTGACAGTAGTTAGGTCTGAAAATGGAATTACTGGCTTTCTTTTCTTCTTTGTAACTTCCATAATAACAATCACATATTTCTTTCTTAAAAACTTAGGTCAAAATAAACACAGAGTCAAGGCATTAGATGACCTGAGGACCTGAAGGCCAGAGCAGCCCCAGCCCTCCGCGAGAGGCAGGGTCACATGAACAAATTGGAGAGTGAGCCCAGCTGGCACCACAGCCAGGGAGCCAATAACCCTGGGGCTGACCACATGGGCCCTCAGCAAAATGACCCAACCAGGGCCCCTCTCTGCTGCGGGCCCAGCCCACCGCCCCACTGCTCAGAAGCCCTGCTGCTGCAAGGTCCTGGCACTGGATCACGGGAGGAATCCAGTCACTCTGGCCAGCACTAAAAACAGAGTTCAGGGCCTGACACTCTCCGATCAAGATCTAAGGTCTTATTCCAGCTGAAAGAGGCCTTCACTGTCTGGCTCCTGCTGACTTCTTGGACTCCGTTTTCCACGGCTCTCCATCCCAGAACTTCACTCCAGAAAGGCCATTTTCTCCCAACTTTCCCGTCAACTTCGTGCACTTTCCTTCCCCTACAGATTTTCCAAATTTTTTTCCAACTGCTCTGCTCCAAAAATATCCTTTCTTTAAAAAAAAAAAAAATTGTTTTAATATTTTGGCCAAGCCTGTGGCATGCAGAACTTCCCAGCCCAAATCCATGCCACAGCGTGACAATGCCAGATCCTTAACCACTAGGCCACCAAGGAACTCCCAAAATATCCCTTGTTTCAAGTCTATGGATGATGCTGACGAAACATTATGTTGATACGACTGCTTTAAACCTAGGGGTGATTGCAATGGTAGTAAAAGGTACTATGTATTTAGCAGTTACTACGCCTTCTTTCAATACATGGAATCCCATTTAATCTTTGGAGCTCATTTGTGGGCAGGTACCAGTGTCCTTCCTTACAGATAAGTTATCAAAGACTCAATGCGGTGAAGTAACTAACTTTTCCAAGGACCCATCGTTAATAAATGGTGGAAATAAACCTCAATCCCAGGACGGTCTGTGCAACTCAAAAGAGCACTTCCCCATCCATGCCCTTGTTTGATCCTCTCCAAATCTGTGGGAATGGCTGGGCAGGTAAGGTCATCCCCATTTTACAGATGAGGTCATGGGGGGTTGGGTCTAAGAATGCAGGGCTCCCCAAACCGCCTTGGTGCAGAAAACATTGATGATGCTGATGGCCTAGTCATGGCTGCCTTAATCTGAATTCAGACCAATCTCTCTAAAGTGTAGCTCTTCATTCATCAGCGCCCAGGAGAAGCACTCATGGAAAAGTCACCCTCTGGATGGAACGTCAGGTATGCGTGCTCCGTGTGAATAGGTAAAACAGTCTTGTGAAAAAGCACTGCCAATCAGACAGGATCAGACAAGGAATTTGAAGTTAAATTTAAAGAGAAATGTGCAATTGTTCTACTTTTTCTAAAAAATACAAACAAACAAGCAAAACCCAGTCAGGTCCTAAGAATGGGGAAGAGAAGTCTCCCCATTGCAAAGATGTGCCCTTTGACCCCTGTTATTTGGAACTAAAACCACATCTGCGCTGCGCAAGGAGCCCTGTGTTCCAGAGCAGATATGCTGATTGGCCCGGGAACTGTGATTACGTTCAGGTCTAAATAGCTCGTCCCCCACCCTGCTGCTCAGGACCATAAAAAATATCTGATCTATTTCTTCCTTACAAAACATTTCTTGGCCATGAATTTGTTGGCTCAGCCCGGTAGTTTACCTATTCCCTTACATTTCTGTACAAATATGTTTGGTTCATTGTTTACTTAGACGTGGCAACTTTGAATCATTGTCCCAGGGGAGGCATTGGGTGGCCCAGGAGTGGAACAAATGTTTAGGAAACCCTCAGCCCATGACTCGTGCTATTTCACCTGTCCCTAGAACTGGAGTCTCAGCACACTCGGAGGGGCCCTGGGCTCGGCCAGGCCTCCGTGGCCAGCTCGACAGAGAGGAAGAGGGATTCAAGGTTATTCAAGGTTATGAACCCAACTGGAGGAGCTGCATTGAAAAGATCGCTGGAAGTAGTTTCTTTACATATACACTAATTCCTGAATTTCTTTCCTTAGAGGATGCAGCATTCGTGGGAGATGGCATTTATGAAAGAGTATATGACTGAGCCTTGTGGGTTTCCGTTTGTTTTCATACATGAGTGTCCACTGAATTCAAGAATCAACACCTTCCTGCATAGGTGCTCGGGACAGCAGGGGAGTGAATTTAGTTCACACATGTTATCTCATGCTCCTTAAAACAATTCATGCCTTAAACATGTGTGAATTGAGCTGTATTTTAAAAGGCACCTGTTCAGTAGACACAGACTGTTTGTTACAGAGAACAGGTCTAAAGTCGACTTGAATCTTTTCTCTGTTTGGGAATTTGTGAAGTGTTTTTTCCCTCCCTGTTATCCTTATTACTCTGGGTTTCGCCAGGGTTTGCCCAGATGTGGGCCTCTCTCCCCCGAGTTTGTTCTGCATGTGGGAGATGAGCTCTTTACATTTAGACAGTCTCTCGGCAGCTCAGGGAAATACCCGATGCCGGGTCACTGATCCCCAAACTCACCAACACTGATAAGCTGAACGTGCCCGGAAATAAACCCATGCACCCATGGTCAATTAATCTGTGACAAAGGAGGCAAGAACATGCAGTGGAAAAAAGACAGTCCCTTCAACAAGTGGTGCTGGGAGAATTGGACAGCTACATGGAAAAGAATGAAATTAGAGCAACTCTCTAACACCATACACAAAAATAAACTCAAAATAGGTTAAAGACCTAAATATAAGACTGGATACTATAAAACTCTTAGAGGAAAACATAGGCCAAGCACTTTCTGACATAAACCGCAGCAATATCTTCTCAGATCCACCTCCTAGAGTAATGACAATAAACACAAAAATAAACCAATGCGATCTAATTAAACTTAAAATTTTTTGCACAGCAAGAGAAACCATAAACAAAATGAAAGGACAACCCACGAAATGGGAGAAAATATTGGCAAATGAAGCAATGGAAAAGGGATTAGTCTCCAAAATATATAAACACCTCCTGCAGCTCAATACCAAAAAACAAACAACCTCATCAACAAATGGGCAGAAGATCTAAACAGTCATTTCTCCCAAGAACACATAAAGATGGCCAAAAAACACATGAAAAGATGCTGAACATCTTTAATGATTAGAGAAATGCAAATCAAAACTCCTGTGAGGTACTGCCTTACACCAGCCAGAACGGTCATCACCAAAAAGTCTATAAACAAAAAATACTGGAGAAACTGTGGAGAAAAGGGAACCCTCTAGCACTGCTGGTGGGAATGCAAATTGGTGCAACCACTATGGAAAACAGTACGGAGAGTCCTCAAAAAACTAAAAATAGAACACTACACAGGATCCAGCAATCCCACCCCTGGGCTTCTATCTGGAGAAAATCATGACTCTAAAAGATACACATAGCCTATTGTTCACTGCAGCACTATTGACAATCGCCCAAGCATGGAAGCAACCTACTTGAGGAATGGATAAAGATGCGGTACGTATATACGATGGAATATGACTCAGCCATAAGAAGAATGAAATAATGGCATTTGCGGCAACATGGATGGAGCTGGAAATTAACATATTAAGTGAAGTTAGTCAGACAGTGAGAGACAAACATCATATGATATCACTTATATGTAGAAGCTAAAAAAAGGATATAAATGAACTGATTTGCAGAACAGAAACAGACTCCCAGACTTTGAGAAACTTCTGGTTTCCAAAGGGGACAAGTGGGTGGGAGAGAGGGGTGGATTAGGGGTTTGGGATGGAAATGTTCTAAAATTAGGTTGAAATAATGGTTGTACAACTGTAAATATAATAAAATTCATTGACTTATTTAAAAACATTAAAAAAATGCACCTATCAAGTTCGATAGTTAAAGGAATTCCACTGTAAATTATTATTTTTTCAATCTATAATTATTTTATTTTACCAATTATAGCTTTTTTTGCTGTATCAATTCTTTTTTACAGTTTTTTTATTATAGAGTTATTCTTAAAGTAAGGACTCTTTTTAAAGTAATTAGTCCCTAAGCTTTTTGTTTGTTTGTTTTTATTACTCAAATGAATTTATCACATCTATAGTTGTATAATGATCATAACAATTTAATTTCACAGGATCTCCATCCCACAGCCCAGGCACATCCCCCCACCCCCTAAACTGTCTCCTTTGGAGACCATAAGTTTTTCAATGTCTGTGAGTCAGCATCTGTTCTGCAAAGAAGTTCCGTCTGTCCTTTTTTCAGATTCCACATGTCAGTGAAAACATTTGATGTTGGTGTCTCATTGTATGGCTGACTTCACTTAGCATGATAGTTTCTAGGTCCATCCATGTTGCTAAAAATGCTGGTATTTCGTTCTTTTTGATGGCTGTGTATATGTACCACATCTTCTGGATCCACTCCTCTGTCGATGGACACTTAGGTTGTTTCCATGTCTTGGCTGTTGCAAATAGTGCTGCAATGAACATTGGGGTACATGTGTCTTTGCAAGTCATGGTTTTCTCTGGGTAGATGCCCAGGAGTGGGATTGCTGGATCAAATGGTAGTTCTATGTTTAGTTTTCTGAGGAATCTCCATACTGCTTTCCACAGTGGTTGCACCAATTTACAATCCCACCAACATTGTACTAGGGTTCCTTTTTCTCCACACCCTCTCCAGCACTTATTGTTTGTAGGCTTTTGGATGATGGCCATTCTGGCTGGTGTAAGGTGGTACCTCATCATGGTTTTGATTTGCATTTCTCTAATAATGAGTGACACTGAACACCTTTTCCTGTGCTTATATATTTCATATATCTTCTTTGGATAAATGCCTATTAAGATCCTTTGCCCATTTCTTAATTGAGTTATTTGTCTTTTTATAATTAAGTTGTAAGTATTCTGTACCTATTCTAGATACGACTCCCTTATCAGAAATCAGAAAACGTTAACAAATATTTTCTTCCATTCTACCCATTCTACCCATTCTTTTTATTTTCTGGGTAGTGTCTTTCAAAGCACAAAAGTTTTAATTCTGAACAAGTTTAATTTACTTTTTCTTTTGTTGTTCATACTTGTGGTGTCATATCTAAGAAACCACTGCCAAATCCAAGGTCATAGAGATTTATCCCTACGGTTTCTTCTAAGAGTTTTCTAGTTTTAGCTATTACATGTAGGTCTTTGATCTGTTTCAAGTTAATTATAGATCCAAGTTCATTCTTTTGCATGTGGAGATCCGGTTGTTCCAGGACCATTTGTTGAAAAGACTATTCTTTGCCCATTGAATTATTTCCTCACTCTTGTAAATCAATGGACTGTAAGGAGAGGGTTTATTTCTGGATTCTCAGTTCTTTGTCATTGATGTATAGGCGATCCTAAGGCCAGCAATCCCAAGCTCTGTGCTTCCCAGTGTCCTTCCTCTGAGGTGGAAACTGGGGGGTCTCAGGGGCCGCCTGGATTTCTTGGGCTTTTGTAAATACTCGAAATGACTTGTTTACCTGGTGCTCTTTCATCCATAGGGTGCTGAGGCTGCTGGGGCAGGACCTCAGGGCCGAGGTGAAGGGGAGGCAGGAAAGCGCGGCTCCCGTGCACACCCTGCTGGGGAAACGCTGCTGGTGCTCAACCAGGACCCTGGACCAGGACCCCAGATCCCAAGATCAGCCCGTGGTTTGCAGGCCAGAGCTCTCTCTTGGCACCCTGGACACACTGGGGCCCCAGAAACCGTGAAGTCTGTGATCCTGGGGCCGTCGCTCCGGCTCACAAGGTCTAAGAGGCAGGCCAATTAGCTATGGGATAGAAAACAATTTTTTCCTGCCAAAGAGAGTTATTTCCAGTATTCATACTGTGGCCTGTTTGTGCTTCTGCTCCTCTCTCTGATCAGCTGACCTTCTGCCACAGAGGCACCAGCTAAGTGTTACCTGAATGGATGTGACATGAACATTTCCCCACGTCAATAAGATGGGCTCAAAAGCAGGATTTTCATCCCTGCAAAATATCACACTGTCTGGCTATATAATAGTTGATTTAACCACTTCCTCCAGAGACTGGGACCTCTGTGGGGGCAGAGGCACTTGGTTCCCAATGGACCTCCTTGGATGAAGCTGTGTGTCACCAGCATTGGTGTCCTGTTACCAGCACAGTGTCACATCCTACCTCCCTACTAGGACAGTACACAGGCAATTACTATTACTTAAGGCCTGGCTCTCAGTTCTGGTTCTTCTGTAAAACCCGCAGAGCCTGATAGGCTTTGGGCCACAGAAAAGAAGAGTTTCCCAGTGGGTGTGTTGAGAGTCTTCACTTTAAGTGGCCCCATTTACTTTTAATGTCATTCCTGAAAGAAATCAGACAGGAAGTCCCTGCTAGGCACAGGCCGTTTATGGGAACATAAAAAGTTGCCAGGTGAACCCACATGAATCCACTCAGGTGTCAAGGTCTGAGTGTGTCACCACTGGACACTCAGCATGAGAGAAGGGCAGACACAGGAGCCCAGCAGATGCCCTGAAGCCTCCGGGCATTGCCTGCAGGTTGGATGGTGGCTGTGGTAGCATCTCCATGCTTCATACCCATCATTTTTGCCTGTCCCTCACCGCTTGGATGGCCCCTGAAGAGCTGCCCTAGTCACTCTCCCAGCCTCAGGGCCCAGGCATCACTGCCAGGGCCGGCGGCCCGCTCTCGACATCTTTTCTTTACCTGAGGTCCCCGCACCCACCTCCCTCGCCCGTGTGACACGGATCCTGGAACGTGTGACACAGGCAGGCCATGGTGTGTTCACATGGACTGGAGTTAATATGAACGGGAGTGGGGTTGGGACCCTGCTCTCTCTCTTCCCATTCTCCCTCGGTCCTGGGTTGTTGCGGTGTGTGTATGGTTTGCTGTACACACCTCCTTGGGCCCTTATCAGTTTGATATCAAGAAAACAAAAACCACCAGATGAAAAACACCCTTCAGCAGTTTTGTCTGGGGCTGACTTGCTCAGATTCCAAGACCCAAACAAATGTTATCCTTGCTATCTTTGCCTTTCACTCACAAGGAATTCCTCTCCTCAAGGTGCAAATAACATCAGATTGCCCCCTTCTGATTGATTATGAACCATCCACTGAGAGGCATTTAAAATCGGGTTCCTCTTTGGGGTCCCACAAAAACTCTGGGTAGGGGCGAGGGGTCACACAGCCCCAAAGAGGTCCTCCAGGGGTCTAGGTCAGGGTGGCTGCCCCTCTGGGCAGTGCTGCGGCCTTACCCCATGGCACACATTCACTGGCCTTCTGCTCCATCTGGCAGAGCCCTGCCAATGCGGGGCCTCCAGGGCCACCCCACATTCTCCCTGGTGGGCCTGCCTGGAGCCTCCACACGGACCTGGAGCCCACAGATGTGCCCTGCAGCCATCTCCCCCTCACAGGTGAGCTCAAGGCTACCTTTTCCTGGCCCCTGGGAGGCAGACAGCAGGCTCAGGCACTGTCCCCTTTTCAAGCCTCCAAAACACAACACATGCATTCCGCCACTTTCTGCCATGACAGGACATCGGCCTTAAAACCACAAAGGTTTTCTGAATGTAAGGAGGGCTCAAGATCTTAAGAAGGGCAATGTCTGGCTCTCTTCCTGGAAAGAGAAACATAGCCATAAGCCCACTCTGTCCCCACCCCACAAGGATGAATGGAATTATATAACAAAACATCCATGAAACTAAACAACCAAAATTTCTCCATCTCTCACCCAGCATCCTGCTACACGGATATTCACTGAGCACTTGCTATGCGTGCTCTGTTAGGCTTGGTAGAAGCAAGCCCATTTTATCTTTGCAGCAGTGCTGCAAGAAAAAGACAGCAGACTCTCTTCTCCAAATGATGGCTGAGATGTGTTCAGGGTCAAGCAGTAGAGCCCGGACCGGCACCTACCGGATGCTCATGGTTGAGATTTGCGTAAATACTCGGGGATGAATGGACTTTTATAACTGGATACCTTTTAGAAAACTACATACCACCTGCTAAGCCTTCCTCTGTCCAGTGGTGAGGACGTCTTGCTGGATTAGCTAGCGCATTCTGCCTGCCCCTCCCGGGGGTCTGCTGTTGTGCCTTGGGCTGTCCTGGCCTCACTGCCTTCCTGGGATGCACAGGGCCAGGCTCTTTCAGAAAAGGTTGACAAGAACTTCAGCCACAAGGAAATGGGTCCCCTACTTCTCCCTTCCCGCACTTTCAGGGGACTTGTTTGTTTTCGGCAGCAGAACAGGACAGCACGGGAAAGACTTGGAATTGGACATCCAACAGTGGGTACCACAAACCACCCCTCTGTGTCAAGAGAGACTCTAAGGCTTGAGGTTCTCCACTGACCAGGACTGACCTTGACTCTGTGGATTGTCACTTCTTTTGGGGCCAAACTAGTTTGTTGCTCTGCCAGCCACCCCCCATGGCCCCTTGGCTGTGTCAACTTGCAGCATGAGGAAGCATTGTGCATCTGCTGCGTATTTCCAACTGTGGAAAATGAATTCCAAGGGATGGACTTATGAATCCACTTGTAACTTGTAAAGGTGTAACCCTGGCACATTTCTTCACCATAGGAATGCCCGTGACTATGCACCAATGCCTTGAACATGGGGAAATCATCTCCTAGCGCTCGCCCCTTCTAGCACAAGAATTCCTTACGTTGTAGATGGGGAAGAGCTTGTCCCAGTCTGACAGATGGAGAAACTGAGGCAAAGAGGATGGAGAGCTAGCTTCTTTCTTGTCAGAGAGCTGGCGAGCAGAACCCGTCTCATGCTTTTCCCTCCAGACCAAGTTTTTCCACCTGCTGCTCTAAGGACCAAGCTCATGGCCCTCGGAATACTTTTTATTTCTTAAAATCCCCAAACATTCATATATCCCCAGGAATTTAGTGTGGCTGTAGTTGCTGAGGCCAAGAAAGGTTTCTCAGTGCAAAGAGCTGGATGCTGGGGCAGTGCTGCCCCCTGGTGCCCACTTGGAGTGGTGTTCCCAGCTCTCCCAAGGTTGGAGGGGAGGGTGTCCTGGCACACACGTGCCCCCATCGCCCCCTTCATCTTCTCCAGGGGAGTGGGCAGGGCACAGGATGAGGGAGGACAGGCCTCCATCCCTACACCCATTCCTGTAACCAGACCAGCTGCCAGGCAAGGTCAGCAGGCTTTTCAAGTGGCCAAAATAACCCTGCGAGGACCTACTGTGCGCTGTCACACTCCTGGAGGAGCCCCCAAGTGTGCATCACACCCCTTTTCTGGAGCGGTCCCTCATCCCCCGAGGACAAGGTAAGGTCACTGGGGACTCCTCAGCAGCCAGCCAGGCAGATACTCCAAGGAAAGTGTCTCTGCTTCTCCAGCCACCGGAGAGCAGATGTCTCACTGTCCTTGACCACTGCCCCAAATGGGCATCACTAGGGTTATCATCCTCCCCTGACCCCAGCTTCCCCTTGACCGAGTCATCATCCTCCTAAGCATTTCCCTGGGCACTCGGGCTGCCCCACACCGCATTGCAAAGAGAGCAGGTTCCCCTGGTACGGGCTGAAGCTTCCTTCCACCTCCTGCTCTCCCAGCGCTTCTCAGATCTGACTCCTTGTGATGTTTAGGCTCCCAGTAGAGTAAGGGAGAAGCAGAAGGGAGAAGACCCACCACCAGGCAGGCTGGACAGGCTCAGATCAAGAAGCACAGAGGCTATAAACCCTTAAAGACTAGCCCTCCCCACCACTCATCTGTCCAATGCAAACTAAAAACAATTTAAAGCCGTAAGCAGATGCAACAAAATCCAGATTCTGATAAAATCCTGGTTTCCCATGAGGAATAACTTGACGTCTTTTTAAAAAAACAGCAAAGTTCAAACTTTTCCCTCCTGGTTTTTGGAGACATAAGCAGAAGTCTGATGTTGGGCAATGCTGCCCACAGGGTTGGGGAGGGAGGTTGGCGAGGCAGAGTGTGGTCTCTGAGGTGAGGACAGGAGTGGGTAGAGACAGTGATGGGACAGGGAGAGGGAGCTTGAGATTTCAGAGGGCACGGTAGCCCTAGCCATGGGGTTTAAGGAAGAGAGAGGGGCCTCTGGGAGGCCACCAGAGCCTCCTGCCCATTGCGCTAATATGAGCTTTGAACCTGCGGCACTGGGGTCTAGAACACTGTCACTCTGTCTCAGGGAAACTTGGGCCCAGTATACCAAAGCCCAGACCAAGTCCAGGCCAAGGCCAGTCCCCACTGGACGGTAAAGAGAGAAGAATGAAGAAGTGATGACTCACCCAATGGTGCTCGCGGGAAGATGTGAGGGTGTGGAAGGCACTTGACCATGGCTGCTGGCTGCTTTGAGCTGGGCTGTCCACAGTGATCTTGCTCAAATCCTTCCCCGTCCACTTACTTGACTCCAGACGCCATTAAAGTCACTCGACGGCTCCTGGCCTCCGGGAAGTAGAATGGTAGGTAGAGAGGTAAATTCAGTGTTTCCTTTTCTTTCTGTTTTTTAAATTATGGTCAAAAATACATAGTATGAACCATTTTAAGTATACAATTCAGAGACATTAATTACATTCACCATGTATAGCCATCACCACCATTTAAAAAAATTTTCAACATACCAACCCAAAACTCTGTACCCATTAAGCATCAACTTCCTAGTCCCTCTCCCCTCAAGGCCCAGTAATATCTGATCTACTTTCTGTCCCTCTAATTTGCGTATTCTAGATATTTCATACAAATGGAATCATACATTTGTCCTTTTGTGTTTGGTGTCTGGCTTTTTTCACTTAGCATGTTCATCCATGCTGTAGCCTGTGTCAGAATTTCCTTCCTTTGTTATGGCTGATAAATGATCTCCCGTATGTATCCACCACATTCTGTTTATCCTTTCATCTGTCCATAGACGCTTGGGTTTTTTCCACTTTTTGGCTATTGCGAATAATGTTGCTATGAACACAGATGTGCAAATGTCTGCTCTAGTCCCTGCTTTTACTTCTTTTGGGTATATGCCCAGAAGTGGAATATGTGGGTCGTATGGTAATTCTCTGTTTAACATTTCGAGGAACTTTTAAACCGGTCATGTTTACTTTATCTTTGGTTGTAATGTTCTGTTTCAAAGGTCAAAGTTACTTTTGTAGCACTCTTTAAATTTTTGCCTCAATAAATAAAAATACTAGGTCTTAAAGTATTTCTGAAGCAAAATAAAATCCTACTGTTGAGTGGTGTGGAATTCAAGGGCAGGCGCTCTAAGAGTCCCCCTGGAAAGCCACATCCTGAGGCGAGGTCACAGCGTGCGTGAAGATGCTGCCACCTTCTGTCCTAACGACCACCATCCACCACTGACGCTCCAATGGCGAACCTTGGGAGTAAGGTAGGGGCTGTCCTCAGAGATCCCAACCCTGGCTTGACCCCAAGGAATGCAGGTCAAGAGGGAAGGAGCTTGAAGGTGCAGGGCGGCCGCATGGGCCCCTTGCAAGGGGAGCCTGGCCCTGTGCGGGTGCCTATGGCCGCCAGGGGGCAGAGAAGAGCCCGCCTTACCCAGCACCAGCAGGGCCAGGCTGGGGCCGCCACCTCCAGGGGCTTTCATCTCTGAAGCCCCTCCGCAGGCTGCAGTGGATTCCAGTCTCATCCCGCCACAAGCAGAAGTCTCAGCGCGGGGTGGGGGACACCTAAGGCACCGCCTACGATGTGAGAGAGGTGCGCCTGAGGGTCTCAGCTATCGCCCAGGCTTCAAATAGGAATACATTTGACCACACCTAATTTCTGTGACTGTGGTCCTGGACTAAGGTGACCCTTCCGCGTGCTTCCTGCTAATTTCTCTAGGGTGGGCTCTAGTGAAGCGAGGGAGCATGCACCCATGTCCCTGGCTGTCCCCTGCTCAGAAGTTAGATGGAATGAGAATGAATGAGTGAATAAATGAGAAAAAATGAGTTCATCCCACATGACGGAGAGAGAAGTGAACTGGGAGACTGGACCTTAGACTCAGGTGTCGACGTGGGCACTGATCCCATCCTGAAGAGGTCCGGGGCCAGAGATGCTGAGTTGATCCCCTTTAAATTTATTTGAAGGAATATGCAAGCACAACAGCCAGAATTGGGGGTTTGGGGCCATAATGCAAAATAGGCTATGAACTCAAATATATATTTGAAGATAGGACCCTAAGCAGGTCCAGGTAGCAAGGGACCAAGGCCTCCTGACATCAACCTGCCAGTTACCTGACAGAGGATCTGTAAATGTTTCTAAGTTTTATTTAAAAATTCATTAAATTTCATCATTTTGATCTTTATACTCTGATATGAAAATTTCCTTGTTTCTAGGAAATACACACCTAAGTAATACAAGGGGCTTGAAGCTGCAAATAATTCAAAAATGGTTCAGAAAAAAGCATATTTGCCAAAATTGAAAATCAGAAGAAAAAATTTCATTTCAAAAAATCAGTAAACGGGGAGGAGGTATTTAAAGGTCTGTGGGGGGGGGGTACTAAAGGAAGTCAGCCCTGGGAGCCGGGAAGCCCTGAATTGTGGGCTTTTGGGTGCATCCATGACCCATAGAGTAGGGGCCAATGTAAACCCTAATCCAGGGTGGGCAGCAAGGAGAGAGGGGGAGAGGTGCAGTCTGTTGGGGCCAAGTTCAAGGGCTCCCTGGATGCAGGGAAGAAGGTTGGAGGCCAGGTGGAGCTCTACAAGCCAACAGAGGAAGCTCAGAGATGGAGTGTGGGGTGTAGGTGAGTTGAGCTGATTCAAAGGCTCAGGTTGGCTGCAGAATTGATACCTCATTTACCACTAATCTCTAGGGGAACACAAGTTTGTGGGGAAGCAGGGGTGCTGTTAGGCTCACAGTAGTTATCTGTGACCACAGTTGTGCATTCACCCTCCTGAGCCTGTTGCAATTCTTCCCTGAGATTTTTCAAACCGTCATGGGTAGAGCTCTTGTTCTCTTCTCTGGTTGAAACTGTAAAGATGTAAAGCCTGGAGTTAACTAAGTCTGTGGGTTGGGTCTGTGAGGACATCTGGTTTGAGTGAGGAGGGGGCAGTAAATAGAACATTCTGCATGATACCTCCAGAAAACTTGACAGAGGCTTATGAACCTAAGAGCCACAGATTTGCTGGCTTTGTTCATGTTGTTACATAAGCCTGTAGAAACTCACATATTGGGACAAGATGTGTATAGAAATATTCACACAGCATTATTTGTCGATTAACCAGAAAATAGATAAGCAGTCTCCTGGTACTCCAGCTTTTGTACAGCCACTCCCCACACTGAACAGGGCCAAGCTACATCAGCAATAAGCAGCAATATTGCAGAAACGACTGTGATTTCCAAGGCTAGGTCATAAAAGACTTTGTGGCTTACACCTTGCTCTCTTCTTGGATCACTTGCACTTGTTCTGGAAGAAAACCAGTCATTGTGTCCCAAGGACATCCAAGCAGCCCTATGTAGCACATGCATAAGGGACTGAGGCCTCCTGACATCAAGGCCTCCTTACTGGTGATCTGACTGAGCCAATAAGGAGGCCCTCCAGCCCCAGGCAAGTCCTTGGATGAGGGCTGCAGCCCCAAGCCAACATCTTTAATGCTACCCTTATGCCAGATCCACCTGGGGCGAATCCCTGACCTGTAGAAACTAAAAAATGGTGGTGTTACAGTTTAAAGGTTACTGTTACTTGAAGGGTAGTTGTTGCTTTGCATATACCAATCGATAGCTAACACAAATATTATATAATTATATAGTGAAATTTTAGTCTTCTTTTTTGCTTTTCAGGGCTACACTTGCAGCATATGGAAGTTCCAAGGCGAGGGGTTGAATCAGAGCTACGGCTGGTCAGCCTACGCCACAGCCACACAAGATCCAATCCCCATCTGTTACCTACACCACAGCTAACACCAGATCCTTAACCCATTCAGCGAGGCCAGGGATCAAACCTGCATCCTCATGGATCCTAGTCAGGTTCGTTACTGCAAACCACTGAGCCACAAAGGGAACTCCCTAGTCTTGTTTTTTTTTTTTTTGTCTTTTTAGGGCTGCATCCATGGCATATGGAGGTTCTCAGGCTAGGGGTCTAATCGGAGCTATAGCTGCCGGCCTATGCCAGAGCCACAGCAATGCCAGATCCGAGCAGAGTCTGTGACCACAGCTCATGGCAACGCCAGATCCTTAACCCACTGAGCAAGGCCAGAGATCAAACTCTGGTTCCTACTCTGATTTGTTTCTGCTGTACCACAATAGGAACTCCGCTTTTCCTCTATTTAAAATTGAAGTACAGCTGATGTACAATGTTAGGTTAATTGGTATAAAACAAAGTGATTCAGTTTCTTATAGATTCCTTTCAGATTCTTTACCGTTATATATTATTACAAGATATTGAGGATAGTTCCCTGAGCTATATATACAGTATAGGTCCTTGTTGATTTTACGTATAGTAGTATGCATATGTTAATTGCAAACTCTTTATTCCCCCCTTTCCTCCTTGAAAACCCTGTTTGTTTTCTGCATCTGAGTGTTTATGTTTCATTTTATCATTTTTTTTAGATTCCACATATAAGTGATATCACGTATTTGTCTTACTTTGCTTAGTGTGATAATCTTTAGGTCTAGCCACGTTGCTGCAGATGGCATTATTGCATTCTTTTTATGGCTAATATTCCATTAAGCATATATGCCACATCTTCTTTAATCCATTCTGGTCTGCTTGCTTTTAATGAGGGATTAAAATGGCCATATCAAAGAATTCTACTTTTTTTTTGTCTTTTTGCCTTTTCTAGGGCCACTCCCGTGGCACATGGAGGTTCCCAGGCTAGGGGTCTAATCAGAGCTGTAGCCACAGGCCTACCCCAGAGCCACTGCAGTGTGGGATCCGAGCTGCGCATCTGCGACCTACACCACAGCTCATGTCAATGCCAGATCCTTAACCCACAGAACAAGACCAGGGATCGAACCTGCAACCTCATGGTTCCTAGTCAGATTCGTTAACCACTGTGCCACGACAGGAACTCTGAAATCTACTGAGCTTTAACTGAGAATCTATGTGAATTCTATTTGGCTCATAGCAGGTACTCACCAAACACCTGCTGTACTCTTTGCTGACTTTGTTCCCTTGCCTCAATCTCCAAGTGAGTTTTCTCCCCTAATAAACAGGAATTCTCCTCCAGTTTGAATACTGTCAAAATGTTCACATTTGGTAGTGAGAAAAGCTGGAACCTAGGATCTGGGACCCAGGATCTGGGACCCTTTGCTGCAGTGCTTGCACCTGGATGAACATCTCCTCAAGCCAATAAAATACAAAGAAACTATAAGGGATTAAAAATAACTGCATGATTGTAAAATCAGCTATACTTTAGTTAAAAATAAATTTAAAAATACGGAGTTCCCGTCGTGGCTCAGTGGTTAACGAATCCGACTAGGAACCATGAGGTTGCGGGTTTGATCCCTGGCCTCTATCAGTGGGTTGAGGATCTGGCGCTGCTGTGAGCTGTGGTGTAGGTCGCAGACACGGCTCAGATCTGGCGTTGCTGTGTCTCTGGTGTAGGCCAGTGGCAACAGCTCCGATTCGACCCCTAGCCTTGGGACCTCCACATGCCGTAGGTGTGGCCCTAGAAAAGACAGAATGACAAAAAAATAAGTAAATAAAAATAATCACTGAAGGTATGCACAGTTGGGGCAAATTATGGACAAGATACAAAAAGACCAAAAACTTCAACTGCCACTTCTGAAGAGCTGGGAGCAAAAAGAGGGTACTGGGAACAAAAGGGGCTGTGCATGCCTCCTGTACTCAACGGCACCAAAAAAAAGGCTACGGGCAAGCCACCCAAGAGACCCCTCCGGCCTGAGCCCTGGACCCTCACCCCAACCAGCTGGCCCCTCCTCAGACACCTGTTTTCACTGTCTCCCTCACTTTATTCATCAGGAGCCATGAATAAATAAAGCCTTGACTGACTTTATTGTCTGGCCTCTTATCAATTTCTATTGATTAAAGAAGGCCAAGAATCCTGATTGGTAACAATGGGATGAGTTCACCAGTTCTCATAGTTACAAATTGGAGAGAAAGCCCATCTCCTCTTCAGGACATGGATTATATTTGGGCTAATTTCATCTGAATGAAGAGATCACAGAAGTGAGCTTGCCTCAGTGGCCTCTGCTCCATCTTCTAAGCATGGTTACGAGGAACGAGGTCTGATGTGGAGGTTTGGGAGAGAAAACACCAACCTGAAGGTCTAAGAAGGATTTGATTTCGATGTCTGAGTGAAAAAATTATGTTCCTGAAATGTTAATTACAACATTTTTTGTTTGTTTGAAAAGTAAACCACACTAAGCCATGGTATAATCACATGAAATTTATCCCTAGGGAAAAAATTTACAGCTCCCTTGACTCCCGACCAGACAAAATATATATTCCTTGACTTTGAAAAGCAAGGGGGGGGGAAGCTTGCATTAATTCCAGGGTCCATGCCACGGGACCCATCACTTCACCCACCATTTGCTGAGTTGCTTAAATTGCTGGCATCTCCAAAACACAGGGAACCTTTTAATAGTCAAACGGAGCATACATTTAAATATGAAAGAGTCCACTGAAATTCAAAGACAAGAGAATTAAACGCTGGGGGGAAAAGGGTTGTAAGCCCCTGCTAGACCTAGCTCTGTACGCACACTTGGGTGAGAGCCAGCCTCCTACTCATGGGGCTTCTGTGGTCGGCTGTTTCCTTATAAATATCCAGAGTGAAATGCTAGTCCATGCAACACACCTGGAAGAGAGGAAGCTAAGCAAGGCCCATTTTGAAGAGGAAGGTAGCAAAATAGGTCTCCTCCAGTTAGCACTCCTTTTGCCACATCCTCATAGGTGTCTGTTCTCAGAGGTGTCACCCGCTACTTCCTCTCCCTATCCCAGAGGATTTCAGAAAGCCTGCATAGCATTAGGTTTCAGCAGGTCCACATACACTGCGTCTGAAGCTGTTTCTGGTCGGCCAGTGGGGGTGTCCAGCTACCCTTTGAGAGCCTGGCACAGAACCAGGTCTCCTTTCACTTGCCCCTCCTTTACTAATACAATGCTGTTTGGCCGGCCCGGCATCCCATGGGGCTAATGTTCAGGCCAAGAATAGTCTTCATTCTTCCTGTGAAGCTTTGAAGGTCCTCTTAAGAACACTGAAAATTTAGTCCCTACTTTCTGTTGAAAACGGCTGACACTAAACTTTGAACATTCTATGGATTAATCCTAAATCCTGGGAACTAAGTTTGAAGAAAGCAATGTTTTTATCAGAGATGAGACATTGATAGAACACCTCAGCATTACTTATGAAGGACATATTTTTAAATTCCCATTAGTAGCACTGTAAATAAATCTGCTCCTCACCAAAATTACCTTATTTCTATGGTGTAACCTACTGTTGAAACGCTCTTCATTTAGTAACTCCAAAAGGCTGTGTGTACAAAGAAGCAGGTCTGAGGACCTATCATGCATGGCATCATGCAAACTTACCGAAAATGAACCAACCCCTAAAACTGGGGGGAAAAATATTCTTCGTGTGTCATGGCCCTGGCGTCATCATAGCCATCAACATTCCAGGGGAAGTGGTGGTGGTGGTGGTAGTTAAACTTTCTAAACTCAAAGATAATCTCTCAAGGTCCAGACATTTTCACATGTGCAGTCGCAATGTAATCTTCACTCTGAACCAGCAAGGGAGATACGGACCCTACGTTATGGCTGAAGAAACAAATACTCAGAAAGGAAAAGTAACAGATCTAATTTGCACAGACATGGGATTTGTGTGTCCAGCGTTTTCTGGCACACACCAGGTGGTTATACAACCTAAGACTGAAGCACACTGGCCCTGGTGCTTCAGTTCAAACTTCAGCTCTGCCAGTTACCACCTGTCTACTGGATAAGTAACTAACCATCCCCCAAGCTGTTTCTATGTCTGTAAAAGAATGACACTGGTATCTGTTAAGGATTAAATGAAGATAATGCACATAAACTATTTAGCTGACTGTCTGGAACATAGTAAGTACTCAGTACATAAACAGTTATTATTACTAAAGAGGTGGGGTAAATATCCTGAATGAAATACACAGACTTTAGTTTCCATTTGCGAGTGTTTTTCTCTTTTTTTGGGGGGGGGGGGACGGTGGTGCCCATGGCATGTGGAAGCTCCAGGGTGAGGGAAACCCACACACAGCTTCAATCTGAGCCACAGCAGGGACAATGTCAGACCCTTAAAGTGCTGTGCCACCGGGGAATTCCTGCAAGCTATTAGAAAGGATTACAGTTTACTTTGTGGCAGACAATAATTTTTCTTTTTACATCAAGCAGGATACCAGAGGAGTATTCTAGGACGTCACTGAGGATTCAATAATAACAGAATATTAATGGTCTACAACTACCTACTACCATACTAAATCAATGACTTCCTAAGTAGAGCGTGTTAGCTACTTCGCTGGGGCTTGGAAAGAGCACTAAGCTTTTATTTGTTTTTAAAATCCTGTTTCATTAATATTCACATTAACATAGTACTACATATATTCAATTTATTACACAATTATAATTACGGATACATGCTCAAAATTATTTTAATAAGGCAGGATCAGGTCTGGAGATAGTGATCTAGATGACTTGCTAAGGGAACACTTAAGCTCTCTGTATTACCAGACCCTAAAAATGTTCTTTCTTTTTTATCACCTATATTATACCCTGATCTCTACATTTCTAGGTCTTTCTCCAAGAGGATAAAAGGCATGAAAGGTGCAAGGAGTCAGAAAGTAGTGTGACACCAAGCTAATGAGTCTGAGAAGGAATCTATATCTCCTCAGCTTTCAACCTGAGCTACACAGAAATAAGCCATATGTCCAATTTATTTTCAACTTCCCCAATTACTGGTGAACTTTATAAAAATAATTAGATCTTATTTCCACTAGGTGGCAGTAAAATCCTGCCACGTGGTGCCCAAAATGTTCACTGGGATTAGTGTTTATTTATTCAATCTCACTTAATTAGAAAGACGGCATACTGGTTAATGAGTTACTTCAATTATATAGTGCTTCTGACAGTGGAGACCAAGTATTGCCCATTCTGCTGTTTACAAGCTGGCCTCTTCTTATACCATCCTGAATGTTCCATGTACTGTGAATACAGCAGTTCTCAAAAATCCACAGGCCATATAGCAAAAAAAACCCTCAATATGCATGAAAAGCCTGGAGCCAACCATCAGGTCCTATACCAGATTCATATAAAACCTTACATGAATAAAGACTTCTGAAGTCTTTGCTGGGGTGGTAGGATAAAGGTAACTTTATAAAGGTATCACATAGTACAGAATTCTTAAATGGCAACTATGAGAACCTGTTTCTAGAAGCAACTGTACTTACCAGTTAGGCAGATGGACCATATTAACTTTCTCATTTTGCACTCTCCACATCGGTAGGTTGTTCCTAAAACCAAACCTTTGTGGTTAAGGATGTTAACTCAAACTCTCTTAACACAAGAACCGAAACAAACAACAAAAAAGCCCAGCATCTGCTTACTGAACATCTGATTCTGGTCTTGGACCAACAGCCAATTAAAAAAAATAAATAAAATTAAAAAAAAAAAGCCATTCACACCATATTATATTCTCCAGTAACAGAAAGCATTTTAGGATTAACAAAACTTTTCAAGACAGTCTTTAACCAGTGATGGCCATCAAATAAGGATAAATGTTTACTGCAGTATTCTTAAATCATGTTTTTAATGCCCCATTAGATCTGCTTTAAAAATAGCACCCAGATGTGAACTTACATAAGATTCTACAATGTGAATTACCTTCCTATATTTATATCTATTTATCTTTGAAAAGCAGTAAGAATCTTTCAAGCGCACTGATTTATTTAAATCCTTCAGAATCTGATATTGTGGCGCAGTGGGTTGATGATCCGGCTTGCCTCTGCGGATTTTCCGGTTTGATCCGTAGCCCAAGGCAGTGGCATAGGCTGCAGCTCCAGCCTGGCCATTCCTGGCCTAGGAACTTCCATATGCCACGGGAGCAACCAAAAAAGAAAAAAAAAGGAAGAATTATCAATAACTTCCTTCTGCTCAGATCATTA
Source organism: Phacochoerus africanus (assembly GCF_016906955.1). Taxonomy (NCBI): domain Eukaryota; kingdom Metazoa; phylum Chordata; class Mammalia; order Artiodactyla; family Suidae; genus Phacochoerus; species Phacochoerus africanus. Next base: position 38,044,306 of record NC_062559.1, read on the forward strand.
ACTTTAAAAAGTAACAGATTTGGTGAAACTTTTTAAGGTATAAAAACTAGGTATCATTAATTATACTTAAAATACCATAAAGCATTATGTTAAAATCTTTATCATTTGACCTTAGTGAAAAGAAATTATACTACCCTCTTTGCAGTTGAAAAAATTTCAGTCCAAGGCCTTGAGAGTTCACCTAGGGAGTTGAAATTTGTTTTCAGAGAATGTGTTAATAGGAAATAGTAATGAATAGAGAGATACTATATTCTATAAATTGGGAAATCAGCACATATGCATTCTAAATGAAACAAACCTATAAGAGAAAAGATAAAGAGTTACAATCATGGAAGAGACAAACTCAAGTTGAAAAGCTTCCCAAGCATATTCTAGACTTCATATATGAACTGAAGAATATTTAAGACCCCACACTCTATTACATCACAACATTGTTTATTATGTGAATTTTTTACAATACAAACAAAAAATACAGAAATGCAATATATGAATACAGCTAAATGCAGAATGGTGACTTTTTTTCCTTTTCAAGAGGCCATGATTCCCATTTCTAGTAAAATAAAGAGACTGCACATAGGTAGAAATAGGTTGGTCGTTAGCTTCACAATTTTGCCTAGAAATGATCTATAAATGCATTTTCCCCCTGCTACTTACCATAAAGTGTAAAAAGGGAATTAAAGGAAAGTTTCCTTGTTGGTTCCTACCATATGAAAGATGCTATATTCTATTTTAGCAGGGCCAATATATGGAAAATACCTAAATTAAATGTTATTACAAAAATGAAGCAGTAATGAGATTCTGGCTAAAGAGGGCACTAAATGAGAATAATACATATTTAAAGAATTCAAAACAAACAAACAAAAAAAGGTTGTTATAAAAAAGCTCTAGGTGTATTGTAAGCATATAGGTTTTTTTTTTCCATGTGTATTTTTAAACAATGGAAGTGTCAAAAAATAGGGTCAACTGTGTTAGACTAAATTACATTATTGTATACGCTGCACTGAATTGAACCTTTGTATTATAATTATCATAAAGAAGCATAGTTTGTATCATATTATGGCAATTTATCCTCAATGAAAACCTTCCAGAGTCCTTTTATTTTGGAATATCCTGTAAACAATCTAACCACCAGAACATGATTGTACAACAGTAAAATGTTTTCTTGCATTAAATTGAAGACATCTGTTTAATAAAAAAAAAAAAAAAAAGATGTAGGAAAGGTACTTAGAGCTGTTAGTTTCTAAGTACACAACACCTTAGACAATTCAAGGCATCTTAATCTCCATTAAGAACAAAAAAAATAATAATTTTTGTCATGCTGTTAAATCCATCATTAAGGATAAAACCGGTGCAAATTGGTCAAACAGATCCAACAAACACTGATGTCCAAGCTGGCATATTGGCAACTAATACATAACTGGTGGTCAATAGAGGGTTTAAAAGATCTTCCCTTTCTTCTTGTTCTTTTCCAAGGTTCTAAATGATTAAAGGAAAATAACCAAAATGAGTGACCACTTTATAAACATTGACAACATACGGTAGCAATAGCTGATCCAACTACAACTGTGTTGGATTTTTAAATACTACTTTTTTTATTTTAAGAAGTAGGAGATTTAGAAATGAACAATAAGGACAATGCTAGTCTATAACATTATTTTCTTGGAAAGTCAGTATTTGACAAAATTCCAGGACAAAGAGTAAAAAATTACAAAAACACAAAATACAAGAACAATTTTTTCCTAAATGAAATTAGAGCAAATCAAAAGAGATCAACTGATAAACAACAATATCCTTTTCTCATACTGCCATTTGCATTCTGAAATGCTTTGCTTTTACAAATACATTTTTCTCTTCCTTGGGGAAAAAATGAATAGAAAAGGACAGTGAGAAAAATCTTTTTAGCAATGTTCCTTATGCTTGCCAAAAACTGAATACAACCGTTATGTCCAACAATTGGTATGAAGAGGTAATAAGCTATTGATTATGGTGAGTCAACTGAAGAGAACATTATGAAGCTACTGAATTATAATTATGAAGATTGGTAAGTCACAGAAAGTTTTTTTTTTTTTTGTCTTTTGTCTTTTGTTGTTGTTGTTGCTATTTCTTGGGCCGCTCTCGCGGCATATGGAGGTTCCCAGGCTAGGGGTCCAATCAGAGCTGTAGCCACCGGCCTACGCCAGAGCCACCGCAACGCAGGATCCGAGCCGCGTCTGCAACCTACACCACAGCTCATGGCAACGCCGGATCGTTAACCCACTGAGCAAGGGCAGGGACCGAACCCGCAACCTCATGGTTCCTAGTCGGATTCGTTAACCACTGCACCACGGGAACTCCAGAAAGTTTTATTTACTTTTGTCTTTTTAGGCCTGCACTCACAGCACATGGAGGTTCCCAGCCTAGGGGTCGAATCAGAGCTGTAGCCACCAGACTACACCAGGGCCACAGCAACGTGAGATCCAAGCGGCATCTGCAAACTACACCACAGCTCATGGCAACGCCGGATCTTTATCCCACTGAGTGAGGCCAGGGATTAAACCCACGTCCTCATGGATACTACCTATGAGCAGTTCATTAACTGCTGAGCCACTACAGGAATGCCACAGAAAGTATTTACAGTGAAAAAAAAAAAAACGATTATAATAGACTGCATCCATCTACATAAAATACCCATCCATGAAAATAATTTGTGCTTCAGATGTATCATAATGGGTGATGGCTTCTCAAATGTTACTTTAATGGTTTTAAAGTAAGTAAGAACATAATTATTTAAAACATTAATACACACACTTCTCGGGAATATGATATAAGTTACCTTGAAGAGTTCTGTTGTTCTAAAATACGTTGTTGGGCTTCCCAGTTTGCTTTCTCATCTTCAAACTGACGACGTTTTTCCTCTAACTCTTTGTGCTGTGCTTCCAAATTCTTTTTCATTTGCTCATGGCGTCGCTGGAGCTAATTCAGAACACAATATATAAAATAAAACTGAGCAATCAGGAGCAGGAGTACCTTTCATCCAGGAATTCTAATGTTAACAATATGAGCACTGAGCTCTTACAACTTCAGAGTACCACCCGTAAAGCACTGTCTAAGATTCCTCTTCCTACATGAATGACCAAAGAGAATGATCTTGGAAAACAGGAAAACAAAAGACTGCAGTAAGCTGGAGTCATGTAGCTCTGTAGAGTAGGCATCCCTGTATTACCTCATTTTTCCTTACCCACAAACATGTAGGAAGCTGGGCAGGGAAGACACCACTGCTCCCACTATTACAGATGAGCAAACAGTTGCAGAGTTTTAAGTCATTTGCCCAAGATTGCCCAAGGTCATTAGCCGGAAAGTGGCCGAACCAGGATTTGAACCTGTCTCCTAATTCCAAGTTCAGAAAGCTGAGACAAGTAGAAAGAAAGCAAATAGATAAGGACCTAGGAGTTATAAGATCACCATAAGGTCCCCTGATTCTTACAAAGCAGTGATCCTCAAATATCAGTCTTCATACAAATCACCTGAATGTTTGTTAAAAATACAGATTTCTGGACCTTACCCAGACATACTGAATCAGAATCTCTGGGATTTTGTTAAGTCTAGAAATTTGCATTTTGAACAAGCCCCAGTGATTGATTCTAAAGCCAGTGGTTCCTCCTGAGAATTAATGCTGTAAAAAATGCTACTGAGAGGTGGAAAACACACACAAAGTAACTGCACAAAGAGCTTATCTGCTGGTTCACTAAATAATTCCACTGAGGCACTACTATTCAATCCATTTGAGGAAAACTATCATAACAACCACAACAAAAATAGACTCAATTTAACTCCACCAGAATACTAAGAACTATTGAAAACCTTCAAATGTCCAGGAACTATGTTCTGGTGAAGACTGTATTACATCAGTAAGTTGACATCTTGAGTTTGTATTATAATTTTGCATTCAACTTGTTTTCTTAATTACCTTGTAAACCCACCAAAAAATGACTTCATATTCCTTCCTATTTCAAGTATTTCATGCAATTTCTACAAAACAAGACCACCTAAGATACAGTCAAGCAAAGATGAGTCAAGTTTGAGGTACTATCTTCCTGATGATACCAAACAAGAACAGTTACCTCTGAGAAGAAGAGATAGGGATACAAAAGGGAGACACATAGGATGAACTGATGATGCTCTTTTAAGCTGGGCAGTAGGTTCTCAAGTGTTTACCTGTACATCATTCTTTGCCTGTACATTTATGTCACTTATATGTATCTTCTGTGTTAACTGCATTCAGGTGAAAAGTATAGGTCACAATCTCTTTCTAAAATTCCTAGAAGTGTTTTATAGTGGGGAATTTTTCAGATTTTAGAAAGCCAATGCTACTTAGAAAGGTCTATACACTATATTTACAAAACAACTCCTGGGCTACCTAGGTACCTCCTATAATCAAACACATTACTATTTTATTATATGAATATATATATTCCCACCAAGTGGAATAAACTATGAGTTCTAGGTCTGATTTTGCAGTTTTCAGAGCCTTTTAAGATTTAAATTGTGGATACAGGATTGTGGACTTGTCTAGTGATTAAGAGCAAAGTTAAGTGGGTTCAAATAATGGCTTACAGCTATGTAGCACTGACCAAGTTAATCTATCATTCCTCTCATGTAAAAATGGGAAATGGACAATGATATCTTCCTTGTAGGGCTATCGTATGGATTAAATGACATAATCCATGCAAGATGCTTAGTACTGTGCCTAATGTGCCATGCTGCTGGATGTAAGCAACTATGCCCCAAACAAGTATTTCTAGCATAAATAAACTTGAGAAAAATTAGTACTAAACAGGGTTAAATAGGTTTCTTTACCTATATATTTATAAACTCACAGTATTAGGCTTACAGTATTAGGGGAAACCTGGCCCAATTCTCTTTACAGGTCCTTTCAATGCTAATAAAGATACTATCGTTCAAAGAGTAGTTAAGTTCCTCAAAACTCTGTTTTCACCATTCCCAGTACCATAAAAACTCTTAAAGTATTCTCGGACTACAGTTTTACAATTGTTTATAACATTTACTCTCAAAATCAGGCCCTAAAATATGTCTATATCAAATGTAAATTTTACTATTTTTAGATATTCATCAAAATCTAAGTGTAGAAATAATGCAGACACTTGATTATACCTGTTTTTTTTTTTTTTTGCCTTCTGATAGGAATTTTCCAGATTATTTATTAATTAGTGAAGTGGTAGAGACTCAAATGGGCAGATTAACAACAAATTAAACTAAATTAAAAAGACTAAAATAGATGTCCAAAATGTCATCTTAATAACAGGTGCTGGGGATGCTAGTGCTTAGATGCTTGGCAGTCTTAAAATAGGAGGAGTTATTCTATATCCCCAATGAATTATGCATATGATAAATAAAATAATAGTGAAAGGTTTTTTAATAAGATATTACATGAAAAGCCCAGTAATTCAAGAGAACTCTAACGTGGAATAAAAACATTTCCTCAAAATTATTAAATACTCACTCCATGCAATCTGTCTACTCAACAGATTGCTTTTGGTTGTGTATTCAGTCAAAGAAGGCTTATGTATTTTATGCAGTAATTACAAAAGCGATGAGACCAACTACAAGGATATAACAGAACAGATCTCAATCTTTTAATATATTTAAATATAAAAATATTATTATATCAGTGGGGCCACATATAAACACAGATCTCACTGAATTTCGCCATTAAAAGTAATGCACAAGTCTATGCTGAGAAAACTTCATACTGAAATTGTTGATTTATTTTGTGTTTACCTATTGGTTTCTTCTACTGTTCTCTGTCAAGCCAACTACTTACTCTATAGATTCTTGTGTTAATGAGTTTTCTTCTCCATCTTTTATTTCTTGTCACTTATTAAAGGATATGTCTTCGCAATCTTTTTGATTAATAGAAACTAAATATATACCTCAACATCTAGAGGGATTCCAAGGTAGTATATGTTTGTTACTACTCTATCTGATTTTTGTTAACAGTGGGAATTACTTTCACACATATTACGATTAAGGCCCAATTCATTTACAAAAATCACATTCGTTCATTTTTTCCTCTTTGTAATTTACCCTGGCATGTCCTTAGTTCAACTAAGGTTTTTTTATTTTCTTCCTCATTCGTAAGCAAAGAAGCCTGACCAATTATTATCCTAACACTAGTTTTTGTTGTTATATCCACCCAAAATTCTGACCTTTATTTTTCTTATACTGACTATATGGAATAGATTATAATTTCATTTCTTATAACTTGCTTATTATAGCGAATAATTGACCGTTAGTATTCTTTCTACTTAGCTGTATCCAAACACATATTAAAATACATATTCTTTTACTATACACATAGTGCTTGCTTTTATTTTTCCATTTTATTACGAGTGCATTATATTAAATCTGAAAAATCTATATAAAGGTTTTATTATCTATGAATTTTATTAAAGATACTATTTTAAAAAGGAATATTGTGTTTGTAAGAAATATTAGGTTGATTACCTCAGCTTCAGAGTCCTTCAGTTTTTGAACTTTTTCTTTGACCTTCATCTCAAACACCTGCTCCATCTCCATCTCCATTTTCTTCATCTTAGCTACATGCTCCCTTCTTTCTTCTTCCATTTGTGCAAGAGGGCTCCTGTTATGAACATTAAAGATAGTCATTAAACATCTAAAAATGAAAAGTTTAACGCAAAACTCTAAACAGTGATGAAAATAAATGAGCTATTTATGCCATTACTGTTTTTTTTTTTGCTTTCTGTTTTTTTCATAGTTCAAACAAAATACAGCACAACCAAATTTCTAATGAAGAATTATTACAAAAATTGGTGAAATGTTTCTCTAAACCTAATACATATCAAATCTAAAGGCAACACATAAAATAAATTGTAGAAAGAAAACGGAAAGGATATATTCCCTAAATACATTCTTAGAATGGAAAACTAGCTGAAAATTTCTTAATTTTGTACTTTAAACAAAATTTTAATGTGAAAAAAGGTAATGACTTATGAAGTTAATAATAATATGTAGTATTACTTCTACAATTTTCCAAGTGTTATAATCTTTTCTTTTTGACAACTAGTGACACGGTTAACTAACAATAATTCAAACTTGTTTTGGTAACTGAGCTGATATGTTGGGAAAAACTACCAGGCAAAAAACCTAAGACACTCTTCATTAGGCAATTACAGTATTTCTAGGCCGCTCAATGTAACGTCAATGCTCTTGAAAAATTCATCCCATCTAACTCAAATACTTCAGTGTTTTAACTTTGAAAGATGATCAGTGATCACAATCTCTCTCTCTCTCTCTCACACACACACACACACACAGGTGAGGATGGGTGAAGAGGAGATATAAATAAACATCTTGACATTTTTGAAATGCCAGAAAATAGACACAAGTATAATTAAATAAAAGCAGTTCACCCCACTGACATTAAAATCCATGGGCTCAAACCTCTGTACAATTTTGTTCCAAATTTTCATGCTGAAAAATACTACAAATGAGCTTTATGTTACGGCTAGACCCAAGAGAATGTCGAAGTATCAGCTACCTACTACAGCCCCAGGGAGGAAAGAAAAGTAGGCTCTGTGGCTTTGAGGAGCTCTGAAAACTATTCAACACACTGGGACAACTTAAAGAAGGCAAGCCCTTTTCTGATTTTGTTGATAAAATATGTTTATTTTGCCTCCATGAAATCAAGCTCAGACCACTTAATTGTGTCTTTTAAATTGGTGAATTTTATCTCAATAAAGTGGTCAAAAGGTTAAATCATGACTTAAAAACAAAAACAAAATCAGGCTTTGTATTTCACCCATAACTTCAAGGCTAGTCACTTTAATGCTGATGTGACACACTGATTATGGTGACCTCTCTCCTTACAAGGCTGGATATTTCTGACCATTACAGCATTATTTTTCCTATCAAGGATGAGGGCAAGGTAGTGAGACTGAAACTCAGCACAGCCCTGTGGGGCTCCTCGGTGCAAAAGCTTTTCTGTGTCCCCCATTTCTTGTTCTTAGGAAATGGACCTCATTCAGTCAACATGACTTAGGAACATCAAAGATCACTTTACAAATAATAACAAAGATCACCATAACAAATCACTTAACACACAAAAAAAATCACTTAATGAAGACCACCATAACAAATAGAATAACAATAAAGAAGACCAAGGAGGAAGAAGCAGGTTCAACAAAAAAAGACAGCCCTCCCCTTACTGGGGATCAGTTTAAGAGATCGGCAATCTTTGTATGGTTAATTCTTCTCTCCTTTCCTTTACTACTCCTTGTTCAATCTCTTTATATCTAGAACCTCACCTCCCTTTCTGTTACTTCTAACCACCCTCCCCTGCTCCAGACAGGGGTGGGCAAAATACACTCCCCTCCTGTAGAAAAAAGATGACTTGATATTCTTTGCCAGACGCAAGTAATACCTGACAGCTGCTAAAAATAGTGATCACTTTTCCAGACTCCAGCTTTGAGACAAATTAGTATTTGATGGGACAAGCTCAGCTATTTTTCAGATTTTAACCATATAATCTAAATCCTGGGTTTTGCCCCCAGCTTTATCAAAATAAAATTGACATATAATATTGTCTAAGTTTAAGGTATACAATGTGATGTCTAAATCTTATTTTAAGTTTTAGGACCACTAACGTAACAGAAAGGTACATTTTCAAACATATAAACCAAATATTTTTATTTTTAATCCATAGTTCAACACACTCTACACAGAGTCTGTCCCAAAATGCCTCTAAAATTTAGACATAAGATAAATTATTCTATTACTCAATACTTAACATAAAAAAATTAATTTAGGGGTTCCTGTTGTGGCACAACGGGATCAGCGGCATCTCTGGAGCACTGAGACGCAGGTTCGATCACCACCCTGCACAGTGGGTTAGAGGATCTGTTGTTGCCACAGCTGCAGTGTAGGTTGCAACCGTGGCTCCAATCTGATCCCTGGCCCTGGCACTCCATATGCTGTGGGGTGGCCAAAAAATAAAAACAAATTAACTTACACTCTAAAACCAGGTGTGATTTAGTACTTTGTGGAGTGTACACTGCTAGACAAAAGTTAATGTAACCATAAATATATATATGTATACACATGTTTATGTATATGCATGTACATATAAGAGCAATGAAAAAACCTAAGTCCATCAGCAATCAATCAGATAAATAAATGACCTTACTGTCAATTTTATTTCTTTCTCAAATTGCCTGCAGATGCTGTTGAGAGACCATATGACGTAATAAAGTGATAAAATGACCACTTTTACAGCACCATAATTCAGTGGTCTTCGACCTGAGGTCTCTTTTGATATGAAAAGCATTACTTGGCCCTGTGCAGTATTAAGAGAACAATTTCCAGACCCTCAATTTCCATACAAAGTTTGCCTAAAGCAATGTGCCTAGAAATTTCCAAGCTAACCGAAAGCCCATTTCTCACATTACAGAGGAAAGACCTACTCCCTATTCCCTATCTCTTACCTAAGGTACACTGTACCTCAAAGTGTGAAAACCTCCAGGTGAGAAAGAGAACTCTCTTTCAATGATTAATCAAGGCACTAAAACATAAACCTACAAAGTCTATCTCTCAATATTAAACATTTCCATTAAGGGCATCGTGTGGTGGTAGGTGTTAGAAACGTGGTAGGTAGGTCCATATCGAGATGCCCTGGGTTCAGAAATATAGTAGAGGGAGGTGGCTGGAGAACTGGTGATTTCCCTCTGATGATTCTACCTTTTCCACGTCGAGCTTCCTAAAAGCTCAATCTCTCCCTGTCACCACTCAAAAAGTTGCACTGCCATGGAGGAAGAGTCCCATGAGAGCAGAACAAATAGAACACCAATAAGAAGCCTAGACTCACATTGGCTTAGTTCACATATTTAAATATTAGTCATTCTTTTCAGTTATCCATGGATGGGTCCTTAGCTATAAAGAAAAGCACCTTACATCAGCTAAAACATGGTAAGTTGCTGATACTTTTTTTTTCAAAAATTCAACTGGAATAAACTGCTAACATTTTCAAGGCAATATCTGATACAATCAATCAAAGGATAAAACTTCAGATTGCTTTCAGATTCACTATGTAACATTCAACAAAGCAGTAAAAACCTAATTTAACAAATCATGTATCTATTCTAATTACAGACATTCCCCAGTTGGTTCAATCTTCAAAAATATTCTTCTACTTACTTAATGTAAAATAAATTAATATACTAACTCCTGGGGCAGTTTAGCACTACAAACTTTTTTTTTTATTTTCACAGGCAACGTTTAGACATGATTTATCTCATTAAGAAATACATTTCCAGGAGTTCCCGTCGTGGCGCAGTGGTTAACGAATCCGACTAGGAACCATGAGGTTGCGGGTTCGATCCCTGCCCTTGCTCAGTGGGTTAACGATCCGGCGTTGCCATGAGCTGTGGTGTAGGTTGCAGACGCGGTTCGGATCCCGCGTTGCTGTGGCTGTGGCGTAGGCCAGCGGCTACAGCTCCGATTCGACCCCTAGCCTGGGAACCTCCATATGCCGTGGGAGCGGCCCAAGAAATAGCTTAAAAAAAAAAAAAAAAAAGAAATACATTTCCAATTGAATTCTACTTTCTATGTTTTCATCGGGGTTACAGTTTAATTCAAGTAATCCACACTAGAATTCTATACAAGCAGAAGAATTTTTAATAACACTAAAAGTTTTACTATTTTTCCCTGAATTATACCTGCATCCAACAGCAAAAATATCCCAATAGCCCTATTTTAAAAGCCTTATATTTGAATTATGGAAAAAATTCCTTATTTCTAGCACATGAACAAATGTTTAAAAGAAATAATCGAACATTAGGTACATCCACTTAATGAAAAATACGTACTAATACATATTATTTTTAATCTATTATAAAATTACTATTGGCTTTAATTGTGTACGTTTTTCTTTTAAACAGTTAAAAAATCCATACGCTAGTAAAATGTATTTAGAATGGATTCAAATTTTATGAACAATATTTATTATGATGGATCCTTATATTTTTGTGCTAAATTATAGTTGTTTTGATACAAATTTTGCTAAAAAGTAGATTAAAAAATGTTGCCTTTCTCTCATGCACTGAACCTTAACCTCATTTCAAATAGAATCTTGTATTTTAGAAGGCTAGTTAAATAAATAAATACATAAATAAAAGCAAATCAAAACTTTTAAATAGCAGTAGTAAGTTCCTGGAAGTCAGTGTTTTGCATAGTATGCATTACTAATCACCTATATCAAAACCATCTAGGGTGCTCATTAAAAATACAAACCTTCAGGAATTCCTGAAGTGGCGCAGCGGAAATCAATCCAACTAGGAACCATGAGGTTTCAGGTTCGATCCCTGGCCTTGCTTCAGTGGGTTAAGGATCCAGGGTTGCCATGAGCTGTGGTGTAGGTCGCAGATGCAGCTCGGATCTGGCTGTGGCTCTGGCGCAGGCTGGCAGCAACAGCTCCAATTAGACCCCTAGCTTGGGAACCTCCATATGCCACAGGTGTGGCCCTAAAGAAAGGACAAAAAACAAACAAAAAAACCCCAAACCTTCAGACCCATCCCACATCTACTGAATCAGAGTCTCTTGTTAATGACTGAACCTAGAAATATATCTTCTAACGACCACTCTCAGGAGGTCTCTGAAACCAGAAAATCTAGAATCTGATCAATAAATTTCCTCAAATAAGCATGTTGACAGCATAAGAAGAAATTCAAAGTTAAAAAAGAGATTAGGGGCTATGCTCCAAACAGGAAAATACGGAAGAAAACAGGTCTAACATCAGTCTTAAAAGAGAACTGGTTGTGACTTTGCCAATGACTATTAATGCTTTGTGTGCTTTTGTATGGAATTTTGGGCCACTGTGGAGACATAACTAAAAAAGAAAAAAGGAACATTTTCCTTTTCCACTATAAGGAATGTCAACCACTATAAAACACAGTATTGCTATTTTGAAAACTTGCCTTCCTTAATTTTTAATCACAGAGATTTTTCAGGATTATCCTCTAATGGGAGATAATACCTGCTAAAAATGTACATACCTTGTTAAAAATGGTTTTCATAATGCCTATTATCTTCAACAACCCCAATAAAGGAAAAACAGGGCACAGCCACAGTTACCAAGTCTATACCAGCTAATGCACCAGCCTCCTTACACATCTCTTTTCCCCACATCATCGTAAAACCATCACAGCTTGTGATATTAACTTGACTGGATGAAGCTATACACTCAGCAGTCACACCACTCTAACAACCAATAGGAGAAATCCAAACTCCAGCTAATTTACTCCCTGGACATACACAATAGGAACAGAGAAGGTAACCAAGACTACATTAATCCAAATACTCCTTTTGTTTGGTCCTGTTCATTTCTATATAATCTGTCTAAAAAAATACACATATACTTGGTTAAAGGAACTGTTTGGTTTCTAACTGAGAATCTATCATGTGATGTGATATAAAATTAATTTGATGGTAAATGACCAGAAGAGAATGCATGGCTTTTTCGCTTAAAGAACAAGGTAATAAAACTACACTTCCTCCAATAAACAATAAAGCTTGACAATATAAATTTCTGCTGTTGTACATAAAAAACATTATCCTGGAGTTCTGTTGTGGCTCAGTGGTTAACAAATCCAACTAGGAACCATGAGGTTTCGGGTTCGATCCCTGGCCTTGCTCAATGGGTTAAGGATCTGGCGTTGCTGTGAGCTGTGGTGTAGGTCACAGACGTGGCCCAGATCTTGCGTTGCTGTGGCTCTGTCGTAGGCTAGCGGCTACAGCTCCGGTTTAGACCCCTAGCCTGGGAACCTCCACATGCCACAGGAACAGCCCTAGAAAAGGCAAAAAGACAAAAAACAAACAAAAAAAATTTAAAAAACCTCACATTATCCCAAATCTTCTACTGAGTAGAGAAATCTGTAGAAAATGAACGCCAAGATTATTTACAACATAAACAGTACCTTTTCTGGAGGAAATGATATATATACTTACTTAGTAAGCTGCCCTTTATTCTTGTTATTATCAACTCCATTATAAGTCACAGCTGCCAGTTTTCTGCTCCGATAGTTCTCATAGTGTACATTATTAGTGACATCTTTCAAGTCCTGCATGTGTGTTCTGTCATAAATAAATAACACATCAAGAGTCTGTTTCTATTAAAAAAGCTTTGGTATAAAATAAAAACTTTATCAAAACTAAAACTTCAGTCTTAAAACAAGCAAAAGACTATTCTGAAGGAAGATGACACTCATCTCTCTTCATTCACGCTCAAGGCAGAGCAAGACAAAATGAGCTAACTTGATGCCAATGGAAATTTAGGTTCTAAAACGTTTAGGAGCCATAAATCCCCTCAAAGTGGTTACCAAAGAATGACAATTCTACAAAAGAGTATTTACGTATACAGTATATATTTTATATCACTCAAGAAGGGAAAGTATATTAGCTCCTACCAAAGCTCCCCAAACCTAAAAGAAATTGCTTTTCTTTTAGCAATATCATTAATATTTGAGTTTTTACCCTGGTAATACATAATGTCACATTAGATCACATATCAAGTCAGATTCAAACTGGGGAATTTTAATTTTGAGTAAATTTTTTTTATTCAAATTGTCCAGTAAATGTGGTACTTTGGTTAAATGAGTGTTTGCTCATAACATTTCCGTCATGCATAAAGTCAATATATAGGACATAGGTATAACTAGGACAATGCCATCATTCCTTCATGACGCAAGGTAACAGAAGACTCCCTGAGCTGCTCTATGGTATCCATTATCAATGTAGTATTCTTGGACATACATGGTGTGGCAGTACTCTGTATCATCTGATTGACCCTCTTCTCAGCATCCATTCCTGCACGTGCCATCTCCCACCTTTTATCTCCATCACTTTACCAAAACTCCCTTTTGGGAGACAAACATAAAGGTGTTCCTCTGTTTTTATTCTTCCTGATATCTAGAAAACATTTACTATTACTTTACCCTTTGTGAACAGAATGTGATGTTCAACTACATCTATACTACTGGACATTTCCATGCAGTTCTCTTACAGTTTACTCCTATTTCTAAGTACGGATGTTCCACAAGCCTCATCTCCCTTTAGACTCTGTTCTGTGCTGAACATATCCTCTCTCTACGGCCACTAGAGTTATCCCTAAAGCTCTCTACTTTAGTCAAGTCAGGTAGTTCCTTACTCCTAGCATATCCAATGGTTAAGCACTGAAAAACTCAAATTAATCTGTCACTGACTCTCAACCTTCAGAGTTCTACTGTTTTGGAGCTCTCTTTCCATTCCTGAAGTCAAGCCACTCTAATCCAGACAACTTTCTCCTTGGTCGTCGCTCATTTTTTTGGTACCAGTACATGTCATAGGTGACACCATATAACTTCTTCAACTATAAACAACACCGTTTACAAGAAACATGCCATTACTCTTGTCATAGTACATAACAGGTCCTTTTAAAAAAAATTGATCTGAAGCTGAGATGATAAGCACTGCTGATTTTCTGGAATAAATCCTGTTACCAGTTTCTCTAAGAGAATAATAAAAACAAGTAACTGTGCCAATATAAAATGATCTTTTTGTAGTTTTAAATATTACATATTACCTTATCATTGCATCATTAAAAAATCATTGAAGGACCTGAGGTAGAGTTAGCAGCTCAAATACAAGATGTGTAAAATAAAAATAAGGTGGACTTACCAACTAGTTGTTAAATTATTTTTGTTAATGTGATCTGACATTTTAATTTTTAAAATTTATTTCTTGGCCATACTGTGGCATGTGGAAGTTCCTGGACCAGGGAATGAACCTGTACCACACCAGTGACCCAAGCCACTAGAGTGACAACTCCAGATCCCTAACCCAATGCACTGTAAGAGAACTCCTGACATTTTAGATAATGAAAGATTTTCCCTTTCACTAAAATAACTTTCCTAAGTATATAAAAGTCTGTTCCCGACTTAATTATGTTTTACTTTTATTCTTTTAAAAATCGATATATTCCTCCACTCTCAAAATAATTAAATAACTAGTAATAATTAGATAACTGTAGTTTTCGCTACAGTTTCAGGAATATATTCTTCTTTTCCATTTCCCACTGCTGATAATATAGCACTCTCTTCTTTTCTCTTGTTCTCCCTTCTCTGTTTGATTTCTGCACTGTCCACTGCCATACCTTGAAACTATTTTTATGAAGTTTTCTTTCTTTCCATTGTCTTCCTTGGTTTGCCTGCAATAGGCAGTTTTCTTAATTAGCAAAATGACGCTGCTTTGAACTTGAGTCTTTAAGAGAAGCAACCACTATTCTTAACTTTAACCTCCATGATCTCAAAACTCACAGACATCTGGAATACTGGAATTGATACTTCTTTCAAGTATTTATTAAATGTCCACTAGGTGCCTTTTTCTTAAAGACATGCTCTACATTTCATGTGTATCTTTCTCATCTCTACTCCAAATTTAAAAGGAAAAGCAATAAAGTAAAATATTCCTAAGCTTATTCTTTTCCAAGGGTAATACTTTTCAAGGATTTTTTACACATTTCAGTGTAAAAACTATAAATGAAAAATTATGTTAAGAAGCAAAATGAACATCTAGCAAAGGTAAATATGCCCTAAGAGAGAAAAACAAGTGTGCTAAAGCAAATTTAACAAATAAATGAATTTTTTATTAAGCAAAATTGCCTAATCATCTACCTCTAGGAGTTGAAGCCAATGTCTTCATTCTACTTATTAAACAGGACCACTCCCAAGTCCACAAATAAACATGTGATGACTATTTATTCTAATCCATTTTAAGACATCTATTTCCAAGAATCCTTTCTATCTGACCCACTCCAGATACTAAACCACTGACTGTGAATTTCTTTGATACATCTAAATATCCTCATCATAGCACATACCTACTTACATATTATAATCTTAGGGTTTTTTTTTTTTTTTTTCAATACATGTATGACTTTCCTATAGTAAATCTTCCTGCAGGAATGTTCTATTTTCTTGTAATGCTTCTAAACTAGTAAGTCCCACTCACCAGAGGCCAGGCCGTGTACCTTCGAATGTTCAAAGTCTAGCTTCTGACTCAGTAACTAGTCTTCCTTTCTGAAGTATTTTAGGTATATAGACAATTACTGATTGCATATTTTAAAAATACATAAGAAAAAGTTATAGATTATCATGGTGTCAAGCACTGGGCAAGTAGCACAGAAGAGTTAAAACTGAGGAAGCGCAGATTTAAAATTGAGGAAGAGAGTAAAAACAGAAGGAATTCACTGGCATTTAATACTTATGAAACATTCCCTATACATAAAAATTACATGTGATTAATATTCTTCTGAAGTCACATCTTAAAAATGGAACAGTAAGGAAAGAGTTTGGACTAGAACCCAAAGTGTTGTATTCTCAAAACCAAGATATAAGACCATCTTTTCATATGCATTTGCTCTTCTCCTACTGTGTGAGGTCTGGCAACCCCAAGAGCTGAATCAGGCCTGTCATCTACTTTAGACCAAAACACTTGGTCTTGAGCTCTTTTGAGAAAAACCAATTACATGCAATCTCTTTGATTTCAAAATTACTCTCATCTCTTGTATATTTCTTAAGGTTGCAATTTGACTCAAATTCCCCCGTGCACTTTTAAGAATGATCCTGTTGTTCCATGATTTTCAATTATCATCCATATGCATGTTACTACCTCTACATAGCAAAAGAGATTCCTAGGTATTGGGAAAGTAGATAGCAGTTATGAAAAGTAAAGAGACATCAACTTAAGATGGCTATCCAAAACTGGAGGTTGAATAGAGCAGCTTGCAGTGAAAGTCTGGAAGAACAAGCAAGGTAAGAGAGGAGAAAAGTGGCAAAGGGGCATGAAATGTCATGAAGGAGGAATTTATTTCAACATGAAGACGCTGAGGTTCATTTTTCGTTCCCTTTCTGTTCCCTGCTCACTAATGTCTCTGGTTCTTCTAAACTTTTTCTGCAAGATTTCCTCTCTGCTGCTGCTTTTAATCAGAATTACTTCAATGTCCTGTTCTCACAGGCTTTCCTTCTCTTTCACCAGGTGCAGAAGGTACAATATAGGAGTAATGTTTTCCCATTTGGGAGGAAGATCAGTTTTGTTCACAGAATTCCAGTAACCAAAATGTTCTACTCACCAGCTACCAAGCTGTGTACCTTTAAATATTCAAAGTCCAGCTTCTGACTCAAAACTTAGCCTTCCCTCCACAGTTTTCACAAACTTTTCACATTAAAAAAGAGCAACAGCCTTTTCCTTTCCACTTTCCATACCTCTTTTCAGTATTAAACCTCAATACAATATATAAAGAGACCCATTTTCCTATGTATTCCCTAGCCACACAGGGAATTTTTTTTTTTTTTTGTATTTTTGCTCACAACTGTAAAACCTTGGCAAAATAATCCAAATTGTCCCCATGCAGTGCTTACTTTAGGACTAAATGAAATTATCAATTTAAATAAGCTAAATTTATAAAAGGCAAAAAATAAATCTAATTTCATTTAGGGTAAGGAAAAAAAATCTGTTATTTTCATCACTGGTCACACTTACCTTATCAACATATTTCTTAGAATTGTAAAATCACAATGTTCGCCATTTTCAACTAAAAAACAAAACAAAACAAAAAAAACCGCATATGTTATTCCCACTAAACTCAGCCTTTCCCCTCCCCCTTTGGTCTTTTTAGGCCACACCCGCAGCATATGGAGGTTCCCAGGCTAGGGGTCCAATTGGAGCTGTAGCTGCTAGCCTACGCCACAGCCACAGCGACACCAGATCCGAGTCAAGTCTGCAACCAGCACCACAGCTCACAGCAATGCCAGATCCTTAACGCACTGAATGAGGCCAGGGTTCGAACCTGCATCCTCATGGATACTAGTCAGATTTGTTTCTGCTGAACAATGACGGGAACTTCCCAGCAGCCCCCTTTTTTAAAATTCAATTTATTTTATTTGTTTTTGGCTGCACCCATGGCATACAAAAGTTCTCAGGCCAAGGATCAAGCCCACACCATAGATGTAACCAGAGCCACAGCAGTGACAATGCCAGACCCTTAACCAGCTGAGCCACCAGGGAACTCCTAGACCTAGTCTTCTAAAAGGAAGTTGGGTGTTAACAACAAAAAAAGAATATGCAAAATAACATATCAAATCTTCATTAAGATTTAACATCATAGGGGGAAAAATGTAATTGTAATGTATACATGTAAGGATAACCTGACCCCCTTGCTGTACAGTGGGAAAAAAATAATAATAAATAATTAAAAAAAAAAAAAGATTTAACATCATAGTTCTTAATTTAAGGCAACATCATATGCGTATACCTCATTACTTTACTGTAGTTTAATCCTCAGTGATAAAATATAAATCTAAAAAACGAGCTCTCCAAAAGCAAACAATTTTGACATTTTGAAAAGGGAGATCATGTATTTCTCTTTACTGGTAGAAAACATATTTATTCCACAATAAAATGCATTTTAAAACTTTGGTATTGAGGGTGAGGGGTGAATCACTTTAGAAAAATCTCTATAAGGTAACCAAAGTGAAAATGTGAGCCAAGAACATTCAGGTTCATTATTATTGTTTTTTAAATGTTATCACTAAAAAACACTTTTAGTGGTGAGGTTGGGGATGGGTAGGGGAAGGGATAGAAAATAGGGAATTACCTAAAACTAGAAATACAAACCAATTTCTTTTGTGCATATGTCCAAGGGCTGTACAAGTTCTAAAGCCAACTGAAGGTTACATGGGGATGACAGAGAGCTGGGAATGCGTGTTGTGTCACTGGTTGGAAAGTTACTGATAAGAACAATGACTTGGAAAAGATTCTAAAAATTAAAGAATTTTTCAAAATAATACCAACAAAAAGAGCAATCATGACTCATCTTGATTCCAGGTCACTATAACACAGAATACTATATAGGTTAAACCAGTATAATAAAGACAAATGTGGGGAAACATGTTTATTGCTAATAAGGCTTCTAAGAATTGATGCTATAAACTAAGATTTTATTGTTGTTGAAAACTCCTTAAAAATTAATAGAGGCTTTTTTTTTGCCTTTTGTCTTTTTAGGGCCGCACCTGCGGCATATGGAGGTTCCCAGGCTAGGGGTCTAATCGGAGCTGTTGCTGCCAGCCTTTGCCAAAGCCACAACAATGCCAGATCCGAGCAGCATCTGTGACCTAAGCCACAGCTCAAGGTAATGCCGGATCTTTAACCCACTGAGCAAGGTGAGGGATCGAACCCGCAACCTCATGGTTCCTCATCAGATTCCTTTCCGCTGCGCCAGGACATGAACTCCTAATAGAGGCTATCTTGATGAATTTTTTTATTCTAAGAGGATATGATGCCAAAAAAATATGACTTTTGTCCTGAAGATGGGAAATTGTGAATGTCTTAATTGGGTTTCTGACAGCTAGTCTCATTCCTGAGGGTCCCGGACCCATCTGAAACTCAGATAAAAGTGGCAGGCCTTTTCTCCAAGATTGTTTTCAATTTTAGAAGGTTTATTAGAACCTCTGATAGTAATCTTTGGGCCCCAGGTAAAGAACCTTTACGTTTTAAGTATTTTCTTTTTTTTTTTTGTCTTTTGTCTTTTTTTTGTTGTTGTTGTTGTTGCTATTTCTTGGGCTGCTCCTTCGGCATACGGAGGTTCCCAGGCTAGGGGTCAAATCGGAACTGTAGCCACCGGCCTACGCCAGAGCCACAGCAACGCGGGATCTGAGCCACGTCTGCAACCTACACCACAGCTCATGGCAACGCCGGACCGTTAACCCACTGAGCAAGGCCAGGGACCGAACCCGCAACCTCATAGTTCCTAGTCGGATTCGTTAACCACTGCGCCACGATGGGAACTCCCCCGTTTTAAGTATTTTCAAACAAGAAAACAGGAACAAACTTAATGGTCGGGTGGAGATGGGAGGGTGGGTACTGACAAGTGGCTTTTAAAGTACTACAACATTAGGATTTAAACATACTTGCCTGATTTAGCAGGACACAAAGGTCTGAGAAACTTGTATGTATTTATGAGGAAATGAGATCCAATGAAACTGAATTTAGAATGATCTTTTAATCTAAACTATATCAAAGCAGTATTATTTACTAAAATACAAAAAATTTTTGGCCGTGCCTGCAGCATGCAGAAATTCCTGGACCAGAGATCAAACCCACACCACAGCAGTGAACTGAGCCACAGCAGTGACAATGCTGGATCCTTAACCACAAGGCTACCAGGGAATTGCTATAAATGCAAAATTTTAATTACATTTGTGAGATCTTTATAGAAAGCCATTCACTGAAAAAAACCTTACCTTCAGCAACACCCCATGGATACTGCCTTCCTCTGACTCTTTTGCCATTAACTTCAATGATAGTATTACTACCTACCACAGCAAGAGGTAAACGGTCCTATAAAACAAAGTATTCTTATTCAAATACATCTCTGTAGTCTTCACAAATTCAATAATAAAAGTTAAATCACTCAACAGCTAAGCAAAAAAAAAATACCCTGATAGTTTCTGCATTCACTTTTATAGGCCATTCAATTACTATTTAGTAAATTGCCATTGTGTGGTATTATCACCAATGTAAAATAAATGAAATTATATTTTTACTGAAATTTTAAGAATACAAAGGCATATAATGATAAAATTATTTGTTAAAACATCATTCCAAAAAGAAGTGGACTCATATTTTAAAAATTAAAGAGGGTAAAAAATATATTGGCAGTTATAGGGAAAAAAATGGGGCTTCTGATTAGCCTGCCTACCTGATCATAAACCAACCCTAACAGCCTGGACACAGAGAATATTTTACTTGCTAAACTCTACCTTTGGAACTCCAGATGTGGGGGACTGCATTTGTATCCAGACTAACTCAGAGAAGTCCTTCAAAATTCTTGCCACTCACAGAAATATATAAGAATATTGAAAATATATGGCTATTTTATAAAACCTCAGAAATTCTTCACTGTCAGGTATAAGTATTATTTCAACATAATTATTTGCTTACATAGTACCATTATTCAATACATCATTTTTGGGTCCAGGGTACTTAGGAAACCACCACAAATTAAAAATACCAAAAGTTATACTGGTATAGATTTTTGGTTGATTTCTTATAAAAGGACAAAAGAAAACATATTTTTGGCTCTGGAAACAAAGATTAAGTATAATAGTGCTTTTAAAAACAAATCCTCTCCCTTTTCATTACCCACCCCCTCCCCAGTTTTTTTCCATTACCTGTTTTTTAAGGAGGGGAATTATAAAATACAAAACCAGTTTAACTGAAGACAAGAATTATGTTATTCATCTCTCTATCCCATATAATACTTTACTATACATAAAACAACCAAACGACAAAGTTATTCAGTGTTGAATTCAGCTTTATGATTAATCTCCTTATTTATTCTGTAAGTCAACTGTTCAAAAGCACTGCTATTTCTGGTCTTTCTAGCAGATGTTATAGGGCTTTCAAGGCCCTAAAACATTTTAGTACATGTACGGGAATGAACCTACCTTTATCTTTTTAACAAGCTTATTTTCTTCTTCATCATCTGTCTCTGGAAATTCATATATTTTAATCTTATGTTCTTGGATTTCTTTCATTATCTAAAATGTAAGAGGAAGTTTAGCAAAAGAATACCACACACTAGTATTATTTTTATTATATTCTTCTTAAATTCCTTAGTCCTTAGCTCCAGTTCCTTTACTGTTTTCAATGATGCAAAATGTAATCCAAAACCAAAGTACTATGTTGGCCTTTTTTTTTACAACAAAACTGACATATAAATACCATTTTTAAAATCTAGTAACTTCGAAAGTGTTAAAGTCATAAATTATAATAACAAGAGTTCTAAAAATGATACGATTCAAAAAAAGGGCTTTATCCAGTTGACTTCTACCTAATGGTTTTAGGTCATTTATTTACAATGACTGAGATACTTTCTCTAGATAAACTCTCACCAACTGTTTTATTCAACTGAATCAACAGAGCTTAAATTCACCTAAAATTTTTTGTAGAAATTTGGTAAAGGTTAAGTAAAGGTAAGTAAAACTAAGTACTGCACTGACACCAGGAGAAAAATTTGCACTCATCAGAAAATATCCTTGCATGTACATGTGCATACGCAAAAACCAAGAAGAAAGAGATATACGATCAAGCAAGCACACAGGAGAAAACACGGCCTGAAAATTAAGAAGCTAAGGTGTTAATAATAATTAATGAGAATGCAGAAAAAAGAAAGCAACTTATTAACAGCAGAAATGACTTAGCTCAAATTAAATTATCTTGTCCCAAACGACCCCGAATTCTAATAAGAATACAGAAATGCAAATAATGTTGACTACCTACCCTATTCTAATTCATAACAAACTGGTGGCTAACACACCAGTAATTAACTACCTGCCTGTACTGGTAGTTCGGCATTACTCACACTGCTGGGTCACCAGCAACAGTAAAGGGATCCTACACAAAATATGCTACATGGTTACTAAAACAAACAGAAGTCAAAATGCCCTGAGAAAAACGGGACCACATTTTTTTTTTTATAATTGGGTTATGTGTCTATTTAAAACAATAACAAAAGAATAAATGATGAGGTGTGAAATATGTGACTAGAAGAAAAAAAGAAACACTAGTAGTTAGCTCTAAGAGCAGTGGGTCTTAGTCAAAGGCTGCACATTAAAATGGCCTGAATGAACACAGAGAACAGACTTGTGGTTGCCAATGGGGAGGGGTAGGGAGTGGGATGGACTCAAGAGTTTGGGTTAGTAGATACAAACTATTACATTTAGAATGGATAAGCAATGAGGTCCTGCTGTATAGCACAGGGAAGTATATCCAGTCTCAGGCTAGATTGAGATGGAAGATAATATAAGAAAAGTAATATATACATATAAGTACGACTGGGTCCTTTGCTGTACAGAAGAAATTAGCACAACACTGTAAATCAACTATACTTTAACAAAAATTTTTTAATTTTAAAAAGTGGCCTGAGTGAGCATCTTCAAAATAACGAACACCACAAAGCCCCACCTTAAACTACTAAATTGGTCTAATAATTCATTTTGAAAAAATTCTCTAAGTTCTCTATGACTCTGATAAATACTTCCAGTTAAAAACCCCTTTTTAACATAAGAAAAAGAAAATTATACAAATCACTACAATATGACCTATTTGGAAGTAGAGATCATTGCTTATTCATCTTTTTGATCTCTTGGTTGTTCAGCACAATTCCAAATCAAGATACATACAGATCAAGATAGAAATGTTTTATATGAATTGTATCTGAACTCAGAAACAGCACATTACAAGATAAAAATGGGAGTGAATATAAATTAAAAAGAAAAACACAAACTCCTGGTATAAATAACAAATATACAAAAAATGATATACTAATACATTCTCAAAATTTAATTAGATTTAACAAAAGGAAATTTCAACAGGTTTTTGAAATATATTTCAAGTTATTCTAAAATGAGACCAGCTTCACCTACCAAAGGGCAGACACTGGAAGCAAGAAAACTATGACCCCATAGCCTGCAGAACTGAGTTTACAAACACAGGTCAACACCTCCCCTGGGACCTAATGGTCCCTGGTCCTTGGGTGATGAGAGGGGAATGTACTACAGATACACACAGGATATCCCCTAAGGCAGTGAGCCACTTCTCCAAGGTTGAGAAATGTAATTAACCTACTATACACACAAAAATACAAATAGAAATTTAAACAAAATGAAATGGCAAAGGAATACATTCCAGATGAAGAAACAAGATAAAACCTTAGAACAAGTAAGTTAAGTGAGATAGGCAAACTACCTGAGAAAGAGTTCAGAATAACTGATCATAAAGATGATTCAAGAACTGGGAAAAGGAATGGTTGCACAGAGCAAGAAGTTTTTTTGTTTTTGTTTTTTTTTTCATTTTTTAAAGTTTTATTGAAGCACAGTGGATTTACAATGCTGTGATAATTTCTGCTGTACAGCAAAGTGATTCAGTTATACATGCACACACATCCATTCTCTTTCAGATTCTTTTCCCAGATAGATTATCATAAAATATTGGATAAAGTTCTTTGTGCAATACAGCAGTTCCCTGTTGGCCAATCATACCATATACCTCAATGCGCATATGCCAATCTCAAATCCCCAGTCCACCCCTCCCCCACTTCCACCCATCAACCTTTGGTAACCATAAATTTTTTGAAATGCGTCTTTTTTTTTTTTTGGTAAATAAGTTCATTTGCATCCTTTTTTAGATTCCACATATAAGTGAAATCAAGATATTTGTCTTTCACTGTCTAACTTCACTAAGTATGATAATTTCTAGGTTCATCCATGTTGCTATAAACGGCACTGCTCCCCTCTTTTTTATGGCTAAGTAATATTCCATTGTAGATATGTACCACATCTTCTTTATAAGTTTTTAACAAAGAGAAAATATAAAGAACAACCAACCAGAGTTAAGAATACAATAACTGAAATAAAAAAATACACTAAAATAGGAGAATAAATTAGGTGTAAGAACAGATCAGTGAACTGGAAGACAAAGTGATAGAAATCACTGCCTTGAAACAGAATAAAGAAAAAAGAATAAAAAGAACAGAGGATGGCTTAAGACAACATCAAACACACAAAACATTTAGAGAAGTATCAACACCTATCCTTCTGAGACTATTCCAAAGAAAGGAACACTTCCAAACTCATTCTATGAGGTCACCAACACCTGATACCAAAACAGGAGTTCTGGTGTGGCTCAATGAATTAAAGACGCAGCATTGTCACTTCAGTGGCTTGGGTCACTAATGTGTTGGAGTTCAATCCCTGGCCTGGGAACTTCCACATGCCATAGGCACAGCCAAAAAAAAACAAAAACAAAAAAAACACAAACAAAACAAAACAAAAAAACCAAACAAACCCACACATTAAAAAAAAGAAAAAATTATAGGCCAGGTAATATCACTGATGAACACAGACCTAACAATTCTCAACAAAATACTAGCAAATAAAATCCAACAACATATTAGGAGTTCCCATTGTGGCGCAGTGGTTAATGAATCCGACTAGGAACCATGAGGTTGTGGGTTCGATCCCTGGCCTTGCTCAGTGGGTTAAGGATCTGGCATTGCTGTGAGCTGTGGTGTAGCTCGCAGATGCGGCTCAGATCCCGCCTTGCTGTGGCTCTGGCGTAGGCCGGTGGCTACAGCTCTGATTAGACCCCTAGCCTGGGAACCTTCATATGCTGCGGGAGCAGCCCTAGAAAAGGCAAAAAGACAACAACAACATATTAAAAGAATCATACGCCACCATCAAGTGGGATTTATCCCAAGGCTGCAAGGATTTTTCAGTGTGATACACCAAATGAACAAATTGAAGAATAAAAACCATATGATCATCTCAATAGATGCAGAAAAGCTTTTGATAAAATTCCAGATAATGGGCATAGAGGGAACAAACTCCAATATAATAAAGTCCATATATGACAAACCCACAGCTAAAACCATACTCAATGGTGAAAGCTGAAAGCATTTCCTCTAAGATCAGGAACAAGACAAGGATACCCACTGTAGCCACTTTTATTCAATATAGTTTTTTTGGGGAAAAAAAAGAACTAAAAGCAATTCGAATTGGAAAAGAAAAATTGTCACTGTCCTCAAAGAAAATCCTAAAGACACTAACAAAATATCTACTAGAGCTCATCAATGAATTCAGTGAAGTTTCAGGATACAAAATTAATACACAGAAATCTGTTGTATTACTTTTTTTTGGGGGGGTCTTTTTAGGGCTGCACCCAAGGCATACGGAGGTTCCCAGGCTAGGAGTCGAATCAGAGCTGTAGCTTATGGCCTACACCACAGCCACAGCAATGCTGGATCCGAGCTACATCCATGTCCTACACCACGTTCATGGCAACGAAAGATCCTTAACTCACTGAGCAAGGCCAGGGATCAAACCTGCATCTTCATGAATGCTAGTCAGATTAGTTTCTGCTGAGGCACGATGGAATTCTTATTGCATTTCTATATACAAAAACCAAAAGATCACAAAGAAAGATTAAGGGAACAATCTCATTTACCATCACATCAAAAAGAATATGTAAGGTAAGAATAAACCTATCTAAGGAGGAAAAAGACTTGTGTTCCAAAGATTGTAAGATGCTAATGAAAAAAACTGAAGACAACACAGAAAGATAGGAAAATATACTGTGTTCTTGGACTGGAAGAAACTATATTGTTAAAATGACTATACTACTCAAGGCAATCTACAGATTCAATGCAATCACTATTAAATTACCGATGTCATTTTTCACAGAACCAGAACAAAACATTTTTAAATGTGTATGGAAACACAGAAGACCCTGAAGAGTCCAAGCAATCTTGAGAAAGAAATACATGACCTCACACAGGTCAGAATGACCATCATCAAAAAGCCTACAAATAACAAATGCAGGAGAGAGTGTGGAGAAAAAGGTACCCTCCTACACTATTGGTAGGAATGCAAACTGGTACAGCCACTAAGGAGAAGAGTACGGAGGTTCCTTAAATAACTAAAAACAGAGCTGCCGTATGATCCTGCAATCTTACTCTTTGGCATATATTCAAAGAAAACTAATTTGAAAAGATACATGCATTTCAATGTTCACAGCAGTACTGTTTACAATAGCCAAGACATGGAAGCAACCTAAATGTTCACTAACAGGTAAATGGGTAAAGATGTGGTGTATATATACATGTATATATATATAGTGGAAAATTACTCAAGCAGAAAAAAAGAATGAAGCAATGACATTTGCAGCAACAAAATGGACCTAGAAATTATCATACTAAGTAACCCAAAGATAAGTATTATATGATATCACTTATATATGGAATCTTTACAAAAAAGATACAAATGTCTAGACCCAGAGACATAGAACACAAACTTACAGTTACCAAAGGAGAAGCAGGGGGATTAATTAGGAGGATGGGATTAACATACACACACTACTATATATAAAATAGATAACCAACAAGGACCTACTGTATTACACAAGGAACTATACTCAATACCAAAGTAACTCTGTAGTTACAAGAGGGACTACAAGGACAGTAAGATATATTTAACTCTAAGTTTTTTTGTTTTGGTTTGCTTTTTTTTGCTTAGGGCTGCACCTGCAACATATGGAAATTCCCAGGCCAGAGGTCGAATCAGAGCTGCAGCTGCTGGCCTACACCACAGTCACAGCAGCACAGGATCCGAGCTGCGTCTGCAACCTACACCACAGCTCTTGGCAACGACGGATCCCTGACCCACTGAGCAAGGGCAGGGATCAAATCCGCATCCCTCATGGATACTAGCTGGATTCATTTCCCCTGCGTCACAATGGGAACTCCTATTTTAAAATAGCATACAACATAACTGCAGTTAAAAGATATAACACTGGCCTAAAATTAAACAATAGGTTACTGGAATAGTAAAGCAGTTTGAGAAACTAACCCTACATTTCATAAAATGTAATATATACACCAAACACAGTAATAAGGGAAAAATAAACCCCTGCTTTAAAGTGGTCAGACTTTCTGGAAAATTAAAAGTTAACCTATTAAGTACCACTTTATTCCAAAAAGAGTTTTTAAAAATAAAAGTGACAAACAATGCTGGCAAAGCACTGAAACAAATAAGCCCCTTATAAAATGAATTTGACTGTTTTATTGGGAAAGGAGAATGACAAAAAGGGTATGTGTGGGTGTAGGGGGACACAAACTAATTATACCCTTTCAAAAGGTAATCCTATCCCTGGGAATTCAGTCTATAAAAGTAATTCTAAAGGGTGTGGGGAGGGGTGGTGGTCGAAGCAATACAGACACATCTAAAATAGCCATATCTAAGAAAAGAATCTAAAGAATATGTGTGTGTAACTGGATCACTTTGCTGTATACCTGAAACTAACACAACATTGTAATACTGTACCACAACACTGTAAATCAACTATATTTCAATTTTAAAAATACTATCACCATCAAAAAATAAAGTAAAATAGCCTTATTTAAACTGACAAAAGAAAAGGGCAATGTAACTACTTAAGGGCTCCAAAGAGAAAACGAAAGCAGAAGGTTACTTCCAAGAGCTATTTTTAATACAGTGTATAGCAAGAAAAATACACTCTCACAAGCTATACTGAAAACAAACAAAAAAACTACATATTCCATATGAATGTACTAGAAATCCAAGAGTTCAAGCTCCTTCTACTCACCTGTTTTTTAAACTGTTGGCACTCCTCTGGTGTGAGTGTGTCTGCTTTGGCAATAAGTGGAATGATATTCACTTTTTCATGCAAACGCTTCATAAACTCAATATCCAATGGTTTAAGTCTGAAATAGACAATTTTAATATGACTGGATTGAGCAATTTGGGAGAATAGATTTTCCCATTTCCAACACTAAATTAAATACATCAGAACTACTTTACTTGTCAGAAACACTCTCTGAAGATGTACTGGGCCATCAACAGGACGAACAGGACCTCAAGGAGTTCCTGTTATGGCTCAGTGGTAACGAACACAACTAGTATCCATGAGGACGCGGGTGTTATCCCTAGCCCCACTCAGTGGGTTAAGGATCTGGAGCTGCTGTGAGCTGTAGTGTAGGTCACAGACACGACTCAGATCCCTTGCTGGTGTGGCTGTGGTGCAGACCAGCAGCTGCAGCTCTGATTTGACCCCTAGGCTGGAGTAGATAAGAAGGCTTTGACTCCTGCCCTTCAACACCCTGATCAAAGAGTTTTGGCTCTCAGAAAGAATTAGAAAGAACAGAAGGTTCCTAACAGACTTTCCTATAATAGTCTCTATACTTATTACTCATAATTTGGGAAATCTTTGGGTTTTTGTGGGTTTTTTTAATGAAAAAAAGTTCTTTCACTTCTTGCTACCAACTATATTTCCATTACACTCTGGCTGCTGCCTCCACTTTGCAACTATACTTTCAAAGTTGCTGAATACTTCCATACTGCTAGTATAATTAATTAGCAGCAGCTAAATCATAAATATTATGGTGTTTACCATTATTTTTTAATTTGCCCATTATGTAGCATTTGACATTACTCTCTCACAATTTGTTCATTTAGGGTACTTTTCAGGATCCTCTTTGTAAGCTAATCCTTTAGAGATATATTCCTCAGAATTATCTAGGAGGTCTCCTCTTATCACTCTACATTCTGCAAGCTTATCATCAATTACAATGGGTCCTTATTATCCCTTGTGAGTCAAAAAGTCCCAAGTCTTTTTACCAAGCCCAGATCTCACCCTCAAGTTCCAGGCTTGTGTTCACCCAGTGGAAATATTACTCGGACATTCCATTTTGGCACCTCAAAATCAAAAGTTCATATGAATCCCCAAATTTTCCCTCCCCTTCTGTACTTTCTATCTCAGTGAATGGCACTACAACCCACCCAATCACTCAAGGCTGAAACTCAGGATTCCTCTGTCCTCTAATTTTCAATTCCAAATATTCACCAAGACCTGCTGAACAAATATGTTTATGTATTTATCTCCATTTTCACTGATTTGGTTCAGAGCACCAAGACTTTTGGTATGCACAGATAAATACAAGACTCTAATCTGGTCCATGCACACTGAGTCAGACTGGTTTTTCTAAAATCCTAATCTGAACAATTCATTCCTTAACTGAAAACCTTATTAAGGCCAGATTCCTTAGCTAGTGTGGCCCACAAGGCCTGTGATGACATAGTCTCTTCACCGTCCTCATCTACTTAGCATCCCTTAGCATTTTGCCACCTTCTACTTCCAATGTGTCAGCCTTTTGAATAATGATGACAAGGAAACCGGGGAAGTCAACTTTTCAAATATAAAACAACAGGGCTGAATAACATTTAAATCTGTTTTAAAAAATTAAACTTCAGATATAACCATTATAAAAGCCCCGATAAAATCCTTCTGCCCTTTAGAATACAAATTTCAAACGCTTATAAAATGTCAACACCAGAAAACATTTAGTTCATAGTAGATTATATTCCGGTTGAAATTTTTCCTCTGCCCGTTTAATTTCAGATCATCTTTTCCAACAAATTCAGTTTTTAAATGTTTTTAAACAATGGAAAGTCCTTATAGAATTCCCAGAAAATAAACCGACATTGGAGGGAAAAGACTATTTAACCTCAAAGCCTACAGCAAATGACAAATATTTATGAAATATATACATAGTATTTATAATAGATATTATATCTTACATATATAAATATATAAATATATATATATATATATATATATATATATATAAATAAAGTGTGTGTGCATGCACTTTTTAGTCCCACACCTGTGGCATATGGAAGTTCCCAGGCTAGGGGTCCAATCGGAGCTGCAGTTGCTGGTCTATGCCACAGCCACAACAACGCGGAATCCAAGCTGCATCTGCAACCTACACCAAAGCTCATGGCAATATCAGATCCTTAAGCCACTGATCGAGGCCAGGGATTGAACCTGTACTCTCAGGGCTAAGAGTCTAGTTAGTAACCCACTGAGCCACAACGGGAACTCCCTACACATATATTTCTAAGAGAAAAAAACACTTTCTACATAAAACTCACTGAGTGACATCGTTTTCTCAAATTGGCAATCAATATTCAAAAGGTTTATAAAAACACCATTTAAAAATTCAAGTTCCAGAGTTCCTGTTGTGGCGCAGTGAAAACGAATCTAACTAGTATGCATGAAAACGCGGGTTCTATCCCTGGCCTTGCTCAGTGGGTTGGAGATCCAGCATTGCTGTGAGCTCTGGTATAGGTAAGACGCAGCTCAGATGCTGTGCTGCCGTGACTGTGGCATAGGCTGGCAGCTGTAGCTCTGATTCAACCCCTCACCTGGGAACTTCCAAATGCTGTGGGTGTGGCCCTAAAAAGCAAAATAACAAAAAAACAAAAACGAACAAACAAAAAAACCCCTTAAGTTCCAAGTCAGTTACCAAGCACTGAACAGAGAAAATAAAGCACCAAGAACTGAAATCATAAATTAACCCCAAGTTCAGTGGTGACACTTGGTAGGATGAAGTGGAAGGCACTGAAATTTATAACTACTCCAAAAACAGAATCCCTCTAAAAAGGGAATGCAGGATAAGACAGAACAGTCCAAATTCATTTATTATGCTGCCTGAAATTTCGGTCTGTAGTGAGCAGAAATTTGGAACTCTCTAGAGAAAAGCGTCATGTTCTTTCACTGAATCTATAGTAGCACATACTAATGGGCAAAACTATTCCATTTCTAAAAATAGTTAAGCTGAGGAGTTCCTGGTGTGGCACAGTGGAAACTAATCTGACTGTAAACCATGAGGCTGTGGGTTCGATCCCTGGCCTCGCTCAGTGGGTTAAGGATCCGGCGTTGCTGTGAGCCATGGTGCAGGTTGCAGATGTGGCTTGGATCCTGTGTTGCTGTGGCAGTGGCACAGGCCAGCGGCTACAGCTCCATTTCGATCCCTAGCCTGGGAATCCCCATATGCCATGGGTACTGCCCTAAAGAGCAAAAATAAATAAATAAATAAATAAATAAATAAAAGAAATAGTTAAGTTGACAAACTACTCAATAGCATATTTTTATACATAAGAAATTAAAATTTTGAACTCTTATCCTTTGTGACAAACAAATGGCCCAAAGCCACTACATGTATCAAAAATGTTCCTTTAAAAAAAACATTGCATTTCCCAAGCAATTTTAAGAAATATATTTTCCCTCAGGGGATATGAGAAATGCGATTTCATGAGAATTACTAAATCATGGAGAGAGTCCAAAAGATCTAAAATAATAAAACTGGGACTTCCCATCATGGCTCAGCAGAAACAAATCTGACTAGCATCCATGAGGACACAGATTTGATCCCTGGCCTTGGTCAGTAGGTTAAGGATCCAGCATTGCTGTGAGCTGTGGTGTAGGTCAAAGATGTGGCTCGGATCCCGAGTTGCTATGGCTGTGGTGTAGGCCGGCAGCTACAGCTCCAATTTGACCCCTAGCCTGGGAACCTCCATATGTTGTGGGTGCAGCCCTAAAAAGACAAAATCATAAAAATAATAAAATAATATAATAAAACTGGATATAAACTGATGGATTTCTAGCGACTTAACTGCAGATTAAGATTTTACTCTGTTGTCTTCCAGGAAGAAGCCCTAACAAGTTAAACCAGAATTATAAAAAATATACATATAAATTCAGGAAGAAGCTAACAACTACTCATAAAAGGCTATACATACATACATACACACACACATACACACACACAGCATGGTATTCTTGAGGGTTTTTTTTTCTTAGCCTTTTAAGTAGATGAATCAATTTTTTGTTTTAAATACGTAAACTTCTGAAAATACTGTATAATAGTATTAGAATTAGAAAAAACATTTGAGGAGTTCCTGTCGTGGCGCAGTGGTTAACGAATTCGACTAGGAACCATGAGGTTTCGGGTTCGGTCCCTGCCCTTGCTCAGTGGGTTAACGATCCGGCGTTGCCGTGAGCTGTGGTGTAGGTTGCAGACGCGGCTCAGATCCCGCGTTGCTGTGGCTCTGGCGTAGGCCGGTGGCTACAGCTCCGATTCAACCCCTGGCCTGGGAACCTCCATATGCCGCGGGAGCGGCCCAAGAAATAGCAACAACAACAACAACAACAACAACAAAGACAAAAGACAAAAAAAAAAAAAGAAAAAACATTTGAAACACTACAATGGACAGTGCAAAAATGGTAAATTACATAATTAAGGTTTTCTGCTCAACCAATGGGCACTATCTAGAAAAAATGTGAAGAAGAAAGCAGAAAATAGAGAGAAAGGTACTCTTTTGAAGGAACCAGTTTACACTACTGGTAATTTGAGTGTTTGATGACTTAATGCTATTTAATGTATCTGCTGAAAATGACGAAGTAAAAACAACAACAAAAAAGGAGTACAGACAGGTTGTACTAATAGCAGAGCAATCAGATCATATAAATGTCAAGATATTTAGATCCTAATTTTAACTCCTAATAAGCAGAATGTTAATACTGATGATATGATACTGAAACAATGTGACTGTAATAGCTAAGGCAAAACATTAAGACAAGCAGTTTTAGTGTAGAAAGAAATGGCACTTGAGAACCTTGGTATTTAAGGATTTTTGCAATCGTCTCTACCAGATTTATAGTAAATAATATCTGGAGTTTCTTAGACTATGTCTAGGCTAATTGTTACAGCTGTTTTTCCTTATTTGATAGTTCAATTAGTGGCAGACTGACCAAAAAGAAAGCTAAATTAGCCACACTGAGACACCAAACCATGATGGAAACAACGTTCCTTTCTATGAAGCAGGTAAATGCATAAGAAACTAAGAAGTAAAATCACTGTCAGCTTATGTAGGACTTAAAAAGGTTTTTTAAAAGCCATTTTTATATGGAACTTGAAACTTTACAACTGATATAGTTAAACGTACTCCACAAAAATAAGGATTACGAAAACATACACCCAACGTTGAGTAATAATAAAACAATAAAAGGTTATGTGAAGCATCAAGGTACTGACCCATGTCCTGAAGGAGCAATGAAGTATAAACAACACTGCACCCTGTTATCAGGCATCTGACGTCTGTTCACTCGAGATTCTGCATTTAGGTAGTCCTCAAACTTACTATCAATGTAATCGATAACAGGCTGCCAGCTGTAGAATGGAGATAAATAATAAGTTGTGATTCTACATATGAATATACAACTGATGCCTATGTTAAAGAGCACTGACCAATATTTTAAAATATGTAAAACCAATGTAACCAATGGAAGATACCTCAAATTATTCTACATATTCTGATTCAAAAACACTTACCAATTATATTCAATAAATCTTGATTTTTGAGTTTCCAATGTGGCTCAGAGGTTAACAAACCCAACTAGTATCTATAAGGATGCAGGTTCAATTCCCTGGCCTGGCTCAGTGGGTTAAGAATCTGGTGTTGGAGTTCCCGTCATGGCGCAGTGGTTAACGAATCCGACTAGGAACCACGAGGTCACGGGTTCGATTCCTGCCCTTGCTCAGTGGGTTAATGATCTGGCGTTGCCGTGAGCTGTGGTGTAGGTTGCAGACGCGGCTCGGATCCCGCGTTGCTGTGGCTCTGGCGTAGGCCGGTGGCTGCAGCTCTGATTTGACCCCTAGCCTGGGAACGTCCATATGCCGTGGGAGCAGCCCAAAGAAATAGCAAAAAAGACAAAAAAAAAAAAAAAGAATCTGGTTCTGCCGTGAGCTGCGGTGTAGGTAGCAGACGTGGCTCAGATCCCAAGTTGCTGTGGCTGTGGCAAAGGCCGGGAGCTGTAGCTCCGTCCGATTTGACCCCTAGCCTGGGAACTTCCATATGCTGCAAGGGTGGCCCTAAAAATAAAAAGAAAAGAACTTGAGTCATCATTTCTAAACTTTCCAAATGAAAGAAAACTGTCTACAGTTAAAACACAACTAAATTATCATCACATTATTTACACTTAAAAGTATATCAATGCTAAGGCACTTTATAATATGAAAAATTATATCCAGAGATTTACATTTTGTATGAAAAGATTAAATAATATAGAAACTTTATGATGAACTTATTTAGAAGCTTCAAAAGTTGACAAAATTTTACTTCAAAACCAATGTGGAACTCAAAGAAAAATCATAAATATACATAATAATATTGTCTATAAACTATTAAGATATTACTTCCAACTAGAAACACAGACATTTTCTTCACTTATGATTTGTGGAAAAACTGA
This sequence comes from Phacochoerus africanus, assembly GCF_016906955.1. NCBI lineage: Eukaryota > Metazoa > Chordata > Mammalia > Artiodactyla > Suidae > Phacochoerus > Phacochoerus africanus. The sequence goes on from NC_062559.1 coordinate 38,079,079, forward strand.
AGGTCTAAAACCAGGTTTAAATTAGGATGTGACAGAAAATAACACATACAAATGCATAAAATTATAGTAGAGAATGAAAAGTTTGTTATTTCTTATGCGAATTCTTGTATCTATGTTGTTTCAGAAATTGTCTTCAAAATAACTCTATGATATGTGTTATCTCTAACTTTAGAGAAAAGAAAATCAGTTCAAGTTAAGTTAAACAACATTGACAAATAAGTGACAAAAGTTGATTAATGAACCCAAGTCACATTATTCAAAGGTCAGTGACCTTTGCTAAAATGAGACGTTTTTCTGGCCACATCCATGGCATACAGAAGTTCCAGGGCCAGGGACTGAACCCAAGCCACAGCTGCGACCTGAGCCCCTGCAATGACAACACTGGATCCTTAATCATGGAACTCCTAAAATGAGAAGTATTAAAGGAGAAAAACCTAACCACCCCCACTCCTAAATGCAATGGAAAGCAGTAATGACAAACGCTTCTTACCAATTACTATTATCCACTGCATCGCCAAATCCTGGGGTGTCAACTATTGTAAGCAGCAACTGAACACCACCTTCTTTGATTAAAACTTTGGATTGTTCCACCTGTAAGAGTCATTGATACAGTTAATACCATACATTATACATGTGATTTCCTACAAGTCAAGAGGTAGGAAGACAAGCATTATTCAAAATCAACTGGGTGTACAGCAAAGAAAACCATAAATAAAACAAAAAGACAACCTACAGAATGGGGAAAAAACATCTGAAAATGATGCAACCAACACAAGCTTAATTTCCAAAATACATAAAAAGCTCATATAATTCAACAATGACAAAAAAACAAACAATCCAATCAAAAAATGGGCAGGAGACCTAAATAGACAGACATTTCTCCAAAGAAGAAATAAAAATGGCCAACAGGCAAATAAAAAAGATCCTCAACACTGCTAATTATTAAAGAAATACAAATCAAAACTACAATGAGGTACCACCTCACACTGCTCAGAACAGACATCATTAAAAATGTCTACAAGTAGGAGCTCCCATCGTGGCTCAGTGGTTAACGAATCCGACTAGGAACCATCAAGTTGCGGGTTCGATCCCTGACCTTGCTCAGTGGGTTAAGGATCCGGCGTTGCCGTGAGCTGCAGTGTAGGTTGCAGACGTGGCTCAGATCCGAGTTGCTATGGCTCTGGTGTAGGCCAGCGGCTATGGCTCCGACTCAACCCCTAGCCTGGGAAGCTCCATATGCCGCGGGAGCCGCCCAAGAAATGGCAAAAAGACAAAAAGACAAAAAAAAAAGTCTACAAGTAACAAATGCTGGAGAGGATGTGGAGAAAAGGGAACCCTCCCACACTATTGGGGGAATATGAGTTGGTCCAGCCATTATGGAAAACAGTATAGAGGGTCCTCAGAAAACTAAAGATAGAATTACCATATGATCTAGCAATCCCACTCCTCAGATATCCAGACAAAACTATAATTCAAAAAGACAAAAAAACCATGAGAGAATACCATGAACAACTGTATGCCAACAAATTTGACAACCTAGAAGAAATGGAAGACTTTCTAGACTTACAGCCTGCCAAAACTGAATCAAGAAGCAACAGGTAGCAGTTCCCGTGGTGGCGCAGTGGTTAACGAATCCGACTAAGAACCATGAGGTTGCGGGTTCGGTCCCTGCCCTTGCTCAGTGGGTTAACGATCCGGCGTTGCTGTGAGCTGTGGTGTAGGTTGCAGACGCGGTTCGGATCCCGCGTTGCTGTGGCTGGCGTAGGCCGGTGGCTACAGCTCCGATTCGACCCCTTGCCTGGGAACCTCCATATGCCGCGGGAGCGGCCCAAGAAATAGCAAAAAGACAAAAAAAAAAAAAAAAAGGCAACAGGTCAACTGAACAGACTGATCACTAGAAATGAAATTGAGTATGTCCTAAAAACACTCCCTACAAATAAAAGTCCAGGACCAGATGGCTTCACAGGTGAATTCTACCAAACATACAAAGAGTAACTTATACCCATCCTCCATCAACGTTTCCAAAGGTTGAAAAAGAACACTCCCAAAGACATTCTATGACATCACCGTCACTCTAATTCCAAAACCAAAGATACCACCAAAAAAGAAAACTATAGGCCAATAACTTTGATGAATATAGACGCAAAAATTCTCAACAAAATTTTAGCCATCCGAATACAACAACATACAAAAAAGATCATACACCACGACTAGGTGGGATTCATCCCAGGTGCACAAGGATCGTTCAACACATGCAAACCAATCAACGTCATACACCACATTAACAAAAGTCAAAGACCGCATGATCATCTCAATAGATGCAGAGAAAGCATCTGACAAAGTCCAACATCCATTCATGATAAAAACTCTTACCAAAGTGGTTACAGAAGGAACATACCTTAACATAATCAAAGCAATTTATGACAAACCCACAGCAAATATAATACTCAATGGAGAAAAGCTGAAAGCCTTCCCACTAAAATCTGGAACAACTCTCACCACTGTTATTCAACATAGTATTGGAAGTCCTAGCCATAGCGATCAGACAAACAAAAGAAATAAAAGACATCCAAATAGGAAAAGAAGAGGTAAAACTGTCACTATATGAAGATGACATGATACTATATATAGAAAACCCTAAGGACTCAACCCAAAAACTACTTGAACTGATCAACAAATTCAGCAAAGTAGCAGGATATAATATTAACATTTAGAAATCAGTCGCATTTCTGTATACTAACAATAAAATATTAGAAAAGGAATACGAAAATACAATACCTTTTAAAATTGCACCCCAAAAAATCAAATACCTGGGAATACACCTGACCAAAGAGGTGAAGGACTTATATGCTGAGAACTATAAAACATTAATCAAGGAAATTAAGAAGATGTAAAGAAATGGAAAGATATTTCCAATGCTCCTGGGTTGGAAAAATTAACATTGTAAAAATGGCCATACTACCCAGAGCCATCTACAGATTCAACGCAATCCCTATCAAATTACCCATGACATTTTTCACAGAACAAGAGAACAAAACAATCCAAAAATTTACATGGAACCACAAAATACCCAGAATTGCCAAAGCAATTCTGAGGAACAAAAACCAAGCAGGAGGCATAACTGTTCCAGACTTCAGGCAATATTACAAAGCCACAGTCATCACGACAGTATGGTAGTGGTACCAAAACAGACATACAGACCAATGGAACAGAATAGAGAACCCAGAAATAAACCCAGATACCTATGGTCAATTAATCTTTGACAAAGCGGGCAAGAACATAAAATGGGAAAAAGACAGTCTTTTCAGCAAGCATTGCTGGGAAACCTGGACAGCTGCATGCAAATCAATGAAACTAGAACACACCCTCACGCCATGCACAAAAATAAACTCAAAATGGCTGAAAGACTTCAATATAAGACAAGACACCATCAAACTCCTGGAAGAGAACATAGGCAAAACATTCTCTGGCATCAACCTTGTGAATATTTTCTCAGGTCAGTCTCCCAAAGCAACAGAAATAAAAGCAAAAATAAACCAATGGGACGGAATCAAACTGACAAGCTTTTGCATAGCAAAGGAAACCAAAAAGAAAACAAAAAGACAACTTACAGAATGGGAGAAAATAGTTTCAAATGATGCAACTGACAAAGGCTTCATCTCTAAAACATACAAGCAACTTACACAGCAAAAAAGCCAACAACCCAATTGAAAAGTGGGTAAAAGACCTGTATAGACATTTCTCCAAGGAAGATATACAGATGGCCAACAAGCACAGGAAAAATGCTCAATATCACTGATTATTAGAGAAATGCAAATCCAAACTACCACAAGATACCACCTCACACCAGTTAGAATGGCCATCATTAATAAGTCCACAAATAACAAGTGTTGGAGGGGGTGTGGAGAAAAGGGAACCCTCCTGCACCATTGGTGGGAATGTAAATTGGCACAACCACTATGGAAAACAGTATGGAGATACCTTAGAAAACTATACATAGAACTACCATATGACCCAGCAATCCCACTCTCGGGCACATATCCAGACAAAACTTTCCTCGAAAAAGACACATGCACTCGCATGTTCATTGCAGCACTATTCACAATAGCCAAGACATGGAAACAACCCAAATGTCCATTGACAGATGACTGGATTAGGAAGATGTGGTATACATACACAATGGAATACTACTCAGCCATAAAAAAGAACGAAATAATGCCATTTGCAGCAACATGGATGGAACTAGAGCCTCCCATACTAAGTTAAGTAATTCATAAAGAGAAAGACAAATACCACATATGATATCACTTGTATCTGGAATCTAAGGCACAAATGAACCTTTCCACAGAAAAGAAAATCAGGGACTTGGAGAATAGACTTGTGGTTGCCAACAGAAGGGAGTGGAATGGACCGGGAACTTGGGGTTAATAGATGTGGACTATTGCCTTTGGAATGGATAAGGCAATGAGATCCTGCTGTGTAGCACTGGGAACTATGTCTAGTCACTTACGATGGAGCATGACAATGTGAGAAAGTAGAATGTGTACACATATGTGTAACTGGGTCACCATGCTTTACAGTAGAAAAAAAATTGTATTGGGAAAATAACTATTAAAAATAACAAAAAAATAAATGTTAACTCTCATTAAGAAAAAAAACAAAACATGCACCACAATATTCATAGCACCACTATTCAAAACCTAAGACATGAAAACAACCTAGATGTCTATCAACAGAGGAATGGATAAAGATGTAGTACTTATATACAATGGAGTACTACTCAGCCATTAAAAAGAATGAAATAATGCCATTTAGAGCAACATGGATGGACCTAGGGATTATCAACAGAAAGACAAATACCATGTGATATCAAGTACATGTGGAATCTAAAATATGACATAAATGAACCTAACTATGAAATAGAAACAGATTTACCAACAGGGAGAACAGACTTGTGGTTGCCAAGGTGGATAGAATTGGGGAAGGATGGAGTGGGAGGCTGGAGTTAGTAGATGTAAGCTATGGCGGGCATAAACAATAAGGTCCTACTGTATAGCACAGAGAACTATATCCAATATCCTATCATAAACCACAATGGAAAAGATTTTTTTTTTTTTTTGGCCTTTCTTAGGGCAGCTCCCATGGCATATGTAGGTTCCCAGGCTAGGGGTCCAGTCGGAGCTGTAGCCACCTGCCTACACCACAGTCACAGTAATGTGGGATCTGAACCACATCTGCAATCCACACCACAGCTCACAGCAACGCCGGATCCTTAAACCACTGAGCAAGGCCAGGGACCGAACCCCTAACCTCATGGTTCCTAGTTGGATTTGTTAACCACTGAGCCACAACAGGAACTCTGAAAAGAATTTTTTTTTGTCTTTTGTCTTTTTTGTTGTTGTTGTTGTTGCTATTTCTTGGGCTGCTCCCACGACATATGGAGGTTCCCAGGCTAGGGGTCAAATCGGAGCTGTAGCCACCGGCCTACCCAGAGCCACAGCAACGCGGGATCCGAGCCGCGTCTGTAACCTACACCACAGCTCACGGCAACGCCAGATCGTTAACCCACTGAGCAAGGGCAGGGACTGAACCCGTGAACTCATGGTTCCTAGTCGGATTCGTTAACCACTGCGCCACGACGGGAACTCCCTGAAAAGAATATTTTTAAGTGTATATATATATATAACTGACTTTGCTGTACAGCAGAAATTAATACAACATTGTAAGTCAACTATACATGAATAAAAAATTAATTTTAGAAAAAGAACTAAAAGGTACCTAAAACAAATTAAAGGTATTTAAAAAAAATGGGAAGCTTTTTGCAAACTAAATCCACCTCTACTTTCTTTAGAATCAATTACTGTGGACATTAGAAGTCCTGCTTACTTGAAAGAAAAGCACATATGTAAACAGTGGGTTTATGACTCATCTTTGGTATAAAGAAGGGAAACAGGAACTAATACAATAGTAACAATCACTAAAGCCATATAATACTTATATGACCCAAATGCACATCTAATAATACAAATAATGTGCTTGAATAAGTAACTCACAGAGGTCAAATGTGATTAATCAGACAAGCATATCTAATCTACCATTTATTATTATAAATGTTTTCCAGGACTATTTCCATCCAGTTTGAGCTAAACCAAATTACTCAAGTGAACTTATTACCATTCCAAAATCTTTCTCAGCTGTAATTATTTACACTTGCATTTATGTTATGGCTAAGATACAATTCTCTTCTCAAATGTGTTACAGTACATTCAGGCCAAAATCAGCAAAGGTCCAGGCACTGAAAAAAATGTATTCTGGTAGGGTAAAAACCTACTAACTCTGATTAAAATCTTCAGTTCTCTTTAGAATTTGTGAAAACGTTCCATTTGAGAGAATAGTTGTATGGTTCCCAAGGGGGAGGGAGGGCTGGGAAGGGGTGGATTGGGAGTTTGGGGTTAGCAGCTGCAAATTATTAAAGACAGAATGGAAAAACAACAAGATCCTACTGTACAGCACAGATAACTACATTCAATATCCTGTCATAAACCATAACAGAAAATAACATGAAAAAGAATGTATATAAAAGTATACCTGAATCACTCTGCTATATAGCAGAAATTAACAATACTGTAAATCAACTAAACTTCACTAAAATTTTTTTTAGAATGTTCTATTTGAGAAAAAGTATTGAGCTTAATAATAGTTCTTCCTACAATCTAAGACATTCTAGAATCCCAATCTGCTTTAAAATGTAAAAATCATTCATCCTTGGTATATACTGCTACTATATAAAGCAAATACTGATTCAAACAGAAAATCATTTTCCAAGAAAAAGATAGGCTTTCATTCAATTTATATCAACTGTTTACTAAAACTAGAGGTTCCAGGCATTCTGACAGGCTAACTTAAGAGGCAAGAATTACACTTGAACTTCTGAGTGTTAAATACCATAAAACATTACAAATTATGTACTACCAGATTTAAGGCGGAAATGTAATCACATGAAAAGCAACTTAAACTATGTATGTTTATTAAAAAGAGCTTGGCAAGTTAAAGCAACTAATTTCCAGGTAGAAAAAGTTTGATTCCTCCTCAGGGATTACAGAAATGATGATGTCTTTCCACTGCCCTATGGCATTTTCTTACAGATGCTAGCTGATGGATAAAGAGACTGAAGAGTTGAGACCAAGACTGCTGAGCAAGAAAGCGTGTAGCAGCACTGCCTAGCAGAACTTTCTGAGATGACGGAAATGTCCTATATCTACATTATCCAATACAGCAGCTGCTTACCCATGTGGCTACTTAGCTCTTAAATATGACTAGTGCAACTGAGAAGCTGAATGTTTCATTTTATTTAATTTTATTTCACTTAAACTTGAATAACTACACGAAGCTTAGTGACTACTGAATTGGACACTGCAAGCTGATACCAAAAAAAAATTTTTTTAAGGAGTTCCCGTCGTGGCTCAGTGGTTAACGAATCCGACTAGGAACCATGAGGTTGCAGGTTCGATCCCTGGCCTTGCTCAGTGAGTTAAGGATCCGGCGTTGCCATGAGCTGCAGCGTAGGCTGCAGATGTGGCTTGGATCCCACATTGCTGTGGCTCTGGCGTAGGCCAGCGGCTATGGCTCCGATTCGAACCCTAGCCTGGGAATCGCCATATCCCGTGGGAGCAGCCCAAGAAATGGCAAAAAAAAAAGACCAAAAAAATTAATTTTTTAAAAGAATATTACCAAAAAAGAAACTTACTTAAACTGAAAATACTGCCTCAGATTTAAAGGAGAGGCTTTCAATCTTTTAGACAAGAAAGAAACAAATCTCTTATCTTTTACACCAATGGCTTTCAAATTGCTTTGATCCTAGAGTACACTGTCAGTGAAAAATTTGCCCCAATGCTCATAGTAGCACTATTTACAATAGGCAAGACATGAAAGCAACCTTAATTTCCATCAAGAGAAGAATGAATAAAGATGTGGTATATATACACAATGGAATACTATTCAGCCATAAAGAGAACATAATGCCTTTTGCAACAATATGGATGGACCTAGGGATAATCATACTAAATGAAGCAAATCAAAGACAAATATCATACGGTATCATTTGTATTTGGAATCTTAAAAAAATGACACAAATGAACTTATTTATAAAACAGAAACAGACTCACAGACTTCAGAAACAAATTTACTATTACAAAGGGGAAGGATGGGGGAGGGATAAATTAAAATTGAGATTAATACATATACATTACTATAAATAAAATAGATAATTAACAAGGACCTACTGTATAGCATAGGGACCTCAGTATTCTGTGATAACTTATATAGGAAAAAAATCTAAAATTAATAGATATATACATATGTATAACTGAGTCACTTTGCTATACACCTGAAACTAACACAACATTGTAAATCAACTATACTTCAATATAAAATAAAATTTAAAAAGCTATCAGTAGAAAAATTTGAACATCTCAAATATATAAGTATATTTATCTACCAAATATATACAGTTGGCAACCTGAACATTAAATATTAATAAATATCAATTTCTCTGTAGATTTAAAAAAAGTAAACATCAGTAAATAGGGGTTTTGATATTTTCTGGTCTCCTTCAATATCAACGATGGATACACACTGCTTGGGAGACTACTGTTTTGCACCACATAGCTAAGATGATACAGTTTGTCTAATAGCAGGTTACGCTAATAATATGAGGAAGGCAAAATAACTGCAGAAATAGATTCATTGGCGTAGATTCTCAAAACTAAAAAAAATTAAGTGACATTACTTCTTGTGGCTTAGGAAGTTCACATTTTACATATCTAGTAGTCCTCCACAGTGAGAAAAAGACAATTTGGTTGTATGTCACTTACATCAGAATCTTTAAAAAAAAAAAAAAGGAAAGAGAAAGACAATCTGTTCAAATCTAACATCTCAATATATCCCTAATTTGCCTCTATATCCTTCATAAAAACAAGTTATTCATTTATGTTAACTGTCATTGAAGCAAAAATATCCAAAGCAATCATACTACCCCTTCACCTAATAATTCTTTTAGAACTGTATATTAGAACTGAGAGAAAAATATAACTTGTTCCATATGAATCATCTCCTGATTTTACTCCAAAACATTTTGGTTCCCTTATCACCAAATAAAGCCCATTTTTACCTTCAGTAATAGGACGTATATTAATCACACACTGTACCAGCTTAAATTTTTAAATCTTTTTGTTTCTATGTTTATAAAAAAAATTAGTTCAACAACTTGTTTACTGAAGTGACAACAAAAATGAAGATCTGTATTTTATATGCTATAGCAAGTCTGTTTATGAAGCTTCTTTTCTTCTCAAGCCTATGAAATTCTGTGTATCCATACATGGTCAAATACAAAGACAGCAACATATGGAAGAGATCCAGAAAACATGACTAAACCAGTACCATTCACAGGATCCAACTGTATCCTACCATCTGGTTTTCCAAGTATCCTCATGGGATCCATGGAAAACAAATTAGTTCAAGTTCAGGAATTTCAAACTTTTCTTAAGAAATTTATTCTAAACAGCCACTTTCCCATGCACTTTGCTTAAGCAGGTCACATCAGCATATTTTACAGCATCACTCAAAGTTTTCTAAGATTAAACACATAATTTAATACTGAAGGAATGAATCAAAGGCACTTTCAACTGTGTTTTTCTCTAAAAAAATAAAACTAAAGTCTATTATATTGTCTATGTATAATTAACTTATTAAAGGCTCTTTTGTGTCCCCAGATTCCAGAAACTCAAGGCCTGCTTTTTTCTAATACTGTTCAGTTTTCCAACTTGAGGGGGGATAAAGTCAAACCTTCAATGTTTATACAGCTTCATTCCTTCCATTTTGAAAGATTATTACACTACATTTTTCTAACCTCATGTTTGAGTCGCTTTTTAAGATAAATAAAAAGTGTTACTTAACGAATTACATTAAAATTTGAGAGGGTTAAAATTTTCTGTCAAGAGCTTACCTCTACCTATACTTAGGCACAAGGTGGCATTATAGCAAAAGCTCTGTAGACACTTACATAGTAGATATTTGTGGGGTTTTTTGTTTTGTTTTAGTTTTTTTTTTTTTTTTTGGTCTTTTGCCTTTTCTTGGGCCGCTCCCGTGGCACATGGAGGTTCCCAGGCTAGTGGTCTAATCAGAGCTGTAGCTGCCGACCTACGCCAGAGACACAGCAACCTACGCCAGAGACACAGCAACGAGGGATCCGAGCCGCATCTGCAACCTACACCACAGCTCACGGCAACGCTGGATCCTTAACCCATTGAGCAAGGCCAGGGATCGAACCGGCAACCTCATGGTTCCTAGTCGGATTCGTTAACCATTGAGCCACGACGAGAACTCCCATGGTAGATATATGAACAGCCTGCGATATTCCACTTTGCTCAAACACAAAATCTCCTTTGATAATTTAATGGCTCAACAAACTTTTTTTTTTTGTCTTTTTGTCTTTTTAGGGCCACACCTGCAGTACATGGAGGTTCCCAGTCTAGGGATGGAATTGGAGCTGTAGCTGCCAGCTTATACCACAGCCACAGCAAAACCAGATGGAGCTGCATCTGTGTCATACACCACAGCTCACAGAAACACCAGATCCTTAACCCACTGAGCGAGGCCAGCGATCGAACCTGTGTCCTCATGGATACTAGGCAGATTCATTTCCACTGAGCCATGATGGGAACTCCCTCAACAAACATCACCTTAAATACTTCATTATGTTCAACAAGAAACTATAAGAGGCAATGATCAACAAAACAGTTATGTTTAAAGACTACTTCTTTCTCATTAAGACCCAGAATTAGTTTGAGAAGAGGATGATTCAAAGATTCTGCCTTCTAGGAGTTCCCCTCGTGGCTCAGTGGTTAACGAATCCGACTAGGAACCATGAGGTTGTGGGTTTGATCCCTGGCCTTGCTCAGTGGGTTAAGGATCTGGCGTTGCCGTGAGCTGTGGTGTAGGTTGCAGATGTGGCTTGGATCTTGCATTGCTATGGATGTGGCGTAGGCCAGCGGATACAGCTTCCATTGGACCTCCATATGCCTCGGGAGTGGCCCAAGAAAAGGCAAAACGAAACAAACAAACAAAAAAAGATTCTGCCTACTACTCTCAGAACCATTATACCTCATTCCCCCATCTCCTTAGAGACCTTAAGCCCTTGTCCCTCTCACTTTCTATTAGTAACCCTCTTCCCAAACCCTTCCTTTTCCTTTCTCAGATACTGTTCCATAAAACTCATAAACTTCAACTTTGACAGAATTCTGTGCCATCTGATAATCCTTTTGTCTGTTCCTTCATCTCAGGCCACTTCCATTTATTGGCATGGCTTTTCTCAGTGTCTACCCTAAAAATCTCTGCAACCAAGCTTGGCGAAGTACTTAATCTTGACTAAAAGTCAAGAGTATCTCCTTTTGCTGTTGTTGTTTTTCTCAGTTTTTAAATTGAAGTAAAATTGATTTACAATGTTTCAGATGTACAGCAAAGTGATTCAGTGTACATGTGTGTGTGTGTGTGTATTCTATATGTTCTTTTTCAGATTCTTTTCCATTACCAATAACAGATGCCAGCCTGGGAGAAATTATCTGCAGTGACCGAAATGTAAGGGAGTACTACCTAGGTAAAGGAACTTCTCCAAATCAAGAAGGTAAAGACAGGAAATACTAAGATGGTCAAAGCACTTCAAGGAAATATAAGCAACCCATGACTATAAAAGACATGATCAATATCACAAGGAACCAAAGAAAATAAATTGAAACAATGAAATATCTCTAGGCAGGCACACATACATTTGCACGTCCACATACGTACACAACAGAAATGAGCTACGTCCACCAAAAGATATGTATAAGAATATTTATGTTAGTGAAAAACTGAAAACTGAAGTGCTTATCTATAATGGAGGGGCTATCTGTGATAGATCCATACAGTGGAATATTATGCAACAATTAAAAATAACTACAGTTGGAGTTCCCGTTGTGGCGCAGTGGTTAACGAATCCGACTAGGAACCATGAGGTTGCAGGTTCGGTCCCTGCCCTTGCTCAGTGGGTTAACGATCCGGCATTACCTTGAGCTGTGGCTTAGGTCACAGATGCTGCTCGGATCTGGCATTGTTGTGGCTTGCCATTGCCGTGAGCTGTGGTGTAGGTTGCAGACGCAGCTCGGATCCTGCGTTGCTGTGCCTCTGGGTAGGCCGGTGGCTACAGCTCCGATTTGACCCCTAGCCTGGGAATCTCCATATGCTGCGAGAGCGGCCCAAAGAAATAGCAAAAACAAAAAAAAAAAAACAAAAAAAACAAAAAAACCTACAGTTATTTATACAATATGAATAAATATGAGAGGCATAATCAGCACAAGAAATCAGACACAAGAATACATCTAAATGAAGTTCTAGAACAGACAAAATTAAGCTATGGAGACAGAAGTGAGAAGTCAGAAGTGTGTTTATATTTGGGGATGGATGTAATACTGAGTGAGAGAAGGCACAAGGAAGCCATCTAGCATCCTAGAAACATACTGTATCTTAATCTGGGTGGTAGTTACCTAGATATATGAATACATATATAAAAACTCATCAAGCTCTACACTTAAATTTGTGCTGTTTTAGCATACAGACTTTAAAAATTTTTTTAATTAAATTTAAAAAACTCTGGAAGTTCCTATGTGCTTCAGCAGTTTAAGGATCCAGTGTTGTCACCGCAGTGGCTCAGGTCACTGCTGAGGCACAGGTTCGATCCCTAGCCTAGAAAATTCTGTATATCTCACAGGCACAGCTCCCCACCACAAAAAAATTCTGCCCATGACAAAATAATCAATACAACTTCAAAAAATATATTTAAAATTTCAAAGATTCTCAAATTAAAAATTATTCCATTTAATCTATGATATTGGTTTATAAAACTTCACAGACCACAAAAAACCACTTCAAAGATCCTCAAAGTCTGAAATATCCCAACCAAACATTAAGTCTTATAAATTAAAAAAAAAAATTTTGTTCAATCATTCAACAAATATTGGAAGCTAACAAATAACAGACTCTGTTCTAGGAACTTAGATTGCAGCAGTGAATAAAATTAAAAAGTAAAACAACAGAGTTTCCATCATGGCTCAGCAGAAACGAATCTGACTAGTATCCATGAGGAGTCAGTTCAATCCCTAGCCTTGCCCAGTGCGTCAGGGATCCAGCACTGCCAAGAGCTCTGGTGTAGATTGTAGATGTGGCTTGGATCCCGCCTTGCTGTGGTGTAGGCTCGCAGCTGTAGCTCTGATTTTGCCCCCTAGCCTGGCAACTTCCATATGCCTCAGGTGTGGCCCTAGAAAGCAAAATAAATAAATAAAAATTAAAAAGTAAAACAAAAAACCACTTCTCTTAAGAATTTCTCATTAGCTAACATCAGACAGATTGGCCTTATAATAATTTTCTGTTATTTTAACTAAAGTTTCATACATTATATAACTATGAAGAGATGACTTCGCCAAATTATTTCGTCTTCTTTTTGTCTAAATTACCTAATGGAAAAATGTATCTATATGTAAGACTTTTAAAAGAAAACGTAGTATAAATCAAAAGAAAACTGACAATTTGTTGGACCAAACATTACTAAAAAGTAAAGAAAAGGGAGGTCCCATCATAGCTCAGTGGTAACAAACCCAACTAACTAGTATCCATCAGGATGCAGGTTCAATACCTGGCCTCAATCAGTGGGTTAAGGATCTGGAGTTGCCATGGGCTGTGGTGTAGGTCGATGAGGTTCAGATCCAATGTTGCTGTGGCTGTGGTGTAGGTCGGCAGCTGTAGCTTCAATTTGAACCCTAGCCTGGGAACTTCCATATGCAGCAGGTGTGGCCCTAAAAGGCAAAAAAAAGTAAAGCTAATCCACTTACTTATAACTGGCTAATCTGTTAAACTAACAGTTACTAAGTATCTACAGAATAGGGATAGTATAGTTTGACACAGTACAAACTAAACCAGAATGCTTGGATTTGTATCCTAGTTCTGTTACTCAACTACATGAATTTAGGCTTATCACTATCTCTGTGCCTCAATTTCCACATTTGTAACATGGAGGTAATAATACCACTTATCTCATAATGTTGTTATAAGAATTAAATAAGAAATGCATCTGAAGTGCTTAGAATAGAGCCGAGAAGATGTTAATGACTCACTAAGTGTTGTTTTACTGTTAATGTAGACTGGGCATCTTCTATGTACGAAAACTACAAAGAGGAGTCAGAAAATTTCCCCACCAGCACTAATCACTAAGTATGTAAGTATGTGACCATTAATAAGTACATAACTATTAATATTTAACAGATATTTCTCACTAAATATTCCAGAACTTAGGGAACAACACTGTAGGGTTCCTTTAGCATTTCTACATACCTAGTTACTGATCTTGGATTTAAATACTTAAATTAAGAAAATTAAAACCTTATCTTCTTGCACGGGTTAAAATATTCACTGTATCACAAAATAAATAAGTAATGCAGTATACTATCAAGTTTTCAAAACACATTTTTGCAGGTAATTTGAAATCTCAAGATCTGTGAAGGGTATTTTTTAAAATTCCTAAAACAGAGAAAACTTTAAAAAGGAGAAATAAAATATTTACTTTACAGACTTCTTAGGGACCTACTGACTAAGCTACATCTTGCAGTTTGATACCTAAGAGTTTCTGCCTAAATTTCCCACATTGTCCTTCTACCTTGTGCAATGGGATAATCACCACAAATCCTTTCAAATCTAGCTCTAGCATGACTGCTCAATAAAACATGCTCCTGCCAGAACTGTTCCTCTTATGACTATGTGCTGTGTATTACTGCATCAATCCACCAACAATTTTTTCAATCAATAGTTTAGAGCAGTGCTGCCCAATAAAAATGTAATGTGAGCCACATGAATAATTTAAAAATTTTCAGTAGCCACTATAAAAAGTAATAACAGGTAAAATTAATGTATTTTACCTAGCCCAATATAACCAATTATCATCACTGTAAAATATAATCAGTATAAACATTTATTAATGAGATACCATTCTTTCCTACATACTAAGTCTTCAAAATCTAGGGTGTATTTTACACTTGCGTAGTATCTCAATTTGGACTACACACATGTGGCTACAAGCTAACATACTGGAGTTGTAGAGAACGAGAGAGTCTAACACTGTTACATGAAGTATGGTCTACAGGCCAGCAACATCAGCATCACCTTGGATTTTGTTAGAAGTACTAAATCTCAGCCTACATCAGACCTACTAGAACAGGAAATAAATTTCACAAGCTCCCCAGGTGATATGAACGCATATTAAAGATTGAAAAGTACTAAATTAGACCAAACATAGCTTGGAGGCCTTAACAAATTGCTACTGCCATTCAATTATCACATGGTATCATGACACTTACTAATATAGAACACTGTGTTTAAATAATATTAGCTTTCACACAAAACATGTTTTTTCCATGCTGTCCAGAAGAATTTGCTGCAGTGGTGGAAATATATTTGCAGTGCCCCAAATGGCAGCCACTTACCACATATGGCTACTGAGACCTTGAAATGTGACTGGTACAACTGGGAAACTGAATTTTTACTTTTACTGTCTTCAACTCATCCAAATTTAAATAGCCACACATGGCAAGTAGCCACCATATTGCAGTGTAACTGTAGATGCATTATTTACTACATCACAGTATAATCTCTAGGTGGGTCCTCAAGACAAATTTATAAAGTTCTAATCAAAAAAATCCCTCTGGTTACCTACACATCTTTCAATGAATCTTCCTCCCTCTTTCTCTCTCTCTCTCTCTCAACAACCATGTTTACCACTTTACTTTGGCTAAGGCCAAATCTGAAATCTACCTCCATGGAAGTATAATACAAATTATAGAATGTGTTTTGTATCTGTTAACGTTACTCCATCTTATTACCAATTAACAATATACATACCTGTACAGTCTTTTTTATTCTATGGGAAGGACCTGGATACTCTGGTGAATACAAATCTGTGAGGAATAATGAGTTGATTAATGTTGACTTTCCCAGTCCAGATTCACCTAAAAGAAACAGAGGAGGAGGAAAACTGTTAAATTCAGGCACCTTATCAACTTTAAATATTTAACCAATATTTATAATCAATCTCTTTATACAAGTATTACTTGGTGGAATAAGGAGGTAACATTAAAAAATATACTATAAAGATTCCCTATTAGAATAAGTTTTTGCCCTCATTTTCTTATCTATCAAATTAGCTCATGGTTCAAAGGATTCTTTTTAGCTTGATAATTTTACAATCTGTGTTTTTTAAAAGTAATGTATCTGATACAATAGTCACCATTTTAAACAGTAATGTGTTCCTAGAGACCAAAGTTAGTCGAAATGCCCCAGTTGGATTATATGTTGCCACTTTCATGAAATAAAACATGAAAGAGGCATAAACATTTATTATAGATATTTAATGAATGACCAAGGCAGGAAGTAATGCAGCTGT
Organism: Phacochoerus africanus; assembly: GCF_016906955.1. Lineage (NCBI taxonomy): Eukaryota > Metazoa > Chordata > Mammalia > Artiodactyla > Suidae > Phacochoerus > Phacochoerus africanus. Next base: position 38,095,598 of record NC_062559.1, read on the forward strand.
AAAAAGTAGAAATCTGATTAAAAAAATATTAATTACAATGCATCTTAGCATAAAAGTGAACCACAAAAACATACTTTTAATTTATTCAGCCACAAACCAACCAGCTTAAGTATAAAGGGCACCTCTCTATAAACCAGACTCCAAAAAATCATGGGTAATTACTTTTTATAAAAGCGCTTCTGCATTAGGAGGTAGGAAAGGAGGGAGATAAGATGCAATTTCCACTAAGATTTACCTATTCTTCTCTGACTCTTCATGTCTAGTCTAGCACACCATACCAAATGCAGAGCAAGTTTTTACCAAAATATAAACAGCTTCTAGGTATATATAATACAAACTTAAAATAAATTAAAAATCATATAGGAGTTTCCGCTGTGGCACAATGGGATTAGCAGTGTCTTGGGAGCACTGGGATGCAAATATGATCCCTGACCTTGTTTTAAGCTTAGGTTGCAATTGTGTCTTGGATCTGATCCTTGGCTGAGGAACTCCATATGCCACAGGGCAGCCAAAAATGAAAAAAAAATCGTATAATAATTAACAATTAATATGGCACCCGGTTAAAGAATCTAGTGACTATTAATAGTCCAGTTAGTATTAAATAACTGATATCACAATATTACCCTTACTAGTTCTATGCCAAAGTTGAGTTTTTATATTAACTCTAAAGAAAGAGCCACTCTAGGGAGTCTGGGTTTACTCCCCTTGAATGAGGGAAGTAAGTCACTTTTTTCTAGATGTAAAAATTCCAGAAATTTCTAAGTCCCAGGAAAATAAATTACAAGTTCCCCATACCTACTTGCTTCTTTTTAAAATCTCACACCTTGAATATAATAAACACTAGAATAAAACCCAAGCGTTTGTGGAAAATCAAGAATATCCATAATATTTACATCTAGAAGCATAAACGAAAAATTGGGGTACTTCTAAAAATATTTCTGGATGTTAATGTAAAAGTACACTACATTCAAATATTAACAATGTACTGACTAAAGCTGTGTTTAAACCTCATTTTACGTATTTAATTTTTATTTTTTTTGGTGGTGAGGGGTGGGGGAATAAGAGGAAGAAGAACAAAACAAATTAAAGCAGGACGAATAAAAAAATTACAGGTCTATTAATGTGTACAAAATGTTTTAAAGATACAATGACATCAATAACAAAAAAGTATATGGGCAGGGCTATATATGAATAGTCTGTATATGTAATTAAAGTTAAATTGGTATCAATTCAAGCTAGATTCTTATAACAGGATTTTATATTTAACCTCTCTGATAACCACAAAGAAAGTACCGACAGAATATATAAATAAGGAAATGAGAAAGGTAATCAAAACATAATACAACAAAACATCAACTAAAAACACAAAAGAACAAAGGAGAAAATTATATATTTAAAAGCTATAAAACAGAGAGAAAACATTAAAATAAAAAACTAAGTCCTCTGTTACCAGTAATTGCTTGACATGTACACAAATTAAATTTCCTAATCAAAGGCATAACTTTCAAAATGGTTAAAAAAATTTAATCCAACTGCATGTAATCTGCAAGATTTAATAACTTCAGCTCTAAGGACACACAAAAGTTGAAAGTAAAAGGATATTCCAGGAGTTCTCACCACAGTGCCATGAGTTAAGAACCCATTCTAGCAGCTCACATTGCTGCAGAGGTGTGGGTTCTACCCCCCACCAGCACAGTGGGTTAAAGGATCCGGTATTGCCTCAGGTGCGGCTAGGATTCAATCCCTGGCCCAGGAACTTCCATATGCCATGGGTGTGGCCAGAAAAAAAAAAAAGGTATTTCATGTAAATAATAACCAAAAAGGTAAGGTGGTTATACTCATACAGACAAAACAGACAAATTAAAAACTGTTACAAGATACAAAGGACATTATGTACCAATAACAGAGGCAATTTACAAAGCAGATATTGAAAAATTATGAACATATATGCACCAAACATCAGAACTCCAAAACAGGAAACACTGACAGAATTTTTAAGGGAAAAACATACAGTTTTATAATAATAACTGGACGGTTCAATAACTAATTTAAATAATGGAAAGAAGAACCAGGCAGAAGAAAGATAAGAAAAACAGAGGACTTCAACAACATTAGAAGCCAACTGGGCCTAACAAAAATACACAAACACTCCATCCAACAACAAAATACACATTTTTCTCAAGTGCACAGGGAGCATTTTCCAAGACTGTCTATAAAACCAGGTAAGTCTTAATAAATCTTAGAAGACTGAAATCAGACAAAGTATCTCTTACTATCACAACACTATGAGACTAGAGATCAATAATGGAAAGAAAACGGAAAAATTAACAAATAAGAGGAAATTAAACAATACACTCAAGCAACTAACAGGTAAAATAAGAACTCACAAGGTAAATTAGAAAATAACATGAAACAAAAGAAAATGAATATACAACATCAAAATTTATGATACAAAAAAATTTCTAATAGCAAAATTTATAAACGTAAGCATATATATATATATAAGTGAAGATCCGGCATTCCCATTGTGGCACAGTATCTGACTGCAGCTGCTTGGGTCACTGCAGAGGCACAAGTTTGATCCCTGGCCTACAGCAAAGGTCTTGGCTGTGGCTCAGATTCAATCCCTGGCACAGAAATGTCCATATACCACAAGTACAACAACAACAACAAAAATCTATTATCTATATCTATCTATCTATATCTGAGATCAACAATCTAACTTTACAATTTAAGGAACTAAAAAGCAAACAACAAACTAAATCCAAAGCCACCAAAAAAAAAAAAGGAAATGTTACAGTTAAAAAGGAGATAAATAGAGGAGTTCCCGTAGTGGCTTAGTGGTTGTCCAATCTGACTAGGAACTAAGAGATTGCGGGTTCAATCCCTGATGTTGCTCAGTGGGTCAAGGATCTGGCGTTGCCGTGAGCTGTGGAGTGTAGGTTGCAGATGCGGCTCAGATCCCGCGTTGCTGTGGCTCTGGTGGAGACCGGCAGCTACAGCTCCAACTAGACCCCTAGCCTGGGAACCTCCATTTGCCAAGGGTGTGACCCCAGAAAAGACAAAAAGACCAAAAAAAAGGAGCTAAATAATATGGAGAATAGACAGAGAGGAAGTTCCCTTGCGGTGCAGCAGGTTACGGATCTGGCATTGCTGCAGCTGTGGCAAAGGCCACAACCTCAGTGCAAGTTCGATCCCTGGCCCAAGAACTTCCATATGCTGTGGGCATGCCCCCCCACCCCCAAAAAAAGAAGAAGAAAAAGAAGACAAAAAATCACCAAACCAAAAGGTGTTCTTGGAATAGATCAACAAAATTAACAAACCTTTAGTTAGATTGACTAAAAATAAAAAAGATTCAAATTACTAAAATCAGAAGGAAAACATGGGTATTATTCCTGATTTTACATAAATAAAAAGAATTATAAGAGAATACTATTAAAAACTATATGCCAATAAATTGGATAGCAAAGATGAAATGAACAAATTCCTAGAAACATACAACCTACTAAAACTGAATCATATAGAAACAGAAACTCTGAACAGACCTATAACTAATAAAGATATTGAGTCAGTAATCAAAAACAAACAGAAAAGCACTAGACCAGATGGCATCACAAACATTTAAATCAGAATTAAAACCAATCTTTCCCGAACTCTTTCAAGAAATTAAAAAGGAGGAAACATAACCTCATTCTATTAAGAATTTTGATGCCAAAACCAGGGAAAGACACAAGAAAATTATAGTCCAATATCCTTGATGAATACTAAGGCAAATATCCCCAACAAAATATTAGCAAACATAATTCAACAGAAAACATTAGAAAAATTATATACCATGACTAGGTGAGATTTATTCCTGGACTGCAAGGATGGTTCAACATACAAAATCAATCAATATAACATCATATCAACAGAATGAAGGGGGAAAAAACACATGATCATCTCAACTGATGCTGAAAAAGCATCTGACAAAATTCAACACCCTTATCATGATTAAAAACAAAAACAACACTCCAGAAACTACAGATAGAAGTGAACTATCTAGAGTTCCCGTTGTGGCACAGTGGAAACGAATCCAACTAGGAACCATGAGGTTGCGGGTTTGATCCCTGGCCATGCTCAGTGGGTTAAGGATCTGGCGTTGCTGTGAGCTGTGGTGTAGGTCACAGACGTGGCTCGGATCTGGCGTTGCTGTAGCTCTGGAGTAGGCCAGCAGCTCTATTTCCGATTATACCCCTACCCTGTGAACCTCTATATGCCATGGGTGTGGTCCTAAAAAGACAAAAATAAATGAATGAATGAATGAATGAATGAATGAAAGAAAGAAAGAGAAGAGAGTCCACAAATAAACCCTTATATTAGAATGATTTTGACAAAGGTGCCAAAACCATTTAATAGGGAAAAGACAGTCTTTGCAATAAGTGATGCTGGGGTTAAGTGGTTATTCACATGCAAAAGAATGAAGCTGGATCTATACCTTAAATCACAACAAAAATTAATTCAAACTGGATCAAAGCTAAAGCTATAAACTCTTAGAGGACACGGGGAAAGCACAATGACACTGGATTTGGCAACTGTTTCTTGAACTACTTACTGAATCAGAAATACAGGCATCAAAAGTAAATAAACTGTACTTCATCAAAATTAAAAACTTTGTGCATCAAAGAGCACTATTAACAAAATGAAAAAGACAACCCACAAAACAGAAGGAAATACTTGCAAATCATAAATGTGATAAGGGATTAATATTCACAATATAAAGAATTAAAACTTAAAAACAAAAAAATAGACAATCCAATCTTAAAATGGACAAAAGACTTACACTAGACATTTTTCCAAAGACTATTTACTAATGGCAAGTAAGTACATTAAAACATGCTCAACACTGGCGTTCCTGTCATGGCTCAGTGATTAACGAACCCAAACGGAGCATCCATGAGGATGTGGGTTCAATCCCTGGCTTTGATCAGTGGGTTAAGGATCCAATATTGCCCTGAGCTGTGGAGCTCAGATCCCAAGTTCCTGTGTCTGTGGTGTAGGCTGACAGCTATAGCTAGCCAAGTTCCTGTGTCTGTGGTGTAGGCTGACAGCTATAGCTAGCCTGGAAGCCTCCATATGCAAAAGGTGCAGCCCTAAAAAGACCCCCCCCCCAACAAAAAAAAAGAAAAGAAAAGAAAAAAAAACATCACTGCAAATCAAAACCAGAATGGCACCACTTTACTCTCCTTAGGATGTGTATTACCCAACCACCCCCACCCCCCAAAAAACCCCAGAAAAGTGTTGGTAAGGATGGACAAATTGAAGCCCCAGTGCACTGCTGGTGGGAATATTATATGGTGCAACCACTGTAAAAAATATGATCACAGTTCCTCAAAAATTTAAACACAGGACTACCATATGGTCCTTCAATCCTACTTTTTTTTTTCTTCTCTTGTCTTTTTGCTATTTCTTGGGACGCTCCTGCGGCATATGGAGGTTTCCAGTCTAGGGGTCGAATCAAAGCTGTAGCCTCCAGCCTACACCAGAGCCACAGCAACGCGGGATCTGAGTCACGTCTGCAACCTATACCACAGCTCACGGCAACGCTGGATCCTTAACCCACTGAGCAAGGCCAGGGATCGAACCCGCAACCTCATGGTTCCTAGTCGGATTTGTTAACCACTGCGCCATGATGGGAACTCCCCTTTCAATTCTACTTTTGGTTTATACTCAAAAGAAATGAAAGCAGGGAACAAAATAATTGTATATCAAATGTTTATAGTGGCATTATTCACAATAACCGAAAGTTGGAAACAACCCAAATGCCTACTGGCAAATGAATCAGTAAACAAAACTGTTGTAAAAATACAATGGAGTAGTTCCCATCATGGCACAGTGGAAATGAATCTGACTAGGAACCATGAGGTTGTGGGTTTGATGCCTGGCCTCACTCAGTGGGTTAAGGATCCAGCTTTGCCATAAGATGTGGTGTAGGTCGCAGACACAGCTTGGATCCCACGTTGCTATGGCTGTGGCATAGGCCGACAGCTACAACTGTGATTAAACCCCCTAGCCTGGGAACCACCATATGCCATGGGTGCAGCCCTAAAAGACAAAAAAAAAAAACAAAAACAAAAAAACCCCACAAAAGACAAAAAACAATGGAATATTTTCAGCCTTAAAAAGGAATGAAATTCTGACATATATTACAATATAGATTAACTCTGAACACACTATACTAAGTGAAATTAGCCGGACGCGAAAGGATAAATATCCTATGATTCCACTTACTGAGAACAAATTCATAGAGACAGGGAATGGGAAATTATTGTTTAACGGGTATGGAGTTTTAGTGTGGGCTAATAAAATTTCTAGAGCTAGAGAGTGGTGATGGTTACATAACAATGTGAAAGCATTTAATGCTGCTGAACTGTACATGTAAAAATGGTTAAAATGGGAGTTCCCTGGTGGCCTAGCAGTTAAGGACTTGGCCTTGTAATTGCTATGGCTTGGGTTACTGCCGCGGCTGAGGTTTGATCCATATGCCATGGGCATAGCCAAAAAAAAAGGTAGTTAAAATGATAAATATTGTGTCATATACATTTTATCATATACACAAAAACTGAAGGTAAGAGCGACTGGGATTGGCACAAATTGATAATTGCTGAAGCTCTACTTGTATGTCTAAATTTTTCGATATTGAAAGTTATACACATGTGTATATATATCATTTCTAATCTAGATATATTGTATCTCCTTTGCATGCTAATCTTCTGGCTGTTCAAAACTACCATAATAGTATTTTCCCTAAAGTGAGGTGAATCTGAACATAAGGCAGTTTTGAAAATAGCTCCAGAGTCTGCACAACGTGGAAGTGGCAGCTTCTTGGAATGTTCTCTAAGGATAGTGCACTCCACTTATTCTTTTCTCCTTCCTCCTGGCTGAAATGTAACCAGGATCTCAGAGCTGAGAATTAGCCATCTTAGACTATGAAGTACCTCCGGAAGAGAGAACATACCCAGTGAAGCAACAAAAAAAAAGAAACACCTGGGGATACTGAGAATTTATACTAGAGCCATCACTTCAATTCAAGAATATTCAACTCTGGATTTTGAAACAGAGGAAGAATAAATTTCTGTCTCGTTCGGACATTGTTAGTTTAAGATTCCATTACTTATAGTCAAATTTAAACCAAACAATAACATTAACAAGCAAGATAAGCAAGTGTAAACAACCATAACAAAAACCTACAAGGCTCATTTTAGTAAGACAGAGGAGAATTAAAAACACAAACTAGACAATATAAAAGATATGCTTGTCATGAATATTAATGCACCCAATAACATATGATCAAAATACATATTTTTATTATATATGAATAGATATATATTCCCAGGAGAGAATAAGGAATTCACTTTTTTTCTGTCTCCTTAGATTCTACTAATTTTGTCTCTTATTTACAAACTTTACTTTTATTTATTTGAAAGCTGTCTCATATGATAGATGTAAAAATAAAAATAGCAATGAAACTTTTTAAATCAGTAAGACAAAAACTTAGAAATAATGAAGAGTTAAGACAACATATATACAATGAAAGGCTAATAAGCTGCTCAGATACTTATAAACAAGTAATTACAATATGCAAATGATCTAAATGCTTGACTGTCAAAAATAAATGCAAAAATTCCTACCTAGAGAATAAACATTTTTCAAATACCTATGGAGCACTTTTACAATCAGATCATATATTTGGCTACAAAGAAATCAATTAAAATTGAAAAACACAAAAATCTACAATCACATTCTCTGACTACAATACAATGAAATTATAAATTAAAAACCAAATAATTGGGAGTTCCCGTCGTGGTGCAGTGGTTAACGAATCCAACTAGGAACCATGAGATTGCGGGTTCGGTCCCTGGCCTTGCTCAGTGGGTTAACGATCCGGCGTTGCCATGAGCTGTGGTGTAGGTTGCAGACGCAGCTCGGATCCCGTGTTGCTGTGGCTCTGGCGTAGGTCAGCAGCTGCAGCTCCGATTCGACCCCCAGCCTGGGAATCTCCATATGCCGCGGGAGCGGCCCAAGAAATAGCAAAAAGACAAAACAAAACCAAAAAACCTATCTGCACTTATAGATATAAAATAGTATCTCCCCTCAACAACTTCTATCTGAAATACAAACTGAGTACTACATATGAAAACCCAAGAAATGTGACAAAAGTGGTGTTCAAAGAAAAACTTGTGCCTAATTAAGCCTTAAGAAAAGAGAGTAACCTTCAGAGTAGCTCTTGAAACTGGATTAGCTTTTCTGAAAAACACTCTGATTTTTCTAAGGAAAAGTCTGGGTCATGACTACTGACCCAGAAATTTCACTTTCATAAGTATATATTAGGAGTTCCCTCATGGTTCAGTGGGTTAAGGATCCAGCATTTTCAGCTGTGGCTTTGGTCGTTGTTGTGGCACAGGTTCCATCTCTGGCCCAGGAACGTCCACATGCCATGAGCACAGCCAAAAAAAAAAAAAAAGGAAGTGTACATTATAGAAGTGTTTATGTGTGTCTAAAAATTCAAGGAAATTAACTAAGCATTATATAATTACCCATCAACAGCAGAAGGTACATATCATGACAAAAACATACTACAGAATACTACATACTCCAAAGAATGAACTAACTTTACATACTGAAGTGAATGTAAATATAATATATTAAATGATAGGGAAAAAACATTCACAGAACAGTATTCAGAACATAGTACCATTTACATAAAAAAGAAATCTGGAGGTTCCTGTTGTTGCTCAGCAGGTTAAGGACCAGACATTGTCTTTGTGAGGATGGATGCATGTTCAATTCCTGGCCTTGTTCAGCTGGTTAAGGATCCAGCTAAGATGTAGGTTGCAGATGCAGCTCAGATCCAGTGTTGCTCTGGCTGTGGCATAGGCTGCAGTTGCAGCTCTGATTCGACCACTAGCCCAAGGAACTTCCATATGCTATAAGTGTGGCCACTTATAGCATATGGAAAAAAAAAAAAAAGAAAGAAGAAATCTACATGGAAATGACTGGTGTACATAAAATTATTTTTTAAATTGCCAGAAAACTTATAACAATAATGCCTGTCACAAGAGAACGGAATGGAACTCAAGGAGGGAGAAAAAGGAACTTTACTAAATGTCTTTAGAATTTACGTTTTTTTTTCCTTTGTCTTTTTAGGGCCGCACCTGCAGCATATGGAAGTTCCCAGGCTAGGGGCAGAACTGGAGCTGCTGCTGCCAGCCTACACCACAGCAACAGCAACATGGGATCTGAGCCGCATCTACGACCTATATACCACACTCATAGCAACACCAGATCCTTAACCCCATGAGCAAGGCCAGGGATCAAACTTGCATCTTCACGGATACTAGATGGGTTCATTACCGCTGAGCCATGACGGGAACTCCCAGAATTTCCATCTTTTAGAAAATTAAAATATTTATAAACTTTTCTTTTCTGTGGGTAATAAATATATGGACATTTGAAACAGAGTGGAAGGGTAAGGTTGGCAACATAATGATTCTAAGAGGTATTAGCCTCAAAATAAATCAAAAGAAATGTTGAAGACAATAAAGGTATGCCTGAGTTTGGACATTATTAATTCATATCTATCTTCAGTAGAGTAATATTTACTTCCATAGAAAAATGTCAGATATTCTCTAAGCCAAAATATAACAGCCTTATCCTAAATACTCCCAAGTGACTTGCTCATTAGCTTTACTAAAGGGAAAGCAATAGTGTCACTAATACAAAAGAATAGAGAACTATAAGTAGTCCCATCAACTCAAACTCTACTTTAAAGAATCCGTGGAAACAACCTCGATAAAGTTATCTGTTATTATTAACTAGGAAACATCTAAGAATAATGACATTCAGAATTATACATCTTGGAGTTCCCGTCGTGGCGCAGTGGTTAACGAATCCGACTAGGAACCATGAGGTTGCGGGTTCGGTCCCTGCCCTTGCTCAGTGGGTTAAGGATCCAGCATTGCCGTGAGCTGTGGTGTAGGTTGCAGATGCAGCTTGGATCCCGCGTTGCTGTGGCTCTGGTGTAGGCCGGTGGCTACAGCTCCGATTCAACCCCTAGCCTGGGAACCTCCATATGCCGCGGGAGCGGCCCAAGAAATAGCAACAACAACAACAACAAAAGACAAAAAAAAAAAAAAGAATTATACATCTTAAGAAAACAAAACTATCAATAAAATATAAATAGAATACCTATCTGTAACTCTTTATATTTCTTAATAATTAATATTTTAAGATCTGTTAAGTGATCCAAGTTACTTTCACATTTATTTGACTTTGAAATGCACCACACAGTTCTGAAGCTACAAGTAATTATCATTCCCTTATTTTACTAACGTTAAGAGGAAATAATTGCAATTAAATTTTGTCCTTGTTAAAACAAAATATTGTAATACTTACAATTTAAGATCTTAAATACTTTATAAAAATTATAAAATAAGAGTAACTTAACTAGAATCTAACACTACACCTGTAGTTTAACAGGTTAAAATAACCCATGGCCTCTTTATCTCTGAATCCCTACCATCATTCAAGAATATTACATTTCAAGCCTAAGAATAAAATATTCATAAAATGTTTGTTCATAAGGTTTTGAAAAAAGTTGCATAAATAATTATTTATAATTAAGTCAAGTTCCTTTAGATACTTGGTATTATAAGAGGTCTGAGAAGTCCTACAATTAAAGAAACTGCTTGTCTTTGTTTTTATCCAGCACCTCAATTCTGCAGCCTTAGATGATTTCCCCAGCCCCCTAAAACATTTATTAACATTCAACACATGAAACACTTTGAAACATTATACTGTATAATTCTTGGTAAATTATTTTTCCTTAATCATATAAAGCTATAGCAGCTGATATAAATAATTGGATTATATTAAGTAAAAATTCACAGGCAGCTTAAACCTTGAGGAAAAAGATTTTTCATTTGTATATTACACATAAACATTTAACCACAGATGCTCCTCATCGGTTTTATCATTAGCAGCTTGGAAAAACCCAGTTCATTACACATAATGAAACTGTGTAATAAACATATAATGTGTAGTAAACATATATAATGTGTTCAAGATCATCTTGCTAAATTATATAGAGTCTCAGAACATCAAAACTGGAGTAGTCCTAAGATACAAATCAAACTATTTTAAACAATAGAAAACTATGCCAAAGAGAAAGTAGCTACAGATGCTAAGAGCACTAAGAACCAGAACACCCATGTTCAAATTCCCAGCCATTAATTCTAATCTTCATGTCAATCTGCTTTTAAATGAAGTCCTTGATAGTCTCCACTGGACTCTCCCATTGGGCAGTAGATTTTCACACTTCTTACAATTCACGGTTTAAAAAAAAAAAACAAAATTTAAGGTTTCATAAAGCAATGCTCTTCCTAAACAAAATGTAGTATAATTTTCTAAACACTTCTATTTTTCATTTTTTAAAATGATTCACATAGAGTTCCCATCATGGTGCAGCAGAAACAAATCCGACTAGGAACCATGAGGTTGTAGGTTTGATTCCTGGCCTTGCTCAGTGGGTTAAGGATCTGGCGTTGCTGTGAACTGTGGTGTAGGTTGCGGACGTGGCTTGGATCCCGCATTGCTGTGGCTCTGGCGTAGGTCGGCAGCTGTAGACCCCTAGCCTGGGAACCTACATATGCCGCGAGTGTGGCCCTAAAGAGAAAAAAGACCAAAAAAAATTAAATAAATAAATAAATAAAATGGTTATGGTATTATTATCTTTGATTCCTTGCTCTGACAGTGTTCATTAACTAACCAACTACACTTGCTGTAAGGTAAAAGAAATTTATTACACACTTTCTGCTGTTTAAATGCAAGCAGACCTGGATCCTAATTCCTTCTCTGTCACCAGAGAACTTAATGATATGGACCACATCTTGTTCATCTCTAGATTCTGAGGACTAGAATAGAACCTGGTACTTTGTAGGTGGCCATTAAATTATATACAGTAAATGAAAAGGTAATAAAAGACATTTTACATTTTGAGTCCTTGGTCTCAAAAATCTTTAGTAAGGTAGGAGACATAAAATATGCAAAAGAATCAAATAATATATGGCAGAATTCGACCAAGACCATGAATAAGATACCCAAAAGCAACAAGATTTCAAAGAACTGAGAAATCACACCAACCTTGAAAGACAGTCACACTTCAATGAGGATGTGAAAGATGGAAAAGCATTTCAACCATCTGGAATATTTGAAGGTATAAGAGGTCACTTTTATAATCTTGCAGCAACAGTGTGGGCAAGAACACAAAAGATTTTAAAAATACAATCTTTAAGTCCCTTCAGGATGTCAAACTATATTGGAGTTTAGGTAAGAGGAAAGCCTGGAGCTTGAGACAGGTTATAGACCATACTGTGTTCCTATTTTGTCCTTTCCTTCCTATTCTGGTTTTTCCTTAAGTTTGAAATCAGTTTTACTCAAATTCAAATCCTAAGTCAACCACAATATGTAACCCCAATAAGATACTTATTTTATTAGCACAGTGCTAATTTTATTAGCTTCTTTTAATAAAATTTATTGGCACAGTACCTGACATTAAAAAGAAACAAACAAACTCCAGTGTTACCTATTAAGACACAGATGTTAATTTCAGCTGAGGCAACAATAAGGGTGTCAAACTACAGTTGTTTTTGTCTTTTCTAGGGCCGCAACGGAGGCATACGGAGGTTCCCAGGCTAGGGGTCTAATCGGAGCTGTAGCCGCCGGCCTACACCACAGCCACAGCAACTAAGGATCCAAGCCGAGTCTTCGACCTACACCACAGCTCACCGTAACGCCGGATCCTTGACCCACTGAGTGAGGCCAGGGATCGAACCCACAACCTCATGGTTCCTAGTCAGATTTGTTAACCACTAAGCCATGAAGGGAACTCCGAAACTACAGTTCTTAACAAGAATGCATATTAGATGGATGGACCTAGCGATTATTATACTATGTGAAGTCACACAAAGACAGACAAATACCATATGATATCACTTATATGTGAATTAATTTTAAAGAACACAAAAGGACTTTATTTACAAAAGAGAAACAGACTCACAGACTTCAAAATCAAATTTACGGTTTCCCAAGGGGAAATGGGAGGGTATAAATTAGGAGTTAGGGATTAACATATATATACTATATATAAAATAGATAATAAGGACCTACTGTGGGAAATTCACTCGATATTCTGTAATAACCTATTTGGGAAAAGAATCTGACAAAGAATGGATATATGTATATGTAAAACTGATACATTTTGCTGTACACCTGAAATGAATGCGACATTGTAAGTCAACTACACTTCAACAAAATTAAAAGGGAAAAAGTGATTGGTTAGCGGTTATGAATAAATGAAATCCTATACAAACAAAAAACAAATTTTTTTTTTGCCTTTTTAGGGGCGCCACACCCCTGGCATATGGAGGTTCCCAGGCTAGGGTCTAATCAGAGCTACAGCTGCTGGCCTACGCCACAGCCATGGCCACACCAGATCCGAGCCTTGTTGCAACCTACACCACAACTCATGGCAATGCCGGATCCTTGACCCGCTGAGTGAGGCCAGGGATCAAACCCGCAACCTCATGGTTCCTAGTTGGATTCGTTTCTGCCGCACCATGATGAGAACTCCCCCCAAAAAATGTTTTAATGCATATTAGTATCATTTAAGGAGCTATAATAAAATAGATAACTATACCCTACTGGAGACTAAAGCCCAGAATTCAGGGTAGTATGTTCAGATATATTTGGAAGATGCTTCCTAAAGTGATTTGAAAGGTAAATGAAATCAAGAAACTTGAAGTTCCTGATGTGGTACAACACGATAGGCAGCATCTCTGGAGTGCTGGGATGCAGATTTGATCCTGGCCTGATAAAGTGGTTAAGGATCCAGCGTTGCCACAGCTTCGGGAACTGTGGCTCGGATCTGAGCCCTGTCCCAGGAATTCCATAGGCCATGGGGTGGCCAAAAAAAAAAAAAGAAAAGAAAAAAGAAATTAAGTACTGTTCAAAAAAGACATTAAGTACTCTAGTGACAAGATGATGGTGGGCAAAATGCCACATTACGTCAACATTTAAAGATGGCCAGTCTAAGGATCCTAAAACAACCAGATAAACCAGAAGGCACTATCACAGAAAGTGAGAAAGAACTGCAAAGAAAAAGTGGTCAACAATACCAAATGAGAGGTTAAAGGAAAGTGATTAAAGAACAAGAACTTTACTGACCATTAATAAAAGGAGTTTTGTATTAAGGAGAGAAGCCAAACAGTGAGAAGTTAACTAATGGATGGGATATTTAAAGGTAAAGATGTATTCTTTCTTTACATCTGGCTATAAAGAAATGTAATAAAAATATAAAGGAGGGTGCTAGTCTTTGTTTTGCTTTTTAATATGCTTATCTCTGAAGATTTAATCTACTCAGAACATTCTAAACTACATTAGATACTGATTATTTCCAAGGTAGTCTACATACCTGGGATTGTTATAATGCCATTTCATATCTTCATAATCTATTAGGGTATCCTTTGACATAGAGAGTGGTGTACATACCAATCCTAAAATGCAAGCTAAACAGGTTCCCTATGTTCTGGCTCTGCAATTATCTAAACAATGTTTACTTATTCTAATTACAGTAATTGACCACCAGCACTAAGAGCTAAGTAATACTTCTGCTCTACAGCTAGTAGCAAACATTCCAACCAGCCACTCAATAATTACCTCATTCACCAAGTCAAAAAGCTTTCACTTGCTATGCATCTAAAGCTGAGAGGCCTTGGAGTTCCCTGGTGGTATGGTGGGTTAAGGAACTAGCATTGGCACTGCTGTGGCTCTGGAACCTCTGCATGCCATCAGGCACAGCCAATCAATCAAAATCAATCAACCAATCAAGCTGGGAGGCCTTAAGGAGGATGTTCGTATTTCCTGTTATACTCAGAGATAAAATTGCTCTTTACTTGGAAAATTTTTTCATGACTAATAATCCCAAAATTGTATTACCACAATTTTGTGCTTAAAATGTACAACTTTACTTAGGCTAGGATCTGTAACCATTCCTAAATTGTATATCAAGTTTCTCTAAGTTCCTCTGCTAAACTGAGAAAGAGCTGAAATCGATAGATACTGTTTATGAGCTCTCTCCCCCATGTTCTTTCACATTCTTCACATCGGTGCCTGAAATTCTAACTGGTCATTCAATGAACATTCTCTTTTAAAAATGAAGTATTCTTTTGAAAATTATCAGTCTTTCATAAGGGGGGTGAGGGAGAGATCAGACTTCTAATTTCCAGTTGTGGCCAGTATTCACTGAGGAAAATAAAGAGTTTTAATCTGAGGGGAAACAGAGCCAGTTTTAAAATATATGAATCATAAAACATAAAGATTTTGTCAAAATACTGGAGTGGAGAGCTCTATGAAACTTAGGGCCAAGGGCCACAATATAGAGATAAGTAAAAGGAGAGCGAGATCAGGAAGGAGACAGGAGCAAAGAAATTATTTTACATAGATATCCAGTGGATAAAAGAAGGGAAACAAGGTTTGATTTTTTTCTTAAGCAAAGACCATATTCTACAAATTGGTATTAAAAGTGGCTTTCAAAGCCAAAGTGGGCAAAGTTTAATCATTTGAACTAGAATGAATGACTCAAATTTCTTCAAGTTCCATAAATCTCATACACCAAAATTTATACCCTAAGGTCCAGCAGTGGTTGTGTGAATCACACTGGTAACTGTGTATATCTGTCTCACCAATATTTCTTTAAATTCACACACACACATATACGCATGAGTATGCATAATTATAATATCCACAATAAATAAAACAAAGAAATTGTTGTCAATGGCGTCACTATGCTACATAAAAAGGTAGACATGGGAGTTCCCTGGTGGCCTAGTGGTTAGGACTTGGTGTGTTCACCACCACGGCCAGAGTTCAAACCCTGACCTGGGAACCGAGATCCCACATTAAGCCACTGCATGCTGCAGCCAAAAATTAAAAAATAAATAAATAAAAAGGCTAGACAAAAAAATTTCAAGTCAATGATCAAAGGCACACAAATTTAAATGTGGAACCTCTGTCAATACTAAATTAGCAACATCATTTTGCTTCATTTGGCATTTTAAAAAGATTTCTACTGAATACTAGGAAGGATGAGATAAACAAGACCACTCAAACATCTGTGGTAACTACAAGCTGATATAACATTTTCAGTTCACATCTTTGCTATGTCATCTACTTCTGGGAATCGAACACACAAGGGAAAAACACTGCAATAATCCTTTTAATAGTAAAGAAATAAGGGGGATAGGAGGGGAACCTTTCAGCCTTTCAGGGTACCACAGTGAAAATAAGCTTAGTAGGAATCATCGCTCAAAAATAATATTAATCAGCCATTGAAAATTATTTTTTAAAAATCCATTTGACATGGGAAAATGCTTGTCATATAGCATCAGGTGAAGACACATATAAAAATGTATTTTCTGTCTCTTACCATAGCTGTAATGTAACTAAATTAACAGCAGTGATCTCTTCTTTTTTAAAAATTTTATCTACTCCTCTATTACATCTCTAACGAAAAACTATTTTGTAACAAGTAGTAGTTTCTATAGGAAGAATATTTTAAAACTACGTATCTTAACATTTTTGTTATATCGAAAAAAACATGAGTTATCAAATGATACAACTATATTTCAAAGAAATATATAATTTGATTCCCTTCTCTTAACATTAATATATCCTTAGAGCAATGCTCTTTAAAATTTAGAATGGGGATTAAGGAGAAACTCTCAACAAAACACAGACACCCACATTAGCAGGAATGAACATCTTTGAAAAAGCAGTCCAGATGATTTTGATTAAAAGGTTCAGGGAAACACAGACCGTTAACAATCAAAATATAGTTCATTTAACTTCTTCCTGTATTCAACCTTTCAGATGACTAAAATTTTATAAAGTTTCTTCTTTAGTCCAAAATTATATATAATAAAGGCCTGAACCAAGAAATACTACTGTTAACTCCTAAATGATACTAAATCTGATTTTATCAAAACTTGATTTAACGACAATGAAAGCAAACATCAATCTGCATGAAATATTTAATTCTGAGACTCAAATTTAAAGTCTGTCAACCTTTATCTTATTTTTTATTTTTAGCTGCCCCCCAGCATGTAAAAAGTCCCAGGCCAGGGGCTAAACCCACACCACAGCAGTAAAACCACCAGATTCTTAATCCACTATCCCACCAGGTAACTCCTGTAAACCTATTAATAAAAACAATCCTTATGATTCTTGATATCATGGGCATCAAGCACCTGACACACTTAGGGGAAAATAAGATAATCAGAAAGTTTTCAAGGGACAGCATTAACATTGTAGAAACTATAAAGCAAGTGCACTCTTAAGACTAATTAGTGATGTCACATAACTTCAGCAAAATACTCAAATTTTATATCTTTATTGAAATGTACATAATAGCAAGTACAAAAATCAACTCTGTTAACAAGAATGCAAGCAACGCAGCTAAACCTTATTTACATGGAAAAAGAAAAGAACAAATTCTCAATCATCTTTCAAATGAGCTAAATCTCACTCTCACCAGAAAAGAGTTTTGCCCAGCAATTTACATTAAATTGCAAAGTAAAGGCACAATATGTGTGTCCTGAATGTTTATAATCAAAGGAGTTCAACCAAAACAGAAGTTCAAAGTAGGGATTAATCACATATTTAACCTATTAGCTGCCATATCATTCTCATCTATCCCTAATCTTTCTCTTCATCCCTGGTATTTAGACCTTAAAACTAAGTTATAAAAATGCACTAATAAATATTTGCTTAAAATTAACATTTTTATGTAGCTTATAGATTTACCAGGTATATTATACATATAGTAAAGTACAAGGAGCACTCATATACACAATTATCTCAAGCCATCTGTGAGGTAGAGGTAGTTACACATAGCAGATAATATATTTTTAAAATTTAAGCTTGTAATAAATAGTTCTGAGAAGACTAATTTACCATTTAAAAAATTAGATAAATTAAACATCAGATTCCTTCCTCACATCTCACATCCAAAAATCCACATGGATTTAAATTGCAAAATTAAAAAAATTAAACCTTATATGCTTAAATACAGTGGAATCCCTATAAGCTTGAATCAAGCAGACATATAACAACAAAGACAAAAGTTGTAAGAAAAAAAGACTGCATGGACAATATAAAAATCAAGTTAATATAAAACATGACATAGAAAAAATGTCAATACTGAGCAACAACAGCAATACCCTTATGGTATCTATATCATCGAGGCAAAAGAAGAACATAGTTTTTAAAATTAAACTAGAATATATAATTTACAAAAATATCAATATCATTAAAATGATTTAAAAATTAACTGGCAACAATAGATGAAAATAACAGAAGAAAATAAGATACTAATTTTTAGGCATTAAATTGGCAAAGAAACACTAAAATACCCAGTGTTGGCAGTATGCTATCAACATCTGATTAGCGTGCAAAATGACACACAACCTATCTTAGGGCAATTTGGTGATACATATTAAAAATCCTTAAAACAGGAGTTCCTGTCGTGGCGCAGTGGTTAACGAATCCAACTAGGAACCATGAGGTTGCGGGTTCGATCCTTGCCCTTGCTCAGTGGGTTAACGATCTGGTGTTGCCGTGAGCTGTGGTGTAGGTTGCAGACGCGGCTCGGATCCCGCGTTGCTGTGGCTCTGGCGTAGGCCGGTGGCTACAGCTCCGATTGGACCCCTAGCCTGGGAATCTCCATATGCCGCGGGAGCGGCCCAAGAAATAGCAAAAAGACCAAAAAAAAAAAGAAAGCAGATAATAAAAACCCTTAAAACAATGCATAAGCCTTTGAAAAACATATCAGTTCAAATTCCCAAAGGAAATAATAAAAAATGCAAGGACACCTATAGTAAGATAGGTAGATAGGTGGAGAGATACAGACATAAACTATGAACATGTTTATTTGTAACTATCCTGATATTGAACAACATGGTTAATTATTGTATATCAAACCTACACAAGCCATTAAAATCTACAACTGGGGAATTCCCGTCGTGGCTCAGTGGTTAACAAATCCGACTAGGAGCCATGAGGTTGCGGGTTTGATCCCTGGCCTCTATCAGTGGGTTAAGGATCCCACATTGCTGTGGCTTTGATCAGTGGGTTAAGGATCCCATGTTGCTGTGGCTCTGGCGTAGGCTCTCAGCTACAGCTCCGATTAGACCCC
This sequence comes from Phacochoerus africanus, assembly GCF_016906955.1. Lineage (NCBI taxonomy): Eukaryota > Metazoa > Chordata > Mammalia > Artiodactyla > Suidae > Phacochoerus > Phacochoerus africanus. The sequence continues at coordinate 38,114,886 of NC_062559.1, forward strand.
TAGCCTGGCAACCTTCATATACTACAGGAGCAGCCCTAGAAAAGGCCAAAAAAAAAATCTACAACTCAACCATAGTTATCAAAGAGTATATAGCCATAATTTACTGCTACATTTTATAAGGCAATCAGAGAACATTACAGATACATACAAACAAGAATACTGTATGTTTCATCCTTAACAGCACTGCATGATGGATTTTGGTAATTTATTTTCATTTTGTTATTCTGCTTCTCCTGATTTCTACAATGAAACATATTAACATTATCACAAAAGTACGTTTTAAAATATGCACTTAAAAAACCTAGAAGGAATACAAAAATTTAAATAGTAGGTATGTGATTCCCCCCCCCCCAAACTTTCTCTGCTTTGGTTAAATTACTTCTATGAAATAAAACTCACGTAACATAAATATCACCATTTTATTTTATTTTATTTTTTTGCTTTTTTTTAGGGCCACACCCACAGCATATAGAGGTTCCCAGGCTAGGGGTCGAATCGGAGCTACAGCTGCTGGCCTATGCCACAGCCACAGCAACATGGGATCCGAGCCACTTCTGTGACCTAGACCACAGCTCATGGCAATGCCGGATCTTTAACCCACTGAGCCAGGCCAGGGATTGAACGTCGTGGTTCCTAGCCGGATTTGTATCTGCTGCACCATGATAGGAACTCTAAACTTCACCATTTCAAAGTATACAATTGATTTTTCCATATTCACAATGTTGTGCAATCACCACTGGCTAATTTTATTACTTTTATTAAAATAAAAATATAGAGCTCAAGGAAGAAAATTTTAAAATATTACTCAAGGCACTTCAAGTATCCAACATTATCTCAACCTCAGAATTAAATAAATACCACTAAATACCCAATAACCTAGATACAAAATTCACCAATATTACCTTTTAATTTCTTCAAGTAACTCTGCATGTTATTTATTATATCAATTCAAACACCAACCAGGAAGTTGAGAGAAACTATGACATTTATAATCTTATCACTGACTATATACCTCCTAAATTTTTACTAATAAATCATATACAAAAGACACATTATGATAAAGTGGCTAAACCACAATGATGTAAGCGCCCCTCCGCCAAAAAAATAGAAATGTCAATGCTATAAGACATTTGGTATAGGTCAAATACATTATGACAAAAAATTTAAAAAAAAAAACCTTTGCAGGAGTTCCCGTCGTGGCCCAGTAGTTAATGAATCCGACTAGGAACCATGAGGTTGCAGGTTCGATCCCTGGCCTTGCTCAGTGGGTTAAGGATCCGGCGTTGCTGTGAGCTGTGGTGTATGTAGGTCGCAGACTCTGCTCGGATCCTGCACTGCTGTGGCTCTGGCACAGGCCGGCGGCGGCTACAGCTCCAGTTTGACTACAGCCTGGGAACCTCCATATGCCGTGGGAGTGGCCCTAGAAAAGGCAAACAGACAAAAAACAAAACAAAACAAATCTTCGCTACAAAAATAAAGCTTACAATTATAAAAATGATCAAACTATCAATTTTATCTTCAAAGAATTCAAAATAATAGATTTAAAACCACATGTTTTTCAGCATATGTTCTGGTCAGATAAAGCAATCTACAATCTAAGTTCTATCTCTCTGAAAGATTCTAGCAAATTCAGGATTTTACAATTAACATTTTATTCTCACAGAATAGGCAAGTCTAATTAAAGAGTACATATAAGAGAGTCAAATTCTAAGCCCAAATAGGTTTGACACTTTGCTGAACTAGAGACCCAAGTGTCTTTTTGTTTTGGCCACAACCATGACATACAAAAGTTTCCAGGCCAGGGACTGAACCCAAGCCACAGCAGTGACAATGCAAGATCCTTAACCCACAGGTTCTTAACCTGCCAGCAGGGAACTTCCCTAAATGTCTTCATTATTTGATGTGACTGACAAAAGAGTTTTAAAACTAAATTTTAAAATAAAGATTCAAATCATGAATCCTATCTCCTCATCCTGGTGGTAATAATCAAGGTCTTTGAAATCTAGAGTAGTCTACCATTTCAACTATTATAAAGTTACAACTTAGGGGTTAGATCTGAAAGTCAATGTGCAGTGTAAACTGACCCTGAAACACCCCCATATCATCTATAAAGCACAATTACATATAAACTGACAACCCGTTTTTCTTCTTGCACTGAAATAAACTTATTTCTTTGAGCACATCAGAAGGAACTAGCTTATATTAAGATACCTAGACTAACTCAGCAAGGTGAAGTGCTACAAAGCATATGTAAAAGCTGAAAATGACCGAGGGAATAGAAAATTCACCTCTTCCACTTCATGCTGACTCTAGGCCATTCATTCATTCATTCCAGTGGAATGACAGAAAAATACTGCCTGCACTATTTAAGTTCACTAACTCTCCATTTTTTTCCTCTCTCTTCCCCTCCTTCATCTCTAATTTTTTTTGAAGGAAATCACAATAGCTAGTTGAAATCATACAGGTCCAAGGTATAATGGATGAACTCTACGAACTCTGTGCTATATCCAGTACTCCCAAATAAGCTTCTGCATAGTGCTTTTTAAAAACACAGAGGACTGAGAAACAGACTGGGTTTGGTTCTGACATCTGTTAGCAGTGTAACCACAAGCAAGTAACCTAATATCTCCATGCCTCAGTTTCTTCATCTCTAAAATGGAGATGACAGTAATACTTACATCATAGGGTTGTTGTAAAGGACTGCACGAGTTACATAACATGTGAGTACTTTATGTACTTGAAATATTGCCTGGCGCATAATAAGCTACGTAGGTATTGGCTATCATTTTCCCAAATGGACTGTCCACTCAATGTCTGTCCCAATTCTCTACTTCAAAAACCTGCTCTAATACCTCCTCCTCAAATAAGGCAATAATAATCTCCAACCAGGAACAAGTGCTCCTAACCTTTAAACATCTATGGTTTTTAATCCTTGACTCTACTGAGTCATATTTACTTCCTGAAAATGTTACTTATCTTTTTATATACACCTTATGTTGTCATATTAATTATAAATTCCTTTAAGAAAAAAATACAGAAATACACATGATGCCTGTTTTATACGAAAAACAAAAAACCACTCAATACTCAATAAGTACTGCTTATGAGGCAAGATTATTGGATAAAGGCTTTCCAACAAAGGATGAAGAGAATAAAGAAATCAACTGTTTGTGTTGTATCAATGTATAAGTCTCAAACCAAGAATTGTTATATGAGCCAAAACTGCTCTGAGCATAAATCTTAAAAAAAAGGATTTAGCTCATAAACAATAGCTTGTAGTCTCTAGTCAAGAATATTAAAGCAAGGTTAGTTTTAGTTTTCTATTATCTAAAAACAATGATATTAGATTTGGTCTAAAGTCTGAAAAAGACAATGTCTTAAATACTTACTTAAAAGATGACTATCCGCTATACATTGCAATGCTATGGATGAAAAGCTTTAAATCCTGCACTCAACAAGTCTATACAAAGACAGCTAACTAAACAGCAATGTTCAAGGTATAGTGGGGAAAACAGAGTAACAACATTAATACCCGTTTTCCTTTAAGTTGAAGTCTTATCAAGGAAGACAGAAAAAAAAGAAAAACCAGTTGACAAAAAGACTGACCATAAAAATTAATAAATACGATATATTCAGAGATTGTATATTTCCTCTAAAAATCAAAAATCAGCTGATTAATAAATATTAAATACTTTTTATCTAGAAAAATGTCACAGAGATTTTTAACCAACTATCTGGCCTTGATCCCCAGATATTACTCTACTAAATACATATTTAAGAAGTTATTCTTTAAAATAAATTTTAACATTAAAAATTTTTGAGTTCCCTAGTGGCCCATCAGTTAAGGATCTAGTACTGTCACCACTGTGGCTCAGGTCACTACTATGGGTCAGGTTTGAACCCTGGTCCAGGAACATCTACATGCCTCAGCCAGGGGAAAAAAAGAAAAAGAAAAAAAAGAAGAAATTTCTATGGTTCTCCTAACGGACCTAGAAGTTTTCTTAGAAATTAAAAAATGATCTTTTATTTGTCAACAGTTTGTCATTTAAAATTACTAACATTACATATGTAAAGGTAAGACGTAGTATTTCCTCACATATAATGATCATGTTACCAATCTAAGGAAGAAAAGGTATATTCTATTTTATCCATCTATCTAGACCCACCTCTGCTCCACAGCAGCAATTTGTAAGCTAGGTATACTGTGCTTCTTACTCAACCAGAAGCAAACAAGTTAACCACCTCTACCAACAGTCAAGTTTACAGACTTTATGCCACCAATGTAAACTATTATATTACAATGCAGATAATTTCAAACAACCAAAAACTGACCCTCAGGTTAAAGTCACTTGATAAAATATTCTTCCCTTCAATGAAAAAATTTCATACATAATTCAATTAAAGTAATTCAACACCAAAATAAAAATGCCAGGAGCTGAATGTAATTAGCAAAATTTAATGCACACTACATAAAGGTCCAGCATCAACTCAATTTTGTCAAGGATAGCCAATCCACTATTTTGCCTTTTACCTTCTCTAAACAAAGAGAAATACAACAAAACTGCATCAAACTTAGGAGCTAGATTATAAAGTCAGCCTACAGAAGGTGAAAATATTATAGTCATTTAAGATTAAGACTGTTATTTAAGAGTACTAATCTTACACATGGAAAAGGTTTTATTTATATATATATATATATGTATATATATATACAATGTTATATGTATATAATGTTACCAACCTACAGTCAAAATAACCCTTAAGAATTTCTTAAAATGGACTACAGGCAGGGAAAAGTGTTCATAGGATAAAAGACACTCATAAAGGAAATGAGACTGAATTAAAGAACAAGGAGAGTCATATTTGAGTCTAAGTTATAAGGCTTATACTCAATGAATGAATTCCCACAGTAATCATTTGCATGATTACGGTCCTCCGCCCAATCCATCCTTCTTTTCAAATTCAGAGAACATATGTTTAGGTTAAACGTTGATGTGATGTGACTGCACTACACTACAGAAGCGAGAGAATAAAATTATCCTGGAGTAGAAAGTAACCACCAGATGTCATTTCCTTTTGTAGCACTATCAATTGAAGAGAACTTCTCCAGTGGTATATTCCATAAACACACACCCCTCACTGCTTCTCAACTTTTACCTAGTTTCCAAAACTGTACCGCCTACAAAAAAGCAGCAAGAAAACACTTAAATCCCATTATGTCACCAAGCTGAATTTTAAAATGTATTTTATAACAAAAGAAAATATAACACATGATCATCCCTGCAGTTATCTAAAATACTGTTTTCTCATATCACTCAGAGCTCATTAAGACTTTGAAACTTAGATCAAAACTCAATTTTAGTGAGAAATTATATCTTACCCACAACCATAAGTGTGAATTCAAACCCTCTCTTCACTGATTTTCTGTATACTTGATTTGGGAGATTTGCAAATCCCACATAGCCTTCAAGGTTCTTCTGTTGCTGTGAAAAGCAAAAAGGGTCCAGTTATTCATGTATCAACAAAACACTTCTACCATATATCTCCAATTCCCTTCACTAACCTATTTTTAGAAAACTCTACAAGCTATTATTACTCATGGCAAATAAAACTGATTTTATAGTGTTAACAATAAAAGTATTAGTTAACGGAAACAATGGACAAAATGAATTAAGCATGAGTTGACTGACAATATAATAGTCAATTATAAAAACTCAAAGGAATAAAGTAAAAATTAAAGAAACTATGGAGTTCCCTGGTGGCTCAGCAGACTAAGGATCCAACATCATCACTGCTGGGGCATGGGTTCGATCCCTGGCCTGCCAACTTCTGCAAGCAAAAATAAAGAAACCAGGCTCAGAGCAAAGATTTCAATTTATAGTTAAGTTAGTAATAAAAAGATTCTGATTAATCAACTAAAAAAACATCCTAGGAGTTCCCGTTGTGGCTTAGCGGTTAACGAATCCTACTAGGAACCATGAGGTTGTGTGTTCGACCCCTGGCCTTGCTCAGTGGGTTAAGGATCCGGTGTTGCTGTGAGCTGTGGTGTCGGCTGCTGAGTCGGCTCAGATCCTGCGTTGCTGTGGATTTGGCATAGGCCGGCAGCTGCAGCTCCGATACAAGCCCTAGCCTGGGAACCTCCACATGTCGCAGGAGCGGCCCAAGAAATGGCAAAAAGACAAAAAAACTAAAAAAATCCTAACAAAGGGTTTTTCACAATCAAACTTTTAAATCCCCTTAAAATTCTATTAAGAATTGTTGTAATTATTCCCTCTGCTCATACTAATCACAACAGGCAGGAGCTTTCTGAAATCTGCCTTCTTATTCGGGAAATAAAATCAAAGTGTTTGTTGAGTTTGAAATTTTTCATAAACTCTTAAAAGCTCTCATAATGCAATCAGCAAACATCTTTCAAGCTGTTTTACCAGGTCCAATTATGTCACTTCAAGGTTTTTACATGATCCTGCTGTCTCCATCATCAGGTACATCAGATTTATCCAGGTTTTAAAGTAAATTTTAGTTCACTTTTCTGTTTAGTTTTTGACTCTTTGATGACTTCAATAATAGCTTTATGAGTAACTCAAAAAATCTACTTCTAAATTAGTGCAGTAAATCAGTCTGATTTTCAACTTACCCATTGGTGAGAAACACTGTCCATAGTTCAGACCATCTGAGTGAGTAGAGTCTTACTGATTAATTTTACTTAAAGATAGGTCTTATTCATCATTAAAATATAATGGCAAAATATTCCTATTCCACATTTCTCTTAAAGGTTTATGCCACACTTAAATTCTCATCCAAAAAAACTCATGAGATCAAAATATTAATTCAATACATTTGGATTTAACAAAGAACAGCAACCTGCATTCCTCACTAGTATCACATACATACCTAAATATTCCATCCATAACCTTTTTACCTTTTAAAAATTCATATAAACTAATTTTAAGACAAATGGTGAAAAGATAAACAAGTTATTAAATTGAAAAGCTAATTTTAAATATACACTAAATAGGATACCGATCAGAATACAGTATTTTAAAATCAAATATTTGAAAGCCTACTATGTGGAGAGCTAAAAATACGTATTAAATTTAAAGCTTTCATGGTTCATGTCATCCAACTATAAATGAAATTTAACTTAGACTGAAAAAAAGTCTCTCTATAAATTATGTAGTATACTCACAGCTACTTTGTAGAGAACACATTTCCATCATTCCAATGTTCCAGATTCCAAACAGAACAGGGCCACAAAGGAACAGTAAATGAAGAATTCCAAGAATCATATATGGCACATTCAGTCCAAACAGGAAAGAGAAATCCATAGGAACATAGCAAAAGATAAAGGGGAAAACAAAAAATGAAAGTTACTTACATGTAACTCAACAAATTAAAAGTAAACTACAAATAAATTGAAGGCAGACTTTTTTCAGCTTCTATCAGGGTAATATTTTTCTGTTGGATATAAGGCCCAGTGAGTTTTAATCCATTTCAGCAGCTCTTCTGATGAAACACAGAACCAGAGACCTCCTATCTTTTCATAAAGGACAATTACCACGCCCTGTACCTGAAGTCTTAAATAGTAGAAAAGCTATAAAGTATGAAGTTTCAGGAAGGTATATAGGGACCAAATTTAAATCCTAAGAAGGAAAAAAAAAAAAATGTAATTTCACACAGTTTTGCTTTGTCAGTCACTGGATTAAAACAGCCCAGATCAGATCAATGAAAATGTTTCAACTAAAATCTTTATACAGTGCTTTATATCAAGTAATTAAACTAAAGTTCAGAATTGGAAGAAATGCAAATTTGTGGACATAGGAAAGGTAAGGAAGCTAAGGATAGCAAGCACTAACAAATGGAAAGTTGAGGTAAATGTGAGCTATGAAACATGAATGGCAACTAATAGAGCATAGACAAGAAAATGGACAAAATGTCTGTGAAGAATACCTATTTACTTTATATTAAACAAATCTGAGTTATATCACAACCTAGATAATCATTCAAATGTCACCATCACAGAGAACTGCCCTGACCATCTTATCCAAAATTACAACCTCTCCCTTAACCTAAGCACTCAGCTGCTTTATGTTGTTCTCTTTAGTACTACCATTTGTTTTGTTTATTAAAATAGTTGATTTACAATATTGTGCAAATTTCTGCTGTACAGCAAAGTGACTCAGATATATATATATATATATATATATATACACATATATACACACATATATACATACACATATATATGTTCTTTTTTTATATTATTTTCCATCATGGTCTATCCCAGGAGATTGGATTAGTTCCTTGTGCTATACAGTAGGACCTTGTTTATTCATTCAAAATGTAACAGTTTCCAACCCCAAACTCTCAAGCACTTACAACCATTTAATGTATCTTGTTTACTGCCATCTTCCCCCTCCACCATGCCTCCAACTAGAATGTAAACTCCTTCCAGGTACAGATTAAATGAATTACATAAATTGTAGCATCAAAAAGAAGCCATATGGGAGAGCTAAAGAAGTTTCAGAGAAAACATTTTAAGTTATATATTCAAGGAAGCCACCAGCTTAAGAAAAATGCCTCAGTCTACTCTATGTCTTTTTTTTTTTTGTGTCTTTTTGCCATTTCTTGGGCCGCTCCCGCGGCATATGGAGGTTCCCAGGCTAGGTAGGGGTCTAATCAGAGCTGCAGCCACCGGCCCACGCCAGAGCCACAGCAATGCAGGCTCCGAGCCTTGTCTGCAACCTACACCACAGCTCACGGCAACGCCAGATCGTCAACCCACTGGGCAAGGGCAGGGACCGAACCCGCAACCTCATGGTTCCTAGTCGGATTCGTTAACCACTGCACCACGACGGGAACTCCTCTATGTCTTATTCAATGGTTTATCCTCAACTCCCAATGGTTTATCCTCAACTCCCAGAACAGTCTTAGGCACAAGTGAGGGACTGAATTAAGAAAAGCAAGAACGGTATTCTAGGGTAAAGGGGTGGGGCCCTGAAATAGGGATAAACTTGGTACTTTCAGGAACAAAAAGAAGGTATGTGAATTACAATGAAGTGACGTAGTGGACCAGGAGATAAGCAATATAAAACGAGGTCAGGGAGGTAGGCAGGGGCCAAATCATGTGGGACCCAGCTAAAGGAGGAAATCTGGATGTTATTTTAGGCATGATGGGAAGCCACTGGAGGGTTTTACACAGACAAGTGACCTGACCTGATTTGTGTTTTAAAGATAGCTCTCACTGCTAAGAGAAGTGAAAATAAGAATACTAGTAAGGGGCACAGCGGGTTAAGGATCTGGTACTGGCACTGTAGCAGCCTGGGTCGCTGCTGTGGTGCGAGTTCAATCCCTACCCTGAAACTTCCGTATGCTGCAGGCGTGGCCAAAAAGAAAAGTAGGTGTTGGGGGGATTAATACTGAATTTAGATTTGGTGGATGTAAGGAGAGATAAAGATTCAGAATATTTTTTGAAAGATGAATTGTTGGGACACTGCTGGTGGATTAGATGTGATATGTGACTGATAAAAGAAAAGGAGACCGAAGATAACTCCTAATTACTTGGCTTGAACAACTCAGTGACTAATGATATCTCTAAGAAAATAGGGAACAAAAAGGGCAGTGAGGGTCAAAATCGCCAAAATCAAAAACAGCTTTGAACATATTAATTTGAGGTATCTATTACATATTCAATAAGAGATGGTCATTAGAGTTAAATATATTAATTCAGAAATTCCAGGGTTGATTGGTGCTGAAAATACAGATTCAGGAATCATAAACATATATACAGTATGGGGAAAGAAGGAGATTTGCAAAGAGAGATTAAGTCAGTGTCTTGGAGCACTCTAACACGAACGTGTTAGGCAGAGAAAGATCTGTCAGTGAGTAGAAAGGAAAACCAGGACTGGCTCAAGGTCACTCAACTATGCTAAATGCTACTGAATGGTCAAATGAAATACCAGAGATGTGAACATAAAATTAGGAAATTAGGCTCTTGGTAACTTTGGTTGAGAGTAGTCTCAGTAACATATGAAGAACAGTGATTGAGAATAGGTTGAAAGTAGATAATTATTTGTACATAACTATTGTTTTAAATAATTTCACACTTTATCTTTTTTTTTTCTTTTTTCTTTTTAGGGCCATACCTGGGGCATATGGAAGTTCCCAGACTAGGAGTCAAATTGGAGCTGTAGCTGCCAGCCTACACCACAGCCACAGCAATGAGGGATCCGAGCCATGTCTGTGACCTACGGCACAGTTTGCCACAATGTCGGATCCTTAACCCACTGAGTGAGGCCAGGATAGAACCCACATCCTCAGGGCACTATGTTGGGTTCTTAACCCACTCAGCCACAAAGGGAACTCTCTAATTTCATACTTTAAATTCTTTTAAAAGTAAACATGTTAGGAGTTCCTGCTGTGGCACAGTGGGTTAAGAATCCGACTGCAGCTGCTTGGGTCACTGCAGAGCCATGGGTTTGATCCCTGGCTGCAGCATGGATTCAATCCCTGACCTGGGAACTTCCATATGCTGCTAGTGTAGCCATATATATTAAAAATAAAAAATTTTGAAAAATTGAACATGTTACTTGCCAGTTCCCCCATATGACTTATTTCCCAGAGGGAAGGAACCATGTCATACTCATCTCTACATTCCTAAGAGAGTGCTGATAGATAGGAGGTATTTTAAAAAAAAGATAAATGACTAAAATACAACTTCAAGGAAATTTTCTGAGGAAGAAACTGTCTAAATACAAAAGAGAAACTTAGAGAATAAACTAATAATATAACATTGATTGACTAAAACCTATATAGACTTTTCACATTTCATAAGAATCTTTCCTTAGCCCAAATTCTAAAATCAACCACAGTCCATAATTCTGAAGACTTAACCACCCACTGATTCTTTTTCTATACAAATAAAATGTTCACAGATCCAGTGTGAAATATAATCTCTGGATAAAGAAATATTATTTATAGATCTGAGTGATATAACTGTGATACTTATAAGCATGAAATATAGACACAAGTGTATTCACCCAAGCTGCTACCAAAATACCCTTGGTTTGATTTCAATCAGTTACATAAGAAAAAAATAGTTATTAAATCATCTTTTCTAAAAGTATTTGTTTACAAAATCTCTTAGTTACTACGTAAAAGATATGCCAAAACTCTATGTCAAAAAAAATTCTACGTCAAAATTCACACTTAAGAAATCAAAATACAATTCCATTGCTTGCTGTTTCACTACTTCTGGAGAAATCAATTTAAATATCCAGTAATTTCAGTGTTTAGCTTACTTGAACTTACCTTAAGAAGTCAATTATATTCAAAGAATAAGATGCTTCACAAAGGTTTCAGTTACTAGATTATTAGAACCCTTGAGATTTCTTTATATTCTCTTGGCATTTGTTCTTACTCCAAAGAATAAAGTTACCAAAATATTGGCATCTGAAATCTCATTATCATTTTAAAGGTTTGAATATTAATATTGGAAAAATAAATAAATTAAAAATAAATAAATTTTCCAAGGGAGAAAAGCAACAACTTATTTTGAAAACTGCTACACATACTTTTCCGTAACAACAACAAAATTAAGGTGTAATAGATTGGAAGCAGCAAAAGTCAGAATCTGAGGAAAACTAAAACACATTCTTGGTAAGATCTCCTATAAATCTTCAACTCTCCTTATCTTTATAAAGTAAGATATTTAAGCCCAAATTACCTAAATATGACCAGAATTCTATTTCTTCCCTTAATAACTACAACTAAAAAAAAAAAAAAAAATCAGGGAGTTCCTGCTGTGGTGCAGCAGAAATGAATCCGACTAGGAAACTTAAGGTTGCGGGTTTCAATCCCTGGCCTCGCTCAGTGGGTTGAGGATCCAGCGTTGCCATGAGCTGTGGCGTAAGTCGCTGACGCAGCTCGGATCCTGCATTGCTGTGGCTGTGGTGTAGGCTGGCAGCTATAGCTCTGATTCAACCCGTAGCCTAGGAACCTCCATATGCAGTGGGTGCAGTCCTAAAAAAAATTTCAGTAACCTGAAATTTCAAATTTAATATTTGATCTTTCCTAAATAATTAAAGTTCAACCTATATATACTACTTTGGATTTTAAAATATAGGTAAACTGTATACTGTTTTACACAGTGACAAAAATAAATTTCTTTCTCCTAATGTTTATATAATTCTAAATACAAAAAAACCCTACTCACTACAAGATAAAAAGATACTTATACATAAATTTACTTGTCTACTCCTTATTATTCCTAAAAACCTTACATCATACACATGTACGTCTAACACTAGTTCAGGCAAATTCCTATCATCTTTTATATAATTCAAGGTGAAAGTAAAATCACTTCACCATTTAAATGTGTTAAATATTTTAACTATAACTGGTATAAAAATACCTACATTCTACATTTAATGTCATGAGTTCTCTAAGATGTTACAAGAAAGCAGAGGCTTGTCCTAAATATTATTAGCTTTGATGTCTCCTCCTCAATTTTCTCTAAAGGTCACCTTAGTTTGCATGCCGTCAGCTCCTCTCTTTCTACTGAGATGAACCACTGGGTATTAATGGAACCAATTTTTACTTTCTTAATCTTATTCTGGATTTTTGGTTAATCTATTTAAAATATTTTAATATTTAATTCTATGAACACAAGTAAGAATGAGATAACTTAAAGTTTAAATAATTTTTTTTACTTTGAATTTGGAATTAAAACTTCTACTTATAGAATCACTGACCACACTCATTCATTCAACATAGGTATTGGGCCCTCACAATATATGTATTAGCAATTAGAGATGTAAAAGTTAATAAAAAACAAGATCCCTGCTTATGAAACCAAGAACGTGAGGTCAAATATGTTAGAAGGCAATTATATTAACACAGTGATAAGTACTATGATGGAGAGAAGCAAAGAAAGATGCCTATGAGAACAAAAAGAAGGGTGCTTTTTCCTATCCTGGAGTCAGATCCTGAAGAACTAGCAGGCCTCAGTCTGATGAGAAATGTAGACAGGTGATGGAGAAATGGGTCTCAGACAGGCTGATAACTGCAAAGGACCAAAAAAAAGGGGAGAGAGCATGGTTCTTTACGGTTACTACGAACAGTTCAATAAAACTCATTATCAGGATCCAGAAGATACAGGGTAGGAAAGTTAAGCAAAAGCTGGATGGATCACAAAAGACTTTGTAGGCCACACAAAAGAACTTCCGTTAGACTTCATCTTTATGGAGAACACTAAAGAATGTGAAGCAGAAGAATACACAATCACATTAATTCACATGCCAAGTTATATTCATATTTTAGAAAGTTACCACTAACAAGAATATTGAGAATGAGCTGGGGGAGATAATAGTAGAAATCTCAAGATATGTGTGGTAGCCCAGGGAAGAAATGAAGACCTGAACAAAGAGAAGCAGTGGGAACAAAAAGAAATGTAAGGTAGAACTTTACTGTCCATAATGATAGCCATTAGCTACGTGTGTCTATCAAGCACTTAAAATTTAGCTAGTCTGAATTGAGGTGTGCTTGTAAAATACAAAGCAGGTTTTGAAGACTTATTATGAAAAAAGAACTTAAAATGTCTTAATTTTTATATTGCCTACATGCTGAAATAAAATTTAGCAGTAGGTATATATAAAACACCCTTGAGGATGGGGAGTAGGGAGAAGGGGAGTGATCTGAGAATCTGAGCAGAGTTGCCATGCTGTATTTTTAAAGTGTTAGTTTTCAACAAAAAAATTATGAGACAAGGAAAAAAAAAAAAGAAGAAGAAAATATGACCCATATTCAGGGGAAAAAGCAATCAATAAAAACTAACCCTAAGGAGTTCCTGCTGTGCCTCTGAGGCAGCACACATTCAATCTCCAGCCTGACTCAGGGGTTAGGGATCTGGTGTTGTCACAGCTGCAGCTCAGATTTGACCCCTGGCCTGGGAACTTCCATATGCCATGGGTATGGCCAAAAAGAAACAAAAAACAAAACTAACCCTGAAATCTCAGACATTAGGCAATGACTTTAAATCTGCTGTTTTAAATATGTTCAAAGAACTAAAAGAAATCATGTCTAAAAAACTGAAACTATAAGAACTATATGCATGAAATAGAGAAGATCGATAACAAGACAGAAAGTATTGAAAAGAACCAAATAAAAATTCTCAGGTTGAAAAGTAAAGGAACTGAAATAAAACTTCACTGGAGAGGTTCAAAAAACATACATGAGCTAGCAGAAGAAAGAATTAGCAAACTTGAAGATAGGTCAAATAACATTTACCACTCTAAGGAACAGAAAAATAAGTGAAGAAAAAAATTAACAGAGCCAGAGACTGGAACAAAATCAAGCAAAATAACATACATAATGGGAGTCCCTGAAAAAAATGGAAGGAAGGAGGAAGGGAGAAAGTGAAAGTGAGCAAGACAAAGTGTAAGAGGCAAAAAGTTCGTCTGAAGAAACAATGGCAGATTCCAAATCTGAAGAAAAACACATTAAAAGTACATCAACTACAAACAGGAAAAAAGCAGAGAGATCCACATCACAATCAAACTGTCAAAAAAAATGGAGACAAAGAATCAGGAAAGCAGCAAGAGAGACTCAAATGACCACATACATGCAACTCTTTAATATGAATAATGATTAACATCCCATCAGAAACCAGAGGTCAGAAAGTAGATGGATAACATATTCAAGATTGTTAAAACAACAAGATTGTCAATGGAGAATTCAGTATATACCAAAAGTATCTTTTAAATATGAAGGCAAACTTAAGACATTCTCTGATAAGCAAAAACTGAGATTCCTCACATCAGATATGCCCTACAAGAAATACTATGTAATAAGTAAATATAAAGGACAGTACAAATATAATTTTTATTTTCAACTCTCTTCTACCTGATTTAAAGGAGAACTTCATGAAGTAATAATTTTTAAATTTTGTTACTGGTTTCTTAAAGAAGAAAGAAGCAATTTGTATGACACTAATAGCACAAAGGAGGTAAGGGGAAATGAAAGTACACAGCAAAATTACTACATTCTGCTGAAACTAAGTTGGTAATAACCCAAATCACAATGTTAAAAATTATTAGTTGTAATCCCTAGGGCGATATATAAAAAGACAAATAACCTAATTAAAAATTGGGCAAAGCATGTGATTAGATATTGCCCCCAAAAAAAGATATACAAGTTGCCAAAAAAGCACATGAGAAGGTGCATAACATCATTAGCCATTGAGGGAAATGCAAATTAAAACTACAATGATACCACGTCACTCCGCTAGAAAAGTTAGAAAAGACAGAAAATAATAAGTGTGGACATGGATGTGGAGAAACTGAAACCCTCACATGTTGCTGGCGGGAATGTAAAATGCTACAGTGCTTTGGCAAACAGTTCAGCAGTTCCTCTGGAGAGTTAAACATACAGTTACCCTATGATCCAGCAATTCCATCCCTAGGTATATACGCAAGAGAACTGGAAGTGTAAAACTTGCACTTAAGGAGTTCCCGTCGTGGCGCAGTGGTTAACGAATCCAACTAGGAACCATGAGGTTGCGGGTTCGATCCCTGCCCTTGATCAGTGGGTTAAGGATCGGCGTTGCCATGAGCTGTGGTGTAGGTCGCAGACGTGGCTCGGATCCCGAGTTGCTGTGGCTCTGGCGTAGGCTGGCAGCTACAGCTCCGATTCGACCCCTAGCCTGGGAACCTCCACATGCCGAGGGAGCAGCCCAAGAAATGGCAAAAAGACAAAAAATAAAAAATAAAATAAATAAAAAATAAAAAACTTGCACTTAAGTATTCCTGGCAGCATTACTAAACAATGGCCAAAGGGTAGAAATAACCCAAATGTCCATCAACTGATGGATGAACAAAATGTGGTATTATCTCTATAATGAAATATCATTCAGTAATAAAAAGGTATTAAGTACTTATGCATGCTACAATATAGATGAACCTTGAAAACATCATGCTAAGTGAAAGAAGCTAGTTGCGGAGTTTCCATTATTATAGTGGGTTAAGAATCCAACTGCAGCGGCTCAGGGCATGGGTTCATTCACCACCCCTACTCAGTGGGTTGAAGGATCCAGCACTGCCCCAGCTGTGGCGCAGGTCACAGCTGTGGCTTGGATTCAATCCCTGACCTAGGAACCTGGATATGCTCAGGTGCAGATACTAAAAAGAAGATGCTAGCTGCAAAAAAAAAACACAACTGCATAAAATGTATTTCATTTATATGAAATGCCCAGAATAGGAAAATCTATAGAGATGGAAAGCAGATTAGTTGGCAAGGTCTGGGAATAGGAGAGAATGGGAGTAATTTTTAATAAGCAGAGGATTTCTTTGGGGGCTGATGAAAATGCTCAAATTACACAGTGATGATGGTTGTAAAATTTTGTGAACATACTAAAAAATGACAGAACTGTTCACTGTAAAGGGGTGAATTTTACAGCACGAAAATTTTATCTCAATAAAGTTGTTATAGAATCAAGTATGTAGTGTTTATAATATGCTACCTTTCATATATAACTTTTATATCTCCTCTTCTACATGTACCTTCTCGTTTGTGCAAAAAGATAGGAAGAAAATAAAAACTAAATAAACCTAAAATTACTAAGACTGGTTACACATATGGATGGTTAAATGGTAGAAAAGGAAAATGAGAACAGAATAAAAGGGATGAGGGGTTCGCATCGTGGCTCAGTGGTTAACGAATCCGACTGGGAACCATGAAGTTGCAGGTTCGATCCCTGGCCTTACTCAGCGGGTTGGGGATCCAGAGTTGCCATGAGCTGTGGTGTAGGTTGCAGATGCGGCTTGGATCCCACATTGCTGTGGCTCTGGCACAGGCTGGCAGCTACAGCTCTGATTTGACCCCTAGCCTGGGAACCTCCATATGCCGCGGGAGCAGCCCAAGAAAAGGCAAAAAAGACCAAAAAAAAAATAATAATAATTAAAAAAAGAATAAAAGAGATGAAAAATGGGAGGGACACTTCTAGACATACTGTTTTACAGAGCTGACTATTTAACACCACAGTTATGTTTCACAAACCTCTATTAAAAAACAACCAAAATCAGCTAGGATGGGAGAAGAGCTCAAAATGGACTAGAAATAATAACAAATAACACTAATTGTAATTCAAATGAGTAACATACCATGAATGAAAAAGGTGGATAAGAACATAACTCCAGAAAAGAGTAAATTGACTATACAGTACAAGACTAAAGACAAAAAGAAGTGTACACAATCCTATACTCTAGCAAGTAAATATATTTGTAATAGCAATTCTTGGAACTATACTTATGCACATACCAGATAACTAAATTGTAGATGAGAGCTAGGTTTTCCACTGCTGGAGAAAGCAGCTACAAATAAGGAAAAGTGAAAGGCTAGGCTGAACCTTAAATTAGTAGATGTGAACTGATGTAACAGAACGAATTCATGTTTTTAATACATATATTATTTACACACACACAAAGATACATACAGAAATACAGATATGTGAATGTACACAAAAACATAATTTCTTACACCTGTCTGTTAAAAACACCTAGAAGCAAAGATACCCCAAAAGCAATGAGCACTTTCACTGCTGAGACCTTAGTTTCTAAATACTATTCTGAAACAAAAGTAACTCAAACTCCTTGCAGAAATGATCAAATCAGGGCTTAAGGAGGAAAAGTAAAAGACAAACAAGATAGTAAAGAAATGGTCCAAAAAAATGATGTGGCATGTTGAAAGATGAACAAGACCAAATTCAAAAGAGTTCCCAACAGCAAATTCAGGACAATTTCAGCAATAAACAATGATAAAATTAAAATTCATGTGTCCACCCAGTATTAATAAACAATCGAATGAAAGAGTGAGTACATGATAAAACAGCTCTTCCCTACAAAAGAATTCCCATTAAAAAATGTAGCATAATGGAAACCGAAAAATCACTATTAAGGCAAACAGCACAGTAATAACTGTGAAAAAGACTTATTGACAGCAGATAAAGGTATGATTAGAAATAAGTTTTTTGCTTAGTTCAACAAAGGACTAGATGAGTTCCCATCATGGTGCAGTGGTTAACGAAATCTGACTAAGAACCATGAGGTTGTGGGTTCGATTCCTGCCCTTGCTCAGTGGGTTAAGGATCCGGCGTTGCCATGAGCTGTGGTGTAGGTTGCAGACGCGGCTCAGATCCTGAATTGCTGTGGCTCTGGCGTAGGCCAGTGGCTACGGCTCCAATTAGACCCCTAGCCTGGGAATATCCATATGCCACGGGAACGGCCCTAGAAAAGGCAAAAAAAAAGAAAAAAAAAAGGACTAGTGTCTTCAATATACAACTCAATTAGACAAATAACCCAATTTAAAAATGGACCAAAGATTTCAACAGACCACCAAAGACCCATAAACGGCAAATAAGCAGAGGATAAGATCCTCAGCATCATTAGTCATTAGGAAAATGCAAAACTGAAAACACAATAAGCATATCTACAATTCCACTAGAATGGCTAAAATTAGTAAGCAAGGCCTTCCCAGGCGTTAACGAGTATGTAAACAACTAGAATTCCTATACTCTGCTGAAGGGATCATAAATGTTATCAACTGTGCTGGAAAACAGCTTGGCAATTTGTTAAAAAGTTAAACAAATGCATACCTATAATTTAATCTAAGTATTTGCCCAAAAGAAATGTACTCATGTGCTACTATCATTAAAGTTTTTGAAAGTTTACAAAGAAAAAAGCTGAAAAAAATATATCCAAATTTCAACATTGGTTGTATTTTGCTAACTGTATTTGGAGATAATGTACTTACACTATTTTCCAAGTTATTACCAAGGAACATAAAGCATTTTTATCCAAAAAAAAAAATCACATAGAAAGAAAATGAAGCTACATTCACCGCAAGTCAGATATTCTTTATTTTCCATTACTGTAAAGGAAGAAATTATATGAGGTAATTCTTTTTTTTTTTTTTTTTTTTGTCTTTTTAGGGCCACACCTGTGGCATATGGAGGTCCCGGGCTAGGGGTTGAATCCGAGCTACAGCTGCCAGCCTACACCACAGCCACAGCAACTAGGGAACCAAGCCAAGTCTTCCACCTAGACCACAGCTCATGGCAATGCCGGATCCTTAACCCACTGAGCGAGGCCAGGGATCGAACCCACAACCTCATGGTTCCTAATCAGATTCATATCTGCTGCGCCACAATGGGAATTCCATAAACAATATTTTAACTCAATATACCCAAGACATTATTTCAACTTGCAATCAATACAAAAATGAATTTGAGATTTTTTTATATCCTTTTCTTCAAAGTAAGTCTTTGCAAAATCCTCTGTGTATACCCTTTTCCAAATCTCAGTTCGGACTAGCAACATCTCAAGTTCTCAATGGCCGTAAATGCTGATAGCTACAGTATTGGATAGAATTAGACAGTCACTTGATAGATATGCTGCAGGGGGAATTAGAGCACTGTATGCATAATTTGATTAAATGACTTAATACATCTTCCAATCCTGAAATCTTGTAAAAAAATACAAAGATAAAAGAAGTATCAAGAACATACTTGAAATTTTTAAAGGATTAACTTAAGTCACTTTAATCAGCCACTACTGTGCCTTGTGCACTCATGACATATATGCACGCTGTACACAGGATAGCAGTTTTGTCAAAAAAATCCAAACAATCTCTAGCATGTCTCTCAAACTAGCTCTTTAAAGACATAAATATCATTTTTTGTCAGAATATTGAATCCCGGAGTTCCCATCGTGGCACAGTGGAAACAAACCCGACTAGGAACCATGAGGTTGAGGGGTTCGATCCCTGGCCTCGTTCAGTGGGTTAAGGATCAGGCGTTGCCCATGAGCTGTGGTGTAGGTCGCAGATGCAGCTCCAATCCCGCACTGCTGTGGCTGTGGCGTAGGCCTGCAGCTACAGCAACAATTCTACCCCTAGCCTGGGAACCTCCATATGCCACAAGTGTGGCCATAAAAAGACAAAAGACAAAAAAATAAATAAGTAAAAAAGAATATTGAATCCCATGGCTCATAAAATGTTCAATATTCATTATTTGCCTAATAAAAAGAAATGTAAGTAGAAATAAAGTATTCATTGATAGCTGTTTTTGGAGTTTTTCCCTATAGCTTACCTACAATACCATACAGGAAAAATAGAAATTCAATTTCTGTTATGGACAAATTGTGTACTCCCAAAATTCTTATGATAAAGCCCTAATCCCAATGTAACTATGTTTGGAGACAGAGCCTTTAAAAGGGTGATTAAAGTTAAACGTCATAACAATGGGGCCCATCATATGAGACTGCTATCCTTACAAGAAGAGGAAGATACTAGCGATACCTCTTTTTCCCTCCACAAGCGCACAGAGGAAAGGCCATATGAGGACACAGTGAGAAGGCAGCCATATGCAAGCCAGGAAGACCCTTCACCAGACAGCAAACCTGCTGGCACCTTGATCTAGGACTTCCCACCTCCAGAACTGTGAGAAAACAAATGTCTATTGTTTA
The DNA here is from genome assembly GCF_016906955.1 of Phacochoerus africanus. Taxonomy (NCBI): domain Eukaryota; kingdom Metazoa; phylum Chordata; class Mammalia; order Artiodactyla; family Suidae; genus Phacochoerus; species Phacochoerus africanus. The sequence continues at coordinate 38,135,399 of NC_062559.1, forward strand.
AGCCACTCCATCTGTGGTATTCTGCTATGGCAGCCATAGCAGATTAATAAAGCTCCTAAGAAAATACTTATAAAAAAAATATTTATAAAAAAATACTTATAAAACACTGTGCCTGTCATGGCACAGTGGAAACGAATCCAACTAGGAACCATGAGGTTTCGGATTTGATCCCTGGCCTCGCTCAGTGGGTTAAGGATCCGGCATTGCTGTGTGCTGTGGGTATGTTGCAGATGTGGCTTGGATCTGGCGTTGCTGTGGCTCTGGCATAGGCCAACAGCTGTAGCTCAGATTCAAAGCCTAGCCTAGGAACAGCCATACGCCACAGGTGTGGCCCTAAAAAGACAAAAGACAAAAAAAAAAAAAAAGAGGCCCTTAGGGTGGGCTCTAATCAATCTGACTGGTGTCCTTAGAGGCTCCAAGGGTATTAAACATCGGAAGTCTTTCCATCGTCCTAAGAACCACTAACCACTAATATACCACTAATTACAATCATGAAAAAGATATGTAATTAAGAATACATAAATCCAATTTCAGTGATTGATATAAATTAATGACCTTTTTCCCTCCTGGCTAATCTGACTAAATTAATCATAAACTAAGCATATTTACACATTTTTAAAATTTTTGGCACCTGAAGCATGTGGAAATTCCCAGGCCAGAGATAAAATCTGTGCCATAGCAGCAACCAGAGCCACAGCTATGACAACACTGTATCCTCAACTCACCTTACCACAAAAGAACTCCTACACCTTTTAAAATTTAAAACAGTTTAAGAAGTTCTTGCTGTGATGCAATGGATCTGATGTGTCTGGAGCACAGGTTGAATCCCTGGCCCAGCACAGTGAGTTAAGGATCTGTTGTTGCCACAGCCACAGCACAGGTCACAAACCGAGGCTTGGATCTGATCCCTGGCAAGCACAGATTGCAAACCACAGCTTGGATCTGATCCCTAGCCTTGGAACTCCATATGCTGCAGGGTGGCCAAAAAAGAAAAAAAAAAAAGTTTAAAATGTTGATGCTTGAAGGTATATTTGTTACTGAGAAAAATTTCCTTGTACAAACCCTAGAATGCTACTTGTAACATATGAGGTAGTATACTGGTTATTTTAATAGTATAAACAGAAAACACTGAGATAAAATTACTATGAAGATTTTGCCTCCTTTTATACAAATAATGATTTCACTTAAAATACTTTGAGTATTCTGTAAAACTGATTGACAATACATACCAAAATCCTACTCAAAACGAATTGATTCCCATCTGAATGGCCAACCTTAATATATAAGGATACAAAATGTCACTCATATAAACACCAGCTTGACACTTAATATTAAACAGCTCCTGCTATGTAATATACCAGTATAAATTTCTAATAACCAAACATTTCAATAAACTCAAGAAAGTGGTAGAGGAGTTCCTATCATGGCGCAGTGGTTAACGAATCCGACTAGGAACCGTGAGGTTGCGGGTTCGGTCCCTGCCCTTGCTCAGTGGGTTAAGGATCCGGTATTGCTGTGAGCTGTGGTGTAGGTCGCAGACGCGGCTCGGATCCTGTGTTGCTGTGGCTCTGGCGTAGGCCGGTGGCTACAGCTTCGATTCAACCCCTAGCCTGGGAACCTTCACATGCCGCGGGAGCGGCCCAAGAAATAGCAAAAAGACAAAAAAAAAAAAAGAGAAATAGAGCTTTTATTCAATATAGCAGATTCAATCACTAAACATAAAAATTCAAAGCACAAATGAATAAATTTACAAAAACGTTGAAATACTTATTTTCCATTCTAGTAGAGACTCTACCAGACATGCCCACTTAGCTGTCCCCCAGGCCTCATGATTTCATGTTTTAAATTCAATTTAAAACCTATTTCAATAAATGATATCTACCCACCACCCATTCACTCAAGTCAGAAAGCTCAGAAACTATGGATTCATTTCTTACTACCTACATCCCCTCTTGTACTACTTATCTCACAACCATCGCCTGTATTCATGCCCCCTGCTACTGCTCTGGTTCTGTCCTTTATCTTTCAGTCCTAAAACTGCTAATTACTCACTCTCAACAGCCCCATCTTGGTGCTTTATCCATCCCTACTGAATTATCACAACTCTCACAGTTACCACTCTTCTTTTAAAATCTTTCAATAGGAATTCCCTTATAGTGCAGTGGGTTAGGCATCCAGCCGTTGTCACTTCAGCAGCTTGGGTTGCTGCTGTGGTGCGGGTTTGATCCCTGGCTCGGGAATTTCCACATGCCATGGGCACAGCCAACAAATAAATTTAAAAATAAAATCTTTCAATAAAAAACTTTTAAATCCTCTGCACAGCACATCGGATTTCTACTCACCTCTCTAGCCTCACAGCCTACACTACCATGATTTCTCAGCCTAGTGTAGGCTTCCTCTTCCTCTGCCCAATCTTGCCTACCTACCTTTGAAGACTGACTTTTTCTAGTTTGGAAAAGGTATTTCCACTGTACACTCCACATACCTTTAAATAATATCACAAATGATTTACTAAGTAAATGTCAGATTGAGAATACAAAAGTGAACAAAATACAGTCCTTGACTTTCAAGAAACTCACAACAAAGGCAGAAAAGTAAGTAATCAATTGCCGTATGGTCTGATCATTTTTTTTAAGCTAACATCTGAATGTATGGAATATGCCAGGCTAAGGACTTGTCATGTATTGTCTAATTCAATTCTCCAATAACTTTATGATCCCCATTTTACAGAGAAGCAAAGAGAAAAGCTGTTATTTGTCCAAGGTTCTGCTAAGTTTTGAGATGTGAATCCAGGTCTGAGTCCAGAACCTAAGCTCTTAATTATCATGACTTCTACTTCCCCTGTCACAACATTTAACTTAGTTTTCCCAGTGTCTAGCATACAGCAGGCACAAGACATACATTTGTTAAATGAATGGATTTGTGTATTGAAGCCCTAAGGTGGTAATGACTTAATATCAATACTACCACTTTTAACAGATAATGTTGTTAGAGTTCAAAAGCTCTGAGGAGTTCCCGTCGTGGCGCAGTGGTTAACGAATCCAACTAGGAACCATGAGATTGCGGGTTCGGTCCCTGCCCTTGCTTGGTGGGTTAAGGATCCGGCGTTGCCGTGAGCTGTGGTGTAGGTTGCAGACGCGGCTCGGATCCCGCGTTGCTGTGGCTCTGGCGTAGGCCGGTGGCTACAGCTCTGATTGGACCCCTAGCCTGGGAACCTCCATATGCCGCGGGAGCGGCCCAAGAAATAGCAACAACAACAACAACAAAAGACCAAAAAAAAAAAAGCTCTGAGATGCTAATCACCCGAAATGATCAATGTCCCAGCTTACTCATCATGTCATGGTTTATAATAACAAAGTATTGGAAATAAAAGTCTATCAGATGGGGACATATTAAATAAATTATAGACTATCCATATTATGGAATTATGCAGCTATATAAAATAATAAGAATGCTCTACATGTACTGCTATGAAATAATCTAAGACATACTAAGTAGAAAAAATTAAAAGCTGAGGAAGAATGTGTACCTGATGCTACCACTGGTTGGGGCTGGAAGGATAGACAGTTTTTATTTGTATACACAAAAACCATCTTTAGAAGAACATTTAACTGTTAGGTTGCCTGAGGAGTGCAAAAGTGGGTAACTTGGGGATAGGAGGAGAACGATTTTACTACATTTCTTTTAGCCCTTAGAATTTTGAACCAATTGATTGTATTACCTACTGGACAAATATATAAACTCCAAAAAAAGTAAATAAAAAGCATCTTCAGAAATGAAAGCATAAACACTATATGACATCCACTAAGCTATGGGTCATACATAGCTTTCTTGATTGCTACTGTCTGTGTCTGACACCTGTTGGCAAATCATTTGTTACACCAATGAAGTTAACAAAAATCTCAAAGTGCCACTGCAAAAATTTTGGTTTTCTGCCTCTTAGGGACTCACATGTGGCATATGGAAGTTCCCAAGCTAGGGGTTGAATCAGAGCTGCAACTTCAGCCTAAGCCATAGCAACGCCAGATCCAAGCCGTGTCTGCGACCTACACCACACCTCACTGCCACACTGGATAGTTAACCCACTGAGTGAGGCCAGGGATCAAACCCGCATGCTCATAGTTACTAGTGAGATTCATTACCACTGAGCCACAACGCGAGAACTCTTGCAAGAATATTTTAAATATATTTTACAAAGAAAGTAAAACTAGAAAAAAAAGGTTTTGATTCTTCCAAAAAACAATCAGGGCCCTATCCCAAGTCTAGTGTTTATCAAGCTCTGAAAGTCTTCTAGGACCTGTATTCTTTTACAAGCACCAAAAGAATTGATTGTATTACTGTTGTTTTACATTCTCGTCACATGTCAAATGTTTCACAAAGAAGTTAACAGGGAAACCTTTAAAAAGCTACCCAGAAAAACCATTTTAACTGAGTCAAAAGTACATGGATTATACCTCAACAAAGTTGTTTAAAAAAAAAAAAAACTATTTTAGAGATATTAGAAATCACATCAGTAGTTACCTGGAGCATTAGGGAGGTAACTGTATAGGGGCTCAACGAACTCTGGGGTGATGGAAACATTCTGTGTCTTATTTAGAATAAAAATTAAAAGGTGTATATATCTGTCAAAATTCACTAAACACTTAAAATCTGTGCATTTTATTGCATGAAAGCTATACCTCTATAATAAAGTTACTTAATAATTTCAAAAGCATTTAGAAATGCAGACTCCTGGAACACTCTTGGTGAAATGAACTGCTGGGTCTGTGGTAAGAACCAGTTAATTTCTAACAAGAGGGCCTCGTGACTCTTATGCATGAGATTCATCAATTATTTTTTGGAAAATACTGGCCTAGCATAATGTTGTATGTCCAGTAATTATGAGGATGTTTTGCAAAAATTCATGATTAGGTGATTGATTCTCAAGTTTGAAAAATACTAAGTGGAAGGAGTTCTAGGAGGAAGAATTATGCACTAGATGGTTAAGAAAGACTTTTTTTTTTTTGGACTTTTTAGGTCCACACCGGTGGCATATGGAAGTTCCCAGGCTAGGGGTCAACTTGGAGCTGTAGCCACTGGCCTATGCCACAGCCCCAGCAACATGGGATCCAAGCTGCATCTGCGACCTACACTACAGCTCATTGCCAGATCCTTAACCTGCTGAGCAAGCCAGGGATAGAACCTGTTTCCTCACTACCAGTCAGATTCATTCATTTCCACAGAACCATGACAGAAACTCCCGAGAGACTTTTTTCTTCTTCATCTACTATAATCCTTCAATGATTCTTCATCATCTACTGTGATGGTTCTCAAGCTGGGGCTATTCTGCCCCCCACCCTGCCATCCCAGGTGACATTTGGCAATGTCTCCAGTCAATTTTTTTGTCACGCCTTGGGAGGAAGAGTGCTACTGGCATCCAGTGGGCAAAGGCCAAGGATGCAGTAAACACTGCACAATTCCCAAGACAAAGAATTCTAAAATTCCAAACTACACTAGTGCCCAGTTTGAGAAACCCTGACCTGAGCCTCACCTCAGATCAAGCTACTAAAAGCACTTGGTTGTATGGAGCCCCAAAGGTAAACAAAATATTAACATGTTACATCTTCAGGAGAGTCAATTTTTACTTCCAGATTAGTAGGGAAGGAGGGAGGAATCATCTTTATTTGGTGTGTAAATCAAACAAATATAAATAAATTGAAAATGTCACATGAATACCTAAAATAAACTTCAAAATAATGTAAGCAGGATCAGACTTTACTCCCTAACCTCAGGGGTTACTTATGTACTCTCCTAAGCCTTCAAAGTTCTTTTAAAAAGTTAAAAAAAACTTGCCTAACAAACAAAAGTTAAAAACAAACAAAAAACACATTTGCCTAAAATAAAGTACATAAATTTTAGCATGACAAGCAAGACATCATCTTTAAGCTACCCCATTAAGGTTTTTAGGGCTATTTGTTACTGCATCCTGTCTAACTTAGTGCTATTCAAAGTGTGGTCTGTGCACCAGTGAGCCAGTCTGATTGCCTACATGTTTATACCAGAGAATTACAGAAGTTGAAAGCAGAGAAACAGAAAATTTTATACCAGAATAATTTTATGTCTATTGGATCTTAAAAAACTCAGGCCTGTATTTTGCCTTTTTTATTACCTATTCACCACTAACATTTTTGCAGTAATTTGTATTTTACAACTCTACCAGTCAACAGTGACCTGGAAATAGGAAGGAAGGAAAGGAGGGAGGGAAGAAGGAAAGGAGAGAGGCTGGGAGGGAAGAAAGAAAAGGGAAAAGAAACACTGAGAAGCACTAACCTAATCTATAGTGACCGATACATCTAGTAAGAGGCAAAGCCAGGATTTGAATTCATGTCTGTCTGACACCAGAGCCCTTTTTCTTAATCACTATACTATATTTCTGTTATTATTAATACTTTGAACTAAAACCTCCATATGTAATCCTCACCTCTGCAGAGCTAGTCTGCACCAGGTATAAACACAGGATTTTTTGTGTGTCTGGCCTAAGGCCTTCAATGCCGAAAGCAAACAAGCTGCCTCCCTGGCCCCTCTTCCCCAGGTTCATACTGAAAATTTGTCTCTCATTATACTTGATGATGCAAAAGGACAAAACAAAAAAAAATTTTTTTTTCTCCTCAAGGCTGAGCAGAGACATTTAATGACATGACACTATCTTCTTTTGGGACTCATCCTGCTTTCTACAAGACTTTTGTAGGTAACAGCCTCTCAAATAGCAGTAAGCCTCATATCCAACTACACTAGCTACATAAAGTACAGAATACATGAATCCAAAATAAGAAAAAGCCACAGAGACTTAATAGCATTTAAAGTCTTCCCTCTATACACTAAGACCTCCAACCTCTACTATAAAGTTTAAAGATCTATGATTTGACCCATCCATACTACACATCCAGTGTCTCTGCAAACTTTTTTGGTCACAATTCTTGATTTTTTAAAAAATGTTATATCCCAACCCAATACACAACGCTTACAAAACAAAATTTAGCCCCCCCCCCAAATCTTTAGTAAGTGCAAATACTGCTATTTTCTATTTCTTTCCTACTTTTAAAAAAATATTGGTAGAAATCCACAAAACTGATTTCAAGACCCACTAAGAGCTCTCAACCTGCAGTCTGCAAAACACTATTGAAAGACCAAAAGTCTACATTTAACAGTATGCTCTCATCTGGCAAGCCTAACCTATAATCATGCTACCTTAAAATTCTACCCCTCAAAAACTCATTTTTTTCTACATCAGTTTCATTGTACAATAAATCTTACGTCATTTACAATCCAAACTTTGTACAGAAAAAAAATACAAAAGTTAGTTTTGTCTCAAAATTTAGTAAAATGCATAACGTTGTGGTGGCCAAGGAGGAGGGAGTAGGATAGATTGGGAGTTTGAGGTTAGAAGATGCAAACTATTACATTAGAATGGATAAGCAATGAGGTACTACAGTATACAGGGAACTATATCCAATCTCTTGGGACAGAACATGATGGAAAATAATATAAAAAGAATGTGGGAGTTCCCATTGAGGCTCAGCGGTAATGGACCCAAACCTGACTAGTATCTATGAGGATACAGGTTTGATCCCTGGCCTCACTCAGTGGGTTAAGGATCTGGCTTTAGGAGTTCCCGTCGTGGCTCAGTGGTTAACGAATCCGACTAGGAACCATGAGGTTGCAGGTTCGATCCCTGGCCTTGCTCAGTGGGTTAAGGATCTGGGGTTGCTGTGAGCTATGGTGTAGGTCACAGATTCGGCAGGGATCCTGCATTGCTGTGACTCTGGCATAGGCCAGAGGCTACAGCTCCGATTAGACCCCTAGCCTGGGAACCTCCTTATGCCGCGGGTGCGACCCTAGAAAAGGCAAAAAGATCAAAAAAAAAAAAGGATCTGGCTTTACAGTGAGCTGTGGCATAGGTCACAGATGCAGCTTGGATCTGGCATTGCTATGGCTGTGGTGTAGGCTGGCAGCTGTAGCTCCAATTCGACCCATAGCCTGCGAACTTCCATACGCTGCACACGCAGCCCTATAAAAGCAAAAAGCAAGGGAAAAAAAAGACTATATATATCTATATATATAGATATATATATATATAGATATATATGACTAGGTCACTGTGCTGTACAGCAGAAATTGGCACAACACTGTAAACCGACTATAATTTTTAAGAATTTTTAATGGATAAATTTAAATTTAAAATAAAATTTTTCAGGAGTTCCCACCATGGCACAGCAGAAATGAATCCGACTAGGAACTATGAGGTTGCAGGTTTGATCCCTAGCCTTGCTCAGTGGGTTAAGGATCTGGCGTTGCTATGAGCTGTGGTGTAGGTCACAGACGCAGCTTGGATCTGGCATTGCTGTGGCTCTGGCACAGGCCAGCAGCTACAGCTCCATTTAGACCCCTAGCCTGGGGACCTCCACATGCTGCTGGTGTGGACCTAAAAGGGCAAAAGACAAAAAATAAACAAAGTAAAAATAAAATAAAATAAAAATTTTCAATCTCTATTCAAAAACTGAAGATAGCTTATTAGCTCAAAATATGAAACATGTTCTTAGCTGGTAATTTAATTAGGTAACAATATTGGCAAATCCCAGATTAGAGTCTATGGTGAATATATACACCATCAAATTATAAGAAGTCTGAAACCAACTCTATCTACTACTAACTTCACTCTGTCTAGTCATCTGACCACCCCTCCATTAAGACTTTATAAATCTAAGGCTTCCTGCTCTGTGTGTGTTGTCGTTGTTAACACTCAACAATTGCTCTAAGACCTGTCAGGAGTCCTACCTTGTCTCACACCAGTTTATAAGTCCTCACATGTACTTATTTAAGATTATTTCTTTGGGAAAACACAAAAATCCAAATAATTCCATAACAAACTTCTGAAACATCATCTATTATAATAGATATGAATTTATACATAACTTACATCTCCAAATTAAAATCAGAAACCAAGAATTCTTAATTTTACACCATTATAAAATTCTTCTGTAAATTAAAATCCACTTGACATACTTAAAGTAAACACAAAATAAATTTCTCGGTTGTGAACTTCAATTCTGTGAGCCTAAGAGTGCCTGTGGTATTTTTAATAACTGTACTGAGAAGACCTGGCTCTATCATGTTGTCCCATCACAGGACACACAGCTACCATATAAACCATCTATGTGGCCTCCACATTTATTTCAAAGCCCCACTTAAACCAATCTCCTCTAGCCCCACCCACTGAACAGCTGGGTGGGAGGAAAGACTGGATGGGATGAAAGATTGTTTCCTGCCCCACACCCCTAGCTCCCTCCTTTGCTATTTGGAGGAATAAGGGATCCAAGCAACACTGACTAGCTTAGTAACTGTTTATATCCTGCTAAGGCACTATCCTTCCTCCATCAGGATTCCGAGAAGATCTTGCGTACCTGTACACTTAATGCCTAAAAAGTTCCCTCCTCAACTTACTTTTAAACTTAGGGAGGGAGGGGCTGACCATATTCATCACCTGTTTGTACATGAATATGTAAAGTAAGTAAAATGCTTCTGAATCTAGATTATCTGTTCGTTTATATTACCAAGTGCACTCAGGAAGATATTCTACCATTTCATCAAAATAGCAAAGCCAAAAGAAATCATAAAGTTGGACTACAACAAAGTCGCAAGGATAAATTATTTTAGTATCTAAGCAAACACCTGGACGTTACAAATTCTTGGCCTACACTATGAAAACGCAGATTTGAAACAGTGTCCTCTCAAAATGTAACTTAGCAAAAGGAAATGTGTTAGCAAAAAACATTTATTTCCTACTATACACCCAGTATGAAATGGAACTCAGGAGTGGAAAATGTGAATGAAATGGCCCTGGTTCTTTTTCCAATGCGTAGGGGAGGAAAGGAAATGAAAAGGCTTCTTAAGAGAATAAATGAGAATACTGAAATGCTTCCAAAAATGAATTTCGTTAAATATCAACAGTCCGTATCTCCGACTCCCTCCCTTTTCCAGCGACCCTTCCCACCCTTTCCGCTCCTGGGGAGGGCGCCCTTCCTAAGCGCACTCTTTTACCATTTTCCTAAAAATTTAGCCCAAACCAGGCTCATTATCCTTCTTACTCAAGCCTCGCCCGCCATCCACCGGCCTTTGGGGCCGCGCCGGGGGCCGGGGGGAAGCCCGGAGAGGCGGGGAGAGGGTGCGAGGAGGCAACGCGGCTCAGCCGCTGCAGCCGCCGCCGCCGCCGCCGCCTCCACCTCCACCGCAGCTTCAGCCCGGTGCATCCTTCTTCCTCCCTCCCCGCCGCCGCCCTCCCCGGGTCGGCCCACACAGCACCCTCACCCGGGCGCGCGCACACACCCCCACCCTCCTCTCCAGGCCCCCTCCTCCACGAGGGGAGCTCCGCGGCGGGTGCTGCGACCGCCGAGCGGGGGAAGCAGGGCCGCAGAACAGGAGGGCCAGGGAAAGACGACCCCGCTCGGGCAGCTCCGTCCGCGGAGGCCGCGGGTCCGGTGTGGCGGCTCACATCTCCCGGCCCCCCACGCCCGCCCGCGCGGCACAGGAAATGCCGCCGCCTCGGCTCTCCGCACATTCAATTCAAACTGTCACCGCCGCCGCCGCCTCCCCTCCCCCCGGGCCCGCCGCCACCGCGCCCCGGGCCCTTCGTCGCCCCCGCCCCACCTTCTTTCGCCGCAGCCCCCCGCCTTGCTCCAGGGCGTTACCCTCGCCCGGTCAGAGGGCCGCAGAACCCTCCTGCGTCCAGACCCGCCGACCCGAGTCGCGACGGCCCAAAGCTGAGACTCACCCATGGTGCTGCTGTTGACGCTCCTCTCCTCAGCAGCAGCGGATCTCGCACTGACCGACATCCCCTCCCCCCTCCGCGACCAGCCCGGGAGCAGCGCAGCCCGCCGATTCTCCAAAGCCGCCTACGCCGATTTCGCGGCGTAACCGCCCGGCGTCGCTGCCCCGCTTACGCAGACGACCGCAGGAGGACTCCTCCACTGGCTCTCGCCCGACTCCGGCTCCCTCCCCCGCCCCCTCAGACTAGGCTTCCGGGCCCAGAGGCGGCTGGTTTCAATCTCGCGAGATTACTTCCTCGGCGCCCTGCCGACTTGCTCGTTTTTCGAGCATGACTTCATTGGCGTCAGCACTCTTTTGCTCTTCTGGTTTGGCCGCCATGTTAAAATTGGCGGGATTTGGCACCTCTGGGGTCACGGACATTCAGGCCTCTGTGCGTGTTTCTTCAACACTGCTTCTAAGGTTAACGCCTTACGTTTGTGGGTAAAAAGCCTGGGGACGCTGAGAGGGAGGGGCCGGTTGGGCGCGAGGGTGTGGTTTTGCCCGAATCAAAGATGGCCGCCGTAAATGCAGCCCCGCACAATTTCACGTCAGGTTTTGGAGCTGGGAAAGCCGCCGGATTGGCTTTAACGCCTCCTTACGAAGTTGGCGTAAAGCAAAGAGGCGCCGCTGCAAGAGGCCAGAGCGGGAGGCTATGATTAGGGCCGGGCCGCGTCCACCCCTGGGCTCCTAGCTACTGACCTGGCGGCAACGCCCGTGCCAGTGAAGAGAGACCCTTAAAGGCAGGTGCCTATGCCCCAATCTATACCTGTTTACTCAGTTTCTTTGACTTTCGGAGTAGAAAGTGAGATTAGGCCCTGGTTAACCCGACATTGCCCTCGCGCTGTCACTTTCTGATGGCCTGGCAGAGTCAAGAGGTCAGCTGCTGCAGCTTCCACTGCGGATTCTCCACGGTCACATTCATTCGTGTTGGCTTAGCTCGTTGGTGCAGGTTTGGTCCTCGTGGCGCTCGCACTCTATCTAGTTAAGGAAATGAATGGACACACGTGAAACTATTGGCTATCAGTTAAAGATTAATGAAGGGTTAAAGTGTGTGGTTAATTAGCAGTGAATATCTCCGAGTCGTTGGAACCTTCACCAAATACTTTCTAGTAAAAGTAGCCTCACTTTGCTCAGAGCAAACCCTGGTCTTCTGTACTTTCCTAAAAATTAATCGCTGTCTTAATTCATGCACACGAGTTATCTTTCCTGTTAAGCTGTATGTTATGGAGGATTTTTTTTAATTTTAGTTTATAATATTCTGTTAATTTCTGCTGTACAGCAGTTTCTGCTGTGTATCTGCTATACCCAGATACACATTCTTTTTTTTCACATTATCCTCCATCACAAGTGATTAGCTATAGTTCCCTGTCGTATGCAACGGAGCAATTGTATATGAGCTCGCACAAGCGTGTTCATAACAGCATTGCGTGTGTGTGTGTGTGTCGGGGAGTGTAGTTATCTGGGAGTTGTTTGTTTGTTTTGGCTGTTCTGGGGATAGGGATGGACCCCACAGCCACAAACTGTAACCAGAGTCACAGCAGTGACAATGCTGAGATCCTTAACCCCCAGCCATGAAGGAGCTAATTTCAATGTCCATTTACAGGAGAATGAATGAATAAGTTACATCATTGGACAGACTGACATACACAGAATGGTAAAAATGGAAATTAATGAGAAGCTACTAGTATTAATTTAGAGTTCATTAACATAATATTGAGGGGGGGGGAAACAACTCACAGAAGATGTATATGGTATACCATAAATAAATAAAAGTTTGAAAATAAACTGTGAGATCAAACTGAAAATCATAGGAAGTTGTAGATACCAATTCAGAATAGCAGTTACTTCCTAAGAGGAATAGAAGGGAAGGTAACTGAGTTCACTTGTATGTTTTATTTTCCACCAAAAGTAATACGCAAAAAAATGTGGCAAAACCTTAAAGGTAGCTGGAGGATACATGGGTGTTAAATTGTAATTATTTTCTATACTCTTGTTGAAAGGTTTCCAAGTAATTTTTTTTAATAAAGGAAATTTTACCTAAGGAAACAACTTATTTTGTGTCTTAATATTGTTTCTTAAAACTCCATTTGTGCTGAATTGCTCTTAGAGTGTGTTACGATGTCTGCTCAACCAATCATTGTGTTAAATTTCTGAAATTTCACATGAGCGTTTTACTTTAGGAAACTGTAATAAATATCTCCTTTGAAGAAGGCAGTGCAGCAGGGAACTTAGACATGTAGCATCTGGAGTCACATCACCTGGGTTCAAATTCCAGCTTTACCACTTACTAGCCATATACATACGGATAAGTTGCTTTAGCTTTCTGTGATCTGGCTTCCTCATCTATAAATGGAAATAATACTACTTACCTAATGGAGTTTTTGTGAGAGCTAAATGTGCCCAGTCCATAATAAATGCTTATTATATGTTACTATGTACAGATCATTTGAAAAATAAAAGTGTGCTGAATACTATTATTGTTTAATAAAATCTAATAGTTTATTTATTTTTTTGTCTTTTGTCTTTTTAGTGCTGCACCTGTGGCATATGGAGGTTCCTAGGCTAGGGGTCTAATTGGAGCTGCAACCGCTGACCTATGCCACAGCCACAGCAACGCAGGATCCAAGTCTACATCTGTGACCTACACCACAGCTCATGGCAATGCGAGATCCTTAACCCACTGAGTAAGGCCAGGGATTGAACCCTCATCCTCATGGATGCTAGTCAGGCTTGTTAACCACTGGCAGGAACTCCTAATAGTTTATTTTTTATTAAAAAAAAAAAAAGATATCTGCCTTCCATCTCTATTGGTATGTTTCTTTGAGGGAGATCTCTTAATGGATATGAAAAAGGTGAATTGTGTTATTTTGCTTTCTGAAATGGATAAACTCTTAATATAAATAATATTGATAAGTTCTTTGAGATTTGTTCATTCTTCCCAACAAATCCCAACCCACACAGTAAGAGCTTCACCACTTTCCACTGAAAATTAGATCGAGGGGTACAAGGAGTGAGATGATGACATCTTATGGAACTTCTCCCATGAGGAGTTCAGTAGTTGGTGAGTGTGTCTGTGTGCATGCACCTGTGATTGTGATTCATAAATGATATTGGGAGGAACAGAGAGTGATAGAATTATTATATTCGTTTCATGATCTGTACTGCACTGTTTGCAATATTATATTTGTAAATACAATATAGTCTAGACCTTAACCTTCTCGTTCAGAAAATTTTTGCTTTTTTTTTTTTTAACAAAAAGTTGATCTGATATTCTGGAGAGACCATGAGGATTTTTTTCCACTGTATATTTACAGTGTTCAATCTTAAGCGGGCCAAGCAGTACTAGTTAACCTAGTTAAATCTCTTTTCCACAACGGCCACCCCAGATTATCTCCATTGTTTTCATTTATTCTCAGCAAAAAACTGAACCCATCAGAGAGGAATTCCAACAGCTTCCTGCCTCCACATTCATAAGCTTACCTGCATCTACACCCACCTTTCAGACATCCCAATGGATTGTGTGTCCTTCCATCTAAGGAATATATTTCTGTATGTTCACTGTGTTCCATCTCTTTGGCCTACTCTTTGGATTCTGTCTCCTCCTACCTTGCCAGGAACTTCACTCAATGGATTATTTATTCAGTAAATTTTTGATGTTTTGTCCTTATCACTCTACTGATATCCTCAACAAGGTTATACCAACCTTTTCATTCAATCTAGTGGATGACTTTTTTTGAAAACTTTAGTTAAGTATTTGATACTAGTGACCATGGCCTGCTATATTTATATCCCTTAATTTGTGAAACTGTACTTTCCTAGTTTTCCTCCTAGATCTCTGGCTTCTTTATTTTACCTTCTCGGACTCTCATCTTCTGCCTGTCACTTAAGTGTCCATGTACCTAGAGTTGTGTCCTAGTCAGTTTATTTCTATCTCACTTTTTATATCCTCCTTTGGGGATCTCATGCACTTCCATGGCTTCAGTGATTATACATATATGCTGGTGAATCCTAAATAAAAATTTCTAGTCCAGTTCTCTCTCCTTACTGTAAATCTGCACACCTGATTGTCTTCAAAATACATGTCCTGATGGAGATCCTGTCGTGGCTTAGCGGGTTATGAACCTGACTAGTATCCATGAGGATGAGAGTTTGATCCCTGGCCTCATTCAGTGGGTTAAGAATCCAGCGTTGCTATGAGCTTGGTGTAGGTCCCAGACACAGCTCAGACCCCGAGTTGCTGTGGTGTAGGCCAGCAGGTGCAGCTCAGATTTGGATTTGACCCCTTCCATATGGCACAGGTGTGGCCCTAAAATAAATAAATAAATATATAGATATAGATATAGCTATCTCCTGATAGTCCAAGATATCTCAAAACAGTATATCCCAAATGAAACTCCTCATTTTCACTGTATGTTCTTTTATGTTCCCAATATCTAAATGGTATCATCAACCCAACTGCCTAAGCCAGCAGTATGGTATTATACTCAGTTCCTCCCTGTCTCTTATTTCCTATAGTCATCAGAAAGTCCTGAGAGTTTTTCCTTCTCATTTATCTCTAATCTTTCCTTTGCTCTCCATCTCCGCTACTACTGTTCCAGCTAGGCCAATATTATCTCCTGCCTCAACTGTTAGTCTTTCTGCCTATTACCCTGTTCTACTCCAATTCATTCTTCACATGTGCCTAGAGTGACCTTTCTGAACTTTATGTCAATCCCCTGTTCAAAGTCTTCAAGTTTCCCCTCAGGAAACTTACATGATACATTTTATTTCTGGTCAAGCGGCCATGCCTTGCTTTCTCTCTCATCTCTAGCGAGCCTTGGTTCTCCCTATGCCTGGGACAGTTTACTCTCCTTTTTATACTTGCATTACTTACCTGGCTTTCTCCTTTAAGTCTCATCATTTTCTCTAAAAAGCCTTCCTTTATGTCCCAAGATTGGGCAAGGTACCCTCTTACCCCACGTAGTATCTTGTACTTTTTTACTCCTATGGTGGTACTAATAGCACAGTTATATAAATATTTGTCTCTTCCATTGGAGTCTAAGCTCCTTAAAGCCAGGGACTCTTGTCTTGCTCACTTGTGTATCCTCAATACCTAGCATAAGGTATGGTATTCATTACTTCATTCAGCAAATATTTCTGGGCCTTAGACACTAGCTCAGTGGTTAATGTGTGGAATGAGGAACTCTTGAGGGCGGTCTCTGAGATGTGAGGGAATCCATGAGATCAAAATTATTTTAATTATAATACTGAGACTTTTTTTTACCCTTTTCACTTTGTCTCTATGAGCAAATAGTGGAGTTTTCCAGATACTATGTGAAGTGTGATAATTGCAACAGATGAATGCAAACACACATAAATAATCCAGCTGCCTGATACTAAGCCAGACATTAGAGGAATTTTCAAAAATGTAAAACTATGGCATGGCCCTCTTTAAACAATTTTTCATTGTTGTTGTTTTGGAAGATTATTATTTTTCATAAAATGTGTTCTTAATGTTAACATGTAATTAATTTATTTTCAGTGAATAAATATTTTTAAACTTTCTCAGTTTTAATTTCTAATACAGTAATTATCAATAAATATATTACACATAAACAAAACTCTTTGAGATCCTCAATGATTTGTACAAATGTAAAGGGATTCTGAACCTAAAAGTTTGAGAATTGCTGCACTAGCACATATTATGTGTATTCACTGTAGATGTGTTGAATAATTAATGAATGTCAATTTGCCCAAACTCTGGCACGCAGCTGCTCAATATTTCCTAAAGCTTCTTTCAGAATGCTGAGAATTAATATCTGAACAGGCAAAAATAACATCAACAACAACAAAACCAAAAATAGGCTTATTATCTGAATATGCAGTGGTGAAAGTATTTTTTAGGTGAATGTGCTTTCTAAACTATGGAGTTTCATACAAATAATAACTGTCTTGATAATTGTCTACACTAAATACAGACCAACATTCTAGCTTTGGTAATAGAATCAGGACTACCCCATCTTAATCCAATACTTTACTTGAAGATAAGAATTTTTATAGCCAGCAATTTCACATCAATCAAATTGAATCCATATAACAATGCTGTGAAATAGATATTACCCTTATTTTTTAAATAAGGAAACCAATGTTCGGAGAAGTGAAGTGATTTACTCAAGTTCTCAGAATTTGTAAAAGTCTGAGACAAGTTTCGAAGACCTCATGCTTTTCCAAAACACAGAACCTCAGATGAAGGGATTTGTTCCTTTGTTGGCCTGAATCCTATTCTCATTTGTGAGGCATTTGGTCTGGTGAAAGGGTAGGATATTTTGTTTTGTTTTCACATTTTTCAGGTACTTTTACCTTTAATGCAAGAACAAGGACATGTGAATGGTATTCGGTCCATATGAAGGTTTTCCTTGAGGAAAACAACTCAGAAAGTGACAGTATAAGTGATATGGCCCTTCTTATAGGACAAGTCTGTCTGAGTCACTACATTGCACAAACTTAGCAAACATAATCAGATTGGGTGGTAGGAACGGAGCTTGAAATTTCAGATATGTATTTTGTAAAGTTAGTTAGGCAATTTACAATATTTCTTTGTTAACAGTAATGTCCAAATATCCAAAAAGACATTGAGTACTTTTTATTCCTTTGAAGGACAGTAGGAGAGGATTGAGACATGATATGTAAAATAAAGAGCCACTAACTAAAACTTTCTTAAATTCATGGTTAAATAGCATAGCTTAGAGGAAAGTTCTGTTGAGATCAAGAATTTAATTAAAATAATTGATAATGTTAATGATTTGCAAGTGAAAGGGAAGAGATATTGACATGCCCTTTTATAGATTAAGAATCTATCTAGTACAGGAAGTCAAGTGACACCTGCAAGGTTATACAACTAGTGAACAGAAATTAGAAAAAATAAAGCCTCATACTTCCCTTTCCTTTGTAAAGATCAAACTTCATCCCACTGGAGAAGCTAAAAACATAGCAATAATGACAAAACAAAAAATAAAATGAGAGAATTTTGCAACTTGAAGATCAGAGATTGTAAAGAACAAATAGCTATCATTCTTAAATGCTTTACCTTAGAAGGAGGAGTTTTTTGTTTGTTTGTTTGTTTGTTTGTTTTCCCCACCAGCCAGGGAGGGAATGGAGGAGAAAACAGCACAAAAATAGGATGTCTGAATCCAGACTGCCCCAGGGGGCCTGATTTATCTCAATTTATCACTGGAGCTTCAGGGAATTTTCAAATTCCAGGGCTCTCCTGAAAATTTACTTATAATGAAGATAAAAGTCCCACTTTGCTCTCAGGACTCCCTGTCCCCGGTAATAGATTGGCATTGGCAGCGCAGTGGCCCTCTGGGGCTGAGGGAAGAGAGGAAGCCATTTACCTTGAGTTTTTCTCACCAATCATCACCTGGTTGTGAGCCATCCAATCTGATTACACGGTTGAAATATCCCTGAGCCCGATATTGGAGAAAAATTCAAAGTACATTTAAAAAAATCTATTATAAGTGGAAAATGCCATTGGTGCCAACTCCCTTTGGCATTTCCTACCACTGAATCACAAACTGACTGAAATAGGAAATAAGGACACATGGTTTTATGGGAAACCAGCTGCCTTCAACAACTAGACTTAATATATTGACTTTGGCAATGATTGAATGCCTCCTGCTGTATAAGCGGTTCGTGAAAGTGAATTGAATTGAACAAAGTTTATGTAGATGGAACATGTTATGTTAGAACAAGGCTATCATTTTTAACAGGAGGAAACTACTCTCTCAAAATCACTTTTCCTCATAGACCACTAAGTGAAGGGCTAGTTTCAAAGGTGCACCTCGGAGATCTCATATCTAGGAAAATAGGAAATTCAGAGAGGAAGCAAATGCCAGTGCTAGAATAATGTGCTTTATGTGAAGCAATAGTATTGGATTACCATGAGACTTCCTGGCAAACAACAAATGCTTAGTAATTGTTAAAATAGTGTGTCATTACTCCCTTTATGAGGCTCTCGACAAAGACTCTTTCTTGTACTATACTTCTAATCATTTGATATTGATTGGATCCTATTTTAGGGAGAAAGTTATACATCTGATAGAAAATAAAAGATCAAATGATGATATTTGTGATTTTTTTTCCCATGATGTGATCCATTTCATGGAAAGAAACTGTAATTGAGATTTATTTATAGTTTTTAGTGGATATTCTTTTTTTTCTCTTGATTTCCTTCTGGAAATTTGGCAGCAAATGATACCATCTTGCCAGTCAACCTCCATAGACAGATAAACAGATTTATGAAATAAAAATAATGGCCATCTTTAGCATCCAAAATGGTTGCAAACACAGCATTAAACACTAATGTTGAACTGTAGGGATTTCTCCCTGGAGTTCGTGTTCCAAAAAGCTACATTTATTTCTTAACAGAATCTAATGTCTAAAGAGTTCAAAGAGACCTTAGAACTCAACATCAGCTACCTACAAATTCAAGAACTTTCCCAAATATTATTTTTGTCATGTTATGTATAAGACCACAGTACCAACTACTGAAACTATAAATGTTAGGGTTTGAATTTAAATGAAGCAGATGTATTACAGATGATATTATATTACTTTACAGTCCTATTGTTCACATATGGCATGGGTGAAACTCTTTTCCTCTTATAATGTACAACACACAAGTGAGCAAACTCTTCTGAAATCCTTGTTTCTGATAAAAGTATTCATTTAATTGCTTATTATTTCAAAATATGTTTTGGTTTGAGTTAAATGTCAGTGACATTTAGACACTGTCGATGAGAACTAGAAAAAATTTTTCTCTTGTAAAATTTAGCCGTTTTTGCAAATCTGTGAGCAAACAGGACCATGAATTACTTTTGCTATGAAGCTACAGACCCTGAGAATAGACTAAGCTTAACTATCTTTTCATCTTGTGAAAGCCTAGCATAATTCCTTGCACATAGTAGATATTCCAACATTTTTGGAAAACCGCAAAATGTTTTAGAAATAATTGCA
Organism: Phacochoerus africanus; assembly: GCF_016906955.1. Taxonomy (NCBI): domain Eukaryota; kingdom Metazoa; phylum Chordata; class Mammalia; order Artiodactyla; family Suidae; genus Phacochoerus; species Phacochoerus africanus. The sequence continues at coordinate 38,155,235 of NC_062559.1, forward strand.
TATGTTTTTAGGGTTCAAAGTGTCTAAGGAAACTGAATAGAGTAGAAAAAGCAAAACCAAAAAAGAGCCAAAAATGGACCTCGAATATTGCAAAAAGAGATTATTGTATTATCTTCATATTTGCTCTTTAATTTATCCTCAACTCTTTATTTCTCCTCAAAACCCATACAAACACATTGAGAAAAAAAGTCAGACAAAAAACAAAAAACACTTTCCTACAAACACACACACCTACACACCCTGGATTTCACATGGTTTATCTGTTTTGTTTTTTTTTTAAGCATCACCATGAGATTTGTTTGTTTTTGGCATCCTCTTGACAGTCAAATGAAAGGCTTAGCTGATACTGCTGCTGGCAAGGGTGGGCAGAGAGGAAGAGGTCCACCTTTCACTTCTCTTGTTTCAGCCCTGCTCCTTCTCTCTCCCTCTGGACTAGTTCTAGAAAAGAGGCAGGTCTGACTCAGCTTCCTAAGATATACTAGATGTTGGGGGAAAGTAAGCACAAGCTCCCCAGACCTGTGGTGCATGAGCAAGAAATGCAACTTTGGGGGGCGGGGAGTGCAAGAGAAGGAGGAGATCACAAAAGTAAAACCTTCCTTTCAATCACTGGCAGGTACTCTGCCTCTTCCTTTCCTTTTGTCTCCACCACACAGCAGTCTTCAGCAAAGAAATCTCTCATTTTACAAGTAAAAGACATTGCTGAAGGAAGAAAAAATATTAGGAGAACTTGAGACCAATTATTCCAGCTACTGTGGCTGTGTAATTCTGGGTGAGTCACTCTTCTTCAGGAAATTGAAAGAATGTCAAATATGTGAAAGTTACTGAGGACAGCAGTAGAGCAGAGTGTGGATCCTCGGGTAATTTCAAGTTTCCTCCCTACCTCTTTCTCACGGAAGCACACACATCAGATATAATGTAGGGGACAGGGGGTGGTCAGGGAGAGGGAGTGTATTAAAATGCAGTCACCTGAGGCGTGTGAATTCTACCTAGGCACTCGGTTCATATAGGGTAACTGAATTATCTTAGAGATTTATCTAACGAATTTAAAATAATCCACCAAGATGAGTTCTTTAGTCCCATCAATCCATGGAAGAAACATTAGAGAAATGATGTGGAAAAGATTTTCTTCCCTTTGTTTCATAGTTCACATAAGAAAAATGGAGGATAATTCAATGGGAAAATTCCGTAATAATTTCTTCCTGTAATGTCATGTCAGAATAAAGTACGTCAAAAAAACAAACCGTTCACAAACATTCAAAGATCACTGAGATTCCCTAAGGGTCATAATATACATCCCCTGTGAAATAAACTGCAAGCAAAGTGAGGGCAATAAAGGAAGGGCAGAGAAAGCGCATGGGATGAAGAGAGCAGGGAACAAGCGGCTCGGACGGCTTGCTCACACCATACGGACCTCAGCTCAAAGCAGAAGGGCCAGCAAGGCTTTGAGAATAACTCCCTTGTATTCACTTGCTCAGGCTGCCATAGCAAAATACCACAGCCTGGGTAGTTTAAACAACAGAAATTTATTTTCTCACAGTTCTGAGGCTTAAAGTCCAAGACCAAGAGTCTGCAGGTTTGGTTTCTCAGAGGCACCCCCCGGCCCCCCGCTTGACTTGCAGATGGTGCCCCTCCCTGGTGTCTCCTTGTCTCTAATCAATCTGACACCAGTCAGATTGATTAGAGCCCACCCTAAGGGCCTTTTCTTTCTTTTTTTTTTTTTTGCGGGGGGGGGCGCTTTTTAGGGGTGTACCTGTGGCATATGGAGGTTCCCTGGCTAGGGGTCCAAGCGCAGCTACAGCTGCCGGCCTATGCCAAGCAACTCCAGATCCAAGCCTCGTCTGCGACCTACGTCACAGCTCACAACAATGCCGGATCCTTCACCCACTGAGCGAGGGCAAGGATTGAACCTGCAACTTCATAATTCCTAGTTGGATTCCTTTCCACTGCACCACAGCGGGACCTCCATAAAGGCCTCATTTTAATGGAATCAAACCCTTTAAAGGCCCTTCTCCAAATACAGTCACATTCCGAGATACTGGGGGTTAAGGCTTAAACATGAATTTTGAGGAGACACGATTTATTCCATAATACTCTTCCTTTGAGTTGGCAGAGTCTGGTTAATATTTGGCTACTCCTCTTCTAGAAATTTATCCTGGAAAAATAACTAGCACATATGCCAAAAAAATATTTACATAAGGATGTTTATTGCAGCACTGGTTGAAACAGCAAAAAATAGTACATTTTATAGTAGATTTGTATCATAAATTACCGTCTAACCATACATAGAGAATTCTAGGTCTGGAAAGATGTCCAAGATGTTATATCAGAAACTCAAGTAACAGAGCACTGTGTAAAGTATAAGGCTCATGTTTAGAAAAATTATATCATATATTTATATAGGCCTAGAAAAATGTCTACAAGGATATATATCAGACTCTTAATAGTACTTACCTCTAAGGTATGGGCTTTGGAGTAGGGCCTTTCACTTTTTATTTGTATATTTATACAATATGAATTTTTGCAACAGATGTATTTGCTTTTGTAGTTAAGTTTGAAAGCATTAATTTTTACTTCCCGAGGAACATGGGATAGACAGGTTTAAAGCCTATAAAGTTTGACAAATACTGTAATAACTAATAAAAGCTACATCTACTACTTATTCATTCAACAAATATTTTTGAGCCCCTATATCCCAGGCATTGTTAGGCACTTAACATATATTATACATACTCCTTACAAAAAACTTCTTGAAGGAAGTTTTACTGTTTTGATTTTACAATGGCAGAAAGCAAGGCTCAGAGAAGTCAAGTCATATTAAAAAGCTGCAGTTAATAAACATCGAAGCCAAGTCTTTGGCCAACATTACCATGTTGCATTATAAAATTACTATCTTCTAGAGTTCCCACTGTAGCACTTAAGAATACAGTAGCGGCTGTATGTAGTGGCTCAAGAACACTACTGTAGCGACTCGGATCACTGCAGAGGTGCAGGTTCAATCCCAAGCACAGTGGGTTAAAGGATCTGATGCTTTATTCCGAGCTGTGGCTCGGATTCAATCCCTGGTCTGGGAACTTCCATATTCCTCATGTGCAGCCATAAGAAAAATAAAATAAAGTTACTATCTTCCGTTGTATATACAAGATATGAAAAATTGTCATCCAGCTTAATATTATCTTATCACATTTATAGGTCATTACTGAATTCTTTCAGCAAATAAACGAACACCTTTATTTATTTTGTATTTTTAGGGCCGCACCCACGGCATATGGAGGTTCCCAGGCTAGGGGTCTAATCAGAGCTACAGCTGCCCAGTCTATGCCAGAGCCACAGCAATGCCAGATCTGAGCTGTGTCTGTGACCTACACCACAGCTCATGACAACACCGGATCCTCAACCCACTGAGCAAGGCCAGGGATCGAACCCGCAACCTCATGGTTCTTAGTCGGATCCGTTTCTGCTGCGCCATGACGGGAACTCCTAAACTACCACCTTTAAATCTAAATCTATCTACCTATCTATCCATCCATCCATGTTTCATCGCCACTAATCAGAAATATTTACCAGGACGTTTTCAAACTACAAGTGATTTTAATAAGTGGAAGAAAATTCCATGATCTCAGGCTCCCATTAACTTTGATTGGGGGGGAGTTCCCCTTGTGGCTCACTGGGTTAGGAAACTGGCATAGTGTCTGTGAGGATGTAGGTTTGATCCCTGGCCTCATTCAGGGGCTTAAGGATCTGGCATTGACACAAGCTGCGCCATAGGTCGCAGATGCAGCTCGGTTCTGGTGTTGCTGTGGCTGTGGTGTAGGCTGGCAGCTGCAGCTCAATTTGACCCTTAGCCTGGGAACTTCCATTTGCCACAGGTATGACCATAAAACAAACCAACCAATCAACAAACAAAAAACCGGTGACTGGGGGGTACTGGGGGAGCACCAGGAGAACCACTTTTGTTTACTCTTTTTATTGTAGAGTAGGACTGGTATTTGGAATACTAATAAAGCAGTGTCTGGGTCTATAACTTCAGTTTTCGAAAGAAAGAGGCTTTGATGGATCATGCCCACTGATTACTGTCACTGTGAGAAGCACACACATACGGATTGTTCCCTGTGAAAATGAGGACTTTGTACAGACAGGCCGGTACAGTGGTATGAAAAGTACCTCAAGAGAATCTCTGGAGCAGCAGGACTCTTGATCATCCCATCCCTTGAAATTGTATCATTTATCTTCGGAGAGCAATAGGATCAATTTGAATATGCTTCTCCCTATCTACAAGTGTGATTTCTGGGATTTCAGCATAACTTCCAAATTCCTTCCTAACTCCTGCCTCTGGTATCAACATCATTCCTCTAAGTGTCTGTTCTTCATTTAAAAACACAAGGTCGGAGTTCCCGTCGTGGCTCAGTGGTTAATGAATCCGACTAGGGACCATGAGGTTGTGGGTTCGATCCCTGGCCTTGCTCGGGGGGTTTAAGGATCCGGCATTGCTGTGAGCTGTGGTGTAGGTTGCAGATGCGGCTCGGATCCCGAGTTGCTGTGGCTCTGGTGTAGGCTGGTGGCTACAGCTCTGATTAGACCCCTAGCCTGGGAACCTCCATACGCCGAGGGTGTAGCCAAAGAAATGGCAAAAAGACAAAAAAGTAAATAAATTTAAAAAAAAAAAACAAAAAAAACCCCACGAGGTCTCAAAAGTACAAGGCTTTCATCTGTCATCAGACATGTGTTACTTGGTGTGAATGGAGGTGAAGGCCATGAGGAAGAAACAGGTACAATTGTGGAAGCCAGGGGAACAGAGAAAAATTTGCCAATTTCCCTATGTTGCCTAGGACATAATCTGGGAATAATGAGAACCCTGTCAGTCAGGAGTCACTGGGAGTTAATTTTACACACTAGTGAGTGCAGTATGGAAATAGCTGCCTCATGTCTCCTGTGAGCAGAGCCCATTACAGTCCAATGATTTTCCAGCTATCACTCCTAGGTGAGCCTGAAAAGCCTTTGTGCCCAGTCCGTACAGACACCATGGAGAGAGAAAGAGCGTAGACTTTGCATTCAGAACAGACTTAGGTTCAGATACAACTCATTCACTTACTGGCCAACTGACCAAATCAGCCTGTCTCACAGGGTTGTCAGGAAGATAAAATGAGATTATCTAAGTAAAGAGCTTTGCACAGTGCCTGGTACACACAATGGACCCAATATACTATCAATCTGTTCTGGGTTCCTGCTGAGAATTCCACCAGGACCAAAGCCCAGCCTTGAACCTAAGCCCAGTCAACTCTGAACCCATATCCTGCCAAATTCTTTCTCTAGGCTTGCACCCTGTTTTCTTATCCTTTCCAGCACCAGGATAAAGCTTGAGTCTTCTCTGGTTGCCCCTCAGACTTGGTGATTTAAATCAAGGATTCTCAACCCTTCCTGGAACCACCTAGACTTAAACTTCTCTGTGTGCAGAGCCTGGGGATATGCATTTTTTTAAAAAAGCTCTTCCCTCACTGCAAGGGTCATCTCACTAATCTTCACTCATCATTGCTTCTAAACTGGAGCTCCTAGCAGGATGTGTAACCAGGACTGGAACATCTACCTTGCAGATAGTGGGTGCTTAATAAATGTTTATGGAGCAAACGAAGGTTTCTGTTGGCTGTTATATTTTCCTTACAAAGATATTAATCCATGAAAAATTAAAATAATGTTAAAATAATGGCACCTGCCAGACTGGTTTATGAATGATTAAAGCCTATTCTCTTTCAGGATGGATTTTGGGAGGCCAACTATTTGGGAGGACTCCCATGAGTACAGAGTTCTGCGGAAGAAAGCGAAAAGACAGCACGTGGAAGAGTTTTTGAAGCGTGAAGGAATATTTGAAATAATAATGATGTTATGCCACCCAATCTTCTTATTAGCACATTCTAATTTGTTATGGGGAAAAGAGAACTGGAGTAAGCAATTTCTCATAGGTTACAATGTACGTCAGCAGGAAAGGGAAAAGTAAGAAAGGGGACTCTTTGCTATTCAAGCACAATAAAAGGACTCATATCCCTCTCTCTCTGTCTCTCTCTTTTTTTTAACCTTTAAAAATTTTTTATTACAGAAATTTTCGAACATTTAAAGTAGAAAGAATAGGTATCTGTCACACAGCTTCAACTATTATCAACGTTTGTCTATATGCGATGCAAAAATAGGGCTTCTGAGTTTAAAGATTGTTTGAAAAGAATGTGTAAATAAATGCTTTAGGACTAGGTCAACATTCTTTGGGAAGATTTAGAGATAAAGCGTACTTCCAGAGCACATTTACATATATTTTTCAACATCTGGCTAACAATTCCTCTTTGATTTTGAATGATTACAACATCCCAAACTGCACAATCTCCTGATGAGTGTATATAATAGAGTACTTGTCTCTAAAAAAAAAACTTATTTATTTTTAGGACGTTAGAAAATTGTGACTGTGTCCCCATCTGCGCTACAAAGGACCAGTGAGCCCAGTTTTCTGTGGTTTCTGCATTTGATGGCTACAAATGAACCACCACCAAGCTAGTACTATGACAATCCAGAGGGAGACTCAGTGAGACGGGCTGCAGGTCTGGTTCGGCAACTGCATCACGAGTCTCTGAGTGTGAAGGTTCATACTCTATGGCAAAACATCGGGGAGCGATTAGTAGTTTCACAATGAATATGAGCAATTTCTTGGGGATCACTATTATTTACTTGGCTCAATCATTTATTTAAGTATATGCTGATGTCACAAGGTTTAGCTTTTCTACCACGCTTTTTCTTCCAAGTAACCAGTTTGTATTTTCTGTTTTTAATACGAAGTCATCAGGTGTTAGGTTGTGCTCTTGAACGGTGGGAAGGAAAGTCTTAATATTAATGAATCCATTGCTTGAGAGGAATCCACCATATCATGCTTATTGAACATAGCTTCGTGTCAAATACATGGCTCAGTATGTTGAATGAACACGGTTGCTCCTTCCACGTATTTTTCTAACTGCTCATGTGTTTTAATACTACATTAATATGTTTATAGTCATTCAAAAAATTTCACCCATAACCAGTGTATTCTCCGCTGGTATTCAAATTCTGTGTCGATATTCTCTCTAACCCTCTGACCTAACAGTTTCTTTACCTTGAGCTCTGCGACTCCATCTCATTCTCCATCAAATCTTCCTTAATGGAGCTGCACCTTAGTTTTCACCATCATCCATAATGTCTCAGCATCTGAGACTTGCAGACTTGAAAAATTTCTTCTGACCACTACGTATCTGTCTCTCTCTCCTATTACCTCACTTTTTCCGACCCTCTCTTCCCATTTTCAGGCCAAATCCCTCTGCTCTTTCTCCATTTGCCAATCTTCTCAGCCTCTTAGGACGGTTCTTCACACCGTGCTCAGATTTGCATCCTAATGACTGGCCTCACTCATCTTCTGTCACAACTGTCCTGCCCAATCTCCAGCCCTGTTTAAGCCAACCATCTGTTTCTTGTTCCTTTTCTAGGCAGCTGACCATTTCTGGAGAACGTAGACATAACCAGGCTGACTGGATGCTCTAAAATGTATTTTTTCCAATTTTTCTGGAAATTCCTTTTCTTACCTCTCATCGATTCACCTTTTTTTCTTTTTCTTTCTTTCTTTCTTTTTTTTTTTTTTTAAAGGGCCGTACCTGTAGCATATGCAAGTTCCAGGTCTAAGGGGTCTAATCAGAGCTGCAGCTGCAGTCTACACCACCACAGCAACGCCAGGTCCGAGCCACATCTGTGACCTACGCCACAGCCTGTGGCAAGGAGGCCAGGGATCAAATTTGGATCCTCACAGCTACTATGCTGGGTTCCTAACCCGCTGAGCCACAACAGGGAATCCTCATCAATTCAACCTTAAAATGCATATAGCCGTGGCTCCAATCTTCTGCACTCCCTTAACAATTTTTTTTCTTTTTGGCTCTACCTGTGGCATATGGAAGTTCCTGGGCCAGGGACTGAACTCACACCACAGTAGCAATCTGAGCCACATCAGTAACAACACCAGATTCTAAACCCACTGAGCCACCCAGGAACTCCTGTACTCCCTTTAAATTTCTATGCCTTCCTCCACCCTCTTTTGTCACCTACTTTATGGGAAGCTGAAGATCATCTGATATAAGTACTATATCAATTTCACTCTGTCCAAATTATTACCCATTCCCTTTGTCTTCCCTTCAATCTGTGAAGACTTTTCCTGATTTCCTTCTAAGGCCAGTGTTTCCCTCTCTCCTTTTCTCTCTTCCTTCCAAGGGTCCTTCTTGACTTCGACCCCTTTCCATTTTCTCCCCTTTGTCTACTCTCCTTCCATTCTCTGTGCCTTTCTCCCTTGATACCTGTAAACATTTCTTTCCTGGCCTAATACTCTCTCTTGATTCTAATTTCTGTTCATGGTATCCCTCTTCTTCCTCTTCATCCACAAATTAATCCACCTTGGTTTCTTCTCCCTCTTGATCTTCAACATCATCAGTTTATGGAAAGTCCTAAAGCCAAAACCTTTTTTATGGACCTTCTGCTCAAATTCTGTCTTCAGCAGAATTTGACAGCATTGACCACTCTTTTCTTGGAGCTCCATTACATTCTTTCGGTCCTCCTGCACCATGGACTACTTTTGGTTAGTTTTCTCCCAGGATTGCTAACCTGCCCCACACCTCCCCTTCCTTAAAACAAGCCCTTTAAATGTAAGCTTTCTAAAGATTCGGTGTTCAGTCCTCTCTATTTTGTCTTGACCGTCCCCTGGTAATCTCATCCTACCATGTAGCTTCATCTATCTAGCTACATATGTCATTCTTTTATAAGAATGACTCCCAGCTCTATACCGTTAGCCTTTATCTGTTTTCCTCTGATCAGACCCTGTTCCTCACTATATGCCTAGCATCCCACATTGATGTGTTACAGACACCTTAAAGTCGGATCTAAATTAAACTCATCTCTTTTCACCCCTGGGTTTGTTTGTTTGTTTGTTTGTTTTTTATCTTGGCTAATCAATCCAATGAGGTCTCTTACTACCATTATCTTTCAAATCAATCACCTCTGTTCACTACCTTTCTTCAGAAACTCATTAATTCTTGCCTGGACCATTCCATAGCCTCCTAAAAGATCTCCTTGCTTTCAGTTTGTTTTTCCTCCATTTAATGGAACAGCAAGTCAACTTTGCTATTCACCTGTTAAGTGCTTTTGCATTAAAAATACACTCTTTCCCATTCTTTGGCTCATTTAATTGTCTTTTCCCCCTAATACCTTAAATGTGGGCTCTTGTGAACACTACCGTTCGAGTCATTTTCCAAAGGTTCAGATCTAAGCGTGTCAGTTTGAGCTCAAAGACCTTCCTTTCCTTTCCTACTCATTGTCTTCTATAGTCAAAGCCTCCCATGATTTGGTCCAGATTCATCACTCTATCCTTATCTCTCACTCAGCTCTTACAGCCTAGTCTGTAACAAGTCCTTTTAAACAGGCCCTGTGCTCAGTTACTTTTTTTAAACTACTGCCTCTATCACTTGCCCTTCCTTTCAGACAGCTTTTGCAAGTTTACCTGGTTTTCAAAGCCTCGTTCAAATCATTCTCCTCCAAAATGCTTTCTCCAAAGTCAAAACAAAGAGCCTCTCCACATGATTAAGTACTTGGTTGATACCTGGAACACAGAGTTTATCACAATCAGTCTTGTTTCTCTTTTCCATTTTACCAGTCACATAGACGAGAGGGACAGACTAATTCATTTCTGTATCCAACCTAATGAATGAAAGCATAGTGAGGGCTTTATTTATTGAGTCGTTGAATTCTATAGCAAGAGTTGCCTTGACTCAATTTATAGAATTAAGAATAAAATTTAGCTTATTTTAAGGAGCAAGATTTTTCTGTTGGAATTCCCATTGTGGCTCAGCAGGTTAAGAACCTGACTAGTATTCATGAGGATGCAGGTTCGATCCCTGGACTTGCTCAGTGGGTTAAGGATCTGGCATTGCTGTGAGCTGCGGTATAGGTCACAGATGTATCTTGGATCTGGAGTTGCTGTGGCTGTGGCGTAGGCCAGCAGCTGTAGCTCTGATTTGACTCCCTAGCCTGGGAACTTCCATATGCTGCGGGTGTGGCTGTAATTAAAAAAAAAAAAAAAAAAAATTTGTATGTTGTTTTTTCAATGATTTGTCTTTATTGTAATATGAAATTTCCATTCATAATATAATTTCTACAGTTGGAATTACTCAATGGATAAAATTCATAATAGTTTATTAAAACAAGTCATTGTCTAGTGTAACAAATAATAACATGTTAAAAGCATGGACAGTGCAGGTGAAAGAATATGTTCAAATATCAAGGGAGTTTCTGATTGTAATTAAAAGAGATGATGTATGTAAAATGCTTACTCATGCTCTGGTATAGACTAAACATTAGATAAGTGTTACCTAATAGTATTTTTTTTTTGTCTTTTGTCTTTTTTGTTGTTGTTGTTGTTGCTATTTCTTGGGCCGCTCCCGCGGCATATGGAGGTTCCCAGGCTAGGGGTTGAATCGGAGCTGTAGCCACCGGCCTACGCCAGAGCCACAGCAACGCGGGATCCGAGCCGCGTCTGCAACCTACACCACAGCTCACGGCAACGCCGGATCCTTAACCCACTGAGCAAGGGCAGGGACCGAACCCGCAATCTCATGGTTCCTAGTCGGATTCGTTAACCACTGTGCCACGACGGGAACTCCTACCTAATAGTATTAAACAGAAAGTAACGCAGTTGGAAAAAATAATTTCCTTTTCTCCATGTAGTCCAACTAATTTTGTGTGACAGCTGATACGAACTTTGCATTGGGTTTTTAGTCAGTCAGATAGGTCTTTTTATGATAATTTCAAGAGCAAGTAACAAAGAGTAAGTCATGTGAGGAGATAGCATGATGTAATTAACCATGTGCACTATTGCTGAGGACGTCCTTTCCCTCTGTACCACTTGATACTCAGTGAAATAAATAATGGAGATAATTGTCACATTCCAAACAAAGACATCTGCTAAACCAGGCTACTCAAGCAAAGCTGTTTGCTACTGACAGCTTGTTTCAAATGTGAATGTTGCCATTAAGAAAAAATAGAGTTTCTGTATTTATCATATTACCTAATATGTTGTGTTGGCAATGTTTCATCTGGGAACCAAAAGAAGCATAGCTGATAATTAAATTCAACATTCAAACTTCTATATTTGGTTAAGGCACTATTAGAAGATCTTTACTTTTTTGTTGTTATTTTTATAAATGTAATATATCTACATGATAAAAATTAAAAATCCAACAATTAAAAATGGTATCAGTTGAAGGGTAAAAATCCATTCTCCCTACTCTCATTCCTCCTCTCTAGAGATCTGGAATCACACACTATGTAAAAACTGCACTAAATAATAATAATCAACCAATTCCACTTTATTTCATATATGACCTAGAATTTCAGAAAATCTCAATATTGCATGACGCCTGAAGACAAATCATTACACCTTTGGTTTTTCTCCATTTGTCAGTTAATATTATCATAATACAAAATTTCCACTGCAGAATGATGTTCCAAAGGACCCAGAAGAATGAAAGCTTTACTCTTTATTCCTTCATTTGATGTTTGGTCACTAAGAAGTATCTGAAGCTGGGTCACCTTTAGACCATGATGACAAAGGTCCCTGACCCTGGGCCCCAAACTTTTGAAGACCTTTCTCTTGCCTTTGTTTGGCCCTATCCCCGCCCATGGAGTGAGGTGTCTGTTGCCGAGAGGACATGCCTACTCAGAGCCTGCGTGTCCTCTATCAGACCTCACTTGGGGTAACCCAGACAGAGGAATTCCAATTTCACATGTCTAAGCAACTTCCATGGCTCCTTCCCTATCTCTATCCTCCCAAGGATAGGTAGACCACAGACTAGAGGCTAGGGGCCAGCTGCCCTCCTCCTTCCTGTTATATATTTTTTTAGGATTTTTATTTTTTCTTTATAATTGATTTACAATGTTCTGTCAATTTCTGCTGTACAACAAAGTGACCCAGTCATTCACACACACACACACACATACACACACATATACACACACATTCTTTTTCTCACTTTATCCTCCATCATGTTCCATCACAAGTGACTAGATATAGTTCCCTTTGCTATACAGTAGTATCTCATTGTATATCCACTCCAAATGCAATAGTTCGCATCTACTACCCTAAACTCTCAGTACGTCCCACTCCCTCCCCCTTGCCCTTGGCAACCACAAGTCTGTTCTTCAAGTCCATGAGTTTGTTTCTTTTCTATAGAAAGGTTTGTTTGTGCAGTATATTATATTCCAGATACAAGTGATATTATATGGTATTTGTCTTTCTCTTTCTGACTTACTTCACTTAGTATGAGAGTCTCTAGCTCCATCCATGTTGCTGCAAATGGCACTTTTTTGTTCTTTTTTATGGCTGAGTGGTATTCCATTGTGTATATATACCACATCTTCTTAATCCATTCATCTGTTGATGGACATATAGGTTGTCCATGTCTTGGCTATTGTGAATAGTTCTGTAATGAACCTATGGGTACTTTTTTTTTTTTTTTTGGTCTTTTTGCCTTTTCTAGAGCTGCTCCTGTGGCATAAGGAGGTTCCCAGGCTAGGGGTTGAATCGGAGCTGTAGCCACCGGCCTACACCAGAGCCACAGCAATGCAGGATCCAAGCCACATCTGCAACCTACACCACAGCTCACGGCAACGCTGGATCCTTAACCCACTAAGCAAGGCCAGGGATCGAACCCACAACCTCATGGTTCCTAGTTGGATTCATTAACCACTGAGCCACGATGGGAACTCCAGGGTACATGAATCTTTTTCATCGAAAGTTTTGTCTGGGTATCTTCCCAGGAGTGGGATTTCTGGGTCATATGGTAGTTACTATATATTTAGTTTTCTGAGGTACCTCCATAATGTTTTTCACAGTAGTTGTACCAATTTACATTCCCACAAACAGGGCAGGAAGGTTCCCTTTTCTCCACACCCTCTCCAGCATTTGTTACTTGTTGATTTGTTAATGATGGCCATTCTGAACGGTGTAAGGTGGTATCTCATTTAGTTTTGATTTGCATTTCTCTAATAATTAGTGGTGGTGAGCAATTTTTCATGTGCCTGTTGGCCATCTATATATCTTCTTTGGATAAATGTCTATTATTTTTTGAATGGAACTCTGAAGAGTCTGAGAAATCTAAATTCAAACCTAATCTTTTAGGTTGTTAGGAAGATGTCAAGGGAGGAGGATTTAACTATCTATTTAACAATTTGCTAGCTTGATTTCTAACTTTAAAATATTTAGATATATGGAACATTGACTCCAAAGTGTACTTTGACCTGGACCCCTTCAAATGTTAGGAAGTGGGTCTGATTTGAAGATAATGTCTCTGTGAAGCTCATATAATTAAGAGCCTTTCCATTCGAATTGTATTTCTAACAGCTCTTTGAAATAAAGGTAAAATGAGTCTTATTACTCTTCAAATCACTAGTTTTTTTTTTTCGTAAATGAGAAACTTCCAATTTCAGATTATTTTTTCCTTCCAATATATACTGTTGAAATTGTGTGTGTGTGTGTGTGTGTGTTTGCCATTTCTTGGGCCGCTCCCGCGGCATATGGAGGTTCCCAGGCTAGGGGTCTAATCAGAGCTGTAGCTGCCAGCCTACGCCAGAGCCATGGCAATGCGGGATCCGAGCCATGTCTGCAACCTACACCACAGCTCACGGCAATGCCAGATCATCAACCCACTGAGCAAGGGCAGGGATCGAACCCGCTACCTCATGGTTCCTAGTCGGATTCGTTAACCACTGCGCCATGACGAGAACTCCTTTTTCTTTTTCTTTTCTTTTTTTTTTTTTGTCCTGTTGAAATGTTAACTGAAGGAATACCTTACTAGAGGTAGAAAAGAACTTGACTTTGTTAATCTTTTTCAAAGCAACAAACTTCTATTAGCTTGCTCTTCATTTCAAACCGTTTTTATGGATCTGCCACCTTTCTCTTACTCCTCTTTTTTTTTTTCTCTACCTATAAATTACTTAAGAGTTTTTCAAAACAGAAAATTTTATTTTGGCTTACCCTCACTTTACAGAAAAAGAAACTGAGGGTATTGTGGAAGGGGAGCATGATGTTTCAGTTAAAGTGGCTTAAATGTTTTGGTTCTTACAAGTTTGGCAGGCTCAAATCAGCTGGGTTTTTTTTTTTTTTTTTTTAATGCTTACTTTTAAAATGAATTCATAGAGATGCAGAGGGAAGAAAGATTCGTCATTTGGGGAAGTGAGTTTTTCTCAATAATAATCACATTTTACCCACGGGAGCATTTCATTATTTATTCATAGAGGATCCTATAGGCCAGAGTCAATAAAATTAAATAGGTATTCCATTCACATAGTTTGTATGTGTGTCTGTGTGTGTTCTCCTTCTTCCCACTTCTTTCTCCATCCCCCTTGTTTTACCTACTTAATCCTGAAAGTGACTACTGTTATTAGGTATGGTGTGTGCATTACTTATTTGGGCAAATACAAGTACTTATACAATTGTTCTTTTCATTTCATAGCCTTGCAGATCTTTCCTTAACAGTTCAGAAAGAGCTTCCTTTTTCTTTCCCAAACATTGCATAGAATTATCCCATCATGCGGCTATCCTATAATTTTTGTTAATAACTTTTTTTTTTTTTTTGGCGTTCTAGGGCCCCAATGGGAACTCCTAACTTTCATTTCTTTTTGTTTGTTTGTTTGTCTTTTTAGGGCTGCATCTGCAGCATATGCATCTTCAAGGATTAGGGGTCATTCAGAATTGGAGCTGCCATAGCAACATGGGATCCGAGCCATGTCTGTGACCTACACCACAGCTCACAGCAATGCAGGATCCTTAACACTGAGCGAAGATGCTTAACCCACTGAGCGAGGCCAGGGACCAAAGAACGTCCTCATAGATACTAGTCGGGTTCATTACCACTGAGAAATGATAGGAATTCTGTAACTTTCATCTCTTAAGATCAGTTTTAATATTTACAGAAATATTATGAGGATAATACAGAGAATTCTCATATACCTGTTTTCCCCTATTATTAAATTTTACTTTAGCATGGTACACTTGTTATAATAATTATTGAGCTAATATTGATCCAGCATTATTAACTGAAGTCCATGCTTTTTCATATTTCCTTAGTTTTACTGTTTTCTTTTCCAGGAGCTTATGTTATAATCATGCATCATGTTTCCTTAGGCTCCTTTTGACAGTGACAGTGTCTTAGATTTTCCTTGGTTTTGTTGACCTTGATACTTTTAGGGAGTACAAGTCAGGAGTTTTGTAAAATGTCCCTCAACTGATATTTATATAATTTTATTTTATTTATTTAATTTTTATTTTTTTAAATTGTTATTTCCCCAATACAATTTTTTCCCCTCTGTACAGCATGGTGACCCAGTTACACATACATGTACACATTCTATTTTCTCACATTATCATGCTCCATCATAAGTGACTAGACGTAGTTCCCAGTGCTACTCAACAGGACAAACATTTTGTATAAAAAGTCTTTTGATGAATGGGAGTTCTTGTGGCTCAGTGGAAATGAGCCCAATTAGTATCCATGAGGATGCGGGTTCGATCCCTGGCCTTGCTCAGTGGGTTAAGGATCTGGCGTTGCTGTGAGCTGTGGTGTAGGTTGCAGATAATGCTAGGATCCCATGTTGCTGTTGCTGTTGCTGTGCCTGTGGTGTAGGCAGGCAGCTACAGCTCCAATTTCACCCCTAGCCTGGGAACTTCCAGACATCACAGGTAGGGCCCTTAAAAAAAAAGTCTTTTTTGATGAATGCTTGATCCTCTCCACCCCTCCCCTCCACAATCGTTTGCTATTACTACCAGTGCTGCAATGAGTAACAGTGCACATCAGCCACTTCACATGTTGCTGGTATAAAGGATAAACTCCCAGAAGTAGCAGTGGCAGGTTAAAGGATAAATGCATTTGTAATTTTGATACAACTGCCAAATTGCCTTTTATAGAGACCTGTCAGTTTATACGATATGCATAAAAGCTATGCCAACAGAACATGTTGTAAAATGTTTGGATTTTTGCCTGTCTGATAGGAGAAAATTGGTATCTGAGTGTGGTTTTAAAGTTTTAGTAACATTTATTATGAATGAAGATGAAGTATTTTATATGTATTATTGCTTTTTATAATAGATTCTTTTCCCTTATATTTCTTAAGTGGTTTTTTGTGTATATGAAAGCTATTGATTTCTATATAATAGTTTCATAAAGTAGAGGTTATTTCAGCTCAGTATCTTAGGGATGCTTGCCATGTACCCCCATATTAGGTCTTGTACTCATATATTGAATCTTGTTCTCAAATGCAATTGTTGTTAACAGATTGCTTTGTATCTAGCCATAATTACATACACAAAAGACACTGCTATTAACCATCTCAAGAGATGTCCAAGGAAGGTAACATTTCTGGCTTCTAGAAGAATAACATTCTGTAGTGTGCTCTCTTTTCCATCCTGTACATTTATAATCTAACATCATCTAGGACAGGCCCTCATCCTTTCTGTGGAGAGCAGAGCTCATCACCCAGGTATAGAAAAGTGACCTCAGCACTACTCTCATGTTATCAGAAAGCTGCAAAAATAAGGCAGTAATGTCTATAATGGAGGCATCCATACAGGTTTTAGCAAAACCCTGCAAAGGAAGAGTGATGCATTATAATCGCTCT
The DNA here is from genome assembly GCF_016906955.1 of Phacochoerus africanus. Lineage (NCBI taxonomy): Eukaryota > Metazoa > Chordata > Mammalia > Artiodactyla > Suidae > Phacochoerus > Phacochoerus africanus. The sequence continues at coordinate 38,171,945 of NC_062559.1, forward strand.
AGGAAGCAAATTAATTCTGAAAGATTCTGAAAGAAAGGATTGCTATTCACTTTTCATCTTCATGGAGAACCCTCATGTGTTTGGGAAGATTTTATGAAGGATCTGAATAATAAGCTTTTCAAACACAGATGAGGACAAAAATCACAGCTTTGAGGATGGGAGAAAAATCACACGGTTTTTTTCTTCCACCTTAATTTATTTTAAAATTCAATTATTTCTTAATATCAATAAGATTCATGGATATTTGCTTTATTCTATGAATTATAATACAGTGCTACTGTTTTTTATTTCTTGTGCAAACTGTTTCATCTTTGGTCATTGAGAGTTCTTTCTGGTTGGCCTCTATGTCTTTTTAATATGCTGCCATTGGTTTCTGAATACTGCCTTACTTTTTTGGCATCACAAGATGCTCCAGACATACCTTTTATTTTTCTTGCCCCAGCCCTGAAGTTAGCCACTTTTTCAAAAAAAGAACTTAAAGTAAAATCTTATGATATAAATATTAAACAGTTTTAAAAACATAAAATTTAATTTTCATTAAAACTTTAATTTTTTTAATTAAAAAATGACAAGATGACACAATTTTTTCCATTAGAATTTGGCTGCCACTTGAATTTGAATTACACTTCTCCTTTCAGTCTGAGGTTGATAGCATTTATCAGATGAGCACAATATTATATCATGGAGCAGTGGAAGGGTGTTATATTCAAGGCAAGCAAAATAAAATTCACAGTATAAAGATTAAGAACATACATCCTAGTGTCAGATTGGCTAGGCTCAATTTTTGTTTTTGTTTTTTTTGTTTTGTTTTGGTTTGGTTTGGTTTGTTTTTAGGGCTGCACCTGTGACATATGGAAGTTCCCAGGCTAGAGGCTGAATCAGAGCTACCTACCCATAGCCACAGCAACTCAGGATCTGAGATATATCTGTGACCTAAACTACAGCTCGTTGCAATGCTGGATCCTTAATTTACTGAGAGAAGCCAGGGATCAAACCCACATCCTCATGGATACTAGTTGGGTTTGTAACCCACTGAGCCACAGCGGGAACTCCCTGGGCTCAAATTTTAGTTCAACCATTTACTAGCCATATGACATTAGAGTAGTTGCTTCTGTGTGTCTCAGTTTTTCATGTGTAAAAATGAAGTTAATAATAGTACTTGAAGTGTTTAGAAGAGTTCTGGGCACATAATAACATAAAAGTTTTTTTACCACCAGTTTACAGTGCTCTTTAAATCTTACAAATGATTTTCAATTATATTAGCTCATTTTTATCACCAATAGCATCCGGTGTACTACTATTTCAAACTTTCAGATAAGGAAGCTGAGCTTTTGAAAAATTAAGTGATTTTTCAGGATCACACTGCTTGAAAGTGACCAAGACAACTGAAACTCTAATCATTCAGCAGCAAACTCTAGGTAGGAATGTAAGCATCAACCGTGGAAAGTAGAACATTAAAAACTTATAATAAGACATGGATTTCCTTCTGTGGCACAGTGGGTTGACATCTGGCTTGTCTCTCTGGAGGCACAGGTTTGATCCCAGGCCTGGTGCCGTGGGTTAAGAATCCAGCGTTGCTGCAGCTGTGGTGTAGGTTGCAACTTGCAGCTCTGGCTTGGATTTGATCCCTAGCCCAGGAACTTCCATATGGTGTGGGTGTGTCCAAAAAAGAAAAAAAAAAAACCAAAAAACTAATAGGACAAAATTCCAAATTAACAAATTACCTGAGAATGCATAGTCCTAAAGTCAGAACTTCAGTGAGGTTTTTTTACCTGAATCTATCTGGATTTCTTAACCTGGTCTGGGACAAAAGCTTTAAAAAGGATTAAAAACAAATCCTGATATATTTATGCAAAATTGTGTATTTGTGATTTTTTTTTTTCTGGGAAAAGTGTTCACATGTTTTGTCAATTCTCTAAGGAGTTTGTAAACCCCAAAAGGTTAAGAACTTTGGCTGGATTTCCTGAATTCTCTGACAAGCCACATACATAGAGCGGTTATTCTGGTTTTGTATGTTTATTTGAAGAGCCATATTGAGGCAATTCTCATCTTGATGGGAAGATAGCTAAATATTTTCTTATATGTTTTTAAACTTTTTATCATGGTAATTTTCAAACATTCGCAAAACTGCAACTCCTACATATCCATCACTCAGTTTCAAAAATGTTCAACGTAGAGCCAATTTTGTTTTATCAATAACGCTCAAACACAAATGTCCCCCCTTGATTATTTTAACAAAACCTCACTGATTTCCTTAATCTGAAGATAATCTAGATTGTCATGTAACTAAATCTCAATATAATCCCAATGTACCATAGAGAACCAATCGTAAAGTCCTATTACTCATTCAATTATTTATTGATTCAACAAAGTTTTATCATGTACTTAACACTGTATATTGCAAGGCACTAGAGGAGAAAAAAGTATAAGGAAGATTTTCAATAACCTTAAGAAGTAAAATATCACATCATGTGTTACATTTTGAAATTCTAAGATTTGGGCCTTCAGATGCCTCAAAAATAGCTCAAATCCAAAAGTTAGAATTCATCCTTGATTTCTTACCTCCTCCCTATTAAAGCTGTTAAGTCCAATCAGCTGTATTTCCAAAATATGTATGTCTCTTCATCTCAGTTGGTGCTATCTTAGCCCTAGCCATTGCTGGCTTTCTGCCTGCACTCTGAAGACTCTTTCAACTGGTTTTCATATTTTTGCTCTTGTCTCTCCATATTTCATTGCCTTTGCTCAGAGAGATATGAACAGAAACACTGAAAACAACATGAATGCCCCTTAGCCAAAGAATGGATAACTTTTGGTATTTTAATATAAGAGAATAGTTCAATCCCTGGCCCCAGAACTTCCCCATGCCATGGGCGTGGCAAAAAACAAAAACAAAAACAAAAACACTGAATAAGAACTCTATACATCAGTGTGAATAAATCTCAAAAAAGTATAATAGATGGGAAAAAGACCAAACTGAAGAATATATTCAGAATGGTACCATTCATATGAAGTTCAAAAACACACAATGTCAATTATACCTTAACAAAAAATGCAAGGCAATGTTATACATATTGTTTATGGATATGTATGAGTGGTCGTGAGGGGAGGCGGATAAAACACGAAGACATGTATGAGATTTATAAACATAAGATTTGGGACATGAACTACCTTTAAAGAGGGAGGGGAACAGGACCGAGAAGGGTACCATGGAAATTTCAACTGAATTTAATTTCTTGAGGGATTCATTTTCTTGTTATTCACACATTCTTGGATATCAGAAATATTTTATGATTATTGCCTTTGGAATGGATTAGCAATGCGATCCTGCTGTGTAGTACTGGGAACTATGTCTAGTCACTTATGATGGAGTCTGATCATGTGCAAAAGGAGAATGTGTACACGTATGTATAACTGGGTCACCATGCTGTACAGTAGAAAAAAAATTGTATTGGGGAAATAGCTATTAAAAAATGATAATAAAAAAACATAAAAATCAAATCAAGGCCACAGAATTCTCCAATAATTTCTCATTGTTCTTTAAAAGAAATCCAAAGCTCTTACCAAGGTACAGCAATGGGTCCTATATGATCTGACCCTACTGCCTCCTCTCTTCTCCTCTCCCTATCAGTCGCCATGTTCTGACCTCATTGAAAGTGTTTCTGTTTCTTGAAGAAATCAAGTTTGTTCCATCCTTGGGACCTTCGCACTAGCTCTTGCCTCTACTCTTAGGACACTCTCCCATATATTCATCAATTGGGATTCTCATTATTCAGGTCTCGGCCCAAGCAAGCCCTGGGTTGACTATTGAATTAAAATGGCCCTCACTTACTCTGTTGGGTTTTTTTCTACATATCACCCTTTTATTCCCTCAACAGCACTTATTACCCTTGAAGGTCTGTTTTTTTGTGTATTTATTGACCGACTTCTACTGGGATGTAAGTAGAACATTCCTACTTGTCTGTCTGTCCTACTGTTACATCCCTTGCAATTACAACAGAGCTTCATGCACAGGAAGCACTCGATAAATATTTGTTGAATGAGCCAATTTATTCTTATTCTGAATAACCAGAAAAATCTCCACCAGCTTCTGTTTGTAAAGGAATAGAGCCTAGAAACTAAACTACCTTTTTTTTGCTTGTTTCTTTTCCAGCTGTTATGGGTTTTCTTTACCACAATTTGCATCAAAGAATAATAAATCAAAGTTTGTTTTTTGATGATAGACACTGATATCAGCTCCTTTTCATTGTCCCTAATGTGAACTATAAAATTTGATAATGTAATAAGTCTCTCTGTACTTCAATGTACTGTCATGTATCTCCTGCTGAGCCATATTGCTTTATCTTCTATTTTCTCGGCAATGCTAAATCCAGAAACATGTTTTAAACGACCACTTCCTTCCTAGATGATAAAAGTAATCTCAAGGGCATTTTGTCACATTTCTATTTGTCATAAATAGAACTAGGAATTAATACTGATATTACAGAATGTTCTTAAAGCATGCAATCCTTAGTGAATTCAACTTTGGCCTTTTATAGACAATGGAGATTCTTTCGTCAGGAGTGTCCCCTTGATTAGGACCGATTTCTCTAAGGAGCAGCTCTGATCTGCAGAGGCTGCCCTGAGAAAACACAGTCTCGGGATGCATAGCTCCCTCAATTTATTTTCCTCTGGAAGTGACTTCAAGTTTTCATTTTTCTAATAAAGGTATTTCTTTCACATTTGAATCTATGCTGCACTTTTCTTGACTTCATCCCCTTGATTCATATAGCAATTCAAAAAATCTTCCAAAGCCTGATAGGTTTAATCTTTGGGTAAAAGATAAACATATATGCTTTTCCCATTTCTGGCTAGGTCTAGCTCTTTAGCTAAGAAACAGCATATGTCTTACATTAGAGAATCTTATCAGACTCAGAAGATGTACTCCCATTTCCTGTTCATACCACGCATATACATGCTGTGGAGCGAAATTATAATCATAGCTGCAATGCTATTTTTACAACGCAGTTACAGTTTGAGCTCCTGGCTCCAGTTTAGAACCATGACCATATTGCCACTTTCTCCCCACAGGTGCTATTTTATAGTTTTGTGTGGCCGAACTAAGAAACATCCTTCCGGAAACCAATAAACCTTGCTACCTTGATGGGAAATTTATTTGGTAAATGAGATGTACAAAAAGTTTCTTTGAAAACTCAATAAAGACTCTGAAGTCTAAGTTGCATTCATTTTTTTAACAGAGGAGGGTGAGGGACAAGTCAATCTGACAAGCTAATGAGGAAACAACAACCTTATTTTAGAATTATACAACAACCTCGATGCATCCTTAAAACCAAGTAAAAGCAGAGATTTTTGCATTTATATTACCTATTTAATCTGGGGGGGAAAAAGTGCCTTGCAAAATGGCATTTGCTTACTTATTGTTGGTGGGGGTTGTTATTGGCCAGTTTTTGTTGGCTTGCTTGAAATAATCTGACTTGCTGCTTATAACTACTAAATTAGCTAGATAGTTCTGTGCTGTACAGGTTCAACCATAACCTGTTACTGGTTTTCATATGTAAAAGGTTTTTTTTTTTTTTGGCCACAACCTCGGCATGTGGAAGTTCCTGGGCCAGGGATCAAACCCTCGTCACAGCAACGACTGGAGCAACTGCAGGGACAATGCCACATCCTCAACCCACTACCCCACAAGGAAATCCAAGTTTGGGGATAAATAATGTCAGAAAGGTCCTCCTCCTGGTTTCATAATTCAATTTAGAGACAGAGTGCTCCAAAGGGAGAGAGAGGAGAGTGAATGAAATTAGACCTAGGAGGCAGACCTTCCATTTGACAGAAATGTTTATCACTTGGAGTAGAAACGTGCATCGATAAAAGGATGGGTCAGCAAGCCAGAATAAAGCCCTTACAACTGTTTCACTGGAGAAGAGTTACTGAAGTAGTTCTTCATATGCTACAACTCTAACGTTCCTCTTCAGAGCCCTAATTTTGGCATCAAGACATTGGATCATTTGGGTTCAAACATCTGTTGTTTCTGGATGGCTTTAAAATTCCATTGCAAGCTCAAAAATGCTCAAATTGCAAAGCATGTCCTTATGAGAAGTATCTACTTGGTGTATACTTGCCCTTCTCTCTCACGAATCTTCCACGAACACTTCATTTGGACCTACAATTTCTGCTCTGTTTCTCTATGTGTAGCAGTAACATGAAGTGTTTCTTTTACTCAGATCCCAGTTTCGAAGATTCAGTTTTGGACATGGAATGCCTTTCCCTGCTAAGTTTATTCTTTATGTGTTTGGAATGCACTGGAATGTATGTTAATACTTTTCAAAGTCAGGACCTGCTGTTTTTTCCCTCTTGTACTTGCCATTGCCTGACTACTCCATACCAATTTGTTAGAACTTTGCAAGTTCTAGCAAGATTTTTTGGAGAAAGATAATTGCAATCAGACAACCCTTAAAGGGCAAATGTAGTACAAACTTCTTTTTCTGAGAAATAGTTGCATTATAGCTTTTTTTGTTTAACGATTCCATGAAGCGTCCCAACTAAGAGATATGATTCCAAGTGGAAAATGAATTAGCAGAATAAATGTTCTCATATGGAAAAAATAGACTTCTTGATGAACATGTATTAAAGAGGGTCAAGTTCTTGTGATTCTCTCACCAAGCCACTCAACTCCCCAGCTCTGCCTTTTTCCAAAACTTTGGAATATGTTTTAAAGTCAAAATGGATATTTATGAAAAGTAGAATCTTTGGTGTGGGAGACCGCTTCATTGCCAATTAGACTAAGATTTAAAATCATTTGAAAAATGTTGGGAGTTTAGGCAACACTTCAAAAATTAATCTTGGCATTGATTTCCTACACCCAGTCATGTATCTAAAGAAAACAATGTAAGAGATATTTTCTTTTGTATACAAACGTTGTGTTTTCTCTCTCAACCTGATAATGATTATAAATTAATACAGCGTGTACTACCCTAAGAACTACAGTGTATTAAGTAAATGATTTATAGCAAAACAAAATAAACCAAGGAAAGGTCTTGGCCTCTAAGGGCTCTCCAGTGTTGGTGGTTAATTCTTAAATTCTCAGCATCTCTTCTTCTCTGATGGTAGCAGCTGCCCCTCCAATATCAAGGATTGACTGTCATGTGGGTCATTAACTCTAATCTTTCCTTGGCCCTTCTGACTTCTTTATCTCTAGATGCACAGAACAAGTTTTAAACCCACCCTGGCCATTGACTTTCTGGACTTTTACCCCCTCGGTCTTAGCTCTGCTTTTCCACAAAAGTAATTGTGATGTTTGGAAGGCTGCCCATCTCAGAGTAGTTCTGTGGTTTCCTCTTTCCTCCAAGCTCTTTTTTTTTTTTTTTTAAAGCATCCACACAAATTAGAGATTTATTTTCTCTCTCTCTCTCTCTCTCTTTTTTTTTTTTTTGTTTGTTTGTTTGTCATTTGTCCTCTTAGGGCCGCACCTGCAGCACGTGGAGGTTCCCTGGCTAGGGGTCTAATCAGAGCTGTTGCTGCTGGCCTATACCACAGCCACAGCAATGCCAGATCCGAGACGCGTCTGTGACCTACACCATAGCTCACAGCTATGCCGGATCTTTAACCCACTGAGCGAGGCCAGGGATAGAACCCACAACCTCATGGTTCCTAGTCAGATTCGTTTCCATTGCTCCACAAGGGGAACTCCCAAGATTTTCTCTTTTAAAGAAATCATGACTGCTCCTTATCTGTTGGACTGAGAGGGTAATGTTAGGTTGCATTCTTCCCTTTATTTTTACGTTTGTGAATATTTTAAAAATCTTTACTACTGGATTCCAAGTTGTATGCTGGGCTGTTTTCATCTGTCTTCTGCAAGGATGGCCCAATGCTTGTCGCTGAGAGAAGAAGGGTTGACATGAGGCGCACCTGTATTGGAGAGCTGGCTCTGCCAAGTACTGGCAAGACACATTGGGTTATTGTTTAACCACTACAATCTTTAATTAAATAAGATAGTGTATGTAAACCACACAGTATGTGTTTTGTAGAGTCATTACTCAAAATGTTAGCTATTGGACGTGTGCAGATATGTGTTGAATCAAAGGAAGGTTGAATGCCACTGCTGCTTGGATAATCTTTCAATTTCCACAATTTCTAGAGCATGAAGAGGGTCTCAACAGAAGAACCCATGCAAATCTCTGATGCATATTATTTATATTAAGAGCACATGTTTTTTTCCAACTAGTTGACAAAATCTAAGTAGCAGTCATTTTTAAACACAGCTTCTAAAATTAATCATTGCCATTTTTAAATCCCAGTGACAAAATGCAAGGACAGCCCCAGCCCAGGCAGAGTCTGTGAGTCTGGGATGTGCTCAGCAGCTGGGCAGTGACCTGGTGGCTGGAGTCATGGACACCCTGCTTGGTCTTTCAATCTAGGCCTGGCAAGGTTCTCTGGCAATAAAATTTTCTAAATCGTGGACTCCTTGGAGAATGTGAGAAAAAAAGAAAAGGTTATGTATAGACAAACATATGTGGTAGAAGAGAGAGTTTGATAGAGAAAGGGGGGAGAGAAAGAGAGAGGAATAGAAAGGGAGAGAAATAAAAGTTGGGAACTAAGAGAAAGAAAAGAAGGAAGAGAGAATTCAAGAAGCCAGAGTGTGACTAAGAACCAGAGAGGCAGTGAGATGCTAGGCTTTGGATTCAAAGAGTCTTGGTTATAAATCTCCATTTTTATCAAGCTGTGTGATTCTGGGCAAGTTGCTTAACTTCTCTAAGTCTGGGTTTCCTTATCTATAAAAAGAATACATGCCTCAGAGGGGTTTTGTGAGGATCAAAAGAGATAATGCATTTAAAAGCACGTAGCCCTGTAAATGGACTCTTTTATAACTTTCATACTTCATAACACATTCTGGACCCTTCCCCATATATGGTATTTGTGTTTACTTGTTTACTTAGGTATTTGTTTTATTAGAAAAGGGCATCACTGGAACTAATGCATATCATCCCAAGTCAATATGGAGAGATTCCTCACTTTTTTTTTTTTGTCTTTTTGTCTTTTAGGACCACACCCACGGTACATGGAGGTTCCCAGGCCAGGGGTCCATTTGGAGCTGTAGCTGTCGGCCTATGCCAGAGCCACAGCAATGAGGGATCTGAGCCATCTCTGCAACCTACACCACAGCTCACGGTAATACCAGATCCTTAACCCACTGATTCAGGCTGGGGATCGAACCCGCGTCCTCATGGATGCTAGTCGGGTTCGTTAACGACTGAGCCACGATGTAAACTCCAATCTGGAGAGATTCTTATTGCTGTTTTGGTAGGGACAACTGCAGATAACTGATGCTAGGGGGCTTTTTTTTTCTCTTCTAAAGGTGCCAATTGGGAGTTCCCATGGTAATAAACCCAACTAGCATCCATGAGGATGCAGGTTTGATCCCTGACCTTGCTCAGTGGGTTAAGGATCTGGCATTGCCGTGAGCTGTGGTGTAGTTCGTAGACATGGCTTGGATCCTGCGTTGCTGTAGCTGTGGTGTAGGCCTGCAGCTATAGCCCCAATTGGACCCCTCACTTGGGAACTTCCATATGCTGCAGGTGTGGCCCTAAAAAAAAAAAAAAAAAAAGTAGGGGGCAGGTGTTGGCTGTACCATTTTAAGAAATACTGATTTAATGTTTCAAATGCCTTAGTGGAGTCACAAGCTATCCATTTACTCTTTCTTTCATTTGACCGGAGTTCACTAGGGTCAGGCCAAGTGCCAAGACAGGTGGGCCTTGGAGTAGAATGGGTGGAGGTGGGCACACAGTGCGGAACTAGAGGCCCTGCCCTGAGTCCAAGGATTGTCCTCCTTGCTCTACCCCTCTGACGGGCAGGAGGAAATTTTTCCTCTTGTACTAGAGTGTCATGCCAGGGCTTCCCAAGTTGTTACAGAGTCAGATGGGGCAGGAGATAGAAAGGCAGCCCCAAAGAAGCCTCTGGGCTGCATCTCTGCTTCTTCTGTCCCATTTTCACATTGTTCTATTTGGACTCTGACTCACGCTGGGCTGAGTGCCTTATACTTCAGTTCTCACATCTGTAAAATGGAATGATGGAGATTATTAACTCCTTTCCTTCAGAGACTGTTACAACTTGTAAAAATTAATAAGTTATACTAGGAAAGCACTTCACAATTGAAAAGGAGAGAAGGAGGTCAAGGTATAGTTTACCTATTCATTGGATTTAGTAATTTCCTTGCAGATTATGTTCTTCAAAATGGGCATGGATATTTTCAATTTAATAGCTCAACCCAAATATATTTATTGAACACTTATTACAAAAAAGGTAGAAAAGGGAGTTCCCGTTGTGACTCAGCGGTAGTGAACTCAACTAGCATCCATGAGGACAAAGGTTTGATCCCTGGCCTCACTCAGTGAGTTGGATATCCGGCATTGCAATGAGCTATGGTGTAGGTTGCAGACTCGCTTGGATCCTGCGTTGCTGTGGCTGTGGCATAGGCCGGAAGCTGTGGCTTTGATTTGACCCCTAGCCTGGGAACCTCCATATGCCACAAGTGTGGCCCTAAAAAAAAAAAGGTAGAAAAAAATTAAGACTCTACCTTTGCCCCTCAATTGGTAAATTGAACTACTTTCCCATACTACTCCCAAAGGGACCTGTTTGTCTAAATGCATGTAAAAATAAACATTTGTATCACTAATTGGCTCTTTATCTATCCTCCCATGTGCAACCCAGGACGAGGTCAGAAAGAAATTTGATACTTAGCATCCGATGATTTCAGTCTATTAAAGGGTTCTGAAAACAAGGTATATCTAACAGAAAAGGGATCCTCATTTATGCTACTTGCTAGATAATCAGTAGAGTGAAATAGGAGAGGGAGAAAGGAATGTGTATTGAGGGCTGTCTGTCATCACTTGGAGAGCTACTGTCATCAGCAAGCGCTCAGTCATTTCTCACATTCTTCTGTCTCCTTTGCTATAGGCTTACTCAAGCCTTTGCTGCAATCTGAAGCCTATCCTATTGTTTAAAGATTGAAATCGGTATATGATAAATAAACATGGGGCATCATGTTTACTTTCAGCCTCGGTCTCTAATAAGAGTTCTAGCTGTTTAAACTAAAGAGAGCCTCCAATCTGATTTCAAGTATACTCCAACATTTCACTAACGTACTCCAAATTTCCATGAGGTTACAGACCTATTTTCTTCTGGGCAGATAAAGCTGGGATTGCATCATCAGAAGCAGCTCAACCAATCATTATGTATAAACCTCAGTCCATTTATATAATGGAACCCTTCTGGTAGTAATGACACAAAAGATGCAAATAAGGAAGATCACAAGCCTGTTGAAATCCCAAATCATCTGTGGCAACAGAGCCACAGAACCTCTGTCTTCTTGGAAGTAAAATAGTAGGTCTAATGGTAACCAAATGCTCTCCTTTAGGACAGTATTTCAAGAAGGTAGAGTGTACATGTATTATACAAATACATACAGGAGTTCCCATTGTGGCTCAGTGGTTAATGAACCCAACTAGAAACCATGAGGATTTGGGTTAGATCCCTGGCCTTGCTCAGTGGGTTAAGGATCTGGCATTGCTGTGAACTGTGGTGTCGGTTGCAGACGCGGCTCAGATCCTGCAAGTGGACCCCTAGCCTGGGAACCTCCATATGCTGCAGGTGCAGCCCTACAAAGATAAAAGCCAAAAAAAAAAAATACAGTCTTTTTAAGAGATAATTATACATATTACGCTGGGAAGCTGAAACACAAAAAGATTGAATACTGTCTAGAAGATCATGCCACAAATCTCAGGAAAAACAGTTAGTGTCCAGGCCTGGGATCCTTCATCCAGGCCACGAGATAGCACAGCCCATGTGAAAAAAGGATTGGCTAGTTTTCCAGCATAACATGGTATTTTGTTTCACCAGAGTAGACTGCTGGGAAATCTCTGGAGGCCCTGGCAGCTGCATCTTGTCTTTAATATGAAGCCTGCAGGGAAGAGAAAGACAGGCTCATAATTCACAAGAGGCACAGCCATAAGAAAGCCATTCTGAGCAACTGAATCAGACACAGAGGGGGAGCTGCTATTCCAGTCCTAAGTCAAGAATGCTTTTTGTCTTCCCTTCTCTCCTTATCGGCTGTGTCCTCATGAAAAGATCATTTATGGATGGTGGTATGAGTGCATCAGAACTAGCTTCTGTTCTTTCCTTTTCACCCCCCATTGCTACTGTCCTGTAAAACAGCCCCTTTGTTAAAGACTGAAGCAGCAGATGCAGCTCAGATATTGTCATAAATAATTTGGAGAAAAAGCATTTTATCTTGAATTGGTCTAACACCTTTTTTGTGTTGGAAGTAGTTTTACAGCTGATCCAAATATTCTAGAAAGTTGAGAGATCCATAGCAAAGTGATATTTTACATGCATCTCTTTAAAGTAATGTAAGGTATGGGAGGAATTCATACTGTCAGTTAGATAATACATAGAATAAATAGACACAAAAATGGCATCATGGGTTGGAGTGAATCAGGGAGGGCTTGTGGAAGAGGCAGGACTAATAGAAAGTGCCGGTTGAAGTACAAGTGAAGGCGTGGTGCTAGGCGTGGACTTAGTGGGATAAAAAATAAGAAGACTTGTTTATTATACCAAATTAGAAGTAGAAAGAAAAGGTATTCAGGTTTTATAGAAACTAAAAATGAACTTAATATCTTTTATTTCTTACTTTTTTTCCTTTTTTTGCTTTTTTAGGGCTGCATGCGCGGTATATGGAAGTTCCCTGGCTAGGGGTCAAATTGGAGCTACAGCTGCTGGCTTAGGCCACAGCCACAGCAACACAGGATCTGAGCTGTATCTGTGACCTACATCACGGCTCTAGGCAACACCAGATCGCTGACCCCCTGAGTGAGGCCAGGGATTGAATCCACATCCTCATGGATACTGGTCAGATTCATTTCTGCTGTGCTACAATGGAACTCCCTTTTATTTCTTAATTTTTTGGCCAGAATTATGGCACATGGAAGTTTCTGGGCCAGGGATCTAACCTGAACCACAGCAGCAACCTGAACCATAGCAGTGACAACGTTGGATCCTTAACCTGCTAGGCCACCAGGGAACTCCAATATTTTAGACTGTTTTGCTCTCCATGGTCATATCTGTGAAAAATGTTTTAGATACAGATAACAAAAAAATGAAAATCATCTGAAATCCCACCAGTCAGAGAATAATGACGGTGAACATTCTGGTGCATTTTCTTTCATAAACTTTCTTTGCAAATGTATTAGCTTACTTTAGATTTGCCATAGGCAGATTCTGATACAAGGATTCAAGTGCAAGAAGTTCATTTAGGAGGTGATTCTAGAAAACACTATTAGGGGAGTGGGAATAGTAAGACAGGGAAGGAAAAGAAGCCAGAAGAAGGAGCGTGTTTTCAGATGAATCAGTTGGAGTGCAGTCATGCTGGGAAACTCAGAGTCGTCTCGCTAGGGGACCAGGAAGCTAGAATATTTATCCACTGACTCCTGTCAGTTGAGAGTTGGTGTGAGGAGCATTAGCTTCCTAAATAAGCCTCTATGGGCCAGGAAAATAATTCTAAGCGTGGAGTTGCAGGATTTGCAACCAAGAGCCCCCAGTGTGCAGTGGGGAGATGGGTACTACATAAATTTACATAGATTATGTTTTTCATGTATAAAAATACCTTTCTGTGCATCAGGTATCATAGTACATATTTTACTTGCATTAACTCACAGAATTCTCAGAGAAGTCCTGTAAGGTAGATGCTACTCTTATCCCCCGAGGCTTAGATACTGAGATTAGAGGCTGGTCAAAGAAAATATGAGAGTCATACTCCTAGATATTACGTACCTGAAGTCACAAAGAGATGATACTTTCCAAAAGATGATACTTTCCAAAAGAGGTTTAATGACAGCCTTGTTCACCCAACTCCTCTCTCCTTTTCTCCATTTTCTTTTCTTTCTTTCAACAAAGAGTTTTCCTTTGCAACTATAAAAATATCTCTTTTCAGAGACATTTACTGGATGACAAAACAAAACCTTGAGATACAAAGGCTCTATAATAGAACTGTCAATTGTTTCTGTTCAGCATCCCCTCCCCCATCTTCTCCTGGTACAACATATTATCTCATTTGGGAGACGTGATCCACCCCTTGCAGTTTTAATGGGTGGCCAAGCCAGTCTTCCGTCTATGGGGGTGAGCGTGAGACCCAGACTTGACCACCCACAGATTCCATTTACTTGGTCACAGTGATTGACTAGAAATGTGTTTTGGGGCTAGTCCCAAACCAATTAGGGTCTTTTCCTGAGACTTTATTATTATTATTTTGTCTTTTTGTCTTTTGTCTTTTTAGGGCCGCACCTACAGCATATGGAGGTTCCCAGGTTAGGGGTCCAATCGGAGCTGGAGCTGCTGGCCTATACCACAGCCACAGCAACTCAGGATCCGAGCTGTATCTGTGACCTACATACACGACAGATCACAGCAACAGTGGATCCTTAACACCCTGAGTGAGGCCAGGGATCAAACCTGTGTCCTCACTGATGCTAGTCAAATTCATTTCCTCTGAGCCATATTAGGAACTCTCCTTTCCTGGGACTTTATATCAGGTTTTGGGAAAAGGAAGTTGATGTTACTAGACTGAGATGATATTACCAGTAGTTGCTGGAACCATGCTCTACTTCTCCATAGCAAGGTAGCAGAAGCCCATCTGTAGTAGGAGAGAATATAAACAGAGCAGAGAAGTAAAGTGATATGAGAGAGACAGAGACAGAAGGAGAAACAGACAGAGAGATCTGACTGTACTGCTAAATCCCTGTAATTCCCTGAGGTCCTCTCCTCCTGCACATCCTATTGCATAAGCCAAATAAAAATAAACTGATAAATAATAATCTTACTCCTTCCTTCCATCCGTCCTCTTCCTTGCATCCTTGTTTACTTATTTGTTTGTTTGTTTATAGCTGGTTTGACTTGGGTTTCTGTTTCTTGAACCAGATTCTTGACTGATTTGGGACCAAGTGCATTCTGGCCAGGAAGTATGTTTGTGGCCCTTAAGTTATATATTGGTGTAAGAGAGCTGGAGGTGGAGAGAACCAAATTATGATAGGACAGGCATGACCTTTTTCCACCCTGCACAACTTTATTTGCCTCCATGATTCTCCATGATTCTCAGAGAGTCAATTCCAACTCTCTGAGGCATGAAGGATGCCCTTGCCTTCAGGAAATACTGAATTTCATGGCCAATGTGGAGCACGGTTTCCTATTGACTGCTGCCTTTGCCTGCAGCTAATGATGGCATTCATCAATAGAACTAACCAACTGGGACTGTCTGATCTTCCCTCCCACTCTTGAAACCCAAGGACATGGAGAACTCCGCTTTCACAGGGCATAAACTGATGGTTCTCTGAGTTCTAACCCTGGCTTAGGCAGTCTTTGGCTTGCGTGATCCTCCAAATATTCAACAGATCTAAGATCTCAATGTGCTTTTATTAATCTGGATGCTATAAGACATGCTTGAAATAACAGCTGCCATTTATCAAGCATTTACTGTATGCAGGCACTGTTCACTTGGGCTTCCTGTACACTATTGTAATGCTTGGAGAATCCTGCAAAGTAGGGACGTTCAGCCCCTTTTATGGATGAAGAAACTGAAATTCAGAAAGATTAATAGCCAACAGCCCCATCAACCCAGTTCTGTAAGACTGAAAGCTTCCTGTACCCCTCCACATACTCCACTGCCTTGGAGTAAAGGACCAATAGCCTTCCTTGCTGATAGAGTTTTAGGTTTAACTCATTCACTTTTGCGATATGCAACAAGGCTAGAAATTTAATCCTAAACTCCCAAGCACAACTTTTAGAAAAGTTCTCTGGCCCTTTGCCATTGGTGAAGTCAGTGGTCCTTAAACTGGGTTTGGAGGCTGATACTGGATGGATTTGTGTATAAATGAAGCTTAACTGAAACCAGAGCACCTAGGATCCCTTCATCTGCATAGCTCCAGGTTAGTGTGGGCTTCAAGAGATTTCGTATGTGAGTTGGGAAGGTGAAAATGAAGCAGTGGAGCAGCAGCCTGACTGGTTTTGCTCTTGGAAGGCTGGTGCAGCCCAGGTGCTGTTGCAGCTCACTCACCTTGTCTCACTGACAGACTGGATCGTGTTGGGATGGAAGACCAGTTGGGCCCGGAGCTTCTCCAACCCTTCTGACTCCTGGACCAGACACGTGTTTAGCTCCCTGATGAAGGGCACCAGCTTCTCCTGTAGATTGCCGCATCATTAAAATGGGTGGCTTAGAGGTCCTTGCTTCCCTCACATCATGGGCATCTTTCTTTTCCAAATGCTTTCTCTGAGAATTTCAGGCTTTAGCACCAGACATGGAAGCAAGAGGCTCACATAAGCTGTGTAACCAGCCCCCCTAGTTGGGTAGTATCAAATTCCTATAATAAATCCCACATTAAATATATATATTTCCTAGTGTTCTGTTTCTTTAATTGAACTCTGACTAGTTCCTTACACTGGGATAGGTGAAGAATTTAGGCTACAGTTTTAAGGGAATCATTTTCCAAATCTTCAAACCTCCTTACTCTTTCTTAAATCTGATCTGCTAAGAGTAAGCCAGTTTGCTTCTCCAGGAAGAAGATGCTAAGAGTTAAGAAAGCAAATGTCTTATTGGGGAGTAACATCCATGAAAGAAAAAAGGAGAAAGCAGGGTTGGTCAGCTAAGTTGCCAGACTATCTAAGGATCTCACAGCATCTCCGCCAGATCACCAAGGCCGCTCTGGAGCCAGGACTGCCCCTAGAAGTTTTCCTGTTGGGTGGAAATAGCTAAGCCCTTGTGCAAGAGACTGTTCATTGGCAGAGAAAGAGGCCTTCGTTGGAAGGCTGAGAAATCTCAGCTAGCCACATTTCTCCCAGCTGGGCAGCAAGTCCTTTCTTGGTGGGATATCTGAGCAGCACATTTCCATGTCTGCCACCTCATTCATCACAAATCTTATGGTGGGGCATTGCCTGGGCTGTGAAAACCTCACTTAGGAACCAAACAAGAGAATACACCAAAATATTGATTTGGAGGCCTCATCAATCCATTCGTATCATGAAGGAGGGATGGCCCTAGATCAGTATTTCTCAACCTTCTTTTCGTTACTGCTCATCCCCCCACCCCTTGGAGCCTTTTTAGACATGTTTTTCCTAATTGTCCCCCTACCATGAAAACCCAACGTTACAGGCATACTTTATATGTATCTGTGTACTATGTGTATATCTGCGCTTTGTACATAAAAAGAGTAAGACCTTTTTTTTTCCCATCCCCCAAGAACAAATTTTCCCTCTCCTGGGGACAACATCACCCCAGTGCAGAATGTATGTTCTGGGTTAAGAGAGACTTAAGGGATATCACAACCAGCTGCAATATGTGGCCCAGGATTGAATCCTAGGTTGAATAAAAACCAGCCCATAAAGAGTATTTGGGAGACACGTGAGAAATTTTAATACGGACTGGCTATTTTTTTTTAGGTGAAATGCTGCTGTTTTGGTGGTGTAGGAAAATATTCTTATTTTTTATAGATGCATATAGAAGTAAAAACCAAGAAAGAAATATTGGTTTAATGAAGACACCTTTGCTTATTATTCATCAAGTTTCCTCACATGCATGGGGGCTTCCCTTCTTTGCCTATCTTATTGATATTTCTGTTACAAGTGAAGTTTGGCATTAGAAGTAGGATAATTAGCCTTGTGGGTAAGCCCTGGAATAGGAACAGCTGAACAGTAAAAGTTAGTGGTGCTGATTCCCTTAAAGTTAACTGGAATATCTTGCAAGACAGGCAAATTTTTTGAGAAACATTGGATGAAACTGGTTTAGAAAATTTTTACATGGTCTCTTTAATATTTGGGATAGTTTATTCTTCGGGATGTTAAAACCTATCTTATCAAATGGTGTCATGAAATATTTATCCCAATTACATTCTATCATCATCTCATCCTGTGATGAAAAATTTCAGATGACAACTTAAAATATGTGAGTAGTTACACAGTTCTAAAAAATTCTTTTAGGGGTTATGTAAGCAATATATTTAAAGATTCCTGGGCTAAGAAAATACATTTCAAGGAAAAGAGGCCCTCTCTTTTGCATCTCTTTAGTCTCTTTCCTTTCTAGGAGCCAGTGACTAATTATAGACAAGACACCTGATTAGAATTCCAGACAAAATGGCAGCCCTTTGCTTTTGTGGATGAGAACCAAGTTTATTTCAATAATGTTTTCCTTTCCTTTTTCTCAGTGGTAGATTCCACTGTCACACAGCCACAAGCACATCAGTAGGACTCAAGAATCTTATATAATACTGCAACTGGCTCCTGCAAATTTTTTCCTCAAATACAAACCCCACTCCTCAGTTTTCAGAGACTCCCCCCTCCCTTGTTTGTTGGTGGGTGAGTGAGAAGTTATTCCAAATGACAAAGAGATCACTTTGGTTATTTTCAACCAGTGTGAGATTGAAAAGTCAAATGTGAGAGGCTGCATGTTTTTCAGACAGGATGAATCACTGGCATGTTGCTTTGTGAAGAGTGTCTAAATCATTTCTCATAGCATGCTTTTAAACAAAAGCCCTCCCATAATGCTGAAGCATCTGGCATGATATATGTTCCTCCAGATTTCTCGAGAGTCTGAGCTTCCCAAGGCCTGTTGTGCCCCACCTTTCAGGGTTTTTTCCTCCTTAATTTTCTGGCATGTCGCCCTGTCAGGTCCTGCATATCACTCTCATTACCGCTAACTTCGGTGCTCTAGTTTGGCTTAAGTTTGGAAAATTTCAAAGAGGAATGTTCTACCAGTTTTCAGGCCAGAAGTAAAATTCTAACAAGATCTGTTTGTTGCTCACAGTAAGAGTCTGCAGCTCTCGGAAAATGATTACAATCAGCTGTTAGGATTCAGATGGGCTACGCCCCTCAGATCTCAGGCCTTCACCTCTCAACTCCAGGCCTATATTTTTGACTATTTGCTGAATACATTCTTTTTGAAAACCCCACCATGATGTCAAACTCAAGATGTCTATGATAGAACTGCTATTCTTTCCCTTCAATACTTCCTGCATGATTGCTCTGCTAGATTAGGTTTCCTGTAGTGCTATATAGGATTCTGTCACACCCTCTAGCCTAAAAGGTTCCAGTGGATCACCAGTGTCCACAAGACAAAATGCAAATTCTTTTCCTCATATTCAAGGTCCTGATACTTCAGTTGGACTGGTTCATTTAATATTGCCCAAGCAAGCCTTTGACTTAAGTCTGTCAGGGTTTTGACCAAATAGTCTCACATTCTGGAATGTTCTGTCTGCTTTTTTCTATTTGTTTTTCCTATAAATATTCACGTTGCTATTCAAATTTGACCCAGATATGGCATTCCCCTCATTTCCTTAAAGTCTCTGTTCAAAAGTCACCATACAAATAAGGCTTTTCTTTAACACTCATATTAATGCTACAGCAAGTCACCCCCAGCTACCCCCCAATACACTTCCTATCCCCATTCTCTGTTTTATTTTTCTCTGTAGCACTTATCACCTTATTTATTCATGCATTGTCCATCTGTCTCCATGGGGGCAAGGATTTTTGCTAGTTTTGTTCACTGGCAGAGACTCAGCAAGTAGGAAAGAGTCTGGCACATAACAGGCACATGATAAATATTTATAGATTAAAAAAATGAATGAATAAAGTCTGAAAACACTTAGAAAGTGTCTGACACTCTCCTGGGTTCTGGAGAGGTGGATATCAACTAAATGAGGTTCTTTTAAAAACCCACGATCATGTGGAGAAAAATGGGAAGTGCAAAAGTGGAAGTCTCTACCAAGTTCAAGTGGAGCATAGTGTAGGAAAGAGAAAAGAATTAATATTATTGAACTTCTGTTATGTCTCAGTTACCTTCACATGTCTAGTCTCTTTTAAGTTTCACAATAATGCAATCTGGTAGTTTTTATTAGTCAGTCCCAATTTTGCCAGTAAGAAAACTGACGATCAGGAAATTAAGTAATTTCTCCCAGGTTTTTTTTGTTTGTTTTTGTTTGTTTGTTTTTGGCTAGTAGATGGTTAAAATCAGAAGGGATTTAAAACCAGGACTTCTTATGCAAAAACCAGTATGCTTTGCACCATACCAGGTTGCCTCTCAGGTCATTAGGCGGTGAGTATATTTAGCTTAACCTGTGGAAGGCATCATGGAGTAGGTGCTATTTGAGTGATTAATGAGAAGTTCATCAAAGCAGGAAAAAATAAAATGGCAGGATGGCCACTCACTGCAGTCCACAGGCTCTTTCCGTTCTGAACTCTCATTCCCTTCTCTGACATCAATTCATTCAATAAATACTTACTAAATACATAATATGTGCCAAGCAATGTTCCATACTCTGGTGCTATAGTAGTAAGTGAAACAAAATCCCTGTTTCCATGGAGATTTCGTTCTCTAAATATTTTGTGTAATATTAGGAGAAAGCAGGACATTTCATATTTAGAGAGCTCAGATTAGCATCGTGGCTTCATCATAGTTTAGCTGAGGACTTTGGAGAGGTCATTTAAACTTTCTGAATCTCAATTTCCATATTTGGAATAGGAATAATTACCCATCTTACCAAAATATGATGTTGTGAGGCTTAAACAAGATGAAAATACCCTGAACTATGAAGCACTTGAAAATTGTTTTGTTAAGCTGAACACGTCATTGATTTTAAGAAACACCATTATTTTTTGTATCATTAAGAAAGAAAAAACTCTACCAATTATGACATGTCATTGATTGGAAGAACCATGCCCATTCCAGAGATGTCAAAATGTGGAAAAAAATTATCTTAGAATTGTTAAAGTATGGTAAAAGAAAGCTGGTATTGTCATTGTAATCCCTATGGTATGCAGCATATCATTCAGAGAGGAATGGATTTAGGAAGAGGAACTGGAGAAGATCGATGAGACAAGTGATAGAATATTTCTTAGAGATTTTCAGGAGTACTTCTGTCTTTGTACACAATTTGTTTTCTTGTGTACAAAATAACTGCAGTCTTTTTCTACAGTGTAGAATTTTGGAGTACCAATCACCTATTTTCTGTTGAACTAAGTCACCAAATGCGTCTCAGAGCACTACCTATAGACTATTACATGAGAAAGGAATGCATTTTTCGGCCTGTTATAGAAGGTGTCTCTGTTCCAAGCTCATCCTAATTCACAGAATCACACTGCACACATTGGACAGTGCTCTCTTCATGAAAGCTTGTCTATATCAGGGAAATGGCGCTTTACTAGAACAATTTTTTTTTCAGTCATATGGGTATTGCTAATTGTATAACCCAGATTTTTCTCCCTTTTCCTCATTCCCTTTTCTCTCTTTCTCTTCCTCTCCCATGTCATCACTCCCCTTTTTGCTTTGGCTCTTAGGGAACTCTAGGACAGAGCTGTACTTCTTTATAAGGTTCTAACTTCAGTTTCATCCTTTTTACCTAGCCTTCATTTTTATTTTCTCCTAAATTCTCTTTTTTTCTTTTCTTTCTTTTTTTTTTTTTTTTTTTTTTTTGCTTTTTAGGGCCACGCCCAAGGCATATGGAGGTTCCCAGGCTAGGGATCCAATCGGAGCTACAGCTGCCAGCCTACACCACAGCCACAGCAACATCAGATCCTCGCCACAACTGTGACCTATACCACAGCTCATGACAACACCGGATCCTTAACCCACTGAGCAAGGCCAGGGATCGAAACTGCAACCTCGTGGTTCCTAGTCAGTTTCTGCTGCGCCATGACGGGAACTCCTCTAATCTATTTTTCCCCCAACATTTCACTATAAAATTTTTTGAATATCTAGGAAAGATGTAAGAATGTTATCGTTAACAGCCATATACCCCACTATCTATCTGGATTCCATAATTAACCCTTTACTATACTTGCTTTATCACATGTCTGTCCATGTACCCATCCTCTTTTCATTTATTTTTTGATGTATTTCAGAGTAAATTACAAACCTCTATACACTTTACCCCTATACATTTTAGTATGCATATCTTTAACCAAGTTCAATACTTTTTTTTGTGTGTGTGTCTTTTTGCTATTTCTTTGGGCCGCTCCTGCGGCATATGGAGGTTCCCAGGCTAGGGGTCGAATTGGAGCTGTAGCTGCCAGCCTACGCCGGAGCCACAGCAACACAGGATCCGAGCCGCGTCTGCAACCTACACCATAGCTCATGGCAACGTCGGATCGTTAACCCACTGAGCAAGGGCAGGGACTGAACCCGCAACCTCATGGTTCCTAGTCGGATTCGTTAACCACTGCGCCACGACGGGAACTCCACCAAGTTCAATACTTTTATAGTTTTCCCCCTTTTTGTGTTTGTTTTTCTGGTCTGGGTTTTTTTTGGGGGGGGGGGGTTGGGTTTTTTTGGTTTTGGCTGCACCTGCAGCACGCATAAGTTCCCTGGGCTGAGAATCAAACCCATGCCACAGAAATGACAACTGCCAGATCCTTAACCTGCTAGGCCACCAGCAGGCAATGCCTCTTTTTTGATTTTTAGTGAGGTAAAGTTTACAGACAACAAAGTACACATACCTCAAGTATACCATTGAGTGATTTTTGACAATGGGTACATTTGTGTAACACAGATCTTAATCAAGATACAGAATATTCCTATCAGTCTAGCAAGTTCCTTCATGTCTCTTCTTTCATCCCCACAACCTCAGAAGCAACTACTGTCTTTTTTCTCCACTATAAAGGGTTTGCCTGTTTTATAACTTCATATAAATAGAATCACACAGTATGTACTCCTATATAAATCCTTTTTCACTCAGCATAATGTTTAAAGATTCACTCACACTATCATGTGTACCAGGATTTGTTTCTTTATACTGCTGATTAGTATTCCATTGTATGAATATACCTCAGTTTGCTTAGCATTTACAGCTTCTATGAAGGTTTTTATACAAGTCTCTTTGTGGAAATGACATTATAACTTGGCTACATACCTAGGAGTGGAATTGCTAGGTCACAGGGTAGATGCATATTTAATTTCATAAGAAAATGTCAGGCATTTTCCCAAAGTGATTATATCATCAACACTGTATGTAAGTTCAGGTTGCTCTATATTCTCCTAACATTTAGTGTTGTGTGGTTGTTTTTTTTTTCAAATGATGATTTACTTTAGCCATTTCTGCAAGTAGTAGTATCTCACTGTGGCTTTAGTTTTGTATTTCCCTGTTAATTAACGACACTGAGTATGTTTTAATCTGCTTATAGGCCATTTATGTATCTTCCTTTGTGAAGTGTCTGCTCAAGTCAATCCAAATTGAGTTGTTTGGTTTTTTAAGTTTTTGAGAAGCTTTACATATTTTAGATAATTTGTATGTTTTGCAAATATATCACTCTATGATTATTTCCTTTGTATTTCGTTAACACTGTCTTTTTATGAACAAAAGTTTAAATTTTGATATAGTCTAATTTATCAATTTTCAAAATAGTTATTGCTTTTTTGTATTCTAAGAAGCCTTTGTTTATTTCAAGTTGTGAAAATATTCTCCTCTTTTTCCAGAAGCTTTAGAGTTTTCACTTTTATATTTAGGTCTGTGATCCCTCTTGAATTAATGGTTTGTATGCCGTGCAAGGTATGGGAATCAAGGTTCGTTGTTTTTCCATTTGAGTACCCAGTTCTAGTCCCAATCTATTTTTTTTTTTGGTCTTTTTGCCTTTTCTAGGGATGCTCCTGCGGCACATGGAGGTTCCCAGGCTAGGGGTCTAATCGGAGCTGTAGCCACCTTCCTACACCAGAGCTGTAGCAATGCGGGATCCGAGCCGCGTCTGCGACCTACACCACAGCTCATGGCAACACTGGATCCTTAACCCACTGAGCAAGGCCAGGGATCAAACCTGCAACCTTATGGTTCCTAGTCAGATTTGTTAACCACTGCACCACGACAGAAACTCCCCCAATCTATTTTTTTTTAAATCTTATACTTTACACATTTTTGTAAGACCCCTCAAATATTTTTCTTTTCTTTTTTTTTTTTTTTTGGCATGGCCAGAAGTCCCAGGGCCAGGGATTTAATCTGACCCCTCAAATATTTTTCTTTTCTTTTCTTTTTTTTTTTTTTGGCATGGCCAGAAGTCCCAGGGCCAGGGATTTAATCTGAGCCACAGTAGTAATCTGAGCCAAGCAGGGAAAATGCTGAGTCCTTAACCTGCTAGACCACCAGGGAACTCCAGGACCCCTCAAATACTTTTGAAACAAGCAATACCTGAATTCTGCCTAAAGGCCAGAGGATGCCTTCATGAGTTTCCTTGCAGTGTTGTAATGGGTAATATCTTTCCAATATAAAAATGTTAAAATATAATCCCCCTTGATAAAATATAATCCACCTTGATAAAAGGTGCTCTGTGTTCATTTGACCTTGGCCTTATGTAATTCACTCTCCTGTCTCTCCAGGAGTGGTGAAAGGCTGCTGCTGTGCAACTCACTCACGCATGGTGGTTAGCTTGTTCCCACTGGGTTTGTGGCGATAAGGCAGAAAGATGCTTAGGAGGACTGTCTTTGCAGTCCAAAGTGGCCTCGATGGATTTTTACAGACCTCCAGAGCTTATTTTAGAAGAGCGAGCAGCTACAGAACTTTTTTCCTTTTTTTTCTTTCTTTCTTTCTTTTTTTTTTTTGCTTTTTAGGGCTACACTTGTGGAGGTTCCTAGGCTAAAGATCAAATTGGAACTACAGCTGCCGGTCTGTGTCACAGCAACACGGGATCTGAGCCATGTCTGTGACCTACACCACAGCTCACGGCAACGCCAGATCCCCAGCCCGCTGAGCGAGGCCGGGGATCAAACCCACATCCTCATGGATATTAGTCAGATTGTTTCTGCTGTGACACAGAACGTTTTAAAGGTATCAATCTTCGACTCTGATGAGACCTGGACACTGAAAAGCTGTGCTCTGGTTCTTTCGGTAGAACTGGCTCCCATTTCTCAGTTCTGGGTGCCAGGTGCTAAAAGGAGCCTTTTTTTTTTGTCTCCTTCTAAACTGTTTTTCCTACCTTTCCCCACTTTGTTCAGCAAAGAGAATCAGACCTTGCATGTATATGTGCGTGTATGTAGCAGCTAGTATTTTTCTATTTTTATAAAAGTAACTTTTTCTGGTTACAAAAATAATATAAGCTCATAGTTGAAAACTTTGATAGTACAAGCAATGTGCAAAGAAGACAGTATAAATCAGCTATAATCTAACACCCAGAGATAAGCCATGGTGGCTTTTTTGGTCAACTTTGATTTTGAATTTTGTCTCTGCCTCTTACCAGATTGGCACCTCTTTGACTCTCACCTCCCATCTGAGAAATGCAGATATAACCTTCTCATAGACAAGCTGTAATTGCAAATAACAGATCCTTAATAAACATGAGTTGAGCAAATGATGCTATTGAAGGGTGGAGAAAGTGAGTGAGTGGTAGGAAAAAAAATCTCAGTAACACCCCCCCCCCATTTAAAGTTCTGTCATTAAATTCCTTTAAAGTGAGCAAACCTAGAGGGACAGAACCCGGAACAGTGGTTGCTAGGAGCTAAGGGTGAGGCAGGTGTTGAATACAAAGGGGCACGAAGGAGTTCTGAGATTAGGAAACTGTTCTGTATCTTGATTGCGATGGTAACTACACAACTTTATATGATGTTTAAAACTCACAGAACTATACACTAAGAGAGTGAATTTTACCACCTACAAATTACACTTCAATAAACCTGACCTTAAAAAATATTCATTTATGGTACAACCACTATGGAAAACAGTATGGTGGTACTTCAGAAAACTAAATATAGAACTACCATATGATCCAGCAATCCCACTTTTGGGCATATATCCAGACAAAAACTTTACTTGAAAAAGACACATGTACCCATAGGTTCATTGCAGCACTAATCACAATACCCAAGACGTGGAAACAACCTAAATGTCCACCAACAGAGGAATGGATTAAGATGTGGTATATATACACAATGGAATACCATTCAGCCATAAAAAAGAGAAAATAATGCCATTTGCAGCAACATGGATGGAACCAGAGACTCTCATACTGAGTGATCTAGGTCAGAAAGAGAAAGACAAATACAATATAATATCACTTATATCTGGAATCTAATACATGGCACAAATGAACCTTTCCACAGAAAAGAAACCCATGGACTTGGAGAAAAGACTTGTGGTTGCCAAGGGGGAGGAGGAGGGAGTGGGATGGACTGGGAGTCTGGGGTTAATAGATGCAAACTATTGCATTTGGAGTGGATAAGCAATGAGGTCCTGCTGTATAGCACTGGGAACTACATCTAGTCACTTGCAATGGAGCATGGTAGAGGATAATGTGAGAAAAAGAATATATATGTATATGTATGTATGTGCGACTGGGTCAGTTTGCTGTACAGTAGAAAATTGACAGAAGACTATAAAAAACTATAATGAAAAAATTAAAAATCATTAATAAATAAAATTTAAAAATATTCCTTTAGGAGTTCCCTTGTGGCAGACCAAGTTAAGGTTCCTGCATCGTCACTGCAGTGGCATGGGTCGCTGCTGTGGCATGGATTCAATCCCTGGTTCAGGAACACAGAGGTGTCGTGGATGTGGCTAAAAAAAATATTCCTTTAAGACAAAGTCTTAAATTTCTTCATTGATTTAAATTGGTCCTTCCAGCTACTCTCAGCCTTTCCCCTCCAGTTTATCTCTTTTCTGGACACTTGAGGCTTTTTACCTTCCTGACGGTGTTCTGAATGTTTGTTTAGCTCTCGTATTAATTGTCATACTGGATTCTTTGTTCTCTGTCTCCCCACTTTGCTGCATATTTTATTTCCCTCTTTTGAATTGACACTCTGTTGAGCTAGTCTCAGCTGTGCTTAACAAACAAAATGTATGGCTGTTTCACTTGCCTTTCTCTGGTGACAGAAGAGGTCTGATCAGGGCAACTAATTAATTATAGAGCAGGAAAAGAGAAAAGCAGATCCTGAGTCCTTGTGTTAATGGTTAAACAGCCATCCTTTAAAATCTTCTAGATTGTTCCTTCTATGAACAAAGGACTTGGAACAATTTTTATAGATTGTTCCTTCTATGAACAAAGGACTTGGAACAATTTTTATGCTAAAAAATAAGTAGAACACAAGCTCACAGTGGAACTTGTTATAGCTACTTGTTGCAGCTCCTTTAAAACTGATGCAGCTATTTGAGGTATATCTGTTCATACATCCTGAAATTTCCAGAACAATCTGGATTTCAAATATTTCATAACCAGTTCTCTCTAAGACATTCATATTGTGTAGACCAGAAAATGCGTCTTAATTTTGGTTTATAAAATATAGATGCCAGACCCATAAGTTAAATTTATTAATGCTTTCTTTGTTTTTCCACTCTGCAAGTATTTTCCTGAGCATCTACTACCAAGTGCTAGACTATCTAAAAGGCTCTGGAGAAACAGAAATGAAATCATTCATGAGAAACTAATGTTCAGTTTCTCCGGAAAACAGCTGCCTATAGGAAAAGACCAGAGATAAGGCAATTCACGTACAATATAATTTACTGAGAAACTTTTAAACTTTATTGTATAAAAGTCATATAGACGTTTTCCAACAGTTGTCTTATGAAGATTTCATTGGCTATCTATTAAAAAGGCGGTATTTAAGTAATATATAATATTACATACATTTTATATAGTTTTCAATAGGAGAGATTGTGCTCTATTCCCAGGGCTTTTGCTAGCATAGCTTTGGTTAGAACGCATCCTCTGACTAGCTTGACCAGCTTGTAATTACTTCCAATCACAGCTGGTATGTCCTGACTTCTGCCAGATGCCAGGTAATTTGCCCTCACTTTTTCTATTGCTCATTCAACTCAGTGGAGTAGGCATTGTCCTTCCAGTTTATAGACTAGGTGGAGAGTGGGTTTTAGAGAGGGTGAGGGACCCGTCCAGTGCCAGCAGCCAACTGGAGGTGCAGGGGAGATCTCGTGTGTGCTGCCTGACTGAAGGCAGGGTGCTCTTCTCCAGGCCACACAGCCCTTCATTGTTGGGGTGCTTTTAACTGCCTATCAGGCATGCATTTATTTAAATCTCCGCAGCTACTGGAAAGGAAAGTGAGAAAGGGGGAAGTAATTAGGAGGCAGCTACTGCCAAGGCATCCCTTGTAATCCAGTCTTCTTGCTGCAGCCAGTGCAATTGGTTTAAGCGTTTCTCCACTCCTCAGAACGTTCTGATTTATTTAT
This sequence comes from Phacochoerus africanus, assembly GCF_016906955.1. NCBI lineage: Eukaryota > Metazoa > Chordata > Mammalia > Artiodactyla > Suidae > Phacochoerus > Phacochoerus africanus. The sequence goes on from NC_062559.1 coordinate 38,200,123, forward strand.
TATTTACTTTTAAGGTTACATTTTTTTTTTATTGAGGTAACATTGGTTCATAACATTATATGTTTCATGTGTTTTACATTATTCTTCTACTTCTGTATACACTATGGCTTGCTCATCACCAGAGATCTCCTTTCCGTCTGTCACCATACATTGGTGACATACACCATACTCCATGACCCATTTGCTCCTCCCCCTCCCCTTCCCTTATGGAAACCACTGGTCTGTTCTCTGTATCTATGTGTTTGTTTTTGTTCGTTTTCGTTTCTTCATGTATTTTGTATTTGTTGGCTTCCCATTTGTACTGGGCACAAGGTCCGTTCCTATCTTTCCAGTCACATGGAGCCATACCGTCCCCCGTCCTCCCCTGGATCTGTCCCAGCCATGCTGGCCTCTTTTTTTTCTTCCCTCTAAGTGCTGTGTCCTCTGTCCTGTCCCTGGGTCTTCCTTCCTACGGTTCCTTTTGCCTAGAAGATGGCCCATAAGCCCTTCTGGCTTTTCACCCGTGGGTTTAAGTCTGCCTCTGGTTCTCAGTGCACTGCAGCCCTTGCAGAAAGCCTGCCCTACTGCCCTCACCCCATGCACAAGCTCACGTATTCACCTGCATTGCCCCTTCTTGGAAGCCATCATCAGACTTCTGAATCACTCAGAGTATAGTGAGTGATTTACAGATAGATGTACATTTACAGATAGATGCAATCTGATTCTGTGAAAACGCCTCCTAGAGAGAGTTCTAGGGAGGCAAGGGTGCTGCAGCTTTTGTTCACCATTACCCTGGCCCTTAGCACCATGTGCAAAGAAGGCACCCAAAAATAACTCCTGGGAGAAGGAATCCCTCAGTCTTTCCCGTCATGTCCACTGGGTTAGGATCTCTTGCCCTGCACTCTCAGTAAGACCCTGAACTCTTCTTCTTGAGTCCTGGAATTAGAGACTTGGCTGATTATTTGATTATTTGTCTCTTCCTCTGAGGGCCCCATAAAGGCAGGGCTTGTGTTTACTTTCCTCACCACTGTGAGCTTAGCACAGGGGACCCTCAATAAATTTTTGTTGAATGGGCAAGCCAAGGGGCCTATTGACAAAAAGGGAGTGATTCAGAAGTCTGAGTGTAAAGGCTACATAAAGCAGCTCATTATCTACTAATGCAAATTCGTATTAATTTAATACATCATCTAGTAGTGTTATTAGCAACTCCCAAGCTGAATAAAATATTACTGCTACGAACAAAGCCCAAGGAAACCCTTCTCACTGGTCCAAAGCCTCCTCCTATGACCAGCTAGGCCAGCTCTGCAGCCGGTGAAGGTAAATTACTTCTCTTCTAGGCAGAGGGAGTTTTCCCATGAGAAGCTTGAGCTTCAGGAAGTCACCTGTGGTACACCTTCAGGGCCCTGGGAAGGTCATAGCAATGTGTGCACAGGGCCATATGTTTTTGTAAAATTAGCAAAAGTAGAGTATTTTAAATCACAATTAAAGGTCCTGACCGTCTCCACTCTGACTTCCCTTCTGTCACCTGGTGGAGGGGATTAGAGTGGCCATGGGCATCTTAGAGCTCTGGCCAAGGGGAAGTTGAGTTGGGGACATGCTGAGTTTGGCTTTAGTGAGATATGTGATTTTTAAGCACTTCTATGTATAGTTAAGTCATGGCTATTAGTCCCACTGTGAGAATGGCTTCTGGGAATACCCCAACTGCCCATGGTGACAACAACTTACCTGGTATTGTGACACCAAGCTAGTGGCTAGTATCAATGAGGTTCCTTCTGAGAACAACTTGCTTGGGTGCTGAGGGCTGTGAGGTTATTGGTGGTGTTTTTTCTATAGTCCTCATACTTCCTGGTTTCCTGAAAATGGCCTTTTGGTCTTTGTTCTCCTGGTCTATCCAGTGGTGGTGTCAGCCTCTCACTACCTGCATTATCATCCTTTGAAGCATTACCTAAAATACCCAGAAGCTTCTTTTTCTCTGGCTGAATTCTGACCAGGCAACAAAAATTCTGCCTGTGGCTTTGGTACAACCTTCATGGCAGAGCCGTCTCTGGGCACCTTAAGTGCCTGTCACCCCATCTCTGCTCCCTTATCCTTTGGATGTGCCCTGTGGAACTCAAAGGCCAGGAGGCACACTGCTTTCTCCCTAAGACTCAAAACAAGCCCCATCAACTGTGCCTTGTGAAAAAAAAAAAAAAAAAGACCGTTCACAAGAGTAAGGAAAGCCAGACAGGAGAGTGCGCAGGAGGCAAAGAGAAAAGGCAAGGAGAAGACTGCGAGCAGCATGAGTAAGGCACATGATAATGACAGCAGTAGATGGACTGGCTGAGAAAGACGCAGAGAAGAGAACAAAGCTGAGCTCTTCCCTTGCCAGATATGCATGCATGGAATCAGCTCACAAAAAAGGCACCCTTATCCAGAGTGGGTTGGGTCAAGTGTCAAGGTGAGGAGGATCTCTCTGGATCACTGCAGGAGTTTCCTAACCAGTTTTCCAGCTTCCACCCTGCCCTCCTAAACCCTTCCCAACCCAAGAGCCCATTGATCCTATTCAGATATGAGTCAGCGCACGCCACTCCTCTGCTCTCATGCTCTCCGACCTCATTTCCCTCCTCTGTCCCCACCCTCAGTTGCTTCCAGACAGTTGCTTCTCTGTTCCTCAAACATGCTAGACCTGCTCCTGCCTCAGGGCCTCTGTGTAGGCTGTTCCTTCTGCCTGGAAGGCTGTCCCCCCAGTGTCCACCCCACTCTCTTGCAGGCTCTTCTTGTTCACTCCATCGAAGATGGTAACCCTCCCATTCTCTCCTTTCTAACATAATATATAACCTATTTATTTGTATTGTCTATCTTCTTCTACTGGAATGGCAGTTCCAGCAGAGGTGGGGGGATTTTTGCTCACTGCTGAATCTCCCTGTTTAAGCATAGTGCCTGGAACAGAGTAAGAAGGATATTAAATATTTGGTGAAAAATAACCTCAGGAGCTAGGTGCTATTATTAAGCACATTTTATAGAAGATAAAGCTTGGGCTCACCAGTGTAAAGTAACCTGCCCAGAGACCACATGGGGAAGTGAAAGAGCAAGTGTTTCAAAAGCCTTTGCCCTTAAGCGCTTCACTGTAAAATGGCCCACCTCTTGCTACAAGCTGCTAGTCCCTTCTCACATCAGCCTTTCTTTCTGGTTAACCAGACCATGGGCCCTCAGATGGACTTCCTGAGTCACAAGGTATTTACTGACAGAAAGGGATGAAGAGCTAAATCATAACGCCTGTGCTGTGTGAGGAAGTGAGAGAACAACTTTACTTCCGCTTGGTTGAGAACAGGGATGTGAACTTGAGGCTGCCCTCACCTGCGGTGTCTCGAGTGGAAGGGGGCTGCCTCCTCAGGGCACGGTTAGTTGCAGGCAAGTCAAATGCATGGTTGGGCACCAGCAAAGCAGAGCCAGCAAAATAATGAGAGGGTAGTAAGAAGCTACTTGATATTTTCAAAAATATATAAAAAATGTTATTGCAGGAAAACTTAGAACCTAGCTGGACTTCCTTACAGGCGTTTGACTGATGGCATTGTTTGGAAATTAAGTTACTGTGTTGTGGGGAGCAGCCTCACTTCTTCAGTGTATAGGGTCTCTGAAGGGCAATCTGGTCTTGCTGATCCTGGTTGATGTGGCCAGTGGACTCATTTTATCTATCATTTACTTTCAAAAATGGCACATGCATGTGTGTGGTTTCCCTTATGTAAAAGGAGATAAATGGGGCAAGAACAGTTGCTTTGTAAACCTCTGAGGAGTTTCAAGAAGGCTGACTTAATGCTGTTATTTTAAAGTTTGAGCCGGAGGTCTGCAGAGCTCCTGTTCTTGCTTCTATACCTTCTCCGATGTCACCTTTGTGAAGCCTTCTCTGTCTACCCCTGAGCTCCTCTTCCCAGCAATTATTCACTTCCTCTTCTGTGTTACAGATTTTGTTATATTTATCACATTACATCACCATCATTTGTATTCACTTCTGTTACCCTATGAGACATAGAACTCCTGGAAATACATGGCTTATTCATTACTGCATCTTGTTCACCTTTGAATCTAGCACAGGGCCTGGAACAGACTGAAGGTTCCACAATTTTCCAAAGACAATTAAAACCAAACTTTGGAGGCTAGAGGAGTTTCTAAGGAAAATACCTTTTTCTTGTGTGTGAATTCATTCCTAAGACACACCAGGTGCCTAGCATTGTTTACAAAATAGGTTATACTGGAGCAAGTGCTTCTAGAACTCCTTGTTTTTCATCAGAGCTTCTCTGCTCAGCTGCTCAGTGACTCACAGCAGGAAGAGGAGGCATGGGTTCTGAACTGTCCCCCAACACTTCCTCAAACATGCCCCACAAACCACAAAATGAGAAAAATAGACTCGTGGTCCTTTGGGCTGCTGGAGCCCATCACTTTACTTCTTTGCTTTTTGGTTCCTGATTCTGTAGCAGTTAGGAATTGAAATGGGATACTGAAATTCCCTTCAGACTCTGAAATCTCTGAGTCTTTGAGCTTATTCATGGCAGTAATCAGCCCTCAACCCTGCCCTGTAGAGTGGGTCAGACCTGGTTACCTCAAACAGGACCTGTGGCCACATCAGTCCTTTGAGCTGCCTTTTTGTGACAGGTCTTTCTTTTAGCTGGGAGTGCATTTCTCCTGTACCACATCTGTCTTCTGCTGCCCACCTGTGTGTGCTATTGCTGTATCCCTGATTCTGTGGATCAAGCCTGCTCTCACTTGCCATTTTATCCAGGTTTCATCCCTACAAAAAGGATGTGATAAGTTTAGAACAGTGCACATACCATGGTGCTATTTATGTATTTTATTTTAAGCCATGTATGCTGGTCTTATGTCTGTTTGCTCTCAGATATATTTTCTGCCATCAACAATCTCGGGTTTTGCATCCCTGGGAGCTACTTTTCTCAGGTTCCCTTTCAGACCTGGCCAAAGAGAGCCAGGGATAGAAAGCTGGAAAACGGGAGGAGGGGAGAAGCCAGGTTACTTATCCCCTTCCCTCTGCTTCAGATGGCATCTGGCAGCATCTTGTCCAAGTCTCCAGAGCCTGCTGTTCAACCCTCTCTCCATGGTTCCTACTTTATCCGTAAGTGTTGCCATGGTTCCAGATTTTACAGGTGGCCCCAGCACCAGTGCCCTAGTAACACTGTCTTCACCCTTTGCCCCTCTAGCCCCAGGGTGGATAGTGGCTTCCTGCTGGTCTCTGGGCTCTCAACTCTTCAAACACCTGTTTAAATCCCCTCTATAACATCTAGCATGGCTCCTAAAGAGTATTTTGGACTGCAACTAAATAAATCTGTATGTGTACATCATACACACATGTATGTATATACACACACATTAAAATATGCATATCTAGGAGTTCCCATCATGGCTCAGTGGTTAACAAATCTGACTAGGAACCATAAGGTTGCGGGTTCAATCCCTGGCCTTGCTCAGTGGGTTAAGGATCCGGCATTGTCGTGAGCTGTGGTGTAGGTTGCAGACATGGCTCGGATCCCGTGTTGCTGTGGCTTTGGCGTAGGCCAGTGGCTACAGCTCCAATCAGACCCCTAGCCTGGGAACCTCCACATGCCATGGGAGCGGCCCTCAAAAGGCAGAAAGACAAAAAAAAAAAAAAAAGCATATCTACATGAATATTTGCATATGAAAACACACATATATATGAAGATACATATACGTATGAGAGCAGATTGGAGAATTACCTGGAAGTTTACATGAAACTATTAACAGTGGTTTTATGATTGGGAAGAGGAATGGGACTGGAATGGTGGGAAATTCCGAAGGGGATTGTAGTTTTTTAAAAATAGTTTTATTGTGGCATAATTTACCTAGATAAGACCATAACTTTCATGTGTACATATACGTGCTATTTAGTTTTTCTTACAATGAGTATGTATTCATATTGCTTATCTGATGCAAAAAATAATTTAAAAGTATACGTAGCAGGAGTGGAACAAATGGGGAAAACAGCAAGTGCTTTTTAGCTGAAGGCTTAAGCCAAGGAGGGAAGGCCTTGCAAATGACACTAACATTCATTCATGCAACAAATATTTTTTTATTTACTACGTGCCAGACACTGAGGGTACAGCAGCAAACATTATGATCCCTGCTCACGTTATCTGCAGTGATTACATACACAATTATGTCAGTACTAGTTAACTATTAAGAAGTAAAGAGGGCAATGAAAGTTCTAACCTAGTCAGGGAAGGCTTCTCTGAGGAAGTGACTTACCAGCTAAGAGCTGAATGATGAGTAGATGAAGGTTTGTTGCTAAAGGGAATTAGATGGTATGAGATGGTCAAGCTGGGCTGCCACTGAGTGCTTCCCTGGTTCCTGCTCTCAGGACAGCTGCTCTAACAAAAGAGTTTGCTTAGAAGGTATCTATCTCATTGGAACCCACAATGGGATGCCAATCAACGGGAAGTGTGTGGAGGATCTACGGGATTGGTCTGCTGCTGCTATAGCCAGGCCTCCCACAGTGTTGGATCCATTGTCTGCCAGGTGGCTCTCACCTGGAGAAAAGGAAGCCAATGCCAAGTATGCTATAGGGTAGTTGACAAGGCTGGTTTGGAAATGGCGCAAAAGCTAAGGATACCCTGCAATCAGCAGCAGTAACAAAGGTACCCATATCCATCAACCCCTCATCCTTTGATGGGAACAAACAACATCTTCTCCATCTTAAGTAAAGTGGCATGCAAATGCCCAAAACAAGTCCTCAGTCCATCTTTCATCCACATTTCTGCTTCTAAGCTCTTCTTGAAATAAAATGCTGGAACATGTGGTAAAAAGCTATTCATGAAGCAATCATTCTTTCTAAGCTCTGTATTTTTCTCTTTTTGCTTAGCCCAATTCAGATGTTTTGCCTGTGTCTCAGTCTTTCCAAGTCATAGATATTTTGGCAATGGGTATAATCTCCTTGTTTTATTGTAAATCAGCAATCTCATTTTATTACAATTACTCTGTAAAATTGTTACCTATAAAATAGTCCATTAATTGCAATTACAGTTTAGTTACAGTTTGTCAAGGTCTCCCAGACAATGTAAAATCAGGTTATGCTTCCTTTTGATGTTCAAATTACAAAGCTAACAACAAGATCTCAGCTTGATCTCAGTGTCCTGCAGCTATTTCTGTGCTTCCCCAACAGGATGTGTCATTCGTACTTACAAACCAGCTGCCTTAACCACACAGGTCCACCTGGTCCTTTCTCTACTGCTCCGGCTCCTCCAGGTTTGCTTCCTGCAGGGCCGCTTGGAAAGCATTAGTGCTGTCACTGCCCAGCATGAAAGCAGCGCTGATGGTGCCAAGTCTACCGTCTCTCTCAATGTTGCCAAGTCAGCCAGCTTTTGGGTTGTCAGAGCAGAGTGAGATTTCATGAGCAAGCTGGGAAAACAGCCTCTTCCTTCAGTTCTGTGCTCCACTTTGCCACCTGGGATCTGAATCAATGGTGCTTTGGACTGAGAATCATCAAGGTTTCTTGTGAATAATGGTCCCAATATCTGGCCTTCATCTATCTAATCCCTGGGGCTTAAAACCAAGTTCAAAGAACTAGGTGGAAAGAGAATTTGTACCATCCTTCAACCGTCATGGTTCTTAGCCATGCCATTAACTACACTTGGGTCTGCTTTCCAAGTCGCAAAAGTTCCCAGTCATATTAATAGACTCAAACAGATGCTATAGGGTCTGTGGTGGCAGTAATTGTGCTGATGGGTATCAATACTAACAAATTAGCCTCAGCTGGCCACAATATATTTTATGTAGTGCTTAATAGTTTTAACTCACTCTAAAAACTGAAATAACTAGTTTTAAATAGATACTGAAGATAAATACCACATACCACAACGTCTTCTCCAAAAAAAGACTGAACACACATGTACATTTATGTCAAAAAATTCACATATGTACATTTATGTCAAAGAATTACACAGGTGAGAACCTGTTTATCATGGAAACCAAGCAAGAGCTCCTCCCCAGTTCTCATGTGAGGCTCGGTGTGTAGCTGTGGTTTAGGAGCGAGGCCTGTGGTCTAGCAATGCTCTTGCCTGTGTGAGGCCCTGCTTCACTTCAAGTGGGAGGCTTCCACTGTTTCATGGTGAAATCAGTAATACTGAGAATGGCCTTGGTGGGACACTGAGCCCTCAAGACATTTATCATTCTTGCATTTAACACTCACTATATCCACTCCTGCTAGGGGCTTTGGGGAATTAAAAAAGTATGAAACATTCTCTTTGAAAGTTTACAGTTTAAAAGAAGTTGGTTTTTTGAGGTCATTTTGCTAAGAGAAATAAGTCAGACAGAAAAGACAAACATTATATGATTTCGATTATATGTAGAATGAAAAAAAAAAAAAACACCCCCCAAACTCATAGAAAGAAAGTAGACTGGTGGTTGGCAGGATGAGGGGTGGGAGGGGAAATGGAAGAAGGTGGTTAGAGAGTGTAAACTTCTCGTTATAAGGTGAACACATCCTGGGGATGTAATGCACAGCATGGTGACTAGAGTTGCCAATACAGGACTGCATATTTGAAAGCTGCTAAAAGAGTAGATTTTAAAATTTCTCACCACACATGCACACACAATTGTCATACACACACGTATAACTATGTGAGTTGATGCATGTGTTAACTAACCTTGTGGTGATCATTTTGCAATATATACACATATAAAATCATTATGTCATACATTTTAAAATTATACCAGGTTATATATCAACTGTATCTCAATAACATGGGGAAAAGTTGATTTTTGGTGAGCCAGGAACAACTTAATTTCCACTTATGGATTCTTTCACTTAATCCTCTCATAAGGTAAAAGCTACAACTAGTTTCCTTTACAAATGAGGAAAGTAAAACAGAGAAAACTGAGTGACTTGCTCAAGGGCTCAGCAGAGTGTGGATTCAGACATGGATAGCCAGATTCTAGAATCTGCTCTTATCCAGTGCATTTTGTCTCTCTCTGCCAACTCCCATGAAATGTCCTATGGCTGCAGGTAATCAGATTCCCCTCAGTATATATTTGATTGGAACATAGCAAGGTCAATAAGATGGTGCAAAATAATTTCTCCCCTGACTGGTAAGAATTGTCAGAACAGTCTCACCAAATTACAATGCTCCAGTTTTCTGTGCAGAAATCTGGATTACAAAGCTTTAAGTTTTTAAAAAAGTGATGCAGCCTTTTGGAGTTCCCGTCGTGGCTCAGTGGTTAACGAATCCGACTAGGAACCATGAGGTTGCGGGTTCGGTCCCTGCCCTTGCTCAGTGGGTTAACGATCCGGCGTTGCCGTGAGCTGTGGTGTAGGTTGCAGACGCGGCTCGGATCCCTCGTTGCTGTGGCTCTGGCGTAGGTCGGTGGCTAGAGCTCCGATTAGACCCCTAGCCTGGGAACCTCCGTATGCCGCGGAAGCGGCCCAAGAAATGGCAAAAAGACCAAAAAAAAAAAAAAGTGATACAGCCTTTAAAATAATACTACTGGTTATATTTACAATCAGCAGGGGATAAATATAAACACAAAGGAAGTTTTCACTAAATGTTTCATTATGATGTAAAATTTATTTGATTTTATTGTTTTTATTAGTTTTATAATTCAATGAATTTTAATATATTTATAGTTGTACACCCATTATCACGACCTAATTTTACATGTCAAACCCCCAGCCCATCCCTGCCCCCACAACCTATCTGCTTTGGTAACCGTAAGTTTTTCAAAGTCTGTGAGTCAGTTTCTGTTCTGGAAAGAAGTTCACTGTATCCTTTTTTTAATTCCACATATAAATGATAGCATATGATGTTTGTATCTCCCTGTCTGACTAACTTAGCATGATAATTTTTAGGTCCATCCCTGTTGCTGCAAATGCCATTATTGTATTCATTTTCATGGCTGAGAAATATTCCTTTTTTTTTTTTTTTGTCTTTTTGCTATTTCTTTGGGCCACTTCCGTGGCATATGGAGTTTCCCAGGCTAGGGTTCTAATCAGAGCTGTAGCCGCTGGCTTACGCCAGAGCCACAGCAACGCGGGATCCGAGCCGCGTCTGCAACCTACACCACAGCTCACGGCAACGCCGGATCGTTAACCCACTGAGCAAGGGCAGGGACCGAACCCGCAACCTCATGGTTCCTAGTCGGATTCGTTAACCACTGCGCCACAACGGGAACTCCTATTTTTATTTTTATTTTTTGTCTTTTTGTCTTTTTAGGGCTCCACACAGGGCATATGGAGTTTCCCAGGCTATGGGTCCAATTGGAGCTGCAGCCACTGGACTATGCCACAGCCACAGCAACGCAGGATCCAAGCCACATCTGTGACCTACACGACAGCTCATGGCAATGCCAGATCCCCAATCCACTGAGCAAGGGCAGGGATCAAACCTGCAACCTCATGGTTCCCAGTTGGACATGCAGACGGGAACTCCCAAAACTATGTTGAATAGTAGTAATGAGAGCAGATATCCTTGTCTTCTTCCTGATCTTTCAGCTTTTCACCATTGAAAACGATGTTAGCTGTGGGTTTGTCATATGTGGCCTTTATTATATTGAGATAGGTTCCCTCTATGCCCATTTTCTGGAGGGTTTTGTTTTTTTTTAATCAGAAATTGGTGTTGGATTTTGTCAAAAGTGTTTTCTGCATCTATCGAGAGGATCATAGGGTTTTTATTCTTCAGTTTGTTAATGTGGTGTATCACACTGGTTGATTTGCGGATACTGAAAAATCCATGCATCCCTGGGATAAATCCCACTTGATCATGACATACAATCCTTTTAAGGTATTGCATGTATTGCTGGATTCAGTTTGCTAGTATTGTGTTGAGGATTTTTGCATCTATGCTCATCAGTGATATTGGCCTTTAATTTTCTTTTTTTTGTGTGTGTGTGTGGTATCTTTGGTTTTGGTATCAGGTGATGGTGGCCTCATTCAATGAGTTTGGGAGTGTTCCTTCCTCTGCAACTTTTTGGAATAGCTTCAGAAGGATAGGTGTTAGCTCTTCTCTAAATGTTTGATAGAATTTGCCTCTGAAGCCATCTGGTCCTGGACTTTTGTTTGTTCGAGGTTTTCTAATCAGTTTCAACTTCAGTACTTGTGATTGGTCTGTTCACCTTTTCTTTTTCTTTCTTTTTTGGTCTTTTAGGGCTGCACCCACGGCACATGGAGGTTCCCAGGCCAGGGGTCGAATTGGAGCTACAGCTGCCAGCCTACACCACAGCCACAGCAATGCTAGATCTGAGCTGCATCTGCGACCCACACCACAGCTCACAGCAATGCCAGATTTTTAACCTACTGAGCGCAGCCAGGGATTGACCTGTGTCCACATGGATACTAGTCAGATTAATTTCAACTAAGCCATGATAGGAACTCCTGTTCATCTTTTCTGTTTTGTCTTGGTTTAGTCTTGGAAGATTGTCCTTTTCTAAGAGTTTGTCCATTTCTTCTAGGTTGTCCATTTTATTGGCATATAGTTGCTTGCAGTAGTCCCTTATGATCCTTTGTATTTCTGTGATGTCTGCTGTAACCTCTCCCTTTTCATTTCTAATTTTATTAATTTGAGTCTTCTCTCTTTTTTTCTTGATGAGTCTGGCTAAGGGTTTATCAATTTTGTTGATCTTTTCAAAGAATCAGCTTTTGGTATCATTGATCTTTTCTATGTTTTTTTTCATTTCTATTTCATTGATTTCTGCTCTGATCTTTATGATTTCTTTACCTCTGCTACCTTTGGGTTTTGTTTGTTCTTCTTTCTCTAGTTGCTTTAGGTGTAAAGTTAGGTTGTTTATTTGAGATTTTTCTTGTTTCCCGAGGTAGAACTGCTTTTGCTGCATTCTATAGGTTTTGGATAGTTGTGTCTTTGTTGTCATTTGCTTCTAGGTATTTTTAATTTCTCAGTGATCCATTGGTTGTTTAGTGGTATGTTGTTTAGTCTCCACAGGCTGATTTTTTTGCAGTTTTTTCCTTGTTGATTTCTAGTCTTGTAGAGTTGTGGTCAGAAAAGATGCTTGATGTGATTTCAATTTTCTTAAATTTGCCAAGGTTTGATTTGTGGCCCAGAATGTGTCTATCCTAGAGAATGTTCCACGGACACTTGAGAAGAATATGTACTCTGCTGCTGTTAGATGGAATATTCTATAAATATCTATTAAGTCCATCTGATCTAATGCATCATTTAAGGCCTGTGTTTCCTTGTTGATTTTCCATCTGGATGATCTATCCATTGCTGTGAGTGGGGTGTCAAAACCCCCTGTTATTATTGTGTTATTGTCAATTTCTCCTTTTAAGGTTGTTAGCAGTTGCCTTATATATTGAGGTGATCCGATGTTGGATGCACATATATTTACAATTGTTATATCTTCTTCTTGGAGTGATCCTTTGATCGTTATATAATGTCCTTCTTTGTCTCTTATAATGTTCTTTTTCTTTTCTTTTCTTTTCTTTTTTTTAAGGGCCATACCCACGGCATATGGAGGTTCCTAGGCTAGAGGTTGAATCGGAGCTACAGCTGCTGTACTACACCACAGCCACAGCTACGTGGGATCCGAGCTGCATCTGTGACTTATACTACAGCTCATGGCAATGCCAGATCCTTGACCCACTGAGCAAGGGCAGGGATCAAACCTGCAACCTCATGGTTCCTAGTCAGATTTGCTTCTGCTGTGCCACGACAGGATCTCCTATAATATTCTTTAAGGTCTATTTTGTCTGATATGAGAAGTGCTACTCCAGCTTTCTTTTGAGTCCCATTTGCATGGGATATTTTCTTCCATCCTCTCACTTTCAATTTGTATGTGTCCTTAGAACTGAAGTAGATCTCTTGAAGGCAGCATATATAATGGGTCTTGTTCTATTCAGTCAGTTTATATCTCTTGGTTAGGGCATTAATCCATTTACATTTAAGGTAATTATTGATATATATGTTCTTATTGCCATTTTATTAATTGTTTTGGATTTGTTTTTGTTTTTTTTTCTTCCCTTCTTCTCTTGTTCTCTCTTGTGGTTTGATGACTATCTTTAGTGTTGTATTTGGATTGCTTTTTTCTTATTTGTGTGAATGTATTGTATATTTTTGGCTTGCAGTTACCATGAAGTTTATATATATACAAAATTGTTTTAAGTTGTTGGTCTCTTAATTGCAAATGCATCTCCAGTATCCTGTATTTGTACCCTCCTCACATGATTTCTGGTTTGGGTAGCATATTTGTGTGTGAATGATTTGCTACCTTTACTATCTATATGTCTTTACTGGTGAGCCTTGTCATTTGTAATATTTTTGTTCCTAGTTGTGGCCTTTTCTTTTCCACCTAGAGAATTTCCTTTAGTGTTTGTTGTAAAGCTGGTTTAGTGGTGCTGAATTCTCTTAGCTTTTGCTTGTCTGTAAGCGTTTTGATTTCTCTTTCAAATCTGGATGAGAGCTTTGCTGGGTATTATAATATTGGTTGAAGGTTTTTTTCCTTCTATCACTTTAAGTATATCATGCCTCCCTTCTGGCCTGCAGGGTTTCTGCTGAAAAATCAGCTGATAACATTATCAGGGTTCTCCTGTATGTTATTTGCTTCTTTTCCCTAGCTGCTTTCAATATTTTCTCTGTCTTTAATTTTGGTCAGTTTGATTAGTATGTGTCTCATGGTGTTCCTCCTTAGGTTTATTTTATACTTATACTTTCTGGATTTGAGTAAATGATTCCTTCCCCATGTTAGGGAAATTTTTGGCTATTATCTCTTCAAATATTTTCTCTGGCCCTTTCTCTCTCTCTTCTTCTGGCACCCCTGTAATATGGATGTTGGTGCATTTAACATTGTCCCAGAGTTCTCTTAAACTGTCTCCATTTCTTTTCAATCTTTTTTCTCTTTTCTGTTCCTCATCAATGATTTCCATTAGTCTGTTTTCCATCTCAATTATTTGTTCTTCTGCCTCCTGTATTCTGCTCTTGGTTCCTTCCAGTGAATTTTTTATTTCAATTATTGTATTTTGCATCTCTGCTTGCTTAATCTTTAAATATTCTCTTTCTTTTCCCAGTGTTTCTTGTAATTTATCAATCTTTGCCTCCAGTTTATTTCCAAGATCTTGAATTATCTTTACTATCATTAGTCTAAAGTCTTTTTCACGGAGATTGGTAATCTCCAGATCACTTAGCTGTTTTTCTGGGGCTTTTTTGTTTGTTTGTTTTGCTTTTTAGGGCTGCTGAGGCATATGGAAGTTCCTAGTCTAGGGGTTGAATCGAAGCTACAGCTGCTGGCCTACACCACAGCCACAGCAACATGGGATCTGAGCCACATCCACGACCTACACCACAGCTGACAGCAACACCAGATCCTCAACCCACTGAGCAAGGCCAGGGATCGAACCCACATCCTCATGGATCCTAGTCAGGTTCATTAACTGCTGAGCCTTGAAGGAACTCCATCTGGGGCTTTTTCTTTTTCCCTTATCTGAGTCATAATTCTCTGCCTTTTCATCTTGTGTAGATTTTCAGCATACCTCCTTTTTGCAAACAATAGGGTTGTAGTCTCTCTTGCTTCTGATGTGGCTCTCTTGCTACCTCCTTTGTGGCTGAATTTGGCATGGGAGCTTGGTACAGGTACAGGCTTCCTGATGGGAGAGATTGGTGTCTGCCCACTAGTAGGTGGAGCTGATTCTTATCCCTCTGATGGGTGGGGCTTTGTCTCTGGGTATGATTAGAGGCAGCTGTGCCTGGGGTGGTCTTTAGGCAGCCTTTTGTTGATGAGTAGGGCTGTGTTCTCCTCCCCCCCTCCAAAAAAATGGTTGTTTGGCCTGAGGTTTCTCAGTCCTGATGGGTGGGGCCAGATTTTTCCAAAATGGCCACCTCTAGAGGAGTTCACGCTGATGCTTAATTCCCAAGAACTTTGCCTCCAATATCCTTCCCCCACAAGAAGCCATAGTCAGCCCCTGTTTTCCCAGGAGATCCTCCAAAAACAGTAGGCAAGTCTGACCCAGATTCCTGTGGAGTCTCTGCTCTGCCTTGGGACCTAGAGCACATGAAAGCCTGTGTGTGCCTTTCAAGCGTGGAGTCTCTGTTTTTCCCAGTCCAACTGAGTTCCTGTACACAAGCTCCACTGGCCCTCAACACCCAGTGCTCCAGGGGCTCCTCCTCCCAATGCCAGATCCCCAGGTTTGGGAACATGATGTGGGGCTCAGAACTCTTACTACCATGGGTAAGCCTCTGTGATATAGTTACTTTCCAGTCTGTGGGCCACCCACCTGGCAGGTATGGGGTTGCTCATATCATGTAATTGCCCCCATGACCATCTCCATGTGTCCTCTTCTTTGTCTTTTGGAGTAGGATATCTTTTTTGATAGTTTCTATTTTGTTAAAAGTTGTTCAGCAGTTGGTTGTAATTTTGTTGTTTTCACGAGAGAAGGTGAGCTCCAGTCCTTTTATTCCACCATCTTAATTCAGTCTGATGTTTCACTTTAAAGAACTAGATTCTAGTAAATACATGTCATATCTCTAAATTTGATACCGAAATCTATTTCTAATAAAATAATAATAGTGAGAGATTGTTTCCCTTCAGGGAAACTTTTTTTTTTTAATTTATTTGTTGTTGTTGTTGTTGTTGTTGTTGTTGTTGTTGTTGTTGCTATTTCTTGGGCCGCTCCCGTGGCACATGGAGGTTCCCAGGCTAGGGGTTGAATCGGAGCTGTAGCCACTGGCCTACGCCAGAGCCACAGGAATGTGGGATCTGAGCCGCGTCTGCAACCTACACCACAGCTCACGGCAATGCCGGATCGTTAACCCACTGAGCAAGGGCAGGGACCGAACCCGCAACCTCATGGTTCCTAGTCGGATTCGTTAACCACTGCGCCACGACGGGAACTCCGAGGGAAACTTTTTAAAAGGCATAGCAAAGCTCTTGTCACTATAGGACAGGTTTAAAGTTCTACCAGGGGTTGGGCTTATTAGATGTTGATGATGTTGATGGGTTGCTGGATGTTATATTAAATCTCATGCTAGGTGATTAAAGACAGCATAGCACAGTGGTTAAGAGCATGATGCTAGAGTTCAGATCCCAGTGTTGCCTTTTTACTACCTCTATGACCTTGAGAAAATTACTCAACCTGTCTGGACCTTAGTTTCATAATCTGAAAAATGAGGAGAACATTATCTAGTATTGTGGACTGAATGTTTGTGTTCTCCCTAAATTCATATGTTGAAGTCCTACCCCAGTGTGGTTATACTTAGATGTGGGCTTCAAAGGGATTAATTAGGTTAAACAAAGTCCTAAGAATGAAGTCCTGATTGGATAGGATTCGTGTCTTTTAAGAAGAGATACCAGAGAAGTTTCCATTGTGGCTCAGTGGAAATGAATCCAACTAGTAACCATGAGGATGAGGATTCGATCCCTGGCCTCACTTGGTGGGTTGGGGATTCAGCATTGCCATGAGCTGTGGTGTAGGTCAGAGACGTGGCTCTGATTCAGTCCCTAGCCTGGGAACCTCCATGTGCCAAGGGTGCAGCCCTAAAAAGACTGGGGAAAAAAAAAAAAGGAGATACCAGAAAGGTGCTTACTTTCCCTCTTTGCACAAGCACAGACAAAAGGCCATATGAACACACAGCAAGAAGGTGGCCGTCTGCCTCTCAAGGGAAGAGCTCTCACCAGACACTGACTCTGCTGCTGGTACCTTGATCTTTGGACTTCTAGACTCTAGAACTGTGAGGAAATAAATGTCTGTTGTTTAAGCCACCAGTGTAAGGTACTTTGTTATGGCAGCCCAAGCTGACTAAGACACCTACCTCAAAAAATTGTTGGATTACATGAGCTGATACGGTTGAAGAGCTTCACACAGTGACTGGCACATGGGAAGTCCTAAATGAAGATTAACTGGCATTGCTGGCCTCAGATTTGCGGGCTTGGCTTTTGAGAACTGGTGATGTTGTGCACAGATGTGGCGTGTATAATTGAACATGGACATGCTGAGTTCTGAAAAACAAATTTGAGAAATTAATTTTAAATTAAGTGGGAAGAAACTTACATTCTAAAGGGAAATCAGTCAGGTAAAATTAAACATGCCGGCCTAGGTTAGGGCCAATGTCATGACTTCCTCCACCTCTCCTCAAATGTTTGGATTCATGTTAGTCTAAAAAGGCTTCTTAACCCTTTTCCTCCACAATAAAACCTCAAACCAACAAAAAGCAAGTTGTTATGGGTCTCTGGGGGGAAAAAAAAGAACAGGAAATGTCTGTATAGATAAGGGAAGCCTGTAAAACATATATGATGGTTGCAATTTCAGGAATTCCAATATGACTGGCATCAAGTCAAACTCTCATTTTAAAATAATAGAGTCCAGAATGCTTGATGTTACTCTGTCTCTCTCTCTCTCTCTCTATATATATATATATATATATACATTAATATACTAAATTCACATATATTATAATCCTTGATTCTTCAGGTAATTTCTATGAAAGTCAACTAAGGATAGAAGAATCACTTTCTACAACGGGTCAGAGAATCCTATAAAAAGGAAACAACTGTTTTCAGTAAACATTAAAATATACTTTCAGTTCCAAAGTATCACTTTTGCAGGGGAGGAGGAAGAAGAGTTGGGGAAGCAGCAGAAAAAGAGCGAGCGACAAAGAGAAATAGATAGGAAGGGAAAGGGAGAAAAGAAATGGGAAAAGAAGGGAAAGGAGGAAAAGGAACAAATAGGAGGAGAGGAGTAAAGAGGACTGTAAAAAATTGGGCCCTGTAGCCTTTGAAGGGCTATTTGTTAAGGTCTTTTGTTAAGTTCCTGGACAAGGGGGCAGGGGGAGTGGAACAACATTCTTTTCCAGCCTTTTGAAATTTAGATGAGCTCATTAATCAGTTCACAGTTTCCACTGCCCAGATTCTGCCATAACCTTTGGCCTGTGGACACCAGGCCTTCCAGGCTTGGAGATGTAGCACTGAGGTCAAATTTTAGCAGTAAGATTTAGACCCGTGAATAATAGTCATGCCCTCAGTTGCTCCACGCTCCCCAAGTGCATGGATGAGGAAGGCCTTCCCTGAGTTGGGTGATTCCATCTTGCCCACCACTTGCTGTCCTGGGACTGGGGTCTCCATGAGCTGCTGTCTCCACTGAGCTTAGATCTAGCAGGTGGGGAGTATGACAGATATAGAGAATGACTGAGAGAGCTATCTTCAGATTCTCTCCTTTCTTCCTGAGGCTATGGTCCAGCAAGAATATACCCTTGTAAGTTTTTACAATTTGGGAGTAGGGAAGGAAAGTTTTAGTTAATTAAATGTACATGTTCAAAGTGATAGACTTTGTCGGAGGGAAGACGACAGGTTCTTGACTCCTTAGGTGGACTTGGAGTGGGGGAGGCAGTAAAAGTCTTTCCTTTGAGCCATATTTGTATCCCTCCATCCTCAGCAAATATGTTCACATCTTCCAATATATACTCTTGACACTTGTTCTCTACTGGACCCTCCCTTTCCTAGTATCAACTCCAGCAAGCAAAGGGCTTTCCTTGACGCTGGTCTGGTCTTCAGATTCCTAAAACCAACCTTCCTTCAATACCAACGAGTTTTATCTTACACAACAATTAAGCAAGGAATCAATGACAAATACTGCATTGGGTATTTGTAGGTCAGATATTTGGAGCAAACACAAACAAGGAATCTTTGGTCGGGGTTTTTGCTATAGCAGCCTTTTTCCCTTGCTCTCCTCCTGGTCCTGTGTTTCTCAGGCCTGTGTGAGAAGCTGGTGCGGAACTAGCTGTAAAGGTGTGTTGCTTCCAGTTCTTCTGTTTGCTCTGGCACCTACTCTACCTTCATGACCTTGTGCACTTGCCTCGAAACTTTCTGGGAGACTTGATGGTTGTGCTGTTGCAAGAAATGTCTGGGAATCTTCTAGGACAACTCTCATCCCTTGATACAATGACTCCTTGATAATGACTTGCCTACCCATTGCCCCATCTGTCCTTGGATCTTATTCACTGGCAGAGTGCTGCTTTTTTCAGATGTAACCATCTCTCACCCCCAGGGACTCTACCCAAGGATAATGGCAACCCCATGTCTCTGGCCAGTGATCCATCTAGGGAAGTGTCCGTGACTTGATCCTGGTCAATAAAAATAAGTGGGCCCTGGAGTGGATAAGCAATGAAGTCTGCTGTATAGCATAAAGAACTATATCTAGTCATTTGTGATGGAACATGATGGAAGATGATGTGAGAAAAAAGAATATATATGACTGGGTCACTTTGCTGTGTAGCAGAAATTGATAGAACATTGTAAATCAACTATAATAGAAAAAATAAAAATCTTACAAAAAAAAAAAAAGTGGGCAGAGTGACTATAAGACTTGCAAATGTTTCCTTGCTCTTAAAACGACACTTATGGGAGTTCCCGTCGTGGCGCAGTGGTTAACGAATCCGACTAGGAACGATGAGGTTGCGGGTTCGATCCCTGCCCTTGCTCAGTGGGTTAACGATCCGGCGTTGCCGTGAGCTGTGGTGTAGGTCGCAGGCGTGGCTCGGATCCTGTGTCGCTGTGGCTCTGGCGTAGGCTGGCAGCTATAGCTCCGATTCGACCCCTAGCCTGGGAACCTCCATATGCTGCAAGAGTGGCCCACGAAATAGCAAAAAAAAAAAAAAGACGACACTTATGGAAATAAATAATCTCTGCATCTGTATGGGGAACATGGCATGATAACATCCGTCTTGCAACTGCGATAAAGCTAGCCTGAGGACAAAATTCACATGCTGTGGATGGCAGGGAAAGAATGTGAGCCCTTGATGGTGATGTTAAGCTGGTAAATCAACTGACCTTAGGACTACCCTACGCAAGATTTTTCATGGTATCCAACACTGTGTTTTCCTTATCGCTAAAGTCCATTGAGTCAGTATTATCTGCTACTTACACCCAAAGGTCTCCTGACAGACTTGCATATGTTCATTAGTACGGTTGACGAAGAAGGTCAGCTCATGGTCATAGGTAGGTTTTTGTTAGGCTGTTCTGAGATTTCAAGAAAATGATAGGGTAAGAAATCCACACCATGGATTATTTTTAATGACGCTTTCTACTTAAAGGTAACTGTAAATTCATATGCAGTTGGAATCAATAACAGAAGGAGACCCTGTTGTACCTTTACCATTTCCCCTAGCTATGACAACTTCTAAAGCTATGGTATAGTATTACAACCAGTTATCTGACATTGACACAACCCATCAATCCTATTCAGATCTCAACGGTTTTACATACACTCGTTTGTGTATGTGCACATTTTGCTCTATGCGGTTTTATCACAGGTGTAGGCTTATGTATTCACTACCACAGTCAAGCTACAGAACAGGTGGGATTTATTTTAAAAAGGAATTTCTAAACGCTTTTGCTCCCTCATCATCTTCTGCAGTGCTTTTCAAACTGTGCTCATTTGAATTCTTGGAATGCCACCCCTCTATCTCACTTGGTCTGAGCAGGTCCATGGTCCATATCATATATATAACTATATATATTATATAGATATACATATTTTGGGCTTCATAATAAGCCTTCATCTGGAAAATAAGTTCCTAGCTTAAACGCAAAAAGAGAATGGAACTGATAATGTATAGTAAATACACCCTTGATATTCAAATGATGTCACTTGAATAGAGCTTTACACTTTTTCAAAGTACTTTTCAGTACATTATCTTTCTTCAGTCTTAAAACAGCTATGATTAAATGACTAAACAAATGAACAACTGAAACATCTATAAAATCTACTCAAACAATCAGGTTAGGGAGATTTAAGCAAGGCCGTAACCAGAGTAACATCTGCACTCCCCAGCTAAGAAGGACAGCAAACAACCTCCCTTGGCCAGAGGCCCCGCAAGAACTGAAAATGAAATCCTCTTTGTCAAAGGACAAGATTTGTTCTAGAACAAGTGATTCCAGCATTGTTCCAAGTAGTTTTACAAGCTGAGACGCACTGTGTAAGACAGACCCTTTTGCATTCATCATGTGTCATACAGCAAGGTTTGTGAATTCTTTTTTTTTTTTTTTGGTCTTTTTGCCTTTTCTAGGGCCACTCCCGAGGCATATGGAGGTTCCCAGGCTAGAGGTTGAATTGGAGCTGTTGCCGCCAGCCTACACCAGAGCCACAGCAACGCAGGATCCAACTCCCGTCTACTATCTACACCACAGCTCATGGCAACGCTGGATCCTTAACCCACTGAGCAAGGCCAGGGATCAAACCAGCAACCTCATGGTTCCTAGTTGGATTAGTTAACCGCTGCACCAAGACGGGAACTCCCAGGGTTTGTGAATTCTATGAAATCTCATAGGCTCTATTGGAGAGATTTACAAAGCAAGAATGAACCAGAAAAGAGAAGAGATGAGGCAAGTTTCTTTGCCGGACACACCATAGGTATACATGCCAGGGAAAAGAACTTGCCCTCTAGCTGCTCTCCTTCTTATAGGGCAAGAGTTAGAGGATAATCAGACTTCTTGAGTATCATCCAATCCGGGGTTATGTACCAGCTCTTTACAGGAATTACCTGGTAAAGACAGCTGGCCAGTACCTGAGGGCCTTGGCTTCTATGGTCCCAAGAGACGTTTGGGTGTAACTCCTCTGCAGGGAGGATGTGAAGAGCCCAGGTCCCAGCAGGTTCATTGTCCAGGCAACCCAGAATCAGCCATCTAGGTCAGTTTTGGACAATCCTGATCATGGCACCATGAGTCTTTTCATCTTTATACCTCTAGCAGCACGGAGCCTGACATAGGAAAGATACACAAGCAATGCCAGTTGATTTAATAAATAAATGTGCTTCTGTATCAGTTGAAAACAACTGATTTTGTTCTTGCTGATGAAAGGAGGACTAATAATATATGTCATTTACCTACATCTCTTGAATCTGTGGACGTCTATATGCATGCTTGGCCTCTGCGTCGGTAAAACATCTTTGAAGAATCCACAACTCTAAGGGAAGTTCCCTTGGCTTAAGCAAGAACCTACTTTTACTAAATTTCTGCCATTTCCTTGCAGCTCTGGCAAATAAGGCAGTGTCTGGGATCTGAGACAGTCAGTAAAGAAGTCTCTGCAGGCGGCAGCAGCTCCGGAATTTCCCACAGCCTCTCCTCCAACAATCTTCTAAAGTCATTAGTACTGTGATTGAATTAGATACAGAGTTTAACGGGAAGTTAGCCACTGCAAATTTTATGAAAACAATTTTTAAAATTATCCCCTAAGAATTTTCGCCAGGACAGGATTTTCTAATCTCTTCCTCATGGAAAAACTCCTTTTAATGTGAGTTTCCCCGACAGAATCCTGTTTTGAAAGAATTTGTTTATAAGCAAACACATTTGTTAAATAATAATGAATTTATCTTCCCAAGAGGAAACCAAGGAGTCAAGCTGTTTTTTTTTTCTAACTAAAATCATCCTTGAGGCTTGATTTTGAGTAAACGATTCCTTAAAGCTTCCTGCAAAACTGAAAATAGCTAAAGAAATTCTCCCCTGCCCCCTCAGATGGTGGTTATTATTCTCCTAAACTGCTAGGTTTTTAGGTTTGAAACTGGGTTCCAGAGGGCGCCAGGCAGATAGCACCCATTTAACAAAAGCCCGTGACTTGCCCTGGGTCTTTTGCTATGGATTTACCCTCTTTCCTGGCAATAAGTGCTCTACTGTGGCAGTTATTCCTGCCTAAGTTTCTCCCTGCTTAGGTGTCCTGCTGAGTGAGGAGATATGTGTCTGCCAAATTGGCAGAGGTCAGACTTTAGCCCCAGCTTTCTGTTAGCAAGATGGTCAACAAGCAAGCTGGCCTATCCAGCACCCTTTCCCAGGGAGCTGCCCTTTGAGATGCAGAGTAAGTCCTTGTTCCAGAGTAAGTCCCTTCAACCTCTTCACCATGGTTTTACTTGATTTGTGGTATGAAGCTGTTACTTCAGGATGGGAAAATTTTTTTCAAGCAGGAGCATAATACAGCAGTAAGTAACACTATTTTCTAAAAGGAAAAGAGGGCATTTTCATTATTTCATCAATTGCAATAGCACTTTGGGGGGAATGATTAGAATAAATAGGAGCTTGGAAATCTGACCTTGGCTGGTGTAAGACTAGAGAGAATCTGGTACTTCTTAATTTCCCATTCAGGTTCTCAGTGTTCCAGGAAGCAGTGTGCTCAAGTTTCTTTTCTCCATGTAGTTCTCCTGAATGCCCAGCTTCAGTGCCCGGGTGTTGCTGCCAAAGATCCTGCTGGCACATTCAGCTGCCATTCAAGGAAACAGCCCTCCACACCACCTCGCACTTGGAGTCTGTCTTACTGCATAAAACAGGTGGAAGGACGTTTTGCCTTTAGAGTTACTTCTATTGCCCAATGCCAGGAATGACAAAAATCTTCTGTGTATGTTTGGGGGTGGGAAAGACCAGATATTACTGTGAATAGCATTTAATTCGCCATTTGGACAAGCTTACCAGGGCAGCTGTTGTAACTCAGGCAGCAATAACTAACACTTAGCTCTGTTGCTAGGAGGGATTGATAGAAACTTTGGACAAACCATTTAAAAAAATTATGCTCCCATGATACTGCTAAATATATCACAGATCAACTTAAAAACGGAATATTTGCTAGTATCATAAGAAAGAAGTACAATGAGCATATTAATCAACTAGGATTGTATTTACACTTCCGTTTTCATTCTAATTATTTTCTGCTTTCAGTAAAGTCTTTAGATCTATTGGCAAACATGTGAACGAACACAAGATTTGCAATCTATAGCTACAACTGAGACAGGGTTACCTTTTTTAATATGCTGATAGTCTTATTTACACTAACAAGTTAGTCAACTTCACAATGGAATTTTGTAAGTTCTAACTTGTGAATTTGTCAATTATCTGTGCTTAGCTAAAGTCTTGAACCCGAGTTTAATTTTCAGTCTTGACACATATATGTATACATACATAAACAATTTCTTTCTCTCTTTTTTTTTTTTTTTTTTGCTTTTTAGGGCCGCATGTGCACAACAAATGGAAGTTCCCAGGCTAGGGGTTGCCGGGCTTCGCCACAGCCACAGCGATGCCAGATTAGAGCCCCAACTTCAGCTTATACTGCAGCTCATGGCAACGCCAAATACTTAACCCACTGAACGAAACCAGGGATTGAACCTGAGGCCAGATAATAATCAGGGTTGTTACCAATAAGCCACGACGGGAACTCCTCTTTTATGTTTTATATAAAGAAAAGGACTATGTTAGTATTTAAATAGTAGTTATTTTCATTAAATTAAATTTACAATTCAGTGGAAGATAAAAATGTGACTAGTTGAAGTAAATTATTCCTGGAAAATGAATTTGCAACATAAAATTATATAAATCTCAACACTATCAATTAAATCTCTTCAAGATTCCCTAGATCTTATTAATGTGCATCAGTTTTAAAAAAAAATAGTTGCATGGTTTTGCCTTCATCCTTTCTGTTTTTGTTGAACATATCCAGACCAATAATAAAGAATAAAATTGCTCCCATTTCATAATGGGTTTAGGACAGACATTATTGATATAGTTAATGATTCTGTTTTACCAGCAAAACATAGAATTTAAAACTGACCTTGGCTTAAATTGATTTATTTTAATTTGGTTATTTGATAGAAGCTGGAAGGTTGGACACAGAGTAAGAGCCATCTGGCCTGCCCTGTCTCTGTTCATCCTGACCACTCACTACTTTGGCTTACCTACTGGGTCTCTTCTACTTTTTCATAAGTGCCTCAACTTCCCTGAGTCAATGCCCACATGGCCTCAGCTATAGTACTGTTCAATCTGGTCTGTCCTGTCCAGTAACTGCCACTCACCTGTGCTAGTCTCTCTGTCATTCTTGGTGCCTGGTCAGGCCCAGCAGCCTCTGCCAGTTTGGCCATCTACTTCCTAACCCATGTCTCAACAACTCCTATGGTGTCTTCTTCTGCCATCGTGTTTTATCCAACACTCTTGCTTTCTGCCTCTCTTGGCAGCTATCAGTTTAGCTGCTGGCACTTGCTTATACCCACATACTGATAAAGCCAAACTACAAGGTAAACTCTTGGCCTTTCCTCAGACTCTTGGATAAAGCACTGGCACTTGGTCTTCCTGCGATTTCAGTCTTGGCTTTCTACTTTTTGTCTGAGAATGCTTTTCCCCTTGATGCCCCAGGAGGAGCACCCTTTTTGTTCCTGCTCTAGGAGCTTACAGTAAAAGTGATGCCTCCTGCTTTATGCTACTGCCTCTGAGCTGGGCCAGCTCAGCAGGTCCCCAGGCTTGGCCCAGATTCTCTGGAATGGTCTTGTTACCACCTGCTTATCTGCCCTTCACAATGGCAGCACTCCTGGACAGGTTGATAGTAGTGTTACCTCCATTCACCTGCCTAGGGTTTAAGGCAAAATACATCTATAGAACTGAGAAAATGCAACTAAACATAAATGGGAAAAATAAAACTTACTGTGAGGAAAGAGTTATGGAAAGGAGGTGGGATGAGAGAATTTAAGTTACCAGTAGGAGTAAGTAAGAATGAACAGGAGTAAAATGAAAGACTGTGGTGGTGGGGAATGTGAGAACAAGATCATGAGTTTTAGGAGAGCTATACGCGATCATGAAATCCTACCTTCTCAGAGCCCCGACATTTGATTGGTAACATGATTTTGCATACTTAATGGACATGGTTTAACAACTCAGCCTACTTAATGAATAAATGTCCTAGAAGAATTAATGAGAATAAAATTAAGAAAGGACGTTCCCTAATTTCTTAAATATAATTTTCAAAGCCTATGGGGATAAAGCTATTATATAGAGCAATAATAGAGGTCTATAGATTTAACATGAGGTGTTTTTTTTTTTTTTGTCTTTTTGCCTTTTCTAGGGCCGCGCCCATGGCATATGGAGGTTCCCAGGGTAGGGGTCTAATCAGAGCTGTAGCTGCCAGCCTACACCACAGCCACAGCAATGCTAGATCTGAGCTGTGTCTGCGACCTACACGACAGCTCACAGCAACACCAGATCCTCAACCCACTGAGCGAGGCCAGGGATTGAACCCACAACCTCATGGTTCCCAGTTGGATTCGTTAACCACTGAGCCACGATGGGAACTCCTAACATGAGTTTTTAACGTAATTTTATCATATCCCCAATAGATGATAAAATTGGTGTTTATGAGTGCAAAAATCTTGAGAAACAATGGACTAAAACGTTACATGATGAGGATCACAAAAGTTGATTTTTTTTCTGAAAAAAAAGCAAAATAGGGCAATTACCCATAGCAATAAATTAGAGGAAAACAGACTGTTCAAAGGCAAATCATCATAACAATCAACTATCACGTAAATTTATATTTTTAAAGCAGAGTATTGGCAAAAAAGCTTTTAGATACTTGCGCAATCGTCAAAATTTATTTTCACAGGTGCTTAGTACCTATGTTGTTTCTATCTCTGATCACACTTGTAAGTTTACTTTGAGGTAAATGACAGCTTAAAATGATTTTCTGTTATCTCTTTCGAACTGTGGACAGGAGTCGGCCTGAGTAGGAGGATAAGGGTGGTAGAAGGGGCAGCATCTTGGTGTTACTTTTAAGCTTCCAATGTTATAAGGAAGAGTATATTTTAGATTACACTTAGTCATTTTCCAAACTTATTTATATCTGCAACTAGGAATATAAAAATCCTCTGAATTAATTTTAATATTCCATAGATCATTTAAAATTAGCACTAAGAGGCTACGGTCCAATGGATTCACTTTCTATATGAGAAAAATAAGACTCCAGGGAAGTTAAATAAATTGCCTAAGGTACCATAGTCAGACCTAGACTAACTCCTAGGACGAGATCTCTCCACTTGATTTAGTAGCCAAACAGCTCAATGATACGTTTATTGGTCTTCACGACACATAGAACTGTGGGAAATTACTTGAATAGTTCAGGCCATCTTTTAAAGCTACACAAGAAATTCTGAAAATACATATTTTTTTCTTAGTTTCTCCATGGTAAACAGAAGGGATTAAAATAAGCTATGTTTCAAAAAACTGTCTCTAATTCTTCATTCTTTCCACTAAATGGTAAACTTCAGTGTGGACAAACTGCCCATGAATTAAGCAAGAGCAGAGGAAAAACTGGGCTACTGGTCTAAATTAAAACAAGTACAAACTGATGGTGAATATACCAAAATGGATAAATCTTAAAAATATGATATTAAGTTAAAAAAGCAAATTGTAGGAGTTCCCGTCGTGGTGCAGTGGTTAACGAATCTGACTAGGAACCCTGAGGTTGCAGGTTCAATCCCTGGCCTCGCTCAGTGGGTTAAGGATCCGGTGTTGCTGAGGCTCTAATTAGACTCCTAGCCTGGGAATCTCCATATGCTGTGGGAGAAGCCCTAGAAAAGGCAAAAAGACAAAAAAAAAAAAAAAAGCAAATTGTAGAAGGCTACAAACCATATGGTGTTATTTTTATAAAAGGTTAAAATACTCATTTATATACAAATATTTTGTTTGTTTAGGAGTACATATATATGTTGCAAAATATAAGAACATAGATGAGATGATAAACACCAAATTCATGATAGTGGTTACTTTTAAGGCAGGATGATGGGGAATGGCGTTGGAAGAGATGGTACAAGGGATTTCATTTGTATCTGAAATGTTTTATTTACCTTTAAATTCTAGGTAAAGAGATCAGGCAAATAAGGAAAATGTTCAAATTTGACTTGGCTAGATAGTGGGTATCTTGAAGTTCATTACACGAGTCTTTACAGTTTTCTGTATTTTTTTTTCTTTTTTCTTTTTGTCTTTTTAGGGCTGCACCCTTGGCATATGGAGATTCCCAGGGTAGGGGTCTAATTGGAGCTGTTGCTGCCGGCCTATGCCGGAGCCACAGCAATGCCAGATCCAAGCCGCGTCTGTGACCTACACCACAGCTCATGGCAATGCAGGATCCTTAGTCCACTGAGTGAGGCCAGGGATCGAACCTGCAACCTCATGATTCCTAGTTGGGTTCGTTTCTGCTGCACCATGATAGGAACTCAGTTTTCTGTACTTTGGAAACACCTCATTATTAAAATAAAAGAAGGAAAAATGATAGACTCAATTTTCAGGAAGAAGGGATTGCATATTTGCATCCTTGCATTAGATACTTAGGAATATTTAAATAAATTTTTAATCAAAATATTTATCTATACAAGTCTATTTATAGATGAAGGATATTATAGATTCAGCCCTGTTCAAGAGTTATATAACTCAAATATAAACTGGTATTCCATGGGGTCCTGCTACTGCAGAGCTGGATTCATTAAAACCCAAGCCTAATCCCAGAAGTCTTGGGAAATAATGAAGCCTCTGGGGTGGAAGTGGCTGCTGCCATTTGGCTCTCAAGCTCTGGAAATATTCTTGTCTTTGACAGGAGAGATAGTACAGTTGTATGTGATATCCAGAAAAGGGCTCTGACCCATGACTGGGCTTGCAGAGTTTGGTGTAGATTTCTCTCTTCCCGGTAGGATGTAGCTGAGGCTCATCCTCTCTCTCTGATGAGCAATCGGATTCTTCACTCCTCTTTGCAGTGAACTCTGTGGACTCTATGATATTAATTCCCAAACCTAGGATCCAAGACCTTACCCTATTTCTTCTCTCTCATCTGTGTGAATATATTTTATATGATATACTCTAACTCATGACTGTGTTTTTTTCTCAATAAGGTGAACTTGCTATATAAATTCTACTTTCTCACTTGGAATTCTGTCATCCACCACCAAGTTCTGTTTTTAGTTACTCTATTTATAGTTTAGAATCAAAAACATGTTCTCTCTCTAATTTCACTGTTGTTTGAATTCAAATGTTTTTCATCTGATTCCACCATTCATTAGTTTCCCCAGGGACATAAGTAAATCAGTTATACAGCTAAGTTATTAAAAAATAGTTATTACTAGCTCAAGTACTTAATTGTATTCACATTGAGGGGAACGTCAATCTCTGGATCATTTATCTTAGATTTTTGGAATTTCTTTCCTCTGATGGAATGATTCAGGGCGGCTAAAGGAGAATTTTTAAAACAAAGACTGTCATTCAGAAATTATACATTCAACCTAGCAAATGAAAAGGCATTAGGAAAAAAAGATAAAAATAGGGATAGGAGATTGTAAAAGGAACCAAGATCACAGAAGAAAGTGATAGGTTTGGGGTAGAAAATTAGATTAAAAGAAGGAAGGATGGAGAAAAATTTATCATAAATGAACAAAATGCAAATGTAATGGCATCTAGAATATAAATTGAGGTCAAGTTTCTTAATTACGATCAGTGCCAAGATGTAGATCTGTGACTCCAGGGACAGTTAACTTTAGAGATCCCTATCCAGAGGCCAATTCTACATTTTTGAGGGTTATTTTTGTCTTTTTCTTCTATTCACTAGCCCTTCCCAGAACACAATGACATCTCTCAGAGGTAGAAGCTGCTTTCTACCTTTCCAAAAGGAGAACATACCACATTCCCGTCTAGTGGTAATTTCTCATTTTTCCTCAAGTTATTTTATTATAGGACTCTGAAAATGAGAGCTATCAAAATAGACAAGATGTCGCAAATGAAGAATTTTTGGTTTTGATTAAAAAATTGGAACAGGAAATGATGAGATGTTAAGAAAATATATAGCTTTCCTCTCCCTTTCTTGGCAAGACAAATGCCCAGTTATCAGAGAACACAAGAAAATATTGCATACATGAGCAGAACTGTTTCTAAATAAAATGTCCAAAACGTAAATGCTGCATCAGTTCCCAATTAAGCATTCTGTAAATAAAGCCTTGCTCTTCATCTCCTGTTTTCACTGGAAACTTCCATCACCAGAGATACTGAATGGCGTGGAACAGTGGAGCCACCCAGTGGCTAATATGGTTAACCATAGCAATGGCACATTTCATGGTGCATTTCGTCTGTTTCCTGTTTTACACAGGGTATATTTCCTCTTGAAAATATGACAGGAATTACCGCTAAGAAGAAATTTAATGCTGTAATAGTAAAGATGAAGTTTATAATTTTAACATCACCCCCAAATTAAAAGATTGAAGAAGCTGTGAGAAAGCAACTTTTAAAAATAGAATGAAAGAAAAATATCATCCAATCCTGCCTGAATTAGTTTTTGTTTGTTTGTTTGTTTGTTTTTAAACCATAGTTTTTAGGAGTTCCCACTGTAGCTTATCGGTAATAAACCCAACTAGGAAGTGGGTTTGGTCAGTGGCCCTGCTCAGTTAAGGATCCAGCCTTGCCCTGAACTGTGGTATAGGTCGCAAATGCAGTTTGGATTCTGTGTTGCTGTGGCTGAGGCATAGGCCAGCAGCTATGGCTTGGATCCAGGCCCTAGCCTGGGAACTTACATATGCCTCAGGTGCGGTCCTAAAAAGAAAAAATGAATAAATAAAACTATAGTTTAAAAAAGCTTCAAACTAAGGTTCTTTAAGTACCAGTTTTGATATGAGAAAAGATTCCTTATAAAGATTAAAATTTAAGACATGAAATTACCCTAAAACTTGAAAACATCTGATTCCATCCCAATTGTCAATAAACAAAATACAGTAATATTTCAAAACATTAGGGATTATGAAAAGAATTGGTTGTCCTTGTAAAATGTATATTTTATTTAAAAATTAAAGTAAAAAAAAAAAATAGTTCCTGTTGTGGCTCAGCAGAAATGAATCTGATTAGGAACCATGACGTTGTGGGTTCGATCCCTGGCCTGTTCAGTGGGTTAAGGATCTGGTGCTGAGGTGAGCTGTGGTATAGGTCATAGTTGTGGTGCAGATCTGATGTTGCTGTGGCTGCGGTGTAGGCTGGCAGCCATAACTCCAATTTGACCCCTAGCCTGGGAACTTCCATATGCCTCGGGGTGCAGCCCCAAAAAGAAAAAAAAAGGAAGCAGCAAAATAAATAAATAAATAATTAATTAAAGTTATTCCCTTGCGGTGCAGTGGAATGTGCA
Organism: Phacochoerus africanus; assembly: GCF_016906955.1. Classification (NCBI taxonomy): domain Eukaryota; kingdom Metazoa; phylum Chordata; class Mammalia; order Artiodactyla; family Suidae; genus Phacochoerus; species Phacochoerus africanus. The sequence goes on from NC_062559.1 coordinate 38,230,985, forward strand.
TTAAGGATCTGGTATTGTCGATGCACAGGCTTGGGTCACTGCTGTGGGGTGGGTTCAATCCCTGGAACTTCCACATGCTGCAGGTGTAGCCAAAAAAAAAAAATGTTAAAAAGGTCAAAACTGGGAATAATGCCAACAAGACTTTCTGCTGTCTCAAAGGATAAGTGAGATTCTAAAAATTAAAAATAACTTTTTCTTATCAAAATAGTAAAATGTTCATTTAGAAAAATTAGAAAATATACGTAAGCAAAAAGAAATAACACCCTCACAACAAGTCCATTATTAATACTTTGGTTTGTGTATTTCCAGAAATTGTTCTTTACATATGGATCATGAAAATTTTTAAATAAAAAGGGATTTTACCGAACACAGTTTTTGCAATTTGCTTTCTATCTTACGTCATGAACAACTTCCATCTCAGTAAACATTTATCTGTACATAATTTTTTTATTTTTATTTTTAATTTTTTTTGTCTTTTTCCCTTTTCTAGGGCTGCACCCACGGCACATGTAGGTTACCAGGCTAGGGGTCTAATTGGAGCTGTAGCCGCCAGTCTACGCCAGAGCCACAGCAACTTGGGATCCGAGCCGTGTCTGTGACCAACACCACAGCTCACAGCAACGCCAGATCCTTAACCCACTGAGCAAGGCCAGGGATCGAACCTGCAACCTTATGGTTTTTAGTCAGATTTGTTAACCACTGAACCATGACGGGAACTCCTGTACATAATTTTTTTAAGCTGTATAATATTCCAGTGTATGGCTATGCTATGCTTTATTTAACAAAATCCCTACTAGGATTTTTAGATTTCATTATTATTATTATTATATATAATGATCTAAAATCATTCCTACATCCTTTTTTAAATTTGGGAAGAACTATTTATCTTTTTTTATTTTATTCTTTGTCTTTTTAGGGCTGCCCCCACGGCATATGGAGGTTCCCAGGCTAAGGGTTGAATCAGAGCTGTAGCTGCTGGCCTACTCCACAGCCACAGCGATGCCAGATCCAAGCTGCATCTGCAACCTACACCACAGCTCATGGCAATGCCGGATCCTTAACCCACTGAGCAAGGCCAGGGACCGAACACGCATCCTCATGGATACTAGTCAGGTTTGTTAACCACTGAGCCACGATGAGAACTCCCAGAAGAACTGCTTAAAGTGAATAATCAAGTAGGTATGTTTTGCAACAGCACTGAAATTCTGAAGTATGTGTAACATAGAGAAAAGTACATTCAACTTACATGAATACTTTTAACAATTGCAAACAACTGTATATCTACCACCATCGAAGTCAAGAAATAGAACATTACTGGGCCCCCAGAATCCATCTCCATCCCTTCCCAATTATAATCCTTTTAAGATTTTGACATGCATTATCAAATTGTCTCTCCTCCACAGGTGTCAATCTGAGAGAAGGATCATGAAGTAACTGCAATCTGTTGGCTCATAAACTAAATAGGAAAATATCAAATTGAATTACATCAAATGACATTTGGGTAGTACTAAAACTGTACCTTTGAGAGGGAGGGGGAGGGAGCAGGATGGATTGGGAAGTTGGAGTTAACAGAGGCAAACTACTGCCTTTGGAATGGATAAGCAATGAGATCCTGCTGTGTAGCACTGGGAACTATGTCTAGTCTCTTATGATGGAGAATGATAATGTGAGAAAAAAGAATCTACACTTGTATGTGTAACTGGGTTACCTTGCTGTACAGTAGGAAATTGACAGAACACTGTAAACCAGCTATAATGAAAAAAAAATCATTATATAAAAATAACATAAAATTGTACCTTTGATCCTAGACAGTATTTGAAAATATAATTCGGTTTTGAATTTCAGTTCACTGTGACTGCTATTTCACACAGTGGTAGGTATTTTGGCCTATATGACCTATAAAGGAAACCCCACTGCCCCAAGTAGGTGTCCAACCCAAGTGAGATTCCTTTTGGGTCTCATTAGTACAGGAATGGGCTGTTTTATAAGTTTCTTGTCCTTTTCTTTGGGTTGATCATTGCAGTGTCCAACTGATGCAGCGCTGGACTTCGATGTAGATTTAAGAGGTAAGGGGTCCAAGAGCCAAAGGCAGTACAGCCTACTTTTATTGGTACAGAACTTCGATCTCCAAATGTTGAATGTACAACTGACCCTTGAACAAGACAGGGGGTTGGGGCGCTGCCCCCCTATGTGCAATGGAAAATCCATGTACAACTTTACAGTTGGTTCTCAGTATCAGAAGTTCTGCATTCTTGGATTCAGCCAACCAGGGATCGGGGATCATGTACTACCATAGTGCACATTTATCGAAAAAAATCTGCTTTATAAGTGCACCTGCACAGTCCAAACCCATGTTGTTCAAGGGTCAACTGTGTATAGAATATGATGTCTGTGTATGTGTGTACGTATATATATATGTCATACACTCGAAATTCATTTCCCTTCATTAGCTTGTATATGTCAATTAAAAAGAAAATTAATCTTTTTTTCTATTGGCTCGTCAACAGGGGCTGGTTTTGGTAATTAAATAACAGATATGTACCATGAAATAAATGAGTGAAATCTATAGCTCTTAAAAATATATTTTAAGCATATGGTAATGGCAAAGGTGTACTGAAATTAACAAATTTAAAATTGTCCTTTCTGAGTCTAGTGGATTAACTACATTGCTTCTAAGTAAAAAAAAGGGGGGGGGGTGTAATTAATACTGATTTGATGTCTTGGTACAGGCTTAGGAACCCTGGACACTAAGAGTGAGTAACACTAACAACTGAGTAGGTAAAAGTGACATGAAAATTTTATTTGAAAATGCCACTATTTGTAAAATTCCAGGAATAATATCTTTTTGTAACCATTTAAACTCAGGATGAAAAACTTTAGATGTCGACTTAAAAATGCATGAGAAGTTCACAGTTGAAAAAATTATGGAGGTATAGGGACAAATTTTTTTTTTTGTCTTTTTGCTATTTCTTTGGGCCGCTCCTGCAGCATATGGAGGTTCCCAGGCTAGGGGTCGAATCGGAGCTGTAGCCACGGGCCTACACCAGAGCCACAGCAACGCGGGATCCGAGCCGCATCTGCAACCTACACCACAGCTCACAGCAACGCTGTATCCTTAACCCACTGAGCAAGGGCAGAACCCGCAACCTCATGGTTCTTAGTCGGATTCGTTAACCACTGTGCCACGATGGGAACTCCGGGACAAAAATTTTTAAGGCCATTATTTCAGGTCTTAAGACCAACTTGCAGCTAAGTGAAAAGAGGTTTCTATGTGATCTGGCCTTTCAGATCAGAGGTGATGCTTTCTTTCTTCTCCTCCTCCTTCTTCCCTCTATTCTCTTCCTCCTCCTTCCTCTTCTCCTCCTCTTCTTCCTTCCCCTCCACCTTCTTCTTCTTCATCATCATCACCATCATCATCACCACCATCATCACCATCACCATCATCATCATCACCATCATCATCACCACCATCATCATCATCACCATCATCATCAACACCATCATCATCATCACCATCACCATCAACATCACCATCATCACCATCACCATCATCATCATCATCAACATCACCATCATCACCATCATCATCATCACCATCATCATCAACACCGTCATCAACCACCATCATCATCACCATCATCATCAACACCATCATCATCACCACCATCATCACCATCACCATCATCATCATCACCATCACCATCAACATCACCATCATCACCATCACCATCATCATCAACATCACCATCATCACCATCATCATCATCATCACCATCACATCACCATCATCACCATCACCATCACCACCATCACCATCACCATCATCACCACCATCACTGTCATCAACATCACCACCATCACCATCATCAACATCACCATCATCATCATCATCAACATCTCCACCATCACCATCATCGTCATCATTACCAAATGACTCTCACTCATTGAGGGACTCCTCTGTGCCAGGCACTGAACTAAGCAATCTGTATGAATTATTTCTTTTAATTCACAGAACCTTTGAGTTAGAAATTACTATCCCCGTTTTACAGTCAAAGTATTAGGGCTCCAGATAACAATGATAGAGACACCTTTGAGCACAGCCTGGGCTGATTCCAGAGCTTAAGCTCTTAACCTTTTCTGTCTACTTTGTTAAATAGTAGTGTTTGGGCAAAAGCCTCATGGTAATAAAAATCATGCATTGGTTAGCCTTGACTTCTGCATGTGTTATTTCCTTTGGGGATCTAGTTGAATGGACAAGATTCAAGTTTGAGATCCTGGGTCCCAGTTATCTCTTACATCGTTTTCACTAAAGATATTACCAGCAACCTAACGGGGAAAAAGGAATTCCTAGTAGAGGGAGTATTTGAAGGTGCTCAGATGTCCCCCTTCCCCTGAAAATTATACCTTTCTTAGTCCTGGATGATTGTCCTTGACTAAACTAACCAACTCTATCTAGGGAGGGTAGTAATTTGCACCCTGGGTCTTAATTTGATTTTTTCTGGACTCTTTTCAACTTGTATTAACTAAAGTAAGTTTTGATGGGAAACAGATTAGAGAGAACATAAGTCACTGGATAGTGGTAATAGGTGTGGGAGAAAGGAGAAGGATGCAGAAAAGGGGATATAAGAGAGCAAGAAAGTAAAACTTCTAACCTCATAATCTTAAATAGGGTTGTCTGCATTTATATTTATAAATGTAAAGAGGTTTAGAAGCAATACAGGAAACACATATAATAGATGCGTTGTTTTTGTCTGCCAATTGCTCCACTAAGCCCCTCACTCTTTCCAAGTCTGTGGTTCTGGCAGGGCTGTCAGTCACCGTGCCTGGCCCTCCACCTCTCCCCAACCCCCAGGGTGAGCATGTGACCAAGATGGGCCAATCAAAATACTATATGTCTTCATGGACAAAATAATTGATCCAAGGTAGGCATAAGAACCAAGCAAGGTTCATCACAATCCTTCAATGAAACTTGATATATGGAAGCCATAAGCCTTAAATAAGTAGGCCTGAGATCTCTAGTGGCCATTTTTCCTACTATGGAGAAAGCCCACCAAGGAATGATATCAATAATATCATTGGGAAATAAATGAAGAATGGGAAAGAGAACTCCTAAATTCAGCTGAGCCTTTTTGATAGCTTATCACCTGCAACAAAATGAACTAATTGACATATTTTCATCACATTTTAAAATGTTGAATGACTACACATAATGTATTAACAGATGGACTAAAGCAAGTTAAAATAAATAATGCCAAATTCTTACTTACATTTATTTTCAGTTGATTTAAAAATACAATGGCTAATGTTTATCAAGAGTTCAGATGCTTTGATCTAGTAATCATTCTGAAAATGTATTTCAAGTATAAGGGCTAAGCAAACCAAGATGTTTATAGAAGTATTATTTTTAATACTGAAAAACTGTGAATTCACATATCTAATGCTTGAGACATGATTAAATAAAATTATGGCATATTGCTAAAGAATTTTATTTTGAAATGTCAGCACTGAGAAATATGACTATACAAAATAAAAAATCATTAAAAGAAATAAAAAGAATTTTAAAAACCTGTAAGTCAAAAAGGAATTCCTAATATTGTATGTGCATCCTATTATTACAACTTATAAAACTATATACATATGGATTTCGTTATAAATATACATATATAATGAAAATCAGAAGACACACAAAATAATGACAGTTGGTAATTTAGGATGGTGAGATTATACAAATTAGACTAAAATTTCTTATAAAGTTGAAAATAACTTTTAAATAAAAGAAAATTATAGTTGATAAAAAAATCTCATGAAATGGCAATAAAAAGTGGTTTCTGTTTATAATAAGTCAAAATGAAACCACATATCCAAAATAGAAGTTTCTCACCCAAAGCAACAGAAATAAAAGCAAAAATAAAGCAATGGTACCTAATCAAACTGACAAGCTTTTGCATAGCAAAGGAAACCAAAAAGAAAACAAAAGACAACTTACAGAATGGGAGAAAATAGTTTCAAATGATGCAACTGACAAGGGCTTAATCTCTAAAACATACAAACAATTTATACAACTCAACAGCAAAAAAGCCAACAACCCAATTGAAAAATGGGTAGAAGACCTGAACACACATTTCTCCAAGGAAGATATACAGATGGCCAACAAGCACATGAAAAAATGCTCAACATCACTGACTATTAGAGAAATGCAAATCCAAACTACCACGAGATACCACCTCATACCAGTCAGAATGGCCATCATTAATAAGTCCACAAATAACAAATGTTGGAGGGGGTGTGGAGAAAAGGGAACCCTCCTGCACCATTGGTGGGAATGTAAATTGGCACAACCACTATGGAAAACAGTATGGAGATACCTTAGAAAACTATACATAGAACTACCATATGACCCAGCAATCCCACTCTCGGGCATATATCCAGACAAAACTTTCCTCGAAAAAGACACATGCACTCGCATGTTCATTGCAGCACTATTCACAATAGCCAAGACATGGAAACAACCCAAATGTCCATTGACAGATGACTGGATTAGGAAGATGTGGTATACATACACAATGGAATACTACTTAGCCATCAAAAAGAACGAAATAATGCCATTTGCAGCAACATGGATGGAACCAGAGCCTCCCATACTGAGTGAAGTAATTCAGAAAGAGAAAGACAGGAGTTCCCGTCGTGGTGCAGTGGTTAACAAATCCGACTAGGAACCATGAGGTTGCAGGTTCGATCCCTGCCCTTGCTCAGTGGGTGTTGCTGTGAGCTGTGGTGTAGGTCACAGACTTGGCTCGGATCCCGCGTTGCTGTGGCTCTGGCGTAGGCTGCCAGCTACAGCTCCGATTAGACCCCTAGCCTGGGAACATCCATATGCTGCGGGAGCGACCCAAGAAATGGCAAAAAGGCAAAAAAAAAAGAAAAAGAAAAGAGAAAGACAAATACCACATGATATCACTTATATCTGGAATCTAATACATGGCACAAATGAACCTTTCCGCAGAAATGAAAATCATGGACTTGGAGAATAGACTTGTGGCTGCCAAGGGGAAGGGAGTGGGATGGATTGGGAACTTGGGGTTAACAGATGCATAGTGATGCCTTTGGAATGGATGGGCAATGAGATCCTGCTGTGTAGCACTGGGAACTATGTCTAGTCTCTTATGATGGGAGCATGATAATGTGAGAAAAAAGAATCTACGCTTCTATGTGTAACTGGGTTGCCATGCTGTACAGTAGAAAATTGACAGAACATTGTAAACCAGCTATAATGAAAAAAATATAAAAATCATTACAAATTCTAAAAATAAAAACAAAGCAAAATAGAGGTTTCTAATGGAATTTTGGAAAACAAAAAATAAAACACCTGGAGAACCAATACACAAATGGTGGGGAACAAAGAAGATCATCTTCGCAAATGAATCTGAGGAAAAGTACCAATTTATGTTGAGTTTCCTTTTCCTCCTTTAAGCTTATTTACTTTCATTGGTTCCTTGGCATCCTCATAAATGCAGGTGGTTTATAAGGAGAGGGCCTCAAATATTTCTCTTCCTGAAGTGTTACTCTGTAAGCTGCAAGTTGGGAGGTTAGTGAATAAAAATGGCTATGCTAACGAAGAATGACTTTCATAGACACAAACCAAAAAGCTACAAGTATATAATAATTATAGGAGATTGCAGTCATATGTGCAATAAAAAAACTAATAGATTAAAATACTGAGTTTGGCAGAGGAATTAACAGGAAAATGCCTGTGGGATGGCCAATCATTAAATGACAGAGAAAAGTATTTAAGAGATAAGAATTGGGTAAATATTGAAATTCCTGTGGTTGTTTTTCTGCAAGTTTACGGTTAGTTAATCAGGGCTGATTCTTTTAGCTCCATGAGATTCCTAGCAGATGTGTGAAGATGATGCCCCTCCCATCACTTCTGATCTTTGTCACCATGATGATTCTGTAATCTTTTTGCTGACAGCATGGCTTATCTCCTCAATGTGGCCCAGATTTCTATCTTGTAGTTTTTCCAGACACTCTCCTGCCTACTACTGAAAAAGGACATAGATGGTTACACAAAGTCCTACAGATATGGAAGACAGGAGTGGTAGTAAATAGAAACAAATAGGAAATGCCACAAAACTCATGGGCTTTTATTTATTTTTTATTTTTTATTTATTTTTGTCTTTTGTCATGCCACTCCCGCGGCATATGGAGGTTCCCAGGCTAGGGGTCTAATTGGAGCTGTAGCTGCCAGCCTACGCCAGAGCCACAGCAACGCAGGTTCCGAGCCGTGTCTGCGACCTAAACCACAGCTCACGGCAACGCCGGATCGTTAACCCACTGAGCAAGGGCAGGGATCGAACCCGCTACCTCATGGTTCCTAGTCGGATTCGTTAACCACTGCACCACGGCGGGAACTCCTCGTGGGCTTTTATATCAACAGCTCTATCTGTTATTAACTGAGTGACCTTGGACAAATTACTTAACTTCTCTCATTCCCCTTCTCTGTAAAACAAATATTATCATTTAGTCAATAACGTTCATTGTTACTAAGAAAAAGGAATTGTGCTGGGCAGTAGTGATAAAAAGTTTATCAGGTATAATATCTGGCCCCTGGAAGATCACAGAATTATCAAGAGATAATTATCACATGGTAAATGCAATAGATTTCACATGGAAGCATAGACAAAACATTTAAGGATGGGGTGGGGAAAGTTTGAAAGTGAGGGCTCAGTGTTTACCTTGAAGGGATTCACAGAGATCACTATACAAAAGCACCCACCCAAGGCTCTCCACATTTGTCATAAGCACTCTACTAATGTTAAATTGCTTTGTGTTCATTCTGGAGTGATCTTAGTTACAAATTCTTGCAACAGAGCTGAGCATTTTGCACTGGGCAACATTAAAATTGTGAAACATAAATTCCTTCGAGGAGATAAAATCCTGCATTCTTTAAGAATGAGTGTTACAGAGACTATACTTGAGAAGCTGCCCTACCACTCTTTAAAGCCTGGAATTTAACAAATTTTCTTAGTCAAAGCTAGTTTGCTATTTCAAAGACTCAGCCTAGTTTATAAACCCTAGGGAGTCAGGAAGAATAATACACAAAGAAAGAAACTAAGACGCAGGAAAAAAAAAAGTGAACTCAGACAAGATTTTTCTCAAGAACTTTGGCCTTTTCTCTTGACCAGTTATGAAACTATTTAAAATTTTTCATGCATGTTTTTGGAAATATTTTTCAAGATAAGATAAAAAGTACAAAATCTTGGAGTTCCCATTGTGGCTCGGGGGTTAAGAATCCAACTAGTAATCATGAGGATGTGGGTTCGATCACTGGGCTCACTCAATGGGTTAAAGGATCCAGTGTTGTCGCAAGCTGCAGTGTAGATCTTGGACACGGCTTGGATCTGGCATTGTTGTGGCTGTGGCATAGGCCAGGGGCTATGGCTCTGATTCAACCCCTAGCCTGGGAAACTCCATAGGCTGCAGGTGTGGCCCTAAGAAGACAAAAACAAAAAAACCAAACTTTGGAATGTGAAATACTTTGAATGAATGAGTGAATGAATGAATGAAATAGGTTTCTAGTATACTGAATTTGAATACTTAGATGTCATTCCCTTTCCTTACCCATGTCAGTTCAGTCAATCATTTTCTCTGCTAATCCCTGATCTGGCCTCAGCACTGTTAACACATCTCATTAGGAAGCCACTACCAACATAAAGAAATTGCCGTAGTTACTGGAAGTGAAATGGGAGGGATGGTGGAGTGTGATGAAAAAAGATGAGGTTATCCTTAGGAAGGGCGCAGTGAAAAACAGGCCTTTCTAAGGGGGAGGTGGACATGCATGCCTGGTAGTGTGAGGTCCATCATATCTCCTGTGGCATAGCTGAACCTCTCTGGACTTAAAGATTCTCAGCTGGGACTGAGACAAGGCAATGGGTGGGGTTTTAATGAACATACAATCTGGGGGAAATGTGAGAAAAAGTTGGAAAAGATTGAGGAGAGGAAGAACCATGTCAAATCACTGCCTTTTGCAAACTGCCCCCAGCCCACTTTGATATAGCCAATCATAAATTCTCCCTCACTTTCCTCTTCTGCTTTTGGCTGAGACATAAATCGGCTGGGTTGCAGAAGGCCCGGGAGTACTTCTCTTACTCTGTCTTGTCTTAGTCACTTGCAGGCTTGTCTTATTTTCTCCTAAGTTGTAAACTCCTTGAAGGCAAGTACATCTTATTATTCTGTGTGTCCTCTATAATAGTGACTAGCACAAATCTTATCATTGTCAATGGTGAACATTAAGTACCTTTGCAGTTGAGCTAAGAATTGAAATGCCTCCCTGAATGTAATGATTTCTGATCCAAAGCATATATTGCATCTTATGACACAGATTCTCATCCTTTCAGGGTGCTGTCTCCAAAAGGCGCTGTAACTAGAGAGTTCATCTCAGTGGCAGCATCCCTTTCAGCTATGCCTGGTCTACAAATGAGAATAATACAGAACCCTACAAGGATGTGGGGCTCCCCTCACTCCTTTATTTCTCAAAGCCTTAGTGAAGTGTCTTTTGGGCCTTCTGGGAACGTTGGAGGGAGCAAATGGGTGTGCAGGTAACATTATACAGTTTAATGTTCCTATCACCCTGGGCCCTTAAATTTATCTATGTGATGTAGGTAACTCTGGTATCTCAGCTGTATTAAGCGTATGCCATGGTTGAGCCCAGGTATCTGTCAACCAATCAATAAACTGAGAGCTACCTTCACTCCATGAACTAACATATTAAACCAGGACTCTCTAGTAGGTGCACACATATCAATTAATTCGGCTCAATCTAGTGTTACATTTCACCCTCTAAGGTGAACATTTTTAGAATATACTTCCTATTCCTGCTGCTATAGATTAGTGAAGTCTTGCAATTATTTTGATGTGTAAGCTGTTTCCTCTTGGGTCATTGTGTATACCTATCCTGTGCAGCTGGCTGAGATGTAATCCTACATACAGGTCTGGTGGCAATAGGGGGTGGTTATGGTGGGTCTTGTGGAGAATAAACATTCCTTTTTAAGATGTCTGTTCCAGGTGAGGTTATCACAGAGTTTTTAAGCAAAGGAAAGCTAGTCTCCAGAAGGCAAACACTTTAATAGAGATTAGAGTGACTTTTAGTTTCCAGATGGTCGGCTTCAGCCATGTTCAAGCAGATGTCCCTATTCTAATAATTTTTAGGATCCCATTCAATGTTTCAACTTTCATGTAATATTTTAAAAAGTTAGCCATTCAGTTTATTTTAGTAATGATGATGATGATGATAAAAACAAAAAATGCAGGTTGCTTCCTAGTCAGGGGTTCCATTTTTCTTTCTCGGTACACTTTTTCTTTTTGTCTAGTACATTTTATTTTTCTGTGGTCCTCGTCTTCTCTATCTATCCTTTTTCTTAAAAAAGTTTTAATACAATTTTTAAAGGTTACACTCCATTTGCAGTTACTACAAAATATTGGTTATATTGCCCATGTTGTACAATACATCCTTACACCCAATATTTTATACCTCCCACTCCCCCACCCCTATATTGCCCCTCTATCATGGGTAATCACTAGTTTTTCATATGAACAATTTGATGGGACTGTGAATGCAATTATTGCTATAATTCAGCAATTCTTAAAAAAAATCGTGCTTTATTTTTGACAATATCACCCCTATGTTTATTAGAACTAAGAGATATTTTTACAGTTATCATGGAAGCTTTCTGGTCTTAGACTTTGGCTTGAGCTGAGAGTGGAAAGATGTGAGCTTTTCATTGTCTTTCTCTAAGTGCTAACGTACACTCAGAAGACTCCACCCCACACCACTGTCCTTATAGGCGTCTTAATGGCCATAACGGTCAAGTGCAGCAGCCAGCTGGGCAATCTCTTGCTTCAGCTGACATGTCAACATGACCAACCACCGATGATACTTTGATTATTTATAATGCCCTCATTTCATTTCTCAGTGGGGAGGAGCTCAGCCAAAGGGCATGACCAAAGCAATCCTCAAATTCTTAGTGTTTACCTCTTGGGGCAACTACAGATACCAATTCGTATCAGTCAGGGTCCAAACAAGAGACAGAAAGCAAAAGATATTTTGAATGCGGAAGGTTAAATATAAAGAATTATTACTTTTAACAGAGTATTGGAGTGATAAGGAGATGGCTAGTAAGGAACTAAGAGAATTCTAAAGAATACAGGACAATCAGATATAGGGATCAGCTGCTGCTTTTAGGATTGAGATCGACCCTGCTTGAAAAAGTCCAAGGCCACAAATGAGTGGCTCATTTGACGTCAGAGAAGTCCTCTGAGGGTGCAAAGCTGCCTAGGGGGTGTGAGGGGAAGCTGTTCACGGACAGTGTGGCGTGGGTGGTACTCCATGTGAAGCTATCTGATGGGGTTCCAGGGAAAGCCCCTCAGGGGTGCTGCCTGCAAAGTTGCCTTAGAGGGTTCCTGGAGAAGCTGTTCATAAGAGGTGCTACACACTGTGGGCCACTGGGTGCTGCACGAACTGGGAGGTACAGAAGCCACACGTGCCTAAGAGCCTGCTTAAAGGAGCACAGGTAGAGAAATCTCTTCTTCCTCCAAGTGTCTCTCCAGCGCCCTTTACTGACAAAGTTTAATATCATGACAGCTAGAAAAGGAGAAATATTTACAGGATTTACTTCTATTATCACAAAGCAGGCAGTGAAGAGTGCTTTGAGACCCTTGAGGCAATAACTTGGTAATTGGCTCAATAATCCATTTCCTTTAACAGGGAAAACCTTACAATGAGGACTGAGTTTTACTGGGACTCTGAAAGGTATTACAAATGGTCCCTTCAAGAAGTTAATAAAAATCAGGGACTCTCCCTCTAGACAAATGCACATGTGTATGTATGTGCACAGTCCTACAGATAATTCAGGGTACATCTCTGGACCCAGATTAAGAACCCCTGAGTTAGGCCAAGGACTACTCTCCATGTTCAATTTAGTGATCCTTTATTTGAATGTAGAGTAGCAAATTTAATATGCCCAAACTCACCTAAATTATACTTGCTTTTAGCAAAAAGATGAACATTTATAAACATTTGAGAAATATAGTCAATAGAGTTAGACAGTTCTAATTTGAGGGGAAGGAAATTGGTGAAAGATCTTTGGGAAGAGAGAGGCTAAATGCCAGAGGAAGGGCAAGCAGTTGTGAAACAACGGCACTGTTATTACTGGGATTTGGACTTGGATAGGTGCATACAGAGGGAACAGGGTATCTATTATGACCTGCTATGCTTTGGGGAGGTAGATCATAGTAGCTGGCCTCCAATACGATAGGAGGTCCTTATCTCCTAGTATTTATGCTCCTGGGCACTCTCCTCCTACACTGACTCAGAGCTGATCTTTGTGACCAAATAGAACACCATATAGGTGACGGGATGATTTTGGAATTGAAGTCATGAAAGGCAATGCTGCTTCAGCCTTGGTGCCTTGGACTCCTCATCCGGGGGGAATCCAGCTGTCCAGTTGTGAGGACACACAACAGCAGTTCTGTGGAGAGACCCACATGGAGAGCAACTGAGACTTCATACCCACACCCAGCCTAACTTGCCAGCCTTATGAATGAATCACCTTGAAAGTAGATCCTTCAGTCCCCATCAAGTCTTCAGATAACGAATGCCAGCTGATATCCTGACTGCACTTTCATGAGAGACTCAAAACCAGAATCACCAGCAAAGAGGCTCCCAAAATTCTGACCCACAGTTTTGGGGGTAATTTTTTTTTTTTTAAGGGCCACACTTGCGGCACATGGAGGTTCCCAGACTTGGGGTCCAATTGGAGCTGTAGCTGCCAGCCTGCACTACAGCCACAGCAACACAGGATCTGAGCTGTGTCTGTGACCCATACCACAGCTCATGGCAATGCCAGATCCTTAACCCACTGAGCAAGGCCAGGGATCGAACCTGCCTTCTCATGTATGCTAGTCATATTTGTTTCCAGTGAGTCACAATGGGAACTCTGGTAATTTCTTTTTTTTTTTTTTTTTGCATCAATAGATAACTAATATATGCATTTAGGTTAAAATTCTCTAAAGGATGAAAAATAAAAGGAGTTGCTCCTTCCCCCTTTCCTCTGGTCACCTATAGGAGATTAGTGAGATGCTATTTGCTATACTTTTTCCAAGTATTATCATAAATAAGTCAATGGATTGAATCACCAGAGAAATGAGACTTCTGTCTTTGCCAAATGGTCACTCTAAGAAATGACTAGATATATAGTTTCTGATGAGCAGGAAATCCAACTGCTAAACCAGCTTATGAAGATTTACATTAATACAGAAATTAACAGAAATATAGATGTGTCAGTATGAAGACTATTCTAGGGAAATCATGCATCTAAATACTCATTATAGTCACCATGATCGATGTGGGATATGCAAACTACCGTGTCCATAGTTGAGTCAGTATTTTAAGTGATCTGGAAACTACTCTTACAGATGTTGAAAGGTTTGGGGATGTTTAGCCAGGAGAAGATATAGAGAGCATTTAATAGCTATCCATTCGAAGGGCAGACATGTAGAATAAGAGTAAACACATTTTGGATTAATCAAGAGGAGAAAAGTGGCCTAATGACAAATTATAGCAAGGCAGATTTTAATTCACTTACAATAACCGTGGCTGTTTAACAACAGGTCATGCTGTAGTGAAAAAATGTGGTGCTCCCCTTCCCAGGAAGGATTTAAGCCAACACTGACTGACTGCCCTTCAGAGGGACTTTGGTAGTACTTGGAAAGCAGATCTAGATGACCTCTAAGATGTTGTACCTGAAAAGCTTTTCCCCCTGAAAATGCCTTGTTATGTACGAATACCTTTAAATAAGACAGTTGAGTGTAGTGGAAAGAGTCTACATTACAGAAGAATCAGAATTCTATTTGGCAGTTACAAGCTGTGTGACGTTGGGGAAGACACTTAGCTTTCTGAGCTTCTTCACTGTCCTCACTACCTCTCAGGGCTGTTCTGACAATTCATTAGATGACAAGTCACTCAAATCACCCATTGGACATTTAATGCATGTGTGGTTTTCTTCCTTGCATTTTCTACAATATTGTTTATAATCAAACATCTGGGATCAATTAAGATTTTGAAAGTGCAGTGTTGAAACGAGTTCATTTTCCTAGGCTTCCTAGGCTTCAAGTGTAGGATTTCACTTGTTATTAAACAATAAACTTGATTGAGATTTGATGAAATGCTTTGTGGCACAGCATCTTTAAAAAAATAAAAGATAAGTTTGGTGTAAGTAGGACTAGAAGGAATCAGAAGCCAGATGGCCAACATCATCTTTGAAATCTGCAACTGCAAGATCATCACTTGACTAAAGTCTTTCCTCCCAAGAGAGTTATCAAAGAAAAACAAAAACAAAAACAAACAAAAAACAAAACCAAAAACTCAAACACTGAAAATTATACTGTTCACCATCTAAAGTGTTTTACCTTTCTGGAAGGGATACCAAATTTTAGTAAGAAATTCTCAATAATAAGCACTTCATTTTCTTTAAAATTTTAGAGGAAACTGGAATCTCTCAGAATGAGGTGATAAATGCTTTTGCTAGCTGCCCTCCTTCCCAGTTAAAAGAACTGGAAGTAAAAAAAGTCCCACAAATATTAGAAATCAATTTTTATTATCTACAAACAATTTCCTTTAAATGTTTTACTTTATAAACAAAACTACTCCATGGGCAGAAATCACTCTGAATTACTGAACTAGGAACTAAGATTATGTGTATTGAATAGTTAACAGTCTTTATCTATTAGCATCCTACTCTTAAGCAGTCTCATTAGAGGCTGTCTTCAAGCAGCAAATGGTAACTGAGATGTGTAGCTGTTCTTTCTCATTTCCCCTTTATCTGCAACATGTATAAGGATTGAAACAGGTAACTCAATGCTCATAGCAGTCTCTAAGTAATTGCTAGCTTGCATCCCTTCATATTAACAATTTTTCCTACCTCAAAGTTAAATATTATCAAAATTCTGGGGACTATCCTTTCATACATTGTTTCATACACACATACACATAATTTAACAAAGATGG
The DNA here is from genome assembly GCF_016906955.1 of Phacochoerus africanus. Lineage (NCBI taxonomy): Eukaryota > Metazoa > Chordata > Mammalia > Artiodactyla > Suidae > Phacochoerus > Phacochoerus africanus. Next base: position 38,247,048 of record NC_062559.1, read on the forward strand.
GGTCATTTTTACATACTGTTTTTATTGTGGCCAAGTTCAACAGCATCAAAAGTATTTTCAGGTACTTAATTCAGGTGGCTGTAAAGCAAAAAAAAAAAGTCACTTCTGTCAGATACTGCAGGTACTGTATCATTTTTATACTCATATATTCATTACATTTTTAAATGTTTTTGTCCATGTTAGTGAATATTTGATGAACTCTAAATAATGCCTGTCGCAGTGAAATATACATTCCATCTTAATATTAATAACATATACTTCACAGTGTCAAGTGAAATGACCACATTACTCTAAAGAATTCCTGGAAGTATGAGTCACAAGCATTAAGTGACAGGAGCTTATGGTGGGTGTGGTGGTTGGGGAGACCTCCTGGTTTAAATAGGAACTGGACATAAAAGAATTCTTAGAACAGACAGCTTAGGACATATGGTGGCACAATCATGCCACAAAGGATCCAGCCTCTTTCACTGTTCTGCTCTGGCAACCTCGTAACATAGGCCTTTGTTGTCCTGTTTGTTGCTTCATGACTGAGCTGTGGCTGCCCCATTTATGGCATCACATTCCTCCAGGAAGAAAGACAAGTGGAGGGCAAGGATGAGCTCTGGTCTGCAGAACATGTTCATCTGAAAGCTTTCCTAGAAGCCCCAGCAGCAACTCCAGATTTCATCTAGAAGTGGGATGGTCTAGAACTGCGTCAAATGGCTGCTGCTAGGTGTACAGGAGTCTGAATAAGTATTTGTGGCTAGTATTAAGGTTCTATTAGGATGACTAGACAATAGGTAGAAAAAGACCAGGGTCTGCTACCAAAAACCCAAGTCAAAGTAAGCTGTTCTCATTCCATGATAAAAATAAAGAATTTCACTCTTATTTCAAAAGAGCATTGAGAGGGTACAGTTAAGATATGGTAGGTGATCCACCATAAAGAAAGAGGTGAATGAGGGGGTGTAAGGGATCCTGTTGCATTAGCTGTTGAGAGGAATAATTTCCCTCTGGTCACTAACTTCCACTAATCCCCGTGAAGCTGAGAGGGGAAGAGACCAGGTCCCAAAAGCCCCTTACATTAACTGCTTGCATTCGCCTGTAGTGGAAGCTTGGAGTTATGAAAATGCACATCTAACAAACTCAACTTACTGCATGGACTCCTAAAACTCGTGCAGAAAATGGAGAGTAAGTCAGCTTTGGGAGGTAGACTGAAGAAAGTTCGCCCTCCCTGTCTAAGCCATAAAACAAAAACAACACTGCCATCCCGCTTCATCTCCCACTGTACTGAACACACAGTAGGTGCTCAGTAAACACTCATCAACTTTAGAGAAGACAAAGGAAAGAAATGGAACTGAGAGTCTGCCAGAACTGTACCAGGTGGCTTACCTACATAGCTCATTTATTGAGCAGCACGCTGTCAGGCAGGCATGACTGTTCCAATTAGAGAAGTAAACTGAGGCTCAGAAAGGTTAGGCAGGGTAAAACGAAAGTAGAAGCAGACTCCGGGCATCTGAACTGAAACCCTTCTCCTTAAGTAATGTTGTCTCACAGTCTCTGCTCCGCCAAAGCTCCAGTGCTTTGCAGACAGCCGACACAAGACATTTTGAGCAGAAGTTTGATTCAGCATCGGGAAGGACACTAACTTTTGCAAAAACAACGCTAAGGGTGGAGAAACACGTAACAAGTCTTTAGGGTTTGGTCAAAACAGAATGTACTAGCGCCACCTACGCTAGTGGCGAGGCCTGAGGGCCGCTGGGGAGGCGGAGCCGAGCGAAGGGTCAGGCCTGGCGGGCTCAGACGCGCCCGCGTGGCTTCGGGGCGACCCGGAATTCGGTCCGGGGTATCCCTGGTCGGCGTGGGCGGAGAGCGGCCGCAGGGCCGGGAAGGCCGCGCCCCGCTGCGGGCGGCGCATGACGCACTTCCGCCCTGGGTCTTGCAGCTTAAAGGGGACCCGGACCTTCTTCATAACAACAACAAAACTGCGCGCCCGCGGCCGGCGCCTGGGCTCTAGTCCCCGCCCTCCTGCCACCTGCCGCCGCTTCGGTCGCGCCCGGCGGTGCGCCGCCCTGCCTTGCACTGCTCAGACCGAGCGGTCAGGCTGCGAGCGGACCGCGCCCTTCGGCCAACTTCTCCCGCTGCCACCGCGCCGCCTCGCGAGACCCGGGGCCGGGCCGTGGCCGCCGCCAAGCAGCAGGAAGAGAGCCTCAGCGGAGGACGCTTGGCCGGACAGTGAGGCCAGTGGCCCTGCCCGGGCGCAGAGGGCGGCGGTGGCGGGCTCTGCGGCCATCTCACAGGTAGCCCTGCTTGTCGCACCTGACCACCCTAAGCGGCCCGTCCCCCTTCTCCAGCCCGCGTTGCGGGACCGTCGGGTAGGGGCCTTGTTGCGTTTCAGCTTGGGGGTCGCGGCGGGGGCGGGGCGGGGCGGGGGCTCGGGCTGTCGCGCCCTCATCCCTCCTTCCCTTCTCATTGCTTTCTCTCTCTACTCCCGGCCTCCCTCTGCAGTCCGGAGCCCTGCGAAGCCTAGACCTGGCGGGGAGAACTGCACCCTGGGCCGGGCCCCAGACCCCGCCGCCGCTGCCGCCACTGTCCATCATCCTCGGTGCCGGCAATGGCCTTTGTATCGCCCGATGCACTTGTGACTGACTTGGACACGGGATATTAACAACCCACTCGCTTCCGTACCCATCCCAGCCACGCCGGCAGTAACCACCTCGGCTCGTTTAGGCTTAACTGCTGCTCCTTGTGACTCTGTTCGACTTTGGGGGCACCATGGACCAAAATGGGATGGAGATTCCTGTGACCCTCATCATTAAAGCACCGAATCAGAAATACAGTGACCAGACTATTAGCTGCTTCTTGAACTGGACCGTGGGGAAACTAAAAACGCATCTGTCTAACGTGTACCCTAGCAAACCAGTAAGTGTCTAAAAGCTGGGCGCAGCTGCTCTGGCCGGCAGCTTTTCGTGCCAAGTATTCCCTTAAACGCCCGCTCATCCCCTCTCCCCGAACTCCCCTTGAATCAAATAGGTCTCTTTTTGACTGCAGAGTATTTTGCATTCCGAGGTGATGTCTCTCTTGAGTGTGTGAAACATCATTAATATCTTCCTGATGAGGTTCAGTTAATTAGTAAGAGTATAGGGAAATATCAAGGGACATGAGAATTGGCAGGCATACAATAGGACCATTTTCCTTGGACTTAAAATGGGGATGACAGATGCCTCTTTATCTTTTTTTAAAAAAGATGAAGTAGTACTACAACCCATCTTAAAGCTCTTATCGCTTATTAGACTAAAATTCCTTTTTACTTGCAATGCCTGGCCCAGAAATTTGCCGACTGTTGAAGAGCGAATTTTTTCTTGGAAATAAGTATGTGACCACTATAAAAGTTATACGTTCCACTCTAGTATATATGTTTTAAGAAGCAAAGAGTTATATGTTTTAGATTCATTTTCCTTCTGCCCCCTTTCTCATTTTTCTCCTGTAGAGGACACAAATTTTTTTTTTAACTTAGAAGAAAACAGTCCTTCTACCCCCATCATTTGGTTCATCTTTTATTCTTTTCATACAGCCATTTGTAAATCATCGTGGCAGTGTTTTCCTTTCTGAATCATATCAGGACATTGCAAAGATAATAAAATAGTACAGCTGCGTCTGTGCCCAAAGTTAGATTTGAAAGTTATCAACATAGTTGGTAATTATGAAGTCTTGGGGAGTTCTCATTGTGGTTCAGTGCATTAAGAACCCTACGACTAGTATCTATGAGGATGTGGGTTGGATCCCTGGCCTTGCTCAGTGGGTTAAAGTATCCAGCATTGCCTCAAGCTTCGGTGTAGGTTGCAGATGAGGCTTAGATCTGGCGTGGCTGTGGCTGGCAGCTGCAGCTCCAGCTCCAATTCTCCAATTCAGCCCCTAGCCTGGGAACTTCCATATGCTGCAGGTTCAGCCGTTTAAAAAAAAAAAATTTTTTAGACAAGTATAATGTTATGGAGAGTGTATGAAAGTGAGGCTTTCATGTTCTCCGTTGTATGAAAATTTCATTCCTGAATAGGTAGTTTTCAGTGATTACTAAACCTTTTTTTAATTAATGAAGAGCCTTGGATTTTTAGGGTGGGAATTATTTTTAGCATCAGGCAGATTTAAGCCAGCAGAAGGGATGTGTTGGAAGGCAACTGTGCTTTCTTGGTTTTACTTAATACTTATTTTGTGCATATAAGTAAGGAAGGCACTTGATCTATATTAAGATATTGATGAATTAGAACTGTTTCAGTGTTATACAGTATTAAGTTTAGTAAGGCATGTAGACTTCTAGAATAACTATAGAAATAGGGTGATGATTGCAAAAACAGGAGGTTTGGAAAAACAACTTAGTTGGCACTAGCTTTGTTTGTCAGAACTTTGTGATGCAAATGTTCTGAGTAGGAGAAATAAAAACCCTGAAGTATTTAAGTACTTGAACACAGTAGTTGGAACTTTGATTTATTCAAATCTTTTCTTGAAAGTTAAGATTTACTTAAAGGGTAACAACTTCTTTAAAAAAATTCTGTACAAAAGACTTCCTATTGCATATGATTTGTTTTATACATTTTTGAAGTAGAAAATAGTTTTTCAGGATCATCAGAATTGAAAGTCATAGACTTCCATAGTACTGTTCATAAGATAGCCATTTCAAAGTACACTATTCCTAGGTACATTATTGAGCTTATATCTGAGAACAGAGGCTCAAGTGTAAGGATCTTTATGTTATACAATTAAACCAAAAGGGACATGATTTTCACTGTGATGGAAAAAATTATCACTTTTCTGAAACTTTTTCATTTTATTTTATTTTTGTCTTTGCTATTTCTTTGGGCCGCACCCGCGGCATATGGAGGTTACCAGGCTAGGGGTCGAATCGGAGCTGTAGCCACTGGCCTATGCCAGAGCTACAGCAACACGGGATCCGAGCCGCATCTGTGACCTAAACCACAGCTCACGGCAACGCCGGATCGTTAACCCACTGAGCAAGGGCAGGGACCGAACCCGAAACCTCATGGTTCCTAGTCGGATTCGTTAACCACCGCGCCACGACGGGAACTCCTGAAACTTTTTCATTTTAGAAAAATATCTAGGGGCTCCCGCTGTGGTGTAACGGGATTGGCGGTGTCCTGGGAGTGATGGGACACAGGTTCGATCCCCACCTGGCACAGTAAGCTTTAGGCTCCCGCGTTGCTGTATTTTGGCTTAGGCCAAGACTGCGGCTCAGATCTAATCTGCTCCTTGGCCCAGGAGCTCCATATGCCATGGGGCGGACCAAAAAAAAAAAAAAAAAAAAAAAAGAGTATCTAAGAGAGGTTTGAAACCCATTTGTCTTACCTGCATCTGGGAGAAGCCTGTTTTTGGTAGGAGTTCTGCTTTCCTGGTACTAATTTCCACTGCTCATATGGACCAGTCAGCTGCTGGAGGACAGATCAGTTACAAACACCCCAGCCTGCCAGCCCGCCTCCTTCTTGTACACTGGAGGTATTTTTGGAGGCTACCGAATAATGGGTAGCCTCTTAATTACCTAACCTTGTGGGAAACCTGACTTTTTTTTCCTCTGGCAAGTTTTCTCCAAGTGAGTTTTAATATCTGAAGTTTATTTCTAGGTCAGTGAGAGTGAGGGTGTATGTTTCTTATTTTCATAGAAAGTCACTGAGAACTTTGTAAATTTATTGGATTCTCCAGACTTGGATTTGAACTTATTTATCACATAGAATTGATTTGAAGTATCTTGGTTGTTGAACAGACCAACTGTTTATTGATACTCCAAAGCCACAGGTAGTTCCCTGCATAGGAATTGGAGTTGTTAAAGTTTACTTTATAAGGTTGTTATTTGGAACAGAGAAATTTTGCAATATAAGCAATGTTATATTATTGATTTAATATAAAAGAAGTTTAGGTTCTTATGACCACCCACAATAATTACTTAACATTGATTCTGTTTTTAAGGGTCTTGAGTGCTGTTTGGTGTTTAATAGGAATCATTGCTTATGCCTGATTCCCTGCACATCTGCCTGTGGACTTGGAAGCAGAGAAGGGTTTAGTGCCTAGTAGAAGCAGTGTCCCCCATTAAGAAGTAGCAAAGTTGGGCGCTCTGGTCAGTACTGCTCTTTTTGGGTCTGATGGGTGAGGAAGGGGGGTTCCTGTGGGCAGTGGTTTCTAGGAAAACAAGAGCTTAATAAATAAGAGCTACTGGAGGGAGAAGACTGGAGATATGAAGTTGGTCTTTTAGGTTCTCTACAAGGATAGGTCATGTGCCTACATGTGTTGCTGGACTTGTGGCTAAACTGCAACAGTGTTGTGAAAGCTTAAGATTTTTAGTTTTATGCTCAGATATTGACTTCGTTTAATCACAGATAATCTCTATCTGCATAGGTATTTTAAATTCAGTTTCCCCCCCACCCCCAGTAAACCCACAACAAATATACCCCTCCTTCCAAAGCACACTTTCTAGGGTTTCATTTATTTATTTAATTAGGATTTTACTGATCTGGCATTTGGAGGTCTATGTATATCCTAAACAAAAAAGCGATGAGTCCTTTGCTCTTAAGAAGCTCAGGTCTAGTGGGGGCTGCAGACATCTAGTTAAATAACTAGAATACTGTGTGACTTTTTTTACTCAAGAGGGATGTGCTGAGTGCTGTAGGAGTACAGGAAGGGAGTGGTCAGCTCTAGAGTGGGGGCAAGGGAATGTGTAGCTGTTTTATGAAAAGATTCATAGGGACATTTTTTCTTAAAGAATTGATAACAGTTTTAAGCAGATAAGATAGTTTTTTTTTAACTGTTCTTTCAGAACTAATGTTGCACTGATGATTCTAAATACTTTACATTATTACAGTACTTAGTAATATAGTGTGATGTAAAAAGATTGTAGATCCACATGAGCTACAAAGGGGAGGGTGTTTTCCAGTTAGGAAGCAAGGCGGTTACCGTATTTATGCAGAAGTTTACAAAGTCTTTATTAAAAACCTCAGATGTGAAATTGAGTTCTGGTGGAGTTTTGAATGGTATTGTTACTTTGTTTAAGAAATGAAAAGTGCACCAGTTCATGTTGATAGTGCGGATAGATAATTGTGAATCATATTGTAATATGACATTTGTCATTACTTCATGACTTTAGTTTTCAATTCCTAAAATTGGACTGTAGTGTAAAATAATTATTCTAAAATTTAAGTAATTGCTATTAGTGGGTAAAGATACCTATCAAGAAGGCCATTTTTACTTGAGTAGATCCAGATTTTGATCTAATTTAGATTTATTTGCTAGATATATAAATATCAAAATGATTGAACTTAATGTTATCTAGTAGAAGGGACTATCCTAGAGAATATTTTAAAAATAAGAAATAAGGAGTTCCCGTTGTGGCTCAGCGGAAACAAATCTGGCTAGGAACCATGAGGTTTCGGGTTTGATCCCTGGCCCTGCTCAGTGGGTTAAGGATGCAGTGTTGCTGTGCCTGTGGTGTAGGCCAGCAGCTGTAGCTCCAATTGGATCCCTAGCCCAGGAACCTCCATATGCCTCGGGTGCGGCCCTAAAAAGCCAAAAAGAAAAAAAAGAAAAAAGAAAAATTAAGGATCTTTATATCCAACTAGGTACCTTTTTCATTGTCTTATTTTTACTCTCCATTCTCACGTGCAGACAATAACTAAGGTGGACCTGACTCACCCTGAATTCAATTTTGAAGACATACCTTTCTGGGGCTTGTATTTCTTTGCTCGATATTTTGTCTTGAGGTCACAATGGCTGTTGAACATGTCCCTCAGTTCTGGGTGGATTTCCTCTGTCTTGGTGCCTTTTCGAATTGTGCCTTTGCTCTGAGACTCTGTTATAATTAAAGAAACGGGAATGAAATCAGTTGTATAGATTCTGTTCTGAGACTGTGTGTAACATTCCACAACCAAATTGCCTACAGTTCAGATGGAAGTCTTAATTCCATTGTCAGTGGAAGTAGCTTGTGTATCATAATTTGAGGTTTATGTTTGTCTTGTTTTTGTCATTCCCTATTACTTTACTTAAGAAGGTTGTTTTTAAAAAAATTATAAACTATTGGCTATATTTCCCATATTGTATAATATATCATTGTAGCTTATTTTATACCTAATAGTTGGTACTTTTTAATCCTCTAGCTTTATATTGCCCCTGCCTCCTTCCCTCTCCCCATTAGGAACCACTAGTTTGTTCTCTATATCTGTGAGTTGGCTTCTTTTTGTTATATACACTAATTTGTTGTATTTTTTGATGCCACCTGTAAGTGATATCATATAATATTTGTTCTTCTCTGCCTGACTTATTTCACTTAGCATAACTAGGCAGGTTATTTTTAAAACTTGCTTGACTACCTCAGAAGAGTTGACTTAAAAGGGCTATTAATCCATACACATCCATAATTTTTGTTTTCATTAAAACTTTTATAAAATTTTAGTAAAGTTTAAGAGGGTTTCATGTAACTTAGCAATATAATTCAGATTTTTAAAATTCTTTTTAAAACGCTTATTAAGTTGAGTTTAAAGGCTGATGGAAAGTTAAAAGTTTTAAATGAGTGATGACTAAAATTTATTTTATTTAACTCCTTTGTAGCCTTCTCTTAATTTCTTCTTTTGGAAAATAACAGTACTGCGAAGTAATGTTTTAGTTAATCATGTATCAATGCTTTTAAAAATAGGATTTTTCTAAAATTTTTAGTGTAAGTTTCTCGCCTTTATATAATAAATATTTGATCATCTCAAATGCTTTTATTTAACTGTCATATTTGGTGCTCTGATTAATCTGCTATTTACTAAGTGGTTGTATACCAGGCATTCTACTAAACACTTTATATGTTTATCACATTTATTCCTCATAGACAGCTTATGCTGTAAGTTTCATTATTAGCTCTGTTTTATAGATGAGGAAACTGAGGCTTGGTAATTTTTTGCCCAAGGTCATAGAACTCTAAGTAGTAGTAGAATTTGTACCCAGGTTGGTCTGAGTTGCAGGGCACAGGTCTTAACCATGTGACGGTTATATGTAATAAGATGCAGAAGGGCATTTAGGGACTTGGCCATCTCACCTATATACTTGCAAGTTAAAAAGGAGTGAACTGTAAGAAGATGTGTATTTAAATGGTTTGTCATCTAAAGGCTGTAGATGAATGGGTGACGTAGTCTTAATACTGTTATACTGCATTATCAGCTTAGCATATGGTTATTTTTGTTTATTTTGATAAACTGTAGGGAAGGTATGGGAACATAATATCTTAAGACTTCAGCGTACCTTGCTTCGCTCTCTGTTTTCACATCTCTGCTTCTTTGTATGAACCATAGCAGTCATGTATTTTGGCATCTCTGTTGTCTGTATACTGATTTGTGAATGGCCTCTGAATTGAAACAGCTTAGCAGAGACTGTCCCTTCGGAGTTTTAGAGAAAATTACTCTTGAAGCTTTGTAAGGTGGTTTTGTTTACTGTTATTGTAAAGAGATAAGAGGTAGAGGCAATTTGGGTAAGCTATGCTTCCATTTACAGTGTTTCTGAATTTCTTGCGGCTTTAGGTTGGATGGATTTAGTGGGAATGGGAGGGAGATATGTTCCAGCACAAATTCACAGAATTCATTTCCCACAGAAACGTATTTTGTGCACCTTATGAGAACCAGCTCTTTAAAGTTGTTTGACACTTGTGACTGAACTTTATATAAGTACCGAAATGTCAGTAGTTACTACTTTCAAGAAATTGGGGAGTTCCCATCATGGATCAGTGGAAACGAATCTTACTAGTATCCATGAGGACGCAGGTTCAATTGCTGGCCTCGCTCAGTGGGTTAAGGATCTGGTGTGGCTGTGAGCTGTGGTGTAGATCACAGAGGCAGCTCAGGTCTCACGTTGCTGTGGCTGTGATATAGGCTGGCAGCTGTACCTCCGATTTGATTAGACCCCTTGCCTGGGAACTTTCATATGCCACGGTTGTGGCCCTAAAAGACCAAAAAAAAAAAAAAAGGATATTGGGCTATAGTTCTTTGAAGTAACATGTAAATTGATTGCTTTTACTGAGCTATTTGATTGTGTTGAAGTTGGATACAGTAAAGACAATTTTTTAAGCCATATATAATTATGAGAGACCCATTTAGTTCTTCACTTAAAAAGTCTAATCTTTTGCTACCAAATATGAGTTTTTACAAATATCAAAATGTCATTGGCTTTGTAAACTCATCTTCTAGACTCTTGTGAATATTTACGTACATTAGGGTTTCATGGTATTTCATGTTTTTGATAGCTAGTTAAACATTAAAAAATCAGAAACTTTAGGTAATAGTATATGTAAACCTTCTAGAAAGAAAGAATCTTCCCCGGTTTAGGATTTTTTTTGTGTGTATTACACTAGCAGGTGAGCTTTCCTCACCTTCGTTTTTAGCCATCTCTCCTAAGTGGGTAGCAGTTTTTGGGCCAGCTGATTAAGCAGCTGTTTATTTGGCCTGGTATAGTTCTGGGCTACTTAGAGTGTTAACAGGATATTTTCAGTTTGGTAATTTAGTTGCCTCTGTGCTAGCATATGTCACCAGGCTTTGTCTAGGGTGGAGCAGTGGAAACAGTAAAAATAGTACACCTGATAGAATTTGCTGACTGTTGAATGTAGGGTGTGAGCAACAGGAAGAATGGTGGTGTCGTTAATAGAGTATATTAATCTCTGTAGCCAATATCTTAACAGGAGAAAATTTTAATTCATAGTTTAATTAGTACTTTATTTTAAATTTGCCAATCTCAAGTCTTCTGAATTCTTTTTTTTTCTGAATTCTTATATTTAAAGGATACCATGTAATTTTTTTTTAATTAAGAGAAAAATGAACTTTTATTGTGTTAAGCTACTGAGTTCTTGGAGTTTGTTATAGCAGCTAACATTATTTACCTGAACTAATATATAAATGGATTTTTAACCAAAACATACTTAGCAGGTCTGGATAAATAAAATTGTGTCACCTTAACACAATAAACCGGATTTGAATTGAGATCTCAAACTATTCTTTTCCTAATTACTATAGTTTAGAATCCAAGCCAGTTGAAAATTCAGTTGATTATTGTTTGTTATCATGTCTAAACATTGGTTTTCCAGATATTTAAATTAAATTCATTGACATTTAAACTGAAGAGGCAGTTTTTTTAGTGGCATAGAAGAAATTTCAAATCTTTTTAATTTATGTGCATGAAACTTCTTTTGCTCTGTTTCAACCACAGTAAAATTAAAGAATTCTTTCCCCATTTACTTCTGATTATCTAAGCATTTGAATATTCAGCTTAAAGCAACTGATTTTTTAAATTGAGATACTGTTCACATACTATCAAATTTACCCTTTAATGTGTACAACTCGGTGATTTTTTAGTAGTTCACACAGTTGTGCACTCATCACCGCTGTCCAAGTCGAGAACATTTTCATTACCCCGTACCATTCACAGTCACTCCCCATTCTCTGCTCCCTCTGTCTTTGGTAACCACTGACCTACTTTCTGTCTTTGTGTATTTCCCTATTATGAAAATTTCACATAAATGGAACTGCAATATATATGCCCTTTTGTTTCTGGCTCTTTTCACTTAACATAATGTTTGTAAGGTTCATTCATGTTGTGACATGTACCAGTTCTTCATTAATTCTTACAGCCAAATAATACTCCATTGTATTGTGTATATCACATTTTGTTTATCTATTCATCAATTGATAAGCGTTTGAGTTCTTTATACTTTTGGGGTATTATGAATAATGCTTCTGTGCACATTCCCTTATAGGCTTTCTGTGGACATGTTTTTACTTCTCTTTGGTGTATACCTAGGAATGGAATTGGATGAATACTGAGTCCTAGAGTAACTTTTTGAGGAACAGCCAAGCTTTTCCAGAGGCTGTTGGGTTTTGCATTCCCACCAGCAATGGATGAGGGTTCTACTTTCTTCATATCCTCGTCCACACTTGTTTCTGCTTCGTGTATTTTCAGAGGGTACCATGTAATTTTGTTATATTCTGCTTTTTTTGAAAATTAATATTCCCTTGCTGTGGAAAGATGAAAGTTTATTTACGTTTTTATTTTTTTGGCTTTTTAGGGCCATACCCATGGCATATGGAAGTTCCTGGGCTAGGTGTCAAATCAGAGCTGCAATTGCCTCTATGCCACAGCCACAGCAACACAGGATCCAAGCCTCGTCTGTGACCTACACCACAGCTCATGGCAACGCTGGATCCCTGACCCACTGAGCACAGCCAGGAATTGAACCTGGATCCTCATGGATCCTAGCCAGATTCGTTTCCACTGAGCCTCAATGGGAACTCCCGATAACAATTTATTTGAAGTTGACTTTTAACTTAGAGAAAAGTTAATAATAAGATACTAACACATGATTGCTTCTTCAGAGTAATCTGCTAATATCAGTACCATTTGCACAAGTGAACCGGATAAATTTAGCACCAAGTGTTTTAAATTTGTATGTGAGTCATAGACTTCATTTTATTCTTAATATTACATGTAAACTAAGTGATATAATGAACTTCAAATAAGTTGTGTTTTACAAATCTGTATAAACCTTTTTCGACTCATACACCACTTCATTTAATGAGTTGGCATTTAGCATCTATTCTGCAGGACACAGTGCTAGGCTCTGGGAGAAAAGGTATGAGCTAGACAGAACTGGACCCTCCTTTGTTCTTGCCACTTATATTCTACTTAGAGAAATAAACATGTGCACAAAATTACAGATTGTGGTTGTGTTAAAACAAAAAGGGTGTGTGAAAAGAAATACTCTAAATTTGTAAATCAGGTAAGTCTTCTCTGCAAAGGTCATTTTTTCTTTTCTTCTTATCTCTTTTTTTTTTTTTCTTTTTTAGGGCCGCATGTGCAGCATATGGAGGTTCCCAGGCTAGGAGTTGAATCAGAGCTGTAGCTACAGGCCTATACCACAGCCACAGCAGCATGGGATCTTAACTACATCTGTGACCTATACCACGGCTCATGGCAATGCCAGATCCTTAATCCACTGAGTGAGGCCAGGGATCAAACCCATGTCCTCATGGATACTAGTTGGATTCATTACCACTGAGCCACAACAGGAACTCCCTGAAGAAGTCATTTTAAAGCTAAGACCTAAAAGATGATTAAGAGCTAGCCCTGCAAGAGCTGGGAGAGAATATCGCAGGTAGGGAATCTGAGCTGGGGAAGAGGTTGGCATATTGGGGGATATAAGTGTATGCCAGTTTGGCTAGTGAGTGAGGAGGAAAGAATACAGAATAGGTATTCTGCTGGGACCATCTGGTAATGGTTAGGAATTAGAATTCAATCCAGAGTGGTAGGAATCTATTAGAGTGACAGGATTGATTCACAATTTTTTAATAAAAAAAATTTTTTTTTTTTTTTCCTTTTTGGCTGCCTCGCAGCTTATGGAGTTCCCTGGCCAGGGGTTAGATCAGAGCTGTGTTTGTGTCCTACACTGCAGCTGTGGCAACGCTGGATCCTTTAACCCATTATGCTGGGCCAGGGATTGAACCTATGTCCTGGCATGACAAAAATGCTGCTGTTCCCACTGCACCACAGTGGGAACTCCAATTCATATTTTTAAAAGATTGCCTTATTTGCTGACAGTAGAACAAAGGGCAAAGAACAGCTAAGAAGCCATTATGGAAATTCAGGCAAGTGATGACGATTTAGAGTAGGGTAATGGCAATGAACATGGAAAGAAATGGACTGAGATGGACTTTTGGAGTCCCATAAAATTTGCTGATGTTTAGATGTGTTAGGCAATGTGAGAGAAAAAAATTGAGGATAATGCCCAGATTTTTGGCTTAAATAACTGGTGGCAAGTTGTTATACAAAAGGGAACAAGTAAGAGGAAGGATTTGGGGGAATTGGGAATTGAAAACCATTGTACATATTTTGACTTTGAGTTGCTTGTTAAGACATCTGGAGGTTAGAGTTCCCGTCTTGGCGCAACAGAAATGAATCCGACTAGGAACCATGAGGCTGAGGGTTCGATCCCTGGCCCTGCTCAGTGGGTTAAGGATCTGGCATTGCTGTGGTGTAGGCTGGCAGCAACAGCTCCAATTAGACCCCTAGCCTGAGAACTTCCATATGCTGCTGGTGCTGCTGTGAAAAGAGACAAAAAAAAAAAAAGGTATCTGGAAGTGTTAATATGTCTAATAAGCAGTTGGGTATATGCATCTACGTCTGAAAAGGAGAGAGAGGCCTTAGAGAAACAAACTTGCATCTCAGCTGAAGAACCTTAACTTTTAGATTGGATAGAAAAGGACCCGGGAGGGACAATGACCAATGATATGAATGCCTCTTAATGGGTTTTCTAAACCTCGATTGTTTCTTTCAGAGGTGCAAAAGCTGTGGTCTTGTCTTGCAAATGCCAAAGCCTTTTTCAGGTTGCTGTTGGTCTTGCTGTTTCCTCCTGCTGCTTAGAGACTTGCTTACCATTGCTCAGCCTTTCTGTTCAGTGGGTATATATAGGTTTTAAAAAAGTAGAATTTGGGGATAAGGGATTACCAGTCTCTGTGCTTCTAGTAATCTATTTCAGTCAGCTATATTTTAGGTTAAATAGATTATGTGCTCTTAGGTCTAAAAGTTTGATGACTGTATGCATTTCTTAAACTGGGACTCATAGTTTTAGGACTAAGAATTCTCAAACTCTTGAATTTGGGTTTTTATCTTGATAAAAAAACTATCGTTAAAGTTAGTCTGGGTAATTATAGCTAACTCTCATTAGATTTCCTATATTTTTAAATGATCATCCTAAGTATATTTAATTTTTATGACTGAGTTTTTCAAGCATAGGCTTCTGGACTCTGAAGTCTGTGACTGACAGTGATCTCTATTCTTTCTGTGAAAAAATGGTTTTAAATCTATTTTTCTAAATGATACGGGAGTAAACTGCCTAAGTTGGATTGGTGTTGTACTTAATTATTTTGGGCTGCACCCATGGCATGCCAAAATTCCCAGGCCGTGGATTGAACCTATGCCACAGCAGCGACAGTGCTGGATCCTTAACCTGCTAGCCACCAGGGAACTCTCCATTGTACTTAATTTGTTTATAAATTTGTCAGTAGTCCAAAAATACTGATCATTCTAGTGTGTGTGTGTGTGTGTGTGTATATATGTGTGTGTATATATATATTTGTCTTTTTGCCATTTTTAGGGCTGCTCCCTCGGCATATGGAGGTTCCCAGGCTAGGGGTTGAATCAGAGCTGTAGCCGCCAGCCTGCGCCAGAGCTACAGCAATGAGGGATCCGAGCCGCGTCTGCAACCTACACCACAGCTCATGGCAATGCTGGATCATTAACCCACTGAGCAAGGCCAGGGACTGAACCCACAACCTCATGGTTCCTAGTCGGATTTGTTAACCACTACACCACGACGGGAACTCCGATTCTAGCATATTTTTATGTCCATCTTGTTTAGAAGTGGTACGTGTGATAAGGTACATGGTTAATTCCATTACTGTTACAGTTTAATAGTAAAATAGAGATTTCTCCTATAGGAAACAGATAATATATAGATTTCTTATATTTTAAAGCAGTAATTGGTAAATACTTCTTTTACCCTACCACCCAATACATCCTTTCATTAAAAGTAGGAAGGTAAGTCACTTATGTTTTGGACTTGGACTTTTTACCAACATCAAAATACTTTTCTTTCTGTGAGAGAAGCTAAAATTAATCAAAAGCTTTCCTTTTGTTATTTATAAATGTCATTTTAAACTAATTCTTGAAAGTTGTTCAGATGTGAATTAGGGCTTGTTTTTTTAGTCATTAAGAGTGATAGTTATTGCAGCTTTAACAAAACCTGTTTAGGAGTTCCCGTCGTGGCGCAGTGGTTAACGAATCCGACTAGGAACTATGAGGTCTCGGGTTCAGTCCCTGCACTTGCTCGGTGGGTTAACGATCCGGCGTTGCCGTGAGCTGTGGTGTAGGTTGCAGACGCGGCTCGGATCCCTCCTTGCTGTGGCTCTGGCGTAGGCCGGCAGCTACAGCTCCGATTAGACCCCTAGCCTGGGAACCTCCATATGCTGTGGGAGCGGCCCAAGAAATAGCAAAAAGACAAAAAAAAAAAAAACCAAAAAAACCAAAAAACAAAACCTGTTTAGCAGTGTCCTGATCATATTCTTATGCATAATGAACATATGTAGTCTGCTGTTAGTCATACAACTTTTCAATACTTTTGCATAATCTTGCATTAGATCCTCATGAAACTACATGATACCAGGACAGCAGGTATTGGATATTAGTATCAAATGTTCATTGAATGTTTTCTAGGTGTTGTTCTTAGAGGTTTGTGTACATTTCATTGTTGTGAAAATTCAACCCTGTGAAATACCTCATTTTACAGATAAGAAAACTGAGATACAGAATGGTAGTAGTAGGATTGTGTACAAGTTTCTTGACATTTTTTTACCTATCTCAGCCATATTCTTCGGTAAGTCCAACTCCTCTGCATAAGATTCTGCTCCTTATTAGCTGCTCAAAGATGTTGCTGTTGAAATGATCTATTTTTCTTTCCTTCATCTTCAAGTGTTCCTTTCTGCCGGATTATTCCTGTTGGCATACAAACATGTTATTTCTTATTAAAAAAAAAGAAAAACACCAAACAGTAAAACAAATAAGACCTTCCTCTTGATTCCACTTCCTTTCTAGCTATTGCTTTATTTCTTTCATGTCTTTAGTGCAAAACTCATAAACTGTGGCTATTCACTATCTCTAAATCTATTTCTCTCCTTTTTTTTTGAATCCATTCCAGTTAAGTTTTTACCCTACTGCTCCACCACGGTTGCTTTTATCAAGATCACCAGGAAGCTCCATTTTCTAGGATGTGGTGGGGTAATACAGAAATAAATAGAATAATATGAAAGAAGAACACTATGAGTAGTAACAAAAACCTGGAAATATCCATATTATAAACTTGAGTATTTCTGTATAATAGAGCATTATGCATCTGTCAAAAAGAATGGGGAAGACATCTTTATACTGCTAAGGAGTATTCTCTAGGGTGTAGTAAGTGAGAAAACAAGCTGCAGAAGAGGAAGTATCTTTTTTTTGTTTGTTTTTTTTTTTTTTGGTCTTTTTTGCCTTTTCCAGGGCTGCTTTCGTGGCATATGGAGGTTCCCAAGCTAGGGGTCTAATCGGAGCTGTAGCCGCTGGCCCATACCACAGCTACAGCAACTCAGGATCAAAGCCGAGACTGCAACCTACACCACAGCTCATGGCAACACCGGATACTTAACCCACTGAGCAAGACCAGGGATTGAACCTGCAACCTCATGGTTCCTAGTTGGATTCGTTACCCACTGAGCCACGACAGGAACTGGAAGTATCTTGTACTACCTTTTACGTGCGAAAAGGGAAATACAAGTGTGTATTCAGATTTGTTATATTGTTAAAAACGATGGAAGAGTAATTCAGAATTATAGAGGAAGGGGGTAAAGACAGAAGCTAAACCTCTTTTTACCTCGTCCTATAATTTTTACTTTGTTTTCATGAAGTTATAAATTATTTTTAAAAATTAAATAGAAAAAAATAATCTCTAAATGGTAACAAAATAATTTAACAATGTCAGGATGGTGTCATAGCTATGAGAAGAATTATTCCAAGTAATTTTGAAACAGTATTTTGACTACATGTCTCTACTAGGATATGTCTAAGGACGGAAAAAAAGCAATAAGAAATCTTAAACTTTGTCCAGTGTTGATATTTTTGATATTATACATACTAGAATAAAACATATAAGTACTTTTGCTCACGGCCTACATTTGTTAATGTCATTAGCAAGAGAGATTTTCAGGGTGAGAGAGTACAAATAAAATAAGTAAAACCAGTGTATATTTAAGTTGGAAATATCAGTGTATACTCAGGGTTTAAGTTTCTTTTTCTCAAAAGCTACATGTTTTCTAGCTCTCCGTGAAGAATCTTAGAAATAATGACAAGTTAACAATAAGCACTCTTAAATCCCAGCTTTTGTCTTTAATTGTCATTTCCCATTAAAAGAAATTGAGGCCCCTCGAGCAGTGCTGATTCTGGGCCTGGAGAACGTAATGTGGAAGATGAACCTGAGGCATTTGGGGCCAGAAAGCAGAGAAGCTATTAGCAACTAGAGAGGTCATGTCAAAGTGACTCAGGAGCCAGCCTGAAGGGACTCCTACTGGCCAAAGATGGTGCAATTTGAGGACTTGGGGAGTGGGGAGAGATGGCAGTACATTGAAAAACATGAAATTCCACAAGCTCATAATGATACTTAAACCAAAAGTTTTTAGTCACTTCTGGAGTTGCTTGGGCACTTATTCTGAAAACTGATAAAGGGAATCAATTGAGCATTTTTGGTGTCTTTCCTGTATAATCTAGGTAAGCAAATGGTTGATGAGGTGAGGTAAAAGTTCTCTTAAAAGAAGCACAGCTAATAAATACTGAAAGAATTACAGAATTAGAAAATAATTTTCTACCCCTAATGAAATAATGGCTCTAGGCAGTTGGATCTAGGTAGTTTATCAGGTGAATGATGGCAGACTTTATAAGGGATGAATCAGGCTAACATTTGGATCCTCTGATTAATCTTAACATGACTGAAAGTCAGCCAAGACACATGCGCTAATCATGATGTGATGCAACAGGAAGTTTTCTTGTCAAACAAGAAAGAACCTGAATTTAATCAACCCTCTAGCTCTAACTGCGTTATACAGAGACTACAGCACATGCTATACAATACCAGCAGGATATAGTCACCTAGATCCAGACTGCAACATGTTTTCTACAAATAAATAGGGAAAAATTTAAAAATAGAAACTTAAAGATTAAAAAAAAGTTAACAACCCAGTCCCATGTGTGAGCTTTGTTTGGATTCTGATTTAGACAAAACACCCTAAAAAGGTTTCCCATTTTTGAGCAAGTGGGAAAAATTGAGCTGTGCTGGATATTACATAATAAGGAATTAATATTTATTTTGGTGAATGTGGTAATGTTTTGGTTAGTTGGATAATTGGAAAAAAACTGTTAAAGATATATGCTATTTTTTTATAGGTGAAAAGAAATGATATGTGGTATTTGCTTTAAAACTTTCTTCCTCTCCAAAAAGGAAATTGTGGGGGCAGGTGAAACAGGAATAGCAGAATGTTGAATAATTGTTGAAGCTGGATATTTGGAAATTCTTCAAGATGATACCTGGGAGTTCATTTTATTCTCTCCACTTTCTGTATGTTTGAGAATTTTTGTAGTAAAGTAAAAAAAAAAAAAAAAGTCATAAGAAAAGACTGCTGTTTTTAATACAGAATGATGATATGACAGAAGTATCTATGTACCAGTTTGGACTGGTGAAAAAAATGATAGTTTATACTTATTACTTCAGATTGCAGCTGAAGTAATAAGTATATCAGGGAAAATTATAAAGTGCTACACAATTCATCTTGTCCGGGGGTTAAATCAGTCTTTATCTACTTGCAGTTAACTTATGCTATATAATTTACTGTTTGTTCCCCGCTCAATATTTTTATGTACTGATTGAAGTTTCAAAATTTGTGATATGTATTTAAAACAACAACAACAACAACAACAACAAACCTCCTGGAGTTCCTATTGTGGCTCAGTGGAAATGAACCTGACTAGTATCCATGCGGATGCAGGTTTGATCCCTGGCCTCACTCATTGGGTTAAGGATCTGGCGTTACACTGAGCTGTGGTGTAGGTCACAGACGAGACTCAGATCCCACGTTGCTGTGACTGTAGTGTAGGCCAGCAGTTACAGCTCTGATTCGACCCCTAGCCTGGGAACCTCCATATGCCGCGGGTGCGGCCCTTTAAGAAAGAAAAAAAGACAACCCCCCCCCCCCAAAAAAAAAGCAAACCCACCAATAAACCTCCTGTGTTGTATTAGGTTGTTTATATATAGAAATTCGTATATGTACATTTTAGGAGTGGCACACTTAAAAATACTTCCAGGGGAGTTCCCGTCGTGGCGCAGTGGTTAACGAATCCGACTAGGAACCATGGGGTTGCGGGTGCGGTCCCTGCCCTTGCTCAGTGGGTTAACGATCTGGCGTTGCCGTGAGCTGTGGTGTAGGTTGCAGACGCGGCTCGGATCCCGCGTTGCTGTGGCTCTGGCGTAGGCTGGCGGCTACAGCTCTGATTCGACCCCTAGCCTGGGAACCTCCATATGCCATCGGAGCGGCCCAAGAAATAGCAACAACAACAACAACAACAAAAGACAAAAAAAAAACTAACAAACAAACAAAAAATACTTCCAGGGAAACTTAGAGTATGCCTAAAAGCTAAGTATCTTTGAAGGACAACTGTACTTTTCCCTTGATCTTTGGTACCCAAGGACCCCTGAACCACAGATCTTACTCAGTATGACTCTATTTGTGGTTATTTTAAATGTAAGATGCATTTTTAGTAGCTGTGTTGTATATTATAGTCTATTTTTATAGTCTGTTTGAAAATTGTTGTTGTTATTGCTTGGGTTTGACATGTTCAGTAATTCTCACTATAGCTAATATTTAATTGTTTTAATAGAACTCAAGGAACATTTGCCTGTTTCTCAGTTATGAATAGGAGGTCTTATAGGGACTCTACATAAATGCTTTAATTTTAAATACTTTAATGCTAGTAGTGTTAGCACCTAGCAGGTTTATTATAAGTACAAAATAAGGCAGAGATAACCAGAACATGTTTCCTATGTGGGGTTACATATGGAGATGGCAAATGAATTTCCATGCATTTTAGTTGATTTTTCTTTAGTGTTCTGTTTTTGAAAAATGTATGAAGGTATTCATGAGGATGGCAATAATAAAAACTGGAGTAGTTACTTAATGCTAAACTAAATCCAAATGGCTCTTAAATTAAAAAACCAATAAATTGTACTGTCAGTAAATAAATTGTAATGTTAGTAAAGAAGAAAATAAATGTTAGTAATACAAATAATTTTTATAATAATAATAAAAAAATAATAATAAATGTTAGTAAATAAATTGTAATGTTAGTAAAGAAGAAAATAAATCTCCTTATATATACTTTTGATTAAAAATACTGACAAAACAATGCAAAATAACTCTGGTGACCTTGAAATTTTATCCCATTGTTGACTGTTAATAGAAAATCAGCTACCTTCTCTTCTTATGGTCTTGAAGATTTTAAATGTCACATGCATTGCATTATAGCTGAAAAGATAAACTTCCAATTTACTTTTTTCTCCTATTTTAAAAACAATTTGGTATTTACCTGAAATTTTATTATATCTACAGTAGATATGCTACCATTTGCTATA
This sequence comes from Phacochoerus africanus, assembly GCF_016906955.1. Taxonomy (NCBI): domain Eukaryota; kingdom Metazoa; phylum Chordata; class Mammalia; order Artiodactyla; family Suidae; genus Phacochoerus; species Phacochoerus africanus. The sequence goes on from NC_062559.1 coordinate 38,268,298, forward strand.
CTCTTAATGCCTTAAGTGGGATTTGGAAAAACAGAACTTTTAAGTAATGTCAGTTTTCTGTTTATTTGTGCCTAAAGGGAGTTTTACTTTACCCATATTTAGGCCTCTTATTCCCAACCTTCAATTTGTATAATTAGAAAAAGTTGAATTCTTTTCTTTGTCCCATTTCTTAGTTGACGAAGGATCAGAGATTGGTGTATTCGGGCAGACTGCTTCCTGATCATCTGCAGCTGAAAGACATTCTCAGAAAAGTAAGCTTTTCTACCACTGTTTGATACCAGATACTCAAGAGTGTCAGAGGAGATATGTTCTGAAGTGTCATTGATATCCATCCAGTTTAGTTTTTAGATACTTAAAATCAGCCCTTTTGGGTAGCATAATAGGTGATTCTGATTGCTTTAAGTAGCAATTTTGTATACCCATCTGATAGCTAAGTCTATCAGGATTATATTTGTGTTCAGGGATTTGTTGTCTTGTGTAAGAAAGCAGTATTAACTCACCAGTAGTGCAGGAGTAAAGTGCTCAAGCAGTGGTGAAGGATTTTCGAGGATAATATAGTCTTCTCTTTTAAATCCCCCATTGACCAAACTACATGATGTTTTACTACAAGTTAACTTGGGTTAGGAGGTTAATTTCAAGATAGGCTATAGAAGGAAGTCCACTTAATCCATCAGTTAGCAAACTTTGAATGCTGGTACTTGGAATTAAAATATGTTTTGGTACAGTTTTTTGACAACTTGAATGCTAGTTATTTTAATAGTAGCTTTTCGCTCATGTTTATTTGTGGAATTTATACTTTTAGAACATTTCTGCATTTGAGATTCTTTTTGCTTGTGAATGTAGTGGAAGTCCAAATATATAGCCTTTATATTTTGCTTTAGATCTTTGACTTAATTAACTCAATGTTTTTTCAATATCCCTATTCTGATTTAGAAGATCTCTGGCCTCTCCTGTATGTTTATGATCACCTGTGGGAAAGTTTAAAAGATTTTACACTGATATATTCCTTCTGTTTACGTAGTTGACATTTTAGCTTTACCCCTGTGACATTTTGCTGTCATTTTCATTTTAATCATGTAGTTTCAGGTTGCCAAAGTGATTTAATAACCTCTCTCTCACTCTCTTTCCCTCTCTCAAAAAAAGTGGACTTTTCAGCAGATTTCCCCCCCTCTCTTTTCTTAATAGACTTTATTTTTTTAGAGTAGTTTTAGGTTCACAGCAAAAGTGAGCAGAATCTATACATTCTGAGATTAACCCTGTGCCTCCCGCCTCCATGCATACACAACTCCCCCCACTAACAGCGTTCCACAGCAGAGTGGTATAGTAGTTGATGCCTACGGTGACATCATTATCACCCCAAATCCATAGTTCATATTAGGATTCACTCTTGGTGTTGTACATTCTATAGGTTTTAATAAATGTATGATGACATGTATCCACATCGTAGTATCATTCAGAATATTTCACTGCTTCCCAAATCCTCTTTGCTCCACCCATTCAATCTTTCCCTATTTTTATCCTTAAAAACCTTTTGGCTACATCCTCTCTGAAATATAGATTTGTTTATTATTTTAACCCAAGGATAGCTAGAGTCTGCATATACATACTTCTTACAGGGCTTTTGCTGCCAGAAATGGTTTCTAACCAGAAGACTTAAAATAAAAATGCTTCAGGCAAAGGACTTTTATGCCCCTTACCATAAAATATTTTGAACAGTATATTTACATTTTGAACAGATCTTTGAAATGTATAACCTTTAACTTTTTTTTTTTTTGGTTAAATGCTCTCGTTACCTTTACCTGTTTAGTTATAAAATGTTCTATAAAATGTTCTACAGAAACGTTTCCCAAAGGTGAATGAATACTACGAGCTAACTTTGGTTAATATGACCTTTGAAACTAGGTTTGTAAGGATAAACATCGTATACTTGGATGCTTTTTAATATTCTGTGTTCCCAAGCTAAGGGGACCTCCCTTGCTAGGCATACCTCATGTCATGCTGCCTCTGGGAATGCCTTTCCTTAGCGTCCTAAGCCCTGTTAACCTCTTTCTGTAAACCTCTAAAGCAGTTGTAGTTTGTGTTTCTCAGTTTTGTACAAAAGACTGTTTTATGTATTTCTTGAGTTGTGCTCTAATGTGCTAGTCTGTTCTTCTAACAGTATCCTTAGCCTCTTTAGGGGAGGGGCTGACTCCTGCCCTTTCTTGGGTTCACCTCAGAATTAAGCACAATCCTAGGCTTATGGTAGACAATGAATTCTTAGTTTCTGGGAGCTTTATTTCTTTTTCTCACAACTGGGCATCTTTCTTTTCTTCCTGTCCCCCTTTCCTTTATCATTTTCTGATTTTTTTCTTTTTTTCTTTTTTTAAAGTTGCTGAGCCATCCTTTGTTCTTCTCTGCTCTCATTTATTCTCTTTCTGTCTTATTTTCTTGCTCTATGCCTAACTATAAAAATGCTCATGAAATTGCTAGGTTAAAATGCCAATTCTAATCATTATTAGAATATTTTCATTCAGTCATAGTCATAGAGTTATGGAAACACATTTGGAATATTTACAGAATATAGTTCAAATATATGTTGTATGTCTGTGTACAAGTGTTAGAGAAAAAAAAACATTTTTTGACTTAAAAAATAAAACCCTGGAGTTCCTGTCGTGGAGCAGTGGTTAACGAATCCGACTAGGAACCATGAGGTTGCGGGTTCGGTCCCTGCCCTTGCTCAGTGGGTTAAGGATCCGGCGTTGCCGTGAGCTGTGGTGTAGGTTGCAGACGCGGCTCGGATCCCGCGTTGCTGTGGCTCTGGCATAGGCCGGTGGCTACAGCTCCGATTCAACCCCTAGCCTGGGAACCTCCATGTGCTGCGGGAGCGGCCCAAGAAATAGCAACAACAACAACAACAACAACAAAGACAAAAGACAAAAAAAAAACAAACCTATTGTTAAAATTAAGACAAATGAGATTATGGTGAAATTATTTGAGTTTCTATATTGCTGTAAGGGCCCAACTAATGAAAACATTTCACTACTTAAAAGTTTATAGGTCTCAGCGTTGATGTGACTATTATAGTTCTGATATTAATGTGCTAGGTTTTTTATATTGAAATAATAGATTGTGTTGACATAATTTTTTAGCAGTGTTTGCTTCAAGACTCTTTGGTATACAAGATAATTATTTTTTCATACTCCTGAATATTGAGTCCATTTTCTAAGCATGGAGAAAATACTGAAATCAGCAGAGCCCTGACTTACCTGCAAATGATAACAATTTATTGCTGGTAAAAGCAATAATGTGCTTCCTGTGCTAGGAAGGACTTAAGTTCTGAGTTAAGTATTTCCAGTTAGCTACTGACTTTTTTGAGCTGTGTATCTTCCACTACTACCCTTAAGACATAATCTTCTTTAATTTTAGCAAGATGAGTATCATATGGTTCATCTAGTGTGTACTTCTCGGACTCCTCCCAGTTCTCCAAAGTCCAGCACCAGTAGAGAAAGTCATGAAGCATCGGCATCCAGCAGCAATTCTGTGAGTTGTTTTGGGAGGAGTAAATGTTGAAGTTTTCTGGTTATCCTTTTTTGCCTCTGAAAATTAAGTGGAAAACAAAACATTGGGAGCTTGTGGGTTGTGAGACTGTGTTTTGTCAAGTTAAACTTCATTTTTTTAGAGATCTAGTGTGCAGTGTTATCCTTTGAAGCCTGTTTCCCCATATGTCGTAATTTCTTATATGGCAGGTCAGTAAGAGATCCCGTCTTTAAGGGTTTAATTACTGAAATACTCAGAATTATGATATGGTTCTATAATATAAACTCCAGGGCTAATAGTTCATAAATATTTAAGGTATTGGATGTAGTATATTTAATCAAGGTAGATTAAATTATTTAAACTTTAAGTTTGCTAAATCTTCTTAAAGTAGATTGCTTGGTCAAAAATTTTATTTTTGGAGTTCCTGTCATGGCGCAGTGGTTAACGAATCCAACTAGGAACCATGAGGTTGCAGGTTTGATCCCTGGCCTTGCTCAGTGGGTTAAGGATCTGGCGTTGCCATGAGCTGCGGTGTAGGTCACAGATGCAGCTCGGATCCCGTGTTGCTGTGGCTGTGGCTGTGGCGTAGGCCGGTGGCTACAGCTCCAATTTGACCCCTAGCCTGGGAACCTCCATATGCCTCAGATGCAGCTCAAGAAAAGGCAAAAAGAAAAAAAAATTATTATTTTTTTAAATGACTGGTTTTGAGGAGTTCTCTGGTGGCTCAGTGGGTTATGAAAATCTAAAAAAGTATCAAAGGAAAATTAAGTTGAGTTCCTTTTAATTTTTTTATGGCTGAGAAATTTCAGTGGGATTTGAAAATGTGTTAAAAATCCATTCATGAAAGAATTATCTAATAAGGCCAGAAATAATTAATTCTAGAGAAATTAGGCTGTGCTGCCAAATGGCTAGGCCTTTCTTCTGCTAATTTTTTAATAAACACCATATTTTGGTGGTTTATTTAATAGGAAATCTTTCCAAAAAGAAATCTTTTCCAGGTTATGTGTCTAAAAATCAGGCTCTCCAGTAAGGTATTAGGTGTCTATTAGGTGTGGAATAACATCTTAAGCTTTTGTTATTTTTGCTAAAGATCAGTGTCCTTGGGACCTTTCATATGGCAGAACTAAGAAAGGTAGACATGCAAAAATATGCTGTCAATAGGAAGGCAGTACAAGTAAATGCAATTTTAGCAAACTTGGAAGGATGTTGAAATTATATTATATCCAGCTTTTTAAAGTGGGTACTTTATATAAAATATAATTGTGTATTAAGCTTGACAAACTATTTTCAAACAGCAGTAAATTGAAGTGGTCTTCAAGGGGTTATATTTTTTGAGGTTATTGAATCTTTGTGTTACTGACATCATTGAAACATGAGAATTTAAAAATCCTATTTGGGAATTCCCATTGTGGCTCAGCAGAAACAAATCTGACTAGTGTCCATGAGGACGCAGGTTCGATCCCTGGCCTCACTCAGTGGGTTAAGGATCTGGCATTGCCGTGAGCTTTGGTATAGGTCACAGACATGGATTGGATCTGTTGTCGTTGTGGCTGTGGTGTAGGCCAGCGGCTACAGCTCTGATTTGACCTCTGGCCTTGGAACTTCCATATGCTGTGGAGGGTGGCCCTAAAAAGACAGAAAAAAAAAAAAGGCAGTATTTGTTGGTGATATCTACAAGCTAATAGAATTTTGGAACTGAAAGGAATCTTGAAAATCTAGTTCAATCTTATTTTTTATAGAAAATCTGAGATTTGGGTTTAAGTGAATTTTAAGGTTATATTCCTTGTTAATTTCAGAATTAACACCAAATTCTAGCATGTTCCTCAGTATTTTAAACCAGGGTGTTACTAATAGCATGTTATACAGTAGCAGGCACATAGTAACTGTTTAAGTGACACAGTAATTAGTACCATTTATTGATGACTCTGTGTGCATCATGAAAAGAGCTTTGTGTCCATTAATTTAATTTTCACAAATTTTTGGTCATTTTTTGTGTATAATTATAACTCAGCCTTTTCTAGTTGAGAAATGGACTGTTGCTGTACAATTAAGTGATTTTGATTTTCTAACCTCTTTAGTTTCATAAGAATTAAAATATCTGTTATGCCGGCACACAATTCAAATCAGTAAATTTCTAAAATTCACTCTTTGTAGAGAGATTTCATAAATGTATTTTTAGCAATGTGCTTATAGTCTTCTGATTGTAATGGATTAAATCTCCTGGAAAAAATAATCATATTTTTGTTGTAGAGTTCAGATCAGTCAGGATCATCAACTCCATCATCCAGTCAAGAAACCTTGTCTTTAGCTGCCAGTTCTTCCTCAGAAGGATTGAGGCAACGTACCCTTCCACAAGCACAAACCGACCCAGCACAGAGTCATCAGTTCCCATATGTAATGCAGGGGTGAGTAGAACCGTGGTAGCTGTGGGCCTCATAAAAACCTGTGACTCCAGACTTTCATGTTAGCCTCCTTTCACTAATCAAAGTACATCTGAAATTTATCTATATCCCTGATTATATGTTTTGTGAATTAGAGGGTTAGATGGAGCAGTGCTTTTGAAAGCTGGTCGTACATTAGAATTGCCGAGGGCAGTGCTTTTCATTCTCTAATGTTTGGAGATCTCGTTAAGATGCAGGTTCTGATTCAGTAAGTCTGATGGGGCCTGGGATTCTGTATTTCCATCAAGCTCTCCAGTGATGCTGGTGCTTCTGATGCTTAGACTATACTTTGAATGGTAAGGATATAGGTGACTAAATTTTTTTTTAACTCAGTCTCACTATAGATGTACTCAAATTAGTCTTCTGGGGAGCAGATGCATGAGTGAGATTGTTTTTGGAAGAGTTTGGGCCCAATAATCTGTTTTTATAAAGTTCCACGGGTGTTTATGATCAGCCAGGCTTGGTAACAACTGAGGTAGAGTAAAACTGTGATGTACTATGAAGATAGGTTAACCATTGCATGTTATCTAGAGTCTTTGTTAGAGAAGTTTACTCAAAAAGCTTACAGTGGCTCTCATAGTTAGCAATGACAACAGGCCTCTAGGGTTAGGCAGTTCCAGGGGAAATGCAGCTGACAGCCACAGCACATCTTTCATACAGCTCAGAGAGTAGGATCTTGGAGACTACAGACTTGTGTTATGTCTGAAACCAGAGTACTTTTGAAGTAAAGGAAACGTGAATAATAGGTAGTGATAGTTGTTTTGCGTTGCATATCATGCTGTGGGACTGCTCTGTGTGACAGTGCTCTAGATCCATGATGGTGAGAGGCTGGAAATAAGGAGATGGCTAGGACCTCAGAATGGTAGTAAGTGATATAACCAAGGAATAGCCACTGACTGTTTTGTCAAACAGGATATAATAAACATACAGGTATTCTTCACTTAGAACTTTAAACCTAATTCAATTCTTAATGTAGAAAAACAAAAGCTGAGTATATAGCAAAATGTTAAAAACCTCATTTGTCTTATGTTTGCTTGTTTGTTTGCTTACTTTTTAGGGCTGCACTTGTGGCATATGGAGGTTCCCAGGCTAGGGATTGAATTGGAGCTACAGCTGCTGGCCTGTGCCACAGCCACAGCTACACCAGATCTGAGCTGTGTCTGTGACCTACACCACAGCTCCCGGCAATGCCAGATCCTTAACCCACTGGTCAAGGCTAGGTATCGAACCTGCAACCTCATGGTTCCTAGTTGGATTCATTTCTACTGTGCCACGATGGGAATTTCTGGCTCCTAAATCTGTACATCCACTAAGCTATACTGCCCTTCTGATTTAAACTAAGCATTAGTCATCTAGTAATAGATTATCTAAGTGAAATTCAAATCTTTTAAGTTTTTTTTTGCTTATCATCTTAATAAACATTTTTAGCAAAATAAACACTATTTCAGATTTTTCCAATCTGTTTTACTTACTTCTAAGATTTAAAAGCCTTTGTCTCCAAAGTTTTTTGATTTCTTCAACAGCCTAGTTTTTTAGAAAAAGTATTAATCTTTTCCAAAGATATCCATGATCTTATTCTGAAGACCTGCAACCATATACACTGTTTTTATTACAAAATATGTTCACTGTAAGTATGAGAGTTAAAAATCTTATTGTTCAGAGATAACTATTATTAACTTGTCATTATATATTCTTCCAGGTTTATTACAGCTATAATATTCTCACTTTCCACCACTACCACCATATTTGGTAAAAATTAGTAAAATCATTCCATGAACTAAGAGGAATTGAACAGCATTACTCTGCAAAATAGACAGGAAGCGAATCACCGTCATAAGAAAGCATTTTAAGCCACTGTTCTAGATTGTAAACCCTGAGAACACTGTTTTTCAGTTTTGGTTTGTAATAATCATTTTTTGAAAACAAAAGTAGTCTCATAGGATACTTTATAAAAGTCTGTAATCAGCCTCATTTAAACACTTATTTTGATAAGAAGAACTGCACATTCAAGAACATAAGATAGGGAGTTCCCATCATGGCACAGCAGAAGCAAATCCGACTAGGAACCATGAGGTTGTGGGTTCGATCCCTGGCCTTGCTCAGTGGGTTAAGGATCCAGTGTTGCCATGAGCTCTGATGTAGTTCACAGAAGTGGATCAGATCCTGTGTTGCTATGGCTGTGGTGAAGGCTGGTAGCTGCAGCTCGGCTTTAACCCCTAGCCTGGGAACATCCATATGTTTGTGTGGCCATAAAAAAAAAAGAAAGAAAGAAACAATACCATGTGATCTAGCAACTCCACTTCTGGGTATTTATCTGAAGAAAATTAAAACACAATTCAGAGAAATGTATGTATCCCCATGTTCATTGCAGCATTATTCACAATAGCCATTACAAGGAAGGAAACAACCTAAGTGTCCATAAACAGATGAATGGATAAGGAAACTGTACATATAAACAGTGGAATGCTATTCAGCCGTAAAAAAGAAAAGTTGTACTAGTTTACTCTCGCAATAGCAGTTGTTAAAGAGCCCAATTTACCATACCTTTAAAAATATATGCTTGGCCAGTATGATAAGTTGGAATGTCTTTATTTTAACTTGAGACATGTTAAAGAGACATTCTTTTTATTTTGTTTTATGAAATACTTTTTTCTTGGCATGTTGGTATTTTAGAAATTCATTTGTGACAGCTATTTATCTAAAAGGATATTAATAATTAATACTTATTGAGCACTTAGCACAAGCATAAGTGCACAAGTGCATTGGATTAAGTAGTTAGACATGGTTTATTGCATTGGGCTTTATACCAACTCTGGGATCTAGCTACTGTTCTCTCCCATTTTATGAATGAGGAGAAAGAGGTGAAAAGGTTATGTAGCCTGTCTTTGTGCACTGAAGTAGTCAGTAGCAGTTAGAATTCAAATCCATATCTGACTTGAAAGTATAGACTTGTTTGAAGTGGCTGTCTTTTCTGTCATTTGTTTCAGTATATTTTCTTAAGTTATCATTTGTTTTTTGACTTCATTTATAATGGTGGTTCTCACCCCTCTGCTTTCCCATTTCAAACTTTTCTCTGGTCAGATTTTAAGTGTTGGTGACTGAATAAGCAGATTTGTCTGTATGAGGACTTTGTGGCTTTATTCAGGAAACATTTACTTTAGAATTTGCTGCAGCTAGGCACTGAAGTCAGGAAAATGAATTATGTAGTTGCCCTCAATGGAAGTGGGTCAGATCGGCAAATAAATTCCCATCCACTGATGTGCTATCATGGTCTTGAAAAAAGTTCTGTGGGAGCTGGAGGAGGGGGTAACTCTCTGCTTGGAAGAGTCAGGAGGGCATCAGAGGTGGTAATGTTTGGGCTGATTTTAAGGGAAGTTTACCAGGGAGAACAAAGCGAGTGTGGAGAATCTTGAAAAGGCATATTCTGGAAACAGAGTGGGGAAATTCCATGAGGTAGCTGCATCATTGCATAGCATGGTGGGGGAAATAAGGTTTTCTCTGAAAGAATTTGTTTCTAATTGTTGAAGTTTCCAGTTCCTTTCATCTCCTCTAAAAATTCTTAACTTTAAAAAGCATGCTAATGAATGGCTGTTGGTGTAGTTTGCAAGTACAGATTTTTGAGCAAGAGTCTTTCAGGTTCTTGCTTTTGTCATAATTTCTATGGTACTTACCATCCCCATATGTTCCCATGGACTTCCCGTGTCCCTTTTCTCTGTGTTTAGTTTTCATACCATAGTACTAACTGATATAGCCCACCTGGAAAGGAAAAAGAACCTATCAGAACTTGTGCTATCAGATGATTTTCTCCCACCTGTATGTATCAATAGTTTCCTCACTGTGACTTTCTCTAACCTGGTAAGTTTATCCTCTTACTTTGTTTTCCTTGCATAAAGAATATGACATTTTGTATGGAGTCAGATATGTTACATTCCAAATAGCAGTATTTTTCTTATTTTTGTTATTTTATTTGGTTCTCAGCAAAAAAAAAACCCACAAACAAACAAAAAAACCCCATTTAATTAGTTGAATTATAAAAGCAGTATATTTGGAGTTCCCGTCTTGACTCAGTGGTTAACAAACCCAACTAGCATCCATGAGGACTCAGGTTGTATCCCTGGCCTCGCTCAGTGGGTTAAGGATCTGGTGTTGCTATGAGCTGGTGGTGTAGGTCGCAGACGCGGCTCAGATTCCACGTTGCTGTGGCTGTGGCATAGGCTGGCAGCTGTAGCTCTGATTAGACCTCTAGACTGGGAACTTCCATATGCTGCTGGTGTAGCCTTTCCCCCCGAAAAAAGACACACACACAAAAAGCAATATATGCATATTACAGAGTTTGGGAAAAACAGTAAGGGAAAGGGGCAAATTACCCATCTAGTTACCTAAAGACAACTATTTGTTAACATTTAGTATTTCCTTCCAGTATCTTTTTCTTCACAAATGATTTTCTTTAATGTAGTTGTACTTTTTTACCATGTTAACATTATGTTTTAATGTTAAAAAATTAACTGAGATTTACAAGTTACTAGATTAAATAGTTGCTTATGATCAGTACTAACATTCAGCTTCAGCAACTATTAATAGGTTATGATTCTTCCACCACTCCCTCTTGCTCCTCCTTTTTCCCTTGGGCTGGAGTATTTTTAAAGTAAAACCTAGACATCATATCACTTCTTGCAAATACTTTACTGTGCATTTGTAGCAGATAGACAAATATGGACTATAAGAATCATAATATCATTAGAACACTGAACAGAATTAAAAATTCTTTAATATCATTTAATACCCATTTGTGTTCCATTTTCCCTGATTGTCTCAAATGTCTTTTCAAGGTTTGATTGGATCAGTGTTCAGAGAGATTGACTTACATCAGTGTTTCTTCAGGCTCTTCTAATCTAATCCCTATCCTTCTTCCCTTTTTTTACTTTATGCCTTTTCTTTTGTTCTATGCAGCTTCCCACAGTAGTCTAGATTTGGCATCTTTGTGGCATCATTTAGTATTTACCTTTATTTCCACATTGTGCCTATAAACTAGTAGTTAAATATAGGATCTGATTAAATTCAGTTAAAGTTCAACTTTTAAATTTTTATTTTTATTGTGGTTTATGTGGTAAATATGAATATTAAATAACTTTATAAAACATTTTGCCAGTTGACTGACAAATAACAATGTAACTTTCAAATTTTAGAATCTTAACATTATTGAACTTTGTTTCTTACTCATGTAGTAGTCTGATTCTAGTGTTTATCATTCCCACGGAGGTGCTTTTTCTCCATCTGGTGATTTAAGAACCCAGGGTTTTTTCCGCTTTGTGTCCTTTCACCTCATAAGGGCTTGGAGTTTAATCTGTATATACTTGTCAAATGGGGAGAAAAGAGCATAGGGAAACACACTTACTTTGTAAATGCCTTGCTCTGGAAGTGATACATGCTATTTTCCCTCATATTCCCTGAACAAGAACTAGCCACATAGCTCAGTGAGTTGCAGGAGGAGCTAGGAAATGTAGTTCAATACATACAAAAACTCAAAAGAGGAAGCACAAATTTTGGGGAATACATCAAAATTTCCCTCCTTAGCAGTGATAATAACACTTTCCCCCCTTAGCAGTGATAATAACAATACTTTATTAATATTTGCTTACTTTCTGCCAGACAGTATTTGATGTGATTGATAATTATATATATTATATACACACACACATACATATATATATAACTTTTTGGGGTTGGAAATGTTCTCATACCTATATCAGGAAACAGACACGGAGGATGCTCCAGAATATATTTTACAAAAGACTTCCTTTTGACAGAAACTGAATCTTACTCTGATTTTTAATAAGAAATAGTAAATTGTATTTATATACAATACTAAAGTGGAATGTGCATGGAAATGTAGATTAAAGAATAAAAATTGTACTAATTTTAAAAACATTGGATGTATCATGAAATACATCATGCTTCTTTTACAACCAATCCCATTTTAAAAATTTTCACACATGAAATTATTTCATGACTAGTAGATGTTTTCAAATACAGTTTTTAATTGATAAATACTAGACATCTGATTGCTATATCATATGTTCTTATCATGTAAAGAGATAATTCCCAAAGATAATGAAAAGTCAGTTTTCTCTATATGCCAGTGCTTATGATTTGGATTGCTTTAACCTAAAGACTTTGTTAATTTCTCTCAGTCTGCTTTGATTTGAGCAAACCAGGAAAGGGTTTATTATCTATTTGATGACTGAGTAGCCTACTTCAGGCCATTAAAAAGTATTACTTAGAATAACTGAAAATTTGCAAAACTGCTGAAGTTATTTTTTATTACAGACTAGCTAGAGGACACAAGAGAATATACACATATTAAAACATGAAATCATTTTTTTTTGTCTTTTTTGTCTTTTTCTTTTGTTGTTGTTGTTGTTGCTATTTCTTGGGCCGCTCCCATGGCATATGGAGGTTCCCAGGCTAGGGGTTGAATCGGAGCTCTAGCCACCGGCCTACGCCAGAGCCACAGCAACGCGGGATCCGAGCCGCATCTGCAACCTACACCACAGCTCATGGCAACGCCAGATCATTAACCCACTGAGCAAGGGCAGGGACCGAACCTGCAACCTCATGGTTCCTAGTCGGATTCGTTAACCACTGCGCCACGACGGGAACTCCGAAATCATTTTTCATTTCCATTTCTATACTTTTTTTTTTTTTTTGGTCTTTTTTGCCATTTCTTGGGCTGCTACCGTGGCATGTGGAGGTTCCCAGGCTAGGGGTCAAATTGGAACTGTAGCCACTGGCCTATGCCACAGCCACAGCCACAGCCATAGCCACGGCAACACGTGATCCGAGCCACATCTGCAACCTACACCACAGCTCATGACAACGCTGGATCCTTAACTCACTGAGCAAGGCCAGGGATCGAACCCACAACCTCATGGTTCCTAGTCGGATTCGTTAACCACTGAGCCATGATGGGAACTCCATTTGAACAACCTATCTGATTAAGCCCCTATAGGTTGTGTTTTCTGTATAATATGGCCAAATGCAAGTCTGATCCCACACACTATAAAATTACAAACATTGTAAATAGTAATGTTTAATTTTTGGTTGACAAGATCAGTTGTAGAATGAAAGATGACAATGTATAAGAAATGGAAAAGAGATGTACTGATTTCATGCTTTTAACATGTACGAATTCTCATAAGTGTCTTTTTTCTTTCTTTTTTTTTTTTAACAGAAGTCTTTGTGTCCTTGCATCATTTCAGGAAGTATCTAAAGTTTGGCTGTCTCCATTATTCAGCTTTTTTTAATTTTTGTTTTTTAGTGTTAGACCTGCAGTACATGAAAGTCCCCGGGCTAGGGGTCAAATCAGGGCCACAGCTGCCGGCCTCCGCCATGCCACAGCAATGTCAGATCCAAGCCGCACTGTGACCTACACTGCAGCTTGAGGCAGTGCTGGATCCTTAACCCACAGACCAAGGCCAGGGATGGAACCCGTATCCTCCTGGATACTAGTCAGGTTTTTAACCCTCTGAGCCACAATAGAAACTCTGATATAGCCTTTTTTTTGTGATTTTTTTGTAATTGCATAAAGCATTTCTATGGTCCAATCTCAAATGTGTGGAAGAAGATATATTCAGAGAACCTTGCTTTTCATTTTATTCCCTTTTACTTTTCTCTCTCCCTCTATAATAGATAACTACTTTTATTGTTTCTTGGTTTTGGTTTATCCTTCCATTGTTTCATTGTGAAAATCATACAAAGTGTGTATACACACATGCACACACTATGCACATACACACATGTAAATATATCCTTCTCATTTTGACATGAAAGATAGCATATTATACATATTCTGCACACTTGCTTTTTAACAAAATATCACTTAACAGAATATTCAGAACATCACATCATAGGAGGATATGGAAATCTTCACTCCATTTTATGGGGTTTTTTTGTTTGTTTGTTTGTTTGTTTGTTTTTTGTCTTTTTGCCATTTCTGGAGCTGCTCCTGAGGCACGTGGAGATTCCCAGGCTAGGGGTCAAATCGGAGCTGTAGCTGCTGGCTTACCCCAGAGCCACAGCAACTCGGGATCCGAGCCGCATCTGCAACCTACACCACTTCTCACGTCAATGCTGGATCCTTAACCCATTGAGCCAGGCCAGGGATCAAACCTGCAACCTCATGGTTCCTAGTCGGATTTGTTAACCACTGAGCCACGACGGGAACTCCTTCGCTCCATTTTATATCTGCATACCAATTCACTGACTGCATCCAGTCTCCTGTTGATGAATATTTGAGTTATTTCCGGTATTTACTGTTACAGATGGTGTGATGAATAGCTTTGTGTGTTTATCACTTCAGTTTTTTGCCATTTAGGAATTCTCTTGTGGCGTAGCAAGTAAAGGATCTGGCATTATCACTGCAGTGGCTCAGGTCACTGCTGTACCATAGGTTCCATTCTGGGCCCAGGAACTCCCACATGCCATGGGCATGGCCAAAAAAATAGTAATTTTGTGCCATTTATATTTAGAATAGATTCCTAGAAGTGGAAGTAGGTCAAAGTAGATGGATCAAAGAGTAAACGCCCTCATGAGAGTGGAATTAAAAATAGGCAGTTTCTGCATGATGGTAAGTGCTGTGATAAGGTCTTCTCTTGCTTTTTAATCATGAGCTATTGTCCCTGTTGTCACTTTCTCTTTGTAATTAGAGGAAAGGAGGCTGGGAATGGGAGTAGCTTGAATGGGTTGTTCCTAGTATGTAGAAAATTTTAAAGGGCAGAGATATGAAATTTTTTTCCGTATTCCATATTTCTTTAATCAGAAGAAATTTTTTAGAGAGCAGAATTCCTTGGGCAGTTGGGTATAAGTGAACATTTTAAAAGGTATTTTATTTTATGAAGTTGTTTTTTGAAGCTTTATTCCATTTTATCCTCCTAGCAATGAGCTGGATTTTACTTGTGCTCCTTGCCAACACTGGATATTGGCCGACTTAAAAAAAATCTCTATCTTTATTATATTTGCATTTATTTGATGTTCTAATGATTACTTCCATTTCTATGAGTTCTTTATATAGAAAAGACATTAATTACTATTTATTGCAAACATTTCTTTCTAAGCTCTGTCTCTTTAAATTTTATGTTATCTTGTGTGTTGTCTTTTTTGTGCTTTCTTATTGCTTATAAGTTAGGAAAGCCTTCCTCCCAAGATTTGATAAATGATCAGTTCTAGTTGCTTCTAGATTTTCTGTGGTTTAACTCTTAATACTTGATTTTAGTCTATTTGAAACTCATCTGAATGTGGAATGAGGTGAAACTTTAAACTCCCTTCACCCAACCACCAATTTGGTCATCACTCTTCGCAGCTCCAAATAATAATCCTCTATTGTGTTATTTAATTACACATCCTATAGAATATTTTAAATTCTACAGGATTAATAATATATTAAATTCCACAGTAATTTGTTTCACTGCTCTGATGTATTTTAATAATAACTTTATACTTTTGTATCAAATAAACCCTTTATTTCTTGTTTTCTGTAGGGTGCCAAATGCATTTTTTTTCTGAAGAATAATTAACACAACTGAAAGTTGTAGTGTACCAGCCTTGGCCTGGAATGTATCTTAGCAATTATATAGTCTAGTAGTTTTTAACTTACTGGAGAGAAAGGGAAGAAGCATATTGGAATCGTCTAGGGGAATTTATTAATTTTTTGACAACATATTTTCAGTAATCATATTTATCTTTTTGGCTCCAGTAGGGTGAGGTGGGAAGCTATAGTAATTGTTTTCTAAGTGATTGTTAGTGGCCTTTTCTTCCATTGACCTTTAAAAACAGCAACAGAGTCCAGCCTTCACTTTTACAGTTGAAGCAATGGACTTGTGTGAGGTTACATTTCTTTTTAGGGGTAGAAATTGGTTGAACTCTACTTTTAGGGGGATGAGTTTTTCTTAGTTGAAAATACTGAGAAAATTTAATAGATACAGACTCATATTGTTGCTAGCTAATATTTGACTTAGATAGTTTTCAGATTTGCCAAATGCATCCGTTCATTGGTGGAAGTGCCAAAATCGTTATACGGATGTTTTCTAATACATCTCTGCTCCAGTAGTATGGCTTTCTCTCCAGGTTTGATCACTAATTGAAATGTTTTTAAAGGAATATCTAGGGAAAGGTTCTTTTCCTCTTCTTATGCAGAATTTATTTATGAAGAGCTGGGGAAGAACTGTCTTGAAGGCTTCTCTGCTTTTCCTTCTTAATTCAGTAAGTGGGAAAGTTTGGGAAGTGGCAGGGAAGGCTGTTTTTAGGAGGTAGAAGGATCTTCCTTATGGCTCCTATGCTGAGGTTATATGTAGGAGAGTTGATACCTTATTTAGTACCAAGTTGCCTTAAGTACAGTTTGTTGGTAAGTTTTATCCTCCCAAGCTTTTCTAAATTTGGTTTCTATAATCCATTTTATTAATTGTATATTAACAGTATTTAGAATATTAAAAATTAAAGTTCATGAATTTGTTAATTATCCTTTTTTCCCTCTGGATAGACCAAACTGATGTTAGCTAAAGATAAAGTTAAAGTAATATGAAGAAGGAAAATTAGAAAATTGACAAATTCTGAATTTACTTATATGTTTATCCCTGTCTTGATGTATGTGAATATCTGCAAATCTCACCTTATAGGCTTTGGAGTCAGGTTCAGAGTTAGTGGTAGGGGAGAGTGAGATTAAAAATAGCTAACCTTTGGAGTTCCTGTCGTGGCCCAGCGGAAACGAATCCGACTAGGAACCATGAGGTTGTGGGTTCGATCCGTGACCTCACTCATTGGGTTAACTATCCAGCATTGCTGTGAGCTGTAGGTTGCAGATGTGGCTCGGAGCTGGTATTGCTGTGGCTGTGGTGTAGGCCGGCAGCTGCAGTTCCGATTAGACCCCTGGCCTGGGAACTTCCATGTGCCCTGGGTGCAGCCCTGGAAAAGGCAAAAAGGACCAAAAAAAAGCTAATCTTTAGCGAGTATAGACTAACAACTCTGTGAGGAAGATTCTCTTATTAACCCCATTTTAGAGATGAGGAACCTGAGGAATAGAGAAGTTAAATGTGACATTCCACAAATTGTAATGAATTAATAGAATTTTAACTACTTTAGGAATGCATCTATAAATATATTCTGCTAGTCCTGGTTAACTAAAACATATTTTATAGATTTATATAATGTTCATTTTTATTTTATAGCTGATAGCTAATGTATTTTAATGTATTTGAAATAATATTTTATTACTGAAGTAAAATACCATTTGGCTAATTCCCTCAAGTATAGGGTTTTGGTTCTCAAGAAGAATGCACTAAAAATACAATGGAAGTATTTTTTGACCTCTGTGCTGAAATGAGAAGATAGCAAATGTTTAGGCTTGCCACACATTTTGTGGATGATTTGCTTAATTTCCCATTAAAATGGGGCTGTAATGTTAGTTGTTAGTTAACGTAAATGTTAATTGTATACTTGGGGTCACAGTCAACTTATATAAGCCATGGTAACTTACTTGAGGAATGTTGAAAATAAGTTTGGTTTTTTTCAGTAAAATTTAATATATTTTGTCAATGGGTGACTTACAGTTCAGAAATAAAAATGAAGAGAAATGCTTTCAACTTCTAGAGCATTCAGAGACATTTCTTCATTACTCCATTGCAGAAATGTAGACAACCAGCTTCCTGGGCAAGCTGTTCCGGCTGGATTCCCAGTGTACCCTGCTTTCAGCCCATTGCAGCTGCTGTGGTGGCAACAGATGTATGCTCATCAGTATTATATGCACTAGTAAGTTAATTTGAGTTCATTTTTTTACTCACTGTGATATTTTCCTTATTTTCTTTTTTATTCTGAGTAAGTTGATTTGGGATTTCATTGACTGATGTATTTCAGTGGTTTTAAAAAATTAGTTTAAAATGATTTGGCTAAAGGAAAAAGTGTTCACATCCAATTTACATCAGCTTAACCCATTTTAGCAGCATTATATTTAGCTGTACTCAGATCATTTTCTCTATTTAAGAGGAAAAAACTTTACTAGAACATTTTATCTAATGAAGAGGAAAACACTGAAGACAGTGTCCCTGGAAGGCAGCAAATCTACTTGAAGGTCGATGTTGAATGAAAAAGGGGATAGAAGGAATCCTGTCAGGGAGGCGCAGACGGGGTGGCTGTCAATATTTTAGTCAGTTTTGCTTCTGGTCAGCAGAGAACACTCTTAGCACCAAATACAGTTTCTCGGCTTTCTTTCTTCTGTTTTCATTTAACATTTCTAGCTTTTCTTTAATACTCACCTCTTCTTGTTTCTGAGATTCTGTTATTCTCTTCATTCTTTCTTTCTAACCACTCATTTTATGTCCTTTGATAAGCTGTTTTTTTCCCTTTTTCTAAATGGTGACATGTTTTGTTCAGTTAGACAGGTTTTTGTATACTTACCATGTGCCTTATGATACTCAGTCTGGTAGGAAAGACAGATTCAGTCCTGGGCTAGTCCTCTTGGATTTCCTTCTTCTTTGGCCTTAGTTTTTAATCTCTCTGTGATGACTCCCAATTCTTCATCTCCTGTGCCTCATTTTGTGTCTCCACTTAATTGTTGGAGATTTCCGTAGAGAAATTTTCCTTTTCCTTAAATTCACTGTGTCTAAAATTTGATTCTTCTTGACTTCCTTGTCAGTGAAATGGTCTCTTCTTAATCATCCTCCAAGCTTTTAACTTTAATCAGCTTTGATTCAGGCTTCTGTTATCTCTGAACCCAACAATTTACCAAGATGAATTAGTATGTTGTTTCTAGCTTCTGTCCTTCCCTATATCCTACGTAACAATATTTTGCAGATCCTTTTTCATATTAGACTCACTTTACTGCAATTACTCTTTCTCCTTTTAGGCTCTTACTATATATTTCATTGTACTTACTGCTGGGTTACCTTGCTTAACACACAACTGAGTCCATCATTCTCCAACCCCTAAAATATCTGATGGCTGTCTTGCTTACAGTGTGAAGTGTGCATCCTTATCCTTCCTCTAGACCTTACTCCATAAGATTATCCTGCATTGTCAACTTCATATCCTAATGCACTCCTATATAACCCCTTGGCTCCAGGCAGGCTCTTCATGCCATGGTAATAGTTATCATTTGAGTGACTGCTTTGTCTGTAGTACTCTGCTAGATGCTTTATACCCCTTGTCTTGTAACCTCATAAGAACTAAGACTCTTGGTGGTTTTCTTTTTTTTTTTTTTGGTCTTTTTAGGGTCACACCTACAGCATATGGAGGTTTGCAGGCTAGGGGTGAAATCAGAGCTGTAGCCAGCAGCCTATGCCACAGCCACAGCAACGCCAGATCCTTAACTCACTGAGTGAGGCCAGGGATTGAACATGCGTCCTCATGGATACTAGTCAGATTGATTTTTGTTTTCTGCTGAGCCATAGACAGGAACTCCAAGATTCTTATCATAGGTTGCTACTAAACCATAAAATCTTATGCACATTATTTAACTTCTGAGCCTCAAGTTCTCGCCTTTAATGAAATGGCTCACCTATGAATCAGAATGTCCATGAGATAGGAAGTGTTTTGGAAACAAAGATGTCCTCTACATACTGTCTTAAATAGGCTTTTGTAGCATGGAAAAGTTCTATTTTATTTTGCTAGCTTGATTTTAAAACTTTTTTTGGTTTGTTTTTTTGTTTGGGTTTTTTTGTTTTGTTTTGTTTTGTTTTGTTTTTAGGGCTGTACCTGTGGCATATGGAAGTTCTCAGGCTAAGGGTCTAATCAGAACTGCAGTTGCCAGCCTACACCATAGCCACAGCAACACTGAATCCAAGCCACATCTGTGACCTATGCATGGGAACTCCTAAAACTTTTTATTATAGAGAAATTTCAAGATATAAAAAGAATAGTAAAATGAATCCATGTGTTCTTATCACCCAACTTTTCAACATTTATCAATTCATGACAGTCTGGTTCCCCCTACCCCCCACCTTGCTGAATAATTTAGAACAAATTTCAGACATATTATCATTTTACTGGGAGTCTTTTACAGGAAAAGTTATTCTGACTTGCAAGAAATCAAATTATAAGCAAACTTTAGGACCACAATTCTTTTTAAGTTGACAAGAATATACCAGTGCTCTCCAGATGGAGTTCCCAAAAGTCAGGATTGGGCTTGAGGGATTGTTATCTGGAATTTAGTTAATATTTTAAGATAGTAATACAAGTCATTTATCACTGAGAGTGGGCACACAGGGTTATGATTAATATACATTTTTAGACAAAATTTTAAAACATGGGTAAGTGTGTTGGAAAAAAAGACCCAGTCATTACATTACAATTTAGTGAAAGAGAGAAAAGATAGGAGTTAACATGGTGTTCCTATCTCTTCCCCTCTTCCCTGCCATCCTAGACTACCAGGCTAGGGGAACATCCTTTCCTGAGCTACTTCTACCATCCAGGTTGGCTCCACTTTCCCACTGGGATTTATGCTAGGAAATGTACAGGAGTTGTGATATTCCCTATTAGATTTATGAAAAATACATATGGCTCCCCAAGAAGTTTTGAAAAATAGGACATAATATGATAAAGGTTTTTGTCCTTTTAATATTTATTTTGGTGAATATTTCAGTCAAGCTGCAGTTTCAGCACAGGCCACATCAAATGCCAACTCAGCCCAGCCTGCTGCTTCACAGCCTCTAAACTTGGCACACGTTCCTGGAGAAGAACCCCCACCAGCTCCAAACCTAGTGGCCCAAGAAAATCGACCCATGAATGAGAACGTTCAAATGAATGCACAGGGAGGTCCAGTGCTAAACGAAGAAGACTTCAATCGAGACTGGCTGGACTGGATGTACATGTTCTCACGAGCTGCAATTCTCCTTAGCATTGTATACTTCTATTCTTCCTTTAGTCGCTTTATCATGGTAATGGGAGCCATGCTACTGGTTTATTTGTGAGTGATGTTCATTCACTTTTTGTGGTTTCTTTTAATTACTTCCTAAAACTATTCATCACAGAATCTGGTGTGTGGTAGTGTGTTCTGAATGTTGAGTGAAGGGACATGAATGTTGGGCTTCTGACATCTGGCATCAAAAGCAAAGCAGGTTATGTGTAGTAAGAATGTTTATCAGTTGTCTAGAAGCAGATTTTTTTCCTTTGCTGTATTTTATAAAAATTGTTATAGACATGCTCTATCAATTATTTAGAACTTGAAGAGCATGTGATGTAGTCTTACACAGGATATTCTTTTTTGTTAATTACAGTTATCAATAGTAGGTCCTATAGGCATAGGTCAGATTTTTTTTCTTCATGAGTAGACGAACTTTCAGTTGCCCCCTTTACCCCAAGAGGCCAACAAATATATACTTGAATTTTATTTTGAATAATACCAAAAAATGTCTGATATGTCTTGATATCTTAGTATGTCTTAATATCTAGTATAGACCCCATTAAGCTCATGATAGACTTCAGACTTAAATTGATTCCTTTTGCTTTTATTGCTTTGAGAGGGGTAGTTCTTGGCCTGAAGTAGATTTGGTTTTTTCATTTATCGTAATTCTAATCATTTTTATCTTGTAGGACACTAATGCTTTATAGGTTTACATATAAAATAGTTGGACTTACTTTCTTTTCTCTTTATTTTACTGAATAGACACCAAGCTGGATGGTTTCCTTTTAGGCAAGAGGGAGGTCAGCAACAGGCTCCCAACAATAATGCTGAAGTTAACAATGATGTGCAGAATGCAAACAACCTAGAACTTGAAGAAATGGTATGCTAATGAGGTTTTTGTATACTTTAAATAAATATAGATGTTTCCTCAGCACTGTATGAGACCAGCACAATCAAAGAATCTTGAGGGGTTCCATAGTATTCGTAGAATGAAGTGTGAAGAAAAGTTAAAGTTCTCACGTGTAGTTTCATCTGGGAGAACTTAGAACATACTACCGAGTCAGTCATATATTGGAATTCAGTGGAAAGAACTAACATCATTCTTCCTAAAAATAGCCTAGAAAGAAAATTATGCAAAAAGTGAGAATTTATTATTTAAATTGGCAGTTATCCCTTTGAACTTGAACAATGAGGAATTTATCAGTTTTGGACTTAACAAAGGTTTCTAATGACCAGATAGATAGTTCCACCTCTCTATTATATGCTCATATTCCTTCATTCGTTTTAAATTTTTTTTAGGGCTGCACCTGTAGCATGTGGGAGTTTCCAGGCTAGGGGTCAAATCGGAGCTACATTGCTAGCCTACACCACAGCCTGTGGCAATGCTGGATCCTTAATCTACTGAGCAAGGCCAGGGATTGAACCCAAATCCTCAAAGATAGTAGTTGGGTTCATTAACTACTGAGCCACAATAGAAACTCCCTTATATTCCTTATTTGGGAAGAATTTAACTCTTTCCTTTTCTGTCATGAGTTAATGCTGACTGTTCAGATCACTTAGGAATATGTTTCTTGTTTTGTTTGAAAGGAGCGTCTTATGGATGATGGGCTTGAAGATGAGAGTGGAGAAGATGCAGGTGAAGATGGCAGTGCAATTCAAAGGCCTGGATTAATGGCGTCAGCTTGGTCTTTTATCACCACCTTCTTTACTTCACTGATACCAGAGGGGCCTCCCCAGGTTGCTAATTAGACCTGAAAAACTGTGCCAGCTGCAAAGGAGGGTCTGAATTTAGGAAAGTGTTTTAAATAACAGTGCAATTTCAAAAAATTTATTACTTTCTTTTCATCATCATGTACAGGGGTATTTTTTTCTTTAAGCTTCTCATGCATATGAATATTTTAAGCACAAGTGGACTACTAAATGTGTGATTTTTTAAAAAGGTCCTAACAGAACATAGCGTAACAGTATTGGTCTTCCAGGTTTTATTAATTTCATTTATGCGTATTAAACCAAGACAGGCCTGTTTGTGTAGCTTATTTCTTTAAAGAGCTGCTTCACATATAAATGTCTATAGCTAATAGCCCAGCCCCTCAATGTATAATTTGAAGAAATATATCTATTTTCTGTGAATTATCCTGAAAGTTTTAAACTGAATGACCTCATAGTTTTTAACAAAGAATATTATTTACCTGAAATGTGCTAGTAGCATCTTTCCCAGCCATAAAGCAATAAACTTCTCAGTAATCTTAATTTTGAAATTTGAATAAATGGAAACTTTCTATTTTAAGAGCATGCACCCCATCAATTGGAATTAGTACTTTAAAAAAAATGGCAGCTCTTCAATGGAATTAACAGTGATATAAAATGTTTGATATGGGCAGTACTTTTATAAAATAAGATATGCTGGAAATCACTCCCTGTAATTTTTTAAAATAAAAGGTCAATTATGGTAAACTCTCTTATGGATATTTATTCAAACTCTTCTGTAAAGTACCCATTACATGTAAAAATATATGTAAATTTCAGTAGTTGTTGGATTGCTAAAGTCTTCAGGGTCATTTTTACCTCTGGATATCTTGTAGTTCTCAGGTGGTTTGAAACTTCATTAGTTTATTCAAAAATCCCTGTGAAAGTCAATGCAATATTTCATAAGAAAGGAGTAAATATCTTATATAGTAGCCAATTAAAATTGAATAAATGAGAATAGGAGAACATACCATGGAGGAACTTTATCTCACATGAAATGTATTATAAAGTTATATATGGTCCTGGTACAGTAGTATATGATTAGATAATAGAATAGAAGATTAAGAAGACGTCTATGAATTGTTCTCTAAACTGTTTACTTATAAAGTTTACATTTCAAGGAGTAATTGGTTACCCCTTTGAAAAGTAAAATTAGCTTTCTGTTTATAGAGGTCAGTCAGAACATTATGACTGAATAGGAGTAGTTCAACAATGAAAATGCTGATAGAAAATATAGATGAATACTTATATAATATTAGGGTGATAAAATACCTTTATGGTGGAATCCTTAAAAGAAAAGGTTGTTTGTGTGTGTGATGTTTGACATATATAATTAAAAGACAAACAGGAAAAATGTAAAAAAGGTGAAAAGCAAGTCTTAAATTGAGCATTAAAAAAAAAAAAAAAAAAAAGGACAAATCCCCAGTAGGAAATAGGCAATGCTAATCTCTTAGTCAGTTTAGACAACAAACTACTGCAGACTGGGTGGCTTAAACAACCAATATTTATTTTTCACAATCCTTGAGGGTGAGAAGTCCAAGACCAGGGTGTTAGCACATTCGGTGTCTGGTGAAGCCCTTTTCCTGGCTGGTAGTTGGCTGTCTTCATACGTCTTCCGTGGCAGAATCAAAGAAGCTCTCTCCTGTCTCCTTTTATAAGGACACTGGTTCTCTTCATGAAGGGTCTGCCCTCATTCCCTAATTACCTCCTAAAGCTCCACCTCCTAATTGGGGGATGATTTCAGTATTTGAATGGGGGGGCGGGGGACACAAGGATTAAGTCCAGAACAGATTACAGACATGGACAATAACCATGAAAAAATTTAATGTGTACAAGTTTAAACTATCAAATTGGTAAGATAATAATAGTGGGAAGGTATAGAAAAATGTAAAATACTAGATAGCTTTTCCAGTGAGTATCAGATATTTGAAATGTGCGCAGAATTGTCCTGTGTCATCTTGTTGCTCCTATAATAAAATCAGACTCCTAAACATGGCTTTAGCAAGTCCTGAAGGGGTGGGTCCTTGCAGCCTCTCAATCTGTGTTTCTCTTTAGGACCTCTGTTTTAGCTGGGCTGTTTTTCCAATTCCAGCACTCTGTCCTTCTAGCTCTAGGACATGTATAATTGCAGTTCTTTTTGTTTGGAACACAGTCCCTTCCTTCTTTGCCTTGTTAACAGTTACTAGTCATCTGATCTCAGCTAATGGCCCTTGCACTTATTAACACTACTGGCATTTTACATTCACTTCCTTATCTGTCCCTCCTACAAAACAGGAGAGCTATGAGATTAAGGAGTGAATTTATGCTCAATAGGATATTCCCCATCCTAGTCGAGTGCCCAGTAGTTAGTTCAGTACTGAATGAGTGACTGAATATGTGCACATCCTTGAACCAGAAAAAGGTTGGAAGGGTATCATGCATGTGTGAGATTTAGCTTTTGAGCTATTCATTGCATTGTTTATAAGAGGAAAATATTAGGACTGACAGAGTTCACCAGGGTGAGCTATGGTACATCTATATACTTTTCAGGTCCATGATTAGGGAGGGATGGCTTATTTCAATGCTGATGCAATCATTGCATCCAGAGGAAAAGTCTGGATTTTAACCTGGAAGCTAAATAAATGGTCAAAGCTGGAAGATATGTTCCATAAGTCAGATCCTAAAATAGAGTGGGTGGATAGAGCAAGAGTGCAGAGATAGGAGATTGATCAGTGTCTTATCTTCTGTTAGGAGCTGGACAGGGGAGAACTGGAGCCATAAAATTCACAGAGGGGAACATCATTGGGAGGATACCCATCTGAAGGAAATGAGAAGGTCTCTGCATCCTAACTACAGGTTAGGGCCTAAGGAGAACAATGCGGGTCATAGACTCCCCCTGTGAAGGGCTGTTGCTAAGTGTTCTAAGAACACTGGGTTATGTTACTTGATTTTTATTATCTTCCCTAGTTGTTAATTTCCTCATGTTAGTCTTACCTTCAGTAAATCTATCGGAAGCCACGTTTTGGTGTCTGTTGTGTTTTATAGATGATTAAGAGAGGGGCTGTGTCCATGCTGAGGCCAGATGGTGTCTAGAGGGCAGAAATAGCTTGGAGGTGGTTTTCAGATGGCAAAAGAGCAGCACAGAAGCCCAGACGTTGGTCTCTAGGCTAGATGGTGACTAGCAACAATCAGGATGGGATATAAATCCTTCCCAGGACTTCTCCCAGTGCTCACACATACAATAAAGACGAGACTTCCCACAGTTAAGCAGTATGGGTGAGAGGGTTGGATTCTGGTAGGTGAGCAAAAGGAACGAATGATCCCAAGGGCTGAAGAACTGGAGATATTTTTATCATAGTTTGATGCCACCAACTATCATTTTTCTTAGTTTCTTTGGCACTCACTCCATCATCACCATTGAAATTTGGCTTTTCACATTAGGAGGAAAAAGGCTGTATTTGGAGCCTCATTAGTACAGCCCCATGGCAGTTTTTGTTTCACTGAGAAAAAACTACATACAGTGTGCTGATTTTGTATATCAGCTTTCTGTAAATCTGGTATAAATCAGACCTGAAGGCCTGTTGTATCTGGAATTGTGTTACTGGATCTGCAAGACTGCAGCAAGCTCTGGAATGTGCTGTTTTCCACTACTGATCCCTGGGTGTCCCAAGAGGCTGCAGACTCACCTCCCTACATGGCATCACACGCTCTCACTGCAACCTGGGAAAGAAACTGGCTGCATGGTGGGTACAAAGCAGGCTAATACTGTATTTTGTATCTTATAGGTAAACAATATTTTGGATGTTTCAATATTTAAACATTTAAAAGTGCCCACTTTTTAAAAAATTTTAAAATTGTGATAAGAATGTTTAATATGAGGTCTGCCCTCAACAGATTTTTAAGCGTATAAAAACATTTAAACAGAACATTTAAAAACAAAGAAATAAATGATGGTGCTTCTTGAACATAAGTGTTGTAGAGCAGTACAAACCTTTTCTTCCTTCCTTCCCTCCCTCCCTCCTCTCCTCTCTCCCTCCTTCCCCTCCTCTCTCCCTTCTTATTTCCTTTTTTCACCCATACCTGAGGCTTTTGGAAATTCCCAGGCCAGGGGTTGAATTAGAGCTGCAGCTGCTGACCTATGCCACAGCCAGGGCAACAAAGGGTCTGAGCTGCATCCGCAACTTAGGCTGCAGCTTTTCAGCAACCCTGGATCTTTAACCCATTGAGCGAGTCCAGCAATCAAAACTGCATCCTCCATGGACACTATGTTGGGTTCTTAACCCACTGAGCCACAACGGGAACTCCAGCAATGCAAACTTTTTTTAAAATAGTATGCAATCTTTGAAATAAAGTTTTTTCTTAAAAAGAGAGCCCAGGATAATTAGAGTTCCTGTTGCAAAGCACCTGGAGCTTCTCTGCTGTCCACTCTTAGTAAGTGGAAAGCTTTCCCCAGTACAGTGACGCCACAGCCCTAATGGGGGAGGACAGCAAAAGACATGCCTCTCTTTTCCAGAGCAAACTTTGGTGTTTACTGTCTCGAGTTACACTTGGGGGATAAGCCCTTGAGGCCTCAGTCTACGGGGCTAGTTTCATGAGTCTTCTTGCCAAAGTTTACTCCCTTGATCCTGCAGTTAAATTCTAACTCTCTTACTCCAATTGATCAATTTTCTAAAATAAACATACTGATGCCTGCATAAACTATTTCATGTGGTGCAGTAAGCCATTCCACCCAGGTATTCCAAAGCCCTAGGAGACTTGGGAAAATTAAGGTATAATTATAGGGTATAGGGTCTTTATCAGTTACCACTCCTCACAGGTGAGCATAGAAGAGAGGCTGCTATTATGTGTTAATTTATATAACATAAAAACTATTATAATGCTTAAAAAAATTGTTATTATTAACATTTGAACATTTGTTATATTCCTGGCTCTGTGCTGAGTACCTGAGTACTATACCTACCTATATTAAAAAAAAAAATCCTTCAAACAACTCAAGGTAGGTGCTACTATTACTTCCATATGCCAGATGAGGAAACCAAAACTCAAAGAGGTTAAATAGCTCACTTAAAGTCAGATAGCTAGTAAATGACAGAATCAAGTCTATTTCAGAATTTGAAATCCTTAAAATTAATTATTCAAATAAAGCATGTAAAGACTTTAGCTTCCAGCAGTGGGTAATTAGCTTGTTTTGCACCAAATCATTTGCTGAGAAAACTAAAAAAGTGAGAATATAGATGTATAGTAAGACATCAGGAAGCTATCAATAAAGCAGGGGTCAATATTCCACACAGATGAGACTGACCTTTGGTGCCACATTTTACCCCTAAAAGCACTTGTTAATTCGAGAGCAAGTGGCAGAACCTGAGCAAAATTTTTGGTAGACTCATAAGGAACAAAAATGAGAGTTCTGGCTACACCAAGAAATGTCCTTTAAACACTGTAGGCTTTCTGTTAGGACCCAAAGGGCTGTCCCTTGAGTGAAGGTGAGCTGGAAATGAGTCTGTCCTCACTAGAACTGAAGCCCAGCCTCAAGTCATCTCAGTTCTTAATTGAATGAGGCAATTGGCCCCAAACCTAGTGGACAGCCACAGCAAAAATAAATCCCCTCTAAAGCAAGTTAACATCATGCAATTTCTCAAACTTTTTCTATAATTTTTTAAAGTCTGTTAATCAATAAAAAAATAACAAGGAATACAAAAACGTAAGATTTGACCAAAATGGAGAAAGTGAAAGAAAACCCTCAGTTCAGATATTTTACACTATCTGATAGAAATCTTACAATAACTATGATTAAAATGTTCAAGGATTTAAATGGAGAAATTTCAGCAGAGAACTGGGAATTTTATGAAAAAATTCTAGAATTGGAAAATAATATAGCCAAAATTAAGAAATCAGCAATTGCTTTGATAGTCACCGTTTGAGAGAATCAGTGAACTGAAAGACAGAAAAAATTGCAGAATGATGCTGCAGGAGAATAGGGCAGACACAATATTTGAAGAGCTGATGGCTAAGAATTTTCCAAAATTGAAGAAAGTCTTTGAGCCACAGATGTGAGAAATGCTGTTGACTTCCAAGTAGGATAAATACAAAGACTATCACAACTAATTACTTTAGAATAAAACTGCTAGAAAACAAATTTTAAAAGTAGCCAGAGGAAAATATACATCACTTCCAAAGGAGCCACAATATGTAAGCCTAGTAGGTGATAGTTTCAAAGAGCTTACAGAAAATAGCAGCCAATGTGGAAGACTACGTGCAGCAAAAATGCCCTTCAAAAGACATTTTTAGGCAAATTAAAAGAGAATTTGTCACCACTGCAAAGTAATAGAAGTACTAAAGGAAAATAGTAATGGGTGTTTGGGCAGAAGGAAAATGATCACAGATCACAGCTTGGGGGTGCAGGAAGAAACTGAAAAGCAATGGAAAGGTAAATATTTGCATAAATCTAAAAAGAATATATAACAAAACTTATATGCTTTATGAGTCTTACATGGATAAACAATTAAAACACACGACAAAAAATAGTATGTAAGTCTGATGGGACATAAGTGGAATTGAGTACTCTGATGTCCTTGAATTGTCTTGGAAATGGAAATGGTGAAGGCACTGACTTATATTAGAAATGCATAAGGCAGGGTGCATGTTGCAATTTCTGTGATATTTTCTAAAACATAATAAAAGAATGGAAAACTTTTGTTAAAAGAAACATAAAATTTTAAAAATTGAAGAGAAGGCAAGAAAGAAGATAAAATAACAGAGCAGATAGGAACACACAGAAAACAAAAAGTTAAGAAGGTACAGTTAAATTCAAAGGTATTGGAGTTCCCGTCATGGCTCAGCAGAAACGAATCTTACTAGTATCCTTGGGGACACAGGTTCAATCCCTGGCCTCGATCAGTGGGTTGAGGATCCGGCATTGCTGGGAGATGTGGCGTAGGTCACAAACATGGCTCAGATCTGTCATTGCTGTGGCTGTGGCACAGGCTGGCAGCTGTAGCTACAATTCGACCCCTAGCCTGGGAACTTCCATATGCCATGAGTGTGGCCCTAAAAAGACAAAAATAAAATAAAATAAAAATTCGAAGGTATCAGTATCTCTACATCAAGCATAAATGGACTGAATATTACAACTTAAACACAATATTGTCAGCTTGGATAAAATACAAAACTTAATTCAATGACACTTAAAAATAACATGCCTTAAGTATAAGGAGACAGAAAGGTAGAGAGTAAAAAAATGGAAAAAGACTTCTCAATGCAAGTATTCATCAACAGGAAAGGGAGGCACCGGAAGGCAAGCAGACTTTAAGGTAAAAAGCATTACTAGAGTAAGAGGACTATTTCAAAATGATCAATGTTCACTTCACCAGCATATGCAGCTCACTGAGATGTTTGAACTCTTAGTGAAGCTCAGAAAGGCTGCCCAGGCCCTGCCTCACCTTGGTGATGCACCAGGAAGCTAATTCAGTCAAGAGGCACCAGATTCAAAGTAAGTATTTGAAGATTGTGTGTGTGTGTGTGTGTGTGTGTGTATGTGTGTGTGTGTGTGAGAGAGAAAGAGAGAGAGAGAGAGAGGGAGAGAAATACAAAGGATGGAGTAGTAGCGGTCAAAAAACAATAAATGTAAAATGTAACATTTTCTTTTTAAAAATCAAATACATGCTGGCTCAGAGCCTCCCCACCCTATCTACCCCTGCTTTTTTGAGTCAGCATCATTAAGAAGTGTTATTAATAGCAGTTCCTTTGTGGCACAGCAGGTTAAGGATCTGGTGCATAGTTGCTGCTGTGTTGTGGGTTCAATTGCTCTCTAGCCCAGGAACTTACACATGCCGTGGGGGCAGTTAAAAAAAAAGAAAAAAAAAGGAAATGTTATTAATAATAGATAATACTTATCAGATGCTTAATGTTCTAAGCACTTTGCAAGTGTTAATTTATTTAATCCTCTCAACAACCCTAGGAGGTAGGTATCTTTGTTACCATTTCTGTTTTACAGATGGAAAACCCAGCCACTGGCAGAGCTGGTGTTCAAAACAAGGCAGCCACCTGCCAGAGCTCTTGCTCTAAACAGTACCACACAGCTCTCTGGGTTTTACAATCTGTCGGACTTGTTGGATAACCATTATTGAACCTCTCGTGAACTATCCCTTCTGTTTTGATGACTCTAGGTTGTCATGGAAATTGTGCAAAAGGAGTGAGAGAGGAGCATGAGAAGAAGCTCATGTTTACTGGGGGTCTGCTCTGAACCCCGTCTTCATCAAGACGTGTCACAACCTTACATGTAGATACTATTAGTCCTATTTTAAAAATGAAAAAAATAATGTCCAAGGACATGCAGAGACTTAGCAAGTCTTACTTTGAGTAAGAACAGTAAAAAGGGATTCTTTCCTGGTCCCTTTGATTCCATTGCCTCTTCTCAAAAAACCACACTGGCTTGTTACACTATGAAATTAGAGTGAATTGATTGAATCTTGCCATGTTGCTTCTTCAAGTTTCTCAGCCTCTGCTAAATAACTAGTTATTTCTTCAACAGTGTGACAGCTGAGGCAAGGATGGGTGGCTGCACTTTACTACTTTTAGCACTAGATGGTGGTGTAACATCACGAGCTCCACTGCTGTACACCCTGCCCGAGGAAGGTGATTTCAGAGCCTGGGGGCACTGGAGGGCAAAATGCTACTTCAAAGTAGCTTGAGAAACTATGGACGAAAGGAGGCCCTCTCTTGGTCTTCACATCCTGGTCATTGATGCTAAACTCTGGGAAGGCTAGAGAGGGTGACCCTCACTCAGCTTCAGGATGTGAAACACTGACAGCTGCGTGTTTCTCAGACGGTCTTGGGTTGAACTCCTGGCTCCATCAAGCCCTGGTGAGTGGGCACCAGCTTACTCACAATGGGCTCCCCTACCTACAGAAGGTTGTAGATTTAAAACTCAGTAATCCTGGCTCTAGTGCTGTCACTGCTGTGGCTCCGGTGGCCTCTGTGGTGCATGTTCAGTCCCTGGCCCCAGAACTTCCTTACGGAATGAATGTGGCCCCAAAACTCCAAAAAGCAAAAAACCTCAGTAATCCTGTTGGTATACAGTCTGTTCCTGCTCAGCTACTTTCCTATCCTCCTCCTGCCCCTTCGGGGGACTGGCTTGAGGTTACAGCAGTCATGTGGGATTAGAACCCACATCAAGGATATTTTCTGATGTGCTGTTTATCAACTATCTAAAGAGCTGCCTTTAATAAAACTGGTTTGGAGGATAGTCATAAACTTGAAAGGTTTAACAGTTTTGACTCTGAAAAAGTATTACGGGCATGAGAGACAAAGAAAGATAAAGACCTACTTCATACTGGAGACATGGCAACTAGATGCAATGGGGGAGCCTGGATGGGGATCATGGACCAGAAAAAAGGACATCAGTGGGACAATTGGTGACATTTGAACATATTCTGTAGATTAGTTAAGAGTACTATTTCAAGTTAATTTCTTGGTTTTGATCATTGTACTGTGGCTACGTAAAATGCTAATATTTGGGGAAAGGAAGAGTGTATAGGAATTTTTTTTTTTTTTTTTGGCTTTTAGGGCCGCACACACAGCATATGGAAGTTCCCAGGCTAGGGGTCAAACTGGAGCTACAGCTGGCGGCCTATGACACAGCCACAGAAATGACAGAAATGAGCCACGTCTGTGACCTACACCACAGCTCATGGCAAAGCCAGATCGCCAACCCATTGAGAGACACCAGGGATCAAACCTGCATCCTCATGGATGCTGTTCAGATGAATCGCTGTAGGTCACAGATGCTGCTCGGATCCCACATTGCTGTGGCTGTGGTTTAGGCCGGCAGTTACAGCTTCAATTCAACCCCTAGCCTGGGAACTTCCATATGCTGCAAGTGCGGCCCTAAAAAGCAAAAAAACAAACAAACCCACAAACAAAAAATTGCATATGATAGTCTAGATTGAAAAAAGAATACCAAATTATTGGATGAGTATAGTTATGTAAGAAAACTGTGCAACAAAAAGCTCTGTGTAGCATTTGCCAAGTTTATCCTATGCCCAAGTGTTCTTTAGATCATCATTTTGAAAAAGAACAATAATTTAGGCATAATCTAATTCATCTAACTTAAGTTTAAGAGAAAAATAAAAATACGTCTCCAGTTATAAATGAGATCCTTTTCTTCATCTAGATTAGTTTTAAAAGTTCAAACACAGATGTAGTAAAGCTGATTCAATTCAGCAATACAGTTGGAAGAACTGAACACATTTGTGAGTAAGGCTGGAGGAGGGGAGACTGAAAAGGCAGGGCTGTGACAGGGAGAGGGACAAGGTTCATTTAGGTCCAGTGGCTGGAGCTGGAACAGACAGCAGGATTCAGTTATTTGTCAAGTGAATGTGAGATAACACCTGAAATTTCTCCCTTGGTGTCTATGAACTTACATTTCATCATCTGAAAAGAAATGACAAGATGTTCCATTACTATATTGTCCCTTTCTTCCCAGGACTTTCCAGGCATCAGGGCTTTCTCAGGAAGACAGAAGACTCACCTAGGAAGGTGGGCAGACCCACCTTACCATCTCTCGTCTCCTCTTTCCCTCTGAAAGGGCAGACCTCCCCTTGTTACCACAGTAAGTTCAGTCCTCCACTGTTTACTCTCTCAGTGAAGCGGCCATGTTTGAAAGTAGAAAGACAGTGTCCCACTTCTCAAAGAGGTTTAATTGTCTTACAACTATTGCTCTTTGGGGGTGCAGCCAGGGCAATGGAATCTCAGATAACAGACACAGATAAGATGGACAAAGAAAGATTCAAGAAGGAGGTTAAAAATGTCCATAATGAACTCACATTATCTTGAGGAAACCTCTAATCGAATGAGAATAGATTTTGTTGAGGAGATTGTACATGAACAATTAATTATTCATGGCAGAGACATCATTAGGATTTCATTTTGTTTAAAGGCCTCTAAGTACTTAGGCAATTGGGTTAAGCTGGAGAAGAATTTCAAGAAAGAGACAAGGGAAGGCTTTTCATTATATTGACTTTTTCTAATATTTCCATGATAGTTATGACTTGGCACATTAATTACACTCCAACTGAAAACCTCCAATGGTTTGCTGGGGGAAGAGTTTCCACATGGGTGGATCATGGACCAGTATGGTCAGATGGAAGCAGATTGGCAGAAATTTCTGAAAGGATGAAAAGATTTACTTCAGAATTCTGTAATGATTCAATTTGGCTTTGGGGTTTACTTTAGGTATGTAAGGAATCTCATTGAAATGACAACAGGATTTGTGCCACCTGTAACATTTGCATTCAATGGTCCTTTTCCCAGAGCCCTAGGGGAGGGGAGCACCTGCTCATTTGTAGTTAAGTGTAAAGTAAGATGCTTTAATAAAAACCCTACAGATCTGGAGGATTATAGGCCCTCTTGCCCACATATCTTAAAAGCAAACATCAAAAATTGGTGTCAGGTTGAGATTTCAAAGTGGGATTTATTCTAAATGGAGAGCTACAGAATAAATTTATTGAGAGGCATTGAATATCAATTTCCATGGGCACTGAAGAAATGTTAGTGGAATTAATTTAGGAATTTTGGTCTGGTTGTATCCCAAGCACCCAGGACAGAGCCTGACACATAGTAGTGCCCAGTATGTATTAGCTATTGAGGAATTTTAAGGCCGAAATAGTGAATCGACATGTCTGTGTGGGGAACGTCACATCAAAGATTGCAGTTGGGGTGGGGGGAGTTGGTAAAAGGGAGAAACTCTTCCCTGTTTGGGAACCAACAGCCCTGTAACACTTTTAGGATAATCAAGCATTAGAGTGAGCACTCTAGGTCTGCAGGTGGAGCTTAGAGAGGACCGAGCCGCAGATGTGGGATAGGAAGTCATGGGGTTGAAATTTTTGTTGTTGTTGTTGTTGTTGTTATTGTTGCTATTTCTTGGGCCGCTCCCGCGGCATATGGAGGTTCCCAGGCTAGGGGTTGAATCGGAGCTGTAGCCACCGGTCTACGCCAGAGCCACAGCAACGCGGGATCCGAGCCGCGTCTGCAACCTACACCACAGCTCACGGCAACGCCGGATCGTTAACCCACTGAGCAGGGCAGGAACCGAACCCGCAACCTCATGGTTCCTAGTCGGATTCGTTAACCACTGCGCCACGACGGGAACTCCGGGGTTGAAATTTGAGCTGAGTCCTAGGCCAGCAGCCATAGCAGCAGCAGCAACCGTATGCAAAGGTCTACACGTTGTAGGAGGGAGAGTCAATAAACAATAAATGCAACAAATATGTAAATTACAGGAGCTCCTTGGTGGCTCAGTGGGTTAAGGATCGGGTTGTCACTGCTGTGGCTCTGATTCCTGCTGTGGTGTGGGTTCAGTCCCTGGCCTGGGAACTTCCGCATGCCATGGACGCAGCCAAAAAATAAATCATAGACCGTGGTAGAAGGTGATACGTGCTATAGAAAAACTTTTAAAATATGGGCATGCTTAATATGATTTCAATAGCAAAAATCTACTTCACGTGTTTTAAGAAATCTGTCCCATAAAAAAACAAGATATTCTATCTTTATACATGCTCAGCAAGACTTTTTTTTAAATTAAATATAGTTGATTGACAATGCTGTGATAGTTTCAGGTGTACAGCAAAGTGATGCAGTTATATATATATATATATATATATATTCTCTTTCAGATTCTTTACTCTCATTGGTTATTACAAAATACCGAGTATTGTTCCCTGTTCTATACAGTAAGTCTTGTTGGTTATCTATTTTACATATAGTAGTATTTATATATTAATCCTAATTTATTCCTCCCCCACTTTCTCCTTTGGTAACCGTAAGTTTTTTGTTTTTTTTTTTCTATGTCTGTGGGTCTGTCTTGTTGTATTTTTTTTTTTTTAGATTCCACATATAAGCAATATCATATGATATTTATCTCTTTCGGCTTATCTCACTTGGTATGATAATCTCTGAGTCCATCCATATCCAGCAACACATTTTTGTAACCACTGCTTAACTGATGACGCTATCAAGTCATTTAGACAGCTTTTATACAACAGTAACTCCAATTTCTCAGCAGCAAAGAAGTTTGTCCAGCAGCTCCTGTATTTTAGTATCATAACTAACTACATATGTATGTGTTTATCTATCTCAGCCTCTCTGTGCCTCCGTGTTACACAGAGCGATGATAAGTTGTTTTCTTAGCTTGACACATACCACAGCCAGAATTCCATGACACAGCTTACACATTTTACAGCTAAATGTTTAGGCTTTGAGAACAGGCCTTCCTCTCTTAAGAGCAAATACCTTACTTTCAACACTGCTTCCTTCAGGCAGAGTAAGGAGAAGTCCCGCCCCTGAGCCTGGCCGGGCGAAGCAAAGGCCTGGGGCCGAAGGAAATGTTTCTTCTGTTAGCTTAGCTTGTAGCCAGACTAAAAGAATTTGTTTTCATATCAACCAAACACACGTTCATGGGTATGGAAAGTGAGACAGAGTTTGTGAGTCTCCAGATGTTTCCATCCTGCCCTGTTTTCTTTTAGCTTATTGGTAACTTGTGGTTCTTACCTCCTAAATCCTAAGAATTTTAGGATTCTGGTACCCAGTAATGGTTTATAATAAAAATGTGGGCCTTGTTTTCTTGAAAAAGTCTGAGAAAAACAGAATTTGCCAAGGTGGCTTTCTTCCTTTATCTCTAGCCCATGCAATCCTTCCCCACAGTTTAAAGTTAGCTGTAGTTCCTTGTTTCCTTTACTCTAGGAAGTACATTGGTCAGAAGGCTGAACCCTAAAGCTCTTTTCCTAGAGCCACAGAATACGTAGTATTTTCATGCATCACTCTGATAGTATTCTGTTTCCTTCACCAATGTAATTCCATTAATCATGGGGGAAAAAAAAGCATGATGATACCTGGATGGAGGAGGATTCCATGCAGTACACTGAAAATGTGTGAGTGCTGTGCATTGAGATGCCAGGGATCAGATCTGAGCCACAGTCGCAACCTATGCCACAGCAACAGCAATGCTGGATCTTCAACCCATTGTGTAGGCTGGGGATCAAACCTGCATCTCAGAGCTCCAGAGAGGCCAGAGATCCTGTTGCCCCACAGCAGAAACTCCTCATTTACTTTTGTCCACACTGCAAAGAAACTTCGGGAGGGGTGGGGAGGGGGGAGACTCCAGCCATAGCTCCTAATGCTACTCTCACATTACCATTACTACTAGGATGGGAACAAAGTTTCATCTTCTAAACCACTGAGACTCTTCAATTTGTGGGAGAAAAATAAATCAAAACTGTGGTGTAGTTTAGATTTCTTCTTTGAGAAAAATGATGGCAGCCAAATCGGGACTTTTAAGTCAGGCTGACCTGCCCAGACACCATGAGGGCAATTGGCACACAGGCACTGTGCTTTAGCTCAGTGAGATCAAGTTTTTGATGCTAAGTTCCACTTCTGTCCCTGCTACACTTGGCTTCTGCCGTTGGCTTGGTCTCACAGCATCAGCCCTACTTTTGCTGGATGGCTCTTGTGTTTGAACTTTGTTTCCCCAGCTTTGACTCTCAGATGGCCTAGGCTCCCAAGTCTTAGCTTCTTCCCATCCTGAGTGCTTCAAGTAGACACAACCTGGGGTCTGAGGATCAAACACCCACCTGGGCTCAGGTCAGGCCACCATAGTTACCTGAATTTCTGAACTTCAAATAGTAAGAGCAGTGCTGATTCCCAACCACCATGACTGTGGTGTTGATGAAGCTACTCTGGATATGTTGAGAAGGCTCACCACAGTCTCAAGCCTTCTTCTGAAGTTTGAAGACTCACATTTAGGTTGGAAGGGTCATCATTTTCTCAGGGGGGAAAACGAAATTTCCATGCCACATGTGGTAGGCAGAATAATGGCAATACAAAAAATGCTTACATCAGAATCCCCAGAACCTCTATGTTATGTTACATGGCAGGAGGAATTAAGATTACAGAAAGAACTGAATTGCTAATCAGCTGATCTTAAAGTCAGGAAATTATTCTGGATTATAGAGCTGGTCTTAATGCAATTATAAGGGTCCTTTAAAGAGGAAGAAGGAGGCAGAAAAGGAGGTCAGAAGCAGAGAGAGATTTGAAGATGTTGTACTACTGGCTTTGAAGATAGAGGAAGAAGCCCTGAGTCAAGGAATGTAGAAATGTAGGTACCCTACACGCAGGAGGCCTCTAGAAGCTAGAAGATGCCAGGGAATGGCTTCTCTCCCAGGCTCTCCTGAAAGAACACAGCCCTGCTGACACCTTGATTTTAGCCCAGCGAGACCCATTTCTGACTTGTGACCTCCAGAACCATAAGACAATAAATTTATATTGTTTTAAGCTACTAGTTTGTGGCATATTGTTATAGTAACAATAGGGAACAAATACACGCCTCAACAACAAAATAGCCCCTTTTAATTCCACGATGAATTTTTTTTTTGGTCATACCTGTGGCACATGGAAGTTTCTGGGCCAGGGATCGAAACTGTACCACAGCACAGCAGCTATCCGACCCCCTGCAGTGACAATGATGGGTCCTTAACCTGTTGCACCACAAAGGGTCTCCCAGGATGAATTTTTTAACCTAAATTAAAAAATCCATTCTTGAACATGTAAAATTAAACTGCTACTTAA
The DNA here is from genome assembly GCF_016906955.1 of Phacochoerus africanus. NCBI lineage: Eukaryota > Metazoa > Chordata > Mammalia > Artiodactyla > Suidae > Phacochoerus > Phacochoerus africanus. The sequence goes on from NC_062559.1 coordinate 38,306,485, forward strand.
AATGCCTGAACTACTCGATATAAATGTAGCTTTGTGCATCTCCTTACCTTAATCCTTTAGAAATTTAAATGTGAAAGTGTTCGCTCAAGGTATATGGACACTTCAGAAACTTTGGGAGACAAATTTCCTGACAAAACACACCATCTCTCCAGAAGTGTATAGGGGGCCATTTCCGTGAATTCTTGCCAATACCATGAAATTGTATTTTTAAATCTTTGCCGATTGTTAGATGAAAAATTGTTTTTCATGTATACAATAAATATTCACTGAGGAGTCAATTTGTGCCACTACCCTGTGCAATGTGCTATATTCATTTGAAAATGTTTAGTTGCTTTTTGAGATTGAATATATTTTTGTAAGTTCAATTTTTCTTTTTTTCTTTTTATGGCCACACCTGTGGCATATGGAGGTTCCCAGGCTAGTGGATGAATTGGAGCTGTAGTTGCTGGGCAAACACCACAGCCACAGCAATGCCAGATCTGAGCCGCATCTGCAACCTACACCACAACTCATGGCAACGCTGGATCCTTAACCCACTGAGCAAAGCCAGGGATTGAACCCACATTCTAATGGACATTATTCTGGGTTCTTAACCCGCTGAGCCACAACAGGAATTCTTCATAAACTCAATATTACAGACACATACATGTTTCCTATTTGAAACATGGAAAGCTCACTCTGGCTATGGCAAGACGAATGGACGTGGGGAGGGGACTCGGGGCCAGAACTGAGGTCCAGAGATCCCTCCAGAGGCTATGGCCATAGTGTAGGTGGTGGCTGAGGATGGTTGGGTTGGGCTATGGAGTGCAGAGGACGAGAAGCATCAGGCTGGGATGTGCTGTGGGGGAAGCTCAGGGGACTTGCTGGTGGATTGCAATGAGGCTGTGAGGGAAAGAGGGGGAATCAGAGAGTCGTCGTGTGTGATAAAGGCAACTGTGTGAAAATGCCTTCCGGCACATGTCTAGTGAGCAATAATTGTTACTTCTGTTTGTAATTTCTTGCTTCCCCTGGGCACTTGTCCACTTTTAGATCAAATGACTTGAGGTAGCTCTTGGTGTTGATTAACGCTGCCCCCAGCCAAAGCTTCCCTAGAGCACACCTGTAGTGGGACAAAGTTGTGTTATTTGCTACAACAAAGAAGGCCACCCTGGGAAGGAACTCAGGATTTAAACTTGTGTCAGGAGATTTTGTGGAGTGTTTAGAGAAGGGGGGTGCTTTTCTGGATGGGATACTGTCAGGAAGGAAAATGAAATCTATGTTTGGATAACTTAATGATTTTTATCTAGGAGATGAGAGAGAAAAGGAGTGGAACTGAGGACGAAATTGCATAAAGGCAGTGGTCACTCACATTAGCTGAACAAGGGAGACCTTTGATCGTTTTCATGTTTTCCCAGTTTCCATGTTTTCATCTGTACTCAGACAATTTCAGAGGAATCTCAATTTTTATCTCCCTCTGTCATGATCCCAGAGTGACCTCATCTGATGTTGGTGCTCGGTGAAGTTGTTTATCTTCAGTAGAAGATCAGAGTCTTGCTGTTAGTGCCAGATGATGGCTTTCAGAGATTTTTTTCCCCCCTAATTCTCACTTTTGGTCAAAGGCAGATAAAGTTAGGCCACAGGACAGTAATCAATGTTGAGATTTTTCACCCTTTCTGAGATTCTGCTCGTCAGGAGGTTGTCCAGAGAAGATCATTTGTCCTTGGGCAAGTCAGTACTTCTTGCTCCTTTGATTGCTGGATGCACTGCTGAATGATCTGTTGGCAATGGCGGTCCCAGTCAAGTGGGGTATAGGCAATTATGACAGACAAAATCAGTCTTTGTAATAAGCTGTATAGTCAGGGGCCAGCTGACTAAATGCAGGCCAGGAAAACATGTCCCAAAGTCCAGGTGGGTGTGCTCTGGGATCTAGGGCATGCCCCTTTCTTTTAGTCTAATCATAGACTTGTCCATTTCTCCCATTGTACTTATGTTGGCAAAGTAAGGAGTCTCTACTATAGCATAAATTCCCCTTTAGCTGGTGAACGCACCTCATTTCTTGGGGCCTTCAGAGTAGATATTGTGTACACAAAAGTAATACTGTAGGGAGCACAGTATTTTTATAGGGAAAAAACCCCTACTTCTAGTTTTATTCAATTTATATATTGCTCATGGAGCAATTTTTAGTGAAGGGTTTATTAATTATGCTTCTTGAGTGTATTTACATATAACAAATACACAAACATAAAAAATAATACTTAAATTCTAGCTTTAAAATATAATTAACCTTTTGATATATTTTAAAATAATATATGTATTATATTGAACTTATGAAAATTTTTCCATCATTCACATATATTTAAGTGATTATTTCATCAATGAGTGAAGCAGTAGGAAAGAACTTGACCTTTGAATGATAATACATCTATTTCTGACACTTTATCAAATTAGAAAATGTATCTCAGATTTTTTTGTAGATTTCACACTTTTATATGGAAATCCTTCAGACATTTTTATTCAGCTAAATTGGCTTTATGTTAAGCAGGAGATATAATTTTGTTGGTATAAAACTTTCCTCATTGATTCAGGAGACATGTAAATCCACTTACAAGCTCAGCTCTGATGAAAAGCAGCGCGGGAAGCTGGAGTCTCCACTAGGGCGTCTAACCTCCAGAATCAGCCATCAGGAGCCATAGAGGGAAAGCCAGGCTGAATTGCAGAAGGCCATTGATTGGTGTAAGGAAACATATGCCGTAACTGAGGCCATATAGGTGGGCTGAGAGAGAGAAGGCAATGTGGCAGAGCAGGGGGCATACTTCTTCGTGGAACTTGCTCATGCCTCAGGACATGCTGGAGCTCCATCTGGAGTAGATCCCCTCTGTTTGATGATGGAGTGATGCAGTGCATTCCTGACTTTGTGGTTCCTGACTCCCTTCCCTCTCTAAAGCACCCAGAGAGGGAAGGGAGCTTGTCCAGGTTATACAGTAAGTAGTGGGGCTGGAGTTTATATCCAGCTCTGTCTAGCTCCAAAATCTGTGCTCTTTCTACCATGTACATATCTGGTGGTGGTATTCAAAAAGACTCTACATAGCACATTGACATGATGTAAAATCACATAATGAGAACATTATTCCCTTTTTGATTATAATTTTTATGTCAAAGAAAAAGTCTCAGGTTAATACGATGTGTTTCTAACACCTACCTCTTGCCTCTGTAACATTTTATCTCACTTTAAAAAAAAAGAAAGATCAGGCCTTAGGCTTCGAGTCATGCAGGTAACAGAATCCCTAATACATATGTATAGAGGAGTCCGAAGCTGTGGAAAGCCTTCTAAGGCTACATATATATCTTATGCATATTTTATATATAATTTATTTATTTGAAATTTAATTTATTGATATATTATATATAATTATATGTATAATTATATACAGTTTATTCAATTTCTTTTTTTTGTCTTTTTAGGGCCGCACCCACAGCATATGGAGGTTCCCAGGCTAGGGGTCAAATTGGAACTACAGCTGCTGGCCTACACCACAGCCATAGCAACGTGGGATCCGGGCTGCGTCTGTGACCTACACCATAGCTCGCGGCAATGCTGGATCCTTAACCCACTGAGCAAGGTCAGAGATTGAACCTGCATCCTCGTGGATGCTAGTCAGATTTGTTTCTGCTGAACCATGTTGGTTCAAACTTTTGGTAGAGATTTACAGTTCTTTTAAAATAAATTTATTTAAGTAGAAAAGGAAAAGGTAAATTTCCAAAAGAAAAACTACCAGTTCATTAATTTTATGATAGTACAGGTAAAAATTGTAGCCCAAATTGTGAATTTGGTATGTGAATTACTAAAGTTTCAGAATATTCTTTTCAACTATGCTGCTTTTTATTAGTTAGACAAATCACTTCCCTTGAGAAAACATGTTCTACCCATAGCTTCAATGAATGAAGGCCACTAAAATATTAATTATCTGAGCATTCTTAAGCACAAATGAATCAGCTTCAATTTGCCTAGACAGATAGACATTTTAGTGGTTCACAGCAAAATGTAATAAACTGAATAACTGTAGGCTTTAATGTAATCTCACACAATCCTATTACACCCCAATTACTTTTTTGACCCTTTTAGGATAGTTCTTGACTTAAAAACACACACAATCTGCAGTTCTGAATGTCTCCTTTCTGTGCTATGCCAAGGAAATCAATAGATCAGAAAGAATTAATATCTTGCTGTGTCTTCCACTTGTAATAATGCTGTCCCAGGAAAGGCATAATGCCTGCTTCCTAGTCATAATAAATGTTTACTGAACATTGTTGGTGAAGAGCTCTCTGTTTTTCATTCCCATGAATTTCAGGACCTTAGTAATATATTTTATTTCCCTTAAATTAGTAAACAAATTGAAGGTTCATCCTCTTGCTGCATCAAAAAGGGTGGGAGAGAGGTTGAGTTAGAAATAGATTTGACACTGGAAAGAAACCCATCTTGAAAGTAGGTTTATAATGTGTCTAGAGGGAAATGACAGTGTCAGTGATACAGTCCAGATAGAACTGTTCAGAATTACAGTCTCCATATAGAATGATGAGCATGAAGTCCAGTTGTCCCCAGCCGCTTCTGCATAAGCAATGAGTTTGCCAAAGGATTATGATATTAATACATTAATGTACTCATTCAAAATTAACCAAATTACCATTTATTGAACATCTATTATGTACCATTCAAAATATGCTTGAGGTAAACAAAGTTGGTTAAGACATGCTGACTGCCCTCTGGAGACTCCTGGCTTAATAAAAATAAAAGCTGGATTAAGTAAGTTCCAATAAAATGAGATCAGGGCGAAAATATAGGAGAGTACCAGATATGGTGGCGGCGTGGAGGAGGCTGTGGCCTGCCCTACACGGAAGAGGCAGGGAGCCTTTATGGGGGGTGGTGATGATTAGGTTCTTGAATGCTGAGGAGGGCTTACAGAGGCTCTAAACAAAGGCGGAGGGATGTCATCTCAAAGCGGAAACTTTAGAATTAACCCGAAGTTACTGAAGTATGTTCTAAAATCATTACTCTTCAGGAATGATCATTTTTTAGGGTTTATTCTGGTAGCATTCATTTGCAGCTCACAGAAAGCCCAATTAACAGTGCTCGAATAGATAAGGATTTTTTGTTTCAAGCAATAAGAAGATAGCATATGCCAGCTAGGTCTGGTGGGATAGTTCTGGGAGGCACTTGTAAAGCAAACTCTTTTCCCTTTGCCAGCACTAGTGTTTAGCCTTTGTCCTTATATTTGTGCCTCATGGTCACATATTGCAGCTTCAGGCTCATATCCACATTATGAGCAGGAAGATAGAGAGGGAATGAAAGGGTGAAGGAATATTACAACCAAATCTACTCTTTCGAAAAAGTGTTTCTGGGAGTCAGGCATTGTCACTGCTGTGGCTCAGGTTGCTACTTTGGTATGGGTTTAATCCCTGCCCCAGGAACTTCCCCATGACACAGGTGAGGCCAAAAAATAAATAAATAAAAAAGCTTTTCTGGAGACTTCTTCGGCTAACATCATAGGTCAGAACTTGCTTATATGACTGTCTCACATAAGTGCAAGGGAGTCTGAGAATCAAGAATGTTAGCTGTCCAGCCCATGACTAAGGAAGGAAAGAGAGGAGGAGGCTGTGGCTAGCTAATGCACAAAGTTTAGCACAAAGGTTTTGCAGGTGAGACAGTTTTAAATGAAAACCATGCCATTTTAGTTCTAAAATCACCTTTTTTTGGAGGGGGGAGGGTGCAACCATGGCAAGAAGTTCCCAGGCCAGAGATCAAATCTGCGCTGCAGTTGTGACCCGCACCCCAGCTATGGCAATGCTGGATCCTCAACCTGCTGTGCCACACGGGACTGTCCTCTCAAATTATTTCTAAAGGAGGCTTAACCAAACAGCTAAAGGAGAAGAAAACATCTCCTCTAAGCTCTTCATTTTGTAGATGAGACAACTCAGGTCAAGAGAGGCTAAGGGACATGTTCAGGATCACACAGGTAGCTAGAGATTGAGCTGAACTAGAACTCACTCAGATCACTGGCTTCCAGTCCTAGGCCTTTTCTCATGTCCACTGAAATGATGTGCTGAACTTTCAGTGTAGATAACAAGGATCTCAATTCAAACTGTATTTTCAAAATATTGAAAGTATCTCTAATTATTATAATCAGAAAATGAGCTCTAAGAAATAAAAGCTCTAGGAGAAACAGAAAAACCTAAGATATATGAGCAAATATTAGTAAAATAGTTCAATGGGTACTTGGTATCTCACTTGTCCCTGAAGAGGAGGTAAAAGATGAAATACAGTGATCATACTGTGAAAGAGTAAAACCTCCAGCTCTTGAGGAACAAAGATCTAAACCAGAGATGGTTCTCCCAAGTAGAATACACCTAGCCTAGAAAGTGATCCATTCAATCTCTCTCCTAACGCTCTGTAAAAGTAAGATAACATCCCTCCTCAAGAAAGATATTTTTCAGTCCAGTGGATCCTGTTTCTGACCACAGCACTCCTGCTTATCACAGAATGTCTAAGGTCTTAGCAAATGGTAGTTTGCAGAGGGGAGGCTCCTGAAGGAGAAAAACATTCCGCAAAGCATTTTTCTTTCTTTTGCAATCAGAAAAGCCTCTTGTAAAATTATTGCCTCTTATCTAACAGAAGGCCACTAAACATCCACACTGCAATTTAAACCACGGAAAATATATGTAAATATTGTAAACACATGTAAATGTTGATCTAGAAAAACAACAAATTATATGACTATGTTGTAATGATTTGATAAGGAAGCAAGTATGCGAGATATAACCCACCGCTGTAAACATTTTGAGAATGAAACATAATAGATACACGATTATATATTTCTATAAATTCTGTCTATCAATACACATTCATGCAAGTGATTACCCAGGTAACCTCTGTCTGAGGTCTGTTGTCCTGATGTAAGTTGAGTATGTTGGTGGCTTATTCTTATATCTGCTTCAGAGATGTTTCTCATTTTGTGATATTTTGTATTTTCTTGCGATACTTTAAAATGTATTCAAGTTATCTTAGTGTCTGCTCTGAATTCCATCTGAACCCATATGGCAATCACTGTATCACTAATGTGGGTAGAACTTTATTATAATTCCGTAGTATAAACAATCATATTTTGGAGTTCCCGCTGTGGCTCAGTGGGGTAAGAAGCCAACTAGTATCCAAGAGGATGCGGATTCAATCCTTGGTCTTGCTCAGTGGGTTCAGGGCCTGGCGTTGCTTCAAGGTGCGGAAGTCAAAGATGTAGCTCTATCTGGCGTTGCTGTGGCCGTGGTGTAGGCCTGCAGCTGCAGCTCCATTCAACCCCTAGCCCGAGAACTTCCATATGCCATCGGTGCGCTGTAAAAAGAAAAAAAAATCATATTTTATTTTTCTTGTGCTTAGCATACGGTAAGCACCCAGATATCTGCTAACTGAATTGATTTATATGTATCTTTTCAGCATTCAAACTGTACATGCATTGCAGAGAAATGCTATGGTGCATTTGACCTAACCACCATGTAGAATTCTTGGTCATCTTTCAGTGTGGCCACATTCCCCTCATCTCAGTGAAGTGAAGCCATTGAAGGAGTTCAAAGTATAAATGGGTTGTATATGTTATTTTTGTCATATGGAGAGCAGGAAGAATAAATGACTCATTAATCACAATCATAGGATCATGGGGATGCAGCGTGTGGTAAACAATTAGTGGCTCTTAGTGAATTAAAAAGTGCCTGAATATCATAGATTATGTGTATTTCAGTCCTGCAAATCATGAGTATGCATTTTCAAAAGTCAGTTTAGGATATTAATCACTGTCATATTTTTATTATTCTTCTGTTTAATTTTCCAAGGCTCCATCAATTTCTCTTTGCAGAAAGCACAATTTCTTCATGTCAAAGCCCCCTCCCGAGTTCCTGTTGTGGCTCAGCAGTTAACGAACCCAACTAGCATCCATGAGGACGTGGGCTCCATCCCCAGCCTCGCTCTGTGGGTTAAGAATCCTGCATTGCTGTGGCTGTGGCGGAGGCTGGCAGCTACAGCTCTGATTAGACCCCTAGTCTGGGAACCTCCATATGCTGCAGGTGTGGCCCTAAAAAGACCAAAAAAAAAAAAAAAAAAAAAAAGCTTCCTCCATTTGGCTGTGTTACAGTCATCTCTGTCCTGTGGGCTCCAAGCTACCCAGACTCCCCTTGCCTCATGGAGAGGTCCCCTTGTTGTCCATGGACCTTGGCTGGGGCCATCCCATGCCTTTTGAAGCTCCAAAGAAAATCTCTTATTTTCCCAGGAGGCTTCTTAACACTCAAAGAGGACTGTGGCCCAGCAACCTGCTCTGCACACCAAGAAGGCCTGAGGAGAATGAGCCTCCCAGGCCCCAAAGGTCCTGGCTGCTCTTCTCCCCAAAGAGGCCTCAGCCCCTTTTATTTACATATGTAAAAGAGGCCCCTAAGTGTTCAGGTTACCAAATGAATATCCCGTACAGGGTGACTTCTGTTTTCAGCAAGAGAAGTTTAAACAGGCTTTTCAGAAGACAGCTTAAACAAACAAACAAAAACAAAACAAAACCCAAACCACAAAACAAAAAACCCATTTCTAAAACTTTTGACTTCATTCACTTAATCAGTAAATATTTATAGAACACTGTGAAAATATTTATAGAACACTGTGATGCACAGAACACTTGTTCTATACCAATGTACTTCAATCTTTTTTTTTTTTTGTCTTGTTGTTGTTGTTTTTGTTGCTATTTCTTGGGCCGCTCCTGCAGCATATGGAGGTTCCCAGGCTAGGGGCTGAATCGGAGCTGTAGCCACCGGTCTACGCCAGAGCCACAGCAACGCAGGATCCGAGCCGCGTCTGTAACCTACACCACAGCTCACGGCAACGCCGGATCGTTAACCCACTCACTGAGCAAGGGCAGGGACCGAACCTGCAACCTCATGGTTCCTAGTCGGATTCGTTAACCACTGCGCCACGACGGGAACTCCAAATGTACTTCAATCTTTTTAATGGAGAAAAATATTTTGCATGGAGACTCACTACACACACACACCTGAAACAAAGTTTCATTTAGTGAAACTTATCCTTAATATGTGGGTACGTCCTCAAAATGCTGCTATTTGCTTTTCCTTCTTATTTGCTTCTCTTTTCTACTATGTCATTAATAAAAATGTGGTTAGGCCACTAAGCTTATTTTACTACTGATTATAAACCGCAAATTGAACAACACAGCTTAAGGGATACAAAAACCTTTTGATGGGCTAATATAGCCCCAGACACATAGCACTTGCTCAATAAATATTAGGTGATGTACATGATTACTTCTCCTAAGGATTTTATTATCCCTATAAGACTTTAAACATAAAGATACTATGTAAGAATTATTGAGCTGAATGTATTGTGGTAGTCATTTCACAATGTATGTAAATCAAACCATCATGCTGTATACCTTAAAGTTATACAGTGACGTATGTAAATTTTTTTCCAAAAAACTGGAAAAAGTTAATGATCTAAATCAGCTAATGAATGAAGTCACAGGGAGGTAGTATATGATTAAGAAATGAAAAAGTGGTATGATGGTAAATTTTGTGAATTAAGCTAATAAATGATTACCCTTTACAATATAAATATAAACAATTTGTTTTTATGATCAAAACCCCAATTCTTGCTATCAATTTTATTTTCGTTTTTTACTTGTGAAATGGTTATACCACAGCTAAAGAGTTCTGTTAGTTACTGAAGAGAGAAAAAGGAGCACGCTGATAAACTGCACTTTTATTTAGCCTTCAAATCCAATGGGTAATATGTGATTGAAAAAATATGTTCCGGAGGCCCCATCATGGCTCAGCAGTAATGAACCCGACTAGTATTGGTGAGGACCCTGGTTCAATCCCTGGCTTCACTCAGTGGGTTAAGGACCTGGCATTGCTGTGAGCTGTGGTGTAGGTTGCAGACACGGTTCAGATCCCATGTTGCTGTGGCTATGGTAGGCTGGCAGCTGTGGCTCTGAATCGACCCCTAGCCTGGGAACCTCCATATGCTGCAGGTGCGACCCTAAAAAGCCAGAAAGAAAGACAGAAAGAAAGGAAAAAGGAAGGCAGGAAGGAAAGAAAGAAAGAAAGATGTGTTCTGCTTTAATTTCAGAATTTTAGATGTGGGTAAATGATGAGACATTTAGATTTTTCAAGTTCTTCACTGTGTAACACAGTGTAGCTCAGTAAATGAATTTTGAGATGCACACATCTCCAATCTGAGTATTTTTTCTTAAAGTAGTTTAAGATAACTACTTTAAACAGAAAATATATTTTGCTCACAGACCCATAAAGATCTCACAGTAAAGTGTTAAGATGGTAGTTCCCAAACTTTGTTGCACGTTGGAAACACCTGGGTAATTTTTACAAATTGTACAAATGCCTACTTCCCCACCTGCAGTGATTCTGATTTAACTACATGGGGTACAACCTGGCATGGGATTTTTTTTTTGTCTTTTTGTCTTTTTGTCTGTTCTAGGGCCACACCCACAGCATATGGAGATTCCCAGGCTAGGGGTCTAATTGGAGCTGTAGCCGCCGGCCTACGCCAGAGCCACAGCAACTTGGGATCTGAGCCACGTCTGCAACCTACACCACAGGTCATGGCAATGCCAGATCCTTAACCCAGTGAGCGAGGCCAGGGATCGAACTGGCAACCTCATGGTTCCTAGTCGGATTTGTTAACCACTGAGCCATGACGGGAACTCCCTGGCATGGGATTTTAATGTGAAATAATGTTAAGGGGATTGCAGCCATCCCTCTATCCCCAGAATCCTTTGACATCTTATGGTGATAGCTTGTCCTTGCCTTGGCTAAGGTGTAAAGACGAAAATATTTCTGTTAAAAATATCTCCCTTTTAGGATAGATGTGATATTTGAGAGAAAAGCCATATTTTGATTTTTAGACTAACTGGCTAATCCTTCTCTTTGTTAACCTAGGAAAGAGTTGACATGGGATATGAGAAGTATTTGGAGTGTTGAGGGTCAGCAGCTGCAGTGGCTCATGGTTTAATCTGGGTAGAGGCAGATGTAAGTGCCAATCTCCAGTTTACACACTGAGAACCGGTGGTAAATGGTAAATTCGTAAGGTATGGTGAAAAACATGACCTTCAGCGGCTAGAATGTGTGAGAGGTGGGCTGCTCACCCCATGTGTGCTTGGAACAGATAAAATAGGTGTCGCAAGGATGCAAACTTGGTTTTTTTTCTGTTAATCTGAGATCACCTCCAGCCAGCTCTTGTTCTTGTTCCTCAGCTCCCCTCCCACTTTGGGGAGGTGCTCTGCTCCAGAGGATGGACTTCTTTTTGGCCTCCTCCAGGGAGCGCTTCGCTATTCATCCTCCAAACTGCGCAGGCCTGGTCAAGGCCTGGTTGGCTTGAGGATCGGTTGCTGGCTCCCATTGATGATACATGATTTGCGTTTGTTATACTTCAATACAAAGTACAAACAAATTGGTAAGTACGAGGTGACTAGAATTGGTACCACAGCTTTGGAAGTGACTGTCCCATGTGACACGGGAATCAAAGCACAGGACTGTCTCTATAAAATATGAATATAGAATTCATAATGAAGGCAAGGACCCCAATAATCAAACAAAACTCCAGTTTTTGCCACAGTGACATGCTCATTTTAGGAGCAAATAAATTTGATGCCCCTCTTTGCCCTAGCGGAATTCTTTTCGGCCCTTTCATCAGCCCAGAATCACAGCAGTGTGAAAGCGCTGTTACCCACGTGACCGAAGCTGAGCTACTTTCCTCATCTCTTAAAGGAGAAGATTCATGCCTCCTTTGCAGTTTGCAGAGTGGATGTGAGGGGAAAGGCTGTGATGCCTGGACCTTGCCTAACACAGTCCTGGAACATAATAATAAGTAATAATAATTTGTTTCCCTCCTCTTTCTTGCTGGTCTAGCCTTCTCTCTCCTTCCCCCCTCTTCCTCCTCACTTGCATTCCTCTGTTTTTCTCTAAAGACATCAGTGGGTGTGCAGCTTGGGTTTGCTAGAAGGAGCACTCCATTCCAGACAGTGTGGGTAGAGTGTCAGACCAGAGCCCACTGTAAAGTAGTTGCCCAATGAGGCTCGAAAGGATTATATCTTCCTGGATTTTCTATAACCAAAAAAAAAAAAGCACCCCAAAATAGTTGACTCTGTTTCAACAGCATCTCCCTTCTCTAGGCAAAGTGACCATTCTCTCTCCTTCTCTCTTTATTTCTCTGCTCCATCTCAATCTCTTTCTCTCTGTCTTTCATTTTTTGAATGCCTTAACACTTTAACAATATTCCATGTTTTCTTTCAGACCTTTTTCAAAACTCCCCTTCCATTTCAAGCATAAACTGGACCCTGTGCCTCTAAGGCTGGATTATAACACAAATCTCAGCAACAAAAATTGGGATGGGGCATCAGTGAACAGGGGTGTGTTACCAGGAGTAGGAGGGACCCTGTGGCTTCCTGAGTTATGGGACTGGACGCTGGTGAGCTGGCTGCTGAAGCCTCCTGGGGGCTCTGGTCTGTCACCATGGCTGCACCCTTTGCTCAGGTGCATCACCTCTAATAAATGGCTGATTTGCTCTGGTCTCCCATCCTCTACTTTTTGGCAGCATTGCATGTGCAGCTGGAGTCTAGCAACTGAGTACCAAACTGAGTACTAAGCCAGGAGAGCAGGGACGTCTAAGTCAGCTTCCACAGGCATCACTCGGTATTATCCTGGGCCGAGTCGGAAAAGTCAACAGCACCATTTTATTGTCTTAAGGAGCTAATTTTCTTATCAGCGGGGGGACAAGTAGTTATGTCCAAACCAATAAAGAGGCACTGGCACAACAGTCTATCTGTTCTTTGGTCATCAGCAGTGACGGGGGACCTTAAATAAGTCAGCGGAGCAGAGTGATCTGGAAAGAGCATGGGTGTTGGAGATGGACAAGCGGGGTTTGGACCCGGGTCCTGTTCCTTGCCATCCATGTGTCTGTGATAGACAGTTAACCTCACTGAGCCTCTCCTCCCTCATTGGTGATAAATGAGGATGTTGGTTATTCCTTCCTGGACCTCAGCTCGTAGTAGGGAGAGGTCAATGTGCATGAGCAGCTCTGAATCTGCTTCTTGGTTGGGGCTCAAATGTGGGTTCCTGTTCCCTGGACCTAATTTGAACCTATAATTCTTTCCAGACCCGTGTCAGAATGTATTGAGAAAACAAAATCATTTGCTTGACCCTCCAAAAAATATTTGCCCTTTCTAAACTCTGTGAGGCTAGCCACAGAGTGTTTGGCTAAGTCAGGGGAGTTAAGGCCGAGATCCTCATTCCTACTCAGAGAGGCTCTGGAACCGTTCTTCTCCTTGGATAACTTCTGGGTAAGACCAAAACTCAGCAGCTCCACTGCACATCCTGTAACCCGCAGAGAGGGCCTCGTTATTTCTGGAATGAAGGAAATGGAAAGCAGGGTTCTGCTGCTCCAGGGTCAAAGCTGCCTGCCCCTTATCTGTTGGCCATGCCCTGGAGGTATCAGCTAAGGCCTGTACCCCACCAGGGCAGGGCCCCTGTGTGTCACTGGGCCTCTCCAGGCTGTCATGGGAAGTAGTGATAAAGCTAGAAATCACCTAACTCTTTCCCATTTTGTGTGTTTTTAGGACGGTGATGGTTGCAGTAACATGAACTATAATTTAACAGTCCCTTTCAATTTCCAGACTATCTCAGCCTGCACCATCTCATGAACATCTCGCCAAATTCTCATAAGTTTCAGAGGTAGAAAAGTATTAGCCCTATTTTACAGATAAGGACATCGAGTCAGAGCGGTTAAGAGGGTTGCCTTAAATAAGATTCCACAGCAGGCAATGCTCTTGGCACGTTCTCATCCGAGCACAGTGGGTAAGGACAACACTGGGTATCCGGCAGAACCCTGCAGAACCAGGTTGCAGCCCAGCTCCACCCCTTGCTGGTTGTGTGACTGCCAGGCTTGTTAACTTTGCTGGGCCCAAGCTCCCAGGAGTAGGGAGTAATGATGACGCCTGCTTCTTTTGGCTGCCACTGGGGAAGACAGTACTTTTACTGCCCTGGGGCCTCTTGAGGAGGCTTTACACTCCTGGAATGCATTCGAGGAGGAGAGGCATTCTCTCTCCTTAACATATGCGCTCACTCTCTCCAGCTTCCAAGGCATGTTTGCTGTTCAGTCACCTCTGAACACAGCTTGCCAAGGCCTTTGCTCAAAAGACTTGGACTATGCAGAAATGCCAAGAAATCTGGGAAAAATTGTCTCCCAACAGTGCCAAAACTCAACCCACGCTGACAAAAGACTTTTGAGTTTATGCCATTTGAAGATCAGTCACACATTTTGCTGCAGAAATGTTCCAGTGTCTGATGAGTGGGCATTGCCCTAACTTCTGTGGGGTCCCTGACGTTATACACTGTGCGTGCACCATTTGGCCTTGCTAGCATCCAAAGGAAAATCCAAACACATCTGGCCCCCAAGATTTCAGATAAGAGATTGCGGCCCTATATAAGAGGACATTTTAAACATTTTCTTTCTGTGCCCCAGTACCTCTTCTTGCTCGAGCCCCATTTTGCAGACTCTTTTGCTGTAGAGAATTATGATTGCATATACAGCACACCTGCTGCTGCTCTGTGAAGGCGTGAAGGAAAGTCAACTCTGCCACTATGTCAGCTCGCTTGTTCCCTATGGAAGACCTAATAAAGGAATCACAGGTTGCTTTCTGTTGTGGAGAACACTCCTTATCTCACCAGGAGCTTCACTTTGAGAGGCACTGCTCTAGAGCAGGAGCCCCTTGAGGGCGGGAGCCTTATCATAACCATCTTTGTGTCCTAGTCCTAACCCAGGGCCTGCAAATGCTGGCTACTCTCCTCTCCTTCTGTGCTGTGTGGCTTCCTGCCTCCTGACTGACTTTTCCCAGCTTTTGCCGGCCTTCTGAACCCTGCCTCCTCTCTCCCCCTCTCCTACCCCACCCCCTGTCCTCTCTTCATCAACAGTTCAGACCTGCCCTCCTCCGAGAGCCTTCCCAGGGTCTCCTCTGCAGAAGTGGCCCTCTGCTGAACTTCTGTAGCAACACCACCAGAGTTCACTTTTCACAGTCGCAATGCTTCCTTCTCAGTTATTTTGCCTTTTTTTCCCTGCTTTTTTGGCTGCCCTGTGGCATATGGAGTGCCTGGGGCTAGGGATCAGATCCCAGCCACAGTTGCAACCTGAGCCACTCTTGCAGCAATGCCAGATCCTTAACCCACCGTGCCACACCAGGGATCGAACCTACGTCCCAGAGTTTGCAAGACACCACCGATCGCATTGAGCCACAGTGGGAGCTCCTCAGTGATTTTGCTTTGTGATTCCTGTTCTCTACCAGCTGTAAATTCTTATGGGCGGAGAGCCCTACTCTACTTGGTGTGCACAGGACCCAACCTGCCCCCTTTCTCAAAATAGGTGCTTAAGAAATATATATCCCAGGAGTTCCCTTTGTGGCTCAGCAGTTAACGAACCCGACTAGGATCCATGAGGACTTGGGTTCAATCCCTGGCCTTGCTCAGTGGGTTAAGGATCTGGCGTTGCTGTGAGCTGTGGTGTGGGTTGCAGACCCAGCTTGGGTCTGGAGTTGCTGTGGCTGTGGTGTAGGCTGGCAGCTGTGGCTCAGATTCGACCCCTAGCCTGGGAAATTCCATAGGCCACAGGTGCAGCCCTAAGGAAAAAAAAAAAAAAGCAAAAAGGAAATATTTACCCCAACCAGCTATAATGGAAAAAACAAAAAAATCATTATAAAAAAATTTCAGTTAAAAAGGACTATATAACCAAAACCTTTTCTTTTTGGAGAGAAATAAAATCTAGAAACAGTTAAAAAAAAAAAAGAAAGAAAGAAAGAAAAAGAAAAAAGAAAAATATTTATCCCATGATCAAATATAGTGTAATACAGTCACTGCTAAGGTCTCAGTGGTCATCTATTGCCAGGACACATACGCCTAATGCGAGGCTTTCAGAAATAACATGACCTAAATTTACATCAATATGGAAGAAACATCTATACCCATAGAGACCATTTCTTCCAAAAGCTGCTCTAGTGGGCTTGACTTTGATGGCCACTCAGCTCTATAAGTTCTAGCAAGTTAAGTTCTGATTCCAATGCTTGGCACAGAGGAAGTGCTCCATAAACACTGCTGTTATCGTTTTCATTGATGTTAATATCTCCAGAATGACGCTTTTGTGCGTGTTCTCTGGGACTGAGAAATGTCGTGCTTCGGGGAGTGGGTCTGAAGTGGTTGTAAGCCCTGGAGTAGCTGGTCAGCTGGGAATTTGCTCATCTGTCAGCCTGGCCATTTTCTAAAATATCCTTAGGCCGAATCGTGTTGTATGGTACTAATCCGCTCCAGGACTTACAGCTGGTGGCTGGTGACACAGCTGGTGTGCCCGTGGGCATGAGGAGGATATATTGTGCTGCTGGCCCCATGGTTCGTCACGAGGAAAACTTTCTGTAACTCTGTGGGGCAAGTGCAGAAAAGACAGGACTGAATTGCAGGTATACGTGTCATGGTCACTGAGCATTTTGGTCTTTGGCAAATCATCCTAACTTCATTGGGTTTTCACTCTAGAAGCTATTTTAAGCCACACCCGCAGCTTATGGAGGTTCCCAGGCTAGGGGTCCAATCAGAGGTACAGCTGCCGGCCTATACCATAGCCGCATTGCCAGATCCAAGACATGTCTGCGACCTACACCACAGCTCATCACAACAATGGATCCTTAACCCCCTAAGCAGGGCCAGGGATTGAACCCATAACCTCCTGGTTCCCAGTCGGATTCGTTTCTTCTGCACCACAACGGGAACTCTTGAGTTGTTGGATCTTTGGAAGACCCATAAAATCCCTTGGGGAAGTAGGAAGAGTCTGTCCTTCCCACGGGCTCTTTCTTCAGCACTTGCCCTCTTTCTCTACAGGGATCAGCTCTTTGGGTTGCAGGTAGACACTTAGTGTCCAGTGGTTCCTGGGCATATTTCTTCAAGCCATACAGCCGTCTGATTCTCATTTTAAGTGAGAGGGAGAGTTCAGCAGTTTAAGTCTTCCTTGAAGCATGAACTCTCAGTTTAACTCATGCTGTACCTTTAGGAAATGCAATTAGGGATAATAAACACATCAGGCCACTGCTTTAGGGTTACATATTTCCTGTCTAGATTTTTTTTGGTGACATATTCAGATAAAGGGTTGCATGGAAGGAGATTTATTAGTTTGCACTGACTGTCCTTACTTTTCATCTCACTTATTGAATTGGAGCTGGCCAACCACAGCAGCTTCCACTGTGAAAACAGCTTCACCTTTGCAGCATCCTGCTACTGCTTCTTTCCATATTCAGGCTTGAACCGAACACAACATTTTCCAGAAACCAAATCAGCATCTTTGGGCATTTTATCCCATGATGGTAGGAACTCATTTCCTCACAGCTATCTAATAGCACATGTGTTACATCAGTTCCCCTAAGATGGTTATGTTGGGGGGTGCTGAAGACATGATAATCTGGAAAAACCACAGACTGAAGTGAGTGCACAGTGGGTAGGTAAAGCTGCACATGAAAAACAGTACATGGTGTTGAGTGTCCGGAAGGGGCTCAGCAATTGCTAGTCTTCTCATCACCCCTCTCCCTGGCTGCGCCTGGGGTATGCAGAAGTTCCTGGGCCAGGGGTTGAACTCGAGCCACAGCAGGGACAATGCAGAATCCTTAGCCACTAGACCACCAGGGAACTCCAAATCCCACAGTGAAATTTGGCTCAGGCGTCCGTGTTTCTGTGAAGTTCTGGGTTACAAGGTCTTTATGTTCTCACAGCTTTGGTCTGAGGGAAGGGGTGACATCTGATAGTTAAGGGGCCTGTCATTTTGATTTAATACATTTATTTGGGCAATGATGATTCTTGGGCTTGGGTGTGGGGAAAGGATTCTGTAGTACATGGTGAAGGTGGGGTAATCTGATGGGGAGGATCCTGGATTTTCTGGAACTCCAAACTAAATTCCTTCTAATAGGACCTCCAAAGCGCTGTCCTGAGCTTACAGTTCCCAGGAGTACAATAATACTTGTTCTATTATTATTGTGGCAAGGGGAAAAAGAGTTGTATTTTTCAGATGATAGAAGACTTGCATTAAGAAATATTGCTGCTCAGGCACAACTGAGGCACTTTTTCAATAATTAAATTTTAAGATTGGATTTTACATAGTGTTCCAGAGGAACCTCTTGTCTGAGCTAGAGGAGAATTTTTCTCCAAGCTGGTGGATATTGCTTAATACAATTTAGCCTGGTCCCTCTTGATGGGACAGTGTTTTGGCAACAACGGTATTACGAGAAGCTAAAGAAATGACCAGTCAAGAATCTAGAATCTAAGGAGTTCCCGTTGTGGCACAGCGGAAATGAATCCGGCTAGTATCCAGGAGGATGTGGGTTCGATCCCTGGCCTTGCTCAGTGGATTGGGGATCCAGCATTGCCTTGAGCTATGGTGTGGGTTGCAGATGTGGCTGTGGCATAGGCTGGCAGCTATACCTCTGATTGGAGCCTGGGAACTTCCAGGTGCTGAGGGTGCAGCCCTAAAAAGAAAAAAAAAAAAGCTGTTTTTTTTTTTTTTTACTCCTCTCTACTACTGAAGATGGTGTCTGATAGTGCACGCAATGAAAAAGATATGTTTTTATGGGTAATTTTATCTCCATGATCCCTTATTCAATATCCTCTTCCTCATTCATTAAGTATATGAATACTGAGTGGTTACTATATGCCAGGAACCATGTTAGGGGCTCCTAGTGCCTAACTTACAAAGTTCTCTGCAGCTGCTAGTGTGTGGGTGTTATATCCCCTTTAGAGGTTAGAAAATTGTGGCTTAGCTGAAAATAGAGCATCTTAGAATATGTTCAGAGATGAAGGATACCGTTCTTGGCCTCACAGAGCTCACTGACTTGTTAAAAATTACCTGCGAGTATCCTTGCCTGAACCCAAAGTGGCGGCATTCAGCACACCTAATGGCGGTGTCCTCTCTCCAGACACTCCTGAGATTGTGCCTTATTGCAGCGGGAGCCCCTCCTGGCTCCGCAGTTAAGAGCATCTTTGCCGCCCCAAGGCTGTCCTTCAGGGCGAGATAAGCACTGCAATGAAAGTAATGGAGTTAGCTAATTTACAGCAGTCTTCTTGGCTAAAATAAACTATTTAATTTCCTGCTCTTGGAACTGCATCTACTTAGGGGAGATAATGACTCCCACAGCCCATCAGGGTTCCTCAGAGTTATCTGAATGCCCCAAATGAAGCTGTAGCAAATTTTCAACCAGACGCTGGCTTACAAGGCCTTGAGAAATTCAGTCTTGGTAGAACTTGGCATTCTTCCTGCCTGAGGCATCTTTTAATAATCTGGCTGTAGGATAAAATCCTTACTTAATTCATGAGTATGTAAAACATCTCTAGCTCAAAAGTATCTGTAAGTCCACGCTTCCACAGTGTAGTCACAAATGGAAAGGGAAGCTGTAAAATGTTTTTGGTGAAAAATTTCACTCCAGGGGGCCTAATTTTTCTAGACATGGTGGTTGACACCCTCTGACTGTCCACTGGCTGCTGTAACTTATCTAAGGATCTGATACTCTTTTCATTGGAAGCCTACAAGCCATGGGGTTTGCACTTGTTCACGGAGCCGCCTAAGCCCACGGCCGGGTGTGACAGGGTCAAACCTTCATCCTGAGTGAGTGTTCACTATCTCCCCTGCACCCACCCTCTAAGGCAAACACTGTGTTGCCTGCCCTATCCCTGGGCTTTGTTAGGGCTGGGAGAGGCCAAACTGGGGAGATGCTGGTGATTTGTGTCTGACGTAGCCAAGATATATTTGCCAAAGAGAAGAAGGAATAGACATTGAAGGAAAGGGAAAATTAAGGGCAGGAGATGGAAATTGCAGTTTTTTGTTTTTGTTTTTTCTTTTTAGGGCTGCATGTACAGCATATGGAGGTTTCCAGGCTAGGGGTCTAATCGGAGCTGTAGCTGCCAGCCTACACCACAGCCACAGCAACTCAGGATCCGAGCCATGTCTGTGACCTGCCACAGCTTGGGCCAATGCCGGATCCTTAACTCACTGCGAGGCCAGGGATTGAACCCACATCCTCATGGATACGAGTTGGGTTTGTAACCCACTCAGCCACAAAGGTAACTTCCAGAAGCTGCAGTTTTTAAATCTAGTCTCAGAAAGGACAGCCAATACTTTTGCTGTATGCTATTCACTAGAAGTGAGTACCAAGTCCAGCCCATACTGAGGGGAGAGCACAAAAGGGTAGGAACACCTGGAGATGGGGGTCACACGGGCCCATCTCAGAAGGCTGTCAACCCTGCTCCATGCCCTTGCTGAGGTTTGGGTTCTACAGATTTTCCTGAATAGCTGATAAGGAACTGATTCTCATTGGGCTATGGGCCCCCATGTAAAGAAGCTAAAGAAGCTTGGCCTTAGTTCCTCTGAACACTTTTGAACTGTTCATATCATCTCTTAACATTTTTTTTTGGCCATGCCCATGACATGCAGATGTTCCCAGGCTAGAGATCAAACCCAAACCACAGCAGCAACCCAGCCGGGTCCTTAACCTGCTGCACCACAAGGGAACTCCAATTTCTGTTTTTGAGATACGGTCTTTCTCACTGTGATCCCTTCCTACTATTTTCACAAATTGAAGCAAGGAAGAGAAGTGACGTTTACAAAGGTGGATTATAGTATATGGTGGGGGATGCCACAGCGGGTAGGTTTATGGTACAGCATGTAGGTATTCTATATGCTTTAGCTCTTTTAATGCTTGTGACAACTCTATGAGGCAATATCATCAGCCCTGTTTTCCAGATGAGGAAACTGAGGCTCTGAAGTCGAGCATCTCATTTAATGTCACTCAGTTAGTAAGCGGCAGAGCTAGGATTCTTGCTCAAAGCCCATACGTGCCCTGCTGCCTCCGTAAGCAGCAACAGCTTTGCTCTCAGGAGCTCTTCCCTAGATAGAGCAGTAAAGCCTCCTGCCAGATCCTATACATTTTCTGAACCTCAAGTAAAAAGTCAGACATTTCTATTACTCCTAGACCATGGCCTTTCTGCTCCAACATAGGGCTGGAACCATAAACAAACAAACAATGCAGGAAACAAGGTACTTGCCACTTGGCAGTGTAGTTGATTGTTTGAGAGGTGGAGCTTTGGAGTTCTACAGACCCAAGGCTTCAGATGCCAGCTCTGCCTCTTTTCAGCTGTGCAATCACATCAAGTTGCCTAATCTCTCTGACATGGTCCCCAACTGTCAAATGGAATTATTGCGACGATGAGATGGTCCTAATGTATATACAACTCAGAGCTCAGCACACAAAAAGGCCTGAATACCTTCTGAATATCCACCCCACCCCCTCCCCTCAGTATTCCAAATCTCATTCAGTTAATGTGTGTTTGCTTTTGTCCGTCTCTTCTGGGCAAAACCAGTGTCCTGGGCATGTCAGTTTATCTGCCAGTGGAAATTAATGCTTGCATGTCAAGACCCACATTGTAAGTACATTTTGTGCAAAGTGGAGCCCATCCAATCCAGCTGCTCCCAGTAGTTATCACCCAGTGCTCTGTTTCTCCACCTGTTTCTACAGGAAACTCAGAACAGAAGAGTGCCTTACAGGGCTCAGGGGACCCAGAGGCAGTCACAGACAAGTGTTGGCTCCCAATTAAACAATCCAGTAGTTCACTCCTCTTTCTTGGTGGGTGGGGAGAAGTGGCTACGAGAGTCAGTTAATCATGTTCCCCACGTGGAAACATGAAGCCAGGGGGCAGAAGACTGTTCTCCCAGCCCAATACCAGGTGTCTCCTTGCACTTGGCTAGGTTATAACTCATAGTTTCCTTGTTCTTAACACCCCTCTTCTCTCACCACACTCTTCAGCAATTTTAAGAGGGGGTGTTAAGGAAGGCCCCAGGAAGAAGGTGGAGGCATTCACAGACCCTGACTGTGTTCTTTTTTTTAAAATTTTTATTATTTTACAGAATAAAATACATATATTTAAACACAATTACATTCACACAGATTATTATATCATGGATCTTAAGAAATAGATTAAGTGACTCCCTCTGGAGTGGAATGGAAAATATGCTGAGACAAATAGGAAATTTATTCTATATTTTATCCCATTTTGTATGGCTTTCATCTTTACTATTTAGTATTATCTATTATCTACATTTCAATTTTTCTTTAAATATTAGCAATATATTAAAATTGTGTATATTGTGCAACTAAAATTTATAAAGAGGAGTTCCTGTCGTGGCGCAGTGGTTAACAAATCCGACTAGGAACCATGAGGTTGTGGGTTTGGTCCCTGGCCTTGCTCAGTGGGTTAAAGGATCTGGCATTGCTGTGAGCTGTGGTATAGGTTACAGATGGGGCACGGATCCCATGTTGCTGTGGCTCTGGTGCAGGCCTGCGGCTGCAGCTCCGATTGGACCCCTAGCCTGGGAACCTCCATATACCGCAGGAGCGGCCTTAGAAATGGCAAAAAGAAAAAAGTAAAAAAAAATAAAAAATAAATAAATAAATAAATAAAATAAAATTTATAAGGAAGAAAGCCTTATATACCATTAAATATTTTACATCGCATCATAAAAATAATAACTAGTAAGAATAAGAAAAATAATACACCCTCTGAAAATAAGTAAAATATAAAATGCATAAATTGGTTTAAAAACTGTGAACTATATAAATATGTCCTCACAATTTGTTATATCTTATTGATTCGTCAATATAGGCATTACACCATTCTAGGTGATGTGATAAACAAGACATTATACACCTCACATTGTACCATAGAGAGAAATGGTTATTAATAATATAATTGTAGAACTGTATTATTTAATTGTACAGTTGCATTATTTAATTATAGTTATCATAAATTCCTTGATGGAGAGGAAATCAGAATAAGATCTAAGGAGACTTCAGCATTCCACGAATGGTGTCAAATGACCCCCTTCATGGTGGATTATGCACTTATTTACTGTGAGATCTATTTCTTCTCCAGAGATTCCTTGCTTGGATATCAATTGTAGATTTTAGGTTTGCAGTTATTCTGAAGTTTTGATATGAGTCTATATGTATATGAGACTGTTTTATTTATTTATTTTTTCATTTTGTTTTATTACTCAAATGAATTTATCACATCTGTAGTTGTATAATGATCATAACAATCTGATTTCACAGGATTTCCATCCCACAGCCCAGGCACATCCCTCCACCCCCCAAAATGTCTCCTCCAGAGACCATAAGTTTTTTTTTTTTTTTTTTTTGCTATTTCTTGGGCCGCTCCTGCAGCATATGGAGGTTCCCAGGCTAGGGGTCCAATCGGAGCTGTAGCCGCCGGCCTATGCCAGAGCCACAGCAACGCAGGATCCGAGCTGCGTCTGCGACCTACACCACAGCTCACGGCAACGCCGGATTGTTAACCCACTGAACAAGGGCAGGGACCGAACCCGCAACCTCATGGTTCCTAGTCGGATTCGTTAACCACTGCGCCACAACGGGAACTCCTTTTTTTTTTTTCCATAAGTTTTTTAATGTCTGTGAGTCAGCAACTGTTCTGCAAAGATGTTCAGTCTGTCCCTTTTTCAGATTCCACATGTCAGTGGAAGCATTTGATGTTGGTGTCTCATTGTATGGCTGACTTCACTCAGCATGATAATTTCTAGGTCCATCCATGTTGCTAAAAATGCTGGTATTTCATTCCTTTTAATGGCTGAGTAATATTCCATTGTGTATATGTCCCACATCTTCTGGATCCACTCCTCTGTCGATGGACATTTAGGTTGTTTCCATGTCTTGGCTATTGAGAAGAGTGCTGCAATGAACATCAGAGTACATGTGTCTTTGAGAGTCATGGTTTTCTCTGGATAGATGCCCAGGAGTGGGATGGCTGGATCAAATGGTAGTTCTATGTTTAGTTTTCTGAGAAATCTCCATACTGCTTTCCACAGTGGTTGCACCAATTTACAATCCCACCAACAGTGTACTAGGGTTCCTTTTTCTCCACACCCTCGCCAGCACTTATTGTTTGTAGACTTTTGGATGATGGCCCTTCTGGCTGGTGTAAGGTGGTACCTCACAGTGGTTTTGATTTTCATTTCTCTAATGATGAGTGATGTCGAACATCTTTTCATGTGTTCCTCGGCCATCTGTATGTCTTCTTTGGAGAACTGTCTGTTTATTTTTATTTTTATTTTTTTTTTGTCTTTTTGCTGTTTCTTGGGCCACTCTCGTGGCATATGGAGGTTCCCAGGCTAGGGTTCTAATCGGAGCTGTAGCCACCGGCCTACGCCAGAGCCACAGCAATGCGGGATCCGAGCCGCGTCTGCAACCTACACCACAGCTCACGGCAACACCGGATCGTTAACCCACTGAGCAAGGGCAGGGACCGAACCCGCAACCTCATGGTTCCTAGTCGGATTCGTTAACCACTGCGCCACGACAGGAACTCCAGAACTGTCTGTTTAGATCTTCTGCCCATTTTTGGATGGGGTCGTTTGTTTTTTTGGTATGGAGCTGCAGAAGTTGTTTATAAATTTTGGAGATTAATCTCTTGTCAGTCAATTCACTTGCAAAGATTTTCTCCCATTCTGTGGGCTGTCTTTTTGTGTTGTTTAGGGTTTCCTTTGCTGTGCAGAAACTGAAATTTGATTAGATCCCATTTGTTTATTTTTCTTTTTATTGTCAATACTCTGAGAGGTGGATCTGAGAAGATGTTGCTGTCATTTATGTCAGAGAATGTTTGGCCTATGTTTTCCTCTAGGAGTTTTATAGTGCCTGGCCTTATATCTAGGTCTTTAATCCATTTGGAGTTTATTTTTGTGTATGGTGTTAGGGAGTGTTCTAATTTCATTCTTTTCCAGTGGCTGTCCAGTTTTCCCAGCACCACTTATTGAACAAGCTGTCCTTTCTCCATTGTATATTCTTGCCTCCTTTGTCATAGATGAGTTGGCTGTAGGTGCGTGGGTTTAATTCTGGGCTTTCTATCCTGTTCCACTGATCCATATTTCTGTGTTTGTGCCAGTACCATGCAGTTTTGATGACTGTTGCTTTGTAGTATAGTCTGAAGTCCCGGAGCCTGATTCTTCCAGCTCCATTTTTCTTTTTCAGGATGTCTTTGGCTATTCTGGGTCTTTTGTGCTTCCAAACAAACTTTAAAATATTTTGTTCAAGTTCTGTGAAAAATGTCCTTGGTAATTTGATAGGGATTGCATTGAATCTGTAGATTGCCTTAGGTAGTATAGTCATTTTGATAATATTAACTCTTCCAATCCACGAGCATGGTATATCTTTCAATCTGTTTGTGTCATCTTTGATTTCATTCTTCAGTGCCTTGTAGTTTTCAGAGTACAGGTCTTTTGTTTCTTTAGGAAGGTTTACTCCTAGGTATTTTATTCTTTTGGATGCGATGATAAATGGGATTGCTTCCCTAATTTCCTTTTCTGCTTTTTCATTGTTAGTATAGAGAAACGCTGTCGATTTCTGTGTATTGATTTTGTATCCTGAGACTTTGCCAAATTCGTGGATGAGCTCTAACAGTTTTCTGGTAGAGTCTTTAGGATTCTCTAGGTATAGTATCATGTCATCTTCAAAGAGCGATAGTTTTACTTCTTCCTTTCCAATTTGGATTCCTTTTATTTCTTTTACTTCTCTGATTGCTGTGGCTAGGACTTCCAGAACTATGTTGAAGAGTAGTGGTGAGAGCAGACATCCTTGTCTTGTTCCTGATCTCAGCAGGAATTCTTTCAGCTTTTCACCATTGAGAATGATGTTCGCTGTGGGTTTGTCATATATGGCCTTTATTATGTTGAGGCAGGTTCCCGCTGTGCCCACTTTCTGAAGGGTTTTTATCAGAAATGGGGGTTGGATTTTGTCAAAGGCTTTTTCCGCATCTATTGAGAGGATCATATAGTTTTTAGTCTTCAGTTTGTTAATGTGGTATAGCACACTGACGGATTTGCGGATATTGAAGAACCCTTGCATCCCTGGGATAAATCCCACTTGATCATGATGTACAATCCTTTTAATGTATTGTTGGATGCGGTTTGCTAGTGTTTTGTTGAGGATTTTTGCATCGATGTTCATCAGTGAAATTGGCCTATATTTTTCTTTTTTTTGTGGAGTCTTTGTCTGGTTTTGGTACCAGGGTGATGGTGGCCTCATAGAATGAGTTTGGGAGTATCCCTTCCTCTGCAATTTTTTGAAATAGTTTCAGAAGGAGAGGTGTTAGCTCTTCTCTAAATGTTTGATAGAATTCACCTGTGAAGCCATCTGGTCCTGGACTTCTGTTTGTTGGAAGTTTTTAAATCACAGTTTCAATTTCACTTCTTGTGATGGGTCCATTCATCTTTTCTATTTCATCTTGGTTTAGTCTTGGAAGATTGTACTTCCCTAAGAATTTTCCATTTCTTCTAGGTTTTCCATTTTATTGGCATATAGTTGCATATAGTAGTCTCTTATGATCCTTTGTATTTCTTTGATGTCCGTTGTTACTTCTCCTTTTTCATTTCTAATTTTATTGATTTGAGTCCTCTCTCTTTTTTTCCTGATACGTCTGGCTAGGGGTTTATCAATTTTGTTGATCTTCTCAAAGAACCAGCTTTTTGTTTCATCAATCTTTTCTGTGGTTTTCTTTGTTTCTATTTCTTTGATTTCTGCTCTGATCTTTATAATTTCTTTCCTCCTACTAACTTTAGGTCTTGTCTGTTCTTCTCTCTCGAGCTGCTTTAGATGTAAAGTTAGCTTGTTTATTTGGGCTTTTTCTTGTTTCCTGAGGTGGGCTTGTATTGCTATAAACTTTCCTCTTAGCATGGGTTTTGCTGCATCCCATAGGTTTTGGAGTGTTGTATCTTCGTTGTCATTTGCTGCCAGGTATTTTATAATTTTCTCTTTGATTTCTTCAGTGATCCATTGGTTGTTTAGTAGCATGTTGTTGAGTCTCCACGTGTTTGTGTTTTTTGCAGTTTTTTTCTTGTTGTTGATTTCCAGTCATATAGCGTTGTGGTTGGAAAAGATGCTTGATATGATTTCAATTTTCTTAAAGTTACTGAGGTTGGATTTGTAGCCCAGGATATGATCAATCTTAGAGAATGTTCCATGTGCACTTGAGAAGAATGTGTATTCTGTTGCTTTTGGAGGAAATGTCCTATAAATATCTATTAAGTCCATCTGGTTTAATGCTTCATTCAGGGCCTGCGTTTCCTGATTGATTTTCTGTCTGGTTGATCTGTCCATTGCTGTAAGTGGGGTGTTAAAGTCCCCCACTATGATTGTGTTATTGTCGATTTCTCCTTTTAAGGTTGTTAGCAGTTGCCTTATATATTGTGGTAAACCTGTGTTGGGTGTGTAGATATTTAAAATTGTTATATCATCTTCTTGGATTGATCCTTTGATCATTATGTAATGTCCTTCTTTGTCCCTTTAAAGTAGTCTTCATTTTAGTCTATTTTGTCTGCTATGATTATTGCTACTCTTGCTTTCTTTTGATCCCCGTTTGCATGAAATATTTTCTTCCATCCTCTCACTTTCAATTTGTATGTGTCCCTAGAAGTGAAGTGGGTCTGTTGAAGACAGCATATATATGGGTCTTGTTTTTGTATCCATTCAGCCAGTCCATGTCTTTTGGTTGTGGCGTTTAGTCCATTCACATTTAAGGTAATTATTGATATATATGTTCTTATTGCCATTTTATTAATTACTTTGGATTTGTTTTTGCTGCTCTTTTTTCCTTTCCTTCTCCTCTTGTTCTTTTCTGCTGAGAGAAGTTCCTTTAGTATTTGTTGTAAGGCTGGTTTAGTGTTGCTGAATTCTCTCAGCTTTTGCTTATCTGTGAAGGTTTTGATTTCTCCTTCAAATCTGAATGAGAGCCTTGCTGGGTAGAGCAATCTTGGTGGGAGGTTTTTTCCTTTCATCACATTGACTATATCATGCCACTCCCTTATGGCCTGCAGAGTTTTAGCTGAAAAATCTGCTGATAGCCTTATGGGGTTCCCTTGTATGTTATTTGTTTCTTTTCCCTAGCTGCTTTCAAGATTTTCTCTTTGTCTTTAATTTTGGTCAGTTTGATTAGTATGTGTCTCGGGGTATTCCTCCTTGGATTTATTTTCTGTGGTACTCATGCTTCCTGGGTTTGAGTGAGTGATTCCTTCCCCATGTTAGGGAAATTTTTGGCTATTATTTCTTGGAATATATTTTCTGTCTCCTTCTCTCTCTCTTCTCCTTCTGGCACCCCTATAATACAGATGTTGGTGCATTTAACGTTGTCCCAGAGTTCTCTGAGACTCTCTTCATTTGTTTTCAATCTTTTTTCTCTTTTCTGTTCTGCATCCGTAATTTCCACTAATCTGTCCTCCATCTCACTTTGTTCTTCTGCCTCCTGTATTCTGCTGTTAGCTGCTTCTAGTGAATTTTTTATTTCAGTTATTGTATTTTGCATCTCTTCTTGTTTAAGTATATCTTGTATCTCTTTGCTCGGTGTTTCCTATAAGTTATCCATCTTTGCCTCCAGTTTATTTCCAATGTCTTGCATCATCTTCAGCATCAACAGTCTAAAGTCTTTTTCCTGGATGCTGAGAATCTCCTCATGGCTTAGCTTATTTTCTGGGGTTTTTTCTTTCTCCCTCATCTGAGTTATAGTTCTCTGTCTTCTCATTTTTATAGGGTTTTGGTGTGGTGCCCTTTTTACATATAATAGAGTTGTAGCCTCTCTTACTTCTGGTGTCTGCCCCCCTTGTGGCTGAAGTCAGTATGGGGGCTTGCTGTAGGCTTCCTGATGGGAGGGGCTGATGCCTGCCCACTGGTAGGTGGAGCCGATTCTAATCCCTCTGGTGGGTGGGGCTTAGTCTCTGCATGGGATTAGAGGCAGCTGTGTGCCTGAGGGGTCTTTAGGTGGCCTGTTTACTGAGGGGTGGGGCTGCGATCCCACCTGGATTGTTGTTTTCCCTGGGGCTACTCAGCAGCTGACTGACGGGTGGGGCAAGATTTTCCCAAAATGGCCACCTCCAGAGAAAGGCAGCTGCTGAATATTCCGAGAGTTTGCCTTCAATGTCCTTCCCTCAGGACAAGCCACATTCACCCCTGTTTTCCCAGGATGTCCTCCAAGAACTGTAGTCAGGTTTGACCCAGATTCCTATGGAGACCTTGCTCTGCCCTGGGACCCAGTGCACGTGAAAGTCCGTATGCGCCTTTTAAGAATGGGGTCTCCGTTTCCCCCAGTCCTGTGGAGCTCCTGCACACAAGCCCCACTGGCCTTCAATGCTAGATGCTCCAAGGGCTCTTTCTCCCAGTGCCAGATCCCCACACGTGAGAGTTTGATGTGGGGCTCAGAACTCTTACTCCTGTAGGTGAGTCTCTGTGAACCAGTTAGTTTTCAGTCTGTGGAGCTTCCCACCTGGGAGGTATAGGGTTGTTTATATTGTGAAATTGCCCCTCCTACCTCTTGATGTGGCCTCCTCTTTTTCTTCTGGAGTAGGGTATCTTTTTTAAGGTTTCTGGTCCATTTGGGTGGAGATTGCTCAGCCTTTAGTTGTGAATTTTGCTGTTTTTAGGAGAGAAGTTGAGCTCCAGCCCTTCTATTCCGCCATCTTAATACACTCTCCTCCTATGTTCTTGACAAGAACCCAGAGCTAGGGAGTTCCCAACATGGCTCAGCAGAAATGAATCTGACTAGCATTCACGAGGACACATATTCAATTCCTGGCCTTGTTCAGTGGGTTGAGGATCCGGTGTTATCGTGAGCTATGGTGTAGATCATAGACGCAGTTTGATCTGGTGTTGCTGTGGCTGTGGCATAGGCTGGCAGCGACAGCTCTGATTTGATCCTAGCCTGGGAACCCCCATATTCCACAGGTGTGGCCCTGAAATTAGAGAGAAAGAAAGGAAGAAAGGAAGAAAGAAAGTAAAAGAACCCAGAGCTAAAATCTGTGGTTACAATGCCTTCCTCACTGTACTACTGGTTTAAGCAAGGTCCTTGCCTCGTCCTGCCTGTGCCATCTTATCATCTGGCCCACCACTCGGAGACAATGTGTAACTCTTTGTCTTAGAATATTCATATTTCACCCTCTCCCCAGCTGACATGTAGGATCAATGTGATTCCAAAGCCTCTCTGTTCTTCTGATGCTGGACATAGAGAAGGGACCCAAGAGTCAAGATACTCAGCATGTGACAGATGCTCAGTGCTGACAGTGGGGAGTGCTGGCAAATGTCTCTCATTTCTCTGGATGATGCTTTTCCTACCCTTGTCGTAGGATGTGGGTGGTTACGTATAGGAAAGGTGCTGAAGGTGGGAGTGGAACATGATATGTGGTATGGGATGATAGAGGAGGAAAAAATTTTCCTCTTTTTTTTTTGTCTTTTTTTGCCATTTCTAGGGCCGCTCCCGCGGCATATGGAGGTTCCCAGGCTAGGGGTCGAGTCGGAGCTGTAGCCTCCGGCCTATGCCAGAGCCACAGCAACACGGGATCCGAGCCGTGTCTGCAACCTACACCACAGCTCACGGCAACGCCGGATCGTTAACCCACTGAGCAAGGGCAGGGACTGAACTCGAAACCTCATGGTTCCTAGTCGGATTCGTTAACCACTATGCCACGACGGGAACTCCTTCCTCTTTTTTTTTTTTATGAAAAAATAATGTAAAAGCTTTGTTCAGAATGCCTGAGAGCTTGGGCTGTACATACCTTGCCTCAGTTACCCTGGGATCCAGCCAGAACTAAGGCATCAATAAAATTGCCTATGATTTGGTGATTTTCCTACAATTTTGTGACTCGGTGTTATTTTACATTACGTGAGGAAGCCCAAAGGGCCATGCCTTCTTAATAACCCTGAAATCACCCCCATCTTTGATGGATGGTTTCTTGTGATCTGTGTGGCCTTCCCTACGTGCAGCTCCACTCACCACTGTGAAATGTGACACCTCTCCCATTACTCGTGCCCCACATTGCACAGCAGACATCCCTTGGCTAAAAGCATGACTCACAAGATATTCCCCAGAAACTGCTCTGTGTGTCTGTAATTTGGTCCCCGTCTGGTCACTTTACCACTTTTCTGACTCTATTTTTCTTACTTGTCCTCATTGGTTTTTCTTGTTCTGTTTGGGTCTCAACATTTTTGTTCCTTAGTAGCTTAGGAACAACTTTAGCTTAGGCAACCACTTTTTCTTTTCATTTATTTTCCCATTCACTCTGAGAGTTTAAACCAATATCATGTGATGAAGCTTACAAGTCTGTGTCTCCAGGTAGAACTTTCTCTGGAGCCCCATACTCTGTGTCCAGCACAGATTTTCCTTGAATGTCCCAAAGGCTCCTCAAACTTAACCCGTCTAAAGCTAAATCAATTCCTGACCCCAGCCCACTAAGTGCCTCTCTTGATTTTCCTAGTTACTAGGAGATGTCCCCACTCCCCTAGATTCCAAAGCCAGACCCCCCCATCCTTGATTCTTGCTCTCTCTCATCCCACATGCAATCAACATGCAATCAGTCAATGCATCCTAAAGGGTTTACCTCCTAAGTGTCTCTTTCTTCCCATCTCACCTTCAGTTACAGCCCTAGCCTTTCTTATTTTTTGCTTGTTTGTTATTTTTTGGCCACCCCACATATGGAAGTCTCAGGCCAGGGATCAGATCCAAGCCATGACTTCCATCTAAGCTGCAGTTTTGGCAATGCTGCATCCTTAATCCACTTTGCCAGGTGGGAGACCAAACCAGAGTCCCAGAGCTTCTAAGACACTGCTGATCTGGTTGTGCCACAGCAGGAACTCTGCCTCATCTCCTCTTACCTGGGCCACTGTTTTCTTTTCTTTCCTTTTCTCTCTCTCTTTCTTTCTCTCTCTCTTTTTTTTTTTTTGTCTTTTAAGGGCTGTGCCTGCAGCATATGGAGGCTCCCAGGCTAGGGGTCAAATCAGAGCTGTAGCTGCTGGCCTGTGCCATAGCCATAGCAACACAGGATCCGAGTCATGTATGCGACATACGCAGCAGTGCCGGACCCTTAAGCCACTGAGCAGGGCCAGGGACCAGGGATTGAACCCGCATCCTCATGGATACTAGCTGGGTGTGTTACTGCTGAGCCACAACAGGAACTCTCATCTAAAGAGTTTTTGTTCCCCAGAGAACCCTAGGACCATGAATCTGAATCTATTTCCCCAGCCAAAGCCCTGCACTGATGATCCCTACAGAATATTTTTTATTTTTTTGCTTTTTAGGGCCACACCCGAGGCATATGGAGGTTCCCACACAGCCATAGCAACGCCAAATCACAGAGGCTTTGACCTGTACCACAGTTCTCAGCAACGCCAGATCCTTAACCCATCGAACGAGGCCAGGGATCCAACCCGCAACCTCATGGTTCCTAGTCAGATTTGTTTCCACTGTGCCATGATGGGAACTCCTTGCTTGCTTGCTTGCTTGCTTGCTTCCTTCCTTCTTTCTTTCCTTCTTTCCTTTTTTGCCCCACTTGTGGCATGTGAAAGTTCCTGGGCCAGAAATTGAGCAGGGACCTGAGCCATAGGAGCAACACCACCAGATCTTTAACTGCTTAGCCACATGGGAACTCCCATGACATTTTTCTTGCCACACAGTTGTTGCAATGGAATCCAACTTCTTTTCACAATCTACACAGCCCACTGTGCTCTGGCTCCTGCCTACCTGCCCTCCCACCCCATCTCCAATGAGGTCCCTCACTCTCTACACCAGCACATCTCATTCATCATGTGATTTAATATGTAACAACCTTTACACCTGCAGCTCCTTTTGCCAGAAATGCCCTTTACTTCTTATATTCACTGGGAAAATACCTTTTCATTATTAAAAACTAAGCTTGCATGATACCCCAATGAAACTTCCCCTCAGCCCTCTCCAAGAGTCAATCATTGACCCCTCAGCGCCATGCCACATCTGATAGGCACTTTTATCCAAACCCTCATGGCTTTGTGCTGTCCTATTTGTCTAAGCATTTAGCTCCTTCTCAAGACTGAGAGGCTGTATCCTCAGCAACCATCACAGTGTCTTATAAGATGTATATACCTTATAAAAGTTTGCTGACGTCAACTTAATGTGCATGTCTTCTTATGTTTTCCCTGTGGGACCTTTCACATGTAAAATAATACAGTTTGAAATTTTTCATTTTTTAAAACCATTACGAAGGCTCTCTTATATGAAAAGAGCAAAGACCATTGATAACAAATGACTCATTACATTATTTGAAATAAAAACACCCGAGTAGATCCTTTGAAAGGTGAACTTCCAATAACATTCATTAAAAGGAAAGCATGGTAAACTCTGCTGCCATGTGTTGGGTCACATGGAATCCAGTTATCAGTGATGTATCTGCTCCAAGGTCTTCAGTTTGAGGCTTGGATGAAGCCCTGGAGGGAAGCCCAGAGCTTCGAGCCCTGCCTGGCAC
Organism: Phacochoerus africanus; assembly: GCF_016906955.1. Classification (NCBI taxonomy): domain Eukaryota; kingdom Metazoa; phylum Chordata; class Mammalia; order Artiodactyla; family Suidae; genus Phacochoerus; species Phacochoerus africanus. The sequence goes on from NC_062559.1 coordinate 38,339,903, forward strand.
ATTTCAGACTCTTGGCAAATCTTTATTAAATGAATGAACCTCTCTGGGCCTTAGCTTCCTCTAGAGAAAAGGGAGGGATAAGACAAGATTGCATCTGAGCCTTCTTTCTGCTTCCATGTTTTATGATTCCAATTTAATTACAAACATAGAACAACTTAGAAGGAATGATACAACTGCTTGTCATCAGACAGATTGCTCTGTCCATGAAGGGACATTCTCTAGGGGGGTTTCTACCTTGAAAAAATCTTTATCATTATTATTTTTACTTATAAAAGTAATGCATGCTCATTAGATCCCCTTAGTGGTTTGCCACATAACCTTTCAGATGATTTCTTATGCATGGACAGGCATCTCTCATTTTACTGTGCTTTGCTTTATTGTGCTTCATAGATACTGCAAGTTTTACAAACTGAAGGTTTATGGCAAACTTGTGTTGTCAGAAAATGGTTAACATTATTTTAGCAATCAAGTATTTTTAAAAAGTTAAGGTATATACTTTTTTTTAGACAATGCTATTAGCACACTTAATAGACTATGTTATATTGTAAAGATAACTTTTATATGCACACACATGAAAATCTGTGTGACTTACTTTACTGAAATATTCACTTTATTGTGGTCATCTGTAACTGAATCTGTAATATTTCCCAGTTATGCCTGTACCGATATTGGGTATTTTTTTTGGGGGGGGGGAACATTGATTACTTTAAAAAAGTATCAAATATCATGAACTTCTTTTTTTGTTTGTTTTGCTTTTTAGTACCGCCCCCGAGGCATATGGAATTTCCCAGGCTAGGGGTCAAATCGGCAGCTCATGGCAAGGCTGGATCCTTAACTCACTGAGTGAGGCCAGGGATTGAACCCTTGGCCTCATAGATACTAGCCCAGTTCTTTACTGCTGAGCTACAACAGGAACTCCTCGAATATCATGAACCTCTTTCAGAGAAAATGTTCTTTATGGAAAAAGGCAGTGACATTCTTTGCTGGTTGATTAAAAATAGAAATAGAAAAAAATAGAAATAATGAGGAATTAAAAATTCCATTAAAAATAGAAATAATGTGGAATTCCTGCTGTGACAGAACAGGATTGGCAGCGTCTCTGCAGCTCTGGAATGCAGGTTCGATCCCTGGCATGGCACAGTGGGTTAAGGATATAGCATTGCCACAGCTGCATCTCACATCTGATCCCTGTCCCAGGAACACCATATGCCGTGGGGTGGCCTAAAAAGAAGAAAGAAGCAAGGAAGGAAGGAAGGAAGGAAGGAAGGAAGGAAAGAAAGGAAGAAAGAAAGAAAGAGAAAGAAAGAAAGAAAGAAAAAAGAAAGAAAGAAAGAGGAGAGAATCCTCTCCTCTTTCTACTACACTCTTGACCAAAAAGCTGAGATGGAGGAGGCCCTAACCTGGAATTTTGTTTAAACGCAAATTCCCATCTCACACTGCATATAATTCCTGACAATTTCTTGGAAGTTCTGCTCACATTTAGGCCCTGGGATGCCTTCATGGGCACCTTTCAATGGCTGCCATTGGATAAACACACTGGGCTTTTGGCACCTATGAGAAATGCCATGAGTAGTGGGTGCCAGAGAGCCCATGTCCCTAAGACTCACAAGTGTCATCTCCCTGGACCCAGTTCTGTTGTTCCTCCCCATGGGTCCCCTCCCCCAGCTTGGAGGCTGTAGCTCTTTGGGGAGGTGGGGGCGGGAGGAGCCCCGCTAAGTAGCCTGAATCCCTCCTCCTCTCTGTGCCCCCACCTCTCACTTTGGGAGCTGCTTGATATGCAGCCAGCATCCACTCAACATAATGTGCCTTTACCTGCCAATGTGCTTTGAGGGATATTGTTAGCATTAAATTTGCCATTTACATTTTCATGTCTGACATAATTGAGGAATGAATGCTCTTATGAAAATTAAACTTGTGGTTCTCCCGGGCTGCTGTAACCCTGTTAAAATGTAATGTGATTTTTGATGCTTCTTCTTGAGGTTTTTATTAAATAGAATATCAGGATGACTAATTCCCCGGGCCTAAATGCAGGCTGGGAAGCAGCATTATTGATAGGGCTGTGTCCAAATGGTCCTCCGTGCTCAGCCTCTAATGGCCTAATAATGCATTATACTTGAATCAGAAATACTTTGAGTTGTAGTGCTTATTGCCATTATTGAAAACACCTGGATGCTCCATTCATCAAGGTTACATCCAAAGGGGGCCATTTGTTTATTAGGCTGTCAGTAAACATCTCTGTTTGGTCTGGGTTCAGCCACATTTGGCCGCACTGGAGAGAGAGTGCAAATCCAGCCGGGGGATCTCTTGTGGTTCTCCTGATTAGTTTTCTCGTTAAGAAAAAAGCAAGCTAATGAAAAGTTGGGAGTGGCTTTATAAAGAACACATTTTACCTCACATAATCTGCTGTGATGGTAGCAGAGATCAGGGAGGCGGGCTCTTTCTTTCAGCAGCTGCCAAGATGGCCGCCCCGCCTCCCTGGTCCTCTCGTCCGCTGCGGATGCTCACCGGCTCGGACCCTCAGCAGCTGGGCATCCCCCTGGGCATGGAGGCCTGGGCCGATGCACCCTGGACGGGGCCTGTCTCCCTACAGAACAAAATCAAATTCCTCTCTCGTTTGGTGTCCAGAGAGGGACATCTATCTCCCTTTCACAGACACTTCCTGACTTAACGCCTTTTCCAGGAGGGCTTGGCAGCAATATTGTGACTAAACTGGAAGTGCTTTGGGATGCCTTTTTAAAAAGCCATGTTTCATACAAATTACAAAATGCAACAAACATCTCTACTGCATCAAACAGAAATATATTTATGGTTTTTTGTTCATGACTTACTTTTTGTGAGGTAAAAGGGTGCCTGTGTAACCTCAGCCGGGGTGGGGGGGAGATCTAAAACTCCGCCAGCACCCAGGAATCCTCCCCAGTGCCCCACCCAGATCTTTGCCGCCGCCATGGTGGCCTCCTTGAAGCCTCATCTCCCAAATGAGTCCACTATGAGATCTGAGTCTATAGGTCACACAGGACCAGCCACCAGATCCATCCAACTTTCCCTTTCAATATCTGTGCATACAGAGGTTTGTGGAATGACAGCACAGCAAACTTTACCCTATATTCTGTGATAATCTATGTGGGAAAAGAATCTGAAAGAGAATGGATGGGTGTACATGTAGAACTGAATCACTTTGTCATATAGCAGAAATTATCATAACATTGTAAATCAATTATACTTTAACAAAACTTTTAAAAATAATAAAAAAGAAAAATGTTAAAAAAATTTTATAAAAGGTCTACGGGAGTTCCTGCTGTGGTGCAGTGGGTTAAGGATCCAGTGTTGTCTATGCTACAGCATGGGCTCAATCTCTGGTCCAACTCAGTGGGTTAAATTCATATTTGATCCCTGGCCTGGGAACTTCCTTCTGCCTTGGATGTGGCCAACCTCCTCCCCTCACGCCACTCCCCCTCCCCAAACAAACCATGTCTGGGAACAGGCTCCTAGCCTTTGCTTCCCAGTCCTGAATAGAGTGTATTAAGGAGGGAGGTAGGGGACCAACAATGCAATAGCACAGTGGATGCAGAGAAAATCTACCCAGTAAAAAGAGCCTGAGACTGAAATCAGAAAGCTTCTCCCTGTGGTCGCCCTACTCTTGGGGGCGCTCGTCTTGGCGTCCCTTCAAACACTGGCTTGGTTTGGGATTCTGATCGTAATGCAAACATTTCCACACCCTTAAAATTGTATTTTCTGTCTCATGAAACAAAGCAGGGAGGACTAAATCTGCATCAATTAAAAATTACATACTCAGCGAGTGTTCTATAATTGCCACCCCAAAAGTGGGACAAAATGTCAAAGATGGTTGTGCTCTGGTCTTCAAAAAGCCTGTGTCCCCTCAGCTTTGACTGCTTCTGTGGGGACCGCTCCTTGGTCTTTTCAGGCTTCCCTCCCTCTAGGGACGGTCGAAGCCCTGGGCTATAAGCCCTGCAGGCTATGGGGCAGGATGGGGTGGGGCGCATGTTGCCTGGCCTGTGGGCTCACCTGAGGGAAAGGACATTCTACTCAGAGGGACTGTCTAGTAGCTTACGTCACAGGCATGTGATCTCTGTTGGCAATGTTTGGTTTTGAAATTTTCTGGGGCTAAGAGGGGAGTTAGGAAAATTTGTTCTCTCCTGCAAGCAGGAATTCCCTGAGCATCATTCTTTTCCCTGAAGCCCACAGAAGCTCTCCTGTGTTCACAGTTCTACCAGTGGGAGAAGCATCTGGCTGGGGTGAGGCAAAGGCTTTGATACCTACTGCTTTGAACCCCTTATTGCTCTTGTAAAAAAAATAAACTAACAGAAATCTCAATTAGAGTTGGTAGACCAGCAGGGGGAGCTCTGGTGCCCTACCTCATATCAGAACTCAACAGGAAGAACAAATCTCCCCTGACAAAGACTTGGCCAATGAGAGCTCTGGACTCTGTGTTTTCTGTAGGCTCCCAACTTCCTTTCCCCCTCTATAAAAGACTTCTCCTGCCCTTGCTGGGTGGGGACTTGCACACAGCTTGCTATGTTTGCAAATTCCAAACTACAATTCTCTGCTGATCTCAAACAAACCTGTCTTTGGTGGTGAAATATCTGGGCCATAAAGTGCTTAAATGCAGGTTCTTGTTTAATCATCACCTTATTTAATTTCATCACTGACCAGGAGCCGGGACCTCATTCTTGTTCTCTGCTGCTATTTCTAGACTTTGCAGAGCATCTGGTGCTCAGGGAATGAACTTGTGTTGAATTAGTGAAAGTATTTTTCATGTGCTTGATGGCTGGGACAGAACAGGAGGGAGGAGGTTCGTTGTAATACCTTTTCTCTGAACAGATTGAACTGCCATCCACCCTTATTCAGCCAAGATCAATTGTTTTAAAGAATCAAGGGATCTGACAGCTTCTTCGGTATCTCTCTGTTCAGGTCCTGCCTTAGAAGCTGTGATATTTTGGAGCTGGAGGTAAGGAGGGGCACAGAGGGGGCTGTGGCTCTGACAGCAGACGAGTGCAGTTTGAGACAGTTCTGCTTCTTGCCAGCTGACCCCCTGGCAATATAACCTGACAACCAAAGCCTCAGCTTTCCATCTTAAAATGAAGTCTAGCTTTATCTAGGTCTTTTAAGGCTTCAAAATCCAGCCTGGATGGGTATTTAATAGATTCCATTTCCTTCTCTGGAACAGATGGTTAAATTGAAGCCTGGAAGTCTAAGGGGGGTGTTTAAAGACTTTTATCCAAAGTGTGAGGTTTTAGGGTATTTATGCCTGTTAAATACAGATTTCTGCCCCAGCTCCAGAGTTGCTGATTCCATGGATCTGTAGGGACCCGAGAATTTGCATTTCTAACAGCCCACTGCTGCTGCTGGTCCTGGGACCACACTGTGAAAATCATTTATATGAAGGCTGAGATGCCAGGGACATGGGTACCCAGAAAGCCAAAAGGAGAACCACAACATAAAAATGGAGTATGCTGAGTCTCCAGGACTCACATTTCTAAGGCCACGTTCAAGAGAACAGAAGACAGCAAACGCCTTGTTAAAAAAAAAAAAAAAAATACAGGTTTATTATATGGAGAGCTGACAGGACTGATTGGAAATAAATCCACCTCCAAACAAATTCACTTTTTTAGGAAGTAAATGAAGGCCATCCTGTGAGATGCACTGACGGTGAAACTTTAGAAGCTATAGAAATTATAACCATTCATCCTGTTTCTAGCTTTCGATGGTGAGCGTGGGGATTCCAGGGAAGAGGAAGCCTTTTCTGCTAATGGCCCTGGCTCCAGGGAAGATGGAAAAGATGTGGCTTCCTCCCTCATTCCCTCATCCTGGCCTCATCAGAATCACAACGTCTTGAGGTCAGAGCTGCCAAAGATAGTTTTTCTTCAAGAAACCTGAAGCCCATAGGAGGTCTGTCTTCTTGGGGGAAATCTCTGACTAACCGGTTGCTCTGTATGAGGGACACCTAGTGTGACGGGATTAGCCCACCTGGTTGCTGTCACCCAGGCCACACAGTAGAGTCACCTGGGGAAACTGACAAGAAAAGAGTACAGATGCCTTGTGCTCTCGTGCTGTCTTTATTCAGAGCTGCCTTTTTTTTTTTTTTCTGGTCTTTTTAGGGCTGCACTCGCAGCATATGGGGTTCCCAGGCTAGGGGTTGAATTGGAGCTTCTATAGCCGTCGGCCTACACCACAGCCACAGCAATGCTAGATCTGAGCCTCGTCCTTAACCCACTGAGTGAGACCAGGGATGGAACACTTGTCCTCATGGATACTAGTTGGATTCTTTACCGCTGAGCCAGGATGGGAACTCCCTCTACTCAGAGCCTTTGAGGGAGGTTGTTTCTCTGTTGTTGTTTTTTTTTTCTAAACTCAAAATGGATTAAAGACCTAGATACAAGACCAGATACTATAAAACTCTTACAGGAAAACATAGGCCAAACACTCTCCGTGGAGGACAGACATAAATGATAGCAACATCTTCTCAGATCCACCTCTTAGAGTAATGACAGTAAAAACAAAAATAAACAAATGGGACTTAATTAAACTTAAAAGTTTCTGCACAGCAAAGGAAACCCTAAACAAAATGAAAATACAACCCACAGAATGGGAGAAAATCTTTGCAAATGAATCAACTGACAAGGGATTAATCTCCAAAATTTATAAACACCTTCTGCAGCTCCATACCAAAAAAAGGAAGAACCCCACCAAAAAATGGGCAGAAGATCTAAACAGACAGTTCGCCAAAGAAGACATACAGATGGCCGAGAAACACATGAAAAGATGTTCGACATCACTCATCATTAGAGAAATGAAAATCAAAACCACTGTGAGGTACCACCTTACACCAGCCAGAAGGGCCATCATCCAAAAGTCTACAAACAATAAGTGCTGGAGAGGGTGTGGAGAAAAAGGAACCCTAGTACACTGTTGGTGGGATTGTAAATTGGTGCAACCACTGTGGAAAGCAGTATGGAGATTCCTCAGAAAACTAAACATAGAACTACCATTTGATCCAGCCATCCCACTCCTGGGCATCTATCCAGAGAAAACCATGACTCTCAAAGACACATGTACTCTGATGTTCATTGCAGCACTCTTCTCAATAGCCAAGACATGGAAACAACTTAAATGTCCATCGACAGAGGAGTGGATCCAGAAGATGTGGGACATATATACAATGGAATATTACTCAGCCATTAAAAGGAATGAAATACCAGCATTTTTAGCAACATGGATGGACCTAGAAATTATCATGCTGAGTGAAGTCAGCCATACAATGAGACACCAACATTAAATGCTCTCACTGACATGTGGAATCTGAAAAAAGGACAGACTGAACTTCTTTGCAGAACAGATACTGACTCACAGACTTTGAAAAACTTATGGTCTCCAAAGGAGACAGTTCAGGGGGTGGGGGGATGCGCTGGGATTATGGGATGGAAATCCTATGAAACTGGATTGTGATGATCATTGTACAACTATAACTGTAATAAATTCATTGAGTAATAAAAAAAAGAAAACAAACAAACAAACAAACAAAAAACAAACCAAAAAACCCCCCAAAGTTCTGAAGAGGGTTTCTATGTGAGTTCAGTGAAAATCCCTGCCAGCTCCCTTGATTTGTCCTGCTGCTCCCTTGCCTCCCATTCTTGCATTTGTCCCCAGTTCCTTTTTCAGAACCTGTCACAGGCGTTCAACTGGGGGTTTGCTGACAAGAGTCTCTCCTTGACCAAACTGTGGTCAGGCTCCACTGAGCCTTCTTCCCAAATGGTCCTTGATTTCTGGGCTTCTATGTTTGTCTCTGCATTGTTCAATTTTAGCAAGAATCCTGTTAAGTTGATTTAGCCAGAATCTTCCCCCACCCCCAAAATCGGATCCGGTTCCTCATTCTCCACCATGCCCCAACTGATGACTGATCATCCTGGTCTGTCTTCAGCAAGAATCCTGTTAGGTCAGTTCAGTCAGAATCCGCCTGAGACCTCTAATGTTTCCCTTAGTAACTTTCCATCCACTGACCCCCATCTGGCTTCTTAAATTCCCATTTTTTTCCTATTGTGTTCAGAGCTGACCACAATCTCTCTCTCCTATTGCAAAACCCATCAAGGTAGTCTGCATACCTATCTCAGTGGTCTTGAATAAAATCTGCCTGATTGTTTTAACAAGTGCCATGAATAATGTTTTCCTTAACATTACTCCAGGTGAGAGGCTTCTCTGTCTGGCTGGACAGTTTATTCCTTAAATGCAGCACTATTCATTCTGTGGTCCCAGGAACACTAGAGTCCTCTGGTATGTTAAGAAAAGTTCTCTAAGAGAGACAGAGAGAGAGGAAGGGAGGGAGAGGGGCAGAGAGGGAGGGAGGAAGGAAGGAAGGAAAGAGGAAAGGAAAAAAGGAAGAGAAAGACAGAAAGGAAGGAAGGAAGAGTTCCCATTGTGGCTCAGAGGAAATTAATCTGACTAGGACCCATGAGGATGTAGGTTCAATCCCTGGCCTTGCTCAGGGGGTTAAGGGTCCAGTGTTGCCATGAGCTGTGGTGTAGGTTGCAGACACGGCTCGGATCTGACATTGCTGTGGCTCTAGGCTGCTGGCTACAGCTCCAATTCGAACCCTAGCCTAGGAACCTCCATATACTGCAGGTGCGGCCCTAAAAGGAAAAAAAAGGAAGAAAGAAAGAAAAAGAGGAGGATGGGTTGCAGAAGGAGGATAAGGAGAGTTTTGTGATCAACTATTTTTGGACATTGGAGAAATTCAAAATTTCCTTTTCTGAAGAATTTTTTTTTTTCAATCAGAGTCTTTATTTTACTAATATGAAGTCCAACTTTATTTTTCAGGGAATTCCATTAACATCTCAGAGAACAGACTTATATCATGGCTTTGGGATCATCACAATCCAGCTTTTTAGCCCTCTTTTGCCACTGACCAGGTGCCTTGTTCCATCAAGTGTAAAGTGGGGACAATGACAATCTGACTTTATGGAACTGTGGGGAGGATAAAAGGAGCTAATGCATGCTAAGTGCTTAGCTCAGTGATTCTGGATATAGGGGATGCTCAATTTAAATGATCATTACCCAGCAGAAGGACCAGCAGTGGATATGAGAGGCTAGAACAGGAACGAGGGTTAAGTTTAGATGTGATGGATGCAAGTTCTGTTAATCCTGGACTTGTTGACCCTCTTCAGAATCTCCTGGAGACTTCTGGGGATCCTTTAAATCAGAGGTACCGCTTTCTAGGCCCCAAGTCAGATTCTGCTTTGGCAGGCGAAGGCAAGACTTTCAAGCCCCTCATGCTGGACCAAAGACCAGAAGTTGCCCTAGGGATTTCCTAAGACTTTTTTTTTTTGTCTTTTTTTTAGGGCCACACCAGGGCATATGGAGGTTTCCAGGCTAGGTGTCCAATCGGAGCTGTAGCTGCCAGCCTACAGTCACAGCAACGTGGGATCCGAGCCATGTCTGCAAACGACACCACAGCTCAGGGCAACCCAGGATCCTTAACCCACTGAGCGAGGCCAGGGATCGAAGCCGCATACTCAGGGACACTAGTCGAGTTCATTAATCGCTGAGCCACGACAGGAACTCCTCCTAAGACTTTTAACCTTGGTGTATTTTCTTTTTAAGGGCCTTTACAGGATAGTATTAAAAGCGCTGATAAAGTGGATGTGTGAAGCATGCCGACTGGTTAGGCAGACATTCCCAGAAGGGCTCAGGGGCATATGTTGCCCAAAGTGGTATTTCTAATCCTGTGCCCTGTGCTCTGTCTAGAAGGACATGGCAAAACCTTTGCCAAACACTCAGAGGCAAAGGTTCCTCACAGATAGTGGGGGTGGGATCAGTTTAGCTGGGAGGAAACCGGTGTCTCCCTGGATTGGAGTCAAGAGGCACCCACTGAAATTTTTCTACTCTCCTTTCCTCCCTTTTCTTTTTTCTTTCCATTGCCACATTCAGAAATGTTCTGAAGGACAGATTTTTGGAGACAAGTTAAGTGTTAGGAATGAGGCAAATCTAATTGGCTTTTAAAATTTTATTTTTAAAAAACTTATTATTATTATTAAAGTGTAGTTGATTTACAATGTTTCATCAAGTTCTGTGGTACAACGAAGTGACCCGATCACACACAGTTCCCTGTGCTGTACAGTAGAATCCCATTGCCTATCCATTCCGGATACAACAGTTTGCATCCCCCAAAGGCCCCTATTGCCCAGCCCTCCCACTCCTTCGCCTCCCCCACCCCGACTCCCAAGTCTGCTCTTCTTGGCCATGCTCTGTTTCTGTTTTTTGTTTGTTTGTTTTTTTAGATACGACCATCTGTTCCACATTTTAGATTCCACAAATAAGTGCTAGCATATGGTATTTGTTTTTTTCTTTCTGGTGTACTTCACTTAGTGTGAGGGTCTCTAGCTCCAGCCACATTGCTGCAAATGGCATGTCTTTTTTATGGCTGAGTAATATCCCATTGTATATATATACCACATCTTAATCCATTCACCTGTTGAAAGACACTCAGGTTGTTTCCATGTCTTGCTATTGTGAATAATGTTGCTATGAACATAGGGGTGCATTTGTTAAAACTTTTAAGCTGGATCTTGTAGATAGGTAGGGCCGCCTCCAAGAGTAGAAGCTTTTTGTTTGTTTGTTTGTTTGTTTTTTGGTAGAACATAGTTCAAAAATGCTTGGAAAAGGTCCTGAGAAAAAAGGTCACTACAATATTAATTTGCCTTTTTTTGAGGAGGGATACATTCACATGGCTCCAACTTCAGAAATTAACACTGAAATGTGTCATTCCCTCCCTGTCAGTCTCCTCAGTTCCTGCTCTTCTAAACAAGTTTCCACTACATACGCGTCTGGTATAGTCTTCCACGTTGTTTTCAAAATACAAATACAAGCCAATTATTTCCCTTCTCTTTTACAAGTGTTTGATGATTATAACAATTCCCTGCTCTGCACTTTGCTTTTTCACGCAACAATATAATCTCTTCAGAGCTCAGATGCAGTTTCGGTCTTCCTTATCCTTGCTGTTGTTAAAATATCATCTCTACCTAGGCGCTTTCTGGCTCTTTCCAGCTGACTTCTGGGCAGAACTGATTAGATTGTCATAACTTGTATCTAATAAGGTGGCTGAGGACTCGCTCTCGTGAGCAGCGGAAGTGTCACGGCCAGCTTCTTCTTGCTGTTTGCTGTGCTTGCACTATTATTATTATCATCTGCAATCATCATCTCTTGGCAGGAACCTTTTAAAGCTACTTGCCTATTTCCCAAGGGCTGGTTTAGGCTAACTTCGAATCCAAGTCATACACTGACGTAACTGCGCACGCCTAAACTGCACCGGACCTGAGACCCGGAAGCAGGTGCGGGAGGGGGTGAAGGTCTCTGCCTTGGGAGCCCCTCTCCCTCAGGAACCCTCAGGCCATGTGACTGTGCCAGGCTCAGCTGCAGACTCCCTAAGGGCTCAGTGTTAGCTCGTTAAACGTTACCAACATTTAACATCTTCCTCATTTTTTGATGAAAAGTAAATATAAATAGAAGCTTTACTATTTTTTTCCCACATCTCCATGGATTATCTTCTGCATACCCTGCATGAATGTAACCTACTTTTGGAGACCACTGCTCAAGACAAAAAGGTCTAGTTTCTTTAGCTTTAATCATCTATCTAAAATATATTTACAACTAAAAATTACAGTATTACTGCATATTCATTGAAGAAAAAAGCAGGAAGTATAAAATCAGTCCTAATCCCATAATCTAGTGATAACCATACTTTATTTTTTGGTTTATAGTCTCCTTGACTTTTTCTTAAAGATGTGTGTATAATTTTTTTTTTCAAAAATGTGGTCATACAGCACACACTGTTTTACTGAATCTTATGGTACATCTTTATTTCCTCAGGAGAAAGCCCCGTGAAGTGAAATGGCTAAGCAGAGGGCAGGCTTATTAACATCCCAAGGGATTCCTGCTCCGCAGAATCCTGGGTTCAAGTCTCAGCTCCTCTACTTAACAGCTGTGAGGCAGCTACTCACCCTCTTCAGACCTCACTGCTTTCCTCTGTGCCATGAGGGTTATCTCTCTCTGAGTTGCTCTGGGCTGGTGTGGGTAAAGCATTTCCACAGCACCAAGCTCAGGTAGGTACGTAACACATGGTGGTGGATGTCATTATTACTACTATGGAATGTGATGACCAAACCCAGTGGTGGGGAGACAGACACTGGTCAAGTTAGAATGTGCACATGCACCATTAGGGCGCCCAAGGAACCTCTAACGGGGGGTCTGGCCAGTCACGGGGGTTAGCAGAGTCTTCCCCAGGAGCAGGATGTGACAGGTGGAGAGAGGAGGGAAGAGCATCCCAGGAGAGGGCACAGAGTGTGCGATGGCCCTGTGGAGGCTGAACCAGGGCGGAAAGGAGGCTGGCGAAGCTGGGGAGAGGAGAAAAGGGAGTGTGGTGAGAGAGGAGCTGGGAGATGAGCAAGGGCCAGGCCAGGCCAGGCAGGGTCTGTGGATGATTTTGGTTTCTATCCTAACAGCAATGGAAAGCCACCCAAAGGTCTAAATGGCAGATTTTATTTTGTTTGACTATTATGACAAGGTGTTGTAGGAGAAGAGGGGCAGGGGTGACGACTGCGCCTGGTGCGGGGGGAGCCAGGGGAGATGACTTTGAGGAGCTGGCCTTGAAGGCTGAGTGAAGCACTGAGCCCTGGGGAGAGAGTGCTCTGGCCTCTCCAGCTCCAACACTGGATCACACCGGTAAAGCCCCGTTTCCCCGCCTGGGTTCAAGGCATCTGTTCCCCCAGAGAGAGTGAAGTGCTGACCCACTGGGAATCCCAGTTCACTCTCCTAAGGAAAGGGGTCACCTTTAGACCCCCCTTCTCAGGCAAGTCCTCTGAGCCTGTTCCCTGAGGCTCCTCACTATGGGTCAGGGCCGTGGGGTGCGCAGCAGGGACCTTCCTCCTCCCACACCACCTGACCAGCTATGAGCTGGGCCATTAGCATTCGGTCCTTAGGGGCTTGTCAAAGACCAAAGTCTGTGGATGCTACATTTGCTTTATAAATGAGCATATGCAAGGATATCTGTATAATAATTGCTCCCTCGAACACTCGTTTTCCCTTCATCTTTTCGGAATGAGTGAAATGAAAACTTCCAGGGCCAACGCAGACTTTTAGATTTGCTGAGCCCAGAGGGAGTAATATTACTGCCAACAAGTTATTTAGATGTTTCGATTGCAATTATGGTTTGTGAGTTCAGACGCTGTCAGAAATTTCATTTTCTTTATAAATTCACTTTTCTTTTAAAATGTAACCCGCAGGTAAATTTTTGCTGAGGTAGGAAGTAAGCATAGCCAGTGACCAAGGGAGGGAGCAGAGAGTCTGCAGGACAGCATTTATTTTGAATGTGAATGTGACTGTCTGTAGTGTTGCAGCCCACACACAATTGAGAACCAAGTTGCTCCCAATGGGCCCTAGAACCAGTGATTACACGGAGTTTTGGGCCCATTTCTGTCGTATCTTTGGACAATCTCTGAGCTCCAGGGTTCAGGGACTCCTACAAGCTTTGGTAAGCTGTCAATACCATGTTATCAACACTAGGGGGCAGCCAGTGCCCAGTGGATCCGCACTTGCTTGGCCAGCAGCATCACACAGGCGACAAGAGCAGGGGGCTGAGTCTGCACCGCAAGGGGGCAGCCCCTAGTGGGAAAATGTTGATGAGGAGAACTGCAGTGGTCTCAATCTACTGTCTGCTTTGACACAGCCCCACATGGCCCCCCGCCCGGCTCCCACCCCCGCAACTCACCTAACACACTTCCCACACACTCCTCGCGTGCCTCCACACACCCCACTGCCCCCAACACCCTCGTCATGCCCTGACACTTCTCGACATGCCCCCACGGCCCCCAGATTTCTTATAGCCACTCCTCCCCAACCTTCTTCCCTCCCACACGCCCCCTACTGACCCTTCACACTTCGGCAAGATTCCTCCCCCGCCCCCCAACCCCACACCGAGAGTTCCTGTCCTGAGGGACTGGGCCCATGTCCTGCTGCCCTGTCATTGGCCCAGCATCAGGCTGGGCCATCCTGAAACCGTCACCTCAATCCCAGAACTCCTTCGTCTTCAGGTTTGGGGTTGTGTCCCCTTTTCCCATGTGACTCTGCTCTCTGGTCCGACTCAGGAGAGACGAATGCACGGCAAGTGTTCTTAGAGCACACTGGTCTTCCTTTGCCCTCTGCTTGGTGAAATCCTTTTTGTTTTCTAAAGTCGATTACGACTGTCACCTTATCCAAAAATCATCTTCCAATCTTTACTGCCCTAACCTCTCTACCTTTCCTCCCAAGCTTCCTAGTCTCTGAGGAAGCCCTTACTGTCTGTGCCCTGTTTTCTAGAAGCTTCTTGAAGGCAAGGAGGATGGTTTTTCTCTCTCAGAGTTGGGAAAGAAGAAATGCGGTCCTACCATCAGCCCACCTTCCTTAAGTGTCCTGACTCTCTATCCTCACCTGTTTGAATCCCAGGTGCCTTGGAAACCTAGAGAGGGCCCCAGACAGCATCTGGGAGCTCACCTTTCCCTTCCTCAAGCACGTTATCCAGGCCTGGCACTTCCTTGAGCTTTTGCTCATTTCATATGAACAAGTTCAAAAAAAAAGTGTAAAGACTCAATAGTCATGGTCCATTGTAAAAAGTTTCTGACTGAGACACTCAGCTTATGGAAGGACACTGCCCTCTCACCACACGGAGCACCCAGGCAGGCCACCAACCCTTGTCTCCACAACAGAGCCTAGATGCAGCTGGATCATGTGGACATATATTTCCTGATGTGAATATCTGGCTCCTCTGTTTATTAAATACATATCTTTCTGTAAATTATAGGCATGTATTTCCTCTGTATAAGTACTCTACGGTAGATAAGGAGAATAATAAACCAGCCAAGCAGACCTGCAGGGAAGTGTGACAAGCCTGCTGGTTGCCAGGGCTACAGCAGCATAGCAGGTAGAAAGAGGCTGCACTAAGGGGCTGAAAGTTGGGGAATTGGCCAGACGCCCTCAGAGAGCTAACTTGACATTTTAAATTTTTTTCTTTTATTTAGATATAATTGACATATAATCTTACATTAGTTTCAGGTATACAACATAATTTTCTTCCCCTTGTGATCAGAAGTTTTAAGATCTACTCTCTTAGCAACTTTTAAATGTATGATATAATTAACTATTGTTAATTGTATTGTATATAATCACACTGTAGATTATATACCCAGGACTTATTTATCTTGTAGCTGGAAGTTTGTATCTTTTTTTTTTTGTCTTTTTGGGGCCACATCTGCAGCACATGGAAGTTCCCAGTCTAGGGGGTCGAGTTGGGGCTATAGCCACTGACCTACACCACAGCCACAGCAACGAAGGACCTGAGCCACGTCTGCGACCTGCACCACAGCTCACAGTAACACCGGATCTTAACCCACTGAGAAAGGTCAGGGATCAAACCTTCATCCTCATGAATGCTAGTCAGATTTGTTTCTACTGTGGCATGATGGGAACTCCCTGAAAGTTTGTATCTTTTGACCACCTTCATTGAATTCCTGAATCCCTCTCTCTGTCTCTCTGATAACAAATCTGATTTCCTTTTCTGGGAGTTTTTTTTTTTTTTTTTAAGATTCCACATATTAGTGAGATCATACAGTATTTGTCTTTGTCTGACTTAATTTCACTTAGTAAGATGCCTTCAAGTACCATCCATGTTGTTGTGAATGGCAGGATCTCCTTCTTTTTTTATGGATAAACATGAATGGATAAACAGCTTAAGTTGTTTCCATGTCTTGGCTATTGTAAATAATACTGAAGTGAACATGGAAGTACAGACTTCAAGTTATTGTTTATACTCCCTTCAAAGAGATCTCCAGAAGTGGAATTTCTGGATCATATGGCAGTTTTACTTTACATTTTTTGAGGAACCTCCAGACTGTTTTCCACAGTGGCTGCACCAATTTACAATCCTGATCTCTCGGCTCCTGGCAGATGAAGCCTCTGGATCACCCCTTAATTATAATGCGATGCTAAGAAGGCCTAGTGAAGAAAACAGCAAAATGAGTTAAGGCATGGGGTGGAAAGGACAGTTGCTGGGGAGCAGGGAAGAGGAGGGAAGGGGTGGAGAAGAGGAGGGACGGTCCCTCTTTATTACATGTAAGCAAGACGTCCCTCTCTCTGAGTCTTGACCCACAGTACGGCTCCTTTCCGGTCCCCGGAGATTCAGGGCTCTTGGAGGGAACTGAGTGTAAACTGATTCTGCTGCAGGATTCTGGCTGGGAGCCCGAGGGCTGGGGACAGTCCTCCAGGCAGGCAGGGCAGGGCAGGGCAAGGTAGGATAGGGGAGGTGCTTGCTGTTTGGTTTAATTCCTGGCCAGGGCTTGGGTAAGCAGAGAGCCAGCAGTGCCCACGTTTTCCTCATCTCCCTGTGTGTTCTCATTTCCCTCCCTCCTAGTCCAACACACAGTCATCTCAGGGAGATATGGGGCAGGGAGGGAGGGAAGCAGAACTAACCAGCAGTTCTTTTTGACTTTTGTGTTCTGAAAGTCTCTGTTGAGGGACCTTAGAGGGCTTTGCAGAAGGGTTGAAAGGTGGTGGCGAGGGGATTTGCGGAAGAAATGTAAAAGGTAGTAGGATTTCCCCAGACTGGAAGCAGCTTCCTGCGGCCTTGGTGGTGGTGGGTCAGAGCAGAACAGGGGAGACGGAGGAAGGAACATGTGGCTGCATGAGCCAAAGGGACAGTTGCCAGCATCCCAGGCTCTAGCTGAAACCCCAGTGTGGAGTTTGCGCCCAGATGCCATGGGTCCGTGGGGACCAGCGACATGGCGTGCACGTGCAGAGGGGCCTGTGGCACCCCTGCTAGCCTGTGTTCTCCCCCATAAGGGTGCTAGAGTGTATCCTGCCACACACCTCCCTACTTGCTGCAAGGTCGTGCTCCTTCCCTGGGGGCAGCCACATCCATGACTGGTTAACTCGGGACCATAAAGGCCTGGCTCTTGTCACCACAGCAGCAGGGCCACTGCAGCCTCAGAGCACCTTGTGTGGCAGGCCGAGGCTGCTGTTGACACTGCCTGGTAGCTTGGCTTCTCCTGAGTGCGTGGTTCAAAATTCCCACTACATAGATTGATGATACAGGGAGATCCACAAGCTGAAAGCTGCTCCAGTTATGGGGGCTCCACTCCAGTGGGGCTAAGTCACTGTCTATAAAATATCAGTGTGTATCAAATCTTATTCCGTTAGATTTAATTGCATTAATTCCACTATTCAATTCTGCCAAAGGTATGTCTAAGATTTTTTTTTTAATAACACAAAAAGCTAAAGTCTGGATGAGTTTAAAATAATAACCTTGTAAGAGAATCTGATTGAACGTGTCCCTGCATGGCACCAAGATCTGGGACATGAAAACTCCAGGTTCATGTTGATGGCATTAAAGAAATGGAAATAAAGGGTTTCTTTCTTCCTCCACTACTATTCATTACAGCATCCAGATATTTTTGTAAATGATTAAAAATCAATCTTAGTCCAACCCTCTGGCCTCAGACTCCCAAGAAAGGCTGCTCTTGAAAATCTGTGGCATGTTCATCTCGAGTGATCTGTGCGCGTGGGTCTCAGTGCTCCATGAAGGGGAGTGTGGAGTAGAGTGATGTCGTCCTGCGTCCATCCAAGAGTGCCCACTACGAACTAGGTCAGTCCTAATGCATCCTTGTGCTCTAGTGTCCACACAGTGCTCGGCACAGGGAGGGTCCTCTTGAACAGAGCCCCTCCGTCACTGAGACGAGGACCCTAGCTTAGAGTCTCCCTTTCTTCCTCGATCCCCACCTCCTTTCACTCAGGGCCTCCTCCTTTCACTCAGGGCCTCCTCCCCTAAGCCTGCTCTTCTGGTTAAGGGTGGTCTCCTCACTCTGCACCTGGACAGCCTCAGAACATGCACCCTGCTGCAGGTTATGCCCCCACTTGCGCATGGCTGCCAGCAGGATCTTTCTAAAACACAAAACAGATCTCATTACTTTCATGCCTAGGAATCCTAGAAGACAGGATTTCAGGCAGAAGTCCAAACTTCTCAGCAAAGCACTTAGTGTTTCTGCCCCCAGCTTCACTTCCTGCCACTCACCACCTGTCCCTCCCCACCCCCTGGCTCAGGGTCACCCTGGACTCCCAGCTGTGTGGGAACAGCACCCATCCTCTGAGGCAGTGAGGAGCAGGGCTCTGCAGTCAGACAGGCCAGGTGGTAAGTTCTGCTACTTACCAGCTCGGGACAACCTGCACAGGTTAAGTCTCTCTTTAAAGCTCCCCATCTCCTCTCCAGTAAAGCAGGACTGATACTCATGCCAATTTCCACATCAGTTCCACTCTTTCCTGTTCTACCTACCACCCAGGTTTGCTTGAGGACAAAAATGAGATTGTGAAGAATGCTTCGCAAAGTGCCAGCAAACGGGTCAAGGGTAAATGTGGGTGAATGCTGGCTGGGCAGAGAGATCTGGAACGGGTGCGTAAGAGGCTAACAGCAACTGCCCTGCATGGGCTCTGGGGGACTTTTTGACTTTCCCCATTGTATCTTATGTTAAAATATGTTATGACTTCCTGCAATACGGAGGTCTTATCAAGACACGGTTGGAAATGGTTTCCTCTCTAGAGCCTCCTTAACCCACCTGGACAGAATGGGTCTCCTGTACCCTGTACCTCCATCAGCACTTTGAACCTACTTGTGACCCCGCTGGCACAACTGGCCACAGTTCGTTTTACTGCCTGCCTTCCACACTGGACAGCACCCAGAATCTGTATTTCTGTGGGTCTCTGTATCCCCAGGACTCGCGTGTGTGTGGTGGACTCTCAGCGCTGGTTCCTTTGACTTGAATGGCAGGCTCTCTCACTGAGAATCGCCCAGGCACTGCATCCCCAGGCTTCGGTATTCTTCTGTTTAGTAACATTTTAGGAAATGCATGTTCTCAAAAGATACATTTTCTTCCATGAATCCACCGAACGTCAAGCTGTCCATTGCTGTGACAACGTAGGAGGGCAGGTCAGCAGTAAAGAATGCACAGGCAGCTGGGCCTTCTGCAAGCCCTGAGAAGTGGCTCCTCTTCCCCTCTCAGCTCCCTGGCACCCTGGGGGACTCCCTGTGCAAGCAGCTGAGCCAGGACCTTCTGAGTCTCGAAACACGCCGCCCTGCTCACTCGGACTTAGGCTTGTCCAGACACCTGCTTCTCCGGTAGCTCCAGCTGTCCCCTTGCTTTCTGAGAAGAGCCCTCCCAAGCCCAACTCCCCACAGGGCTCCAGCCTGTGGGCTCATCTGAGAGCAGAATTCTGGCCTGTATGTGAGAAGGCCAGGAAAACCAGGGCTCCTGGTTTTGAGGTAAGATGTGCTGATTCTTTTAGCAGGACGTGTTTGGGTTTTAAACTGTACTCTAGGTGACACTTCAAAATTTTATATATATATATATATATGTGTGTGTGTGTGTGTATATATATATATATATATAATTTTGTGGATATATATATATTCATTTCCTTACTTTGGGAAAAGGGCATAGGCAGAGAGTATAGTGAGTGAAATTTCACCCTTTAAAACTACACTTCGTGTTATCGGAAGAGTCAATGGGATTTCTGAAATAAAAATCCTACACACATATGTATTAATTGAATAGGTATCAAATTATAATCCAGTAAAGCAAGTTTAATTCAGTTAAGGTATAAGAGAATAAATAATGACTATACATTTAATTAAGTATAACATAGTCAAGTATGTTAAGTATGCATGCCACTTGATAATTTTAATGTAAGTAATCACTTATATAACTACCAACCAGGTGGAGCTATAGGATAGCCGGGAATTCCAGAAGTTTTCCTCATGGCCCTTTCCAATATATACACCCAGCTTCAAAGTAACCACTAGTGTGTCTTCCATTTACAGATGGTTTGAAATATTAGACTTGAATATATATTTTCTCCAGAAAGTCTTGTCTTCTGCAATTGTCTTGCTTTATAGCCAAAATCACATCTTGTGCATTTTATGGCCTTTGTCATTAAGAACCATGTTGCTTTTTTTTTTTTTTTTTTTACAACTGCAGTGGTGTTTTGAGGTTTGGGGATTTGAATATTCTTTTTAGATTTTATGTAGTTATTTCTGAAGTACTGTTAATCTGGTCTCTCAGGAATGCTGGCATTCAAGGCTTTTATGTAGATCATTCAGCTGGATAACCCAAGTTAAAAATAAGTAAGCTCTTTATTCCTTAAAAGATTTAAGATAACTTATAAAGAAAAATAAAAGAGATAATAGCAAAAACAAAAAAAAATAAATGTAGAGAAAAAAGGAAAACAAGGCATTCAAAATGATAAGCACTATTTTGGGGTTCTTAATATTTGGATTTTTAGATTATAAAGTTTCTTTCATTAGCTTATCTAATTTTAAACTATCAATCATCATGATAATTGAAACATGCTTAATGGACAGTTAAATGTTCTTATAGAAATAGACAAAAGATTGTCAGCTGGAAAGGGCATGATCCTGGTATTCATAAGGGCATGGATCCCAGTGAACTGTTGGGAAAGACAAATTAGTACCTACTTGAGCTCAATATCCTGCCTAACAGAATGCAACAGGTCTCTCTTTTCTCCTTTAATTATTTACTTTTTGTCTTTTTAAGACGGCTCCGTCGGTTCAGGCTAGGGGTCAAATTGGAGCTGTAGCTGTTGGCCTACACCACAGCCACAGCAACCTGGGATCCGAGCTGCGTCTGTGATCACAGCTCACGGCAACATGAGATCCTTAACCCACTGATCGAGGCCAGGGATCGAACCTGCGTCCTCATAAATGCTAGTCAGATTCGTTTCCGCTGAGCCACGACGGAACTCCTCTCTTTACTCCCGTAAATATGGAAACATCTCTTAATTAGAATTTCTCAAAGGGTGATCTTTGGGAGTGTCCTAACTTGGAAATGTGGCTCCCACTCCAGCTGGTTGGTAGGAACAGGTATCATGATGACAAGGGGCCACATCCGTCGTCCTCACCAGACTACTTACCATAGCGTCTGGTATGTAAAGGGCCGCTAGGAAACACTGTTGGTTGTTGGATGAAGGAATGATCCTCATTCCTTGCACCTCAAAGCTGGGAATGATCTGTCCCAGCACATGGCTCTCCTCCCTCGCCTGCCCTGAGAATTCTGATAAGCGCTTTCCCATCAGCCTGAACACATCTGTGCACATCTGTTACTAAGTGCTTTAACATGCTTCTCATTTTGCTTTTATCACAAAATGTGGTCCATCAGGCAGAGTTCTTATGACATAAGTGCTATTGCCTTAACTTTTTGGGAGAAAAGTCTATTTTTCAAATGACTAAAAACATATCTAGGAAACCACTGTGAGGTTTTAGTTGCTGTGATGAAGAGCACTCATACTTTTTGTGTGGAATGTCCTGTAAACCACTGGGCACATCTCGTTGGCAGGGTGAAAACATCTTACAGTTGGTTGTGGTTGATAAGGAATCATTGAAAATGGGTCCACTTTTGTGTACACTTAATGAACATTTAACGCTGCAGAAGAAACATCTATTTCAAATCCCCTCCCTCTCCAACGCATGCATTTGGTCATAACAGAAATCTCCGGTCAAGATCATGTTTCTCGGGAGTTCCCGTCATGGCGCAGTGGTTAACGAATCCAACTAGGAACCATGAGGTTGCGGGTTTGGTCCCTGCCCTTGCTCAGTGGGTTAACGATCCGGTGTTGCTGTGAGCTGTGGTGTAGGTCGCAGACGCGGCTCGGAACCCGTGTTGCTGTGGCTCTAGCGTAGGCTGGCAGCTACAGCTCCGATTCGACCGACCCCTAGCCTGGGAACCTCCATATGCCGCGGGAGCGGCCCAAGAAATAGCAAAAACAACAAAAAAACAAAACAAAAAACAAACAAAAAACCCAGAAAGGTTTGTGAAAAAAAAAAAAAAAAAGATCATGTTTCTCGAATCACCCCCATCAAACAAAGATAAAAGGTCCACCTGTAAAAATCATGATTCCTACTATGAAATCTTCATTTGAAGTAAAGAGAGAGGGAGAGCCATTTCCACTAGATGCTGTGTTTCATCCTCCACATCCTCAGTCCACAGGCTGTGCAGTAACACAAACCTCCTGTAGGTGGCTCTGCCTCTCTATTAGCTTCCTCTACTTGGAAGTGGCCACAAATCTTTAAACTCCAGTCCTAGTTCTGTTGGAGCTTGAGCTAAGGCCTCACTAGCCTGAATTTTGTGGATGCTGCTGCTGCAGAAGAGAAAGTCATTAGACATTTAAATAATGGGCAGTGGGAAAGTCCACTGATGGGCAGCACTGGTCTAGTCTCAGCAGAGCCGCAGCCAGCACCTCAATCTGGTGGTGGGGAGTGGTAAGTGTCTGACCAGTATTTCCAAACATGTATTTTTCAAGACATGAATCTGGCAAGATTCTCAGCAAACAAAAAAGCGCTGTAGTTTTTTTTTGTTTTGTTTTGTTTTTTTCTTTTTAGGGATGCACCTGTGCCGTATAGAAGTTCCCTGGCTAGGGGTCAAATAGGAGCTCTAGCTGCTGGTCTGTGCCACAACCACAGCAACACAGGATCTGAGCTGCGTCTGTGACCTATACCACAGCTCACAGCAATGGAGGGTCCTTAACTCACTGAGGAGGCCAGGGATAGAACCTGCATTCTCATGGGTACTAGTTGGCTTTGTAACCTGCTGAGCCACAACAGGAACTCTGGGCACTGTAGCTAAATAAATTTAGATAAAGCTGTATCCTTTTCTCTTTGGAGTATCATAAAGCATATTAGTATTTTAAAATCTCCAAAAAGTCCTGCAGGAACTTTAATTTTGCTGAACTCGGGATTTTATGAACTCAGAACCTACTAATATCAAGTACTGCCATGTTCTGTGGATTGCATTCCTGGAGCTGACTATATCCACAGTGTTTCTGAGGGTGAGGGCAAGAAACTGGAGCCCCTGTACTTTCCTAGGTAGGAGGAGGGTGCAGCAGAGGCTCTCCCCTTTGGCAACTCTGCCAAGTGACCAGGTATCATGGGAGAGGATGAGTGTGTGAACTATCCAATGCATATTGTGGAAACTGCCCAATCCTTCCACGAACTGGGAAAGGGGAAATCCCATTTATTGGGTGTTTTATCTGTGCCAGCCGCTGGGCTAGATTCTATCTTTTTTATTTTATTTTTTTTGTCTTTTTAGGGCCACACCCGCAGCATATGTAAGATCCCAGACTAGGGGTCAAATCGGAGCTGTAGCTGCCAGCCTGCACCACAGCCACAGCCAGATCTGAGCTGCATCTGCGACCTACACCACAGCTCATGGAAATGCTGGATCCTTAACCCACTGAGTGAGGCCAGGGATCGAACCCGCATCCTCAGGGACACTAGTCGGGTTTGTTACTGCTTAGCCACAACAGGAACTCCTAGATTCTTTTTATGCATAACAAATGTATTTTTCTTGGCATTTCCTGAGCAGGTAGAATCTCCACTTCACAGGAGAGAAGACTGATGAGCAGAGAGGCAGTGTCACTGCTTGAGTTTGCATGTTAGCCAGTGGCAGAATCAAGACTGAAACCAGCTGGCCTCCAATGCTCTTATTTTGTATTTTGCTTTGTTTTTAAGATGCTCTAGCAGAGAATTATTGAGAATATTTTGGTAAGGAGGTACGTTGCAGTGATTTAACTTCAACAGCCCGTTAAGATGTACAGGAAGAAGTGGACCACACATAGGAGACCCAGGTAAAAATGCCAGTGTTACCACTTTCTGGCTGGGTGGCCCTGGGCAAGTTATTTAACCTCTTTGAGCTCCAATTATCTCATCTTAAAAGAGGAATTATTTAGGGAGAATTACATTAGAACTAAGAGTATGGACTAAATACATATATACCTAGCTCCAAACTGTCTATGCAGTCCCGTGAGCCAGCTGTTGCTATCCCCAGCAGCCACATCAAGCAGTGGCTATTCACATTCTGCTTGGGGCTCTGAAGCATTAGTCTGAATGGCCAGCTGTGGGGCAATACAACTCAGGTTGTCTCTTCCACACCTCTCGGGTGTCGGAGCCTTGGATGTTGGCCAAGCCCAGGTCAGAGAGTAGACCCGAAGCAAGGTCCCAGTTATCAGAAGTCAGAGCTAAATTTAGGATGCAACTGTGAAAATGCATACTCAACAAGCTCTGTGAAGAAGGGAGGTGAGTAATTATCTGGCAAGTTTGATTAATGTAGACAGGTCATGTGGATAATTTGTCCAGTTCTCAGCCAAGCAGACTCTCCCTCTCCCCAGTATATTTCTTCTCTGAACCACCTTAGTCCTCACCCCAGGATCCTCTTCATATGTCTTACCCTGGTTGTATGAGGTTTTCTTTTGTGGGAATTATTAAATCTTTGCTCTGAACCCTTCCTTCAGACCTAAGATTGCAAACTGGTGACCTGGGTATGCCATCGGCCCTCACAATGTTCAATTTGGCCTGCACAGGTTAAGAAAACTGAGCTTCCATTAGAAAATTTGGGGATTTCATATGCAAATTTAGATTTTGCTACAGTTTGATTCAGCTTTTCCATCTGAAGAAAATGAAATGCTAATTCAAAAAGATACATGCGCCCCCTGTGTTGACAGCAGCACTATATGCAATAGCCACGACATGGAAGCAACCTAGCTGTCCATCAGTAGACAAATGGGTAAAGAAGGGATGGTATATGTATACAATGGAATATTACTCAGCCATAAGGAAGAATAAAATTTTGCCATTTGCAACAACATGGATGGACTTGGAGGGTATTATGCTAAATGAAGTGAGTCAGACAGAGAAAGACAACTACTGTATAATATCACTTGTATGGGGAATCTAAAAAATAAAATAAAGTAGTGAATATAACAAAAAAAAGAAGCAGACTTAGAACAAACTAGTGGTTACCAGTGGGGAAGTGGAAGGGGGGAGGGGCAAGATAGGGGAAGGAAACCAAGAGGTACCAATGAGCTACGAGGATATGCTGTGCAGCACAGCCAGTATTTAATAATAACTTTAAATGGAGTATAATCTGTAAAAATATTAAATGCACCTGAAACTAATGTAATATTGTAAGTCAACTATACTACAATAAAAATTTAGATTTCTGCTTCAACTTGAAAAAATAGGAAGATGGAGCCACACAGGACCTGAGTTTCCCCCAGGGCCACAGAAGTAGTTGCTGTTCCTTCTCAGTGCCTTTGGTTTCCTCTTGCCCACAAAGCTCACCCCAAAGTTACTGCACCAACTGGAACTTGTTAAAAAAAATGCAAAGTCTCAGTCCCTACCCTAGACCTACTAATACAGAATTTTGGAGGGTGGAGGCTAAAAATATGTGTCTTAACGAGCCCTCCAGGTGATTCTGATTCAGGCCCAAGTTTAAGAACCATGTGTTTGGAGATCCTTGAATGATATCATGGTTTTTGCTCAACCTGCACATTAGACTGTAATGAAAACTTGGTCTCTCGGAGTTCCCATAATGGCTCAGAGGTTAACGAACCCGACCAGTATCCATGAGGACGCGGGTTTGATCCCTGGCCTTGTTCAGTGAGTTTAAGGATCTGGCATTGCTGTGAGCTGTGGTGTGGGTGGAAGACACAGCTCCAATCTGGTGTTACTGTGGCTGTGGAATAGGTCTGCAGCTATAGCTCCGATTCGACCCCTAGCCTAGGAACCTACATATGCCACAGCGTGGCCCTAAAAAGACAAAAGACAAAAAAAAAAAAAAAAGCTTGGTCTTTCATTCAACCAGACATCTAATGCACAGGTCTACATGGATCACTTATATGTAACAAACACTCTGCTAGATGCTGCTGATATAGAGGTGACCCAGATAGACAGTGTCTTGCTCTCACAGAGCACGCAGTCCAGTGAGGAATAGAGACAGAGACGTCAGTTTTGTCACCTGCATCTATTAATGGGCCGCATCAGCAATTTGCAAGCTAAGTTCTGGTCTGGAGCTCTGCAGGGGGAGGAAGTAGAGAAAGAGGCGAAGGAAGGGGCTCAGTCCCACTTTCAGATTAACCTGAGCATCTCTGTCTATGCCTTTTATATTTTAGAGTTTCAAGTGAGACTGAATTGGGGGGAAAAGAGTTCTGCTGTTGAAACATTTTGAACACAACTGAACACAATCATTTAGGTACTTTCAGTTCAAAAATGCTAAGAAACACACCGGAGCACTAGCAAACATTTTTCTCTTTTAGGTGAAGGGTGGGGAGAAGAATCCTAAAAAGCCCATCCCACATCACATCCATCAGGATGGGTATCATAAGAAAACAACAGAAAAGTGTGGGTGAGGATGCACACATATTGGAGCTCTTGCGCATCGCTGGTGAAAATGTAAAATGGTGCAGCCAGTGTGGAAAAGAGTATTGTGGTTCCTAAAATATCAAACACAGAATGATCCTATGATCCAGCAATTCAACTTCTGGGTTATACTGAAAAGAACTGAAAGCAAGGACTTACGTTTCTGTACACCAATGTCATCGGCAGCACCTCAACAGCCGAAAGGAGGAAGCGACGCAGTGTACTTGAGGGGAGGGTGGATATGATCTGGAAGACAAAATACCAAAGACAATAACTTGTAAACACTCCCAGGAGATCCAGATAATTGTAATCTTCCAGAGCCTCAGGTATTTTCTCAGGGAGAGAACTGCTTCATGGCTCGGTGATCTCAGCCACACGATGGTTTGAATCTTTAGCCCTGTGGTCCCCACGCTTTGATGTGCTTCAGGCTAATGTGGAGAGCTTTGTTAAAACACAGGCCACTGGGTCCCATCCCCAGAGTTTCTGATTTAACAGGTCCTACAGGAGGTCTAAAAATCCGTATTTCCAGGCAATGCAAATGTCAGTCAGGGACACTTTGAGAACCACTGCTCTCAACAGCTTAGTTTTCAGTTAAGAAGGAATGAAACACAGATGGGAGGGAAAAGCCGACAGGGAGGGTGATGGATATGCACGGTGAGAGGGCAAATAAGGATGGACTCAGTTCAACTTGGATTCCTATGTTTCCTGCCCCATCGCTGTGGTCTGGGGGCAAGTAGCTCGATTTCCTCATGTTTAAATTGCAGAACTTTTTTGAGGATAAGAAACTCAGTGTGTGTAACTCCTGGCTCTGTGTTCACTTAAAGGTGTCTACCATTTTGTTAGGTTAGCCGGGTGGGGGGAGGCGTTGGGGACAACATGAGCATATTAGAGCCTGAGGGCAGGGGCGCCCAGGAGAGGAAAGGAAGCATTGGAAGAGCCAGGGAAAGGGGAGCAAAAACCAGATCCACAGTTTTGCATAGGCTTGGCTTTGTTCCAAGCTCAATAGGTTTTCAAGCCCCCAAAAGGTGGTGATTGGTTTTTAAAGATGTCCATCTAACCACAAGCCAGGCCCACTTGCTCTAAATCATCTTTAACGTCTCAGCTGGCTGGAGTGCACCATGAGTCACTCACAAGTGGGTTGAAATCTGGAGACCCCCTAAAGGCCCAGAGGTACAACCTCTCAGACCCAAGGCACTCTCAGCTGATTGAACATGATGGGAGCTGTGTTCCAGTGTATCAACTGGTCTCCTGTTGTTCACCTAGCCATCCCCTCTTCAGTCATCACTGGTCAGTGTCACTGTCATGAATGAGCACTTCTCATTGGTTTGGACATCATGGGGCAGGTCCAAGTTCCCTTCCCTGGTCTGGTTTTCCGAGGGAAAGCTGAACACCGGCCTCAGGCCTGTGTTGACACAGAGTCTGGGGAAACACAGGGATGCACGACAGGCTTCCAGGTAGCGTGGGGAGCCACCTGGCTTACGGTGCCTTATTCTGCTCCCCTGCCATGGCAGCCAGGGGACATGCTGACAGATCACGACGATGCTGCTGAGTGACCTGGCAGTGCCTACGTCATCAGCAAGCTCTAAAAAGCAGAAACGCTCACAGGTATTGGATCCCTGTCATTGTGTTGACTCATTTATTTTTACTATCTTCTCTAAGGAAAAAAAATGTGGATGGAAACAACAATAATGCAACAGCATTCAACCGTTTAGACTGTGAAGTGATGAAGTCCAGGTCAACTTTACTGGGGGAAGGAAAATGGGCAGCTCCACCACTGGGTGCAGCTCCAGCCCCAGATGCCCCCTTACTGTGTGCTTAAGCTGCTCGTAGAGGAGACTCCAGGGAAACTGGCCCTGGTGGTGGCAGCAGTGCTGAGGAGGCTCACACCAGCGTCTGTCAGGGAACCTTCTGGTTTCACTGTTCAGGATGGGCCCATTGCGCAATGTGTGCTTGTAGAAAGCTGAAAGGAAGCGGGTTGGGAAACACTTCTCCAGCCTGCCATTCCCAGCCTGTGTTCTGCAGGAAAGCAGCTCTGTAAGATGTTATCTGAAGCACCATGCAAAAGTGATCTGAAAAGTTTGGCAAGCACTTCCCTCTAGACCTGCCCCACCCGTGGTCAGCAGACTTGTTGCACAAAGTCAAGCCAGGAAAGAGAAACATTTCTAGGTTCCACTTTAAAAAAGGAAAGAGATGTTTTAAGTCAGGAAGTACAAAATGCACAAGTGTGCTTGGATCCTCTTTTACTGGCCCCTCCCAGAGGAGGAGGCAGGAGCTTATTCTTCTTCTTCATGGGATTGGTGACTTTCTTGCTCCTTCTGTCTGTTTTCTCCATGTGCCCAGCATGTGGAGTTCCACAGGGGCCCTCCTCAGAGGCAGCCTTGGTTCAGGACTCAACCCCAGACAGCTACGCGGCCCTGGCTGAAGGTGACCTAGGGGAGGAGGCAGAGCTGGTCAGCCCGCGGCCAGGGAGGCCTTTCTAGGACACGCTAGGAGCAAGGGAATCAATCTCATTTAATTTAGTTTCTTGCTCTTGAGGTTTTACCAGGGATAGATCACAAAGCTGGAAGACCACTGCATGCTTATCTCTCTATACTAGACTGTAAATTCCTTGAGAGACTTGCCTTGCACCTGGTACATACTATGTATGTTTTATGAAAACTTGAAAATAATGTATATTCTCTAAATGTGGGGCATAGTTAATATACATCCAAGTTGTTCATTAAGATGTTCAAATCTTTTATTTACCTGCTGATTCTTGTAGGCTTGTTCTGTTCATTTCTGTGACAACTGTGCTCTGAGATCTTTTACTGTGATAGTGGATTTGACACTTTCTTTTTTGAGACTGTTAGTTTTTACTTTGTATGACCTGGGACTGTGTTATTACAACCACACAGTTCAGAACCATTCCATCTTTCTAGCAAAACTGTTCCTTTCATCAGTATGTAATGGCCACATTTATCCCTGATCATGGTTTTTGCCTAAAATGAGGCCACTGGCCTCTCCATTGCACAGCCCACCTGCTTTCTCAGATGCATCTTCTCCTTTGGGATCGGCAGCATCTGGGCCTGCCTATTGTGCTTTGTGAAAGTCCACTCTCCCTTGGCCACTGCTGTTACATTCTCCTGGTTTTCTTTTTAAGCTTGTTTCTTTAAAAATAAATGACATGATGATGAAAATATCAAGTGCTATCATTTAAATTCAGACCGCATTGTTCCTATTTCCTTTGAAAATGAGCACCCTCTGAATAAAATACCACCCTCTCTCTGTTCTTCACCTGCCAACTCCCGTTTATCCTTCAATTCTCAGTGTGGGCCTCATCTCCTCCAGGAAGCCATCCATGAATCCTCCCCCAACCCACATCAGAGCACCCGCACAATGGGTAGGAGGTTCTTCAAATGTCCTTTCGGGCTTTGTGTGCAGCCCATCTTCTTGGAATCTTTACATTCTAAGTGCCATCTAGTCACCTGTTTTGTGAATGTACCACATCAACTTCTCTGTTCCATTACATTTCTGGGCTGGCATGAAGCTAAAATTCCATAAATGCAGTCAAATTCAACAGACAGCTTTCCCCAGTCTCACTGTGGGTACTTTTTTTTTTTCTTTTCTTTTTTTTTTTTTGTCTTTACCATTTCTTGGGCCACTCCCACGGCATATGGAGGTTCCCAGGCTAGGGGTTGAATCAGAACCGTAGCCTCCAGCCTATGCCACAGCAATGCAGGATCCAAGCCACGTCTGCAACATACACCACAGCTCACGGCAACTTAACCCACTGAGCAAGGTCAGGGATCGAGCTTGCAACCTCATGGTTCCTAGTCGGATTCGTTAACCACTGAGCCACGATGGCAACTCCTCACTGTGGGTACTTTTCAAACTTCAGTCCAGTTTTCTGCTGAGAGTCTCTCAAACCACTCACATCTCCTAGGCTTAACTCACACCCCCGGACTGATGACTTCCCATGTCCCTGCCTTGAACCCTGTCCTCCCTCTGAGCTCCATCGCACATCTCAGGAGCTCTGGGAAACGATCCCACTTGCCAGTGGGCACCTGAATGCGCACTGTCTTAAACCACATACATCCTCATCCTCTGTCAACCTCTTCCTTCTCTCAGTGTCTATTTTTTTTCCCCAAAGGCCCTCCATTTTCGAAGTCATTCATCCTCATCCTCAGCAGTCCCCTTATTTTAATCCGTGACCACCCATGCACTCAGCTCTGTTGATTTACCCTTTTGACTTGTATTTTTGTCTGTCCCTACTTCTCAGCTCCCACTGCCCTGACCCTGCTCCAGGCAGTCATCCTTTGCGCTGAAATATGCACCCCTCCTCCCAACCCGAACCCCTCTCTCCAGGCTGCTTTCATGGGCCCCTTTCCCAGCTGTACCCCGTCCTCACCTCTCAGCCTCTTTTTCATTTCTCCTTGGTGCTGCCTTCTGCCCAGTCAGGCTGGTTTTCCTGCCAACCAGAGCAGAACCCTCTTCCTTTCCTCTACTGGAGCTTCCTTGTCACATCTCTCCATCACCACAGATTAAACTATTTGATGGGTGTGGGCACTGATAAATCCTGATGGACACCAACCCATCAGGATCATGGTCCAATCAGAACAGACGTCTGCCACGCACAATGCACGCTGCGCAGGAACAGATCTGCTGCCTATTAGACTAAAACTACTGGGTTTTCAAGGTCCTGCCCAATCTTATCAGTGACGCAGAACAGTCCTGGCTGCTTGGGCGTCACTGTTTTCTCTCCTCATCTGAGTTACACTCTTCACGTATAATTAAAGAGAGGTCTTTGCCATTTACTAAAGCTTTGTGTGAGCTTCTCTTTATTTCTTCAAATAGACTGAGAGCTCCTTGGGTCAGAAACCACACTTGACATCAGTAGGTCTCAAATTGTGGTACCTGAAACTGCAGCATCAGAGTCACCTGGGAACTCAGACATGCAAGTTCTTAGGCTCTCTACCCCAGACATACTGAATTGGAAACTCTGGGACTGGGGCCCAGTGATCGAATTTTCATCACCTTCTGGGTGACTAAGATGCATGCTCAATGTGGGAACCACCTTGTAACATAATGTGGGGCCACTGAGTGAAAGTCTTCATGGCAGGATCCCAATAAAGACTTATCTTGTTAATCAAAGGTTTATTCTGTCTTTGTATCCTGCGTGGTGCATGGGATTAATTATTTGTAGCATAGATACTTGGTTTGGATTAAACAAACATTTAGTAATCACTTGGTGTATGATAGATTTGAGACTGGGGACATTTGTGCTACTGATGACTAACAACAATATTTATGGAAAGCGTAATTTGAGCTCTGTTGTAAGGTAGGACCTAAGCAAAATATGACTATTCATTGACATTTTAATATGTTTGAAGTTAGTTTGTAATTTATAACTGATTGCATGTCATAAAGATGTGTCTTTCAATCAATAATGTTTTAGATGCAGTTAAATTCGTTAGAAAATGTGTAGTCCTTCCAGTGTTCATTGCAGCACTATTTACAACAGTCAAGACATGGAAGCAACCTAAATGTCCACTGACAGAGGACTGGATAAAGAAGATGTGGTACACATATACAATGGAATATTATTTAGCAATAAAAAAAGAATGAAATAATGCCATTTGTAGCAACATGGATGGACCTAGAGATTATCATACTGAGTGAAGTAGAGTCAGACAGAGAAAGACAAATATCATATGATATCACTTATAAATGGAATCTAATAAAAATGATACAAAAGAACTTATTTAAAAAAGAGAAATAAACTCACAGATTTCAAAATCAATCTTATGGTTACCACAGGTGAAACCTTTGTGGGGAGGGAAGAATTGGGAGGGTGGGAATAGCATATACATACTACTGTATAAAATAGATGACTAACAAGAACCTATTGTATAATACACGAAAATCTCAATAGTTTGTAATAATCTATATGGAAAAAAGAATATATTTATATGTATGACTGATTCGCTTTGCTGTATGCCTGAAACTAATACAACATTGTAAGCCAACTATACTCCAATAAAATTAAAATTTAAAAAGACAAATAAAAATTAAAAAAAAGGAAAATGTGTAGTCATTTCCATGTTGGATAACACTGAGAGTGTGTGCGTGTTTATCCACTGCCCTCTCGTATACTGTTTAACACTGAGTTCTGGGTTCCCAGGGGCAAAAATTTTGTGAAACATTCTGGGCCTTAAAGATTCTCCTTGGACATATGAGAGTCACATGGAAGAGGACAAAGAGTAATAATTTACTTCTCCATTTCCCAAAGGGATAACACTGATCCCACCTCCTTGACTTCATTGTCTACTCCTCAGGAATTTCAAAATATACAGAGAAAAATGTGAAGTTGGTTTTACCTTTCCAAACAGTGGCCTGAATCTCACAACGCTTAGTCAACACTTAGAAAAATAACAGGTTTATTTGACTAGGATTTAAAATAACAGCTCCGATGATCTGTTACACATTTTCCACTTTGGTTATTTCTCTTTTGAGGCAAGCACATAATTGTGCAGAGCATGTTTGTAAAAGGAGAAAGGATCTGCCTGAAGCTTGGCCACCCCCAGTGAACAACTGGCCTCCATGGAGAAAGAAGCGCAGGGCTTTCTGAGTGGCAGTCTGCATTTTGGCAAACACGCTATTAGGCACAACACATTCAAATCTTCTAATATTTTCCGACCAAGGTTAGAAAAGATGGTAAATGGGGTTCATTCTGAAAGGGGGTTTTGGGTGGAATGTATAACTCCAGACACATCCTCCTCCTCTGTAAACACCATCAATCAATAGTTCCCTTGACTGCTGATTTGCACAACAACCCTAGCATTTGGGACTCCACACAGCAAGACCCCCACTTTGTATTTTGTTATTTTATACCTCCCCTTCACTGATCTTATTTTTCAACCCAGCTTGGCAAGCTGGGATCTCTCAGCTGTGCCCTACACTTTCCTGTCTCTATAGTTTACAAGAAAATTCCAAATCTCCTGATATTAAAATTCTATCTTATCTTTCAATGACCTTTTCTCAGGCATCATCTTTTACATAGAGCCTTCCCTGTTTTCTCTAGCTGACCCACTCTGTCTATCCTTTGATCCTAACATTTTTTGGGGGGCGCTAATCTTTACATTTTACCCCGTTCTTATTAAACTTCCCATAATCATGCAGTGTTTCGAGTGTGGTCAATGCCACGCATATAGGAACCTCGTGAAGCCCATTCCAAACCTACTGAACTGGGAACTGCAGGATGGGACTCAGGAATATGAATGTTTCATAAGCCCTCTAGTGATTCCACCAGTTCCCACTTAAGTTTGAGGATTGCTGGTGTAGTGGAAGAGGGTCCCCCACCTTCTTTGTAAGTTACAGAATATTTCCTAAGTATTCAAAACCAGAATGGATAAAAGAATGTCTCTTCATGAGCCTACCCCTCAAGTTTAACAGTGGTGAAAACAAGGCTAATTGTGCTTCACCTACACCCTCCCCGCTTTCCCTACTCCCTTTGCGTTATTTTGAGAAAATATCAGTTATTATATCATTTCGTCTATTCTAAATTTATCATTCCTCTGTCATTTATTAGTTGGAATCTTCCAAAATGCAACAACTATTTGGTTGAACCAAGGTACAGCTCATTCAGGAAAGTCAGGCTAGCTGCTTGATTCTGAGAAGACTTTGAAAACCAGCTTGGGTTCTAATCTTGCATCTGCTATGTAGTGGCTAGTTTGCCGTGAGCCAAGTATTCTGCCCCTCTCAGCCTCAAGTTCACTGTTAAAAAATGGAGAGAGTGTTGCAAGTCTATTACAAGAATTCAATACATGAACTTATGTAGAAGCACAGTGCCTGCTCCAGAGCAGTGCTCACCCAATATGTGCGATTTCAGCGAAGTCTTCCTGCGAAGGTCCCAGGATTGGGTGCTCCTGCGGATCTCTGACAACAGAGCTTCAGCCTGCTATCCAGAGCCTGCTCTGGAAAACTCCGTCTGCCTCCTTCAGTGGGTAAGGAGGGGATTGCTTCTTGCGTGTTTGCAGCTCCACGGCTGCCTCTCCTCCCTGAACTCCTTTCATAGCCCCTCAGAACTGCAGCTGTGACTATGGTCGTGCTCCTCCCAGCCTCTCAGAAGCAGCCCCAAAGCTTCTTGGGGATGTTTCCCCAGGGCTTGCAGTTCAAGGCGGAGTTTATGTTTTATGGCAAACATTTTCATCAAGGAGCATAGGGAGCAGTGCAGGTGGCAGGGTTAGGAGAGGTGGCCTGATTCTCCTCCCGCCTCGGCTGTGACCTGGCTGTGTGGCAAGCCATTGGAGCACGGTCCCAAACCAAGCGGGGGAGGTCTCTGAGGCCAATTCCAGATGGAACCCATCCTCATCGGAGTGCTACAGCTCAGCAAGCAGGGCCAGGAGGGTTTCGCCCACCTCTGTGACTTCCCACAGTCTGTACCGGTAGAATGTTCTCCAATCTCAGGATGTCCAAGCAAGAGTTGTCCTTCCTCCAGCCTGGCTGGGCTGAGTGACCGTCTCTCTAACTGGCTGTGACCCTCTCAGGCCTGTTCTGCATAATCAGAATAAATTGGAGGCTCAAATATTTGTCTGGGCAATTCTGATCAAAAACGCCCCTTGCTTTGATCTTTCAGTCAAAACAAGGTATTCTCCCTGAATTCTGACAATATTAACCTTGAGCATTTGTTCTGCTGGGAAGCCAGGCTTCTCAGGGCTCATTAAGGCTCTTTCTCAGCCGCTCAGCCCTGACCAGGCCCAGGGCTTTGTGCTTTGCCTCCGTAATGTAAATAGTTATTGGCAAGTGTGGAGTTTGGCCTGGAAACCCAGTCTTCAGTGGTGCCAACTGCCACCTGCCTTTTGTCTACACGTTCAGGAACTGGGCTGAGCACCACCCCAAGGGACAGCTGGAGCCTGGGGGGCACCAAAGGGAGGGCTAGACCCCTGAATGGGAACATTCCTTAGGAGCGATGATGGGGATCAAGCAATCTTTCCTTCCATTTTTCTGCAGAAAGAACTGGTTCAGGCATTTCAGCAGTTAGCTCTGTTAGGGATATGATTGGTCTCTGCCAGCCGTGCTAACCATGGAAAGCCTACCTTCCTCCCCGCCCTTTCCCTCGGGCTAAGTGAGGAATCCTTCAAAACTGTGATTGTAAAACTGGGGGCACTGGCATATGCTAACTAATCTTTCCTGCTTCTACCACAGGGCAGTGAAAAGCACTGAAGACCAATAAATTGATTTTTATTATAAGTGTTATTTTTTATAGAATCTCATTGTCTTAGGGTGGATGGAGAGGACTTCTATGGTATTTTGTCGGCCAAGAATCCTTTCATTTGCACTGGCAGCACAGTCTTGCAATGCACGGAGCTGTTAATTACTGCAACCACCTCCACCCACCCTTATTCTAGCCATTAGGGTGAGTACATGGCCCAGGCAGGCCAAATCTAGTTACCCCATCCTCTGGGCCAGTGACTGGCCCTGAGATGGGCAATGACCCCATCCAGGCCTATCAGAGCCCTTCATTGGGTTTTGGAAACTCTCACTTTCCAGGGGCTGCTGAGATGACATGACATAAGCTTGAGTTACCTGAAGCCATACTCCTTCCCACTTATTCCCACCCTGTGGAGGGGCAGTCAACTGTAGGAACGATTAGTACTCAAAGAGAGGCTGAACCAAGATATGGAAATGTGTCACTGAGGCTAGCCTCACCAATGAACTGCCCCAGTTATATGAGTTGAATTTGTTGTGTTTGTATCACTTGCAGACAAAAGAGTTTTGGCTCAGACAGGGATTACAAGTCCAGACATGCATTCAAATTCCAGTCTGCCACTCACTTACTAGCTGTGTGAACTCAGGCGACCTGCTTAACTTCTCTGAACCTGTTTCTTTATCTGCAAATGGGGAAAATGGTAGCTACACCACAGGTTTATTATAAAGACTGAATGAGATAATATAGCTCAGTTCAGTAGCTGGCAAACAGTGGGCACTCAAGAAATATTTATTAACTACACAAAATAATTTATTGAATTAATCTAAGGAATGTTTAGAGGAGGTGATAGGTACTACTGGAGGTGCACAGAGGTGAGCTGGGGAACCAGCAACCACACGATAAACACACAGCTCTTTCTGGATTATCAATTAATTCAATATGTTTTATATTAAAAGACAATGGATGTATTATGGAATAGAATATAAAAGTCATATGACTCTTTAAGATAAAAAAAGGAATTCCTAGGAACTCCTTGCATGTAGGATGGACACTGTCCTTTTCCATTAAGTGTGCCCTGGTGACGTGGTTTGTAACACAACACACTAAGAGGAACAACAGGGGCCTGGGTGCCAGAGGCGGTGGCCCCAGCCTGTCTTTGTGGCTCACTGTGCCTCTTTGGAGCCTGGGCAAGCCATTGTAACCTCTCTTGTGCTTTTTTCTCATCCAAAAGTGAGTCTATTTGTCCAAAAATTTCCTTCCTTCCTTCCTCTCTTTCTTTCTTCTTTTTAGGGCTGCAACTGAGGTACATGGAGGTTCCCAGGCTAGGGGTCGAATCAGAGCTGCAGCTGCCAGCCTATACCACAGCCACAGGAACGCAGGATCTGAGCCACATCTGCGACCTATGCCAGAGCTCATGACAATGCCAAATCCCCAACCCACTGATTCAAGGCCAGGGATCAAACCCGTATCCTCATGGATACTAGTTGGATTCATTTCCACTGAGCCATGATGAGAACTCCCCTAAAAATTTTCTTTAATAAGAGTCTAACATCCTGTCTTTGCCGTGTGAGTTAGTGAATTCCTTGTTAAGTAGAAATGTTGAAAAGGGGACCGAATGGATTAATTAATTAATTATAGGGCTTATCTAGTTTAATTTTAGGTCCAATTCTATGATTCTATTCTGAACCTTAACCATGCATAGTACAATAATTTACGATTAAAATAAACATTTTCTAGAAGTACATCTAGGTTTTTATAGTAGTTGAAAAGTATTCAATCGGTACTTATTTTAATACAAGTCCAATCTGTCATAATGCTATTATAATGCATATGTATCATTAA
This sequence comes from Phacochoerus africanus, assembly GCF_016906955.1. NCBI lineage: Eukaryota > Metazoa > Chordata > Mammalia > Artiodactyla > Suidae > Phacochoerus > Phacochoerus africanus. Next base: position 38,377,222 of record NC_062559.1, read on the forward strand.
TGTTATATCATAAAATCAATAATAAAATAGCGATTTTAATGTTTTAACACTGATCGTATGGGTATATGGCAAGATGTTTAAAGCCAAAAGAAAGTTGGGTGGGTAGAAACCCAAGCAGGGTAGCTCTCTGGTCATTTACGGGGAAAAGATGAGAGTTTTCTTAAAGACACAGGTAAACATAAAACTCTGCCTTGCCTGGCAGAGTCAGAAAGAGAGAAGAGGGCTGTGACAGAGACATTTAATGTTTGCCAAAAATTCCTGGTTCCTGGACCTGGCGTGTGTGGAGCTCTCTGTGTGGCTCTCCCTCTTTCTTCTTCAGCAGGAGGAGAGACCCTGTTGGGAGTGATGGAAAGAAGGAAGGTACCAGGCTGCGGTGTGACTTAGGATGGATGGGCGATCCCAGAGCACCAGGACCATGAAGGACCTCCAGGGAGAGCAGCCTGGGAGGGGCACGAGGCTTCATCCACGTTGTCATTTAAGAGTGCCTGAGATGGACTTAGGAAGCATCCAAGATGATTTTTCATTACAAAGACTGTGTTTGGTAACTTGGAAAATGGTTTATTCTAGTACCGAACAGGATTTTTCTTTTCTCCTAATTAATTTATTTTCTGCCAAAGAAACTGACCGTGTCCCTTTAAGCAGCACCAACCCTACAGCAAGGTGCCCCTGGAGGGAACCATGGGATCAATTTTTCAGCCAAGGACTGGGGAGCTTGGCTATAGGGCTTAAGGCTTTTAATTTGCTTATACATAGAGTGGCTTGAGCTCTATACATCACCAAATCAATGCAAATCAGTTTACCTGAAGCTGGTTCAATTTTAAAAGAATTTCATTAACCAGCAATAAAAGGGCTGGTTTAATATGATTACTATAGGATCCCAAGCTCATCAGGAAGGATTCCTTTTCTATAATGATCTTAACATTTATATTATGGCATTTTCCAAGAAAAAAAAAAAGGGAAACAAAAAAGCCTGCTAGAGGAAGATGATGAACACAATACTTTTATCCTTGTGAAATTCTGTATTGGAACTACCATTAAACCAACTTTTTCCCCCAAATGGCAAGGACCTCGGGGAGGAAACATTTATGTAAACCTTCCTGTGTGGATGTCTATAGGCACACACCCGCAGACACATGTTCGATGCATTATCTAGTCCACACAGAACTGAAGCCACTCAAAGGCGGAAGAGACCTTAGCGGCATTTAATACAATCGCTTAATTTTACAGAAGAAGAAACTGACGCTCAGAGACCATAAAAGGTGATCAAAGGTCAGCCATCTGGGCAGCAGCGATGAGGGCCTGGAAATCAGGTCTTTGCTCTCCCCAGTGGTGTCGAAACCTGAAATTCCTTGCTTCACAGTAGGCGGGGAGAGGCATGGTGGGAAAATCACTTCCCTGGAAGTGCTTTTAATAAAAAAGAAGGAAATCTTGCAATTTGCCACAACATGGATGAACCTTGAAGACATGCATTCTAAGGGAAATAAGACAATCACAGAAGGACAAATGCCGTGTGATTCCGCTAACAGGGAGGTATCTAAAGTGGTCAAATTCATAGAAGCAAAGAGAGAAGTGATGGTTGCCAGGGGCTGGGAGGTGGGGGAAACAGGAGTTGGTAATCTACTGGCATAAAGTTTCATTCGAGCAAGATGGATAAATTCTAGAGATCAGCTTGCAACACTGTACCTAGACGTAACAATACTGTATTGTACACTTAAAATTTTGTGAGGAGGAAAGATCTCATATGTGTCCTTACCATAAAACAAGAACATTAAAAATAAATTGTAAAGTGCCACTTGGAGGGTAAGACATTTATATTTTTATATGGAGAAGCTGGCCAGTACCGTCGGTAACTTGGAAAAAGATTTAGTCTAGCGTGGAATGTGTTTTTTCTTTTCTACTAATTAATTTATTTTCTACCAAAGAAATTTAATAGTACCTTTAAATGGCACAATTACCAAGGCAGGGTGCCCCTGGAGGGAAGTGCTAAAGAGGAGACTTCACTCCATTCCACCAAGATTTCCCCCATGTGCCCATCCCCTGTTCTAACTCTGTCTTCTGCTGGAAGAGTGTTCGTCTGATTTGTCTGAGACCCAAGTTCCTTCTGGGCCGTGAATGATGACTGGGTGGGGTTGGTGAGCTTTAAGATCAGCACCATGACCCCCCTGTCCTAGGTCTTGCTCTCATGTACTAAGCCCATTTGCACTCCCTGGGTGCAGCCAGCCACTTCTATTCTTCTTCTGCTGCTGACTGCGTAACATGGGGGGAAAGGCAACCTGGGATACACTATGCAGCCCGTTTGCCTTAGAGTCAGAAAACAGAAAATGGGAACCCAGGGAAGGACCTTGAGACTGAGCTCAAGTTTTAATTCAACTTCTACCAAAAAGTTGACATTAGGGGCTGTCAAGATGTTGCCCAGGTACTCATAAAGCAGTTCTTTTGTTTTCCATTTCACAGGAAACTCAGACAGGAGGGGGAATGAGAAGCCAGGCAGAGTCTGACTAATCTAGGTTTGCAGACCTTAATCTCAGCCCACAATCCCTTATTCAAGAGCTGGGGGCTGGGAGTGTTAATAATTCAGAATTCGTCTGTGGTCGCTAGGTTAGGATGTAAGTCCTAACACCTGGTCAGGGTTGAAAATCAGCGTGGCTTGAACTAGGGAACATTTAATTTTTATTGGGATGATGTAGAGTTTAACAAGGTGTATAGACTTGCTCCTTTCCAATACTTCAGTACAGAACTGGCTGTTGAAGTCCTGGCCACAGATGGGTTGATGGGATTTGTGTTGGGTAGCCTCCCAGGGCCAACTGCTAACATCGAGGACACTGAATGCAACTGTTTAGTCACCCAACTAGGGCGTGAGCTCCTCAAGGGCAGGGCAGTGCTATCTCATTCATCTTGGCACCCCAGAGTCTTCTCTTGAGCCTGGAACCCAGAAGATGCTCAGTAATTGCTCTCTGAAGGTGGGAATGAATGGAAAAAGAGGACTGCAATCTGCAAAGCCATTGCCTACGACGAGTGCTTGGAAGGTGCAAGCAGCTGGTTGGCCTCTATTCACCCCCCAGGCCTCCCCTCCTCCCTCCTTGGCTCTGCTCAGTACCCCCTGGTTCTGACCCCTTCGGAGGGCTACATCCCTCAGGCTCCCCTCACCCTCTGTGGTTGGGTTTAGCCAATGGGAGGCACTAGCAGGAGACAGGAGGGTGGAGGAAAGGGAGGTTGGGGCATTTCTTCCCTCCCTCCCTGCTTCACTGCCTGGGTTCTGTGTCTGTGGACTTGGCCCTCCTCACCAGCTATCAGTAAGGGCATTTCCTTCCTTGTCCCTGCAAACCCCGGGATCCTGGTTTCCTTCCACTGCTAGTCCCTGGCTGCCTCAAAACCCATTTGGGGTCCCCCTGTGCTCTGCCCACACCTCTTCAATTGAAATACTCTATGTGGAATTGCATTTGTTGCCAGGACTCTGTCTCATGTTCCTGAAAGCAGTTCTTTTTAAGTGCGTCAACAAACATCAATAGCTTAACTGTACCAGTTTGTAGCAGGCTTTTGAAAACAGAAAGCAACTTCCCGAAGGAAGAATTGGGTCCTGAATTATCTTGAAACTTTAGTGACTGCATTTTACTATCCACAGAGGAAGAAGAGAAAGGTCTGCAGTGTACACAGCACGACAGGACTGAGGCAGCAACACACCCATTTTACAGATGAGGAAAATAAAGGTCTGAAGGGCCGCTTGTCCTTGCCCAGGTTGGCTCCCAGCCTCTGGCAGAGGTCAAGGTTGCATTCCATCTGCTGCTTAGAGTCTGTGAGCAGAAGAAAAATCCAACAGGACTTCTTTACTAGAAAGGCCGGTTGGGCCAGCAAAAGTAGATTTGGGCTCCAGTGATAGAACCCTTTTTTTTTTTTTTTTTCCCTAACTCCACGGGACACTTCTGACCACCAAAAATCTTCTGCTCCAGCAAGAGGTGCTTAAATTCTGCAAGTAAGAACAAATTTTCCCCAAGACCACCAAGAGCCATGGAAAAGACCAGCTTCTCTTTTCTGCTTGAACCCACTGGAAGGGTCTTGGGATGCTAGCAGCATTCCTAAATTCAGGAGAAAGACGCCGAGGTAGGGGAGGGAGGTCAGTCTTGGGCCGAGGTGGAGGCCACAGAAAACAGAGTCTGATTTAGAGCAGATGTGAGAGGCTGTGAGGGGCCGTCTGTCCTCAGCTCATTCAGCCCTTCTGTTGTGTCTGCTTGTTTGCTGCTTCAGCCCCCAGTGGCCTGCGCTGGTGCCACTCTATTTTTAGTTCACATTTCACCTTTCTGTCTGTGAGGTGCTTTTCCCAGCATAGGAAAACACACTGCAGCCACTGGCTCAAGCGCAGACCCTCCCACCTCCACAAGCCCCTATGACCTCGGTAGAGCGAGAGGCTCTGGCTGAGGGCTCCAGAGGGTTCCATCTGGGGGTCTTAGGGGAAAGCTCTTATGGTCTGTGAATACTTTGAGGCTGCTTAGTGAGACTGGTTTCCAAGAGACTTCAGGACACTATTCTGGCGGCAAAGGAGAACACAGGACAAGGGAGGGACCCCTGGACTGGATAAGTGACGGCCCCGACTTGTGAAGAAGGGCAGCCCGAGGGTCTCCTGTCCCCCATGCTGGATCTGTATGGGCCCTGAGAAGGGCAGCTGCCCCATCTTCTTCCTTCTTGATATCCTCAACCAGAAGAGGGGAGGGAAAAATATGCATGAAATTTCTGTTATTTATTGTTACCCTTGGTAACAATTTTATATGCTAACTTGGGAGAATTTTGAAAATACAGAAATGTAGAAGAAGGAAAAATAATCCAAACCATTTGCTACCATGTAGAAACAATCATTATTAACACTTTAATATACCTACTTCTAATCCTTTTGAGTTACATTTTTTATAGCTATAATCAGAAAAAATTGCACATAGTGATTGTTAAAAGTCTTTTTTTTATGGTTATAAAGGTAAAGACATATTGTGTATACAATTTAGAAAATGTATTGAAAGTAAAAAAGAAAAGAAAGATTGCCGATACCTTACCACTCACCCATAACTAATTAGCATTCATTTATTGGCATCTATCCTCCTAGCTTTTTTTCTGTGCCTTTTAAAATATAATCATGATCATATTGCATACTTGATTTTCAAGCACACTCGATAAAGGAAATCCACAGATTCTAAAAGGGAGATGATATGAAGAGGAACTTGATGACAAATACCTGCTCTTGATCTTTATCCATTAGAAAGCCCAGTGATTCAGTTACATAAACAAATAACTTTTAAAGATGCAAAATGACTTCAGTTCTTGGGCAAATAAGCATCGATCATCTATTATGCCACACGAAACTGCTTTGAAACATTTATTTGAACAGTTCTGTTGACAAAGTCTTCCAGCGGTGTGCAATGTTTTAGTAATGTTAGCAAATGGTAGAACAGAAGCAGTAAGTTTCCTTCTGAACAAAGCGATTGATGTGGTGGTATCAGAAATGCAATTCTTGTTTATAAAAAGATGTGCCTCTAGCTGGGCCAGCTTCATGCTAGCTTTCAGGAGCTACGTACAACACATAATCTAAATGGCTGCCCAAGTCTGGTATCCAACTTGAGTAAAGGAAAATTATTGAGTTGTTCATTCAACTCACCTCTTTGTTAGTGTACAATTTCAATCATTTCTCTCAGTAAGGATACCTGGATGTGATACAACTGAAACGCCTTTGCGATGCCTTCTCTCACAAAAGACAGCTGGTCTGTGCTTCCTATTCTTGAGTCATCACCTTTCCCGCCTCAGAATTTTGTAGGGAAATTCTGTATACTGGCCTTCAGGACTGCAGAGATGCCCGAGGCCAGCCTGATATTTAGTCCTTTGCCTATAACAGATGTTTGTAGGACTTTCAAATTTTCTTATTCAATTTTTTTCCTATATTATTGAAATTAAACTATTTTTTCTGAAAACATGTAGGTGCATTCCTATTTGGATTGATTTCAGTCTGGAATGTGGTAACTTTCATGACGAATAATCAATCTCTCTATTCTTCCCAGAGAGTCCAAAAGTTTCACCTCATAAAAACATTGTTGTAATCTCTTTCTACATCAAAGACTCTTGGGGTGTTGATTATCCATTTTCTGTCCTCCATATTTTTTGTCTTTTTTTCATATTCATCTCTGTCTTTGTCCGCTGCATTCTGAGGAGTTTCTCAGATTTGACCTTCACATACCATGTTTTTTGTTTGCTTGCTTGTTTGTTTGTTTTAGTGCCAATTTTACTCTCTACTACCTGCAATGAAGGTTTTGATCTGTCATTGAATTTTTGGTTTCTATCCTTTTCTCTATTATCTTTCTCAACCTTTTTAGTGCTCACGCTGTTGTCTTTTTATTTTAGTCTATCTTTCCCTGATTTATTTTTCTATTTCATACAGATGGATACTATTTTCTATATCCAACTGAGGTAGGACAAATTTCAAATTTCCCTGACAAATTTCCTCTTGTTCATGTAGTAGATTCTTTTCTGGGGTACGTTCTTCACTCTTAATGTTCAGTGTGATGCTTGCTTTTCCTTGGCCTCAAATATTTTTTCATGGTTTCCCATAATGATGTATTGTTAAATGTGCTCATGCTTAATCACAGGCAAATCTAACCAGACCCACTGTTTCATATCAAACACGTGGCCTGTGTTTTCCTTGAGCTGGATTTCTGTTCCTTTGAGTGATGGTGGAGTGTCCCTAGCACCATCAGCAATGGGTAGCTGATCTTGATTCATGGGGCCTTGGCCACTCTCAGCCTTGGTTTTTGGTAGAACTGTCAGTTTCCACCTTCTCCTGTATCACCAGATGATTCAGGAGAAGTTAAGAGAAGCTATGTGATATGCTTTTATTATAGGAAGTATTCAAGGATGTCCCTGGTAACTCATCGGGTTAAGGATCTGGCATTGCCACTACTGTGGCTCTAGTTACTGCTGTGGCGGGGGTTTGATCCCTGGTCCAGGAACTTCTTCATGGCCCAGGAACTTCAGCATGGCCAAAAAAAGAAGAAAGTAAGTATTCAAGGCAGGAAAACCTCTAATGTGCCCAAGTCTTTGGGAGGTGGTACATGTTATGATCTCACCGAATTCTCCCAAGTTCCACTTGAGGTCAGCGTGATTACCCCTCTTTTACAGATAAAGAAATATATTCTGCCTTAATGAAAGATGAGGTATCAGAAAGGAGTATCCAGCTTTTTAACCTGAAGCAAAATTACAAATGAAATATGTTACAACCCAAATGATACACAACAACAACAAAAAAACGATCCAAACCCATCTTTCAATGATTAGGTAGTTTTATAGCAAAGTAAGAAGATATTTTCACAGAAAAAAGTAATCAATTAACTGTGGGCTAAGTAACAGAATTATTACAGATGGTGAGATAGGAATTCCTTTTAATCTAGATTTAACAGAGCCCTTTAGTCCTTTAAGGAAAATGAAATTAGCATAATGGGAAAAAATTAGAGCGTAAGTCAGATCTACTGCGCAGATGCCTGGCTTTTCTAGTGCGCAGTCACATGACAAATACTTTTTAGGGATGGTGATGATGATGTTGATCAGAGTTTAGAGCCAAAGACTTGAGGGCTATGTACATAATTTATAGTAGAAAGTCAGTGTTTTCTCTTAGCCACATGGCTTAGCATCAAGGAGTGGGCTGTGATTCAAATGCTAGAAGATTCTGAGTTAAGCCCACAACCTGTCCTGGGCTGGAAGGTCCAGAGACAGCCGAGCCAGCAGGGAGACTCACCTAGTATGAGATAACGTGCTCTGGGGCTGCTCCTCCCTGGAGGCAGTTCTCTTTGGAAGCCTGGATCTCCGGCAGTCAGTAGCAGCACCACACTTCAACCCTGAGAGCCTGCTGTGCAAGCAACTTGACATCTGTGCCCAGATGCCAAGGGGGTGGGGGGTATGGTTTTCACACTAACCCTGCGGGTGCTAGGAGCCTGAGCTCCTGGACGTGAAGTGCTAATGCAGCCGCAGGGAAGGGAGCCAGAGGTACTTGCAGATGTGCTCATCTTTTATCAGGGGTTGTACCCTGAAAGCTGCTGGCTGCCCTGGGGGAAGATGTATGAGGTCAAGGTAAGAATATGCTTATTTGGACTTCAGGAGATGGGCAGAAAATTAGACCTATAGAGCCAAAGTGACTGTAAAATTTTTAAGGTTTTGTGTTCACTTTGTAGATTTTTTTTCCCTTTTTTGGGGTCTCCAGGAGGGAGAAAAATTGCACAGGCCAGTCTGCACAGCAATGAAGATCATCTCTTAGAATGCCATCTCACTTAGCCATCTTCCTACTTAATGGGAGAACCCCTCGTCAAAGTATGAATAGCTTTGGGTTTCCTGGAAGGACAGTTTCCTCTCATGGAAGAGTGTTGGCAACATGATCAATATTGTAGATATTGGACCTGACAGTGATTTTACTACAGTGTTATTGGAGATTGGGAAGTGATAGACGTTATTTGACTAAAACTTTTTTTTTAGAATTTTTTAATATCAAACTATGATATCAAAAGCTGAATTAATTTATTTCATCTGATATATGCATTAATAAATTGTGATGCTGCCTATAAAGACTTAGAAAAAAGTATCCTATTTGTAACCTATCACAAGATACTACATTCTAGGGTACCCTGTTATTGAAAATGATTCCACGTAGCATAAGACAAGAAAACAGACTCATGATTGAGGCCAAAACTAAACTGAAGCATCACGAGACCAGAATAAAGCCATCTTTCCCTGTCTCAGGTTCCTGTAAGAGACAAGATATTCATGTTGCCAGGTCTGCAGATTCCAAGTTGCTCTAGGGTCCCCCTACTGAGGTTTGTTGTGACAGCAAACACCCTTCCAGCTGGTGACCTCCCTAGGCTTGGTTCAAGCCCACTAACCGAATCCCAGAGAAAGCAAGCAAAAAAAAAAAAAAAAAAGCGACTGTTGAAAGTGTGGAGACTTCAGATCTAATTCATGCGGCTCTGTGACTTGCTAGGTGGACTTTATGAATCTCAGTTTGCTCTGTTGTAAAGCAGAGGCACTAAATCAAGTCCCTGAGGGAGCCTCGTATGAGCTAGAGTTTGAGCAAGTGGAAAGCAGCACACGAAGGCTGGTCAGCTCCTTTATTTCAGTCCTTGCTACCAAGCCACAGCCAACACAGGATTTCCCCCAGAGTCTCCAGGCGGCTTCAGAAGGGGTCTGCTGCTGGTGGCGTCGCAGGCTTTGGCATTTGCAAGCTCATTGCACAAGACTGGTTCTAAAATGCTGAAGACCTAGGCCTTTGCATTCCATTCTCCTTCCCTGCAAGGTGAGGGCCTAGGCTGGTGGAGAGCCCACGGGGCTGCAGCCAGGGCGAGGGGGGTCTCACTCACAACGTGGTGCACACACTGAGGGCTGAGAAGGAAGCTGGGGTGGGGGTCCCCAAACCTAGATCATTCATCCAGGGAGGACGGATGAGGCACAAGAGCCAAGGACAGCAGCGAATGGGGCCAAGAGCTGAGGGGCACCACGCGGGGGGATGCCTAGAGGGGCCCTGAGAGAAAGCACTCATAGCACTTTTTAATGCATTCTTATGTTGTATGATGTGGACAATTACGGGGGTTGAAACTGTCCAGTGATATAATCCAGGGACATGGACACTTTGGCCATCTGTGTTTTCAGCACCCACTTAATACCAGAGTCAGAATTCTCCAGTTTCAAAATGCACATGTTCTGACTTCTCAGGCTTCACAAGCCAGAGAGCACAGAGGTGGCTGCGTTCAACTGGCCCTTAAAGGCTACAAGCTCCAATCAACTTATCTGCAAGCATTCCAGGCTTCAGAAGAATTTTCCTCCCTGGCCCCTGTTACTTCTTGGAAGTCTCAAGGAATGCCTGCATGAATCTGAGAATCATTCAGGTAATCGCTTGCTACCACAGCCAGCAAACAGATGGCCCTGTAGGTATCTCAGAGGTGGCCCCTGAGCTGAGCTCCAGCCTGCTGCCTAAGCTGCCCAAGAGCGGGTTTCTGGAGAGCCCTGCACTGTGGTTCTGGGGAGCTGGACCTCTCCAAGTCTGGCTATCAAGGAAACTTCGCCCCCTTGGGGCTGCTGCAGCTGAGAGGCCCCCACTCCACTCTGGCTCTGAGCTAATGCACCTGGAATCCCAGCTGCTTTCCTGGAAGTGAGAACACCACACTCTCCATCCCTCTCTTCACGTGAGAATTAACTAGTGGCAGAACGAGGCTGCTTGAGCCTCAAGTGAGATGGCACCTTCAATTTCCACACAGCTCTTTGTTTCCAGGACACACAAGTGGCCTGGTCAGCGTGAGGCCTGGGGTCATTGTGTACCCAGAATCCCACTGACTCCTCCTGTGGGGGCCCCTCAGCTTGGGTTGGGCCACAGTGTCACCTTCCTGTGTCCCCTGTGGTAGATTTTGGCTCCAGGGATGGTGTTGCCCCTGCCACAATCTCTTTTCTGCTGGGGCCACCTCTGTCTGCCAGACATGTCCATAGAATTTACACCAGAATTCTGGCGGGATTCAAACTTGCTATATTATTACTTTTTATATTTTGGCAAAAGGTGCTCAGCCCCTGTGTAAGTCAGAGATGTACTTGATCTACAGGATGGGCAGTTATATCACGTGACACTTGCATGGGAGCTTCAGGGCCTCATGAGGCCTGGACATGGGGACACTGATGGAACTAACATGGGGTCACAGCACTGGAGGAGAATACTGGACTGGGTTTAAGAAGAATCATAGCCTAGTGGACCACCACTGTCCAAATCTAGCTCTCTCATTTAGTGGCTGTGTGACCTTGGGCAAGTCACTTTGCCTTTCTGTGCCTGAGTTTTTTCATCTACAAATGAGAGATGGTAATAGTATCTACTTTATGGGGGTAACTGTGATGATTAAATGGCTCAATATACATAGAGCACTGGGCCTGGCATATTAAACATATACTTACTATTATTACTATTATTGAGGTTTGAGGTCATCAAACACAACCAGACCCACTAAATGTGAGGTCATGCAGGCCCGGTACAGCAAGCATCTCAGTAAGTATCCCACTGAGGACCCCTGTATTTTCTGGCTATTTGATGACATAGCACACGAGCAGCACTGACCTGCAGCAGTCCTCCTGGAATTAGGACCAGAATTCCTACTGGACCCAAAATACCACCCTTGGACCATTTTTTCACTACTTGAATGACTTCGACTCACAAAAACTGCTCCCACAAGGAGACTAAGACGCCAAGTCTTGGTGGGAAAAAAGCAAATTGTCCAGTGGGCATTTGGAGCATTTGCCCTCCTGACTTGTAATTATTTTTTCTTCTATTTGTTCAGCTGCCTCAGAACTTCCAGGAGAGTGAGGCAATTCAGGGAGTGGGGGGAGGTCGGGGGAAGGGAGCAAGTTAGGGAGAGAGAGGCGGAGAGAGGAAAGGGAATCGGGGAGAGTGTTTTCACTGGAACTAATCAATAGATTCAGCAGTTTTGGCTCAGAAACTTCAATTTACTGGACATCTTGTATGGACTTTCCAGAACTTTTATAAAAGAATGTCTTGTCCATAGTGTTTTGGCATTTTTACTCCCGGAGTTAGCCAAAACTTGAGAGTTTAAAGACCTAGAAAAGTCATTAGGGAGCTCACAAAGCACTGAAGTCATGACTGCAAGCTCCGGATTCAAATCCACTCTGACTTTTTTTTTTAATTATTTTTATTTTTTTCCATTATAGTTGGTTTACTGTGTTCTGTCCATTTTCTACTGTACAGCAAGGTGACCCAGTCACACATACATATATACACCCTTTTTTTCTCATATTATCATGCTCCATCATAAGTGACTAGATATTGTTCCCAGCGCTACACAGCAGGATCTCATTGCTTATCCATTCCAAAGGCAATAGTTTGCATTTATTAACCACAAATTCCAAGTCCATCCCGCTCCCTCCCCCTTGGCAACCTCAAGTCTCTTCTCCAAGTCCATGATTTTCTTTTCTGTGGAAAGGTTCCTTTGTGCCGTATATGGGATTCAAGATAAAAGTGTTATCATATGGTATTTGTCTTTCTCTTTCTGACTGACTTCACTTAGTGTGAGAGTCTCCAGTTCCATCGCTACGGCTTTTTAAATTAACAGCATTGTCCGATAGTCTGGAAAACTGCTGGAGGTGAAGTTTGTTCATACGGACTGAAGTCGGGCTTAAAGGTTTCAGATTGGCCCTTTCTGCTTGAAAATGTAGAGGTTAAAGAGGAACTTCACTAAGTTTCTCCATTTTTTCCTTGGCTAAGGTCTCCTGTGTATTGCCCTGAGGATTTTTTAATTATAAAAAGCCTTTGCAGAACAGTTGCCGATCTTGTTCCATATTTTAGTACAATATTAATGGACCATTCTCACGGTCTAGTTTTTTAAGGTAGCTGAGTTTGTGTCTTAAGTGGCTATTAATAGCGCTAATTATTTTCAGGTGCTCCACACCCTTAATGTTTATTTAAGCACGCACTGTGTTTCCAACCCTCTTTTTGGCAATTTATGTGAGTCATGTTATTGAAGAGAACATTGCCTAGTTAATTCTGTTCCTCTCATTTTCCTCTTGAAATGGAGGCTCTGAGAGATCAGGAGATTTTTCTCAAGGCCACATAGCAACTGGAAAATGAAGGATTTCAGCCTAGATTAGCCACATCCCTGCTCACAATTGATTCCACTCACTCCTTGATGCCCAGCTGTCCTCTAACTGCCCTTTCCAACAAAATTCCTGCTGCTCATTGATTTTGAGTGTTCCCCCTGGTCCAGGGCTCCACCTCCCACAGCCAGGGTTCTGGCAATAGGCCTCACCTTCATCTCCCAGCTTCCTCCTTTGCCTCCCTCCAGTGTATTCTCTACATGGCAGCCAGAGTGAGTATTTAAAAACTCTTTACTCTGAAAAACATCCTATGTACAAAAAAGGAATAAATTTATCATGAACATCCATATACCAACCCCTAGATTCAACCACGATCATTTTACTATACTTATTTTTATCACAGATCTATCTAGCCACCGCCAATCCATCTTATTTTTTGACGCATTTAAAATAAGTTGTAGATATCAATGTTCTTCCCCTAAATATGTTAGCACATATACAGGATAGATTTTTTTTTTACATCAGCACCCACAACATATGGAAATTCCCAGGCCAGGGGTCCAATTGGAGCTGCAGCTGTCTACGCTACAGCCATAGCAACAGTGGATCTGGGCTGCATCTGTGACCTACACTGCAGCTTGCAGCAATGCCAAATGCTTAGCCCACTGAGTGAGGCCAGGGATTGAACCCACATCCTCATGGAGACAATGTCAGGTTCTTAACCCACTTGGCCACAACGGAAACTCCCAGAATAATTTTTTTTTTAATGAAAGGCAGATCATCTCATTCTCCTGCTCATAATCCCAGGGCTTTATTACCCTTGGAATAAAATCCCTACCATGGAGTACAAGGTCCTGTAGGCTCCAGGTTATCCTGCCCCTCCAGGCCAGCTCCTCATTCTCTTTCCCTTGCTCACTTAGCTCCAGCCCCAACACTCCTCTTTCTGCTTCTCAGACATGGCCTGAGCCTTTGTACTTGCTGCCCATGCCATCTCTTCTCAGAGAAGTAGGACACAGTAGGTGCATAATAAATATTTGTTAAATCAATGGATGGATGATGGGAGGAAGAATAGAAGGAAGGAGGAAAAGAAAAGGTGAAAGCAGAGAGGGCTGGGAAGAAGGGAAAAGGATAAAGGAAGGAAGGATGGATTTTTTGGTTGGCGGGTTGTGCGTCTTTTCCGGGTATTGCCCTGTGTTATTACATCAACGAAGGGATCAGGGTCTGCATCCATGGGGCTCCTTACGGAAGACTCCTCCCCTGAATCTAGACCTTAATGGAATGCGCAAAGTGGGGTTGCAAGTGTTGGGAGCAAGGTAGGCTGGCATCACTCAAGTGTCCCATTTCCTGCTGCCTGGGGCTATATGCCTCCTCCAGCAAAGCTTGATCTTTTGATTTTACTTCTGAGGGATTTGCAGGGGCAACTGGGGAAGTTCACATTAGAGGAGTAATTTCAGTTCAGAGTCTTGAATTTCTCCTCCTTTGATGCATGAGGTAGGAAAATACTGCCTCTGAAAAACTCTGGAGCATAATAGATAATATGTAAAGTGCCATGCAAGCAATCCAAGGACTCTCCAGGATTTTCTCCTCTGTGGGATTTTATGGATTTTCAACAACTATATTGAGTCCCTTTGCTCTTGCTCTACACCATTCCTCCGGTTCTGCTCCAAGTCTCACCCAGTTTGTTCTCTGAATCTTAGGACAGTGCCCAACTAGGCAACCAAGCGAAAACTCAGAGTGACCAATTGTTGTTGTTACTATATTTTTACGGAGAGTAAAATCATAAAAATGCCCTGAGTGGGTCAGCAATGGAAAGACGAATGTGGCTGGACCACTGATGCGCAAGTTCTTTTCATACTGCCTGAACCTTGATTTACATGGGGAGTGAGGATAACACCACCATCCAGAACAGAGGCCGCCAATGTTCTTAATCTAGCCTTGACCTTGGGGGTGCCAGGCAGAGTTCATCCTCTTCTCTGGTCTTCTGTGCCATGGCCCCTGGTGACATTTGCTGCCCACAAGGCCACTGAGAGTGGGGCCACGTCTCTGCCTGCAGGAGCCCCTGTAAGGACACTGGCGTTTGTGCACGGGGTGATTTCCTTCGTACGAAAAGCTGCTCCCCTCAAGGTGCCATAAGTGAGCTGCATGCCCAGAGTCCTTCCTGTTTCTGTGTTATGAGAGGAATGCCCTGCTCCCTCACTTGGAGCCACACTTGTCACTGACCAGGGTGGCTTGTGGCCTCTTATCTCACGCAGTCCCTATGTGAAGGGCCTGCCTCCACAGGGCCCCCCACAGTTCTGTGTGTCTTCACTGTCCTCCTGCCCCAGGCCCCACCATTGTGAGATGCCCAGCCTCAACCTGGGCCACCCACCCTCCACCCTCATGTGGATGGATGGATTCATGCGAAGAGAGGCCAGGGGGTGGTCTGCAGCCTCTCAGCTGGTGGTGTGTTTGAACTTGATTGTTCTGGTGGGGGGCTCCTGATTCCCCACATTCTTGACTGCGTCACTGGGAGTGGGGGCGTTTTGTGGGTTCCGGGAGTAACTCCTCCAGACCTGACGTTTTCATCAGCACATAATTCCCTGTCTTCAGTCTTTCTGGCCAGAGTGGTTTCTGCTTCCTGCTCTGAGCTCTGACTGATATGGCATGTCTGCTCCATTTCATTCCTCGTATCTCTTTGAGGTAGGCATTTATATCCTGCTTCCAGACGAGGAATGTGAACCCCAAATAGGATACAGACATGGGCCATATGTGACAGAATCGGCTTTGAACAGAGTTTCCTGAGTTCCAGCTTTTAACCTCAACATTGCTTTGCCTCACCTGGACAGAAAGGATGGAGGAGGAAAGAAATAATGTCTGGGCAGGTGAGACTATCGCCCCTAGGTCTTCCCTCCCTCCTCTCCCCAACACCCATTTTCTCCTCCCCAGACTCCAACACAACCAGACTTCCTGAAAGAATGTGCATTCCTGGCTATCAGCCCTACTCTTTCTGATACTACAAGAGAGCAAGCGGAAACTCTAACATCCCACCAAATCCTAGAAAATGGGAATGCTTGTGGAAATTCTGCTCCATCTCTGTGGCTTCATCCATGCATCTTCTGCTTGTCTTCTAGGCTCGAATAATTCACTCTGGAATGCTATAGTTCATTTGTTTTTTTCAGCAAAACTTGCCTGTGGTACGGTGACTTTTGTGTGCCTTGTACCTCTTCTTTCAGACTAGTAGAACCACATCTTCTGTTTGTGTTCATTGCATTGAATGAAAACCCACAGCGCCAGGCCTGTGTTCACCTCTAAGAATCCAGAGATGAGCAAGATTCAGTCCTCGGGGAGTTCCCATTGTGGCTCAGCAGAAACGAACCTGACTAGTATCCATGAGGATGCTGGTTTGAGCCCTGGCCTCACTCAGTGGGTTAAGGATCCAGCGTTGCCATAGGCTGTGGTGTAGGCTGGCAGCTGCAGCTCTGATTCAACCCCTACCCTGGGAGACTTTCATATGCCATGGGTGTGGTCTGGTGGGGAGAGGCAGACACGGTGTAATACAACATCACTATAAAACTAGAAAGATGCAGAGGGGCTGGGCGCAGAGGAAACCTTGTGACTCAGGAATGGCTTTCTAGAGATGATTGTGAGCTGAGGTTTTTAAGTCTGGGTAGGAGTTTTCCAGACAAAGAAGGTGGGGGAGGACATTGCAGGTAGAAGGGAAAGCATCTGCCTGGAGGAATTTGGGGTGGCCAGAGCTCAGGATGGGTAGGAAAAGCTCAGAGAGAAGAGACAGGAAGTAGGTTAGGGAGGGTGGGTCAAGAAGGGCTTAGAAGACGCTTGGCATGGCGTAGGTGCCATGTAAAAGCTTTCTGCATGAGAAAATACATTACTGCTATTCTTCTGCAAGGCAAATGGAGGTTTTGCTCTGTGCATTGCCCAAGCTCTCTTTTAGTGCAGAGCTCTCTTTCCAGGCCAGCTGAGCCATCCGTCATGGTGAGAGCATGTCCATGAATGCTGGGGAGGGGGTTGTGGGGAAGGGATGGGAGGGCCAAAGGGAGGGCTGGCCGCACATGAAGCCTCCAGCCAAGACAGCCAAGCTGCTCTTTAATTAGGCCCCCATCGATCACTCTGGCCCTGTATTCAATTTGTGGGTCTTGATTTGGCTATTATGAGTGCTTCTCTTCCCCAATTTCAAAGCCTCTGAAAGTGTTTTCACCCTCCAACTTTGGTTTCTTTCCTTTCCTTCCTGGCAAGGAGGCTAAGCTGTGTTCTCTACTCTGGGCTCAGAAACATGAATGACAGATGGCCCCCTTTAGCCCCCAGGGGTGGGCAGAGGAAGCCACGGCCTTGTGCTCACCACCACCTTACTGTCATGGCCTCTGTAGGGCAGGCTTCACATGGTGAGCCTGTGTATCTTGCAATGGCATGGTTTTTATTTTCTTCTGTGAGATATGAGAACTTCCACTGCCCTTAGTCCCAATGTCTCTGCCTATCCAGAGGTGGAAAGAACATGGGTTTGTATCTCACCACCAATGCACATTCCGTGTGTTTGACCTTTAGCAAGTTATGTAGCCTATTCAGTTATTCAACCAAGTCTCAGTGTCTCAATTGGTAATAGGATTTTACCTTATAGGGTTGTTGGGTGGATTAGATGCAAAACTCTAAGTAATGGGAAGCATATGATATGGTGCAGCATGGTGCCTCATGCTTGCTGCATAATCTTGTGCAAGGTACTTGACCCCCTGTATCTCAGTTTTCTTATCTACATCATGGAGATAAATAATCATTCATCTGCTTTATAGGGTTGTTGTGGAAATTTAAGTAGGTAAAATATGTAAAGTACTTGGAGCAGTGCCTGGCATGTTGCAAGTAGCACGTAAAGCTCAGCGCGGTTGTTAATTCCTTTATTCTTACAACACTACCATGCAACTGTTGCTATTATGTGCATTCTACAGAGAAGGAAACTAGGCACAAAGATACGTGATCCTGAAGTCTAGATTAGTGCCGTCCAATAGCACTTTCGTGGTGGTGGAGATGTTCTACAACCTGTGCTGTGTGGCTCCTAAAACCTTTGGCATGTTCTGGGGTAGAATCTGTCCCCAGAATAGCCCCTCAAGGATGCCTACATCCTAAACCTCGGAGCCTGTGTCCATGCTTCATTGCATGGGAGAAGGGACTTAAAGACATGATTAAGGATCGTGAGGTGGGGAGATAATCCTGGATGATCTGGGTGGGTTCACTTCTACCACTAGCTTTGGAGATAAAGGAAGGGTCTATTAGCTGATGAACAGAGGTGGCCTCTACAAGCTGGAAAAGGCAAGTAAATGGATTCTCTCTTAGCACCTCCAGAAGGTTTGCAGCTCTGCTAATGCCTTGAGGGTAGTCCATTCTGAGCTTCTGTCCCCAGAAGTGTATGATAACAAAGTTGTGTGGTTTTAAGCTACTAAGTTTGTGGTAATGTGTCACAGTGGCAATAGGAACTGTTACACTGAAGAACTGAATTTTTAATTTTATTTAACTTCAATTAATGTAAATTAGGATATAAATAGCCACATTTGGCTAGTGGTTACCATGATGGACAGTAGAGTCCTAGACAGTAAGTGGTAACCAGTGGAGGTTCAAAATATGTTGCTTATTGAAGAGGTAAAATAAAAAGCACTTCAGTATAGGAAATTCCATTTTTGCTCTCCTCTGTCCATTCATCCATCTGGTTATGTAGACATCAGAATGTTAATGAGTGGTGGGATTACTAACACTTTTCCTCATGATTCATTCTTGGTAGTTTGTGTGTTTCTACGAATTTGTCCATTTCATCTAGGTTCTCCATTTTGTTGTCATATAATTGCTCATATTTTGCTTATAATAATTTTTATTTCTGTAAAATTGGTAGTAATGTCCCCTCTTTCATTTCTGATTTTAAGAATTTGAGTCCTCTCTCTCTCTCTTTGGTGAATGTAGCTAATGGTTAGCTAATTTTATTGACATTTTCAAAGAGCCAACTTTTGGTTTTCTTGATTTTTTTCTGTTGTTTTTCTCATATCTAACTTATTTATTGTTACTCCAATCTTTATCACTTCTTTCCTTCAGCTAGCTTTTGGCTTAGTTTGTTCTTCCCCCTCTCCTAGTTCCTTATGTTTAAAGTAAGTCTGTTGATTTGGGATCTTTCTTCTTTTTTGATATTAGTGGTTGCAAGCATAAATTTCCCTCTTAGTACATATTGCTTTTGCTGTATTCCTTAAGTTTCAGAAGGTTGTGTTTTAATTTTCATTGTCTCAAGGTATTTTCTACTTTGTAATTTCTACTTTGACTCACCGGTTCTTTAAAAGTGTATTTTAAATTTTTATGTATTTGTGAATTTTCCAGTTTTCCTTCTGCTATTGATTTCATTGTTGAAATTCTCATTTTATTCATGTATCACTTTTCTCATTTCCTTTGGTTCTTTGTGCTATCCTTTAGCTTTTTCACTTAAAGAAAAATTAAAAAATTTTTGTCTAGTAAGTCTGCCATCTGTTTCCTCAAGGATGGTTTCTAGAGATATATTTTGTTTCTTTGAATGGGCTATGTTTTTCTGTTTCTCTGTATACTTTATTTTTTGTTGGGAATTGGACATTTGGATAAGAGTCACCTCTCCCAGTCTCTGCAGATGGGCTCTGTGTTGGAGCATTCATCTACTTAATAGCTGGACATTCTTTGGATCTTGAAATAAAATCAAGGTGGAGGCTTAAGATTTTTACAAATCTTTTCTAAACATGTGTCTTGCCTGGACCTGTATGGGGCTTTTTCAATCCTCCTGAATATAAAAGGAATCAAATATTTTTGGATTATTAATTTCCCAAAGGGTCTCACCTCAGCTTCTCCTTGGGGCTTGTATGCCTCCCTTTGTAATCTCTTGTTTCAGGTTCTTGCAGATTTTGTGAGCTGTACCTGCAGTTTTGTTTTGTTTTGTTTTGTTTTGTTTGCCATTTTCCCTAGCCTGAGATGCAAGCTATGCCACTTTTCCCCACAAGCTATAAGCTAGGCAGAACACAGATGAATCCTTCAGGCAGCTCCCCAAACAGGTTATAACCTTGCAAGTAGAGGCCATTCTGCTTTTAGTACAAGGGAGATATTTGGGACCTCGGCTGCTATCGCCTCTGGACCAAGACTTCCCCACACTAGGGAGGGGATGGAAAAAAGGTGAGTAAAAATGTCACAACATTTCCTACCATTTCAAATATGGCTTTTCTTGATTGGAGATTTGTGTGATTGCTATCAACCTCTGACTATTTTCTAGAGCTCCTATACAGTTACTTCAGCCAGTCACTAGTTTGTTTCTTAAAAAATGTTTCTATGGGGGAATGAGAGCCTGGACCATCCTAGAATGCCATTTTTCTGCTAATGCTTTTAACTTTACTTCTTACTGATAACCTGCATCTACAAATTTTATATAAAGAACAATTATCTCTTTTATAATAAGAAAAGGTGAAAATTACTGAGAAAAAGAGTACTGTAAAAAAAAAATCTTGCAATAGCAAATATAAACTACATGATAGATAAAAGAAATATAAACTACCTAATAAACTTGATAGGTTCTTGAGAATTAGAGTGGAACTACCTCTTACATAGGAGTTAGATCATAGACTGAGCTTTCAGCTAAAATCTTATGTAGTCAACATAACCTAGCATAACATCCAGCACCTTGAGATGCTGACACCATGAAAAGTGCTAGAAGCTGAGACCGATCCCCCATTCCTCTACAGAATGTGCTCAGTGAGTGGATGATGGGCAGAGTCACGGCCCAAACTCTCTGTTCTTCAAATTCATAGTGATATTTACATCATTATTTGAATGTATATTTGTTTGGACCCAGTCTATATAAACAGAATTACAAAAGGATATAAGGGAATACAAAAGATGACTTAAATAAATGGCAAGACATACTACATTCTTAAATGAGGAATCAAATATCATGAATATTTCATCCTTCCCCATTAATAGACTGGCAAGATGCAATTCCCATAAAATATATACAGGATGTTTTGCAGGAAACATGACAAAAATAATTCAAAGTCTCATAGGACAAACCAAGAATATGAAAGATGATTCTGAAAAATGTGCATATAGGAGCAGGGGGTGATGCCACTTAGCTCTTCCTGGCATTAAATCACACTGTAAAGTTACAATAATTTAAACTTTGTGGCATGGATTCAACAACAGATACACTGATGGAAGAGGATAACAAAAGAATAGTCTTTTATATTTAAATTAAATATTTGATAAAATAGGCATTATAAATTAATTTGGAAAAAGGACCAAAATTATATACAAATGTGTGGAATAACTGATTAGCATTTTGTAATAAAGTACTATTTACATCATCCTTTTTATTCTGAAACAATAAATACAAAATGGATTTATTTTCAAATATTAGAAAAAGTTGAAAATTTGAGTTAATTATTAATCAGATCTTTTGTGGAGGAAGAATGTTTAAGTTTGAAAATAACAGGAAAAGTTCACAGGCAAAAAGTGCAACTGATTTAACTCAAACGGTTTTAACTGCCATTAAAATGACAAAAAAAAAAAAAAACCTGGAAAATATTTTCAATTTTATTGACAAAGGCTTATATTTTTATCATACGACGTGCTCATCTAAAGAAAGTTTTAAGAACAGGAGTTTCCACTGTGGTGCAGTGGGTTAAGAATCCAACTGCAGCAGGTTTGGTCCCTGGCCCAGCACAGTGGGTTAAAGAATCTGGTGTTGTGCAGCCATGGCATAGTTAGAGCTGTGGCTCAGATTCAATCCCTGGCCTGGGAACTTTCATATGCTGCAGGTATGGCCATAAAAAATTTTTTTAAAAAACAATAAAAACATCAAAAATCAACAGATTCAAGTGACATCAAATGATAATTGATAATTTATAGTTTAGGAATTATAACAAATGAATAAACTTAAAAAATCCAACCTTATAAATTATCTTGTAAATGCAAAATTAAACAAAAGTGAGAAATAATCATTTCTTTCTTACAAAAGGTAAAGCAAATATTTCTAATTGTGGTGCCAGATGTTCAGGATATAGTATAAATGATATTTACACTTGTTATTGATGGCATTATAAAGTGGCATATATTAATCAGGATGACAGACCATGCTGCTATACGAGTTGAAATTTTCATGGCCTAATGCAAAAGCTTATTGCTCAAACAGCCCAGGGACTGCTTGGAGTAGCTGTTTTCCATCTAGTGACTCAGGGATCCATACTACTATCTCCATGTATGGCTTTCAGTATTGCCTTGACAGGAGAAAAGGATGCATGGAACACACAGCCTGCCTCAAGTATCTTGGATGTGTGCCATTCTGCTCATAGCTCATTGGCCGTGACTAGTCACACGACCCCAAACTAATTACACAGAGCTGGAAAATGTAAGGGTGCATAGGAAGTATTGAGTGAATATTACTCTTCCTGATGCATGGTACAGCCCTTTTGGAAATCAATTTACAGTACAAATCAAATGCAATAATAATTTCATTTCTGGTCATGTACTCTCAGGGAATTAAAAAAATGGTAAAATCTAGAAATTAGAAATTAACATCACTACCATTGTTTATAATGCTGTAGCTGTAACCTTATTATTACTATCTACAAAATGGTAATTCATTGCCCTTTAGGACACGGGTCATTTGACTCAGTCTGCAGGATAACTAGAAATTTGCACTTTGAACATAGTTTCTTGCCAACAAGACAGAATCTGCTAGAATTAAGTCATTCCTCACAAATTCTCTCAAGACCCAGTCACCTGTTGTTTCATGTGCACTGTTAATTCCAAACTTGGCTTCTGATCCTGATGTTCTTTTTGCTGGATGCATGACATCTTCCACCATAATTCCTGGTACTGACTGTGGCTCTCACCCTTGATGTTACCCATCCCTCATGGCCTGGATTCAGGATTTGATTGTGTGACACTGGCAGTCTGTGGGCCACTGATGGCCTTCAGACATGTTTTGTTTGGCCTACATTTTTATTAATGTTGAATTTATAGTATCTTAACATTTAAAGTTGGGAGATTACACATATATGTCCAAATCTTGGGCTTATTTGAAAAAACGGCAAACCTGATAACCATATATATGCCCTGTTTAGGCCATACAGTTTATCATGGTGCTTCCCTCACACTATGTTACTTCTTTTTTTTTGCTTCACTCATTCATGCACAGGCCTGGAAACTGCTGCTCCTGACTTAGAACAATGAGACCATTTGCCCTCCAGAACATGAGGTAGATTTGCTTTTCTACCACTTCAGTGACCTCTTCTTGCCTTCAAGAGCAACTTTATTACGATTAGCGATGGCTCATATGATCTTCTTCATACCCTGTGAGGGCCAGTGGGGCTGTCGAATCTTTGTGCTTCTGAGGCCAGGAGAGCTAGTTCCTTCCTGGAGCTCAACAGCTCTAAACTTTCTTCCTTGGCTCTTTCTACTGCTGCATCCAACCTTCTGTCTCCTGGGTCACTTCTATTTTCCCCACCTCTTCAGTCGTGCCCCAGGCAAATGGCAGCTGATTGGCCTTCTCTTGGCAGGTACAAGTAGGTGCTAATGAATGGAAGAATGTGCTGTCCTTACACCTGATAAAGAGGTAATTGACCCCCACCTCCTCTCTCCCCAAACTCAGTATTTCTTTTTATGTGCAATAAACTGAACAGCAAGACAGAGATCCGATCTCAGTTTAGACCTCAGTTTAGCAGTTGACCTGAGAGTTCAGCAAATGCTTAGCTTTTATTCCAAGGTGCAAAGTTCCTGCTGGTATCATAATTGAAAACATTATTTAAATAATGTTTTGAGGCCTCTGACATTTGGGCAAACAGATTAAATTGAAGGGCTGAGAGATGTCCATCTGTCTGTCTGTCCATATGTGCTTCCATCCACCTAACCCTCCAGGTAGCATTTATTTCATGCCTACTCTCTCTTAGGTCCCCTTCTGTACCATGTTCTCACTGTGTTGAAAAGTGAGTTCTGGAGTTCCTGTCATGGCTCAGTGGTCAACAAATTTGACTAGGAACCATGAGGTTGCAGGTTTGATCCCTGGCCTTGCTCAGTGGGTTATGGATCCGGTGTTGCCATGAGCTGTGATGTAGGTCACAGACTCGGCTCAGATCTGGCATTGCTGTGGCTCTGGCGTAGGCTGGTGGCTAAGCTCTGATTGGATCCCTACCCTGGGAACCTCCATATGCCTCAGGTGCGGCCCCAGAAAAGACGAAAAAAAAGTGAGTTCTATTTTATTGTAGAGGAAATGGGCTCAACAGATTAAAATAATTTGTTCAAGTTTATACAACTCAAGATATAAAAGTCAAACTCTAAATTTAAGACCATTACAGTTAACAGTTCTGTCCTGAAGAAGTTCACTGTCTAGTAGAGATTATTTTAGGTGTGATTATTATGAATGCATTCCAAGTTAAGTTAAAAGTTCCTGCTGTTGTCTCAGTTATCTGGATGTTTTTGCCCATAGCACTTGGGAGACCAAATTATTTGGATAATTACTTCAGTAGACACAGCATCAGAATGTGGAATGTCCTACTTAGTAATGAGCTATCAAAGCCCTTCCAAGTGTGCACGGCGAGTGACTTCACAGACAAACTCATTTGTGTTTGCTCATTCTGGATTTTCCCTCTGCCACATTTCAAGTGAGTTGTCAGGCTCTGAGCATTCCCTTGCTTTGGGGAATTTTTGCAGGACAATAGTAAACAAAAACTTCTGAAGTCTATGTTTCCTCCTGTCTATGGTAAATGCTTCTGGAATATTAGAAGAATGCGTGTTCAGGAAGAGGATGATGGGGGCGAAAAGAAAGGTTCTAAGGGTCAAAGAAGAGAAAAGAAAGCTGCCCCCAAGCCTGGGGACACAACATGGATCCACTCCCATTCTACGTCAGTCCCAGGGGAGGGGGACAGACCTCAAGGAGCTGGCTTTGTGTGGCCGCCTGGAGCTTTGTCATTGAGGAAGACCCTAGGAACCCGCACCCGAGTGGCAACCAGGAAAGGGGAATTCTCAGAGAAGGCTGTGAGGCCATCACAGTGATGGCTGTGACTCCATCTCCTCAAAGCCCAGCAAACTAGGGTCTTACTGCCAGAATGTAGCTGATTGCAAACAAAGGCACATGTTTGTTGGCAGCAAACAAAATGGCATGGAGTACATGCCACAGTTTTCTTTCCAAAATGCTTAGAATGAAGAAATTTTGGTACTTCTCCTTTTCCTCTTAAATCAAAGCTAAATTTTTGAGGATGGTTTTCAAGTCCTTCTCACTTCTGAGCTAGTCTCCATTTCCAGCTGAATTGCCCCACCTTTTGTACACTGGACCCTGTGCTCCAGTCACTGTGCACCGTTGGCAGATCCCCTTCACCCCACCAAACACCACTGTTCTCTCTCCAAACTTTTGTACATGCCATTCCTCTGTCTGCAGAGCTCTTCTCCGATCTCTGGGAAGCTCATCTTTCAAGACCCTAGAGCTGCCTTCCAGACCCTTTTCCCCTAACACACATTCCCCCGCCCTCACCCCAAATTAATCATTTCCACCTCTCTGCTTGGTAGCATTTTATTATTTGATTAAAGTTAGGGACTCAGGGCCTGTCTCCCTAGTTGGTTGGAAGCATCTTAAGATCTGGTGCTACGAAGCCTGGTGCTGATTCATCTCTGATTCCCCAGGACCTAGCACAGTGCCTGGTACACAAAAGGTGGTCCAGCAAATGCGTGCAGAATGAATACATTGGAGCATGAGTAAAGGCACTGAAGGACACGAGGAGCCACCAGGATGTAGAGTGGATGTCTGTGAACCACACCTTATGCCTGCCATGGATGGATGCTCTGAGCAGGGCAGAGGAATTCTTTATCAGAGAGCACCACCCGGCTGGAGTCACACAGCAGGAAAAGTATGCTATGATCTTAGGTTTGATAACAATTCAAATGTTCCTTGTATTTTTTTATTCACACTATTTGCTGATTTTTTTTTTTTTTTGGTGGTTGAAACTGGTTTTATTTATTTTTTTAAATGATTTTTATTTTTTCCATCATAGCTGGTTTCATTGTTCTGTCAATTTTCTACTGTATATCAAGGTGACCCACTATTTATTGATTTTTGTGGTTCTATTAACCTTGACATGTTTATAAGCAAAGAAATGGGCATTCATGAAGCAACCACTAGGTGTTTGGTTCAGGTTATTTCACAACGTTATAGGTTGGTATCTATCATTGTCATTCTACAGATGAAGTCAATCCAGGCTCAGAGAGGTTAAATGATTTTCTCAAGTCCTTACTGTGAATAGAGGCCAGATGCAAACTCAAAACCTTATCCATTTAGGCAGTTGTGTTAATGTCCCAGTGGGAAAAGGGATCTTCAATTAGGATAATCTGAGGGGTGTTTACTCACAAAGACACTAAGTACAAAGCTAAGGGTGGGGAGAGGGGCCCAGAGGGGCAGTGTAGGAGCCTAGGGTGGGAGCGACACAGCTGTCAGCAGGGGGAGAGGGCACAGAAAGCTGGGAGGAGAGGTTGTTCTAAGGCTCACACCTCCAGCCAGCCTAAGGCAACCTGCTGCTCTCCTCCCTTCCATTTTGGGGCTCCCACAGACCAGGCCCAGAGGCCAGGGAACCCACGGATGGGGTCCATACGGGTCCATCTGCATGGCGAAGAGCAGGATGTATCTGGAAGGGCAAACAGAAGACACACACCAGCAGCATCTCCCACGGGCAGGGAAGAGCATCAGGACATGAAGAATGGAGGCATCTGATTGGGTCTCCTGGCGCTCAGGTGACATTCTTACAAGATTCCAATGATCAATGACTGGTGGTCCTTCTACTGCAGGTCACACTCTCACCCTGCACAGCTGTCCACTCTGCTTGGGAGATCACACTCCTCCACAACTCCTGATGGCTGGGGTCAGTCCAAGACCAAGCAATGGAGACCCTTCCTTCCGTGACCCTTGTTTAAGAGACAGTCACCACGGGAGAGGATGTGACAGCCCTTGCGGGTCCCATCTCTTTGCGGCATCTGCTTTCCCTTTGAGTGAGCAGAGCAGTGGGCAGCAGGCCAAGATTGGCCTTTCCTTTCCACCCCCCGCCCCACCCCCACCCCCCACATCCATCCCATTTGAGAAGAGAGAGAAGTGCTCTTTTTCCATCAATTTTCTCTCGCGCTTGCTTCCCTCACCTTTTCTCCTTCTTAATCTACCCGTGGCTCCTAAAAGGATTAATTAGAAAGATGTGAGCAGGGGTTGGAACGTCAGAAAACAATCGTCACTTTCCTATCTGACCTCTCTCACCAACTGCAGAATTAACAAATTGAATGTCCTCAGCAGACAGGAGTGGCACATGATACGAAGTTCATTACGAGCCTCGCCAGGGCCTGTGTGCGAAGCCCCATTTAAACAACTCTTGCTGATTAAATTCCTCCCAGGCACTCCCGCCAGACACTGTTAGAAAATACTCACATCCAATAGCTTTTTAATTTTTTTTAAACATGTGCCAATTATTTGCCTGCTATCTGCAGGTGCTGGCAAACATCACGGCCGGCCTCACTGTCTACACTCTTATCCACTCGGCGCCTGCCTGGGGGCTCACGTCGTCAGGAATAGGACCCTGGGTTCTGGCCTGGGCTGTCAAAGGCTCTCCAGCCACCCTGCAGGACTGGCTTGCCCCTCCCCCAGCTCCCAGCCCCACATGTCTCACCTTCTGAAGCTCACAGCTCTCTCGAATGTTTCAAGGTGACAACACAGACCCGGGTGACCTGCTAGAGTGGGGCCCAGAGGGGTAGGCACGAATTCGTGCCTGGGCTGGTGCCAGCTGCCTCCCGGCCAGGTTGTGCTTCAGGGACATATAATCGCCACCTCTGGGAGCCGGGGGAAGTGGGGGAGGGTGGAAAGTCTGCCTGGGAAAGGGCTCGGCACTTGTTGGGGGCCCCTTTAAATGAGTCTCCGAACGCCCTTCTCTTCCTGCTCCTACTTTAGCCATCCTGATTACTTAGTTCACTTCTTGTTTGAGGCTTCATTAAAGCCAACGAGCTCCTATATTTTTAATAGGTGCCAATTAATATCCAAAAGTGAGGGTTCAAAATATAAACCACAGAATTTTTATCTCTGTTCATATTTTTTAAACAAAGGTAACAGAAAAGTTTTTACTGTAACAGGCTCTGCACTGTGCTCGACTGTGACTCACTCCCCACCCTCACCCCTTCAGGCTTAGGGACGGTGACCGTGTCCCACTGTCACCAGGTGCCATGATGGTCCCTTCCCTGTCGTTTCCCTTCACGCTGTCTACACCTTCGTCATTCACTTTATTACCACCTCTCTAGTTTTCCCACACAGAGGCCGTCTCATCTCATTGGCAACAGCAGCTCCAGCTAGAAATGAACACTTCCTGCCCATCATCTTTGGAAAGTCCTGTTTTTGCTCTTGGACGACACCCCAGGCTAGTCTCCCTGGCACTTTCACCTTTGGGCACTTATGAGACCTTGATGTTCCTGCTTCCCGTTAAATGAACCAAGAACTCCTGTGAGTAGAACGACAAACGTAAGCAGTTACACGGACTTGCAGGAGTTACCGAAGGAACTGAACATGTTTATCTCAAAGAAGAGAGAGCTTGGGGAAGGGGAGGAACATGAAATCTGCCTTCAGACGCCTGACAGGTACTCCTGTGGAAGAGCAGACACACTCAGACTCCTGGTCCACATGTGGGAGAACCAGGATCAGTGGCAAAGGAGGAAGGCATGCCAGCTCTGTGTGAGAAACCACTTCGCAACAGGCAGAGCTGCCCAGAGATGGAACTGCCTGCGTCAAGAGGTAGTGAGTTCCCGACCACTGTAGGTGTTCAAACAGAGGACGAAGGGCCCCTTGATGAGAGGTGGGGAGCGGGGTGGAGGGGACTCCAGAGGAGCATGAAGACTACATTAGCCCTTTCAGATTTTTTCTTCCAAGTTGAGGTTTTATGACTCCCTTTTTAGAAGTAAGCACATCCCAGAGTTCCCTTTGTGGCTCAGTGGTTAACAAATCCGACTAGGAACCATGAGGTTGTAGGTTCGATCCCTGGCCTTGGTCAGTGGGTTAAGGATATGGTGTTGCCCTGAGCTGTGGTGTAGGTCACAGATGCAGCTCGGATCTGGCATTGCTGTGGCTGTGGCGTAGGCCGGTGGCTACAGCTCCGATTCGACCCCTAGCCTTGAAACCTCCATATGCTGCGAGTGTGGCCCTAAAAAGACAAAAAAAAAAAAAAAAAAGCAAGTGCATCCCCTTTTAGCTGTAGCAGCAGCACTAGGCTTTGCATCAGGAAGGCCAGGGTAGCCCTAGAGGGAATCCAGAAGGAAAGACAGCCCCAACCGAAGATAAAGGGGGAGAGAGGAAGAAAACCAAAGAATTTTAAAAAGTGCAACATTTAGTTTGGGGACACTCTTATATACTTTAACAGTCTAAAAAAAATGTCATTATGTTAAAGCCCTGCACAATTTTGAATGTTTTTAATGGTGTAGTAGCTTTCTAGTTAGGAAGAAGAGTTGAGAATAAAATTCAGTGAAATTCAGAATTCAGAAATAAGGATTTTTGATTTAACCTGCTGTAGGGTGCCCAGTATAGTCTCCCTGCCCCAACCCATGGCAGTATAAATACCATGAAAATGCAAACAAACAAACAACAAGAAGGTA
Organism: Phacochoerus africanus; assembly: GCF_016906955.1. NCBI lineage: Eukaryota > Metazoa > Chordata > Mammalia > Artiodactyla > Suidae > Phacochoerus > Phacochoerus africanus. The sequence goes on from NC_062559.1 coordinate 38,406,445, forward strand.
ATAATCCTTTAACAAAATATAAGAGAAGTTATGTGTTACATTCTGGAGGTAATTGTTATTGATGACCCCACAACAGGAGAGGATTGAGAAACAGTTTTGGAGCATACATTGTCCAATTAAAACATCCAAAATCCAAAGAGAGCAGATGAAATGGCCTAAATACCTTCCTGCTCATGTCTTTACCTTCAAGTCACAGGGACAAGGATTAGCACAACAAGCTATCTCTCCTCCACTGTCTTCAGAGCCAGCTGAGCCACTGGAGCCCTGACTTTCTCCAGGATGCCACCCACCACCCTCCGCCCCTCACACCGCTGCCTTTACATTATCCTTCCCATATCCATTCAAAGCAGAGGGGAACTGGAGGAGCATCTTGGCTCACTTAGATGCCTAAAGAGAAACATCAGCTGCATTGCAGAGTCTGCAAGAGCTCTGGACACAGTTCTGGCTGCGGGTTATCATCTTTCATGTTCTAAATATGTACAAGAGGAATTAAATCCACATCTCATTAAGAGAGCTTGCGAGCTGCAGTATGGAAAATCTAGCTTCAGTCCAGCAGCATTATCCAAAGCAAAGGCCCACAAATTGACCCAGTGGCTGGTTCTTAGCTCTGTACCTTAGAAGGGCACCAAAATGTACAGTGATGGGGGCTGCTGGAAACTCCAAGCTTGGAGAGCAATCTCTTCTCTCAAGGAGGAGTGGAAATAAAAGATCAATAAGGGGCCTATAGAAAGGTACTGAAAATTATGGGAGACTTTATCTGCTAAGTCATGGCTCTAAAGTGTTACTCTATTAGAAAAGGAAGACGCTTGTAGAACAAACCTTGCTGTCTATGTGTGTGAGATAGGAACAGGAAGCTGCAAAGTCAGAATGGGCTGAGATGAAGGCTGTGTGCAAGAGTAGTTGGCTGATCTAAAAAGGAATGCAGGTCATTCCAAATCCCCAGCCTTATGTTGTACTTGCTATATATTAGGTCTCAGTAAAGATAAGCTTGATGAATGAATAAAGAAATGTAGAATGGGGAATGCCAAACTCTGGGCTAGAGAGGCCCACCCTGAGGAGAAGATAGGTGTTCAAGCCCAGACAGGGAACTCTATTTTGGACATTCTTGGTCCCCAGTGGCTGACTGGCTTGGTTTCTCTCTGAATAGGCCAAGTTGAGGGTGGGACTCTAGTGAGCATGTTTGAACCTTCTGGAATCATGAATACCCTAAACCTGTGGAAGCTCAGGCCATTTGTATGCCTCCTAAGATCTTCAAATTTGGCTGCATTCTATCCCATCACATTCACCCAAATTTGTTTCTTCCATGGGAACACAGATTTAAAGGGCCACCTGCATCTGATGACAGGCCACTAATACTCCCATTAGAAGATCTACAGCTTCTAGTCTAATCAATAACCAACTGCACTGCACAGCTGGGAGTCTGTAGGTCCACAACAGAGATGACTGGGGACAGTCCGGGAGCAGGAAATATCAGAGATCTGAGAGTCAGGAAACTCAGTCCTTTGAAAGAGACTGATAATCCTTGATTAGGTCTTTTTAATTTCTTGTGCATCCCACTTTATATATTAAAGAGAGCACTAGATTAAATAACTTCTTAAATTCAAAATTCTGCATTACTTTAATCAGGTAGATTCTAGTTAATTGTTTACATCAACCACAGATCAAGGGATGGAACAGAATGCTCTACTTTCTATTTTAATACTTTCTTGATTAATTGACTTCTTTTTTTTTTTTGTCTTTTTGTTGTTGTTGTTGTTGTTGTTGTTGCTATTTCTTGGGCCGCTCCCGCGGCATATGGAGGTTCCCAGGCTAGGGGTGGAATCGGAGCTGTAGACACCGGCCTACGCCAGAGCCACAGCAACGCGGGATCCGAGCCGTGTCTGCAACCTACACCACAGCTCACGGCAACGCCGGATCGTTAACCCACTGAGCAAGGCCAGGGACCGAACCCGCAACCTCATGGTTCCTAGTTGGATTCGTTAACCACTGCGCCACGACGGGAACTCCTAATTGACTTCTTGATTGCAGAGAAAAATCACAAAACTCAAGCTCTTCCTCTTGAACTTTGTAGCTATATCAGTTGGACAGGCATTTTTGTCATAGAGGGATATTAGAAAGCTCTAAACTTGCATTATACACCTTGGGAAATATATAAATTAAGATCAAACATTTGGACTCTATTCATAGTGGACTGCCTGTTCCCTACCTTGAGTCCCAGAGTTGGAAAATGAAAGACTGATCAGATAGCCATCAATCGACATTCATACAGCAGGATGAGCACTGTGCTAGGAACTCATTTTGCAAATCTCATCTCATATAACACTTTCAATACACTTGATCTCTTTCAGTCCCCACAACTGACCTCCACCTTCCTGCGCTCTACCCAGAGGACAACACAATCCACTTAGAAGAGCTGTGTTTGGAAAATCATTAGTGGGGGCTTCTCCCTGGCAGTGGAAGATGTCACTCTGCCCAGGGAAGGTGTGACTCTGCAGCTGTCCCTCGACCCAGAGAGCACCCTGAAGGAGAGCCGCTTCTCCATAAATCTTGAGTTCTCCCAAGATGTAGCCTTAAGCTTTACAGGAACAACCTTGTGGGATTTCTTATCCTTCCAACTTTGACTTGGCAAGAAATGCCCTGAGACCAGGCTTTTCAGCTGTATTTTAGCACTTCTGCTTCTGGTTTCAGCAGCATCAATAAAGGGTAGGAGATGTGAGACACTAATAGTATTTCACCCGCACACCCTTAAAATAACCTAGGCTTCCTGGGAACGGTAGATGTTAGTTCTGATTAAGTTTCACATGAAGATGAAGTGGCAATGAGTTTCAGCTTTCTCCTGTTCTGTGCAAAGGCCATCAAGTCAACTTTTTGCTCTGACAAGAATGCTAAACGCCTGGGAAATCAGGAAAAGAATCATGGGCTTCTTCATTTATCCTTTGAAAATATCTTTTAAACACCTTTATCATGAGAGACATGGATGGCTTCAAGGTGAAACCAACACAGTCTCTGTTCCTTTAAGGAATTCCAAGTCTAGACCAATACATTGAAAAATTGTAATACTGTGGTCATGACAGACACAGTTGCCTATGTGCTTAATGAACAGCCTTTCTCCCTTCTTTCTTGTTAATGGGAGTCCAATTTTATTCCCATTTAACCTGCTCTGCCACCATGGATCAGTTATGATGAATTAGTCACTACAAGTGTGATGCCTTCTTCTAGTGACCAGCCCTACAGATGGGTATGTGACTCAGTTCTGGCCAGTAGGACTTCAACAGAAGTCTTCAGGACAACATTTGCAAAGGATGTTTCTCCCTGATAAAATATATCACGAGGATAAAACCTTTGTGTATTCATTCTTCTTTCTTGGAATGCTGTTGTGTAATTATGCGATGCTTAAAATTGGAGAAGCCATGTTGTGACTCAGAAGAGAGTTACAGACAATAATTGTGGATGACAAAGTATAGATATTGGTGCTTGGGACCTTGATAGCATCACTGAGCCACCACAGCCAACCTGGGACCATCTATCACCTGGTAGAGAGAAATATCTTTCAGTCATAGTCACAGTTAGTTGAATTTTTTGTTACTAGTAGGTAAAAACATTTCTAAAAGTTAAAAATGGGAAAAAGACTTTAACACAGTATATGCTACTAAATTCCAGCGGCGGGGCAGAGTTCACCAGCTGAGGAAAAGCACTCCAGGTAGCAGTACCGGCTTGAACAGTGGATCAGATATGTAGAAAGACAGGCTATATCTGGATATGGTGAGAAGTTCAGTGTGGTTGGGATACAGACTTCAAGGGGGCTTAATGAGAAATGGTGTATTCAGAGTCAAGGCGAAAGCTCTTTAACACAAAGCGGCTTAAAGATTATAAATGCTTACTTCTCCCTCATGTAACAGTCCTAAGGGGAGTGGTCCAGGGAGTCAGGCTAGTATAGCTCTGGATGGTCGTCAAGGGCCAAGTTCCTGGCTCTATTGCTCTGTCATCCCGTAGGGTGTTGCCTTTGTCTGTATGATCCAGGGAACCTCCACATTCTGGCTTTTAGGGAAGAGGATCAGAAATCTAAGAAATGTGTGCTGCATGTTTGAAGGCCCACACCTGGAAGTGGCACCAACACACTTCGTTTTGCTTCCTGTGAAGTAGCAAGAACTTACGGGCCACAGCTAGCTGCAGGGAAGGCTGGGAAATGCAGTCAATAGCTGTGCAGGCCACTATTCAGGTAATCTTTGTTGCTAAGGAGCCTCGGGTCTAACTGTGAAAGGCCTTTTGTGCTAAGATAAAGAGTGGAATTTCTGCAGGCAAAGAGAATCACTAAAGATCTGACAAGTGACATGATTAAGGAAGACTTTAGGCCAATATAAGGATGAAGCCTTCTATAATGAGAACTGATCAAAAGTTAAATGACCTATTTAATGATGAAGTCAGTTTCTCTTCATCAGAGATATTTAAGCAGAGGCTGGACAGATGCTATCCAGATGCACGGTAAAGGGTACTGAATGGGAAAGTAAGCTGGACTAAAGGGTCCCTAAAGGATCCTTGTAATATCTAAGACCCTTAGACTCCACCCTTTCTAAATCCATCTCGTGACATCTCTTGGGCAGCCTGAGCCTGGAGGCAAGGAGATCAGTTATAAGGATGAGCCAAATTGAGGGAGTGTCAGTGGGAAAAAAAGAGGAAGGAATGCTTGTGAGGGTCACAGTAGAGGAAGAGTCACCACAACTTAGTGTCTGATAGGCTTAGGGGCAGGTGTAGGAAACTAGAAGTTTTAAGGATGACCCCAAGTTTCCCAGTCTGCATAATAATGAAGATGTCACTAAGCCACTAAGAGAGATAGACCAGAGCAAAGCAGGATGTGAGAGGAAGATGTGTTTGAGGTCCCTGCAGGGTGTTCATCAGGCAGCTGAAAGTGCAGGTGTTGAATTGATAAAGTGACCAAGGCAAGTGAAGGGAGCAAGGTTTAGATTTGGGAATTGTCCACATACTTACGCTTTTTAAAATAGGAATTACCAAGATCACTAAGAAAGAAAGTAAGGAGCAGAGGTGATTAATCTGGCACTTACAGACTTGTATTGGGTCCATGAATGGGCACATATGCGTGTGTATTTATCAGACTCTCAAAAGAACCTGTGACTCTTTAAAAAATGAGAATCACAGCCGTAGAAAGAGAATGTTCTGTCAGAAGAATTTGGGGGAAATATTCTTCACATATTATTAATAGGTGCCAAAGGGAAAATTCACTCCAGAAAGATGACATTTGGCAATTTTTTTTTTGTCTTTTGTCTTTTTGTTGTTGTTGTTGTTGTTGTTGCTATTTCTTGGGCCGCTCCCGCGGCATATGGAGGTTCCCAGGCTAGGGGTGGAATCGGAGCTGTAGACACCGGCCTACGCCAGAGCCACAGCAACGTGGGATCCGAGCCGCGTCTGCAACCTACACCACAGCTCACGGCAACGCCGGATCGTTAACCCACTGAGCAAGGCCAGGGACCGAACCCGCAACCTCATGGTTCCTAGTCGGATTTGTTAACCACTGCGCCACGATGGGAACTCCAAATAGGATTTTTTTGTTGTTTTTTTGTTTTGTTTTGTTTTTGATTTTTAGGGCCGCACCCACAGCATATGGAGGGTCCCACGCTAGGGGTCCAATCGGAGCTACAGCTGCCGGCCTACACCACAGCCACAGCAACACGACATTTGGCAATTTTGGATGCTTAAATGTGTCCTGTGGAAGATAAGAATTGAGAAATGGCCTCTGGACTGGATAACTGATCACCTTTAAGCAAGCCAGCTCGGTAGGTGGGAGAGGTCACAACTCAGATCTTAAGTTGCAGAGAAGTGAGCAGGCAGTGGTGACTGAGAGGGTAGGAGCATGGGTGCCCCTCATAGGAAAATTATTTGTAAGATGGAGGGATGGGCCAGATACCTAAGGGGTAGTGGGTTATTTTACCTCATGGAGGACATCAATCAGCTTTCAGAAGAGAAGAAAACCACAGAGAGGGAAAGTGAGGGCGGAAGCTTCTGGAAGGGTTCTTACAGGAAGTGGGTGTGGCCCAGACTGAGAGTACAGTGTGTGAGTGGGAGGTGGTCCTGAGGGAGCTAAGTTTAAGCAAGGAGAAGCCAGAAAGGAGCCAGAGTCCACAGGCATATGGATGAAAAGAGGAGTGACACAGAGGAAGCTTAAGAAAAACAGCCTCGACTTCACCTGCTACGAATGAGGGGTCAGAGGTGTTCTGGGGCAGATGGAGTGTTTGGAGCTGCCGGTGTGAGGAGTTAGGTGGGGGGTAAGAGCATCACTGTCCTCGGAGCTGTAGCGAGGTGCTGTGACATTGACTCCCTGTCCCCACCTGGGCCTAGCACAGGCCCTGCCCGCTGATCCATCGGTGCGATTTGCTGCTGCGCTGTCCGTTTTCTGCCGCCTGGCTGTTAAGGCGTCGCTTGGCCCAAACATGCTTGTGGCCCTACACCAGTTCCGTGCCTGTGCCCCGTGATGTGATTAAACGAGACCTGTGCCTTTAAGGAGTGCCCCCTTCCTCAGCCCTTCCCCCTCCAATTACAGCACTAATTTCAGTAATGGAGCATTAATAGAGTAATGGGCGAGTGAGGCTGGCCTGAAGGAACTGTGGAGCTCAGCACAAATTGAGTAAATAAACCATATATTAGATTTCTAAACAATACTTTTAGTCTAGTCTCCGGGGGAAAGAGAGTCGTCAAGACTTACTTAAGTCATCCCTGCAAAGTGTATGTAAAAGAAGCCTCTTTTCAGAGCTTAGTTGTCTGTAGAAGCCGGAAATCTCTCTTCCTGGGATTGGAGAGAGAAAATAGCTGCTGTTCCCACATATTCCCTTTCCCCATTATTTCCCAGTTTCTCTTACTTTGACAGATGTCTCAGTGAGAATTCCGAAGGACACCTCCTTCCTGGCACCCTCATACTGGACATCTCCTAGGGAAAAGGAGCCCAAGGCAGGCGGTGCTAAGAGATGGGCCACGGGAGAGGGCCAGGGGCCAGGGGCACCTGGGGGAAGAGTGGAAATTATGAGCAGATGACCTTATTGTGTTGCAGCCACTATTTGGCAATGTTTTAGGAGGGATTCCCTTTCAGAAGACTAAGAAATAACAATAACACATTACACTATGGCCTTGCGCTCATATTGCCTTAATGGTCAGTGGAAAAGAACAAAGGTCCATGTGTTGGAAGACCAAGAAGGTCTGTTAGTTATCAGCAGTAGGATCTTCCTGTGCCTCCGTTTCCTTGTCTGTAAAAGGGAAGATTTGTAGCTTTCTGCTTGCTTCCCAGGGAATTGAGAGGGACAGAGGAGATGCTGCGCTTGCCAGGTGGGGGCCTCGCCTCCAGAAGTTGGGCAGACCTCATTCTCTGGGCCTCTGCTGCCCATGCTGCCCAGCTCCAGCCTCTGAGGGTAAGAAGAGGGTAACTCTGGGCTGTGAGGCCTGGGCAGTGGCAGGGAATCCCATGAAATGTTAACACATCGAGAACCTGCACCATGTCTGCCATGGTGACACTCTGAATCTGGAAAGGAGGATTATAGGATTTCAGTATTGTTGCTAAAACCAGTTCTTTGTTTGCTTTTATTGCCTAAGCAATTCCTGCACGCGGGCAGAGAGCAGGGTTGCGTGCCTAAGAGGAGCTGCTTCTCCCCCACAAAGGGCCTGCTGACTCCAAGAGGGCTGATTCACAGAGCGACTTCCAGTGGCCAAGAAGAGCCACTAAGGTATTGGTAGCCAGTGGCTGCTCTGCTAAATTTTCCAAATATTCTGCATGTTCCAGCTTCTAGAGAGAAACTACTGAAAGTAAATTCTTGGTGAATCTTTTGTCTATATAGGTGGGGGTGGGTGGGAAGAAAACAATATGGAAAAAGCAAAGGCAGGTTCTGGTACCTTCTCATTCTTAGTGGTTAAGAGTTTGGCTTCTGCATTCAAACCTTGTCTTGCTTGTTACTGGCTATGTGACCTTGGGTGAATCTCCTGTCACCTCTAAGCAGCACTTTCCTAAATGTTGGTGTGTGTGGCACACTTCTCTTAAAGGTATGTGATAAACATTCAGTGATGAATACAGGACTTATGTCTTAACAAGTTTCTGTCCTTTCATGTCTGTCTTTGAGCTTGTTAAGGTAGGTATCGTGTCTTTAATTTTTTCCCTCCTAAACTGAGCCTCTACATGTGTACAGGAAGAAGGAAAGGAGAAGGGGGTGGGGGGAAGGACATCTCTCTGATTTGGTGGGGAGAGGCCTGGATTTCTAGGACTCCTTCATGGCCTCCAGTGACATTAGAGCTGGGTTCGTAGGTGGTGAGGATCAGGGTTCTTACCTAGCTCCCTGAGGGCAGTATCTGCTCTAGGAAATGTAGATAAAAATCAAATCGTCTCTCTCCCCACTCCACACTCTGTCCAACTGTGCCTTTTCTGAGATAGTCATTAGAACTGATGAACATCTCTTAACCAGTCAAGGGAACTGACCATCACTCAACTAGAATAACAGACTGCTTTCTGACCTGGCGTCCTGAGGGCCCAGATATGGGTCCAGGGACCCAAAGTGACACACAAGCCCCCCCAAAGCACTGCATCCTGACAGCCGCTGGGTGGCGATCACCTCAGGGCATGAGTGAAAGCAGAGGACCTGGCCTTGTCTGAGAGGCTACTTAGGTGAACTCTGGCTGGTGGGGTTCAGGTACTTTAAATGTGCAATCAAGGCACTACGGAGAAAGAGAAACAGCTGGAAAAACAAAGTAAAAGTGAACGGGGTAGGACAGACTGGGTGCCAGACTTTTAGCTGGCATCCTGACCTTGTTTCTAGTCTTGCCATTCCCAAATTCTGTGACCTTAGGCAAGTCGCCTCATCTTTTTGAGTCTCTCTCCTCATGAGCACAGTTACTTCGCTGTTTTGCACCTGAAAATCCATGCTTTTCATGCAGGAAAGTCGAGCTTTTGGCACAAAGGAGAAACAAACTTGATTCAGAGATTCTGCCCCTGACCTGGCCTTGGGAACCCCGGTCATCTACACATAGACATGGATGTTTCTAGAGGTAGATATCAAACCATTTTTCTCTTAGTGGCTGGTTTCGATGGGGCCCCCAGCAATTGGGGTCTTGGAGATTCTCAGACATAAAAATAATCATGACCCTGGAAGAAGGTGCTTTGCCATGTACATTACTTTAGAAAAAAATTAATTCAAATCTGTACAGTGTTTTTGTTCTTTATAAAACAATTCAACCTGAAGTTATTTGCTCTAATTGGGTTCCTACTGAGTAACAAGCCCTATGACATAGCAAATGTAAACAATAAATCACAAACAATACATATCATAAAGCAACTTTGGAGTTTTACTATTTCACTCAAATTTGCTCTAGCAGAATTGGAAGCTCTTGTCCTTCAACCTGGAAAATGATATGCTTGATGAGTCACTGTGTATAACGTTGGCTTTGAGGGTTTTCAGTAATCAGTTTAGAGCTCTTGGGAGAGGGTGCATAGGCATTCTCTAGAAACATCTTGTATTAAAATTCTGAAAAGTCTCCCCTTAGGAGAGAGAGAAAACATATTTCTAGCCATGTGCTTAAGCTGTCAGTCTGAAATTCTAATCACACCTGGGCTTGGAGGTTAAAACATAGGTAAACATTTAGTGACTGTTAACTTGGATGGGATCTAAAGTGTACTGGCACATTTAGGATGAGGGCTTCTAGGCAGTGCTTACATTAATGGGGCAAGAAAGAGAAGGCCACCTTTTCGGCTTGCAACTCTATGAGATGATTTGAGGTGGCTGCCTCAGCGCATCAGAACAATTTGAAAACCTCTGACCTAGATAGTGTCTGAGGCTTCTCCTGACACTAAAATATATCTGGTTTTAAAGGAATGAAGTGCTAAGAGGAGAGAGGTGTGCATTTTAGGAGAATTGTGACACATTGGACATTGTATAAAGGGAGAAATGTGAGTAGGTAACATCATGAAGAACATGGCTTATCTGAACAGGTCTCCAAAGCCCCCAGATCAAGGCCCTAGTGGCACGTGACATTGACTCAAGAAGTCAGATCAGATTCCTCCCTCAACTCTTCTTCATGTAGCCCTCATCTTGGACTCATAGGCCAGTTTCATCCTATGGCCTCAGATCTGGTCCTGCCTAGACCTTCAGAGGGGCAGAATGGATGGATGTCTGGTGTGTGGCTTCCATTTGACCCCTGGTCACTGACTCAGCTCTGTGTACTCCTCTATCTGCTTCTGGCATCAATCGCAGCTCCTTACCCCCCACTGCGAAAGTCCCTAGCCCTCTACTTAGCAACCAAGCCCCTGCCATATAACCCATGGACAGAACTTTAAAGAAAGAAGAGAGAGGGAAAGAGGGAGAGGAGGGGGGTGGGCATTTGGGCTTGACACCTAAAATCGCATTCTTAAGTGATGGCTAAAACTCAATCTGGGTCAATCCCAGATGAAGAGAATACAGAGGGGAGATTTAAAATCTGCGCTCTGTATTCAGGTGACCAAGGTTCAAGTCCTGGCTCAGCCACTCACTATCTCTGGTCTTGAGTCGACCTCTTCACCTCTCTGAGCTTCAATTTCTCCATCTCAACATGGGAAACCTACCTCACTGGGCTCTTCTGAGTACTGAGATGAAGCAAGCCTAGCGCCTGACACATAGAAAGACTCACTTTCTCTTCTCATTCTTTCTCATAGAAGAATGTTCACTTTCTTCCCTTTGTTAGACTAGGAGCAGGAGATGGTCTTCACGACACTCAGATTTTATATAGCCATTGCAGGGGAAAAAAAGGAGTATCAGCCTTTTCATTCTCAGTAAACATGTCAACCACAGAAGACCAAATGGGTACGGGAGCCAATGGTTTAAAATAATTAAGTTTGCTTTAATTTTTTGGAGGTTCCCAGATTGGAGTGTCTTAACTGGCTTAATATTTCAAGTGTTGAATTTCCTCCCTGGTAATAAAATTCCCAGAGTTTTGTTCATGGAGCCAAGTACTATCACAAAATACGTATGGTCATGAGGTTGGACGTGGTACCCCAACTGGTATTGCCCTTTCCCTTTAACTTTTTATTATGGAGACTTTCAAGCATAAAACAATAGTAAAAAAAAAAAGTGTTATAATGAAACCTAGACACCCATCACCCAGACAATTTTGCTTTATGCATTTTTTTTTTTTTTTTTTGCTTTTTATGGCCACACCTATGGCATACAGAAGTTCCCAGGCTAGGAGTCCAATCAGAGCTTCAGCTGCCGGCCTACACCACAGCCACAGCCACAGCCATGCCAGAGCCAAGTCGAGTCTGTGACCTACACCACAGCTCATGGCAACGCCGGATCCTTAACCCACTGAGTGACGTCAGGGATTGAACCCATATTCTAATGGATACTAGTCAGGTTTGTTACCACTGGGCCACAATGGGAACTCTTGCTTTAGGCGTATTCTTACTCACTTGCTCTCCTACCAGAATATGTTTAAAGCAAATCTCAGACTTCATTATTATTACATGCACATTTCAGTATTCAGCATTCAAAGCAGAAATATTTTTTGAACATAACCACAGTACATTATCACCTTTGTTTATTTATTTTTTTGTTGTCTTTTTAGGGCTGCACCCGTGGCATATGGAGGTTCCCAGGCTAGGGGTCTAATCGGAGCTACAGCTGCCGGCCTACACCATAGCCACAGCCATGCTAGAGCCAAGTCGAGTCTGCGACCTACACCACAGCTCACGGCAATGCCAGATCGTTAACCCACTGAGCAAGGCCAGGGACCGAACCCGCAACCTCATGGTTCCTAGTTGGATTCGTTAACCACTGCGCCACGACGGGAACTCCAAAGTAGGTATTATTAATTCTCTCTCTTTACAGATGAAGAAGCCATGATAGAGAGATTGAGTATCTTACTAACATTTATAGAGAGTGAATTGGCAGTCTTGGGGTTGAAGCCTGGGTAGGAATGATTATGGCACTATCCTCTCAGCAGCAAGACTGGATTGCTTGGCAAGATGTGACCATGGGAAAGCTGTTTTCATTTGTGGTTAAGCAGATTTCAAATGGGAGATGCATACTGAAGACATAATGATGGTGCTAGAAGGAGGGGGACCATAATTCCAGAAGCTGATTAACTGTCTCTGCTTATTTCTGAATCTTCAATGGCAGGTTTTCCTGGGTAGATCTGTGATCCAGGAGCCTTCCCAGCTTTGACTCTGAGCTAGCTTCTGGCTTTTAAGGGGGAGAAGGCTAGAAAATGGGAGAAAAGCTAGAAAAGGAGAAAATGGATATGGGGACCGTTGTTGCACCACATTTGCTCCATCAGATAGGTCAATGTCTTTTTTTGTTTTTTTTTTGTTGTTGTTGTTTTTTGTCTTTTTGCCATTTCTTGGGCCGCTCTCGCGGCATAAGGAAGGTTCCCAGGCTAGGGGTCTAATCAGAACTGCAGCTGCCAGCCTACACCAGAGCCACAGCAACGCAGGATCCGAGCCGCGTCTGTAACCTACACCACAGCTCACGGCAACGCCGGATCGTTAACCCACCAAGCAAGGGCAGGGACCGAACCCGCAACCTCATGGTTCCTAGTTGGATTCGTTAACCACTGCGCCACGACGGGAACTCCAGGTCAATGTTTTAATTTAATTGATGGCTGCTATCCCACTAGAACCCACTGCAGTGTCAGAATGGCATTTGTTGAGCCCAGGAAAAAGACAAACCATGCCTGTGTATACTCCCCAGTCTCTGAAGCCAGCACTTTTTTTCTTTAATGGCCCTTTGATGTGTTACAAGATCCTAATTAAGGCAGTTCAATAAATCAGTCCCTTGGGCATTGACACTTCAACACAGGCCTAATTTGCTAAGTACTGGTGGACATTAACCAGTTGTTGGAAATTTGCTGTGACATTCTTCATAGACTCATATAAGGATCCCAGTCCCACCAGAGGCCCGATTCCAGATTCTGGCCCTAAGTGTATGTTCTCCAGTGCTGATCTCAGATAGCGCATGACTAATAATACCTCCCCTAGGCCTTTAGTGGATTAGGCTATTACTTGCCACTCCAGGATAGACCACTCCAGGGCAGACAAAGATATGTAAGTGTTAAGTGGTGGCCTCATGGCTCCAAGTTTCCTGTGGTTACTGCCCAGCCTTCAGGATTAATTTGAGGCCTATCTCTGTCGAGAGTCAACTGTCCTGTGCAATCCTCATTCATAACTTCCTGCTACATCTGGCAAGACGCCAGGATGCTCTTTCTTTGTCTACTAGGCTGAGAGGGGAAAAGAGAGGGGGTGGAAAATTACGGACGAAGGAAGGGCCTTAGGGATGCCTTATCTTAGAGAGTACATCCACTCCTTCTCTGCACAGGGTAAGAAGGGCCAGTCAGCCCCAAGGGTGCCCTGTGTATCCAGCCTGGGATTGTATAGGAGGGAAGTTATATGTTGGGGGAAGGGATGCTCCCACTTGGCATGAGCTTTGGAAGTACACCTGGGCAGGTAGAATTATAATACCAACATTTTTTGAGCCTTTCTTAAATGGAAGTCCCTGTGCTCATGACTTCAAAGGCAACATTTTATTTAAACTTCCCTGCAGCCCTTTGGTCTTCCTTGGGGTAGAAACTCTTATTATCTACATTTTAGAGAGGATGAAATTGAGACAGTAGAGGTTAAACTCCTTGGCCATGAGGCAACTGGCAAAAGACTGATGTAGTTTGACCCTGAACCACCATGCCATGTGCGATGATGCAGGTTGGAGGAGCAGCGTCCAACCTGTGCCGGAAGCTGCAAGTGTGACGGTTCTCTCATTGAATCCACACTGGGTCACCCATAAGCCCCAGACGGCCAGTTATGGTACTGGCTCCACAAAGTCCACTGAAAAAAGTGGGGGTGGAATGGAATTATTACTCCAGAGGGCAAAGCCTGGAGCTGCTCAAATGGATCTTTAAAAGGCAGATGATTTGCAAACTTTAGACATCTTGACTCCAATTAGCTGGATAGTCCTGCCTTCCACCTCCTGATCATGATATTCCATCAGGTATTCCTGATCTAGGTGTTTACCTGTGGATGTCTTCACTGTTCCTCAGGCACGCAGTGCTCAGCCTCCTTCTGTGATGTTGTGTGTTGCTTTCGTTTTGGTCCTTTCAGGGCTCTCTTCTGCATACAGCTCTTAGGTATTAGCGTTTATGCCGGGCTCTGTGCTATGACAAGGATACCAAGAGAAACCCTGCCATTGATGTGAGCCCAGCCTGGGATGTGGTCAGGATAGACCATGCTTCAGAGCAAGGTCCTGGGTCAGACTGTTTATGTTCAACTCCCAGCTCTGTCATGTTTCTTAACTGCTGTGAGTCTTGGTTTCCTCATCTGTAAAATGGGGATAATAACAGAACCTACTTCACCTGGAAGAGCAAAGATTAAATGATATCGTTCATGTAAAAAACTCTGACCCAGTCCTAGGTATGCAGTAAACTCAAACAGACATGAGTTTTTATTATTTCCTGACTTTTTGGGTTTACCTTGTTTTCATAACAGCCTGGGTTTCCTGGTTTCATGACTCTGGCTCTCGAATGTGTGTTTGGTTGCTGACTCCCTGACAACATGGTGTCAGTTTTAAATTGGTCCAAGTTATAAGACTGCATAGTGGCTCATGCCCCCAAAAAGTCCATAGCTGGGGCATCTGGCCGGGGCCCCGTCCCTTGACCAGTCTTGTTAAGCACCATAGAGTTTCCAGGTCAAGTAATATATTTGCAGGTTTCTTTCAGGATTGGTGACATATTTTTACGTTGCCTAGAATATTTTTGCTATTTCTTTGATTTTTCCCTTTCAGAATAGAAGGATCACAGTTTAAAACTTGAGTGTTAGAGAACTGAACAAACTCCTATTTTATATACTAATTCAGTCACATCAGGCTTTCATGATATTTGGCTCTGCATGAGAACAGTCTTAGTAAACAGTCTCCCTTCTGCTTACTTTTGACATGCTTTGCTTACTCTTGCCTCTGTGCCTCTGTTGGCCGTTTCCCTATCCTGGACTGCCTTCCTGTGTCCAGTGTTTTTCATCCTTCAATGCATCCCTCAAGGTTTTTCTCCCACTGCGGAGCTGTGGAGCCACCAGCTCTTGCTTGACTTCATCTCCTCTCTGAACGAGTAAAGCACTCATTGTCTGCCTGCAGCTTGGCAGCTTTACACACACTTTCTTATATTCAGAGTACTCACTGAACATTCAGCGAGCCTCCTAATATTTTTAAACTCTGTATTAAGTATTTTTCATATATATTACATTTTTTTTTGCCACACCCATGGCATGTGGAAGTTCCCAGGACAGGGACTGAATCTACACGACAGCAGCTACCCAAGCTGCTGCAGTGACAACGCCAGATCCTTAACCCGCTGTGCCAAAAGAAAATGTCATATGTTACCTTTTTTTAATCCTTTCCACAATCCTGAAAATAAATATCATGAATTTTCCCACAATGTGTATGCAAAAATTGAAGTTAGATTCTAGTAGCTTAAATAATTTGCCCATTAAGAAAATGAAAAGACAAGCCACAGACTGGGAGAAAATATTTGCACATTGTATATCTGGTATGGAGTTTGTATCCAGAATATATAAGCAACTCTCACAACTCAACAATAAGAAGAAAAACAACCCAGTTAAAAATAGGCCAGATTTGAACAGACATTTTTCCCATGATAGACGAATGGCTAATCAGCACATAAAAATCTGTTTAATATCATTTACCATTAGGAAAATGCAAGTCAAGAGCACAGTGAGATGCCAATGCTTGCCCACTAGAATGACTATAATTGAAAGGACCAATAGGTAATAACAAGAATGGATGAGGATGTGGAGAAACTAGAACCCTCAACGCATTGCTGACAGGAATGCAAGATGGCACAACTACTTTGGAAAGGAATTTGACAGTTTCTTGAAAAGTTAAACAAATACTTGTCATACAATCCAATGAATCCATCCCTAGGTATCTACCCAAGAGAAATGAAAACATACATTTATACAAAGCTGAACCACTGAATGTTCATAGAATCATTATTCATCATAGGCCAAACTGAAACAGTCCAAATATCCATCAGCTGGTGAATGGATAAACAAATGTGGTACATCCATAAAATGGAATACAATTCAACAATCAAAAGGAATGACTAAATGCTAATGCATGATGCAAAGTGGTTCAAGTGCAGAGACATTATGCTAAGTAGAAGCAGCCATACACAAATGAGTACATATTGTATGATTCCATTTATATGAAATTTCTAGAAAAACAGAAAGCAGGTCAGTGGTTGTCTTGAGCTGGGATGAGACTAAGGATTAACTGCCAGTGGTCATAAGTGAGCCTTTGAGAATGATGGAAATATTCTAAAATTGGATTGAAGTGATATTTCATAGCTCTATAAATTTACTAAAAATAATTATATTGAAATATGTATTTACAATGGATAGCTTTAATGGGGTGTGTGTGTGTGTATACATACACATGGTTTATATGTAATAACTATACATATACATACACATGGTTTATGTGTAATAAAATACTTGTCCCAGATCATACAAACAGTGGAGTAGGGATTTGGACCCTGTCTTCTTTCTGTGCTCTTCTTTCTAGCCTTTGCTATTTTCTTCTTGGGTATGGCTTGTCTCCCCAGCAGAGGGATGACTCTTTGAGAACAAAAAGCCTGGCTTCACATTTTCGGGGACTTCCTCACGGTGTCCTCAAGAAATATGTGGAATTGAGTTGACAGCCCATCATACTGTAATGGGATTATTCTGTACCAGAAGGAACAGTGTAGGGCTGCTGTTTCTCCAAATGCTACCCTGAGTGTTGAGACATGAGGGGGAGATAGTCCATCAAAGGCTTGCCGCCTGAAGAACAATGTAGTGACAGGGCTGGCTGACAACGAGAGACAAAGAGCTGTGCTGTTGAACACTGCCCAGAGCAACCTGTCTCTTCCTGCTCAGCCCAGCAGACTGTTAAAAGGGCCACAAAAGGCTGCTGGGGAGATGACAAGAACTTAAGAATTTGCTGAATGTGTTACCCTTGATGGCAAGAGTAAACCCAAATGACCTTCCCAGGACACACAGTAGAGAGTATTAGAATATACATCAGACCTGATTCCAGGCAGCAGGCGGAGATACAAGTTTGAAGACCTTGCAAGGGGGCTCACACATATTTGACCCACTCAATAGAGTCAATGACTTTGTTGGAAACCGATATTATTCTTTTGACAACTTAAAAAGGGGTTAGCAGGAAAAGTTGTCCAAACTTTGAAAATGGGCAAGAGAGACCACTGAGTGATCTTGCAGTGGCTTGCTGGACACTGTCTAGTGTACCCCATAGAGTGTGCACTTCTGACTGGCTTTCTGTTGATTAGGCTATTTTCCAATGACAGGGGTAGAAGTTAACTTGCCGAAAACTTGATAATAATGCAAACGATTTTTGTCCACAGCAAAGCAAATGAATTTCATCCAGTAGACATAGAAAAGATAACCCCCAAACATTTTATTGCCCTTTCAGGTATTAACCAGTTTTGCATTTGTTAGTGATTTTTTTTCAGCGTTCCTGCCTGCCTATCAGTATCTCTGGTCTTCAAAAAATTTTCCACTGAAGCAACCTGAACATCTTATAGGTTCTCCCATTAATCAATAAGTCACACAAAATCTTTGACACATATTCCTTTCATATATGCACAGAAGTCATGTTTTTAACTTTTTGAAGATTATACTTTCATAGTGTGCAAATATAATTCATGGCCACAGCTATGGTTACCAAAAAACTGCAGTCTGGCATTTGACTAAACAATTGAAGGAGTTCCCCATTCTGAAACTCACCTGCTCCTTCACTCTTAGTTCAGCAGGAACCATTTTCTCCCATTGGGAAGCTTTCTCTAGCTTTTAGACTGGGCTGGATGTCTTTGCTCTGTGTCAAAACACACTCTCTGGACTTGCTTGTCTTATAACACCAGAGGCACATCCACCTGAAAATGGTAAGAATCCAAAGGGCAGCAGTCAGAACATGCTCATGTCTCAGTGTTGAAGAAACAGTGCGCAGAATAAGCTCCACTACCAGTTTAGACTATGGCTAAGCACCAAGCATTAGGGAGTTTCTCTTACTGGGTTAAGAGGCAAGCTTGAGGAGCAGGTGGGCAAGCACGGGTTGGATACCAGCCTGGAGCCCACTTACACATTTGTAACTTTTCTGGGCAGGCTATTTCCTCCTGCAGTCAAAATGCCCAAAGTTCAGTTGCCCAAAGTTGATCCAAGGAGCATGGAAACCAATGATAGTAACTTTTTACATGAAGCCTAACAATATTGCAGTGTACGCTTTAAAAATTGCCTAGGAGGGTAGATCTCGTGTTAAGTGTTCTTACCACAAAACAAAACAAAATAGAAAGGCATAAAGAAATTTTGGAGGTGATGGATAAGTTTATTACCTTGACTGGTGATGCTTTCACAGCTATATGCATATGCTCAAACTCATCAACTAGTATACACTAAATATGAGCAGGGTTTTTTTTTTTTTTTTTTTGCCTTTTTGCCATTTCTTGGGCCGCTCCCGTGGCATATGAGAGGTTCCCAGGCTAGGGGTCGAATCAGAGCTGTAGCTGCCAGCCTATGTCAGAGACACAGCAACGTGGGATCTGAGCCGCGTCTGCGACCTACACCACAGCTCACGGCAATGAGCAAGGGCAGGGATCGAACCCCCAACCCCATGGTTCCTAGTCAGATTGGTTAACCACTGCGCCACGATGGGAACTCCCAATATGTGCAGTTTTAAAACCAACTGTATCTAAATAAAGCTATTAAATTTTTAATATAAAAAAATTTTAAAGATTAATATTGTGAATGTGGTCCAATAGCCAAGGATCTTGGGCAAACAGAGAGAACTTGTTAAACCAATTCAAAACCATTGCAAGTATTCAAAATAAATATTATGCTCATCCTTATTTAGGAACTAGCTCTGTGGCCCTTACTTTCCTTGCTATCAAAACTAAGCCTCAGGGAGAGAATGTCTTTCACATATTTTTAAAAAGTGAGTTTGTAATTTTCTTTTTCCATTTCTCATGTAAAGTTTAGGTTAGTATTAGCAATGACTCAGAACCCTTCATAAGTACTAGCACTTCAGTGGGTTTTACTTGGCCTATTTCTCCAAAGTCAGGAAGGATCTGTACATTTATTTATAAATAATCATGCGAAGCTGAAAATGGGAAAGTTTCAATATTTATAACATGCTATAATTATTTAAAATAAGTGGAAAAGCACATGCACACACACTTATTTATACATAGGGAAAAAAACAACACAATAAGTACAGGGTTATTAAATTCACAGTAACTATTGATTTTTAAATGCTCATCACAAAAGACAAAGATATTTAGATTTAGCTAAAAATAATTTATATTCTGTTTCTAAGCGACATGCAAAATGATACAGAAAGTTTGAAAATAAAATTTTAAAGGAAATAGGCAAAAATGCATGCTAGTCCAGGCAAAAGAGAACAATACTGGCAATACTAATATCAAATAAAAATTCAAGGGAAAAAAAATAAGTGAAGCAAATACCTTTTTTACACAACATTAAAAATTATTTGCAACGAAACATTGCTTTCAGACACATCTCGTGGGCAGATGTGCTCATCACTGTGTAATTATTCCACTGACATTAAATGGAAGTTTATCATTTATTAGGATTTTTTTTCTTTTTAGGGCTGCACCCTCAGCATATGGAAGTTCCCAGGCTAGGGCTCGAATCACAGCTATAGCTGGTGGCCTGCAGCACCAGCCACAGCAATGCTGGATCCCTGACCCACTAAGCGAGGCCGGAGATGCAACCCGCATACTCATGGATACTAGTCAGATTCATTTCCACTTTGCCACAACAGGAACTCCCCATTTATTAGGAATTTAAAAGAATTCAAGACATTGCAAAGAGTGAAAATTGGATGGGCTATGTTCTCTGTCTAGGATGTAATAAAACTAAAAATAAGAGCAAATATTAAAAATTTAAAGCAAAATGTTTTAAAACTTGAATATTTTAAAAAATATGAATGAATGAAAAAAAAAATCCTGTAGATGCAGACTATTAACAAAGTGACTGTAAAATACTACCTCTTAAACTCTAGGATATTGCTAAAGTTTTGCAGTAAACTGTATTATTCTTTCCAATTATTTACCACTTTCTCTGTGATATACTCCCCCACCTCCACCCACTTGACATTTATTTGGCCATTAGAATGTGAATGGGTAACCAGCAACACGTGCTCTGTCCAAGCAGAAGTCTCAGCCACTGTTCTTTTCCTTCTGCCATGAGAGCAACACGCCCCAGATAGGAGGTTGTTTCTTCAGCTAACATCTCAGACTAAGGAAAACATATCAGAGCTGCAAGCAGCATGCAAAGGACATGTAATGCAAGAGAGAAATAAACCTTGGATGTTGGAAACCAGGGAAATGTAGGGGATCATTTGTTCCTGCAGCATAACCTACCAAAAAATTGACTAATACAGCTATATGCAGTAAAGAAAATCCAAGTCTTAATAAAAACAACAACAGAAATAATTAAGCATTTAACTCAATCCAGAAAGAGAAAGGGAAGTATAAGGGAAGTAGGAGGAAGGACACATAAAGTTTAAAGTAAAATTAAATAATTAGAAAAGTGGAGAAATGATGGTAAATCCAAAATTCACTCTTTCAACAAGGCTAATTACATTGGCAAAATCCACACAAGCATAATCAAAACCAAAAAAGAGAGAAAAGAGAACCAACCTCCAAGATAAAAAAATCCAATACGAAAATACCAATAATGAGGAGTGGATTTAGGCAAAGATACAAAAGAGATTGTGAAAACTTTTGAGAAAATGTAATGTACCTCAATATGTTGATGAATTCAAAAAACTTGATTAAATTTGTTTTTAAAAATGAAAATACAAATAGTCAAATTTGTATAAAAAGAAGTTAAAGTCTACATAGAACAAAAAGCATGGAAAAGTTGTAAAAAAAATTGTTGAAGTCCTAATGCTAAAGCACTGGACCCAGGTAAATTTAATGACAAGTTCTTTCATATCTTTAAGGAACACATAATTCCTGTGCTACAAAAGCTATTAAAAGTTTTCTCAATTTATTTTAGAAAACTAGTGTAACCTTGATACCAAAACTTGACATACTAGAGCCAATTATAAAGTGACAACTATAGACTAAATATATAACTATATAAATATCATAATCCCATATGAAATATTAGCAAATCAAAATTAGAGCTATATTTAAAAATATACTATGCCCAAGAAAGTATATTCTAGAAGTATAAGAATTATATACTTTTAGGAAATTGATTAATGTATTAACCATATTACTAGAACAAGGAAAAATGTCAGGTCAAAATATCAAAATATTGGTGTTAAGAAACATTTGGTAAAATCTAAAATCTATCCCTAACTAAAAAGAAATCCTCTTAAATTAAAAAAAATTAACTTAAGAATTCCCAAATTATTATCTTGAAATAAATAGCTCAAAATAAGAAGTATTTCTCTTAAAGTCAAAAACAACACAAAGTTACCACTATAACAACTATTAATAGGAATTTTTCTGGAATTTAAAGAATGGCGATAACAAAATGAAATGAGAGGTATAAATATTGAAAAAGAGAAAAAGATATTTTCTTGCAAAAGATATTTGCATATCTGAAAAAACTAAGAAAATCAAATACACTATTGAGTAAAATAAGGTACACGTGATTTCAAACCTAAAAAATGTTAGAAAAAGGAGTTCCCGTCATGGCGCAGTGGTTAACGAATCCGACTAGGAACCATGAGGTTGCGGGTTTGGTCCCTGCCCTTGCTCAGTGGGTTAACGATCCGGCGTTGCCGTGAGCTGTGGTGTAGGTTGCAGATGGGGCTCGGATCCCTCGTTGCTGTGGCTCTGGTGTAGGCCGGTGGCTACAGCTCCGATTAGACCCCTAGCCTGGGAACCTCCATATGCCGTGGGAGCGGCCCAAAGAAATAGCAAAAAGACAAAAAATAAATAAATAAATAAATAAATAAAAAATGTTAGAAAAAAATGTTTACACACACAACACACACAGAGTCCTGGTGCACGTAATATCCTGACAAAAAAAGAGAAAATATGAAGGAAAACATTGATTAATTTGATTTTCAAAAACTTCTACATAGCAGAGAATACAATAAAGTTGACAGGCACATGATAAACTGAAAAAAATATTTGAAACCCTTCCTAAATATTAATTCCTTTGATAGATAAAGAACTCTTGGAAATTGTTGGACATTTTCATTCATTCAATAATTTTTTTTTTTCCAGGCACTGTTGTAAGTGCTTGGAGACACAAATGAACAAAAAGACTCAAATTTCTGCCATCAGTGATCTTACCACTTCACGAAGTTTATTGAAAAAATAAAAAAATCTTGACCTCCATTAACAATTAAAGAAACATAAATAAAAATATTTTAATTTTTCACTATTTAAATCAGTGGAGATTTAAAAACTTAATTATACTCAGTGTTGTCAAGGACATGGGAAACGTATTCTCACACACTTCTGGGAGGAGTATCAACGTTCCCAAAGGTTATCTGGCAATCATAAGAAGGTTGACTAGCAATTCCTCTTTTAGGAACTTATAACAAGTAAACAAACAAATAATTTAAGGACAAGGATATTTACTGCAGAGCTACTTATAAGAGCAAAAGGTTGGAAACAATTTAAATTTGGTGTATATATATATATAAACATAAAATGATATTGTAGAAGGATATAACATAAATATTGTTAAATGAAAGTGTGGATTATAGTATATGATAAATGATTCAATTTTAAATAAAAGTGTATACATACACTGCTTTAAAAAGTTGGAAAGATATTGTGTAGCACTGAGAACTGTCTGGATACATACATTACAACACAACAATGGGAGAAAAAAATATGTATACATGTATGTGTAATTTGGTCCCCATGCTGTACAGAGGAAAAAAAAAAAAGTTGGAAAGATAGACATAAAATAATAATAATTATCTTCTTGGTACAATTGCAAATGCTTTTAATTTTCTTTCTGTGATTTAGGTAGTATGGATTTTTAAATTTTAAAAGGGCTTTTTTCCTTTAAAGCTAATGTCTAGATTAAAGATATCTATATAGCTTAGAGAGTTTATATTTTATTGGAGCCTATTTAATTATTGCAGATACATCTCTCAAATTTTAAACTAATCTCCCTAATTCTTCATTAATTCTTTCGGGGCTGAGTAAGGGTTGACAAGGAAAACAGGACCTGATAGGGCTGGGACTAGGGCAGCAGGTGAAATGAGCTGTTGAAGTGGAGCCTTGGATTCTATATTTCTGTTCATTGTGATTGTTTGCATTAATTTTGTTTTTAAAAAATATTTCATTAAAGTATTACTCTTCTTGAGTACTGAGATTCTGGGCCGCCCCTCACCCTAAATTTTGCACCCATGATGACTGCCTCACTCACTTTACCCTATTCCCAGCCCTACCCCCTGATAGCCCTCAGCACCCTCCCCTCTCCACAAACATCTGCATCTTCGCATGTTTTACTCTGCTTCCTGTCTAGTAGCTGCAGGGCCCTGTTGTAAACCTAGAAGCAAACACTGGTGCTCTGGGTGGAGTGAGGGATGGCAGCAAGCCCAGGCATTCATGCAGCACTTCCTTTGGCCTGGCCTCTGTGTAAATCACTTTACCAGCATTATCTGAAGCCTCACATAGCTTGACAGGTTGGGTAGCTGAGAATCCTATGCATCCCCCAATATCATTCTTTCCTCTCAATAACAGACTTTCCTAATTGCAGCTGGGCACATAGCCATCCAGATTAAAGAACATATTTCCCAGGCTCTCTTGCAGCCAGGTGTGACCATGTGATTAAGTTTGGCACAGAAGAAAGTAAGGAGTGCTGTGCAATTTGTGGGACATGTCTATAAAGAAGAAGGCCAGTCCCTTCCTCTTACTTTGCCTGCTTCCTAGGCAGGATATGGGTTTGAGGACTAAAGCTGCAGTACCCATCTTGGCCCAGAAATTAAGGCCGCCATTAAAGATAGTGGAATGACCAGGTAGAAGACCTAGTCATGTGGAATCTCCAAACCAGGCCTGGATTATTATGTTACATGAGAGAGATTTCTACCTCGTTAAAACCACTGTTATCTTAAGTTTCTTGGTACTTGAGGATCAACCTAATCCTAATTCCTTCTGATAGATATTATGATTAAATCCTCTTTGTAGATGAGGAAACATTTCAGAGAAGGTAAACACCTCTTCAAAATTTGCACAGCTATCAAAATCTGAAACCAGGATGTTTGACTCCCAAGACCTAGTGCTTCATCCTATGCTATTAGAGTTCCCTGCTACAGGAAGATTTCCAAATCTGAGCAAAGGTCTTGGAATCCTAGATTTTAGATGCCCATCCCTAGGCTTTTCTCCTGCCAAAGTGTTAAACCCTTCTGGGGCTTCAGCAGTTGAAAATGGCTTGGCACAAGAACAAAAGGAGAGAGCAGGAGAAAAGGAATTCCTTGTAAATGTCTTCTCAGCTATTGCCCATTCTTGCTCTGTCCTCAGACACCAACACTTTTTATTTGCAAGGATCCTTGGGGATCATCTTTTATTGTTTTCCAGAACAAAAGTTACTCTGCTCTTCCTACAATGAGTGGGGGTGGGGTGGGGATGGGGGAGGGCTGCACCTCTGTAGACACTATAGAAATCCTATCACCTTAAGAGAATCTCATGGAAACCTCATCCCAGCCTTGGAACAATATATAGCCCTGTGGCATTTTGACATTGGGCCTCTCTGAATTGTTGAAGTAATTCAGCACATTGCCATGTATTTATCCATTTGGATCAGTCCAATGCTAAAGTAAATTCATCACCTCTGCTTCTTCAATAACTGATGTCTGATGCATCAGCTGAATGCATTTCAGGCTTATAAGCAGTTCCCCAGATCTACAGGCAAAAAAGCTTTCACCATCTCCCCCTCCCCCGATAGTGACCAATGTCTCAACATTAATGCATCTGATGGCACCGAGCCTTTGTGGCCTGAGTGAGGACAGTCGCCAAGCAGGGATTGAAATCACATTTTTATTTACATTATTACTTTTCTACAGCTTGGTTTCTTGCAGGTTTTTGATCTATTAGGCCACACGATTTAGTCTGGACTGAATCCTTGAGTTACTTTACTTTTTCTTCCAAGACTCTCAAAGAACTTGATAAACTTGTACTCATTAATCAAAATATTCATCTATAGTGTCAATACAGTAGATCTAAATATGTAACACTGCTTAATGTGCACAGAAAGAACGACAACATACATTCTCAAGTATAGATTTTGTGATTTTGTGAATAATAGTCATTGTTGTTATAGGAAAACCCTGAGTTTATCCAACTTTATTAGAATTGGATGAGTCCGGATCCCTACCATAAAATTGGAGTGTGAAATCCAAGCCTTCTTATAAAGTAAACTCATATTATTATTTACACATGTCCAGTCTTGGCATTAATAAAAGCAGATCATCTTGGATAAAACACATGGTTAGCCTTTAAAATGCATGTGAAAATAAGATTATAAATAAGTGCTCTTCTTCACGGTGACTATTAGGCTGTATTTAGTGTCAAAATCTTTTTGAGAGCTTCTAAGGAGTAAATTGAAGTGTATTGTAATTCTTCTCCACTTCTGTTTCATGGCATTCCTCCTTCACACACTGATGAAAAAAACAGAGCCATGAGGAATCCAAGTAGAACTAGACAAATTTGTGAGGACAGAAATTCTGATTCCTTCATTCTGACTCTCACATGTTATCCAACAGTAAGTGAGTAAATATCCACTAAAAGAATTCAAAATATCTCTCAATAAATAAAATGGACAATTTTCTCAGTTTTGGAAGAGCCATCCTAAATGCACTACTAACTGGTAAACTCTAAATTACCTCCTGTGTATTTCAAGAGTGAGGGACAAGAGGAGGACAAAGAGAGTGAAGCCAAGCTGCATCCATTTTAAAACTGAGGAGGAGGGTCCTAAGGAGGGCTGGAGTGCTTGGGTATTATACAGAATTTTCCAGAATTCCTTTCCCTGTGTGGCTCAGAGTTAGGATGGGGCACAGAAGATATCTGTGGCAGTGACACTGCAGCCATTACATTCCAAAGGCAGCTGGGTTCCTTGTTGGTTCACCTTGTCAGAGAAGTTCAGTCACTAACACAGAGCCTCCCTTTAGCTTCTCGGAGCCGTGGGCCACAGGTGTGTGCATTCTGAGGGAAAAGGCACTGTCTTCTACAGATCACCCATGCCCACCAAGATTACAGTCTGAAATACAGACTTGGGTCCCCATTTCTCCTAGTTGGTTCCAGCTTGTTCTCCCCCCGGCCCCGCCACTTCACAACCAGCTTTTCTCTCCCACTGCTGGCCCTATGGCTCAGCAGTGACTTCAGACCCATCCACTCCAGATACAAAGGCAAGCTCCATCTGGAAATTTCTTCACCAGCTCTCCAAATAGGGTAAGATCTAATTCTGTGCTGTTCAATATAGCAGCCACTGGCCATGTTTGACTATTAACATTAAAATTGATTAAAATTAAATAAAACGGAAACTTAAGTTCCCCAGTTGTGCTTGCCATATTTCACACGTGTACCCAGTGCCTATATTACTGAACTGTGCAGATACAGAAAATTTCCCTCATCACAGCAAACTCTATCAAATCATACTTATATCACTGCTGGAATAAATTCTGTATTTCATATCACTCATAGGGATTCTTTTCCTCTGATCAAACACTACCAGATACACTAGCATTTAGTAAAGACTGGTCTAACACAAAATTTTTTGTTTTCTTTGAGTACCTATGATTGATAATGTTTACACATGGGATACATTTCCTTAGCCCAAAGAAGATTTTGATAAAATCACTAAAAGTAAGTTTCTAAGAAAGAAAGTCAAATAGCTGGAACAGATACGGCATTAATTAGATTTCCCTTAAGACACCAATGAAAGAATTCGAGATGACACAAACAGATGGAAAGATACAACATGTTCATTGTTTGGAAAAAAATAATATTATTAAAATGATCATAATATCCAAGGTAATCTACAGATTCAATGCAATCCCCATCAAAATACCAATGGCATTTTCTACAGAACTAGAACAAATGATTTAAAAATTTGTATGTAAACACAAAAGACCCAAATAGCCAAAACAATCTTGAGAAAGAAGAACAGAGCTGGAGATATCACGTGTCCTGACTTCAGATTATATTATAAAGCTAAAGTAATCAAAACAGTATGGTGCTGACACAAAATCATATACATAGACCAATGGAACAGAATCGAGAGTCCAGGAGTTCCCCCTTGTGGCTCAGTGGAAATTAACCCGATTAATATCTATGAAGATGTGGGTTTGATCCCTGGCCCCACTCAGTGGGTTAGGGATCTGGCATTGCCATGAGCTGTGGTATAGGCTGCAGATGCAGCATGTGGCTGTGGTGTAGGCCAGCAAGCTGTAGCTCTGATTCGACCCTAGCCTGGGAACTTACATACGCCACAGGTATGGCCCTAAAAACCAAAAGAAAAGAAAAAAGGAAGAATAGAGAGTCCAGAATGAATCCCTGGATTTGTGGTCAATTAATCTATGACAAGAGAGTCAAGGATATACAATGGAGAAAAGACAGTCTCTTCAATAAGTGGTGCTGGGGAAACTGGACAGCTACATGTAAAAGAATGAAATTAGAACATTCTCTAACACAACATACAGCCCTTCCTCTGCCAAAATGGATTAAATACTTAAATGTAAGATGGGAAATATAAAACTCCCAGATGAAAACAGGCAGAACACTCTGACATAAGTCATAGTAATAGCTTTTTGGATCTGTCTCCCAAATCAAAGAAAACAAAAGCAAAAGTAAACAAATAGGACCTTACTAAACTTAAAAGCTTTAGAAGTTGACAGGCAGGCAAGGATATGACAAACGTCCAGTATAGGCCTGAAGTTATTTACTATCAAAATCATGTTGGACAAATAAAAATGTGGCAATAAGATGTACGAGTCAAATATTTTCAATCAATTTTTCATTACAGCATTATATAATATTTCCTATAGAAGTTTCCTGGTGGTGTAGCAGATTAGGGATCCAGTACTGTCACTGCTGTGGCTAGAGTTGCAGCTATGGTGTGGGTTTGATCCCTGGCTCAAGAACTTCTTCATGTCACAGGAGTGGCCAAAAAAAAAAAATTCCTACAATCAATACATGTTCAATATTCTCAGAACATTTAATAAGTGTTTGTTAATAAATGAATAAATGTTGTAACATAAAATTTGGGAGCTCCCCTTATGGCTCAGTGGGTTAAGAACCTGACTAGTATCCATGAGGATGAGGGTTTGATCCTTGGCCTCACTCAGTGGGTTAAGGATCCAGCATTGCCACAAGCTGCAGTGTTTATCTCAGATGTGTCTCAACTGGGGGTTGCTGTGGCTGTGGCACAGGCCAGCTGCTGCAGCTCCAATTTGACCCCTAGCCTGGGAACCTCCATATGCCATAGGTGCAGCCCTAAAAAGAAATAAAAAATAAAAAGTTCTTTTTCCTTAATGAGTACACCAAAAATTATTAGCATCCAAATTGCTGGGTTGTACTTCCAGCTCTTCATTTTCATACCCCTTAATGGTGTCTATCTTCTCATTTAAGAACATAGTTTATCTGTTGCTATGGTAACTGTTTTCCAATAGGAAAACTGGGAAACATGGTTCCAACCAAGCATCTTAGTAATTGTTTTTGGACACAAGCAGTAAGCTCATAGATACTGCTCAAATATTAAAATGGATATTTTGATGGTTAGTAGGAAAAAGAGAACAGACTATTTCAGGTCAGGACTGTTTTAGAAAACTATGATGTGATCATGGTACAAACCCATGATACAATGGGTATAGCATTTGCTTCAGGGAGGTTTTGTAGGCATTCTTAACTCACTCATGCATCATTCTCCTATTTTAACAAACACTTTTTTACGCACCTACTACTGTGTGCCAGACAGTGAATTAGGATCTTATGATATGTTCCACAAAGACTTTGCAGTCCAATAGCATGAGACAGATAGGTAAGCAAAACAGTGCAGTAAGAATTAGAGATCCTAGGACAGAAACCTATAAGTCTGCTTAACCACAACCACACACTACATTATAATTACACAACAAAAAAAGAATATAACTCTTCCCTTCTTAAACACAGAGTAACTACAAAAAAGTCATATACTGTCTCATTCCTAACACATAGATCTCTACGGAGAGTGTTCTGAAGTCATCTGCATCTGCTTTCCTGTTTAAAGAGTTTGCTGGTTTCACTTTGCAAGCAGTAAAACATCAATACATATCCAGAGCCCATTAGAAAGAAGATTTCAGTAAATACAAAGGAAAATATCATGATCTTATTAGCTCATGCACAGGACTTTTTTTTTTTTGTCTTTTGTCTTTTGTTGTTGTTGTTGTTGTTTTTGCTGTTGTTGTTGCTATTTCTTGGGCCGCTCCCGTGGCATATGGAGGTTCCCAGGCTAGGCGTTGAATCGGAGCTGTAGCCACCGGCCTACGCCAGAGCCACAGCAACTCGGGATCCGAGCCGCGTCTGCAACCTACACCACAGCTCATGGCAACGCCGGATCGTTAACCCACTCAGCAAGGGCAGGGACCGAACCCGCAACCTCATGGTTCCTAGTCGGATTCGTTAACCACTGCGCCATGACGGGAACTCCAGGACAGACTTCTAATGAAAGCCAGTGCTTTCTCCATTCTCTTAGGCAACTATTCATTTTCAAGGACTTTTTCAGAACAAAATAACTTAAACACTAAAATCTTCAGTGAAATCTTTAAGAAAGACCCCTCTCCAGTGTTCCTCCTGAATTTCACTCATCTCTCTATGGGAGCAGCCATCACCTTATTTGACGGTGAGCAATCATCTTGGAATGAATGGACAGATGATGGATTAGATGAATATACCCCCTTATTAAACCAGCACAGCATAAAGACTAGTTTTCTAGCTGAAACTACATGTTTAGGAGTTAAGTAGACTTGGGTTTGAATCTGTCTCTACTACTTATTGGTTCTAGGAACTTGAGCAAGTCATATAATCTGTCTTGGCCTCAGCAGTTTCATCTATAAGATGGGAATAACTAGTAGACCACAATTTACAGGCTTGCTGTGGGGATAAGGTGAGACAATGTAAAAGATTGAGCACACGTTCTGCAACACAGAGCCAAATCCATGGCCAATGCTCAGAAAGTGGTGGAGTCATCATGATTGATACTCCAATGGATGATAGTGTGCTTTAATGCAGCTGGCATTCTCACTTTAGGAACGCTGAACTTTCTGGGTAGAACAAATTGTACATTTGGCCTTTGGCTGCTATTTGCTTTTGTCTCACATCCCTTCATAACAAAATCAGCACCTTTGCCTGTCCCAAACCTCAGTGCATTTTTGACCCTTTGAGAAGAAAGCTTATTATTATTATTATTATTATTATTATTACTATTATTATTATTCTTTACTGCTGTAGCTCAAAATTTTCCTTCTCTGCCTTCCACTACCCTGGAAGGATGTTTGATAAGAAAATGCCCCCAGCTTAATTTGAAAGCCCAGCTTCCCAATTCATCATGAAATGTAGAAATCTGATCATCTTAAAGTAAATTAAGAGCCCAATATCACTGCATGGCAAAGTTTGGGGAGTAGAGGAAGTGTGGGCAGTGTGGGTGGTGGGAAATGGCAGAGTATGTCCCTGCCCCCACCCTAAACACAAACACATATACTGTCTTAAAATAGCCAGAAGTGTTTTTTCTTTTTCTCTTCAGCTGGCTGCTCATTCTGAAATTGGACCGAGTGGAAAAACACAAAGCCCTTCATATTTGTCCAGCTTTGTAACATTAAATTGGGATGGAGCATGTGTTGGGGGCGGGGTGGTTTCATAATATAGTAAGTGGAACCTTTTAGCTTCAGTAAGTGAGTCTGACTCAGGAATGTAGGCGATTGTATCTCCAAAAAAATCAATATTAAGATGCACAATTGCTCCCCTGGTATCGAAAGAATTAGTTGATCTACATGCTAAATGACAAGCCTCTTGATAACAGGGATTATGCGACCTGCCTTTCCAGCCAGGGCTGACTGGGACTGTCCCTTAGGTCCCTAAGGCAGAGATAATCTAATTAGAACAACAAAGACCAGGTCCATTTGAAGAGAAGGCAACGTGGGGGTGGGTGGAGGGTCGGGAGGTGACGGTGGGTGTGCGGGGGGGATCGTGTTGAACCTTGTGTTGTCAGGGAGGGGCTCACTCAGAACAAAAGCATGTAGGTGGCGAGTTGCTGGGGAGTGAGGCCCGGAGGGGAGAGGATGTCTGCAGAAAGGGTGGACAGAGGTCACTTCTAAAACATGACTTAATCTCCACTTTGGCTCCACAAACACTGCCACGCTGGCTCCCAGACTCCAGCCAGACTTGACGGAACTAGTGAGCCAGTCTCCAGACAGTCAGATGTGCAGAAGCCCTGCAGCCAGTCACAAAAGAGAAGGAAGGGCCTGGGAAACACACGTGGGTCTGTCTGACCCAGGTCCTCTGCCTCCCTTGTGAATCCCCACCATCCCCAAGGATGGAAGGTTCCAAGGAGAAGGCCCTGGTGGAATGTCCACCGTCCAGGGCAAAAGAGAAAAGTAAGGCTGTGTGTTGCACTTTTCAGGAAACTAAACTTCTGTCATTTAAAGGATTGCCTTCCTTCTCATGTTTTGGTGGTAAAATTTCCCTTTGGACAAGTGAGACAACAGTGTCAATAGCTGGGAGGATTTTTGCTTTCGGTGGTTTTCTTTTGGTTTGTGTTCAGTGTTCTTACCTGGTAAAATAAGAAGTGTGTACTGATTCTTAAAACATCTGTTTTTGAGATTTTGCAGGCTTTGATAAACAAAAAATCTATGGGACTGTCTTTTTAAACAGACTTTTCAGCAAATGTCTTCAAAATTTTACCCATATAGGTTCTTTTTTGCTTATGTAAAAAAAAAAAAAAATTGGCCCAAATAAGTTTTGTTCCTAGTTCCTATACCTTCCATACTGTTTTGCTCCCAATACTTAAAAGATATTTTCAGTACCTGGTATTCTAAGGCAGTGAGACACATTCATTAGGTTGATGGTTTTCTCCCTTTAAAAAGAAGAGCCCTTAAAGTAATCAGGTCACTCAGAACCTCAGAGTATACATGTCCTGGTGTGGACTAAAGCAGAGGAGCTGTGACTTTGGGGGGAGGGGAGCTCAGAGCCCTGCCTTCCAGGCCTCTTCTTCAAATGCCCTGCCCCCATCACCTTGGGGGGGCCTGAGACCTTCATGTGCTGATGGCCTGTGGGTGGTGGGTGTGTTCAGTCCTGGTCCCATCACAGAGGACCTGTCTTCCTCTCCTTGGCTGTCCATGGTGTGGAGGAGCTCAACTGGCCCATCACTTAAAAGTAAGTTTTCAAACCCCAAAAAGTTCAGTGTACATGAGGCAAACCTTCCTACACCCAAGACAGTGGAGATGGTGGGTGATTTACCATGATTTATTTGAGAGGAATTTCCCACTCATCTAGGAGAGTGTAGGTGGGGTTCATGGAAGCAGCTCAAAGAGTTTGGTGACACTGTCAGTCAAAGTGGGAAACGAAAGAATGTTGTTAGGGAAGGAGATGGAGAGGAAAGGGCTTCCATTATCTACCAGCCAGTTCTATTGGTAAACAAACACCAATACTCCTACCTAAAAAGAAATTGGAAAAAGACACATGAGGCCTTAATAACAGTAAAAGACCCTGAATTTTTATTCCTCCTGCCCCCACCCACTAACAGAAACTTCTGAGCTTTTTAGAGAGGGCCACTGTACAAATAATATATTAATTTATTATTTTTATACAAGATAATATTAGTGATAAGTGTTGTGTTTTCTTTTTCAGTAAGAAAAATCTTTCAGCTTTTTGCTAAAGGGAAGAGATTACAAACATTTTTAGATGATGAGCTATAACAAGAATCTTTAGAGATATTATCTATATCTAAGTTCTGAGGACAGAATCCTGGAGTAAATGACAGCTAACATTGCTGAGCTCGAGTTAAGACTGTATTGGAAGGTTTAAAAAACTCGCTCCTTGATTTATTTAAGTGCCAAGAATTTATATCAAATGAATTTGCTAGGTATACTTGGGTTTAGTTTTTGGAAAATGCTGCTTTTGTCAGAACCTCGCTCTGAATGAGTTTAGAAGGAGGTCATGGAGGAATGAACAAGAAGGGAGAAGGTAAAGGAGAAGCAACCCCAAGCCTCTCTTCTCTTCTAACTCCTCATAAAACATACATGCACATATTAAAAATTATTATTAAATTAGCTATTCACACTGAGTTCTAATGTCAATTATTGAAACTTAACTGCATCTCCACTATTCTTGAGGGTAATAAGAAATCTTTCCCGGCTGGGGAGAAGACCAGTACAAAGCAACTAATCTAGGCACAGAGCAAGACAGTAATTAAATGATAAGTTTAATGCATGGTCCCTTACAACTCAGCTGATAAGCTGTGTGGGCTGTGGGGTCAGGTAGGCTCTGTAGAGAAATAGGCCTTGTGATCTGATGTGATAGATGGAGAGAATCATGGTAAGGATTCTAGGCAGGAAAATACATAAGAACAAAGTTCCAAAGCAGAAGAAAGAAAGACACAGATGCGGTTTAGTGGGAAGGCTGAGTCAGGTTCTTACCCCAGCAGAGGGCTCTATTTGAGAAGTAGGAAAAATGAGGTTAAATGAGTGAGATGAGGCCAGATTATGGAGGCCCTTCATGTCCAAGTCAGTGGCTCTTGGCACTTTTCTACTCCTTTGTCCAAGAAAGTCATTACTAATCACCCATGGCACCCTGTCCTTCTCTGTACAGACCCCTAGGCAGCCACTGACAACTGATCAGCTTTGTCCTTCAAGATGAAATCTATTTTCTATTCCCATCTCAGGCCAACATCTTTAGACTTGATACATAGGAAATGGGGAGACTGAATGAAGAACAGATTAATAAAGAAGGCATGAGTCCCCAGACTTCCGAGTTACCATTGGTTTCAGCCTTTCCTCACTCAGTTATGTTTTGAACTGGAGCCAGGCATGATGAGAAGAACACTTGACTAGAAATCCTAGGACTTACAGTTTGAGCTCCAGTTCAGCCACTAACTTTCCCAATCTGGGCCTCATTTTCCTCATCTGTAAAATGGAA
This sequence comes from Phacochoerus africanus, assembly GCF_016906955.1. Lineage (NCBI taxonomy): Eukaryota > Metazoa > Chordata > Mammalia > Artiodactyla > Suidae > Phacochoerus > Phacochoerus africanus. The sequence continues at coordinate 38,440,621 of NC_062559.1, forward strand.
AGACTGAAATGGTTTGATGGGTAAGGTCTGTTCTGACATTGACTTTTTTGTCTGCTACAAATGCTAGGGGAAAGCAGCCAAGTTCAGCCTTGCTCAAGCCTCCTCTGGGGAGGAGCTGGAGGGAAACACAAGCCAGGCCAGCCCTGGAGGGGAAGAGGAAGCTGAGGTTCTGGCTAGCCCACACCCTAAATTAATAGCTCCTGGATAACTGAGAGCAAGTGTCATTAGATGCTGTTTGTGTTAGATGATCCATATGGTACAGAACGTGGTTTAGGCGCCTTGAGGTCTCTTGGTAGGAAGTTGATGAAAGGCCCCATCTGGAAACAGCTTTCTCTAAGGATCAAGGCTAGTGGAAAAAGTTTGCATATCGTTGTTTGCTTCCCTCCAGATCACCATGACCATGTCTTCAGCTTCACGTGGCCAGTTTGGCAGATGTCCCCACTCAAGGGGACTTCACAACGAAGCAGCCATTCTCACTGATATGATGTCTCCTGCTTCCCTGTTTGCCAGCTTCTGGGCCTCTGAGGGATGCATTTTGGAGACATGAGATGTGGCAGGATGAGGTCATGGCTCTATGTAAAAGGCAGGAAAACTGTGCCTGCATGCATTCATGGAGCTGCACAACCTTTACCATGGAGCAGACCTGAGGGTATCACCCCCTTTTGCCATCTCAATGTCAAGAGGTCAGCTTTTGGGAGCCAGCTTGCCAGTGGCTCTAGTTAACCTTCAGAAATGCTGGGAGGTTTGGAGCCATGGTATTTGAATGTACAGTCAGGCACTTTGTAGGCCTTGTTTGGCTTAATTTATGAATTTGTTAGTATTCAGGCAGGGGCATGACAAGATTCTGTGCTTACATATTAAAATGTGCCTTTTTTCAAGCTCCCTACATGCCCACTCAGGGGCTAAGTATTTGAGGTCCATAAGAAAAATTCAAAGTGGCAAGAATAATGTCTGTCTTTCTTCTTTCTTTCTCGTTCTCGTTCTCTCTCTTTTCCTTTATAGGGCCTCACATGCAGCATATGGAAGTTCCCAGGTTAGGGGTCAAATTGGAGCTGCAGCTGCCGGCCTATACCACAGCAGTGAAGGATCCAAGCTGCATCTGTGACCTACACCACAGCTCATGCAATGCTGGATCCCTAAGCCACTGAGCGAGGCCAGGGATTGAAACCACATCCTCATGGTTACTAGCCATGTTCATTACCACTGAACCACAACAGGAACTCCATGAGTGTCTTTCAATGTGCCAGTTTTTAGAAAGCTCTTTGACTAATGCTTAATAAAATAAATGTCCTTTATCTACTGTCACCTTTAAAAATAAATCTTGAAAACATGTGGCAGAGACAATAAAGGGAAAAACTGTGTATTCCTTATTGCTATTTTTCATTTCATAGTTCTAGGATGCCAAGGAGTCCATGGCCAGAAATGAGGAGTATGACTTAAAAGAAGCTGAACTTGTTTCTCTTCCTCTTTTGAGTTGGGCTTTGCTGCATCCATCCATCCATTAATCTATTTTTCTTTTGTTCTGTCCACCTGTCTGTTCATCTGTCCATCTATCTATCTATCCACACTTCTATTGATTCATGCAGTTGTTTAACAAACATGGCTTGAGGGTCTCCTCTGTTCCCAGCACTAAGTTTGCCATGGTGAACAAGGCTGACTTGACTCATCCTCCACCTCTTCAAGCCCACAGCTGGAGGGGGCTCATGTTTGGGGGGAACTGTGTTGGTGGAGGCTATCTTGAAGGTGTTGGGTTGCAGATGCAGCTGGCCTTCTGTATCAGGCTACACTTTGCCTGGGTATGAACTGCTTGCTGCTGGGTTACTGATCTTTTTTTTTTTTTTAAAAAAAGGAAAATTTTCTTGTGGCCATGGAGCTTTTGACTCTGACTTCAGAATCTGTATATCTAAGTTGGGGAAAAGAACAGTGAACACAGCGGAGTCCTGTTGACCCTCCTCTCTTTCTATGTGGTAAATAGAGGTAAACAGAGTGAGCTGTCCAGTTAGGCACTCACTCTGACCTCCTCAAGCCTGAGTTTCTCATTCCCTAAATTACAAATGATGATAATCACTCCTCCATGTCATTAATGTGAGGGTTGCATGAGATAAGTGTACTGAGTGCTTAGCACAGGGCCTGTCATATTTTACGCCCTCAGCAAATGGGAGGGTTTATTCTTATTCAATCCAAGAGTCAATTGGGACAGAACTCGCTTGCTTACATGAGGGTCGTCAGTAGCAATCAGTTACTAAGATTTGGACTTTATGCATTTTTAGCAAAAATTTGGCTCCTTACCATGCTTTTACATATTAACAAGCAATCAAGGCAGGGTTTTAAGCAATGTAATGATTATCTTTCACATAACTTAGGATGGGACCCAATTACTTTTTAATGGAAATTTGCATTTTGTGTGTGTGTGTGTGTGTGTGTGTATGTATGTTTCTGGGATATAAATATGGCTAGGTTCCCCATAATATTGTACCTAAAAATGTCACTGAATTATGCCTGAGTAGTTGAAAGTACTATTGGTTCTGAGTACAAAGGAGGGAGGAAAAAAAGAAGCAAAGAGTGTAAGGGTTTTGTTTCCTAGTAAACACACAAACTACCCAACTTTGACAGAGGAGATCAGCAACATGTGTCCCCTAAGCAAAAAAGGCCAAGTGTGGGCCTGTTGTGGGCAAAGCAGTGTTTGCAGCTCCAGGGCCTAGTTTTCCTCTCTCGTGGAATAGTGCTCCTCCTGAGAGGCAGACAGGCCTCCCCCCGCCCCCCCGACCCCCAAGAGGGCAGATGTCCACTTGTGAAGCCCCCTTCCCACCTGTGTGATATACACAGAGACTATGAGGTGATCATTCATCTGTGAGAAGCCCCAGATCATCTCAGAGGGAGAGAAGCTGGGAAGTATGTGTTGTTCCCAGTAGGTCCAATACTGGGCGGTGATCAGAGCCACCTTCCTCTACCACAGTAGCAGTGGCCTCCTTGATAAGCTTCCTTTTTCAACTTTGCTTTCCTTCTAGTCCTCAAAATCTCTGAAAGTAATTGTACTTTTACTCTGAGTGCTTCCCATACTGTGATTCTACTAGTTTCTGATTGCTATTGTACAAATCGCCACAAACTTGTGGCTTAAAACACGTATGTCATTTCATAGTTTCCACGGGGCAGGAGTCTGGGCATGGCTTGGTTGGGTCTTCTCCTCAGGGTCTCAGAAGCCTGCAGTCAAGGAACTGACGGGGTTGTGTTCTTTTCTGAAAGCCTGACTAGGGAAGAATCCACTTCTGAGCTCATTCAGGTTGTTGGCAGAATTCATTTCCTTGCTGCTGTAGCACTGAGGGGCATGGCTTCTTTTGGCAGTGGGAGGCCACCTTCAACACCTAGAGGCTGCCTGCAATTCCTCCTCATGACTGCTAACTTCATCAAGCCAATAAGGAGAATCTCTAATTAGCAAGACAGTCTTTTATAACATAGCCATTGGAGTGATAGCCATCATCTTTGCCATATACTATTGGTTAGAAGCAAGTCCCGTCACCCTGAGGAGAGGGGATTATACTGGGTGAACACTAGGGGGCAGAGGTCTTAGGGCCATCTTAAAGTCTGCCACTGTGGCCTCCCTATTTTTTATTTTTTTAACAGGTGTTCTAGTGGCAAACAGTTGCAATCTGTCACCCCAGAGTCTCTGCCTCAAATCAGTCCCTTCTAGATGGAGTCCTCACCTATTCCCAGCCTCTCTTCTGCAGAACCTGGTCCTCAGCTTCACCTCTCACATCTTGTCCTCCATAGACAGTCTCAGCCACTCTTCCAGCATCATCTTATTTCTTTTTTTGTTTTGTTTTGTTTTTGTCTTTTGTCTTTTGTTGTTGTTGTTGCTATTTCTTGGGCCGCTCCCGCGGCATATGGAGGTTCCCAGGCTAGGCGTTGAATCGGAGCTCTAGCCACCGGCCTACACCAGAGCCACAGCAATGCAGGATCCGAGCCGCGTCTGCAACCTACACCACAGCTCACGGCAACGCCGGATCGTTAACCCACTGAGCAAGGGCAGGGACCGAACCCGCAACCTCATGGTTCCTAGTCGGATTCGTTAACCACTGCGCCACGACGGGAACTCCGCAGCATCATCTTATTTCTAATCAAACAAGACTTCCTGACATCACCCTCGAGTCTTTCTCCCTTAGTCATCAATTAACTTCCAAGTCCTGTCGATTTTAGCTAATTGTCTCTTCAGTAAATCCACTCTCCCTTCTTTTCACTGTCACTCAGAACAAGTTAGTCTAACTTTTCCTTATCTTTTGTAAGATCTATTATAGTAACCCCCCCAGCCAATTTCCCTGCCTCCACCTTCACCCCCTCAAATCCATGAGACTGTTTCATCTTCCCCAACACCTTTCACATTCTTCCTTCCAACAAATATAAAACATTGTTTTCCTTCTGCACCATGCTATCCCAGACCTCCATGGCTTTGTACGCTCCATTTTCTTTCTCCAAAATGCTCTTCACCTACCCAATCTCTACCATTTCGCCTGTCTAGAAAATACCTTTTAAATATAGCCAGACTCCTAGAAAGGTTTTTTTTGACTACAGACAGAATTTTACTCCCCTCACTCCCTCTTTTAATTTATATCTGTTTATTTTTGTGTTTGTGTTTTTATTTTGCTCTTGTTTTTTTATACACAAAACTAAATGCACTGTACCTTGCATTTTTTTTTCTTTTTTTAGGGCCACACCTGCAGCCTATGGAAGCTCCTAGGCTAGGAGTCAAATCAGAGCTATAGCCGCTGGCCTACGCCACAGCCACAGCAACTCAGGATCCAAGACACATCTGCAACCTACACCACAGCTCATGGCAATACCGGAACCCAACCCACTGAGTGAGGCCAGGGATCAAACCTGTATCTTCATGGATACTAGTCAGATTCGTTTCTGCTGCGCCACAATGAGAACTCCTGCCTTGCATTTTTGGTGTGATGACTGCTCTCTCTCTTGTACTATGCTTGAGTAAAGTGTCACATTTATCTTCACAGCATCATACACAGCAATTTAAGGCATGGTAATAAATAAATGTTGACCTGAACTAGTACTTTCAAAATTATTTGGCCAGCTTGGGGAAATTTATACAGGGACTTTCAAATTTGGTTTTAGACTCTTACCATCAGCATTTTACAATTGTTATCTCTCCATGCAGTTTTGTCTTTTTTTTTAACCTCCTCGCCTCCACTCTTTCCTCAGCTAATTTTCAATGATTACTAGTTCTCCTCAGTAGAGCTCAAGAGGAGTGAAGAAACTAGCTACATGTTTTTCAATCAGGAGCTTTTGTTGTTTTTCTTTCCAAGAATTATCTCAATTCTGTGACCACAGAGAGCATTTTGCAATAAAAAAAAAATCTCACACTTTTCAAACAAGAATTCAGCCTGGAGAGCAAGGCTTCAAAGGACTTCCATTCCAGCATTTTTCTTCCCTTCTCCAAACAGCCTGGGCCCAGCAGAACGGAGAAGGTCTCCATCTCATTCACTTCTGAGATGCCATCAACTCTAGTTTCTCTGCAGCAACATGGCAGGATGGCCAAACGCTCTGTCTTCATAGGGGCCGTTTGGCTCCAGGGTAAGGACCGGGCACCCAGCGTGTGGAGGGCACACAACCTGGGTCAGTATGTGGTTTCCAGAACCCGATTTCTCACTTCAAATCCTAACTCCATTATTTACATCTCTGATTGTGAACAAATTATTCAGCTTCTCTGTGTCTCAGTAAGATTTGGCTAATAACCCTCCTCACAGGGTTATTGTAAGAGTGAATTAAAATGATGCATGTAAAACATGGAACAAAGTCATTTACATTCTTATAAGCATTTTTCACACATTAGCTACACTCAATTACCTCAGAACTTAACTTCCACTTCTTTGAGAGGATGCCACATGAAGTTATCATGGTCTCTGGAACTGGTCCTCCTCAGTTATAAGATGTGAATTTTAAGAAAGGGTATCAAGATGAGAAAAAGAAAAAAGTTGCTATCTGCTTCATTTTTCTTTACTTTTATTTCATCTGCTTCATTTTTTTCATGGATGAATGTAAGAGGATGTGCAGTATATCCCGCTTTTGATATTTCTTTACAAAAAAAGAGAAAACTCAGTCTCCCAGAAATCTACAGGTTTATCTGAACTGAAAGATCCTCTCAACCTTCTATGCTAGGTTATTTCTTGACGTAGAGGATCTTCAAGCATAGGCTGAATTCTCCCCTTTGCTCTAGAGGCTTGGCATTTGTCTTTGCTTCCTTCTTCACAGGACAGTGTGTGGGGGCTTCTGATTGGCTGATTTGGATTTCTCCTTCCATAGGGTCTAGCGTAGGGGTATCAGTCAATGGGCAGAAGTCAGAGCTGGGGTGTGGAGGTGAGGAAACACTGACAGTGCGCTGTGTGGCGGGAGGAGGAGTGCAGGAAGAGGCAAGGACGCCTCCAGGAAAGGGTCCTGTCGAGACAGAGACAGAGCCACCGAGTAGCACAGACATGCAGGTGATTGAGGGCCCCAGGCTGTTTCCCACACTCTCCACTCCCCTCCCATCCCCAGGGGAAGGAAGCTGGGGGAAGGGACTCCATTCTCCTGGAGGACCTGCTCCACTAACCTCACACCTGAGCCTGGGGAGGGCACGCTCCTCGTGTTTCTTTCCCTCCTCAGCCCTGCGAGCCTGGTGGCATTATCCCCATTTCACAGATGAGAAAAGTTGCAATTTTTCAAAACCTGCATTATTATTAAGGGCTAGAAATGGGTTCAAACTGTGGTCTCTCAGACAGAATCTGTATTCCTACATAATGTGTTTCTTGTAGCTGAAAGAACAGATTTAATGATCACATCTGTTCAGTGAAGGAGATGGTCGGGGCAGCGTGGGAAAATGCATACACAGTGATCATTTTTCTGGAGGTCTTGGGACTGTCACTCTCACAGGCCACCAAGATAATTTCCTAAGTACTTGGTCGTTGTTTGAGGGGTTTAAAAAAATCTGTTAGACAACTTTTCCAAGGAAAGGCCTATCAGCTAAAATGATTAGAGATAAGGGTAAGCAGATGTCAAAATAGACCACCAAGGAACTGAGAAGCCTGAGGAAATCTGGAAGGATTCTGATAGGTAATAGAAGGGGAAAACTGACAGATGCAGATTTAGGAAGCCACAGGCAGTTCCCACACCTGTCAGAGAGGTGTAATTGCTTCTGCTCCTAACCCATTTGTTTAAAGTCAGAAATTCTCAGAGTTCTTGTTGCGGCACAGCCGAAATAAATTCAAAACTAGTATCTATGAGGATGTGGGTTCGATTCCTGGCCTTGCTCAGTGGGTTAAGGATCTGGTGTTCCTGTGAGCTGTGGTGTAGGTCGCAGATGTGGTTTGGATCCCATGTTACTGTGGCCATGGTGTAGCTCTGATTCGACCCCTAACCTGGGAACTTCCGTATTCCACACATGTGGCCCTAAAAAAATAAAATAAAATAAAATAAAAATAAGGTCAGAGATTCTCAAGAAGTTGCATGGAGAACAACTTTTCTGTGTAAGAAGCAGCAGCATTCTTCTTCAATAGGTTTTTTTGTTTGTTTTTTATTCTTCACTTTCATATAGTGAAAGGATGAAAAAGTGAGACAGGCTAACTTCACTCCTCGTGGTGTGTGCTGCTTGGCCAAAAGCTTGGGCCCGTGTGATGACATGGAAGAGGGTGTATGGAAACATCCCCCTGCGTGTGCTGCTAATGGGTCACACAGCAGCTTCTGGGGTGAAGGGGGCTTCAAGTTGCCCTCACTTGTCAGCACAGAACAGAAAGTCTTTTTTTTTTTTTTTTTTTTGTCTTTTCGCCTTTTCTAGGGCTGCTTCCAGTGGCATATGGAGGTTCCCAGGCTGGGGTCTAATCGGAGCTGTAGCCACCGGCCTACACCACAGCCACAGCAATGCAGGTTCCGAGCCACATCTGCGACCTACACCACAGCTCATGGCAACGCCGGATCCTTAGCCCACTGAGCAAGGCCAGGGATCGAACTCACAACCTCGTGATTCCCAGTTGGATTCGTTGACCACTGTGCCACGATGGGAACTCCAACAGAACAGAAAGTCTTGAAGTCCAGAGTTTTCAGGCAAATCTCTCAGTCTTGCATTTTTAAAAGCCCATTACATCAGTTTTAGCAACTAGCTACATTTAGATGGTTTCTGTATTATGTGCTATCTTTGAATCATGCATATATTTTTATTTATAAGGAGTCTATCTATAGAATTACCAAAATGGAATTCCTGTTGTGGCACAGTGGTTAACGAATCCGACTAGGAACCATGAGGTTGCGGGTTCGATCCCTGCCCTTGCTCAGCAGGTTAAAGATCTGGCATTGCCGTGGGCTGTGGTGGAGATCGTAGACGCGGCTCGGATCCTGCGTTGCTGTGGCTCTGGCGTAGGCTGACAGCTACAGCTCTGATTAGACCCCTAGCCTGGGAACCTTCATATGCCACGGGAGCGGCCCAAGAAATGGCAAAAAGACAAAAAAAAAAAAAAAAAGAATGACCAAAATGACCAAGACACTGTGTGTCCGTCATGAGCAAGAAGCTAATGGCATACAGAAGTGCTGATATTTCTGCTCTCAAACTCATGATTGAGTTACTCAGCTGCTTTATTCAGGGCTTTTAGCAAAATACAAGGGTGTTCAAAAGAATCCATCAGTGAATCCCAGGAAAAAGTTTTAGCAGCAAATACAGTTTTGAAGTACTAACTAACCAAAAACTAGACGATAATCATGAGTTAAACTTTGATGAGACTGCTTAAAGATGTGTCAACAGAAATACAAACTATGCTGTAATCAACTTTAGTCACCTAATGAACATGAACTGCAACACTCATTTATTCATTAACGTGTATTTATTGAAATATTTTAAAATCTAAAAGTCCTCATAATACCTTCTTCCAAATTACTTAAGCAGTGAGATCTAGCATAAATTGTTGCTTTGAATTTTAAAGAGATTTTCAATTTAATTTATTGGAAAACTGGAATAACTTCACAGGCAATGTTGTGTCACTGAGCTATTACTATCACCGAGCACGTATTGAGTATTCAATAAATGTGTCAAATTAAATCAAGTCTATTTCAATTTAAGCAATATTCATTGTGTGTATAAATTTATGTGCACAGGACTGAAAATACAGCCAAGAATTAATCACCTCTAAACTTTGTGTAAATGCCTTAAAAAGCCATGTTTAATTTCCAATTAAGAGTATGGGAGAGGTTAAGCAATTTGACTAATGAGACAGAGAATCACAGCTTGTCTCTGGTTGACCAGAGACTTGAATCAAATTGCCTTGACTTGAATCAAATTGTCTCTGCTGTATTAGTGTGTCATCTGCACATACTAGAGTTTTACTGGGCTGGAGGACTGGATGGTGTGGAAAGAACTAATAAGGAAACATAAAATATCTGACTTCAAACATATTTTTTAAATGTGATGGTGTTGATAGTCCTTTTTGTTAAGTTTTGGCCCTGCATCTTCCCTTTATACATTTTTTTTTTTTTGGAAGACAGGAATAGCCAAGTGATGATGATTCTTCATCAAAAACTCAGATTTTGCTGGCATCACACACAGAGATTGCATTGTGAGCACTTTCATCTGATTCCAAATAACATACATTAAGAGGTTTGTTGTCAAGTTTCCAAAGGGGGGTTGGAGATGGTAGGAAGCTCATCTGTTTTAATTTGATTGATTAGTGACCTACATTCTAAATGGCGCACCTCTAAAAACAGAGAAAATCACCTCTTCTCAGGTTAGAGATTATCAAGAAAACAGCTATGTTGGAAAGGTATGAATAGTTATTAACTGGTTAACCATATTAATTGAGCTGTTCCTGGATTCAGCCTTCCACACATAAATCTCTTGAGATCCTCACAACCACCCTCTGGGGGGCACTGTTCTGGTTATCTATTGTGTAACAAGTCACCACAAATTCAGTGGCTTAAAAGGATCTGCCCCCTGATTTTTCTGTTCATTTTGCTTGAGGCCACTTCAAATGAGTTGTCATTGACCCACAACTGAAAAATTCTGTGTGCAGATATGAACACTCTGTGGAGGAGAAGATAAAGCATACATGTCATTACAGCCAAGGTCTTAAAAGCTAGAGGAGAAATAAATGGCTGGGAGGATGAGGAGTTGTGGAGAAGGAGTTGAGGAAGGCTCCACAGAACCTGCAGAACCAAACACGGAAGAAAGAGTGATATTTGGCTGACAAAGAGGAACAGGGTTCCAGACAGAAGAAATAGAATGTACAAAGAAACAGGGAACGAAGAGGTGGAGAGAGTTGGGAACTACCCCTGAGAGACGGCTGAGGCAGCACGGACTCTCAGCGCCTCTAATAAAGAACTCAGAAAAAAATGACAGTTTTTGATATCCTCTAATAGCAACAGGAGATGAATATAGCAAAAATTAAGGGGTCACATGGAAGAAGCCTTCCCTCTGGACTTAGTCCCGTCACCTCGGATCCCGGATTTTGTAGATCCTGTTCCTTTCATCATTCCTGAAAGTAACAATGGGGACCATTACGGCAGCCTGTTACAAAGGTCATGCATCTGCTGTGATATTCTTGCAGGCTCACTGAGTCGCTTCGAGTGGGAAGTTTTCCACATTAAAGAGGAGAAGTTTAGGAAACGCTGCTGGGGACAACTGGAGAGGTACCGCAAAAGGTCTGCACTGCAGGAAGATCACTTTCCATTCTTTCCTCCTGCACTGAACAGCCGAGGCTGCCCTAGCTGTAGAAATGCAGTGGGAAGGAGATAGGGCTGAGAGGAAAATGGGACCCCTATGGCCTGCCAGAAGCACAGAAGAAGGGTAAAACTTTTTCAGTGGTTTAGACCTGGCTTTTTTGAGTTTAAGAAAAGACCTGATGGTTTTTTTGTTTGTTTGTTTTGTTTTTTAATAGTCTGTATTTCATTGGGTTAAATCTGGGTGAGTTTTTCTTGCTTGTGCAGAAACATCCTGAAACAAATGCCATCTGTCTCTCTTGGTTGTTGGTGTTGAAGAGCATGTTCTATCCTCTCTGGTTTCTGTGGGTGTTTTCCTGGGAAGCTGAGAAAGACCACAGCAGACTATGCTATAACCAGATGCCATGCACTCTCCGCAGACTCTTTCTAGCCCTCTTCACTCCTCCTGAATCCCTTCGCTGAGAGTGATTTCCAGTGTGCATGTGCCACAGAATCAAGCTCTGGAGGATGACTACTCAGCTCAGAGCACCAGCCAGAGTCAGCTTCTGACTGGAACCCTGGCCATTCCTCCCTTGCCCCAAGGAGTGAACCAGACCTGTGGGCTACAGCCATTTCAGGGCAATCCTGATTCATGCCTGGTCCTCCGGGACCTCTGGGTGCTCTAGGACTGCTTACGTCAGGAGTGATCACAGACCATGGACGAGTGGAGGGTGAGCCGTGCAGAACAGGGCTGATGGCTACTCCGTGGGGTTTTCCATTCCAAAATTATCTCTTGTCCCTGAGACTAAAGGAATAAACACTCTTCAGGTAAACAAAATACATGTATTCAATTCATGCTCTTCTGTCTTCCTTTATGCATGGAAAAAGAATTTTCTTTTTTTCTTTCTTGTTTCCTTGTCCCCATCCCATAATGCATTTTCCCTCTCCCTCTCTCTCGTTCTCTCTCCTCTCTCTGTCTCGTTCCTCCAGTTTTGTTATCTGATGCTTCTCCTCATAAAGAAAAAAAAAAACAAAAAAACTTGGGTGGAAGGCAGAAGAATGTGAGCCCACCCTGCGAGAGTCTCCCACCCCACACACCCTGCTCCTTGACCTCCATTCATTTGAGCACCATTTGCAGCTCAGAGAAAACAGAATAATCCTCAGGTACTTAACCCTGATCCACCGTATCAACAGCCCCACCTGTGAAGAGGTATGAAGCGATCTGTGCACAGATAGGGCTCCCCTGGGTTGAAGTCCTCACAAGCACACCCAGATCCCAGAGACTTCTCCTTGGGAGTGAAGAGGGTGGGAGAATGGAATAAAATCCCCATCACCCTCTGCTTCCTTTTAAAAACACATACTCCAAATCTCAACAGGCAAGTGAAAAGCAGTAGTGTCAGTTCCAGGTTATGCAATTTCAGCAATGGCCTTGCTCCTTCGCTCATTGCTTTCATATGGAATCCATGCTTTTGTCACTCAGGGAAGGGCCCTGGTACTTTAAGACTCCTGTAGATTTTGTTCTGACCTTGACTCTGCTCTCTACATGTCTGAGGCCGCTTTGCTACAAAACTGGTGTGGAATGTAGTAGACAATGCTATTTAAACCCTGAGCTCACTTCCTGGGGGCCCAGTCCAGAACCAGCCTTTCCCTGCTCCCCTGCCCAATCTTTAGATTAGGAGGCAGCTCCAAGTGCTTTGGATCACAAAGTTGCCCTGTCACTTCCTACCATGTGACAAAAGCACTTTAACCTCTCTGGGCCTCAGCTTTAGCATCTGTAAAATGGAGTCATTGGAGTAAATCGAGGATTTTAAAATTCTCTTCTGTTGACTTAAGAGTCTCTGCCTCAAGGAGAGAGAGGAGGAAGAATCTGATAGGGTAGGGCCCTTTCCCTGCTTCACCCGCGGCAGCCCTGGATTCTGCAAACATTTCCTTTGCAGAAAAGTTTGGCTACTAAAAGGAACTCTGCAAATCACTGGCCTGGGTCAGGATCTGCCAAGCTTGCCTGGTCATAAAAATCTTCCTGGGGATGCTGGTTAAAAATACAGATTCCGGAGTTCCCGTCGTGGCTCAGTGGTTAACGAATCCGACTAGGAACCATGAGGTTGCGGGTTCGGTCCCTGCCCTTGCTCAGTGGGTTAACAATCCGGCGTTGCCGTGAGCTGTGGTGTAGGTTGCAGACGCAGCTCGGATCCTGCGTTGCTGTGGCTCTGGCGTAGGCTGGCGGCTACAGCTCTGATTCGACCCCTAGCCTGGGAACCTCCATATGCCGCGGGAGGGGCCCAAGAAATAGCAACAACAACAACAACAACAACAAAGACAAAAAATATATATATATACAGATTCCCAGGTTTTTCTGGAGATTCCAGGTCAGTGGGTAAAGGGTGGAGTCTCCTTCCCAGGCTTTAAGTTCTCACCCAGCCTGAAAGCCCACCACAGCCCCAGGCCCCTGCCTAGAGAGGCTGAGAAAGGATGCTCTCTCAGGCCTAGGAGCCAAAGACCAGAGAACACGTAGCCACCTAGTGACACGCTGCCTGGTGATGTGGTTGCCCAGTGCTGACTCCTGGACTTGCCAGCCCTCTACCCTCAGCCTAGCAGCTAGCCCTGGCTCAGGTCCCCACCTCCCTTGCTTGGAGTATGACTCAGCCTGTGACATGGGGCCCCTTTCTGGATGATTCTGGGTCATTCTCTGCACGGGACTTCCCTGCTTTATCTCTGCAGGGTCTCAGGCCAGGCTCTCCTCCCTCCTCCTCTCTCATCATGCTGGAGTTCCGCTCCAACACTCAATACTGGGGAACCAATACACTCAGCCCAAGGTAGAGTCAGGGAACCAGGTAAGCTTGGCCAGCTATATCCCCTGCACCAGGGGACCTTACCCAGGGACCACATGAGGGAGGCTGAGATGCATCCACAGTGCATCCTGCCACAAAACTGTGCCCACCCAAAGGGACACCTTTTTAAAGTAGACTTCAGGGGATAACTATTGAGGAGAAACTGCCAACTTCCAGATTATATGGAATTTGCCTTATATTTTTCAAGTCCATAGTTCTTTTCTGGCAGAAGGTGAGGCCCGATGGCAAATACAAAGCATGGCCCTGAATGAAAGCAGGGTTGGTCTACAGAAAATGAAGCAGAGCGTACAGTGGGGCAATGAAGTAGTGGGTCCCAAAGAGGGAGGCTGTGAGCAAACTGTCCTTTCTCTTGCCCTTTGGAAGGACATTGGGACCGTGTCAGAAGTCCTGGTGAAATCAGAAAAAAACATTTCTAGATGCTTCCTATTATTAAAAAATCTCCAAATTTTACCCATGACAATACAAATTTTATGGGGGGAGACGTCATTGTATAAAAAGATATGGGCAAGCACCTGGATCACTGCCTGTTTGTGGGGTACAGTTAGTTCTGCTGTAGCACTTCTTCAGAAAACTGGAAAATACAGGGGGTTACCCATGCCAGCGCCACAATGCCAGATACTCGGGATGGTTGATAGGAAAAGATAAACTCAAGCAATGACTTGGAGGAGAGGCAAGGTGCAATGGAGGCTCTGGGGAAAGAGATTTTCTCATCTTTGAGGTAAAAAGTCAGATAAGAAAGGTTGCTTAAAGTGCAGGAGCTGTCAGGGCACGTGAGGTTGGAAGTGGCCCAGGAGGGAAGGGTGATGCCTTAGGAAAGTGATCTGAGCACCAGGTAGGAGGAGCCCCTGCAGAGGTAGGAGGAGCCTCTGAAGAGGTGAGAGGCAACTGCAATGGACCAGGTGAAAAGTACAGCAAAAATCAGTGCTAAACTCTGATACAAAGACAAATAAGGCAGGACTCTGCAGGGGACATTTATGGAGTACTGGATTTCTCCTCAAGTCTTAGAATATAATGACACCATAACTACAAATTTAAAATTCTTCTTATCTGAAAGCTCACTCACTAAGATTTTACCTGGCTTCAGGTGAGATGCTTAGCAACACATTCTGTGACTTTCTATTGTGCACCAAGTCAGGCATCATCTAGGCACCTGACACATTAATTTCAATCTTACAACAGAGCTATCACAACCCCCATTTACAGGTCCGTATATGAGGCTCATGAGGAGAAGGTGATAAGCTCAAGGCCACATGGCTTCCCCTCTGTCTCCAGTTATGCCCCTTGGGTTGGGCCAGTTGCCTTGCTGTCATCACTGAGTTGCTATCAGCTTACAAATGCAAATTCCTTATAGTAGAGCTTCACCCAATATCTCATGCATCTGGATGGTTACCTTGGGCCCCTTCTCTCCTCTTTAATAAACTCAAAATATTTCACAAGTCCCCCAGTGCATCCAAACTCAGTTTCCTCATCTTTAAAACAAATAACACTGGCCCACCTACAAGTGAAAAGAGCTGTCAAGTTCAAACAAAAGCAAGGAATTGTTTTGTACATTGAGACCTACTCTACACGTATTAAAAGAAACAAAAACATCTTCCTAAGTGTTATTCCATAACCCAGCACTAATACCAAAGGCAAATGGGGAAGAACTGATTTTTCTCCTTTTACACCCACACACACCCACATACACCCACACACACACACCCACACACACCCACACACACACACCCACACCCACCAAGTTGAATGTTTTCCTTTTGAAGGAACTTTTTACCCCTCAAAGTCATCTTGATGCTTTTAAGTCTGATTTTGCCCACACAGAATGTCAGGCAGACAAAGACATACATGAAATAAGACCTATGAAGAGAAATAGAGCAAAGTAAGGGGCAGAGGGTACTGGGGGTGCTAGTTATGTATGGGGGCCCAGGAAGGAAGGCCTTTCTGAAGAGGTGCTGTTTAGGCTGAGACCTGCATGGAGTGAAGGAATCGGCCATGCTGTTTTCTGGGGAAAGTATCAGGCAGAGGGAAGAAGTTCTGGGTGCTGCGAGGATTAAACAAGATTGTGCAAATAAACCTCAATAGGTAGCAAGCTCTTATTATAACAAGAGATTTACTCAATGGGAAGCTTAGCCCAACACAGATCAATGCTATGTGTTTGAATGAAAATTTATGTGGAGGGGTCCGTTCAGGTGTGTTTTCTTATCGTTATTTCCTCTTTAGATGGTGCACTCTCTGTGTGTATAGCTGGTCTAGTGTCACCATTTCACCCCGTCTCTGGGCTGCTAATGAGTTTACTTAGTTCTTCCAGAACCTAACTACTGTTTTCAGGTCCAAGCAGAACATCTTTGAAACATTTGAGGCAACTTTTAGTTGTGGCCTTCAACCCCTGGCTAAGAGAAAAATGTTGTCAACCAAAGTTCCCCTCCTGAAGATGATCCATATATTTAATTTTTAACCTGGCCTATCCATTGGTCTATGTGGCCATTCTATTGTGAGTCCCAAATTGAATTTGTATGGATCGCTCATGCAAAAAGCCTTTTAGAGAAAGTGGTGGGCAGACTTGTGGGGGTGGAAGAGAGGTTTGGCCTGTGATAGGTCTGACTCTGAATAAACGCTCATTCTCTCATGCTCTCTCCCTTCTCTTCACCCCATTCCATGTATGCTAGAGATGAAATGAAAATGGACTCTCTCTGTAGCGGGCATTTCAAGAAGCAGGATGGATAGCCAAAGACTTAAAGCCAGGGAATCAAAAGGACATAACCCTTTGCTTTGGGTTATGGAAGGCGGTAGATAATGGAAAATACCAGGAGCCTCTGCCCCTCTCCCTTCTCTCCTCACCAACACACATACTTGGGAAATGCACTTCTGTTGGCTCCCTTACTGAACATCCGTGGCTCTGGCACATCATTTCATCGTAACTGCTGTGGGCTCTGTAGGAACTGGGAAAAGGCAGCTGAGCAAAGGTGTGAGGCCCTGAGCTGAGTACCATGGGGAGGAGAGGCCCCCAGGGAGTTGGGAGGATGGATATCCATGGAGAGATGTTACCAGCCCTGACCCAGCCCAGAGAGGTGAAAGTTTTATTTCATTCAATTGCTCCCCAAAGGGAGATTTTGCTGCCTGGGGCAAGATAGCATTTGTCATTTTGACACCTTCCCATTGCTTGTCAAGTCTTAACAGCCCTCCTGGGCCTCTTCACATATCCTCCTGCTTCAAGGTGTGTCTTTGTCTCTGGAGAAAGTCTCACTGCGGTAAGTTGATAGGAAACACTGTAGAAGCAGCTCAGGTCCAATTTCTGGAAAGTGCACATTCTTTCACCAGGGAGCATAATGGGAAAAGCACAGAAGTACCGTCAGTATAGGTTTAAATCCCAGATCCTCACACTTCATCACTTTGGACCTCGATCTACAGACTCAGTAATGGGCTGTATAAATGGCGAAAATTATAGCTAACCCTTAGCATGGTCCCAACGATTGAAGAACAAGTCTGAGTTCCACACATGGTAACTATCAATGGTTTTGATATTCCAGTTTCTCTGCTTCTTGGAGAAACAGTCATCTCATGTCTGTTTCATCAGCTCTAAACGGTCCTTTAAAGAAGGCAACAAAATGTTCTAAAATTAGGTTGTGATGATGGTTGCACAATTATAAATGTAATAAAACTCACTGAATTATTAGAAAAAATAAGGCAGCAAACTTGAGGTTATATGCAAGGAGGGAGCTGCTAAAACAATGTTCCTTTTCAGGGGAGATAGATATTGGACTTCAAAGAAGAGTGTGGCAAACGCCCCTGGATCACAGTTTGTTACTTCTCAGGGGGTTGCAGGAAGAGTTGCCTAATTTAGCCACAAAAAATAAAATAAAACAAAACAGGACGTTATTTGGGACATATATGAAATTCAAGTTTCACTGGGCATCCTATGCTAGATTTAGTGGCCCTAACCTCAGAAGCTCTGATATCCTCACATCTGGTCTTCTGTGGTCTGAACATGAGTGTGTTTTCTTCTGTTCATCCTTTTCAACAGCAACACAAATCCATTCTGGAAGAACTTCATAAGATGGCATGTCTTGGTACCCCGCCTGGGTTCATCCCTCCCCAGCTATGGGCCCGGGGGCATGGTACATAACCTCTCTGAATTTAGTCTCCTCGTGGGTAAAAATCCTTCCCTGCTTACTCAACAGAGCTGTTAGAGGAGCAATGCGGACGTAAGATCTGTTTTCATCATGTGGGTTGATGAGTTCGTTATGCATGGATGTTCTCTGAGCATCAGCACACAGGGTCTCTCTCTGTTTATGGCAGACAATGATATGTGAGGCACAACTGGATGAGCTGCAAAGTCAAGGCAGACTGCAAGGATGAATTATAAATCAAGAATCAAGCCTGTTAATTAGATGGGTATGACAGGAAGCTTACATTTATGACACGATGTTGCTGTCATTGAATCTAGGACGGCATCTCACACATACCAGGGTCCTCAATATACATGTGTTGAATGAATGAATTTATGAATAAGAAATGTAACTCCATTTGCTGTTCTTTTCTACATGTCTGCAAAGTAATTGAGCATTGTTTTTGTCTTGTCAGGGGTTTTCTGGCACAGGGACTGAGTTTAAAGAAAGTGACCTTGAACTACTCCACCATCCCACTTTGATGTATTGTGCTTCCCACCTGGCAGGTGCCTGGGCAGTTCTCTGGGTGGCCTGGGTCAAAAGTCTCCAGACTGTAAGTCAAACCGTGTTCATGACCTGATACAGGCATCGGCATCCAGCCTGCTCGTGCCTTTTCTCCCTTTTGGTTAGGACCTTCCAAATCGCTCTGCTGACTTGTGAGGTGGTTCAAGTAAGATGACATGAAAGTACACTGAAAAGTGTACCAACTGTCTGCTCTTACAGAGCACAATTCACGACCTAAGGGAACCTCCCAGACTCCAGCATTCTGGGGAAGGATTGTGACCATCTCTTCCTTTTCTTTCCACCTAATACAGGGATGGCATTTCCTCTTGTGCTCCCAGAAAGGTTACATCTCAAATCCTGCTTCAGATTTCCTGACTTCTCTGAACATATTTTTCTGATTTCTTTGTCGCCCTCCCCGGGAATAAGTTCATTTTACAATTTCTCAGCGACTCTGGTATGTGTCTCCAGTCCTGTGAAGCCCAGGGTTTACTTGCTGGATTGTCTTTCACCTTCCACCTTTTTTTTTTTTTTTTTGAATGGTAACAATGCAAAACTTTGTGAAATTTTGTTCCTGTAAGAACACCTGGCTGTCTCGGGGCCCCTGTTTGGCCCTTGATCACCTTGCTATGGAGGCTTTTCAATGAATCCCTTAAGCCTGTTGAAATCCCTGCTCTTGAAATCCATTTACTTGATTTGACCACCTTCCCATCGTTGCTGATAGCACTAGCCACATCAGTTGGGCAGGCTGGTCCCAAGGCACCCTTTCAGTTTAATATTCTTGTTGCCCAAACTCCTGCTTCCTTGCCCTAAACCCCTCAAATTAGAAGATACCATTTTTTTTTCTTTCGGCAGGCTTAAGAATGGCTTCACTCTTGCTACCTTTTAAGAAACTAGCAAAAAGTCTACTCGTTTTCCGGGTTCATGAGACCTCTCATGCCTAGGGGTCAGACATTTGAGTTCAAGGAAATCCACAGCATCATTTCCCAAATGAGTTAATTTTATTCCTAAAAGTCACACGTAGCCCCAAAGGTGATGCCCCTGCATTTTAAATTTTGGGATTTTCATATGGAGAACATGTTTTAAACAGTTTGCCTTCTTCGTTAAAGCAAAGCTAGCTGAGTACCAAGCAGGGATGAGTACCACCAAGTGGCTCCAATTTGGTGCAATATTACAATTTCAAAATTCATCATGAGTTTCCATCCTTGACAACAGAATGAGGTGCTGCTGCCTCTGACCTCCCTCATCTTCCTTATAACCTTTTCACACACACTATCACCATATATCTACATGAGATAAATGTGGACATAAAATGGTTCTGACACCAGGCAGCTGCAACTCACACACCAATCTGCATTTCATGCGTCCAATTCTTGGCTTTCTTGGGATCTGTCACTTTGCTTAAATCGCCCACCTCTGGAATGCCAGGAGCCGAGAGACTCTCCACGTGAAAGTCTTATTGTGCATATTTCACACACAGAAATACCTGGAAAGTTTACAGAGGACTTGTCCTCACTGGAAGCAATCAATTTGTAAAGCGCAGAGCAAGGCTATACCTTGAGAAGCAAATCCCAGTTGCATTTGCACAATGTTCCATCACTTCTGAGCCAGAACAGCTCTGCAAAAGCCAGGTCGGCATGTGGAGGACAAGTGAGTTAAGCTGAGGCAAATACCCAGTAGTTTTCATCAATATCTATAGCATCTCAGGGGTTTTAGTTGCTTGACTTTTTCCCTATTTGGGTGAAATAATCACACTGGACTTTGAGGGGATAATAAGGCTATGTTCAGTTTTTCTGCATTTTTTTTCCCCCAAAAGGTCTAATTTTTCACAATGTCTATTTCTTCAGCAATTTTCTCCTGTTCAGTTAGGGAAATCAAGACTAAACTGAATAAGTCTTTCCACTACTTTGTGTTTGTCCCCCTCCTCCTCTCTCCCCTTACATCCTTCCCTCCAAGAAATTCCTCTTGCTTCACAAGTTAGGTTTTTGGAATCAATTTATCACCTTCAGGACACAAGGGTATTATTAAGAAGTTGGCCCATGAGTATGTGGAGTATACTTTTGCAATGTGAGGATAACCACTGCTCTACATGGATGTGTATGCCCCTGTCCCCTTAGAGATACAATGGGCCTCCTTATTTTTACACTCATGCCTCCCAACTACCCTCCAAGGTGGCAGGTAGGGGCCAGTTAGTGCTCCCAATTTTCCAAGTCAGAATACAGGATGCAGAAAGATTAGGTGTTTTATCTAAAATCATCCAGGAAGTCAATGGAACACACACTCTTGTGAGGGTTCATTTTCTCCTGGGTATGACACAACATAAGAACTTTGGTGACTATGCCTTTCCTTGGCCAAGTCTTAGCGAGTTTACTGTGTTGCACACAGAGGAAGGGGTGGCCTGTACTGAGAATGGACAGACCTGGCTTCTAGCCTGACTCTGGCTCTACCAAGCTATCTGGCTTCGGGCAAAGTCTTTTATGCTCTCTGGTTCAACTGCCCTCTTCTATAAAGTAAGAGATTGTTGAAGACAATGACCTCTAAGGTTCCTTCCAGCTTAAATCATTTACTTTCCTATGATTGATGTACAACAGTCATAGGGTGGGTGGGTTCTGAGAAAGATGACTGAATATCCACTTTGCCTGGAATATCCCAGGATCACTATTAATAGCACCTCCTTTCACACTCAAAAATGTTCCAGTTTGGACAACAATTATAAGTAAACCAAAAGATAATGGATGGATCTGAACTTTTAGTGTAATATTAGCAGAACCACTGAAGCTGCCATCTAAGCCAGTATCCTTTCCATAGCAGCCTCTTTCTGGGGCCCAGTCTTACGAAAAATTAAAAAGACTATGTAATGGAAAAGAATATTTAAAAAGAAAGCATATATGTGTGTGTGTATACCACTTTGTTGTACAGCAGAAATTAACACAACATTGTAAATCAACATTGTAAATATATTGTTAAAAATGCCTATGATCACTTCTACTCCATATTCTCAAATCTAGTGGGTCAACTCTATAGCTGAAAGAGATACCTATCATTTACCCAATAGTGTTTTACTGCGTATCTACTAAATACTTAAATACACTGAAGTTCACATGGGTAGAAATGCGTATTTTGCATTCCCTGTTGCTGGCAAGCAGGGGCTTCATGGACTGATTTTTTATTTTTGCCACTCAATATGAGAATATAACTCAGTTCCTTTACAAATGGGAATTGGTATTATGATGTAGGGAATTTGTTTTGATAAAAAAAACCTAACTGGATGGGAGTTTCTTTAACTTCCAAGGAGAGGATGAGGAGCCACTCGGTACAACATCTGATTGTCCTGTCCATCTGACAGAAGGTTCCCTTCTGCAGGGCTATGTTATTTTCATTTTCATGTGACTACGTGAGCAATGTGTGAGGAGGCAGGAATCTCACTGTAGCGTTATCTGAGGCCTGCGGCATATGGAAATCACATCCAGTTTGGTCTTAGATGGTGTGGTTTATGTCTGCTTTCAACCATAGCACATCTGCACACAGCAGTCAGGTAACTGTGAGCAAATGGCCAGCAGTAACCACATCACCCTCCCACTTCCCACAGTGGATTTTGTAAATGTGTAGAACTGGATTACTCACCCAATACAGATATTCCTTCTTTTAAAACTCTGAGAGGAGTCACATTTCTGCTTCCACCACACCCTCCCAATGATGAGAAGCTCACCCCTTACAAGGCAGTCCAATCTAATTTTGAACAGCTCTCATTCTTGGGCCAGATAATGATGCCTAGGAAGGTCTCCTGGCAAAAACTAAAGCCAGTGCCCAAGCAGCCCATGTTTTCTAGGATGGCCTGAGGGGTTTAGGACTTTTCCAGGTCCCTCCTATACCCCCAGGGCAAGGAGGTGTGAGGGTCTCCTGTTCTGTGGCGATACAGCAATCCATAGGCTCAAAAAAAAAAACAAAAAAAAAACTTCAAAACTAGAACAGAAGGGTTTCCACTTACACTGCTATTTGAGGCTTCAGAGTAGAAGAGTGGGTACTCAGCCAGGTCCCCTGAGCAATTCCTTTATTTTTGCTGTCTTCTTTGGGATGAATGAACCCTCCCTCATGCTCTAAGTGCTGAAGGCCTCACTCTGGAGGATGGCATCCTCAGCTGTGGCCCTGGATTGGACTCAACTCTGTCCCACAAGCTGGTTTCTGTGTAAAGCATCCTACCACCAACCCACATTGTAAGCCATGCTCTGGGCTGTTTGGAAAGTTCTTCAGTAAACATTTAACTGTGACTAATATGCTGATTTACACATTGTAAGCAACCCCTAGCCAAGGAGAAAGGCTGGCAGGAGTCTCTGTGGAACTGCAGAGGATGCCTGTGCCACAGGATGCCCCAAAAGCCATTAACAAGCTAAGGTGACAGACGCATGGTTAAAAGGTGAAAAAAAGAACCTTGGGGAAATCAGCCATTAACATCAGAGAGAGGAGAGATGGCAAGTGTGAAGTGTCAGAGCCACGCAGGGTTCAGTGGTCTAGCCCTCCATCAGCATTCTCTAGAGTAGCCTCTGGGTCCAGATAAGTTGGCTCCAACCTGACTGCGCATTGAACATTCGGGGGCATTTTTGCTTGGATATGATGGCTAATGAGATAGAAAATCCCAGACATTCTTCATCTGGTCATAACTTGCCAAATGGGTTCAGAACTTTAAGGATTTTAAAATATTAACTTCAAGAAAGCATTGTTCATGAAACTTAATATCACAAAAAAACCCACAGTCAAATTAGATCCATTTCCTAAAGCAAAGGAAATAAAAGCAAAAATAAACAAATGAGATCTAATTAAACTTAAAAATTTTGCACAGCAAGGAAACCACTGACAAAATGAAATGACAACCTATGGAATGGGAGAAAATATTTGCAAATGATATGACCAATAAATGATTAATATCCAAAATATATAAACACTGCAAAATATATAAACACTCAATGTCAAAAAACAGCAACAACAACACAATTACCAATGGGCAGAAAAAATGGATACACATTTTTCCAAGGAAGAAATGCAGATGGCTAACAGGCACATGAAAAGATGCTCAACATCACTAATCATCAGGGAAATGCAAATTAATACCACAATGAGATAACACCTCACATTTGTCAGAATAGCTATCATCAAAAAGAACATAAATAACAAATGTTGGCGAGGATGTGAAGAAAAGAGAACCCTCAGTGTAGTGTCTGTGTGAAGGTAAATTGGTGCAGCCACTGTGGAAAACAGTATGGAGATTCCTTAGAAAGTTAAAAGTACACCTACCATATAATCCAGCAATGCTACTCTTGAGTATATATCCCCCCCAAAAAACCCCATTAATGTGAAAAGATATACGCACCCCAGTGTTCAAAGCAACATTATTTACAATAGCCAAGATAAGGAAGCAACCTAAGTGAACATCAACAGATGAGCAGATAAAGATGTGGTATATATATCAGTACTACTCAGCCATAAAAAAAAAAGAGAATTTTGTCATTTGCAGCAACATGGATGGACTTGGAGGGTATTATGCTAAGTGAAATAAATCAGACAGAAAAAGACAAATACTGTATGATAGCATTTATATGTGGAATCTAAAAAACACAACAAACTAGTGAATGTAACAAAAAAGTAGACTTGTAGATATAGAGAACAAACTAGTGGTTACCAGTGAGGAGAGGGGAACAGGGAGGGGAAATATAGGAGTAGGGGATTAGGAGATACAAATTATTAGTTATAAAGTAAGCTACAAAGATATATTGTGCAACTCAGGGAATATATCGAATATAATAACCATAAATGGAGTATGACCCCTAAGAATTGTGAATCATTATACTGTACATCTATAACTTATATAATATTTTACAGCAATCTATACTTCAATAAAAAATAAAATATTTGCACAAGATGGAAAAAAATGAGCAGAAGATCTAAATAGATATTTTTTTTTAAAAAAAGATATACAGATGGACAACAGGCACATGAAAAGATGCTCAGCATCATTAATCATCATGGAAATGCAAATCAAAACCACACTGAGATATTACCTCACACCTGTCAGAGTGGCTACCATCAATAAGAACAGAAATAATAAATACTAGAGAGGGTGTGGAGAAAAAAACCCCTCCTATGCTGTTGCTTAGAATGTACATTGATGAAGCCACTACAGAAAACAGTACAGATGTTCCTTAAGAAACTAAAAATTATCCAGTAATCCCACTCTTGGGCATATATCAAAAAAAAAAAAAAATGAAAACTCTAATTCAAAAAGATATATGCACCCCAGTGTTCACTGTAGCACTTTTTATAATAGCCAAAACATGGAAACAAACCAAGTGCCCATCAACAGATGAATGGCTTAAGATGTACACACACACACACACATACACACACAAAATGGAACAGTACTTGGCCATAAAAAGTGAAATGTTGTCATTTGCAGCAACATAGATGAACCTAGAGAATATTATGAAGTAAGACAGACTTAGTGAAGTAAGAGTATATCACTTATATGTGCAATCTAAAAAAAAAATACAGATAAATCCATATACAAAACAGAAAGAGACTCACAGACACAGAAGACAAACTTATGGTTACCAAATGGGAGAAGGAAGGAGGAACAAATCAGGAGTATAGGATTAACAGATACCAACGACTATACGTAAAACAGATAATCAACGCACATTTACTGCATATCACAGGGGATTACATTCAATATTTTGTAATAACCTATAATGGAATATAATCTAAAAATACACATAACTCAATCATTTTGCTGGACACCTAACTTTAACACAATATTGTAAATCAACTGTATTTCAATTTTAAAAAAAGAAAGCATGTTAAACTCAAAAGTTGGTGTCCACCAGGCTAGATGGAAAAGCAGGTTAGATCATTCAGCGTCTGCCTGAAGTGGTTCCCCGCTTTATGTTCTAATGTTTAGCATCATTGGCTCTTGGGAAAGTCTTCCTTATGTCATACCCCAGTTACTCCAAAGGCAGGTTCAGCCCGATTCATTTCATTTGAGAAGTAACAGGAGGGAGGGTGGCAATGTATGGGTAGACTTCAATTCCTAGAATTTACAGCTCTGCAATCTGGAACAAAATAATTAACCTCGATAGGTCTTGGTTTCCTCTGTAAGATATGGATAACAATGAGCATCGCTGAGACCTTTGTGAAATTAAGTGAGATAAAGTCCAAGGGAGGTGCTCATGCAGTGTCTAACACAGAGAAGTCACTCAAAAGCAGCAGTTAATATGGCATCTCTGTTTGGGTCTTCAACATGAATTTGTATTAAATGAGATATGAGGTGCAATGGATGGTAGGGAATGGAGGGGCTTTGGGGGGGGTAAAAGGCTGAGACAAGCTAAGGGGACTCCGACACCCTGCTCTCAGAGCTTGGTAGATGGGCCTCCATTTGCCCCCTCACTTTCCTACAACTCACAGAGATCCCGAACTGTGGGTTCCACATCCTCATCTTCTGTGCTTGCTCTCCCACTGCCCTGGGCGTTGTTGCCCAAAGTCAGTCAGAAGAGGAGGCAGCCATGTGCCTCTGACTGGCCCCTGCGTTTTTAACTTCCATTTTCTTCAGGCTAATTCTGAGCTAGGAAAAG
This sequence comes from Phacochoerus africanus, assembly GCF_016906955.1. Taxonomy (NCBI): domain Eukaryota; kingdom Metazoa; phylum Chordata; class Mammalia; order Artiodactyla; family Suidae; genus Phacochoerus; species Phacochoerus africanus. The sequence continues at coordinate 38,466,415 of NC_062559.1, forward strand.
ACTCTTGGGGTCAATATCAGAATATTGTCTGTAGAAGTAGCACACAGAATTTGGGTCTGGGACAACCATCACTTACGAACTATAATAGAATTTATACATTTCATCCCCAGAAGGGACAAACAATCTCTCCCCTGCCTTTTCTTTGGCCACCTATATACATTCTGGCTTGTAGGATATGGCTGCACATTATTTTCTCTGAAACTTCCCATAGCACTTAAATGAATTAGATGATTTCATAATCCTACAGTGTTTTCATTAAAAAATGGATTTAAGAAAAAAAAAAAAAACGAAGAAGTTCTGGGAACTCTCAACCTGGTGTTGCTTTAATGGTATTCAAGAAGCTGAATTTGAAAGTGACCTTCCTGAGAAATACCACTGAGTGAATGCAAAAGCCTAAAAATAAAAGAACCATGGGAAACTCAGTTCTTGTGATGTGTGATCAATAAAAGAACAAAAGTGGCAAGCCACAAGTCCTGAAGCATCTAACACAAAATGCAGTGTTCACTGTAAAGAGAAGAGTCCTCAATGTTGAACGTTCCTTCCACAAATAACACAGTTTCATAAATTATGATTTTATTTTTACAGCCGTATCTTTCCTCCTGAAGCCACCGGGGCTCTGACAATGCAGTTTATTTTTGCACAGGACATTATATCATGTCCTGTCATGATATCGTGTATCTTCAAGGACATGATGTCACACTTCAGAATCAATTTTTCTTAATGGGCATTTCAACAGCCCTTCTGTGGGGGGATATCTTCTGAAGGTCAGTGTGTGGTGGAGGGATTAGAAGGAAACCCTACTTCATGGGGGTGAGAAGTCTGCTATTCTTTGGGCTCAATAACCCAGAGAACTTTTGTTAAAAAGTCTCGTTCCTTCTCAGATTCCCAGTTCATCTGTGAAATGGTATGAAAAAATATATTGTGGAGGAAAAAAAAAAAAAAAACTTCTGAAATTCTCTAGTTCAGGGATCAGCAAACATTTTCTATAAAGGTCCAGAGAGTAAATATTTTCATTTTTCAGGCTTAGGTTTGCCTGAAAGTACCCATAGGGTGATACATAAATAAAGAGATGAGGCTATGTACCAATAAAACTTTATTTGTGGACACTGAAATTTGAATTTTGTGTAATTTTCATGTGTCATGAAACATTACTCTTTATTTTTTTCAACCATCCAAAAATGTAAATTTTCAGCCACACAAATATTGGCCCTGGCCCAGATTTGTCCTGTGGTCTATACTTTGCTGATGCCAGCTCTAAGAAAAGAAAAACTTACATACCCAAACTCCAGTAACTGCTGTTTTTTCAGCATAATTCTTGTACAGTATGACTCATTCAGACTGTGGCTTCTCTTTCATGATGTCACTAATAACCCGAAGAGCAATCACGGAATTGGGGTAGGGTTTTCTCTCTCTCTAGAGGCAGAGACACCGTTCCCAAGGAAAGTATAGGCTGGGGGCACATGTATGCACGTGCCTTGGTAGGCATCTGAGCTCTAGGTATGTCTAAACCATGTGTCTACATGATAGACAGTAAGATTCAACTAAGGGAGAGGGTGCTTTTTAAAGTTAATCAGAAGCAGCTGAGTAATATGCTCCCGGTTTAATAATCACAACGTTGGACTTACAGCTCTTATCAAGCCATTTCGGTGGGATCTGCATCATTTCAACAATTTCAACAAACTGTCCCAGAGAGGAGAAAGATTAGACTGTGTATGTTTACTCTCTGTGGAGTTATGGCTGTGTCCTCTTCAAGAGAATGAGATATGGGAAGAGAAGTTTACTTAGTCCAGTCTCTAATAGGCTCTCATGACAGGAAAAGTTTGCTGTCTGTGCTCAGGTGAATGAAAGCGAAATTCTTCGGGTACCCTTCCCTCTGGAGATGCAAATCCTTCAGGGGGTCGTGGGTAAGGAGGGGCTCTGTGCTCTCAGATCCAAGTTTACTTGGGTCTGTGGAGGTCTACAACGTGGGGAGGGGGGATAGGGCCAGCAAGGTGAGCATCTCACAGTGTTGGAGCCGAAAGAGATTCTATCAATCGTTCTTCACCTTGAAGGGGAGACAGAAACCTAGAGAGAGGGGCGTGATTGTCTAAAGCCTCCAAAGCTTTGGGAACCAGGAACAGACCAAAAGGCCAAAAAGAGATGGACCAGTCCAGGGCCCCTTCTGTCACTCTTCACTGCACCAGGAGTTTGGGGACTGGCTTGATCTCACTCGGCCACCCATAGAGGTGATCCCTGACCCCTCCACTTCCCCATCAGGAGCCAGGCTTTTCTAGGCTCTCCCCAGGCACCCTCATGGAGGTATCAATGTTGAGCCTGTTCACTGACCCAGGGCTCGAGTTTCACTCACTTCCCAGACCCCCAGCTAGCCAGGATATGGCCACCTCGCTACAAGTCAAAGGATGCGGCGGGGTTTCTTCTAGATCCACACCAGCTTTCCACAGAGGGATGTTTTAGCAAAAACCTTAGGCTGAACACTCCAGTGGAGACCCAATCTTGCGAACAGGAAACTGGGGAAATATGCAGACATTTTCTGAGGCCTCAAGGGGCACAGTATGACTGCTCTAGAGGCTGGGTGGACGAAAGCCTGGGCTCCCCCTGCCGCATCCTCTTGTGAGGGAGTTGGGCCTGCGCCTGTGCCCACAACTCCCCCCACCCCTAAGGTGCTGCCAGGGATGAATGACACATGACTAGGCTTGGGGCCAAGCCCCCTAGCATTAACTGGGTCCTCACTTCCCCTCTTAAGCCTCAGGCTCCTCATGTGTAAAGGGCCCAGGGCTGAATGAGATGATTTTGAGACCTTTGCTGTACTGGCATTCTCTTTTAAATGTTGGCCACTGTTGACTTAATTCTGTTCATAGACAACTATGCTAATTATGTCACAATTTACGGTGGAATAGTAAGATAATACCAACCTGACAAAAGGAAGAATCGACATTCTAGACACAAATGTCAAAGCATTGACTTCAAAACTCTTCATACACTTTGATTTTTTTTTTTTTTTTTTACAGTTGCTCTTTACTCCAGACCAGGGATTTACATACATTGTCTTACTGACTCTTACAAGAACCATGTGAGAAAATGAGAGCTGAGAAAGACAAATTTGCCCCAAGTTGTAATGCCAATAAATGGTAGAGCCAGTGTTTGAACTTGGGTCTATCTGGCTCCAAATTCTCCATTATGCTTTAAGACAAAGATAAGATAAGCTAATCTTTCATTTATTTAAACCTCCCCCCCCCCAAAATATGCCCCCCCCAAAAAAAGAAAAAGAACTTCTGCTGTTCTTTCTTTTACTGATTATGTCTTTCCTTTAACCTCAGGGGCCCAAGACTAATTTAATAGCAAAGATTTTCTTTGCAACCCAACAGGGATCATTGTACTGGAGGGACATGCTATGCTTACCAGGGATCTCAATACCTACAAGGTCATCCAATAGGCACAAGAAATGGCAGAAGGTGGGCTTGTCCGGGATTGCAGTTCAAAAGGTAGTCTGGGCTCTGCTTTGTGCTTCTCTCTGTGCCTTGGCCTGAGCTGGCCATAGGTGGCCAAGGTCTATTGCTTCTTGGGTTCACAGGCCATCCCCAAGTGCTATTAAGGAAATATGTTATCATCAAGAACCTATTGCCAGGAAAGACCAGATGAACGTTGTCACTGTTGATGCATGACTGTGTCCCTGTGGGGGAGGCACAGAGGAAGGAGAGGGAGAGATGGTCCCAGCCCAGGAGCTCATGTGTGTACATGCGCTGACACCAAATGCCTGGTGCCTCCAATCTGTTTCCCCCTGTCACAGGGAGTTGGTGAAGAGCTACAGCTGCACTGGGGTCAATGTCAGTGAGGCCTTGAAGAGCAGCTCATGGCTAGAGCTGGAGCACTGTGTGGACCAGCAAGATGGGAGTGGATGGGAGAATGTGGCTGTGGGGGCCCTCGGGGAATGGTTCTGTCCCAAGATTTCAGTTTATCACGGGTGGAAAAGGAGTTCCCCTCCAATGGCCCAGCCAAGAATGTTGATGTCACAGGCAAAGGGAACAGAGTTTGATTGTGTGTCACATGGAACTGGGAATAGGCTGCTGTGCTCAGAGGGACGCCCTTATCAATTAGGTAATGTCTGCTAATGATTGAGAAACTGTGTTAGGCAGCACTCCAGCTGTTGATATGTTAGCAGACATCTGTAAAAAGCACTCATACCTTGTGGGAAAAGCTTTTCTTAGACTGGCTCCCACTGGTCTGAGCCCAGCAGCATCACAGGGCCTCTGAAACAGAGCAACATGGCAGAAACAAGGCCTGGGCATAGGAGTCAGCCTAGCTGGGATTTTGGTTCTATCTCCAGGAGGTAAAAGTATGTTTGTGCAGAAATGATGCCTATAACCAAATCTTCTTCCCCTGGTCCCCCAGCCTCCCTTGCTTTTCTCCTTCCTTCCTCCCATTTTCCCTCCCACCTGCCCTCTCTCCTTCCTTCCTTCCTCCCTTTCTTCTCCTTTTTCCCTCTCTCTCCTTTCCTCCCTCACCCCTCTCTTCCTCTTTCTCCTCCATACTTTCCCACACCTCACTCGTTGCCTTCCTTGAAACACTAACATTTAATAATGTCCACAATGTATAAAGTGCTGGGTGCACAAAGGAGTAATGAATTGTCCTCAGGGGAATAATAGCTAAAGGCACAAAATGAATTTGAAAACTGATCCATGTTAATTAAAAAATGTGTAAAAGAATACACTGGAAGACATATATAAGCTCTGCCATAGCCACTGACTCTGTTTTTTTTTTAAAAAAAGTCTAATTGGTTTCATTCAATGTTCTCTCTTTTCTCTCTTTTTTGAAAAATAAAGCAATATATTATAGGATAAAAAATAGAAAAGATCAACAAATTAATGCCCAATCACATTAATTAAAAATGGAAATGTATGAATAATATGCATATGTAATATGTACATATCCATGCGTGTATGTATGTACAAATTTTAGCACAAGAATGGGATATTATTGGAGTTCCCATTGTGGCTCAGTGGTTAGTGAACCCGACTAGCATCCATGAGGACGCAGGTTCAATCCCTGGCCTCACTCAGTAGGTTAAGGATCCGGTGTTGCCTGTGAGCTGTGGTGTAGGTCGCAGACATGGCTTGGATCTGGCGTGGCTGTGGCTGTGGCATAGGCCAGCAGCTTCAGCTCCAATTGGACCCCTAGCCCGGGAACCTCCATATGCCACAGGTGCAGCCCAAAAAGACAAAAAGACCAGGAAAAAAAAAAAGAATAGGATATTATTGTTTATACTGCAATGTGCTCTTTATGCTGAATATATTGCTAGTGTCTTTCGGAATTAATAAATACCGGGATGCCACATTACTTTTCTTTGGTTATATAGTAGTTCATCAAACAGAGGGTCCACAATTAATTTTACCAATCCTGTTGCTAAGAATTAACACTGTTCTCAATTTGGGAAAATGATCTTTTTTTTTGGCTGTGTCCATGGTATGCAGAAGTTCCCAGGTCAGGGACTGAACCTGAGTCACAGCAGTGACAATGCTGAATCCTTAACTTCTAGGCCACCAGGGAATTCTGGGAATATGATTTTTAAAAAACACAGCAATAATCAGTAGCCCGAAATTACCACAACTTTGTAAGTCATCTATATTCCAATAAAATTTAAATATAAATAATAAAATAAAAAACACAGCAATAATCACTGTAACTAAATGGTTACATATTGGTCAGATTATTTTCTTAGGATAACTTCCTAGAAATAGAATTCCAGCAGAAGTGTGTTTTGAAGACATTTTTATACACATCCCAACTACATCCCCAAAATTTTATATCAAAAGATATTACTTTTTATGTTTTCTTGAAATTCAATAGTCAAAATATATATCTCACTTTTAAGTGGACATATCGGTTACAGCTTAAAAAACAAATATTTCAAATTTATGCAGTTGAGTATTGAGACTGCTGTTTTATTAAATTTGCTTCTATTTATTGTTATATTCATATATTTTATGTATTAGAGTCACTAGCATTTTGTCACATTTATTAGCAATATTTTCCCTATTTATCACTTGTCTTTTAGGATTATTTTCTGCATAGGAGTTTTGGTTTTTTTAATTTGATGCAATTGAGCAATTACTTCCTTCACAGTTGCTATTTTTGATGTCATATTTATAAAATGCCTCTCTACTGTAAATAAATACTGATATTTATATATTCTTTATTTTTTCACTTTAATCCATCTGGAATTGATTTTGGGTTCAGTATGACTCAGAATTTAACTTTGTTCTTCCCAAGTCATTAACTAGCTTTATGGTATTTTGATCAAGTCTATGCTTAAAATTTAAAATTTGTAATTATGTTTTATGATTTTAATATTGTATATTTGTCATTTTTCTTAAATTATACTTATTAGATATCTGTCTATGCTTGTTTTCAAAGAAGCAGCTCATTTCTCAATTTTATTATTTTTACTATTTCTGCTCCTGTCTTTGTAAAATGTATCCTCTCATATTTTAAAATGTTTTCTTTTAAAGTTTCATGACTTGAATTCATTATTATTTCATCTTCATTTTTTCTCTTTAATGACTAAAAAATTGGGGCTATGAATATTCTCTCATTATAGTTTTGGCCATATTCTGTACATTTTGTTTGGCATATTCTTAGAGACACTGCTTTCTAAATAATTGTGACACCGTTTTATTTGCTGACAAAAGAGTTTCAAGGGGAAAAGTTTACTGTTTATAAGTATATGAGGTTTAGTATAAATAAATGTTTTAAATTTATGATTTACTTCATTGTGACCAAGAATATGGCCTGTAGATTTTTTCTGGTTAACTTCTGAAAATTTTTGAGATTTTCTTTGAGAAAGTCTAGACTCTGATGTTTTATTTTAAAAAGTAGGGCAGAGGGGAGGTCAAGTTTGGGATTCTAACTTAACTTGTGTCTGTCTCAAGTATTCAAGGGAGACTTTCCGTAATCTCCTGCTTTAGAGAACCCTCCCTCTCCCACTCTAACAGAAATCTCTCAGCCACACTGTCCCGCGTCTTTATCTCAGTGCCTTTGTCTTTCTTGCCTTATATAATATGCCACATGTTCCTGACACATCAGGTCTTTCCATGCCCTGCCCCATGTGGAAGATAGTTCTCTGACTCTGCTTTTCTCCCTCAGATCTGTCTTTGAAGCTGTGATCCATCTCCAGAAAGAGGTGGAGGAAAGAGAAGCTAAGTGAACAGAAGAGGAGGGGAAAGATTCTGTAAACTCCTCCATGGGTCACTTTGATAAAAACAAAAAAAAAATCTGATTTCTACTTTCTGTAGGAAATCATATGCCATATTTTTGATTAAAGCTGTACCTTAAGGTGTTTATGTGTTTGTCTCTAAAGTTGAATGGATTTTTCTTTTCTGTGTGAAGTATCGATCCATTATTAGACAAGCTTAGCCTACAGACCTTTATTATAATTTACTTATTTCATTTTAAATCTGCACTACTCTTTTTTGATTTCTGGTTCTCATACTTCCCTGATTTTTACTTCATTTTCAGTTTTTAAAAATGAAGAATATATATTCTATTTGCACTTATCATCCTTAGTATGCATTCCATTTAAAATTCTAATAGCTATTACTATGAAGCCATTCAAAAGCATTACTCATTTTCAAAAAGGCGAGGGCAGTTTAAGCTCACTGTTGTCAACAGATAACCCATGTGGATTGCCCTTGGCTCTATGCTTTATCCACTGGTGATGGTTGGTTCCTGTTTTTCATTCCATGGTTGAAAGGTGGATTGATGTTCACAGCTCTCAATCTAGTTTCCTAGTTTTTCTCAGGCTTTTACTAATGCACCATTGCCCCGCTCAGGAGGTCTTCTTTTCTTTATGGCTCTATAACACTTGGAATCACGGGAATATGAAAAAGTCACAACTCCAAGAATGTACTGCTTCTAAGATTCTTGCCACTATCACCCCAGCTATCCCTACCTCTGAAAATTATACCCCCAGAATGTCATAGGCCGTCACCAGTCCTCAGGTTTTGCTCTCTGATGGCCTGTGTTCTAAAAGCTGATGGAGGAAAGAACATTAGTTGCCAACACAATTTTGGCTGCTTCACAGGTCAACAAACCCAGGGAAGAGAAAGGTGATGGGTTTGCATATCTGGGGAGCTCAGAAGCTGGATGGCCCTTCATTGTTGTCCAGAGGAGGCAATGGGTCAGCTGGCATTGATGTGGACGACCCCGGGGACAGGGCGTGTCCTTGGGTAAGGCAGCTCTCCTCCATAAGGGAAATCCCTGAAAGGGTTGTGCTGAGGCTGTGTCCCAGCAGAACTCCCAGCGGCTGGAGAATGATTTCTCCTTCTTGGAGGGGGATCTGGACAGCACTTCACAGCATCTACCTCATAATATCATTCATGTGAGTTGTTCATGTTTCCTCTCTATCTCTGAGACTGTGAGCTTCACGAGAGCAGAAACTGTCTTGTTCAGGGTGTATCTCCAGTTCTTAGTACACACTAGTTCGACAGGCGATAAGTCATTGAATGGCTATCTTTAGGTGTGAGGAGGTGAAGGGCCGGGAAGGAGGGGGGAAAAGACCTATAGAGAGGAAAGGACTCCCCCATCTCACAGAAGATGTCATGAGAGACAAGAAAACTATTCAAAGATCTTCAAATCCACACGAAAATGGACAGGTGAGAGACTGTAGAGTAATTCCCCACATCCCATTTGAGAAATACAGCTGGAAATTGTGGGAAGAATATTTATGACCTTCAAGTCCAAAGAGGGACATAAAATAGTTGTCTGGTGCAGTGATTTCCACCCTCCTGGGGCTTACAGAACGCTCTCCTGATTTCCTGATGTATCCTGCATCCAATACACGTTACTACATGACATGCTTGTGTGCATATTACAGTGAATTAAAATGAATTTGTGATAGATGATAGACAGATACATAGAGCTCAGTATGTCTCAACATTTTATGCTTTGAGAGACTTGGAAATGCTTTAGAGTACACAGAATAATCAGACTGTGGGAGACTCTCCTAGAATTTTAATCAGTCAAGCCCATGAAGGGCCCCTGTTTGGCTCCAGTTCCTTTTAGCCCATAAGCAGAGTTGCTCCCTCTGCCTGTGAGAGGCTCTGTTATGTTCAGTTGATGTTGGGATCTGGCTCCAGACATATTTGCGTCTTGCTTTCTCTGCTCCCTGGCCTAGCCCCTTTTCCCTGAAGACTAACTCAATGAGCAAAGCAAAAAAAAAAAAAAAAAAAGCCATAAAACCATAAAGACTGCAAAAACCCAGGGAAATTTCATCTCAGAGGGCACCCTGGGTAGACTGCACCTGTCTCATCAGCTGGAAGACCTAAGTTCTGAAGTGCAAATTCCCTAGTGAGCCTCCTGAAGTGGGAGAATTGCCCTGTGTCTTGCCTATAAAGGGAAATGCACATAACAGCATTTCTTTTTTAAAAAAATTTTATTAAAGTATAGTTGATCTACAATGTTGTCAATTTCTGCTGTACAGTATAGTGACCCAGTCATAACTATATATACATTCTTTTTCTCATATTATCTTCCATCATGTCCTATCACAGTGATTGCATATAGTTTCCCGTGCTATACAGCAGGACCTCATTGCTTATCCATTCTAAATGTAATAGCCTGCATCTACTAAACCCAAACTCCCAGTCCATCCCACTCCCTCCCCCTCCTCCTTGGCAACCACAAGTCTATTCTCCACATCTGTGGGTCTGTTTCTCTTCTACAGATAGGTTCATTTGCACCATATTTTAGAGTCCACATATAAGTGATCTCATACGATATTTGTCTTTCTCTGACTTATTTCACCTAGTATGAGGATCTCTAGTTGCATCCATGTTGCTGCGAATGGCATTATTTCATTCTTTTCATGGCTGAGTAGTATTCCATTGTGTATATGTACCACATCTTCTTAATCTGTTCTTTTGACAATGGACATTTAGGTTGTTTCCATGTCTTGGCTATTGTGAATAGTGCTACAGTGAACATAGGGATGCATGTATCTTTTCGAATTGTAGTTTTGTCCAGATATATGCCCAGGAGGGGGATTGCTTGATCATATGGTAGTTCTATGTTTAGTTTCCTGAGGAACTCCCATACTGATTTCCATAGTGGTTGTACCAGTTTACATTTTCACCAGCAGAGTAGGAGAGTTCCCTTTTCTTCATACCCTCTCTAGCATTTGGTATTTGTAGACTTATTAATGATGGCCATTCTAACTGGTATGAGATGGTACCTTATTGTAGTTTTGATTTGAATTCCTCTAATAATTAGTGATGCTGAGCATTTTTTTCATGTGCCTGCTGGCCATCCATATGTGTTCTTTGGTTTTTTTTTTTTTTTTTTTTTTTTTGCTGTTGAGTTGAATGAGTTGTTTGTATATTCTGGAGATTAGTCCCTTGTTGGCTGCATTTGAAACTATTTTTTCCCACTCTGTAGGTTTTCTTTTCACTTTTTCGTTTTTGTTTTTTATGGTTTCCTTTGCTGTACAAAAGCTTTTAAGTCTGATTAGGTCCCATTGGTTTACTTTTGTTTTTATTTCTCTTACCTTGGGAGACTGACCTAAGAAAACATTTGTACAGTTGATGTCAGAGAATGTTTTGCCTGTGTTCTCTTCTAGGAGTTTCATGGTGTCTTGTCTTATGTTTAAGTCTTTAGGACATTTTGAGTTTATTTTTGTGCATGGTGTGAGATGTGTTCTAGTTTCATTGATTTACATGCAGCTGCCCAGTTTTCCCAGCACTATTTTCTTTTTTTTTCGCTGTTTTGCTATTTCTTGGGCCACTCCTGCGGCATATGGAGGTTCCCAGGCTAGGGGTCCAATCAGAGCTGCAGCCACCGGCCCACGCCAGAGCCACAGCAATGCTGGATCTGAGCCACGTCTGCAACCTCCACCACAGCTCACGGCAATGCCGGATCGTTAACCCACTGAGCAAGGGCAGGGACCGAACCCGCAACCTCATGGTTCCTAGTCGGATTCGTTAACCACTGCGCCACGACGGGAACTCCCCAGCACCATTTTCTGAAGAGACTGTCTTCTTCTCATTTTATATTTTTGGTTCCTTGTCAAAGATTAATTGACCATAGGTGTTTGGGTTTATTTCTGGGTTCTCTATTCTGTTCCATTGATCTGTATGTCTGTTTTTGTACCAGTACCTCACTGTCCTCGCTGTCTTGATTACTGTAGTTTTGTAATACTGTCTGAAGTCTGGGAGAGTTCTGCCTCCTGATCGTTTTTTTTTTTTTCCCTCAGGATTGCTTTGGCAATTTCTTAACTAGAAATGTCCTCACCACAAACTCTTTCTCAAACACTATAGTTCTTGGTTTCATGTTAAAGTGTAAAGCCCACAGATGTCCATCCCAAAGAGACTGTTTCTTGCTTATACTGCCTGCCCTTCTAAAAGGAGAGAAACCATTGTATATTAACTCCCTAATTTGGTTTAATATTTAATTTTCACTCAGCCCTAAGGGTTGGTATGTTTATCTCCATTTTACACCTGAGGAAGCTAAAGTAAAGAAAGGGTATGTGACATACCCAAGGCTATAGGCCAATACGTGGCTGGAGCTGGAATCTATTAATTTTTGTTCACTTATTAAGGAACTCTTATTGGGCACCCATTTGGTACTGGGCAGGGTGCTTTGACATTCCTACAATCTCTCCGGAGAACAGGTCATCAGCAATAACATCACCATCCACCTCCACCCATATTGGCGGTTGGGACCCCCAAGCCAAGACCTTTCACAATGGCCCACAGCAACCCCTGAAACGCCTGGAGAGAATGGAGAAGAGTGAGGGAGGGGAAAGGATGGCATTCTTAGAGGTCTCGGCAGCCTCTGTGGACTGTCCTTCTGCAGATCCAGTAGAGACCTGACACTGGCATATCTCAATTTATACCATGGCATCCTGGCATCTAGGCCAGGCGTCAGCTGAATGGTGGCTAAACCAAGTAAAGTCTCCTACCATCCATGGAACTTTGATTGAACATCCTACCCCAGGCTGTTTATGGAGTAATGCAAATGCATATTGGTGTGTGCTATTGATAAATCTGTGTGTGCACATGTATATATACTTGTGTGTTCTTGGTGCTTTGCGTATGCCTACTGTGCCTTAGGAATTTCCTAGTATGGAAACTGAGCATATCAATGGCCAAATTTGGAAAGCGATTTACCTTTTGCTTTCTCCTAAGCCATAAAATCTTCTCAGGACTTTATTACCCCAACTCTTCAAGCCATTTGGAAATAAGAATCATAATCATAGCCAATACACATTGACTACTTAGTCTGAAGTACTGCTTTAGGCAACTTGACCAGAGTACTAACCCTTAATTCTAAGGACAACTCAATGAGACTTGAACTTCCATTACTTCCTTTTTAGGGGTGAGGAGACTGAGGCCACCAGAACCCATGCTCAGGGTCTCTCTGTGTGGAAGAGGGGTTGGAATTCAGGCCATCTGGCCTCAGATCCTGCTCTCCTAGCACAGCAGCGACCTGCCTTCCCCACCCTGCTTGCTAGGCAGGGCTACCAAACTGTCTTCCTTTATTAGGTACAACTTAAAGATGCAAGTTCAATGGTTGGACTTCACAAGTACTTCCCAGGTTTCTTCTTCACTCGGTCAAGTTAGAGGGTCAGAGTAACTGTAGAAGTCTATTCCTGACGATAACTCCAATTAGAATCTCTAGGGTTTCCTCTGGCTGCTTTTCTGTCATCACCTAGAAAGCAGGTGATGTTGGCTGCAGTAGCAGAGACAAAGCATCCGTAGTCCCTGAAGCGAGGGAACCATAGAGGCAAGATCAGAACTGAGTAAGAATGACCAATGAGAAGGCTCGAGGAACCAAAGGCAGGGGAGACCTTGTCATCTGCTAGGGCAAACAAAATCAGGGTCAGGGTGAGAGAGTTCATGGACAGAAGGTCTGTACAGAAGACACCAGGGCTTCTGAAGCCACCTCTTCTCATTGCCTCATCCTCCTTGCCCCTGTAGCAGACAGTTGCTTCTAGAAGTTCCTTTACATCAGTTTGCAAGATAAATCAAGTCCCAAGGGAGTAAAAAAGTAAATGGAATGAAAATTCCTATACTTTCATTTTAAGAAAATCATATTGAAACCTAAAAGATTTCTGGATTTTGTTTTCTAATGAACAGGACCACTTTTCCCATCAGATCTGCTCAATTCCCTTCACACAAGTAAACTGTGAATTGGGAGTGGGGGGGAAAGGCACCCTCTAACCACAGCTAATTGCACAAAGAAACTGTTAGCTCAGAACTTCAGAACTGACCCAGGGACCCCTGAGCTGGGTGGGTGGGGCTTCTTTCTCAGCTCCCTGCACCAGGCAGGCACCTTGTACAGGGCACAGCAACCATCCACAGCAGCCCTTCATGGGATGCTCTCTCTCAGGCAGTCTGCCCAGCAAGTGAAAACACATATCCTGTGCATATGGATTTATTCATCTTTCCTGTATCAGTAAAGAGATGGAGCTATAGCACATTAAATATTTACAATTATCAGAGACAAGACAGCACACAGCACTGAATGATGATAAGAATACAGTTTTAAAATATTTACAGTGAACACGCTTTGCTCCTTCTGGTTCTTCTCTTTGGCCTGGCATTTAGGTCTCTGATCTCTTTATTGTATTTTCTTTCCAGATCCTTTGTAGTTTAAACATGTTTGATGAGGCCTAATGACTAAATCCTAAGAGGACTATCATATATTTGAGAGATATTTGAGGAATTTTATTCCCGTGCCTCCAAGCAAAGAAAGACCTTTTTTTTTTTTTTTTTTCTATTTCTTTGGGCTGCTTCCGTGGCATATGGAGGTTCCCAGGCTAGGGGTCGAATCGGAGCTGTAGCCACCGGCCTACGCCAGAGCCACAGCAACGTGGGATCCGAGCCGCGTCTGCGACCTACACCACAGCTCACGGCAACGCCGGATCCTTAACCCACTGAGCAAGGGCAGGGACCGAACCCACAACCTCATGGTTCCCAGTCGGATTCGTTAACCACTGCACCACGACGGGAACTCCCAAGAAAGACCTTTTTTTGCAGTCTTTTACATATGCCTGAATCAAGTTTGTAGGTGGTTTTGTTTATGGTCTTACCTAGAAGGTAAGGAAGGAAATAACACGCTACTGAACCTCTATCAACCATAAGAATTAGTGTGTTGGTCTCTTGAATATTTGAAGTTATTTTAGACACTAAAGTTAACAATATGCTAAGAATGGACTGGTTTATAATCCTCTTATGAATTCAATTCTAAAACATTATACACTATTACACCCAGAAACACAATTTCATTGTGTTCGATTTTAAGATTTATTCTTTTTAGATCTTGGTACAACCCATGGTCAAAAGCAACAGAATTTCAACCTGAATGGGCTACATTCTCAACACCAGGGAGAAAAAAAGTGTTAGAAAAGCAAAGCCAGGAAAGGTGAGCTGGCTCTTTGCTTAACTGCAAACAATGCAAAAGAAGCTTCAACTGTGAAATCTGTGGTGATTCAGAGAGATGAAAGATCTCCAGCATTTAGGATGGGGTGTCAGAGAATTATCAGGGATCACAGGCATTTTATTTGATGAGTGCCATATTTGACCTTGAAGCGGTGAGGCTGGCACTCCTTTGTGTCCTGGGGACCTCCTGACGTCCTTGCTCTCTGGTGATATCTGTCCCCAGGCCTCTAAAGGCCTCAACTGTGAGTATGAGGCTGTGCACATTTCTGGTGTGTATTTATATCGAGGTGGCTGTGTTGCCAAGGAGCTCTGAGAGAAAACAGAGCGGAGATAACTTCTAATCCACCTTTCTGTGATAATGCGGCGCAAAGTGAAGAGACCCAGGGCTCCATCCCCAGGTCTGGCATTGCCCTGAGAGGGGTGGGCCCAGGGGTGGTTTTAGCAAACCCAGCAGGCACTGGGGTTGAGCTTTCACACTGGAAATGCCCATAACCAGGCCAGAGTGTAACTGAACTGAGCGCAGCAAATAGAGAAGACCAGGAAGAGAAGAAGAGCAGAAGCAAAATGTAATTTGCAAGGAGCACGAAATGACTTTGAGTGACCGTTCAGCTGTTTGGGCGTCTGGAGAATGCGTATCTGGGAATATCGGAACTGGCAAGGAGCCAAGAGGGCACTGGAGTAGAGAGAGGAAGTCCCTTGCCCAAGATCACAGGGGGAGCTAGCGACAGCAGGGCCAAGCGGCCCAGCCCAGTGCTCTTGGTGCCATATCCCACGTATTCAGTGCACCCCTAAAAAGCTAGCACAAGGGAGCTGTCCTGTGACGATTCCCTCCTGATGGGCCATCAGTTCCACTGTCAGAGGATGGTAAGCAGAGTCTGCACCCCCGCAGGGGACTGCAGTCTAGGAGATGGGGAGGGGAGTCCATCCCGGGCACACGGTCATGTATCAAGATGAAGTGCAGGGGAGAGGGCACAGCAGCATATCTGGCATCAAAAACCTGACCTTGCATCCTAAGCTCAGCTCTGCATGAACCTGGGTGACTCATTTAAGTTTGGGGTGCCTCCAACTCCTCATCTTTAAAATGGAGATCAGGATACTTTCTTCTCAGACTCGTTGTAAGGCTCACATAAGAAAATAGGTGTGACAGTCCTTTGAGACTGAAATGTGCTTTACAAAAGAGAGTTCTGGTTCCTGAGGAACTGGCCTTTAGTGATTCCTTCTTGTTAATAAGCATCTGCACTGATGTCTGGCCATTCTTAACCCTACTTCCCCTGTCACAGCCTGAGGTGGGAAAGAACGACATGGGTCGGAGGTTTATTCAAGTGTCACTTATGTTGGCTCAGGAGTCCAGGCAAAGTGTCCCCAGTAGCCACACAGCACCATCCTGGACAAAGCCTCCTTATCAGGACATAATAGTGCCCCCACCCCAGGCGGAGTGGAGAAAGACTGGGAGGTCTCAGGCCTTAGCCTTGCATTTCTGATGTCTCTATCAATTCATGGCACAAAATTCCTACTTGAACAGAATGTTCTTTTCACAAGGAATTTAAATACAAGTCAGTGGAATATGAAAAAAATACAGAAGCAATTCACAACATAAAAGGAGCCACATTAATAATGTAGCCATGATTAGCCATAGAACCGAGCTCTCTTGGGCTCAGAATCCTAGCATCTTTGTTTCTTTCTTTTTTTTTTTGGCCACACCCATGGCATACAGAACTTCCCCAGGCCAGGGACTGAACTCAAGCTACAGCAGTAACCTGAGCCACGGCAGTGAAAACACAAAGTCCTTAAGTGCCAAGGCACCAGGGAACTCTAAGAATCCCAGCATCTTGAAGTTGTCCTCAGCAGCAGTGGACTTGTAAGGCACTGGCTGGATTAATAACTCACTTTATCCCAGGCCCAATAATCCAGCATAATCCTTCACGAGCCCCGGAAGGGTTTGGTGGTTTGTTTTGAAAGGGAGATACCCTGAATTCTGGATACAATATGCCCCTGAGATGTTCTGGGTTCTGGAATTTGTAGGATTCCTCTAGCCCATCTGGCTGATGGCCTGGGTCAGGCTGTAGTATCAGCAGGATGGCCCCCTGGCCTGTGGACGTCAGCTGCACTTCTTCATGAGGGGACAGTCTTAGGAATCCATCACTGGAGCTCTTGAGTGGCCAGAGGCCCTGAAGTGCTGACTGTGGGCTGGTGGGCAACAGGGTCAAAACTTGGCCGAAAGGAATGCAGCAGAGGAGAGGAACTCTTGTTCTCTGTGCACAAACATGACCCCGGATCTGAGCTTTCCTCCTTACGGAGAAAGCCTTCCCACTTCCAGCCACTTGTCTAACTGCTCCCATGCTCTGCCTGATCAAGTTTTACCTTCCCCATGAGCCCATTTCAGTTGATGGACACGAAATGAATGTCAACGATGTGCCCACTGTGTGTTTTCCCTCATGCTGACCTGTTCTGGTGCTAAGTAAGCACCTTGGTCTGAGTTGATTTCCATATTCAAGGGAAGTAGAAAAAGGGCACTTATGTCATGGTTCCCTATTATCAGTCTACTAGGAGCAGGACTTCAGACAGTGGCAAGGGGACAAAAGACAATGTATGTGAATCCAACTCCCACCATCCAGAGAAGACCAGGCAACTCAAGGCAGCAGGGCCACAGCCAGGGTCTGGGGCAGGATTACCGCATGATGGAATGTTGGGCTGTGGGACAGGGAGCTGGGGGAGCTCTGCTGTATGTATGGACCATCTCTGAGGAGCTGTGAGAAGGTGCTCAGAGCCTGAGATCCAGGCGTGGGGTGGTAGGACTATTGCAGTTGCTACCAGGAATGATCCAGAAACAGGGCGCAGCTGGGCCTGGAAGGAGAAGCATGGAAACCTGCAGCCACAAGGGTCGGACCTGAATTCCTTCTCTCGGCCTCTCTAGATCCCATCCTCCTTGAAAGGTATAGCTCAAAGCCACCTCCAAAAAGTTTCCTTAATCTCTCCCAGCCACAGACACCTCTTCCTCTTCAGATTTCCTAAAGAGCTTCCCCTTTCATCTGTCTCACTTGGACCTGGGAAAATGTCCTGCTCTATTTCTCCCACCCCTACATCTGAGCTGGAGCTACTTGGAGGCAGGCGCCAACTAAAACACTCATTAGGCAGGTTTTGCCTGTCACACCTCACCCCAATGTTACTCTGCATCAGCTAAAGTACTTTCTGGCTCTTCACCACCAGCCACGACATAACGTGGGCATCTGAGGTCCTAGTCCCCAGCTCAGTGGGAGCTCCCAGCTGGGAGGTGCACAGGTCACCAGGCTGGGCTGTCGCAGGCAGAGGAGCAGTGGGAACCTTGCTCCTTTATTTGAGAAGATACTTCTGAGTTGACTCATTTTAAGAAATACAGTTTAGAAAGTCAAAAAGGATGAGAAAGAATTCAGAAGCAAGAAAAAAAAAATCTACTGGGGAATATTGCTTATGACTGACGCTTGCCTCTCCTCCAGATTCACTCTTGATGGCGTTCTGTTCACAGAGTGACACTCTGCCAGCCAGACGTTGTCACCTGCTGGGTGACTTACTCAGGGCTCCTTGGCTCTGTCTGGAAAATCTCTCCCTCTCCCTCTCCCATCCTTGTCTCCCATCCCCCTTCTCCCAGCTCAGAGCCTTTGTTGACGCTGACAGCCCATCCCTGGGCCATCATTCATCCTGCCCATGGCAAACTTTGGAGAAAATAAAAAACCCTGCTCCCTTAATCTCATTAGAAGGGCTGCAAATTGAATTTAGCCCCTCTCAGTGTCCCCTCAGCTGGCTGTCATTAGGAGCAGAGGCTGGGCCTTGGCTGAGACCCAAAGACCAGCTAACTGAATTTGAGATGCTGTGGTCTTGACAGGCCAAGGGAGGTAATTGAAGAGCCGTGGGGCTCCTGGTAACATTTCAGGCTGAGATTACACTGGGGATCCGAAGCCCCCATCTGCATTGGTGTCGGGGGGCACTAAAGAGTTGCCCACTGGCTTCCAGGGGTCGGATTATTGATAAAGAGATCATTCCCAATGGAAGGTGGCGGGAGGGGCATAGGGAGGCCACATTTGTTTACCATGCAAAGCGGGTATTATAGGTGGGGGAGAAAGGGAGACCCTAGTCAGTGAAGGTCAGCCAATCATCCAAAGTTAGAAGTAATTTGCAAGGAGTGTTGTCTAATGAAACAAAAAGGCAGTTTGGGGAGACTAGCTAATGAACACACTGTGAGGAAAAGAAATAACTGAGTTTCAAATTATGGACATTATTTATACGCTTGTATAGATCTTTCTTTTAATTTCCTAGATCTTTTTGGCTTTATTTTTTCACCTCCACACCAAACCTCAAGGATGGGGGGCTCTTTTGTGATGGAAAAAATCATATTTTGTGAAAAAAAATGTACACACACATCCACACAACTCCATCCATGTAATTAAGCATTTTATAGAGACTAATTTAGATTTCTGAGGGCTTCTTCATTCCCAGATCTATTGTAATGATTTCAATGCAGCTGAAAATTCAGTGAAATCCTGTTTTAAAGAAGAGGAATCTGACAATGATCAACCATCTACTGTGCGCCAGGCATAGGGCTCATCTCACTATGTACATCATTTAACCTGGTCTTCAGGGCAGAAGAATAAGGCAGGCATTACTATGATTAGTATCCCCACTTTACTGATGAGGAGACTGAGTCTTGAGAAGATTGGTCAGTCTCCTGCCCAAGGTGATGCAGACAATAAGCTCGGGCTGGGATTTGAACGTAGGATTGCCTGGCTCTACTACTCTGGAGGCCTCCCTGGTTTAGGATAGTGGTAGTTTTCCCACTCTGTCACTTCCCTAAAAAGCCACTCAGAGGTACACAGGCTCTGAGCCTGATCGCTTCAGTACCACTGAGTACTAGCTTGTGTGACCTCGGGCATTTCCAGATCTCTCTGTGCCCTCCTGGGAAATGAGGACAGTAGTAGAACTTCCCTCACTGGCTTACTGTGAGGATTAGATGAGCCAATGCAATTCAGAATGCACTGCACAGTGCCTGGGACATTGTGAGCACTCTCTACATGGTATTAAACTGCGATTATTGTTGTGATGGCTCCATGAAGAATGCCCATTCATTTGCATATCTAACAGACTAAATTTGAAAGGTTGTTACTCAAATACTGGATCATAATATCGTTAGACCCCTGCTTTCTTTGCCCAACATTCCCAGATTCAGAAGCAGGACACCTTGCATTTATTTACATTTATGGAACTTACTCATAGGTGTGATTTTCAGTGAGGAGTAAAGGATGAAGCTAAGGCTTTTCCTATGTTGATTCCTATGTTTTTTCTCCATTCTCTGTCCTCTAATGCTGGGGGAGGTAACAGTTCTAGTCCTCCCATACACATTAGTATCAAGTACTTGTTCTGCATAAGCATTTTCACAAATTTTATATCATTTAATACTCACTTCTACTCATTTTATGGATAGGTATCATTTCCATTTTTTAAATGAGAAAAGTGCATTTACTTTATACTTTCCATATTCTATCATGCCTACAGCCTTCAGGTTTATCTGAAATGGCACGGACTATTAAAATATGGGTTTTGCTACATTTGACAAGATGTATTTAGGTAACTAAAGGCCTCCCTGCCTGTCACTGTTTATCCCAGTGATGTTCAGGTTTCAGATTCAATGAGCCTTTACTAAACATGTATAGCGTGCTTGGCTCTTGGCTGCAAGGTTTTTCTGAGTTGTCTCACTTAAGTCATCATCAATTCTTTGAAGAAAGCCTTTAATTTAGCAGAAAAGGTGATTTCAAAAAACTTAGGTTTTTCAAGGATCACTCATTTATTAAGTGGAAGATGTGGGATTTGAACCCAGGGATCTATCTCTGGCTCATCCAATCTCCAGAGAGCTTCCCATCAGAGGACACTATCTTAGCACAGTGCAAGGACCCTCTGGGAAGCCACCTCCAGTCGGTGAAGTTGGCACCAATGATGAAACTTTTTTATCCTCCTGGTCTTGATCAAATTCCTTTCTTTGTGGATGAAGAAACAGGGTCACAGAGAGGTTAAATGACTTGCCCAAGGTCACACAGGTAGCTTGTCTTGTGTGAGCCAAGACCATGTTCAAGTTCTTGATCTAGTTCCACTGCGTGATGCCCCTCCCACCCCAACTACCAGCCTTTTAACCCTGTTCTTCAGGGGCCTGATTAGCTTGGGATTTTCAGCAGCCTAAAGCTGTCAGGACAATGTCTCTTCTGCAGAAAAGGGAGTTTAGTCCCATTGGTGCTAGCTCCTTCTCTTAAGTGGATTCTGGAAAACTCCATGGGTCGAGTCACAACTCAGGAGTGGTTTCAAAGTTTTAAATCAGAGCCTGACAGAAGTAGAGGAGAGCCCACTTCCTGGGGCTGAAAAACCTGCGAGGAGCAATTAGTAAGACTGCTGTTACCCTCAGCACCCCTGGATTTCTCCTAGAGGCCCAGATGCCATACCCCCTGTAACTCGAGTACTTACTAACTGGCCTCCCTGTGAATTGACTTTTTCTGAGGAATCTCTGGAGACTTAACTCATGTTTTAAATTCCTGAGAATTTTCAGAAAGGGAGAGTCCAACCACTTGTGCCCCAAACCAATAGAAGTACAAGTGCTGGGTGAGATTATTTTCTTTATGGTTGAGAATTAGAAAGTGAGAGGGGACTTTTGAAAGAATACAGTCGAACTCCCTTACTTTATCAGAAGCCGAGGCCCAAGGAAGAGAGTGAGTTACTTAAGGTTACAGAGTAGGTCTGTAGCAATTAAGGGCTCAAGGACTGGACTAAATCCAACCCCAAGTGCCTCCACTCACTGGCTGTGTAACATGGGAGAGGTAGCTACCCTCCCTAAACCTTGGTTTCCCCATTTATGTTTGGAAATAATCATAGTCTCTATCGATTAGAGATGGTCACAAATTCTTTGATACTTTCCTATTCAAGAGATGTCACCCACTTCTCCTCTCCTTAAATCTGAGCTGGCTTGTGACTCTTTGGACATATAAAGTCTAGTGAAGTGTCATATACCAGTTTTAGGCCTGGTCTTTTAAGAGGATTGTCAGGTTCTGCCTTGGTCTCATGGACCCCAAACTACCACAGAAAAGGCTGCCATGCTGTCAGGAAGCTCAAGCTGGGCATTTGAAGATGCTGGGGATTTGAGGAGAGTAAGAGGCCCCTGCAGCCTCTATTAGTACTACCTTCAGTAGTACTAATCATCCTAACTGAGGGCTAGACATTACGGAGCAGAGGTAAACCATTCCCTCTGTATCTTGTTCAAATCCCCGACCCATGGAATCACGAGACATAATAACAATAAACTGCTGTTTTCCACCACTAACATAAGTTAGGTACACAGCAATAAATAACCAGGACAATGCTTCTCAGAGGATTCTGTGAGAATTCTAGGTTGATACACCTGTGAAACCTTAGGGCAGTGCCTAGCACAGTTCAGTTAAAGCAAGCTATAACTCATTCCACAAATATTTACTGAACATAAGCTTGTTTTACACCTTGTACTACTAGCTGGGAGGGATGCAGAGGTGAATGTGAGCCAGTCAGATACTTGCGGAAATTAGGATTAACTAGAACATGGTCACACACTTCTGTTAAGTAAGGAATGTATTTCTACCACTCTGCGTGCTTCCACCTCACCTCTCTTCTGGAAGAAGCAGAAACCTCTAGCTTCTCACTGCTGTGGGATGCCTGCCTTGTCTCCAGATGGGCCTGGAGGGGTTAAGCCATGGATGCTGTCCCATCGCAGTGGATGAAAATTCAGCTGCTATTGATTCCTGGTAAGCACTGCTGCCCTTCCCAGGTCAGAAGAGAAACCCAAACCACTGTTGAGTAAATACAGTATTCTACTCACTACATCAATTAGGCTGACCCTAGGGGCTCTGAGAGTCCCCTCCTCCTCCATTTGCAATGACAGCTGCCATGCTAATGAATCTACATTGACATGATAATTAAACAATTACACAAAGTGGGGCTTTCCCAGTGCCCCAGCCTTGGCTGGGAAGCCGGGGTGGCATCGGGCTAAAGGAGGCCTGGGGGTTGTTCCAGGGCCATGAGGTGACATGCAGAGCCTGGGTCATTCCCAGACTTGGCCCCAGGGGCAGCTGAGCTGGGACACTGCAGCTGCTGCCTCTGGCACTGGTGGCAGGGGGTAGGGCAAGTGGGAGGAAGGGCCCAAACCTGCTCCTGCTCTCTAGCCTCAGAAATCCTTAAGGTGAAATCTGAAATGATTCCCTGCCCCTTTATGCAGGGGTGTACCCTCTCAACTCCTGATTGGCCGAGCCCTTCCCTTCTGGAAGACAGAGACATCCAGGGGCATCATGGGCAAAAGAGGACAAGCAAGGGCATCAGATGGAAGAGCTGGGTGATCACTATCCCCACCAGCCCTGGGGAAAATGACTCTTTCTGTAAGCAGATGGTCACAAATGTAGGAATTCCTGACTTCTTGGGGCAACCACGTGGTTTACCATGACTCTCATGACTCTAACCAGCCACAGCCCCCTTTGCAAAAGCACAGACTTGTGAATCAGGCAGGATAAAGCTCACATTCTCCTGCAACTTAACTGTGTAATCTTGGGCAAATAAAATGGTCTTTTTGAGCCTCCATTTCCTCCACTATAAAATGGACTCATAATGACTGCCTCGTCCAACTGTGCTTGAAATTAAACAAGATAGTTTATGTAAAAGATCTAGGACAGCATTTTACAAAAATAATAAAAGACAGAACTTTACTGACAAAAATTTCTCCATAAAGACAAGTTCCAGTCAAAGAGACAATCTAATAGATTGAATGGAGTCTAAAAGGCAGATTAAAATATCTCTTGAAGTGCCTGGCAACCAAGCGAGCACTGTCCTTGGGGACCTCTTGCAGGTGAGGCTGTGTATAGAATGTTCTCAAGATCTCTCAACAACAAACAAGGGAAGAAAGAGGAACAGAAAAATGACCTGCTCAGAAAGAGGCAGAAGGATGTCCTTGCTAAGGACTACCAGGCATCACCCTACAAGAGGTAACTAACCAAAGATTTAACCACCCTTCCGTCCATCACTCATGCAAGAATAAACATATAGGGAGTTCCTGTAGTGGCTCAGCAGTAGCAAATCTGACTAGTATCCATGAGGACACGGGTTCAATCCCCAGCCTTGCTCAGTAGGTTAAGGATTGGGCGTTGCTCTGAGCTGTGGTATAAGCTGGCAGCTATGGCTCCAATTCAGCTTGTAGCCTGGGAACTTCCATATGGCTTAGGTACTACCCTAAAAAGATTTTCTTTTTTTAAATGAATAAACATATATATTAGGGGCTTGTGATACAGAAGTTAACACAGTTCAAACCAGTGCCTGGTCTTATAAATATGTGAAAAGGAATGAATGAACAAGGTATAATCCCTCTTGATATTCTGCACAATGGAGTGTGAGCCTCTCTCACATGTGTCTGCCTTATCTTAAATTCAAGACAGTTCAGGCTAAGCTGTGATTTGTAGGAGGCAAACTGGGTGAGCAGTTTTACAAAGAACTACAAAACAGGTTATAATCTGGCAAGTATATGCTCAGGAGCATAAGGGTTCACCAGGGGTCAGGTGAAGAAACCTAATATTGTATTCAAACCCTAAGCTTCTGAAGTCACACATACATTTAGCAGGGAAAGTGCCATAATTGATTAGTGATATCTGCCATGGGCACAGGTTTGGAGAGAGATGACTCTTCTCTCGCCAGGTATTTGCGATTTTAGGATTAGGTAAGGTTTAAGATATCTTCTAGTTCCAGAATTTTGTGATTTTTTAAAAAAATAAGTTAACCCAATCCTGTTCACCTCACACTGTGAGCAACTCGTATTACAGTTTGTTTCAGGAACCATGGTTTTGGTTCTTTTCTTCTCCTTGACAGTTAACCTTCAGTAAAACCACTTGAGCTCACCAAACCTGTGCTGTCATGCAAAAGAAATTTGACTGCCTTAAAAAAAATCTAATTTGATTAGTCCAAATATCAACAACAACAAAAAGTCAAGCTTTTCGTTAATTAGTTCAACAAACATTTATGTTAAAATCTTTGGGAATAAAGAAATAAACCAGCTTCCTCAGGTGGCCAGTGTCTAGTGGTTGAGTGCGTTAGGGGTAACAGTGAGTAGAAAGAGGGAGAAATACCTACAGATATGCTCTTACATCACCTGTCTAGAAGAGAGAATAGCCAGTGAAATGAAATTCCATATGGCTTATGTGTTCTTTGAAGGAAGCCCCAGCATGACGCTTTATGGCTGCCCTCATCTATGCTGTGGGAGCTGGGGATCAAGCTAGAGGTTTAAAATTGAGCTCTTGGAATTTCTAATCCCCTTTCAGCCTAGGCTGCCTGGAGGAGGCTGCCCTGTGCCAGGGAGTAGTCTGGGAGAGGCTGTAAGATGAAAGGAAGGGAGGAAAGACCACAGGATCCCTTTGGACACCAGACAGAGTCTTTCAGTTTCTGTTGGGGTGGCCTGCTCACATCTTTAAATAGATGAGATGGAACATGCTGGCAAGACTTTTCAGTGCGTTTTGCACTTAACTCTTGATATCTAAGGTGAGGTTCCTGGACCAGCAGCACCAGCATCTCCTGGGAGCTTGTCAGAGGTACAGCATCTCAGTCCCAACCTCAGACCTTTCAAAGCAGAATCTGATTTGTGACAACATCCCCAGATAACTCCTGTGCACATTGCACTGAGAAGCACTGGTTTATTGACAGAAATGTTTTCATGCTTTCTGTTTCACTGGATGATCACAGTAGGCTCTCCACAGTAGTATCTCTTCTCTCTCTCTAAACTTTCCTAAGTGCTCTCTGTAAGCTGGCTCTCCCCTTCACTTTTAGGCTTACATCCAGATGCACGGTCTTTTGTCCCACTCTGCTACTCTGTTTCTTTGGTATAAGGAAGAGCCGTCCATTCCATAGCTAAATGGATTCCACTGGCCACAGGTCGGTGAAAGGAGGACACTGCGTTTACCCTGCTGTGTTATCCATGTCCAGTGGATTCCATCCCCTTCACATTTCTTCTGTAGGTTTTCAAAGAAAAAAGAGACAAAGAGCTATCTGCCCTATCATGGCAAATTAAGAGATGGGAGAGAGGGAGAGAAAAGGGGCATGAAGGTCATGGTGGGAGGGAAGGGACAAGGTAAGAGAGCTAGGAAAGCAACAAAGAGAAAGTGATGTTGATCTGGATATTGAAGAATGGGCAGCAATTGTAGTTGAACAAGGAGATTATGTTTTTCTTCCCTCATTGTTTTTCTGTTTTCTACCATTCATTCTTTAACCACTCATTCAGCAGACATTCACTGAAGTGCCAGCTGACTGCCAGGTCCTGTTCTTAGGTGCTGAGAATACTGAGTGAAGTGAGCCAAACCTGAAGCATAAATGGGGAAGACATTCACAGATAAGCAGGTTGCAACGGCCCTGGCCATACTCTGGCATGGCAGGCCTGCCATATACCATGACTGGACTGGGCCTCCCTCTCCTCATGGTGTGATGTCTGAATTCTAAGGTGACCTAATGCATAAAAACACTCTATTTGAAAGCAGATAAAGTGGCTCAAGGGGCTTCTGCTTTACGAGTTGTTTTCTTTAGGATTAATTTAATGAGGTGCATGCATTCCTGGATGCTTTATGTACAATATCATTTAACCATCACACTCCCAGAAATTGGTAGCATAAGAATAAAGGGAAAACTGGCTCAGAGCTGCTGAGTCAGGCTCTGAACCCAGATCTTTGCCAGCCAAGCTTGTGTTCCCAACCACTTAATGAACCGCCGACTAAAGGGCAGATGGTGACTAGAGGGATACCAATGAGACATTTCTGCTTTGAATTAAATTTCTGAAATTAGATTGAATTCACTTGAAGTGAAAATATTTAGCTCACCTCTAAAGGGGAAAAGCACCTGGAACTTTCTCTTATGGTAGGCACTCAACAAACATTGGCTAAAAATGAATGGTGAGCCTGGACACAGCCAGGATACTGAGGGGTTGCCCAAGCTTGGGGGGCCCTGGAACAGCCAACTCCACACTTGAGGCTATCAGGAACACTTTGCTGGGGGCTTGGTTTTATTTGTCCCTCCCCCTGTGTGAAATCCTGGGGACTGTCAAATAAATGACAAGACTCATTTTACAAGTAGACCAGAAGTCTGCAGGGGCAGGTCGAGCTGATTGCCTATCTTATCTTGAGTCATCAGTCTCTCATTCAGGCTTCCACAAACAACTCTCAGCCCTGTGCTTGGGAGCAAGGGCCTGAGGGACTGGGCATTTCCCAGGGCCCTGGTCTAGTGAGCTGCTGCTGAGGGGGACTTGCTTAAGCTGAGGCTGTGTGGCCAAAGCAGCAGGAAGGCTCAGGAGTTGAGGTTCTGGGGGGTGGTCTCTAGGTTCTGAGAACGATGGTGCTGTGACCACGATGACAGTGATGATTATGGGTAAGACATACTTTGGGTTTACCATACGCTAAATTCTGAGTCATGCACTATTTATGCGTCATCTCACTAAAGACTAACAACCCTTTCTTTGGCATAAAGAAACTGAGGTTCAGAGACACTGAATAACTCTCCTGAGTTCACACATCTACCAAGTGGAAGAGATGAGACATGAACCTCAGGGTTTCTCACCCTCATTTGGGTAATCACTTACAAAATCAAGTCACAAAGCCTTCAAGGATCAGCTCTAGAAGCATTCCCTGTGGGAGGATGTAGCACCCACTTTTTACCTCTGTCTTGGCTTCCCCTTGAGATCCTTTCTCTTGTTTGTTTCTACCACCCCTACTCTGGTCACACCAAAGTCACTGGCCAGAACTTAAAAAAAAAAAATTAGACGCCTGCCGAACAGAATATAAGAAACAACTGAATCAGCCAAGTCTTTTGGGAACTGTGCAGTTTTCCTATCTTAGTAGATTTAGTTCTTCATTCCTAGGGAGCCAGGAGGTGTCAAGAGGCAGGGCTCCAGGACCCCATCCCACTTAAAGAGAGGTTTTACAGTGGAATAAAGATCCTAAGTTATGGGGCCAGGCATTCGTGAGCTACAAACCTGACTCCATGACTTCCTGGTTCCCTGATCCTGAACAGAGAACCTCAATCTTCCATGGTGTTCTCATATGCAAAACAGGAATTATGGCAATCCTTGCTTTACTGGGTTATTGAAGGATTAACTGGGACAATGTGCGTGAAGCGCTTTGCAGGGTGTCTGGAATAAATATGTGTTTGATAAATGGAGTCTGTTATCTGTTTGTGCAACAAATATTAGCATCTATTTTATATGTCCAGCTTCAGCCTGAGATTTGATTTTGACCATTTTCTTTTAAGCTTCTTGGTAGGTGTTCTGGTTTTCTTCATAGAGATCTTACATATTGCTTGTAAAGTTTATTACTAGCTTTTGAAGTTTTGAGCTGTTATTTAAAATTGGAGCTTTCTGTTTTAGCTCCTTTAAAGACTTTTCAATTATGAAATGTTTCAAATTTACTGAAGAAAACTTCAAGAATTGGTATTTTAGCCCCGACTAAATTGGTTCACTCTAGTCCTTTCTTCGTGCGGAGCATATTCACTAGGCAAAGGGACCCTTCTGTCAAACCAAGAGAGTTGTTCTCTCTCTGTAATTTATTGAGGGGCAGTCCCCCCACTTCCTTGTCTGGAAGACGTAGGTGGTCCCTTCCCTGTGCTGAGCTGAGTTGTTGTGTTTGTCACTCTAAAGTTCCTCCACCATATCCAATACACACAAACACAAGCACCCACACCACAAGTACACAAACTGGTAATATACTGACTACTGCCTTGTATGCTTCCTTTCACAAAATGCAAATAAAGGTGTCGAGAAGAATAAATGTCAATACTGAATAGTTTTACATTTTAGGATGCACCAGTATTTATTTAGATAAAAACATACTATCCCTTTTAAGTTGTTTCTGATTTGTTTGCATCGATAACTTCACAGCAATTATGAACATGGTTGACTGCATCAGTAGTTTTCTTATTGTTTTAAGATATATTCATATTGCAAGACAAAAAGGTTTACATATTTTAATAGTTTTCAGTACTGAAAATTTGTCCTTCAGATAGGTTGATTTCCTATCTCCACTGACACTGATTAATATCTAATCTTTGCAAAGGTAAGATTTTAAATCTTTTTAATTTCTCGTAAGTTTGCATTACTCTGTTACTAGTGACAATGAATATTGTTTCCAACATTTATTTCTTATTTGCATTTTTCTTGAAAAGCACTGTTGTGTCTTATTCCTGTTGTGTGGAATGATTTATCTTTTTCTTATTGTTTATAAGGGCTATTTATAATTCAAAAGAATAAAAACCCCTTTGCTGTCTTATTTCACATATGCTTTTTCTCAGTTTGTCATTTGGATTTTATTTAAAAAATTTTTTAATATAATGATTTTTATTTTTTCTGGTTTACATTGTTCTGTCAATATTAATATCACTTATATCTGGAATCTAATATAAGGTACAAATGAACATCTCCTCAGAAAAGAAAATCATGAACTTGGAGAACAGACTTGTGGTTGTCAAGGGGAAGGGGGAGAGAATGGGATGGATCGGGAGCTTAGGGTTAATAGTTGCAGACTATTGCCTTTGGAATGGATTAGCAATGAGATCCTGCTGTGTAGCACTCGGAACTATGTCTAGTCACTTATGATGGAGCATGATAATGTGAGAAAAAAGAATTATACATGTATGTGTAACTGGGTCACCACTTGTATTTTATTTTGTTTTAAAATTTTATTAAAAATATTTTTGGATATGAACTTTTAAAATATTACTTATTTCAGGGAGTTCTCTGATGGCCTAGCGGGTTGAGGCTCCTGCGTTCTCACTGCTGTGGCTCTGGTTGCTGCTGTGCGGCGTAGGTTCAATCCCTGGCCCAGGAATTCCCACATACTGCCTGTGTGGCAAAAAATAAATAAATAAATAAATAAATAAAAAAAACAAGAGAGAACCTGAAATAAACGTTGCAACTCTCATTTAAAAAATAAATAAATAAATAAAATATTACTTATTTCAATCCCTACTGAGATGCTACCAATTCATCACTTTTCTGCAGTAGAGTTTTCTATAGTGTTAACACACTTTATATATTTATTTTCTTATGGGTAAATACTGATGAATATCCAATATTTCATTATCACAATGTTTCATTCTTCTATATAACTTCTGGTACACTCCTGTGAGAGCTTCGTAGATATATACCTATATGTGGAACTGCTAAGTCATAGGTGGATTAATTTGCTAGGGCTGCCATAACTGAGTACTTACTATAAACTGGGTGGCTTAAACAACAGAAATGTATTATCTCACAGTTCTAGAAGCTGGAATTCCAGAATCAAGGTGTTGGCAGAGGTGGTTTCCTGATTATTCTAAGGGCAACATCTGTTCCAGGTCTTCATTCTTGGCTCATCGATCCCTGTTTTCTCACTGTGTCTCTTCACATCATCTTCCCTCTATTCATGTCTGCGTTTGTCTCTAAATTTCCCCATTAGATACCAGTCGTACTGGAATAGGGCCCGCCCTAAAGACATCATTTTCACTTAACTTGTCACCTCTGCCATGACTTTATTTCCAAACAAGGTCACATTCTGAGAAACTGGGGCTTAAGGCTTCAAAATATGAATTTGGGGAGTGATTTAATAACCTAAGATACATATATCAAGATGTCACTGGAGTTCCCGTCGCGGCGCAGTGGTTAACGAATCCAACTAGGAACCATGAGGTTGCGGGTTCCATCCCTGCCCTTGCTCAGTGGGTTAAGGATCCGGCATTGCTGTGAGCTGTGGTGTAGGTCGCAGACGCTGCTGGGATCCTGCATTGCTGTGGCTCTGGTGATGGCCAGTGGCTACAGCTCTGATTAGACCCCTAGCCTGGGAACCTCCATATGCCGCTGGAGCGGCCCAAGAAATAACAAAAAGACAAAAAAAAAAAAAAAGATGTCACCAAATGGCCCTCAAAGTGGTACAGCAACCTATAATCCTACCTGTAGTACATGACACTTCAGCATTTTTTACTTTTCCCCAACAATAGTATTCTATTTTAGGACGTTTAAATAAATAGATAATATTTATTTAAATAATAATATTCAAATAGAATTTTAGGCTGTTTCTTTTTGTTTTGTTTTTGTGATTGTTGCTATTAAAAGCTGCACTGTGGCTATGAATATGTTCATTTATGAAAATGGTGTTTTCAAACTTCATACTTACCAATCTAATGAGAACAAAATGGCATCCTATTTCTATTTTCATTTGCATTTTCCTGTTTACTACTAAAGTTGAGCATTCTATTTGCCATTCAAGTTTCATTTCTGTGAATCTTGTATTCTTGTTGACATTAGTTGGGATATAAGTACAACTGGTATAACAGACACTTCCAAATTCAGGGGCTCAAATAGCAAATTCTCTCTTGCATAATAGTGCAGAAGTTGGTGGGTGGACTAGATGGGTAGGCAGCTCTACTCTGGGAAGTAATCCAGTGATCTAAATTCCTTCTATTTTGTTACCATGCCATCCTCTAGGATGTGGTCCTAGTCTACCAGCTGATTGACAGACTACAACTAATTCTGCACTCTAGCCCAGGAGAAAAAGAGATGGGGCAGAAGTGGAATGTAAACAATCACCTTCTTAAAACATATGACTAGAATGGACCCATTGCTTCCATTAATGTCTGACTGGCCCAGATGTAGTCACTTGAACATACCTTGTTGCAAGAAAGCTGAAAAATGTAGCCTTTAGCAGCACAACCAATTATCAGGCTAAACTCTAGAAGTTCTATGATTATATGGGATAGGAAGAAAGGGTACTAGGGGAAAACTTAATATTCTTTGCCTATTTTTCTATTGAGTTGTTTGTCCCACACTTATGAATTTTAGGAGTTTTTTATGTGATTTATATACTAATCTTTTGAAGGTTGTATAAATACAAGTATCATTTCCCATTCCTATTCCCTATATAAATATAATATCTTTTTATTATATTTATGGTATATTTCTCCATACCTAAATATATAATTTAATGAAGTGAAATTTATCAAACTTTTAAAATTGTTTGTTTATTTTTTGCAATTTAAGAATTTTTTTGTAACTATGTCAAATTTTTTTTCTAAATGTTCCACTGTTGGCATTTGTTTTTTTAATGCACCTAGAGTTAATTTTTGTGTATTACTTAAGGTAAGGATCCAATTTCTTTCTTTCTTTCTTTCTTTCTTTTTTTTTTTTTTGTCTTTTTAGGGGCACACCCGCAGCATATGGAGGTTCCCAGGCTAGGGGTCTAATCGGAGCTGCAGCTGCCAGTCTACACCTCAGCCACAGCAATGCCAGATCCGAACCATGTCTGCGACCTACACCACAGCTCACAGCAATGCCGGATCCTTAACCCACTGAGTGAGGCCAGGGATCGAACCTACAACCTCATGGTTAAGTCGGATTTGTTTCCACTGTGCCCATGATGGGAACTCCCCAATTTCTTTTTGTATGAATAACTGACCCAGCAATATTCATTGAATAGAATATCTTTTCTCCAGTGATCCATAATGCTACAGCTTTCATAGACAATGTTTCTAGGAATTTGTGGGTGTCTGTTTATGGCTTGCTAATATTATCTATACAAATACCACAACATTTAATTATGATAGCTTTATAATAGGCCTCGATATCTCTTTCAGGAAAATTCCCCTGCTTTCCTCTTCTTTAGAAATGCCTAGATATTCTAGGCCTTTATTTTCATTACCTTCAGGCTCTACTGGCATGTCATAAAGTATATACTCTGGATGTTTTGTTTCAAATTTCTTTGAATAAATACATTAATGAGGGAAAATTTACATCTTTATGATATTCTTTCTGCTCATAAAGATGGTATATTGCCATTTATCTGAATTATTTTTCATGCCATCCAATAGTGTTTTATACTTTCTTTATAGAAGATTTTCATGTTTTTGTTGGATCTACTTCTAGCCAACTTGTAATTTTGTTGATATAATTTTTCTAGTACATTTTATAATTTGTGTTTCAAGTATATAGGGATATTGTTGATTGTTGTATGCTGATCTTGTAGCAAGAGATTTTATTGGAAGCTTAGTTCTAATAGTTTATGTGTAAATCTCTTCTGTTTTCTATTTAATATATACATAAGGGTAATCTGTCCATTTCTTTCATTTCTTTCTTTCTTTTTTCTTTTTTTTTTTTCATGCCTGTGGCGTGTAGAAATTCCTGGACTAGGGAATGAATTCACACCACAGCAGTGGTCTAAGCTACTTCTTTCATTTCTTATATCTTTTAATTTTTCCCCTTGTCTTATTGCATTGGTTAGAATATCCAGTGCAATGTGTACTTGGAGAGGTAATAATAGGCCTCCTTTTTTTGTGCTTGACTTTTTATGTTTAATGTTTAACCATCAAGTATAATATTTCTCCTTGGTTTTTGACAGGTTAAGGAAGTTCTCTTCAATTTATGGTTTTCTAAGGGTTTCATAACATAAATGGCTATGAAATTTTATTGCACGTTTTTCCTGAATTTAGGAAGGAAATAATATGGTTCGTCTCCACTAACTGGAAGATTATCAGTTTGTATGAAATAAGAGTTATTTGTTCCTTGCAAGTTTTGTAAAACTTTCCAGACACACTATCTGATGTCCTCTTTGCCAAGGAGATTTTGTCTATTGGTATAGTTTTTTTTAACAGTTCATAGTGTAACCAGTTTTTGTATTTCCTTGTCCACTTTCTTAATTTATATTTTTATAAAGCTGAGGAATTCATTTAAGTTTCCCTTAAGATTTTAAAGGATTTTTAGTCTCTACTCGTTCTCTTTCTGTAGATATGGCCCCATTTTCATTCCTACAACTGTTTAGTTGTCCATTTATTGTTTAAGCCTGCTTGATTTGGGTTTTATACAACTTGAAACTGAAGGCATTCTAACTGACAGAAGGAAAGAATAGGAAGGAATAAAGTACTCTGGTACAGCAGCAGTTGACTCAGAACTATTTTCCATCCGCTATCACTTTGTTCATGATGCCTTTTGCTCTTCATCTATTGTCCCTCCAACTCAACTAAACTACTAAATCCTCCAAGAAGATCTCCTCGACTGTGATCACCTCTGATGAGCCTGGATGTCTTCTTGTGTTTTTCCTCTACAAGAGCATTAATCAATCTGCATAGAAATGATCCATTTCTCTCATTAAATTGAATGCTTATCCAGTGCAAGGAAATTATATTTATCATTGCATTCCCACAGGCAGGCAAGTGCCCTGCACATAACAATCACTCAACAAATACTTTCTAAACCAAGTTGTAAGGAGAGCAGTGGAGCATACATCGGGGACAGTAAAGTGATACCAGAGGTGCTGCAGAGGAAGCACTTTGTCCAGAACACATCAGCCTCAAGCTATGAAAATACAGCAGCTCCTCACTTACCTGGACAGCCAGCCTTCCCTCCACATATTCCTTGGCTCTTACTCCATGAGTACTAGGCTGATGCTGGGGACATGGCAGAGTGCCTCATGGTAACAAGTCTTTGGCTGGCCCAGGTAGGATAGCCCATTCTTACTCCAGTTTCTACCCCCACACACTCCACTCCCACTTCTCCTCCATACTTCTACCCCTGCCAAGAGGCAGAGAAATAAGGGAAACAACGGAGAAGGCTGGGCTTTGGAGCCAAATAATCTCCAGTTAAAGGTGTACTTTTATCCCTTCTAGACCATGCAATCTGGATAATTTTCTTCTCCTCTCTACACCTTGATTTCTTCCTTTATAATAATAATGCTTAGCTCCCAGATTTGTGAAATTCTTGTCTCCTAGTGAATGCTCAATAACTTTACTATGCAACACTTTAAGCCCTTCTGATGTTCTAAATATTTCCCCATGTTCCTCATCCTCAGTCCCAAGATGTGGATTTTTGAGTGCCCAGGAACCTGCACGTACCCATTCCTGAATCTCCTGTAGTGTGCAACTCTGTGTTCAGCAGTGGGATAGGGGTCTCTGCCATTTGGGGCCAGCCATCCTTTGTGCTCTCTGTACCTCCCACCACAATCATACCTACCATTCTTATTCTCTGCCTGGCTCTTTCTTCGTTTTCTTTTTAACTAGGTAGAGGAGGTCCCTGGTTAGGAAGATCCCAGAAGCAATTTCATGGTACACTTAATCCTTTTTTTTTTTTTTTCTAGCCCTTAGAAGACAAGCCAGGTGCTACCCTTGCTCTTCCTGGGTAACTTGATTATAAGAATTAAAAGGCTTTAGTTACATTATTTTGAAGCTGTGTGCTGTGTGAACTAAGGATACAAGAGAGCCTCAAATACAGATGGTCTGCAGACACTCTACCTCCTGGACAGTCACACATGTGGTAATCCTTAGAACTCCTTGTCCATTTGCCTGGCATGTCAGGGATCCTCATAGGACTCTCGAGTGACTTTTACAGCAACCCTCTGAAGTGAGAAGGGCATCACAGGGCCTTCCCTGCATCATGTGTTCACTCAGGGAACCAGCATCTTAGGGGCTCAGTTGCATAAGTGACTTGTCCAAGGCCATAGCCAGGTAGTTTAGTGGTGTAGCAGGAACTAGAAGAAAGCCTTGTTGACATTTAGGCTAGGTTTTCCCCACTGCACTATACAGCTTGAACAGCAGCATTTGGGGGTGTACTATACTCCATAGGCCTGCTTTCCAAAGATGATCACTGCAATATTCCAGCCCAATGCGCTTCTCTGGTGTGACCTTGCCGCTCCCCCACATCAGGTGATTAATTACCCTCTCCCTGTGTCTGGGTGCCCTTAGTGACTTGCTTACAACTAAGAAAAGGTGGCAGAGTAAAGCTACATGACTCCTGAGGTTAGTCAGGAAAGGCCTTGCAGTTTCTTCCTAGGTTCTCTTCAGTCAATTGTTCTCTACAAGCCCTTCCTGGATTATTCCCTCTCTGTATCCAGCTGTCATAACATAAGAATCCCAACCCACATGGAGTGTGGTACCAGTTGACAGTCCCAATTGAAGACAGCTTTCAAGTCTTCCCAGCCACGAGACCTGAGCATGAAGCCTCCAGATAATTCTAGCCCACATCCATAGGAGTCTTCCTAGCTGAAGCCCTAGACACTTTGGAGCAGGAAAAAGCCATTACTTCATTGGGAGACAACTGTCCATGGGCCTCTTTCATTTCTACATATAAGGAGAAGCACAGCATGCCTTTGCTCCAGATCATCTTTTACAAGATGCTTATATAGTGAGCAACCACAAAAGAGATTGTACCTCCCTCTGAAGCAAGGGCCAGATTTGGGAACAGCCTTAGGAAACAGAGAGTGGCCAATATTATAAAGATAACGTCCTCCTCTCGAATTTATGGCAAGCGTGCTTATTTCCTATTATAAAAGATTCAGCTTTCCTAAGCTTGGAGCTCCTCTACTATAATACTACCCACTGTGTGTGTAGGAGTCACCCTGTAGGAATTGGATCTCAGGAAACAGACACAAGAAAATATGGATACTAGAACTACTGCTATTGCTGAGAGAAATAACGTCCTTTGTCTCTGACCTAGGACATATTTCATACTTACATCCACAAAACTGTAACAGGCTAGCTTGTTAGCTTGCATATAAGTAGGGAGAAACATCTTGAACCCTTCATGGTTGTTGATACCATAGTGTGCTGTGTCTGAATTCATGATCTCCAGAATCTATGAGCATAATGAAATGGCTTTTGTCTTCTTCCACTTAGTTTGAGGTGGCTTTTCATGCAGAAATAACCAGACAGACGGAAACATAATTAAGACCTCTCCTCTCTCTTTCCTTCACGGAGTCTACAGTCTATGAGGAAGAATTAGAGCTGCTGTGTATAGAGAAACTATATGCAGGGCCACCACATACAGGGTGCCCTGGATGGCTCTCAGATACTCCCTTCATGTCCATTTGTGTCCAATGATTCTTCAGAGAAGGTGGGAAGATTTCAGGGTAAAAGATATTTGTGATTTGACACATAAAACATGTCTGCTAAGTGGGGATGACCCTGGTAGAGGATGAGGACATGGAACACAGCACAGAAGACGTGACGCAGCCAGCCTGGTGTATCTGCATCTGGAGGAAAGGGTTGTGTGTATGAATCCAAAGAGCTTTATCTCTAAATGCCTTTGCTTCCCTGGCACACTTAACTGAGGTAACAGAGAGACAAAGAGTATCAGTCACACTTTACAGAAACATTGTTAGCTAAGGTGGAAGATCATGAATCAGGACCCAGGAACTGCAGCACTGGGGGCTGAGGATACCAGGACTCAGTAAGAGCATGATCTGCAGAGTTGCCAGGACTGTGGCTACAGATGGTACCAAAAGCGTCAACAAATTTCCACCTTCACTAATGATGAACAGGCAGCAATAATGGCCAAGGAGGGGAATTCCAGCATAGAGGAACAGCTTGCCAGATAATCAGGACCTCGATCTAGAGCCTCGGTGGGCAGTGTAAGAGTTTTTTCCCTTAATCAATCAGAATAGGCTGGCCTACATTTTAATCTCAAAGGACCACAAAGTCATAGTGGCTTAAAACAACATGAATCTTCTTGTGAGTCAGTAGAGAGCTAGGATGAGGGAGGCTTTTCAGTATACAGTGGTCACTTGAGGACCAGGCCAATGGAGCCTCCACCACCTTATCTCTCGGCTATCTCCACAGGAGGTCCCAGGATTCACTGTAGTAGGGGAAGAGAGATCATACACCAGCTCTTAAATGCTTCACCAGGAAGTGGTATGCATCATTTCTTCTCATGTTTCACTGGTCAAGAGCAAGAGAAATGGCCATGGCTTTTGTCAAAGTATGAGGGGTGGAGTGTGGTCCTCCCCTCTGTCTGAAAGGAGAGGCAGGCTGAATGTGTGGTCACAGACTGCTACCACAAGACTACTTGGATGCTTTGGAGCTTGGGCCACTTTGTTGGGGATCTCTCTGGACTGGACAAAGATGGTGCCCTCACCATCTCCCTTTCCTAGATCAGCACACAGATCACCTAAGCTGTGGGCCACTGGAGTCAAAGAAGCCTCACCACCCACCTAGGGCTCTTTAAGCTTCCAAACTCCAGCATTCTGCCATGACATTTCAGTTTTGTGATGTCAGAGAAAGACCTGAGAAATAAGCAATGCAGCACTTTCCAAAGTGCAATTGTGAACAAGGTATTTCCAGCTCTGTTCTCTCAATATTCTGATTATATCCAGGAGGAAGACTATGGACAGAGTCGAATAGGTTTCAAACATGTCTGTAACACTCATTAACCTTTCTCTCTCTCTCTTTTTTGGCTGCATGCAGAAGTTCCCTGGCCAGGGGTCACCCCCCCGCCCCCAGCAGTGACTCAAGCCCTGGCAGTGACGATACCAGATGGTTAATTCGCTGCGCCACATGGGAACTCCCTAACCTCTCTCTTTAAAAAGGTGAAATCAGGTTTATGCCTTAGACTCAGGTAATACTCTTTTTATCATATTTATTTTTATCATTATCTTCTATTTAAGAGACAATAGTTTTCAATCAACCTTTTGATATTTTCCTTTTCAGATATACTTAAACTTCAAAAAAGAAAAGTTGGTTCACAGAAAGTTCTAAGAAAATAATTGTGCTGACTGCATGAGAATTGTCCAAAAATTAAGAGTTGTTAAGAAAATGACTGAGGTTTGACAAAGAGGAATCTAATAACACCCTCTCATTTTCCCAATAAGGAAACCATGGCATGGTAAAATCTGAACTTAGGCAGTTTTGGTCTAGAATCTGTCTTCTAGGTGTTTAACTGTTACCTGCTAGCTGTGCAACTTTAAGCACAAATTATGAGAATTTTCTGGGCCTCAGTTTTGTAATCTATAAAATGGGGATGATAATGGTACTTATTTCCATAGGGTTTATGTGACAATCAAATGAGTTAGAACATGCACAAGGGCTTGACCAATAATAGCACTAATAACTTAATATTCGTGGTTACTGTTATCACTCTTGCTGTCACTAGTGTTCACCCAAGTCCAGATATTCCTAACTTTCTCCCTTTTGCAGATGTGACCTGTGACTAAAGTTCCCTGAAAGGAGGGATTTAAATCTCATGGTTTATTCTGTTTTCATTTACTAGAGAAAAATGTTTTCCTTAAAAAATAAATAATTGAGTAAGTGATCACCAAACTAGGCCAAACTGAGTCTGGTCTTCCCTGCAATCAATTACTCCAACGGTGACGGCTGTTCAAAAAATAGGCAACTTAGCTGGTGTCCCTCTCCCTCATCAGCACCTCTGCCCCCACCCCCGATTCTCTCTATTCATTTCTTTGTTCAATAATCTATTTTACTTGGACATGTTCAGGTGGGAATGGCTGGCTGCTTAGCCACAGCAGCTTCTTTCTATTAAGGGCTCGAGGGCTCGAGGGGGGAGGATAAGGTATAGGAGACAAATTGTTGGACATGATGTCCCAGACACCAGAAGAACACCTGCAGGAGCGGAGACAAACATGTCAATCATGAAGGATGACAACCCACAACAGCTCCCAGTTGGCTCCTGGCCTCTGCACCTTTTCCTCAGGACTCCAGGCTGAGATCAGACACAGCTTCCCACTGTGTTTTCTGTGCCAGACCATATAAAGGTTAAAGAGCCTGGGCTTTCGAGTCACCAAATGTGGTGTTGAAATTCGGCTCACCAGCTGTGTGACCCTTGGCAAATGACTAAACCTTTCTGAGCCTCCGTTTCTTCAGTGGTAAAATGGCATACCAATACATACCACCCAGGGTTGTTGCAGAGATTGAATGAAATCACATATGTAATACAAAATAGGCCCCGATCCCAGTTCAAAATGCTTCACATTGTGGGGAAGGCTATGATGGAGAAAACTGCAATAATTTAATGAAACAAATATCTATGCTTTCATGCATTTTCCTCTTGGTCAGACATACCTGCCCACATCAAATTGCTACTCATTTTTTTTCTCACAGATTTCTTTTGTTTTTCCTTATCTGAATACCTTTTTTTTTTTTTCTCATTTTCCCATATGAGTGCCCGCAGGCATGAGAGCCCACATGGCAGTGCAATCCCCACCTGAAGATGATGTAAATAGGCAGTTACCAGATCAACCTTTGGAGCTTTTCTCTAAACTACTTTTCACTACACACACACAAGCAGGTATGGCTTTATCCAGCCTTCTGTGGCAGCCATATCTCAAACAGTTAATCCATGGAATATTAATAAATATTACTCATATAAAGAGCCCATGAACAAATAAATTGGGAAAACATTGGACTAAGCAAAGTTGAATAATTCTTTTTTTACTTTAGGACTTTCCCAAGCCTTTAATATGCAAATACACAAAACGAATAGGATAGGATTCAGTGTTTCCCAAACTTTTTTGTCTGTAGAATCATTCCTGCCATGGTAGAGCATCTGAAAGGACTAATGTCTTGAAAACAATGCTTCTCAAATTTTACTGTGCACAAGTCAACTAGGGGTCTTGTTGAGACATAAATTGTGATTGAGGAGGTCTGGGGGGAGGGACACTGCGTTTGTGATGAGCTCCCAGTGGATGCTCCTATCACTGATCTGCAGCCCAGACTTGGAGAATCAAAGCCCTAAAGGAATATCATCTGACATATAACTTGAGAAAAATTCTGTTTACGAGGGAACTCAGCAGAAGAATGTGGTCTCAAATGAATCTACACTTCAGAGCAGTAAAAAATACAGACTAGCAGTCAGAATGTCCAGTTCTAGGTCATACACCTACCTGAAGAAAACCCTAAATTCCCATAGTTAAACCTTGAACCCCTTTACCTGATATTAAGCTCTTCAAGATTTCCAAAAAGTGACCAATATTCATTATTTGATGCATAAGTTTCAAGTAACATAAAACCCACTATAAACTGGCTTAAAAGTAGCACAAGTAATATAGCAGATGCTGCATACTGGCTCACTCAGTACTCATTCTAATCCTCTTCTTGGCTCTTCTGATACTAGAGAGACTGGAAAGTCAAAGGTTGCATTTCCCAGTACTTTCCCAAAGTGCTGGGAAAGAAAAGCATGGTCTTTCTGGAAGTACCTCATGCTCAGCCCTGCCCTCTGTACCTCACCATTCACTTCCTTGGCCCTGCCTCCCTCTTCCCACACACCTACCTCGGGCATCATTTCTTAGGCCGCATGGCCAAGGCCATAAATCTGTGCCCTTGCTTAGTGTGGCATGTCCTCTACCTCTAATCCAATCTCCCCTCTGTGTGTTCTCGGTACTCGCTCATTCAGTTTGACAGCTATTTAATAAACCTATTTGCTTTCCTTTGACATGAGGCAGAAGCGGTGGGTGTTGAAGAGCCGTGAGGCCCTCGTGGACAATGAAACCCTTTCCCACTCAACACTCTTCCAGCTCAGTACAGATAAATTGTGGAGAACTTGAAATTAGCCCAAGCTATCTTCTTTTCTCAAGAAAAAAAAACCACTGGAGACCCAAGAAGCAGAGCAAGTGTAGTAAGTGAAAGGAATGGCAGAAGAAATCACATTTCCTGGCTCCAAGGGCAGGGGTGAGCCCAGATCAGGGGCCTGTGAGCCTTCCCTCAATCCAGCTTTTATCACTTCAAAGCAGAAGGTCTTAAAGGAATGCCCTTTATGACTGATTCTGTCTTCAAAAACATGAAAGAAAAAGCATATTTTCTTAAGTCCACTTGCTGGGAGCCAAGTGATTTCTATGAGGTGCTTGAGCCACAAATCTCTGTAAGCAGGATCCAATTTAGTGAGACAGAAAAAGTACTGGTTTCACAGTCAGCAGACTAGGCTGGAAGTCTGACTCTTACAAGGTTCATGATGCTGGGCCATTTATCTCAACTCTCTGAGCCTCAGTTTCTTTCCCTATGAAATGGGTATGCCACTCACCTCACAGGATTGTCATTAGGATTAAATGAGAGAGTAAACATGAATATTCTTGGTACACAGTAGTTGCTCAGTGAATTGTAGCAAGTATTATTATTTACTGCTAGTGGTAGTAACAAGCAAATCTGCTATCTATTTCATCTCTAAATAACTGTGCAACCCTGTTTTTTTTATTGATGTATTATGCAAAATGTGTTTATTTGGCTTTCACTTGCATTGGTGGGGCTCAGGAACTATTTCCACTGTTTTCAGCCTTGATCCTTGGGTACAATATCATGTCTCACTTTCTAACATCTCTTTAAGCAAAGACAAAAGATATATGAGCAAGGTGTGGGTTGTATTTGAATAGGAAGTTTGGTCTATTGGGCGGAAGAGTGTACAGTCTCCCCTGGGGCAGGGGAGCCCAGCTGGGCAGGCTAGGGTCTGGGTTAGGGTCTCAGGTTCATAGCCAGATGGACGGAGCAGTTACTCAAAATAGCTAAGACTGGGACGAGTCAAGGGGTTGGAGTCCAAGCTGGTCTTCATACTCCTAGCAACAAAGATCCAAGTTGGAAAGTGAAGTCTGGGTGGCCACACCCAGGAGCAAGGGTTATGCCAATAACCAAGAGTTATTATAATTCTAATTACACATCCAGGGACCAGGGAAATAATAATCGGTGGTTTTGAAGGCCCAGTGAGTCCACTGTTAGCTCCACTAGGTTCAGGGATCCAATTATTACCTTGCTTCTACATGCCTCATTTCTAACAGGTAAGCTATGATTGCTTTTGAGCTCTTGGGCATTAATGCCAACTCCCAAGTCAAGACCCTAGGGAGTTCAACAATTCCTGAGAAGTCTATGAATATTCCCCTTTGCTCAATGCATGGCTACCTGAAAACATGGCCATAGAGAAGGACCAGGGAAATTACTACTGAGTACACATGCTGTGGAGTTTCAAAATTGTTCCTCCTGGGGACCTGATTTATACTTCAGTCAATGGATTACAAATCTGAGAACGGTCAGGGACCCTGAAGTTTTCCTGTGGCTGATGTCCATAGGCTCCTAACCATCCATCCTTGATTTATTTTGATTGTACATATGCTTTTGCTGATTCCCCAACCATCTCAGTCAGAGGAACCATGTATTCTATCAATCGTCTCCATCTCTCTGTTGGTCCATCATCCTTGGTTTTGCTCTAATCTTACTGCTTGTTGCAATAATTGTGCCTGTTTGGCATCTATTATCTCAGGTTTTTATCATTCCCATTGCTATCAGGAGCTCAGTTCAGCAGTGGCACCCCCTGCTGGCAGCCCTGGTCTATAAAGACAGCCACCACTGAGGTGCTAAATAATTCTACCGCACACTCACTAGCATATTCTCTGGGCCCTCCTGCAAAGCGTGGCTTTTCGATGGGTTTTCTGGCCTTATGAAATATCTGCTCTAGCATGCCCATTTCTCAGAACCTTTTGCTTTCTTCCTCTTTATCTGCCATGGCAGACCTGCCATTTCTGCTTCACTTAGTGGAGGCTGTCACTTTTCTCAAGCTTCTAATAAGCCATTCTGGCAGCATATTAACTCCATGTTCAGGAACCTAGCCACAGTGTTAAATCCTGGATCACTAGAGTTTCTCATATCATTACACTCCCTTTCATCAAACTTTATGTTCCTCTCTCTTAATCCTGTATGCTCAGGGACCAGACCCATGCAGGCACTCTGGGATCTGCCAATACTTACAGCTAGATCCCACAGCTTCTTGACATAGTAGATATTTGGTGAATAGCCTCTTTCAGACTGTAGCAGACCCAGAACCTCTGCCATCAGGCTGTGCTGGACTTTTGCCCTCGTTATTGGTCTTTTTGACAGTAAGGGGTCTGGGAGGTTCCAGGAGATCCTAAGTAGGGGACATTATCTTGTAAGGTAATTATTTCCCTTGTGATTTCTTCATAAGCTTCAATCAAGGGAGAGGGCACTATTTTTTAATAAGCAGCAGTAGACCATTTACAACCCACCAGGCTGAGAGTGATTTAGGAGTTCAAGATTCTCAGCAGCATCTACTCAGGTATTCCAGATGCAATTCTCAGGGTCTCCTTCCTTCTGAAACAGAGTTCCAGCCTCTGTGAAATCAACTTCTTCGAAGCTCTACTACTCTTTAAGTTCTATGTCTGATCTTTCACATTGTTTTTGTTTTGACTATAGATTGGAGTGTCCTTAAATGTTGTTTAGGATGACCTCTGAGCCTCACAGTTTGCCTTATGTTGGTGATTAATTACCATGAGACAGTCATCTTCTTTGTTTAATAAATCTAGGTGTTCAGTAACAGCCACTCAACCCCACAATCCCATAAGCAGTGGTTCCCACTTGTTTGATTCCACTGGTGTGCACCACCATGCATTCCCTTCCACTGATAGCCCAACCACGTCTACCACTGGTACATGCTTTAACAATCACACCATACAGGAGTTCCCGTAGTGGCGCAGTGGTTAACGAATCCGACTAGGAACCATGAGGTTGCGGGTTCGGTCCCTGCCCTTGCTCAGTGGGTTAACGATCCGGCGTTGCCGTGAGCTGTGGTGTAGGTTGCAGACGCGGCTCGGATCCCTCGTTGCTGTGGCTCTGGCGCAGGCTGGCGACTATAGCTCCCATTAGACCCCTAGCCTGGTAACCTCCATATGCTGTGGGAGCGGCCCAAAGAAATAGCAAAAAGACAAAAAAAAACCCAAAAAAACAAACAAACAAACAAAAACAATCACACCATACAGCCTGCTAAGGACTCGTCATGTTCTGCCTACCACTAGGATGAGTTCTCATGCTGGCCAACTGGCCATTTATCAGCTCCAAAATCCCATTTTAGTGTCCACTTCTATTGGAACTACTTTGGTTCCATTTTCTGGAAACAGATGTTGAAGTGGAAAATCAGTGCATAGTGTTTACTGGTACATACTCTCAAGTGATAAAGTGAGAAAGGTAGGGCTAGGAAGAGAGAGAAGCTGACCCATAATGTTGTTGCAGCTGAAGCTTTGGCTAATCCTATGGGGAGTA
Source organism: Phacochoerus africanus (assembly GCF_016906955.1). NCBI lineage: Eukaryota > Metazoa > Chordata > Mammalia > Artiodactyla > Suidae > Phacochoerus > Phacochoerus africanus. Next base: position 38,510,667 of record NC_062559.1, read on the forward strand.
TGGAGAAGGAGTGTCCTTTAGAGTGCCCCAGTGAGGCAAGGAGTCAGGCCTTTGAATCCCTGCACTGGACAGTCATTACTCATGCCATTCCCTGTAAGGAAGACATTTGGGCAAGGCGGCTCTGTAGCCAAGGGCAACACCCAGTAAGAAATGCTGATGTGGATTATCCTAATTGGTGCTTGGGTCTATCAGTCCTAAGGGCGGCACCTTGGCAGAGTACCACTGCATCATGTAACCAACATCCCTCTTAAGATAGAAAACATTTCCATCACCCCAGAAACTTTCTAGTACCCTTTGCAGTCAATCTTTGCCCCTTGCCCTACCCTCAAAAGAAAACCTTTGCTCTGAATTCTATGATTATATTTTTGTAAGTTTTATAAATTCATATAAATGGAATCATAAAGAAAGTAGTCTGTCATATCTGGCATCCATAATAGTTTTTAGGTTTAATCACATTTTTGTGTACATCAGAATTTTTTATTGTTAGTAATATTCCATTTTATGAATATACCACAGATTGTTTACACATTAACCTATTGATGGACATTTTTATGGTTTTCAATTTCTCAATATTAAGAAAAAAATTGCTATGGATTTTTTTTTTGTCTTTTTGCCTTTTCTAGGGCTGCTCCCGCGGCATATGGAGATTCCCATGCTAGGGGTCTAATCAGAGCCATAGCCACCAGCCTACGCCAGAGCCACAGCAATGTGGGATCCTAGCCGTGTCTGCAACCTACACCACAGCTCATGGCAATGCTGGATCCTTAACCCACTGAGCAAGGCCAGGGATAGAACTCACAACCTCATGGTTCCTAGTCGGATTCGTTAACCACTGCACCACGACAGGAACTCCCCTATGAATATTCTTGAACAAGTCTATGTGTGTGCATATGCTTTCATGTCTTTTGGATAAATACTTAGAAATGGAATGGTGGTCATGGGATAGGTATACTCTTAACAGTTAAAGAATAAGTGCTAAACAGTTGCCCAAAGTGGTTATACAATTTGCCCTTCTATTAGCAACATATGCGATTCCTTTTTTCCATATCTAGTTGATCTACTGTTGGTGCCATCAGTCTTTTGTTGTTGTTGTTGTTGTTGTTGCTATTCCTTGGGCCGCTCCCGCGGCATATGGAGGTTCCCAGGCTAGGGGTTGAATCGGAGCTGTAGCCACCGGCCTACACCAGAGCCACAGCAACGCGGGATCCGAGCCGCGTCTGCAACCTACACCACAGCTCATGGCAATGCCGGATCGTTAACCCATTGAGCAAGGGCAGGGACCGAACCCGCAACCTCATGGTTCCTAGTCAGATTCGTTAACCACTGCGCCACGACGGGAACTCCCATCAGTCTTTTTAATTAATGCTATCTGAGTGGCTAGAAGTAATAACACCTTGTGGTTTCTAAGTTGCATTTTCCTGATGAGTAACAATGTTGAGCATTCTGCATGCATTTATAGACCACTCCATATTTAGAAAGTGTTGAAGTCTTCAGCTTATTTTTTACTGGGTTGTTTATTTTTTTTATTTCTGACTTGTAGGTGTGCCTTTTATATTCTAGATGCAGCTATATATACATATCTAAATATTTCTCAGTCTTTGGCTTTCTTTTCATTTTCTTGATAGTGTCTTTTGATGAGCAGAAATTTTTAATTTGATGAAACCCAATTTACTTATTTTTTATGGTTAGTGGTTTGTTTGTTTGTTTGTTTGTTTTTGTATCCTAAGACATCCTTCACCTATTCCTAGGTATTAAGGTGTGAGAGTTTTTTGAATTTTCTTCCAGAAGCATTATTTTTAAAGTTAAGTCACTTCTGATGTCACATTGTGTTGTTCAAACATGTGACATCTTTAGTAAAAGTGGAGAGTACAGAAAGAAGGGAGGTGGCAATGGAGCGGGGAGCTGAGGCCAGCAGAAACAAAGTGGATGCCTGACCCAGACAATCAGAGTCTCCCGAGTGCTGGGGAAACCTCCTCTCCATTAGAGCTGGGGAGGTCAGCTCTGCCTTTTAAAAAGGGGACCTGCAAATGGAATTCACACAGTGCCATGACCCTTGATGTGCAGCATGGTGGGCTCGGCTTGATTCGAGTCCAATTGCACACCACACATTCACAGCAGAGAGCCTGCCTCTTCTGCCCTCTCACACCCACCACTTCCCAGCAATTCTGTAGCCTGCTCTCCCTGACACTGTTTTGATATGTTGGGCTGAACCTCTACAGGGACACTAGCTCACTTTTGTTTCTGAACACACTTATTTCAAGAAGGTCAGTTTCAATTTTCTGTGACTTGGACTTTACCCCTTCTCAGCTTTGAAGATTCAGTACCAGGAGATGCTGGTACTTACTGTACAGCTATGACTCCCGGTCCCTTGAGTTGCCATACTGGCCTTTTATGTCTAAAGCCCTTTCAGAGGAAGATGAAGGAAGCATGTGCCTTGGAAACTGGGTCATTGCCAGCCCTGCTCAAACCCTCTTCATAGCAAATTTGTCCCTTCTCTACTGCTTGGGCCAGGGTTTGTGTTCTGTGATATCTGAGCCACAGCAAATTGGGTCAATTTGAGTCACATGACCTAGGGTCATGGGATCTCAAAGCACCAATCAGAGGCTGCACCAATCATGCAGTGGCTCCATGAAAAGATGAGATCCTCCTATGATCAGATTCTTTCTCTAGAGAATCTGAACTCAAACACATGGGAAGAATTTTCCAATATGCAGTCAGAGGTGAAGCAAGATGTAGAAAGTAAAACATCATGGGGAGCAGTTATGCAGACAGAGCCAGAGGTACCAGGAAGGGACACCAGTCCTAGACGAGCATCTGGTCCATATTGCACAAGCAGATTCCTGCTCAGGAATCAATCAGCCTACCATCAACTCCCACAGCTGTGAGGCATCTTGTGAGGGTCTCTACTTTTATTACCAAACAAGTTTGACCAAAACAGTGAGAAGAGAGGAGCAATAAGGGAGTGAGGTCACGCAAAATGAATTGAAGGAAAGTAAGGAAGGTGATGATGATTCACTCATCAGTATAAATATTTTCCACATTATAAATTGCATAGGGCATGTTTAAAGAGTTACCCTACTCTATTTTCAGTGATGCCCGCTCCCAACCCCCCGCATTCCAACTTTTCAGTGAACATAAGGAAATAATGCATTTTCAATGAGCTGGAGGATTTGTGTCAGTCAACAGGGGCTCCCACCTTATCGTTTATTAAAGGCCAAATCTTTTAGGGGCTTACTTTTAGAAGTGTGCCCAGGCAAAAGAACGCAGAGGGACTGAAATGTGACTTTTGAAAAAGGCTGTCCTGCTGGGATTGTGGGACATTCATATAGCATCTTTGCAAAATTCTACAGTGTCAATCCTGGGAGTAAAGTGCTTTTTGTGAGGGGAAAACAAAACAAAACAAAACAAAACAAAACATTTATTAAGGCAATGACATCCTGATAAAGGCAGTGGACATTTTATGCCACAGAGCAACGGTATTGTCCAGATTGTGCTAAGGGAGCACAGATCACAGTTGCAGGCTTTTGGACAGAAAGACTTCACACTCAGTTATGTGCACAAGCTGACCACAGGGATGTGGTCAGTAAGGTTCTCTCTCTTTCTCTCTCTCTCTCTCTCACACACACACACACCCTCCCCTGAAAATGGAGGCTCGGGAACAACTTATTCAAGGGATTAGCTCCTCGGGACATAGCTCACAACTCACTGAGGGGGAAGGGAGGATGTCTCAGCTGATCAGTGAGCAAACCACAGCAGCCACCGTCAAATGAATGTTCTATCACTTTCTTTTACACTGCAGAGAGTCAAGACATTTTGTGTCCTGGTATATGGCAAAATGAGATGAAAGGCTAATGCTGAAATTAAGTTGGTGTTTGAAGGCCAAGGTAGACACTGTGACCCCACAGAATCTTCTGTCTCTCTATGTGGAAAGCACCCCATATGCATAGAAAGTGCACGCTTGAAAAAAGCCTGAACAACACAAACCCAAGTCCCTTGTTTAACAGGTGAGGAAGATGAAGCACACAGGCTTATATGTGAAATGACTGGTTCTCAGTTTACTGGACAGAGATCATGAATGACATTCTATATGCCACACTAGACATGTTAGGACAAAAGTGAATGGCTTTTGTGGGTTCAGAATGCTGTGTGCAGACAGCAACATCAGTGTCACAAGAAGCCTCTCAGAAATGAAGACTCTTATGCCCCCAGCTATGTCCCAGCCTGCCTCACACAGGGACCCCAGGGGTACGTGTGTGTATAGTGTGAGATGTGGGAAGCGCTGCTCCAACATGCCACTGACATGGCTCTTTCTCAAGAAAACCAAGTGTAAGTTCCATCAGCTATAATTCAGTGATAAAAGAGATCTCCATGCTGGTTTTAAGTGTTGGCATTTGTATTCATTTTCTAGGACTGCTGTCACAAATTACCATGAACTTAATGGCTTGAAACAGCAGTAATTTATTTTCTCATCATTCTGGAGACTGAAATCAAGGTGCTAGCAGGGCTGCACTCCCTCCAAACTCTAGATAGAGGTCCTTCCTTGCCTCCTCCAGCTTCTGGAGGTTCCAGCAGTTCCTTGGTTTGTGGCTACCCCCCTCCAATCTCTCTCTCCCCTCACATGGCCTTCTCCTCTGAGTTTCAGATCTCCCTCTGCCTTTCCATAATGTACACTCTTGTCCTTGGCCTTAGGGTCCACCTGGATAATCCCAGATGATCTCATCTCCAAACCCTTAATTACACCTATGAAGACTCTTTTTTCAAATACGATGCTATTCAAAGGTTCTGAGTGGATATATGTTTTGGAGGCCACCCTTCAACTTGCTACTGCATTATGGGCATGGGTGAGGGCGACAGTTTCCAAGATGTCAGGGCCTGTCCCAGGACAAGAGAAAGGGCAGGATGCTGCATGGCTGGAGGTACCTTCAGCACTTAGGGTTGCCCCTTTGGTTTTAAATTATTTATAGAGGGTCCTCAAGGGCTGTAATTATCAGAGAGAAGCAGAAAGAGAGAAGAGATGTACTCTTTTGCAGTCTCCCTGGGTCCTCGTTGGAGAAAGAGCACAGAAGACACTAATTCAGGTTATCCTGAGAGCGCTGTGCTCTGGCAATGAGATTAAGGCACCCCTGGCATTAGAAGTCAGTCTAAAATATATCTCTTTTCTGTCAGCAAAACATTCCCCTCTTGCCCTCTCTATCTTTGGGCCTCCTCTTCCCTCCAGCCCCTGCCTCTTGTCTGCTGGGTGCTCATCCACTCCCAAGTGGGTCAGCTCCAGCCCCGGAGCAGGTCCTGCAGACAGCCCTCTGCCGGCCTCCCTCCCCAGCCAGTGGCCAAGGGCCTGGCCTGTCATGCTGTCCAGACGCAGGTCTCCTCGCTAATTAGAAGCATTATCACTTCGCCAAGAAAAAACATGGACCCACGAAAAGGCCTCTGTTAAGTGTCCTAGACATCAGGGATCCTGACTGCAGGCGACTGAACTCTGGCATCTGCTTGACAGAACTGAAAGCTTCAGAGCTGTCCCTGGAGCAACAGAGAGAGCCGCATTTCCATTCTCCATTCAAACCCCCAATACCATGGCCAAGGGATGGCACTACCCACAGGACATGGATTTTTTAAAAGCTGTGGCAATATATACATACATAACCTAAAATGTACTATTTTAACCATTCTCAGGAGACAGTTCAGTGGTATTAAATTCTTTCACATTATCTTGCAACCATCATCCCCATCCACTTCCAGAACTCTTCTCATCTTGTGAAAATGACACTCTGTACCCAGGAAACAATAACTCCTCATCTCCCCCTCCCCCTGCCCCTGGGGCAAGCAGTCTACTATCTGTTTCTATGAATTATGCGAGGTATCTCACATACATAGAATTGTACAATATTTTTCTTCTGTCCAGCTTATTTTACTTAGCATAATGTCCTCAATGTTCATACATGTAGCATGTGTCAGAATCTCCTTTCAAAAGTCAAATAATATTCCATTGTGTGTAAATACCACATCTTATTTATCCATTCATCTATCAATGGACATCTGGGTTGCTAAGGACACAGCGTTTTAAAGTAAATGTTTACTTTAAATTCTGAAGTCACTTAATTAGGAAGAAGGAAAAAGTTAAATAGCCTAAAACTGAGTAGTGAACAAAATTAAGGCCATCTTCGACACCCACTGAAAGCAACTCAGCTAATCTAGAAAAGGAAAAAATAAGTTACGTTCCCTTGACACTTGCAAAATGCCCCAACTTTCCCAGAATGAGAGAAAACAGCTCTGGGAACACAACAGTTATGGCAACAGTTGGCTGAGTTATGCCATTTGCACCAAAGAGCCAATTAAATCTCAAAGAACTGAAGGACAATAAAACTACATTTGCCATTCAAATGAGAAAGAATCATGCCTCAAAATCTTGGTACAGGTCTGCAGATGGGAGGGGCAGGAGGTGGTTTTCCAGTGTTTCTAAGATTCAGGGAAGTGGGGTCCTCCCTACAGGGGTCTCCTGATACCCGATGGTCCTGGTGCACATGCTTTAAGGAACAGTGATGTGGGTATTAAGTACAAAGCATACCCACCCCACTGTTGTATTCTATGAAAATGGGTTTAACATTGTTTTTTTTTTTTTCCTAATGGAGGAGTGTTTATTATTTGTCTTCCTTTTATTAAGACAAATGATATTTTTCTTTAAAAACTTGGGTTACTGAATTTCTAGGTGATTAGATGATGGATAAAAGACTTTGTTATAGAAAGGGAACAAGTGATGCCTTTCATTTAAAGAAAAATAAAATGACATATTGTATTTACTTTTCCAATGGACAATTTCTTTTTTCATTTTGACCAGTAAAAATATATGAGAAGAAAGACTCATAAACGCTGGGACACGTAGTAATTCAAGTAATGGGGATTTCCCCAGGGGTGGTTCATGCATTCCTTCACAGTGAGACAGAGACCTCTGGGGTAAGATTGCACCATAAGCAAGAGAGGTGTGACATCCACGTGGCCAGTGTTAGTGGTCAAGGGAGGGTATTGAGTCACAGACTGGGCCCTGGGAATAGTAAAACCAGCTCCTTACTGTCCCCATGAGGCATACTTCCCAGACTAGAGCACAAAGCTGGAAAACACAGCCCCTCCTGCTAGTTTCTCATGCTGTGTTAATGGCACAACCAGACAATCCCAGGCATTTTATTCTCTGGGATCAAGAACTTTCCAGGATTGAGATTCTCAGATTCTCTCTTCTATCTCCTCACCTATAAAATCGACACACATGGGCTTACCACCCACCTGTCCTGGTCTTGTTATTCTAAATGAATCCGGACTTGTCAAGGTCTCGGCATTTTCCACAAACACTGAAGTTTCTATTCATTCTCCCAGTGCTATACTGGAAAGTAAAACCACCGATGTTATGAAATGACTCTTAAAGCACATTTAGTGGCAGAGTCTGGTCCCAGAATTTAAAGGGTAGAGAGCTGCAAGAAGTCTCTAAGCAACACTGTGACCATTTCAGGCTGAGTCCAAACTTTAGAAGACAGCTGCCTGGGACTGGGCAGCGGCTGGTGGCCACCTATGCGAACACCGTGAGCTTGGGTGCTGGCGCTGACTTCAGTCTTTCAAAGTAAACTCCAAATCCAAGTTCCCATGTGGAACTTTTCCGAGAGGGCAAGTAGCTGGTGGTCTTCACTGGGGGTTGCCTTGAGTTATCAAGTTCCAAAATAAAGGAAGGTGAATAGGGAGGTCAATAGTAGGCCTGGGAATCTCTACTGCAAACCACTAATTAGTTCTTTCTTCCTGCGGGACCAGAAAGGCATTTCCACCTGTCTGTCTTCCCAAAGCTCAGGTTTCATAGGATAAACAGAAACCAGAAGGAAGAATTTCCAAGCTTTAGCCATGAAGGAATAGGACTGCTGCCCTGCAACTTTGTTTTCAAAGTGGTCCCAGGGGCTACAAGCACTTTTTCTCTGTGACTGTTCAGGAGCCTTAAAAGAAGTGCCATCATTTGTATATGCATTTCTCTTTGTAGTAAAGAGCCCCAATGTTTTCACACCATTGCTGCTCACTGGAAACAATAATGATCAGAATGAAAATTACGGCTACCACTTACTGCCCATTTTCTATGTGCCCATCACTGTTCTCCAGGCACTACAGGCATCATCTCACCCAAGAACATGAGGCCAGACCCAAACTACTTGCCCCAAACCACAGTATCTGAGACAAGATTGTGAGATTATGATGTGAGTTGACGGTGGGAAAAATTTAACAGTGTGTTGGAAAGCACTGGTAACGGTCTGCATGTTATCACTTGAAAAACTTGAATAAAGAAAGGGGGCAGTCTTTGGATGGCAGACTGCAAAACAGCTCTACTCCAGAGTAGCCAACTTAACATTATAGGCACCTACACACTGACCAACACACACCACTGTGTCATCACCAAATCTGATCCTTTACTCCCTAGTCGACCCTTGAAGACTCATTCTGTCTTGGTCTGCTCTTTAAAGGAATGACCAAAAAAACACTGAATATTAAAAAAACAGAAAGTGGAGTTCCTGTTGTGGCTCAGTGGAAATGAACCCAACTGGTATCCATGAAAACACAGGTTCGATCCCTGGCCTTGCTCAGTGGGTTAAGGATCTGGCGTTGCCGTGAGCTGTGGTATAGATCGCAGATGCAGCTTGGATCTGGCATTGCTACGACAAAGGCTACAGCTCCGATTTGACCCTTAGCCTGGGAACCTCCATATGCCACAGGTGTGGCCCCGAAAAAAGACAAAAAAACAGCAACGGAAAGTAACATGAAATGGAAGAAAGACATAACTCATGGAACGACCTCTCTACCCCTGCTATTTGTATGACACTGGGCATGTGGCTTAACTCTCTGAACCTCAGTTCGTCATTGGAAAATAGTGAGAAGAACAATTAAATGAGACAATGTCACAGAAAGGCGCTTAACAAGTAACTTAAAATATCCTATTTTAAAAATGGACTTCCATGCTCTTTGTAAAGCCTAGAATACATATTCACTTATCCAAATAAGAAAACAAGATGATGCATTTTCTAAACACGATTGTGAAGTCCTCATTTAATTTTCCATAAGCAGTGAAAAGTGACCTTTGGCATCACTAATTTCTAGCCCTCGAAAGTCTCCAAAGAGAAGACAGATTTTCTGGATCCCAGGGAAATGAACCCGTCTTGCTCTTCAGTCATAGGCTCATCTCTTTGTGCTTTCCTCTGGCCTTGCCCAAATACTTGGCAGGGAGACTGTCAAGGGGTTGGTTTATGTAGATTTTATCAATGTATTTCCTGTAACCTGACTACTGTGAGACACTGGGCTTCATACCGGGCTTTTCTATGGCAGCCTTACCACCCCCATGGTCACAGTCTTCCAGCCTGGCAGCTGTAGAGAGAACATTCCCCACAGTTAAGGCCCAACAAGATTCAACTTTTACCACCAGTCTCCGGTCTTACCCCGTCTGATTGCTTTGGAGCCAGCCTCAAAGGTTTACTTGGCTGGCAAGGGAGGAATTGTTACAATTAAAAAGAAAAAATAAGTTGTCAAAGACAAATCCTGTAGGGTCCTGAGGGAGTCCCAAGAGAAGTTAATTGGAAAATCCATTTGCCCCCTTGGCTGTTCCTCCCCCCACTGCCGCCCCAGCCTTATCCAGAGCAGCCACCCTATCTGTAAATGGCGACCGTGGAAAATGTGCCCTGGCGACTTGGTGTGAAAGATAGGCAAGGCTCCTAAAAAATCTTCTCGGAGGCTTATCACCTTCTTCTGGCTCCACAGCGGGCTCGGGCTCTGGGGCTGGAGGAAACTGCCTGTCTGTGAGCCTAGACAGGGTCTCATCAACAACTGATAAGGCCCTCTGTGAACAAGCAGGCGCTGGGGGCTCATTCGCCTCTCAAACGCCAGAGACATTTGTAGGAAAATATACGGGGTCCAGTGACCTCTGTGAAGAAGGCTGAGCAAGCCCACCAGGTCTGCCCTGAAGCAGAGTGGCCCTACCCCCCCACCCGGGAAAGGAGAAAATCTAGAAGTCACACCATAGGCCAGGGGACAAACGTCTGGGGGTCAGCGGGACATCCACACACTGGCAACACTCCTCTCCCAGCTGGGGGTAGGGCCCAAGGAATTAATCACAAAATAAGCTCCAGTCTATTCAGAATCTAAACAACCAAAGAGCTCCTGTAATCAGAACTTCTACAACCCTCTATGAAGTACATGGATATTAAAATAATTCCTTCTCATGGAGTAAGATCTTGAGGTCCCTTCCAAATGGAACCAAAGCACAGCATTGGAAAGGAAGAAATCAGATTTTATATCCCAACTCTTCCCTCTAACTATCCATGTAACATCAGATGAATCAGTTTCCTCAGGAAAATGCAAATATTTACTCAGACTGGTTCTCATTATGTGAAAGAGATTTGTAAATAAATAATAGAACACTATATACATAAAGTATTATTCCATTAAAAATTCAACACTTAGGCTACCTTCAGTGGTGAGGACACTTGTATACTTGAATCACTGGAAGATTGCCAGTTCTTATTTAGTATTGGTGAATTCAGTTAATCAAATGCACACCGAGTTAGTTCCTTGCACCATGGAAGACAAAATGGTGTAAGCAAAGACACAGTGCTCATACAAAGAACTACAGTGTCAGGCATGCACTCTAATAAAAGAGTGAATATACTGTGGTGGCCGCAAGATTACTGAAGAAGTCTTTCCAAGTATAATCTGAGCAGAACCAAACGATGGGATGGCTTTGACCAGACAGAGCAGCTGAGGAGAAATCAAAAGCAAGAATGAAATTGGAGGACAGGCCCGCCGGGAGAGGATATGGCAAGACGAGGTGGTGGGGCTGCACTGCAAGCATCAATGAACATAATGGTGGGTAGGTGGGCAGGTGCTGGAGGGAAGGGTCTTGAATGACAGGCTGAGGAGCTCATATTCTATCTTATAGGTGAGGAGAGCAGCTGATGGTACGTGACAAGGAGAGCCAGACTGGAGACGCAGACTGTGGCTGGGCAGCCTGGCGGTGGGAAGGACCACGGGAGCTTGATGGAGAGTGGCAGTGCGTGTGGGAAGAAAGGGGCTGCTCAGAAGAGGCTTTTGCTGTGTACTGAGTCCCTGATAAGCCAAACATGTGCCATTCTCCTTCCTTTCTGGATAAATAGGGGGTCAGTCTACTCAGCGGGCACCTTCAGCTGCAGTGTTAGGACTTGCTCTCCTGTTCCAGGCAAAATTGATTTCCTAGCCTCTGATTCCATACAAAAGCTTCACACTGGGCAGAGAGGGAAATAGGTCAAAGAATATAGAAGGTAGAGAAGATTAAAACATGGAGAATTATAAACAACTTCTTATGAATTTTATTATGAATTTTATTATCACAAAAGTAAATGTATTACTGACTGTACAAAGTTTAGAGAAAAATTAAACAAAGTAGGAAAATGAAAATCACATGTATCTAGAGTTACCTGCTTTGGTAGATACCCTTCCAAGTACTTTCTCTGTGTATATGTTAGGGAGAAAGTAAATATAGTACTATTTATATGCTATTACCAATACAATTACTAATATAATTACTGTACTATTGCTAGTACTATTTAATATTGCCTAGTGAATGGCACATATTGAGACTTAATCAATATTTATTAAAGTAATAAATGATAATGAATGACTTAAGACATTGTTTTATAAACTGACTTTTCATTAATGACATTGTATGTTGTGTACACCTTCCCATGCATTTAAACAATCTCTCTGTCTCTCTCTCTCTTTTTTTGGCTGTTCACGCAGCAGCAGTTTGATGTGGAATTTTAGTTCCTAGACCAAGGATTGAACTCTGGCCTGCAGCAGTGAAAGTGCCAAGTTTTAATCACTAGGGCACCACGGAACTCCCTAAACAATCTTTTGATGACTACATGATGTTTTGTCAAGTGTGCTTTACTTCACCAAACCGCACATGAATGGGCACTTATTTATTTAAACAAAGTTGTGATGAACATTCTTATAGTTAAAGATAAATAGTCATGATAGAACCTTAGGAAAAAAAAATACTAGAAGAAGTTTTGTTGGATCAAAGTTGTGCTTATTTTCAAGACTTTTGATGTCTACTGCTGGCTTTTGATATCTTTTCCAAATCTCAGTTATTTCATTCCAGTGACTGGCATGTCTGTTTCTTAAGGTGCCAGTATGTATTGTTTTACTGATTGTACTTTCACTACATGTCTTCATATCTGGGAAGGCAAGTCCTCCTTCATTATCCTTCTTTTTCTAAATTTTCTTTATTATTCTCCCTTGTTCATTCTTCTAGATACATTTTAAAATAATTTTGATATGTTCTCAAAAAATAATGCCATTGGAATTTTTACTGGAATTGTACCAGGTTTACAGATTAAATAGGAAACTGACATCTCTACAGAACTGAGTTTCCATGAAAGAACATGGTTTGCATTTCTATTTACCCACATTTGCTTTTATGAGCCTGAGTAAGGCTGTGAAGTGTGTTACACATGGATACCAGTTCTTGTTCATGTTATTCCCAAGTGTTTTAGGTTTTCAGCTGACAGATAGGATTTTTCCTACTATATTTTCTAACTTAGTATCACTGTTACATAGGAAAGCTATTATTGTATCTCCCTATTACCTGCCAAACTCTGTTATCAATTCAAATACTTTTTCAATAGATTTCTATAGATTTCTTGAATATGATAGTTTGTACTGGGTCAAGTTGGTTAAGCAGGAAATGTGTTGTCCACAATCCTCTCCTCTGCTAGTTGGAGTTAGCCAAAAAGGGAACACGGACAATATGTGGGCATGGAAGTGAAGCAGCAGCCATTACTCTCTGAAGGTCATCACAGTGAGTATCAGGCAGATACGGGATCACCACAAGTCCCCAGGCCCTAGAGACACTTGGCAGCAGGTGCCAAAAGGTGATGGTTACACAGACACAGCTTTCCATAGACCTCCTTGTGCTTCATTTTGGTGGCTGGAAGTGCTCCGCCTCTTAGCTTTGTTGGTTTCTTGACCCTTTGATCTTTCAACTTCCCTCCTGAGATTTCACTTTCCCAATTCTTCCCACAATTGTGTAAGGTGTAATTCTTGTAAGAAATCTCTTCCATAACTCAGCTTTCCTGATTGAATCATGACTGATACAGCACAAAAATACTCTTGAAATGTTAGTGCTAAGAAGGATCTCACAGTAGTGTTGTTATACAGACTATAGAAAACCCAACTTCATTTGAATTTCAGAGGAAAAAATGAATATTTTTTTAGTATAAGTACATTCTAAATATGGGATGGGATATACTTACACTAAAAAATTATCTCTTGTTTCTCTGAAGTTCAAACTTAACTGGAATTTAACACATATACACTTGTTTGCCCTCTTAAAATCGCCACTCTTACATTAAAGTTTACGTGATTTAGTCTCTTCAATTTACAGAGAACAAAACTTTAACCCAAGGCTGGTGACTGAATTTGGCTAAGGTCACCCATCCTGGTAGTAGCAGAACACAGAAAGAGCCCAAGAGGCCTGACCTCCAGCCCAGGATGTTTGTTTCTTTGTTCTCCCCATTGCACTAATGAGGAAGCTGGTGTCAGAACTGGAGATTTGCTGACCTCATCACAACTTCCCATGTGGCACAGAATTAATTTAGTGGATTTAATAGCATATTTGGAGATGATTCTTCATATAGGCAGTCTGTGAGGCAATAAGGAGCAAGTTTGTTGGGCAAAGATTTTGAACTTTACATGTGTATCAACTACATTTGCTTGGGACCTCAACTGCCAGAATCTCTGACTGAGACTAGAAGTTTAGCTATAAGTTCCTTGTCATAATGAAGGGTCTCCAAGGAGAACTGTGAGAGAGCAGACCAGCCATCTCTTGCAGGCGGCAGTGTTTTGATCAAGTCTTGCATTCCTATTAGAGTTGGTTACCTCCAGGAGAAGGAAAGAAGGAAAGATGAGAGAGAGGAGGAAAAGAGGAGGATGCAAAGGGGGTAATTAAATGGAATAGTAGATGAAGAGCTGAAATTAGTAAGATGCAAATAACAGATACATCTTTCCCCCCACTATCCAAAAGTGACTGTTTCTAGGAAAACTTTTATAAAGCAGGAATGGCCGTAAAGTGAGTGAAGAAGCTTACTAAGAAGCGAAGAAGCTTCTTCATAAAAGAGAAAATTTCTTTCTGTAGGTACAAGTTTAGGTTCAAGTTCTCTTCTAAAAATGAAGTGGCATAAAGCAAACTTCTTTTTTTTAAGGGCCTCATCTGTGACATATGGAAATTCCCAGGCTAGGGGTAAAATCAGAGCTGTAGCTGCCTTCCCACACCACAGCCACAGCAATGCCAGATCTGAGCCATGTCTGTGACCTATATCACAGCTCATAGCAATGCTGGATCCTTAACCCACTGAGCAAGGCCAGGGACAGAACCCACATCCTCATGGATACTAGGCAGGTTCATAACCCACTAAGCCACAATGGGTACTCCAAAATCAAATTCTCAAAAAGTAGAGATAACTGTTTAAAATTCTTTTTTTTTTTTTTTTGATAGTAGCCTTGTATGAGAAGTAAGGAGTGGGGCCTGAAGGAACAAGGAGTAGGGGCAAGTAAAAACAAGGATTCTGGTGCTAAGACCGTCCTTGTGGAGCTTAGGCTGAGCAGGTCACTTTGCACACTTCCCTCCTACAGATGCACACACATATCCCTTTTTTATATAGTTGAAACTATTTTAAAATAGTAAGAGTAATCATGAAGAGGAAGTATGCATTATAAGGTGCATGTGGAACAGAGGGCTGGGGTCTCATATCTCACTTTGTGAAGTACTAAGAATAATAACAACTACTATTAACTAGGTATCAGGAACTCTGACGTACATCAACCCAGCTATGGAACCTCACCTTTGTTCCTTCATTTCTCCTAAATGAACACAATGGGAAGTGGTGTAAAGCAAGTATTTACTGACACCTTTGGGGGTCACCATGAGGAAAGATGATATCAAAATAAAAATGGTCCTCATCAGTCAAGGATTGCACATTTGTGAATTCACTTACTTGCTAAAATGTATTGGGGAGCTCAAAATCAATACTCACAGTGGTTTTATGGTTATTCATGGACACAAGCAGAGTGAAAAAAAATTTGAGTCACCCAACCTTCACATTCCCTCCTAAGGGGAGAACAAGGTGACCCCCCGCCTTCTTGTCTGAGCTCATATTGTAAAGGAGAGTCCTTTTTGTTGTCTATTTAGTGCCATTTTCCCCCCATTTTTGTGCTTTTTGTTTGTGGGTCTGCTGTTTAAAATGGCCCCAAGCATAGTGTTGATGTGCTATCTAGAGTTCCTAAGTACAAGAGATCATGACATGCCTTACAGAGACAGCATGTACATAGGAAAGCGTCTTTCAATCTTGAGTAATGGTGTATTGGCCATGAGTTCAATGTTAATGAATCATCAATATATTAAAAGGTGTCTTTAAACAGAAACACACATAAAACAAGGTTATTTTCAGTTGCTGAAAATATTGTAACCAGAGGCTCAAAGGAACCTAACCTTGCACTTCTAGGAACAATGGCTCAAAATTCATAATTCCAGGTTCACAGCATGACTAAGACAGAATTGACTATGTAATACAACAAAGAATTTAAGAGTAGGTATTAAACAATTCAGTTATTAAAAGTATCTCCCTATTTTCTCAGGTCAGTATCCCAAAGCAATAGAAATAAGAGCAAAAATAAACCCGTGGGACCTCATCAAACTGAAAAGCTTTTGCACAGCAAAGGAAACCCAAAAGAAAACAAAAAGACAACTTACAGAATGGGGGAAAATAGTTTCAGATGATGCAACCGACAAGGGCTTAATCTCTAGAATATACAAGCAACTTATACAACTCAACAGCAAAAAAGCCAATCACCCAATGGAAAAATGGGCAAAAGACCTGAATAGACATTTCTCCAAAGAAGATATACAGATGGCCAGCAAACACATGAAAAAATGCTCAACATCGCTGATTATAAGAGAAATGCAAATCAAAACAACCATGAGATACCACCTCACACCAGTCAGAATGGCCATCATTAATAAGTCCACAAATAACAAGTGCTGGAGGGGGTGTGGAGAAAAGGGAACCCTCCTGCACTGTTGGTGGGAATGTAAGCTGGTACAGCCACTATGGAGAACAGTTTGGAGATACCTTAGAAATCTATACATAGAACTTCCATATGACCCCGCAATCCCACTCTTGGGCATCTATCCTGACAAAACTCTACTTAAAAGAGACACATGCACCCACATGTTCATTGCAGCACTATTCACAATAGCCAGGACATGGAAACAACCCAAATGTCCATCGATAGATGATTGGATTTGGAAGAAGTGGTATATATACACAATGGAATACTACTCAGCCATAAAAAAGAATGACATAATGCCATTTGCAGCAACATGGATGGAACCAGAGACTCTCATCCTGAGTTAAATGAGCCAGAAAGACAAAGACAAATACCATATGATATCACTTATAACTGGAATCTAATATCCAGCACAAATGAACATCTCCTCAGAAAAGAAAATCATGGACTTGGAGAAAAGACTTGTGACTGCCTGATGGGAGGGGGAGGGAGTGGGAGGGATCGGGAGCTTGGGCTTATCAGACACAACTTGGAATAGATTTACAAGGAGATCCTGCTGAGTAGCATTGAGAACTTTGTCTAGATACTCATGTTGCAACAGAACAAAGGGTGGGGGAAAAAATGTATACATGTAAGGATAACTTGATCCCCTTGCTGTACAGTGGGAAAAAAAATAAATTATATAAAAAAAGTATCTCCCTAATACCTACCAGAGGGGAACTTCTGCCTGTCTTTTCTCTTCAGCTTTCAACCTCCAGCTTTTGTAACAGACTCAGCTCACGTCAACGCTGGATCCTTAACCCACTGAGCAAGGCTAGGGATCAAACCCACATCCTCATGGATACTAGTCAGTCTGATATGATACTACTCAGGCTCTTGTCATCCTACTGCTCTCCCTATTCTGGGATCTGCCATCCTGCTTCTGGAATTGCCCTGGAAACCCAAGCCTGGACTTGGGAGGCAGAGCAGCTCATTTCTGTCTGCTTAACTTGGACCTCAGGTCATGTTCTATGGGGTCTTTTTACAACAAAATGGTCCATTAAGGCACTGCACAAAACAAAACTAGATTTTCCTTTGACAAATTCTTCTGCTCATTTTGAAATTAACCTTCCCCCCCTTAAACGCAAACATGCTTGGGTGTATTTTCTGATGCTTATTTGATGAGAAAGTTGATGGTACTGTAGGCACAACAGCACCTGGGGTTTAGCTTGGAAATAAAACTTCAAGAAACACATTGGGCCACTTTTGTGCTTTTGACAGTGAGGAAAGTAAAGGCAGTGCCGGTGGTATAACAGAGTCCTAATTTTCACATCAACACCTATTTTTAAAGGAGGCAGATGGAGATAATTTAGACAACCTTCAACTCCATTTTGCCCTAGGCAAGCCAGAGAGGAGCTGATTGAATATTTTTCTGTTTTCCGAACTAGTCTTGTCACCTAAGGAAAGGTTGACAGTCCCCTATCAGGGCCCCTTTATGTCATCACCAAATCACTTCTGTCTCCATGAGAAAAACTTAAGTAGGAGTCCAATCTGCCGGACAGACATGACCTCACAGTGTCTCAGATATAGGGCCTCATTTTATGTTAAATGATATTTTTTCCCTTTTTTGTCTTGCCACATGAGAAATCTGCTTTTAGGATGCATGGGAGACAATTGCCTGCTATTTCTTATTAGTGTAATTTCTAAGAGACCTGAGAAAACATGATTATAGCTATTGTTCAAAGAAAAACATCAGATTTAGAAATAGTAAAGGCAATAATTTAGACCATGTTAACTGCTCTTAAAAAGGTCAAAGGAGGGCGAGAAGAACTGATCAGTTAGGTGGCTGCCAGAACATTTTAAATGAAAAGTGTGTCTAGAGAGAGAAAGCTTATGGCTTCCTGATTTTTTTTTTAATTGAGTATTTCACTGCCTTTAGTTTTGTAGCTTATGGTGTTTCTCCAACTATTTTTTCTTATTTATGAAGGGGATAGCTTGGGATTGGTTAAGGTCAATCCATAAAATAGGATTATTGAAGATGATACATCAGAAGTTTGAGTTTTTCTGACATTTTTCAGTAATCTTTCTTGGGAAGAAAAACACATTTTTCTACAACTTGTTTATCAGTTATTTTGAAAATAAATTCTTTGACATTTAAGAACTTAAAAAAATTCCTGTGGGAAGAACCAGACTAGAAATAGATTGTGCTGGACTTGGAATTCAGCAAGCACTGTGAATGACAGTGTAATAGGATACATAAGGGTTTGCTAATTGGACTGAGAATTCATGAAGGAGAATAGCTGATAACTCTGAAGTGATCTGGGAGAGAATAACATGGCAGAATTAGAATAAAATGAAAAACTGTCAGTGAAAAATGATTTTCAGAGACCATCAGTTGTAAATATATTTAGATGGGGTGCTATTTTTGGTAACAGTTGTTATTCTTTTACTTTAATAAATATATATAAATTGTTTCAAAAGTCCTTTATCATACCGTCTGTAGTGAGTTTGGCATATTTACGTACAAGAGTGTGTAGGAGGAGGTGAATATGATAAGGAAAAACAGCAATGTGTCTTCATTCAAAATAAATGCCCTAGATTCTGGATGGATGTTAAAATAAATTCTAATACTTTGAAGATATACTAGACATGGAGTTCTAGCTATAAATGGTATTGGCTGTTAGCTCTGTGTTTAATAGTTTCCACCCACTCAATAAATTAAATAAGAATACCAAAAAGGTGATGAAATGTAAAATGACAGTGCATTTTACAGTGATTCAAAGACTCCAGTGTGTACCACCCAGAAAACTGGGCATAAGTCTTTCCTTCAATGACTGAACACATATGCCAACAAACCTCTCTGCTCTGTTTCACATCTTCAGACAGTCAAAAAGCAAATGCCAGATATCAACTGGGTAGAAAATACAGGTAGGAAACTTTCATTTGAGCACTGTACCTGGGATAAGTAATCATCATGAAAAACCATTATAGATAAGCATAGACATAGGACAAAATTTGGTTGACATGGAATAATGTTTGATCATATATTCCATCAGTAGCAAACAGGTGAACATCAGACAGAGAGAAATGTTTCATCTTAATTGAAAAGAGACACATTAGTTTTAAGCTACGAACTGGATTGGAAACTATGCACATCAATTAGCCTACAGCCATAGATATGAAAAGTGAATTGGACCATTACATAAGCAGGGTAAAAGCAGGGCCAAAGTTAATTCACATGCCCCGTATCTAGAAAGATTTCACCTTCCTCACAATTAATACTTTAGACAAATGTCCACTGAGCCTCTGGTGTACACCAGGCCCTGTTCTAGGCAGTGATGGAGCAAGAGAAGAAAACCAACAGAAGGTTTTTTTTTTTTTTTTTTAAATACTGCAAAACAGAGGGAAAAGAATATGTAATAACGATTTCAAAATAAAAGCATAGACCTAGGAAATGTCTACTCTAGGATTCAGAATAAAATTTCAGAAAACTAACTGGCATATACAGAAGGGTACAAGAAGAAATAACTTTAATAAATATGAGCAAATCTATTTCAAAAAATCTAAAATCAAGAGAATAAGGTGAGATTAACAAAATAAGAAGACTACAAAGACATAATGAAAAAACAATAAAAAGCCTTTGAAAGTCAACAGAAATACAGAATAAGGAATGGCAAATCACCACCTGAATAACAAATAGTAGTTACAATAGAGAGCAGAATTGTTACTTAAGTGAGTTCCCGTTGTGGCACAGCAGTATTCATGAGGACACAGATTTGATCCCTGACCTTGCTCAGTGGGTTAAGGATCCGGCATTGCCGTAAGCTGTGGTATAGGCCACAGATGTGGCTCGGATCCTGAATTGCTGAGGTTATGGTGTAGGCTGGCAGCTGCAGCTCTGATTCGACCTGTGGCCTGGGAACTTCCAAATGCCATAGGTGCAGCCTAAAAAGCCAAAAAAAAAAAAAATACTTAACAAGAAAAGTTACATAAAGCAATACTCAATTATATATATCATCTAATACAATTTTCTGAGCTGAAGAAAGACCTGGAGACTAAATGCACTGACTACATTCCAGGTAAAAATTATTGGAAATTGGTCTACTTCTTGGAAAAATTTAAACTACAAAAATAAAACAATGTCATTAGCAAGAGGGAAAATCTATTTCTTACAACACAAACAAGTAGCCTCAGATACCTCTATACATCAAATTCTAGATGATGGTAAAGACACATCTATAGATTTTTGAAGGGAAAATGTTATAACCTAAGAATTTTATAGCCAGGTAAATTGGCTTTCATTTATGACCAAGAGAGAGAAATTTTCAGGGAGGCAGGGCTTAAGATTTATATGACATATGTATCATTTTCCTTGAAAATAACTGGTTAAAGATACACTGTAGCAATCTGAGTTGAAACAAAATTAAGCAATTAAGTGACAATATCAATAAAATATTGATATCAATAAATATCAATAAAACCAAATATCAATGAATATCAGTAAAACCAAAAGCTGATTCTTTGTAACAATAATTATAGTAGTAAAACTAGATAGATTGACAGAAAGGAAAAAAATAAAGAAGACAATAATTACTAACATCAGAAATGAAAGAAAGAATATCAATACAGACCCTATAGACATTAAAAGAATAATATGGAAATATTACAACATATTAATTAAAGTTCAACAGTATAGATGAAATGGTCTGATTCCTTGAAAGTCACAAATCACTAAAAGTCATCCACAAAGAAATAGATAAACTTACTACTCCTATGTCTCTTGAAGAAACTGAAAATTAGTTTGAACCCTCCTCAAAAAGAAAGTTCCCAGTCCACATAGTTTCAATGGTATATTTTAACAAACATTTAAAGAAATAATAGCAGAAATTCTATACAATATCTTCCAGAAAATAAAAGAGGAGAAAACACTTTCCAAGTCATCTCATGCATCCAGTATTAACCTGATACCAAACAAGACAAAAGTAGCACAAGAAAAGAAAACTAAGGATATATATCCCTTATAAATATAGACGAAAACCTTTGAGAAAATATCATCAAATCAATTCCAGCAATCTATAAAGAAAAATACATCACAAAAAATGGATTTTATTACAGAAACACTAGGTTGGTTCAACTTTAAAAATCAAGCAATAGAAGAGTCTACCATATTAACTGACAGAAGAATAAAACACACATGATCATACATCAACCTCTGCAGAAAAAGCATTTGACAAAACTCAACACAAAAAAGATCCTGGGACTAATAAGTGAGTTTCAGTTCAGGGACACGGAATAACTTTCCTGGGTTCATACATCTACAAAGTACAAGAGATGAGACATGAACCTCAGGGTTTCTCACCCTCATTTGGGTAATCGCTTTCAAAATCAGATCACAAGGCCTTCAAGGATCAGCTCCAGAAGTATTTCTTAGGAGGATGGAGCACTCACTTTTTACCTATGTCTCGTCTTCCCCTTGAGATCCTTTCACTTGTTTCTTTCTACCACCCCTGTGCTGGTTAACACCAAAGTCACTGGCCGGAACTTAAAAATAATTAGATGACGCAGAAAGGAATATGAAACAGCTGAATCAGCCCAGTATTTTCAGAGCCATACAGTTTTCTAATTCAAGAATTCTGAGTTAAGGTCCAAGGATCTATAATAAAAACAAGCTCTTTGGTGGTCCACAGACCATGATTTAAGAATTTCTGTTTTAATCTTCTAAATGGATGTCCTCTTAAAACTTTTGAGGAGTCTAAAATACCTGTGAGAATTATATAAAGATTATGAACACTGCCCCCTGCCCCATGCCTCCCCTGGAAAATTCACCTATAGACCAAGGAGTGTCAGAAAAGTCTTATTGTAAGGGGATGATGGATAGTATTTTTTAGCATGGCTTCACTGGAATAGGTGATTTGAACTAAAATATTGGGTTACACTTGCTTGAATTTGGAAAAACAATTAGGAGACATGTTGGAGGACAATGTTGGAGGACAGGAGATGTGAGGTCTTTCTGGTGCAGATCATTTTGAGTCTTTGAGTCTTGAGAAGTAGCTTTCTCCATCCTTTCTCATCAGTAGCTCCCCTCCCCCATCACCACCATTCACGACTACAGTATCTCTGTCCATCCTGTATCTTGCACTTATCTTCCTCTTTGTACCTAAGGGCATGTTCAGCCTTGAGGAGAAGGTCCAAGAAGAGGGGGAGGAAGTGTCAAATACAGCTGGAAATCTTACTTGGCGGCAGAATGTCAGAGCAAAGGTTTTGAAATTTATCCTAAAAATAATGGGTAGCAGTTGAATGATGGGGAAACTGGGGAAAGTAAAATGACAAAAGGACAGTTTTCATGTCACTATAATGTCTTTTTAAATGAGTAAAGGGACATTTGCATGTTTTTTATGATTATCACTTAAGACTTCATTCACATAATCTCACAGTTGACTGAACACTCCCCTCTGACCTCTTCCTCCTCAGGGACCAACTCAGGTTTAATAGAAGCTTTTGTCTCTATCTCTGCCTTTGACAGCTGGGAGATTAGTCGGGACTTGGCTAATTAGTATTTAACTGTTTGCTAATGTTTCAGTGGGCTTGTCCATCACAATCTTGTTTAAAATGGATTCAAAGTTTTCAAAATCTTGAAAAAGTATGCTGTGTCAGAACTGATTCAATTTCTTGAAAGGATTTAAGTAAGAACCAGATCTACCTTTATGATTTTTTTCAGGCACATTCCCTAACAAAGCCATATTTTGAATTGGAAATATGCCACAGTCCTCCTTAGACGCCAGGGCTATAGAATGAGTAAGGAGTGAACTGACGGGTCTCCATGGAGACATGAGCTCTCATGTGTCTCTGTTGAAAGCAGCCCTTCAATGCTGTGTTCCCATATGCTTCCCAGGTGGCATAGGAGACACACAAGGAGATAAGCCTCATTAGGTGACATTTTGCTCCTGAAGTTTACTAAAAGGTACCATTCAACTTGATTGCCTACTTTTATTCATTCAGGCTGTCAGTCATTCAATAAAAATTTCCTTCTTATGTGCTAGGCAGTGAACTAATGCTCAGGATACATAGATGGAAAGATCTGGCCCATAAAGAGGCTGACAGTTTAGAGGGGAGACAGGCATGTAGACAAATGCCATGCTGTATGCAACACGGTGTCTTAGTAATGCAGGGCCTGAAGCAGTAGAGGCATACAAGATGGAAGACTTATGTCGTGAGACAGCTGTTTAAGTGGGACTTCAGAGGGAGTTCCCACTGTGGCTCAGCAGAAACGAATCTGACTAGTTAGTATCCATGAGGACGCAGGTTCGATCCCTGGCCTCGTTCAGTGGGTCTGGGATCCAGCGTTGTCATGAGCTGTGGTGTAGGTCACAGATATGGCTTGGATCCCATGTTGCTATTGCTGTGGCTGTGGCCAGCAGCTGTAGCTCTGATTTGACCCCTAGCCTGGGAACTTCCATATGCCATAGAGGAGGTAGCACTTAGACTGGGTCTTAAAGGATGAATAGAAGTTTCTCAGAGGAAAAGTAGGGGCAGAGAATTCTAGCAGAATGAAGAGCATTCTCAAAAGCATAAAACAAAATGTAAGACTTAAGAGAAAAGGCAATCATTAGATCATGGGTGTTTTATATGCCATGTTAAGGAATTTAGACTTTCATTCTACTAAAGCAATGACACTTAACTAGCTGTGTGAGCTTAAATTAATTACTTAAGCTTTCTGGAACATAGGGTCTTCATCTGAAATGGGGGCAACCAAATGTCCAAGTGCCAGCAGTGTTTCACATCTAGGAGGTGCCTGAATCATACGGCATATAAAAGTAGCTCAAACAAAATGGGCATTTACGTCTCCTGCACATCAGCATCCAAAGGTAGGAATTTCAGAATGGATATGGCAGCACTGCTGCCTTCAGGCACCCAGGCTCCTCTACTCTAGAATGTGGATTTTACCTTTAGTATTTCCTCACGTCGAAGGTAGTTATCTGAGCTCCATCTGAGCAGCAAGGTAGCAAAGGGGAAAACTTCCCAGTTGGATCAACTTGAGGCTTTAAGCAGCTTTCCTAGAAGCTCCACACAACCTTTTGACATACCTGCTTTCACATGCCCATGCCTTGCTGAAGAAGCCTGAACTGTGGAGTCTTTTACGGGAGCAATTTCCACATCAAATAAAACCAGGGCTTTGCTATGAAGAAGGAAGGGGAGAGTGGACATTGGGTGGTCATTAAAGGGCACTGCCAGAGTGCTCAAATAAGACAGGTTTTATCCCATCATTGGCAAATCATCAGTTTAAAGGGAAAACATGTTTTGAAGTCAAACACACTAGTTCACACCCTAGATCTGCCATTCATTTACTGTGTAAACTGGACAAGTCACCTTCAATGCACGGCTTATAGGTCTATCATCTATAGAATGAAAGCAGTAATGATTACAGCCTCCCAGGCTATAAAGTACTTGACACATGTACTCAGCAGATAAAGATTCGTCCTCTCTTACCAACCTGGCAGAAGTGAGAGCATAAGGTCTAAGTCCAGCATGTCTGTCAACTGTGCTCTTCTGTCCTTGGGAGAGAGACACCAGAGTCAGGATCTTCTGAGTGAGCCAAAAAGCAAAGTCAGATGGAGAGTCCAGGTTAGGCATCTGAAGGAAGAAGGCAGAGGAGAGTCAAGGTGTAAGTCAAGAGAATGCAAACCAGAGAAACAAGAACACAGTAAGGGATTTCAGGAGATAGAGTCTAGAGACATTCCTGCCAATGAGAAGCAGGATGTCATAACCTGAGTGAGGGAACTCTGTAATTTTAAAGTATTGAGCAGACACTATTAAGTATTAGATTATATTAAATAAAGCCTGTACCCCATGTGAAATTGACCTGATATTACATACAGTTCTTTGTGCATGATCTGTCCAATGTAAGCTCCCCAGGAAAGAGCTGAGCGGTCCAAACACGAAAGCATGTAATAGTGGTATCTAGGGCCTGGTGATCCTGAAAAGTCTGCAAACAGCATGAAAAATAAGCAGTTTACTTCATGAACATCTTAGTCTCTGATATTTGTTTGCAAGGAAAAGAAACTCACATAAATTAATTCAAATAAAAAGGAAATTTATGGAATGACTAGAACAGGCAATTTCATGGCCACTTGAGACCAGAATGGCCTTGTATGGTCTCCTTGGGAACCCATGAGGCCTGGACCTTGTCAGCTAGGAAGGCTGCCCCTTGGATCTCCTTTCTGCTTCTCTCTGCCCCCCTGCTTCATTTCCTGCCTCTATCAGCACATTGCCCTTTTCTGCTTACTCATAACTTGTGAACTCTTTCTTAACCTCACTCCACATTGCATTCCATTGCCATGGTGATGACTCAGACTCTGACTCCACAAGTCTTTTCCATTCAAGTGTCCACATCTTATAGCTATAATTTCCTAGTCTCTTAGTTAAATGCTAGAGGTTGAAAATCTTCTTAGCTCAACCACCTAAAGATTGTTTCTCCAAGGCAGATGTCCACTTCTCAACTAATCAGCTGTGGGTAAAGGGCAGGGCAGGGTCACATAGTTTTTTGAACAACCAAGCCTTCTCCTAAGTTCATGGTATGACTAGACAGGAGTAAATTCAAACTTATAGTTGTAAAGCTAAGATGTGCCACCTACTGCCACAACCTAGCACAATCACCAGCACTACTACCATCAGCACTATTGCTGTTACTCCCATTGCTATGACTCAAAACTCCATCACTTAACAACTCACACCACGATCACTGCCACAACCACTGCTACTAATACTTCCATCCTCATCATCACCATTATCATCACCACTATCCTCACCACCACAGTCCTCACCACAATCACTTGCCACTATTCCATCAGAACCATCATTACAACCACCAATACCACTCCCTCCAACAATAACACCACATGCACCTTCACCACCCTCATCACACAACCACTGCTACCATCATCACCAACTCTATCATCACCACCATCACTTCCATTATGTCCACCACTGCTGCCACTAACATCACCTCCATCATTACTGCCACTACCACCACCTTCAACATTACCATTGTAACTATCATCACTATTCCTGCCACTGCCTCCATCCCCACTGCTGCCGCCACTACCACCACCATCCCTACCATCATCACCTCCACTACTACCACTGCTATCACCACCTAAAAAGCCAAGGCTGAGAAATGAGGATTATACTGTGGGTGACCTATTCTTAGTAGAAAGAGCAGGTGGAAGTAGGTTAGGTGCCTATGAATTTTCCAACTATATCAATGCCAACTATATCAATTCAACTATATGTAATTTTCCATAGTTACCTAGTCTTGAAAACTTAACAATCGTTTTGTTCTCCATAGCCGATCAGTCACTAAGTACTATAGATTCTTATTTCTAATTTGCCATTGCTTCCTACTTTTCTGCTGCCATCGTCCTTCATTTCGCAAATGGATGATTTTGCCTGTTTCCTAATTGGCTCTCTGCCTCCAGTCTATCTCCCGCCAAAGCATAGTTCATGTTCTGCCAAATAAACCTTTCTAAAATATTGATTTCATTGCTATTCTACTCTGCTCAAAACAGCCAAATTTTCCTTTCTACAATTAAAAACTGTAGATCCAGATTACTTTTCAAGTCTTATTTCCTATGACTCTGCCCCTGGAACTCTGGGATCCTGCTAGATTTATGTACTCATTATTCTTCAAACCTAGCATGGTCACACCCATCTCCACAGTACTGCTCAAACGTATCCTCTCTTTGGTCTGGCTTCTACTATCCTGTTTATATGCAAATTCTACTTATTTTTCAAAACTGGACTGAACCTCTTCCATGGAATTTAATGGATTCCTCTTAAGTACATTAAGGGATTCAGCTCCAGGACGATAAACTAGATTCCCATGATAGATTCTCTGACTTCTTCAGAAAAGTGACGGTAAAGCAACAGCAAGTGAACCGAAGAACACTCATCGACCTATAACAGGGAAAAACCTATACCAACAAGAGAATAGAAGGATACTCATCAACAGACAAGAGATTTTAACAAGTTTCCAGATAACAGAAAGTAAATGCAGGGTTATGGATGGCTTGAAGCAGAGCAGAGGGAACAGTGACCTTGAAGAATCTATAGGAATTCAAAAGCAGCAGAACCACAGAACCTCCAGACTCAGAGGGAACACACAGAAGAGAGGAAATAAGACAAGCTGAAAACCAGAGAATGAGTGAAAAGACTATAAACAAAACAGTAAATATCTCTCTCCTTGCACAAAGCTCAAGCAGGCAGGCACTTATCTCCAGTCAAAAATGGCCAGCGGTGCCGGGGTCTGAGGGCGGGGGAGGCTCTTTAAAAAACAAAACAAAAAAAAAACAGTTACAATGTACCTGGATTGAACTAAGGCAACTACTGGAGGTGTTGGTGCCTAAAAGTAAAGTGGTCATCATCCATGCTTTTGGAAGCACATTAGTTTCTTCCCATCTGCTCACCTTATAGAGGTATCTGCCAATAACAAGTCCATGGCCATGGACAGAGAATTGATTTCCTAGTTCACACTTTTAAATATCAATGAACACTAAAAGGCATCCAGACCTTCTTGGGGAAGTTTGAAAGAGAAAGAGCAAGAGAAACTGAACATGAAAATCAAGTTCAGTGCTTAAAAAATCTAATCAGGAGTTCCCGTAATAGCTCAGCTGTAATAAACCCAACCAGTATCTGTGAGGTTTGATCAGTGGCCTCTCTCCGTAGGTTAAGGATCCGGCTTGCAGTGAGCTGTGGTGTAGGTCACAGATGTGGCTCAGATCCCAAGTGGCTGTGGCTATGGTGTAGGCCAGCATCCGTAGCTCTGATTCGACTCCTACCCTGGAAACTTCCATATGCTGCAAGAGCAGCATTAAAAACAAAAAAGAGCAAAAAAAAGAAAAATAAATAAATTACTTGTTAAATAAATAAATTAATCATTAGGCTCAGTGAGATTTGAAGAGCTATTTATTTATTTATTCATTTATTTACTTATTTGAAGAGCTTTTTTTCTTTCCTTTTTAAGGCCGCACCTGTGGCATATGGAAGTTCCCAGGTCAGGGGTCAAATCAGAGCTGCAGCTATGGGCCTATGCCACAGCCACAGCAATGCTGGGATATGACCTGCATCTGAGACCTACACCACTGCTTACAGCAATGCTGGATCCTTAACCCACTGAGCGAGACCAGGGAATGAATCCACATACTCATGGACACTAGTCAGGTTCTTAACCTGCTAAGCCACAATGGGAACCCCCTATTTGAAGAGCTGTTTAATCCACATACTCAAGAACAGGAACCTATGCAAAGGAATGCTCAAGGTACAAAAAAGGAGTTTTGGAAATTAAAAACCTGATTGTGAAATAAAATTCCAATAAAAGCACTGGGAAAAATGTCTAGAAAACCTCTCAGATCATAAAAATAAAGAGGCAAAGGGATGAGAAAGATTAGAGACATAGAGCATTAAACCAGAAGTCCAACATCCAACAAAGAGAAGAGTTACATCAATAACAAATAAATGCAGAGTAGAAAATTATCAAAAGAAATTACCAGAGAAATTTTCCAGAGCTAAAAAGTGAATTTCAAATTGTAAAAGGTCTACAAAATACAAAATGGGATGAATGAGAAAAAAAAACTCACAGCTAACATGTCATTGCCAAAAACAGGTGTTTTCCATTTGTAAAGCCAGATACAATCATATAACACTTGAAAAAAAAAATCATATATATCATTTAATATTTATAGTTAAATACACCTTTATTGAAAATACAAATATACATAATGCATGCTTTTAATAAAAGTAAAAACAAAGGTAATGGGAAAAGAAATTGAGGCTTAATATAATTTAATAGTATATATAAATTAACATATAAACATAAATTAAAATAACATATAAATAATGCCTACAAATAACTCCATATTGGCTGTTTGATATCTGGTAGAATAAGTCTTCTAGCTCTGTTCCTCTTCAAGGTTGTTTAAAACTGTTTTTAGTTTCTCACATTGCTTTATAAACTTTAAAATTAACTTAGGATTTCCACTAAGAAAAAATAAAAACAGGAGTTCCCGTCATGGCTCAGTAGTTAACGAATCCGACTAGGAACCATGAGGTAGCAGGTTTGATCCCTGGTCTTCCTCAGTGGTCTAAGGTGTTGCCGTGAACTGTGGTATAGGTTGCAGATGTGGCTCAGATCCTCCGTTACTAGGGCTCTGGCATAGGCTGTCAGCTACAGCTCCGATTAGACCCTTAGCCTGGGAACCTCCATATGCCATGGATGTGGCCCTAAAAAAACATAAAAAAGACAAAAAAAAGTTTAAAAAAAAAAAAAGAAAAAGTGAGATTTTTCTTGGTATTGCATTGAATCTATATATTAGTTAGGTGGGGAAAGAACGCACGTCTTCTAAAAATGTTTAGTTTTCCAATCCATGAACATAATACAGTTCCATTTATTTAGGACTTCTCTAATATCTTCCAATAATATGTTATAGTTTTTCTGAGTAATAGCCCTGAATATCTCACATGAAATACTTCCAGATATTTGATATTATTTTTTATTCTATTGTAAATGATGTATTTTTAAAAATTCATTTTCTAACAATCCATACAATTGATTTTAATAATATTTTGTAATACTGACATGTATACCCAGCCACCTTACTACACAAACTGATTAATCCAAATCTATAGGTTCTTTTT
The DNA here is from genome assembly GCF_016906955.1 of Phacochoerus africanus. NCBI lineage: Eukaryota > Metazoa > Chordata > Mammalia > Artiodactyla > Suidae > Phacochoerus > Phacochoerus africanus. Next base: position 38,540,445 of record NC_062559.1, read on the forward strand.
TCCAATTTATTATTTATTTTATTAAAGTGTAGTTGATTTACAATGTTCCTTCAGAAATTGTTATATAGCAATGTGACTCAGCCACACATACACACACATTATTATTTTTTTTTTTCCATACTATATTCCATCATGCTCTGACCCAAGAGACTGGGCATAGTTCCCCGTGTTGTACAGTAGGACCCCATTACTTATCCTTCTAAATGTAATAGTTTGCATCTACCAACCCCAAACTCCCTGGATGAATGAATTAAGAAGAATGGAATACTATTCAGCCATGAAAATGACAATATAATGCCATCTGCAGAAACATGGATGGAACTAAAGATTCTCACACTAAGTGAAGTAAGTCAGAAAGAGAAAGACAAACACCACATGATATTACTTATATGTGGAGTCTAAAATATGGTACAGATGATCTATCTACAAAATAGAAACAGATCATGGACATGGAGATTAGAATGGTGTCTATAGATTCTTTTGCATTTTCTGTTCACAGTATTACAGGATCAACTGATAATGGCCATTTAAAATCACCTCTACTTTCATTTTATTTTCTTACAAATTACACTGGCTTAACTCCAAGAATAATGTTGAATAGAGGTGAGAGTATCATTTTTCTCTCAAGGAATTCTTCCAATCTCCAATCTCAAGGGGAAAGAAAATTCTACATTTCACCATTAGGTATGGTTTTGTTGCAATTTTTTTAGCAAGTTAAGGAAATTTCCTTCCATTCTTAGGTCACTAAGAGGTTTTATGTGTCCATGTTTTGTTGCTGTTGTTTATCATGAAGGGGTAGTGAACTTGTAAAATGCATTTCTTCTCTGTACCTGTTGAGATAATAATACTGTTTTCCTCTTGTATTCTATTAATTGATTTTGGAATGATAAACTAATCTTGCATTCCTGGAACAAATCCAATTTGGTTGGAATATATTATCCTTTTATATATTACTGGTTTCAGTTTGTTTATATTCAGCTAGCATTTTTCTAAATTTTGCATATATTTTCTAGTGTGAAATTGACCTATAATTTTCCTTTTGTACTGTTTTTGTCCAATTTTTATATGGAAGTAATGTTTGCCTCAAAAAATGACTTGGGAATTATTGCCTCTTTTTCTTTTCACTGGAAATGTCTGAGTTGATTGATCTTATTCCTTAAATGTGTGGTAGAATTCTTTAGTTTTATTTGTGGAATATTTTAACTTACAGATGCAATTTCTTTAATAGTTATCAGACTACTCAGCAACTATGCACTGCCACTATTGCAAGCAGAGCACCTCCACATTAACTGATTTTTAAACTAGGCACATGCATTATTTTCATTTAAATCAACAAAAAACAAACTGAGGAATAAATTTACAGAATGGGAATCCCTGTGGAGAAAGGCCTAGAAATTTTAAAACGAATATCCTAAGTGATCTTTGTATATAATAAAAGTTGAGATGAATTGTCTTAAACCATCATTATCCACCAATAGCTCAACACTATGTTCATCAGATGGGAGGAAAGGAGAGTTTAAGTGTCTCAGGTCACAAGAGACAGCGAGTTTGGGGGCAGTGGTGAGGGCCTGGACTCTCCTTGGGAACAGTGGTGATGGGGTAGGGATGAGAGTCACAATGGAAAGTCCTAGTCAGGAGGAAAGACCTGGTTGTCTAGTTAGGGTATGGATGCCTGCATATATGTAGAGAGAAGGAAAGAGCTGCATGTGTGTGGAAATGCCCCTAAAGATCCAAGTCAAGGAATCAGGTCCTGCCCCAAATGACATGAAACCTGCTCCCCACTACACTTGACACTAGGGACGGTGGGGCGGTAGCAATCTACATGGAAAAGAGACTAGTCCCCTCCAGTTAGCAGTAATCCCATATGTGTATATTTATTTAGTGGCTCCCATAAAATGTCCATAATGGGTGAACATAAAACAGGTCCTGGTTAATGACAGTAACTTGGTAACCTCATAGATGGGACACTACAGCAATGACGTCTGGCAAGGCATGGGAACCACACCCAAACAAGAAAGAACAGCAAGGCTAAACCCACAATAACTGTTGGACACCTCAGCAAACAGAAGGAAGGAGATTCTTCCTGAGAGTTTTTAGTTCAAAGGCCATGGCTGCTGAGACAGAAATGACTCTTCATTCACTGCTCCCTGGGCTATATGTCATACTTGGAGCCAGCCCATCAGTTCTACCCTTTCTTTAAAAAGATTAAAACCATAAATAAAGAGTCCTGCTCTGTCCTGCAGGTTTGTTGTTATTACGTCTCTGTTTGACTGAGAAAAGGAGGGCGCGGCTGGACTGTCCCACACAAGCACACCATTGCTCTGATTGGTCTCATTCCTGACTGCTTAGGCTTGGGGAGAAGAGGGAAGATTGGTTTGATGTTGCCTTGAGTAGAAATTGAGTGCAGTCACACTTGGATATTTTTTTTCTTTTCTTTTTTTCCCCACCACAATTACATAGGGAAGAGATATAGGGATAGGATAAGTACTATCCTTAAAAAATCCTACTGCATGTTTAAACTAATATTTTTATCTATTTGCAAGTTACATTCTCATCCCCGTGACTGAGAGTGAAAGAACTTGCTCTGCCTGCCCCACCGAAGCTGGCTGCTCCAGCAGCTCATTTGAGAACTCACAGACTTGCCAAAGCCTCACAGGATGTCTGACGGGAATGGACACAACACCATAACTGATTTTTTTTTAATGATTTTTATTTTTTCCATCATAACTGGTTTACAGTGTTCTGTCAATTTTACAAGCACATGAAAAAATGTTCAACATCACTGATTATTAGAGAAATGCAAATTAAAACTATTATGAGGTACCACCTCACACCAGTCAGAACAGCCATCATTAATAAGTTTACAAATAACAAATGCTGGAGAGGGTGAGGAGAAAAGGGAACCCTCCTACACTGTTAGTGGGAATGTAAATTGGCACAACTGATTTCACTAATGCTTGATGGTGCACAACCCTGGACTAAGAGGTAGAACATCTGGACTGCAGTTTGGCAAGTCCCTTTACCCCTCTTCTTTAATATACCTATTTTTGTCTACCTACAGAATTGTGAGGATAAATAGGATTACTATACTAAAGCAGTCTTAGCTTAGGCTCTAACCAAAGCCTGATTGAGAAAAACAGTATTTATGGAGTACTATGTGAGGAATACGCACCCCTATTCATGCTTCCGGATATTCCTTAATTCATTCTTGAATTAACTCATCTCACTAAAAAAGTGTTTGAGCATTACTATAGCTCCTCCACCACCACCCACACCCTACAGAATCACTCTTGCTGACGTATCCTTTGGTGTGCAATACCACTGGTTCAGTCCATAATGAGGAGAAGGTATCAAAAATGGCATATGAAGTGTGGTGCAATCTCTCCTCCAAGGATGACAGTCATTAAGTAACACCACATTTTAATATCAGGAATAGCTTACACTAAATTTTTTTTTTTTTTTTTTAGGACCGCTTTGGGCTAAGTGAAGTAGCACGGTATACAGAATAAAAGTAGAAGCTTCTGGAGCTAGACTGCTGAATGAGAATTGTAGCTCCACCACTCACCAGATCTGAGGCCGGTTACCTAACATCTTTCCAACTCATCCATCATCAACCATAAATGGGAATGATTATAGAACCAACCTCATAGGGTCATTATGAAGATTAAATGGATTAATTTTCATGAAGAGCTTAGAACAGTGACCGGTACGTATTGGAGTTTGTTAACAAAATTCTTTCATATGCATTTTTTTATTAACCTCACTCACAGCTCCAATCTACGCTCTTATGTTTGTTTTATTTTTTTTCTCACCTATTTCACTGTTTCAATATGCCATTATAGATACACAGTGATTTTTTAAAAATAATTTATCTATTGTTGCATTTTAAGTTGTTAGTAATGTTCTCCTATTATAAATTTCATTGCAATTGGCATCTTGTGCATAATATCTTTATATTTCTGGTAATTTCCTTGTAATAGAATGCTCAGAATTGGGATGAATACATTTAAGGATTTTGATTAATACTGCCAAAATAATTTTTAAAAACATTGTGCTTATTATTCTTCAATCAGCAATAAATAAACATGCTGCTGATTTCGTCACATTTCTATTAATATCAAGAATTATCTTTAAAAACAATATAAAATCAGAGGATATTTTAAAATGGAATTTCTTCTAGCATGGTCAGTGTTGGCCCTCAACTTTGGAAATTCCAAAGATTCAAGGGGTTTAGAACTTTCTTTTGATCAGGTGAGATATGTGTAATGCAAGAATACTTCCAAACAGCTGGAAATCCAAAGACAATGTTATCAATTGGCTGCTTTTATATACTGTTTATATAATTTTTATCTGCTGCTATTTTCTGATAATTTGGTATTTTAGCATTTTCCCAGATTATTATAGGCATTTTGTAAAGAAAAGAAAAATTACTGTCATTAATGATATGGTATTCCATTAGGTGAATATATCATATTTTATTTGGTCATTCCTATGTTGTCAGGAAAGTATACCCATTTTTGCCATTATAAATAATGCTGCAATAGACATCTTTGTGCAAAAGCTTTCCCATAATCTAGTTACTCTTCTTAGCTTAGATTGTCAAGAGGAGAATTACTGAGATAAAACATGAATATTTCCAGGCTCTTGATATATTGTCAAATTGTGCAAAGATCACTTAAAAAGCATTTCAGAAACATAAAGTAATGTGGTTTGGGGGACATAGGATGTGTTTTCATCTTAAGAGAAAAACATTCCTACAGAGACAAGTTTGCAATGAAGGTAATGAAACATGAACTGTAGGGTTCCTCACTTGCATGGCTCCTTCCTAGGGCTTAGATGTCACCAGTAAGGGGTCCACATAGTCATATGGTTGTTCATTTTTTAAGTTGCTAAAGTAAGACATTTTAACACAGTTTGCAAAACTGCTGTCACATTCTACTCTATCTTTGACTTCATTACAACTCCTATCGGGTTGGTGGTTTCAAACTATCATGAGCAAACTTTCAAGCCTCACGAAACCTGCATCTGCCCCTAAATTTCTACTTAAGATAGGCAAGCTGAAAAATGCTGGTGTCCATATACTAAAACCTATGGAGTTCCTATTCTCACACAGAGCTGATTTTGAGAAAAGCCAAGAGCTGCACTCTGGGCCAGCTTTGGATACAAGAGCAGGATAAAAGCTCTTAAAACTCTGTTGTTGAAAGCTGGCTTTCCTGGACAGATGGAAAAGAAGTCTGCCAGAGGCTCAGCCTTTGAGAGGAAGAAAAAATCTCCATCGAAGATCCTTGCTCTGGATTCCAGGAACAAGATCCAGTTCCTTTCGTCCATGTGACTGTTGCTCACAGCCCTCGGCATTGTTCCAATGATCAGTCTAAAGGCAGGGCTCACCAAAGAACCATGCCAGGGCCAGGGTTCAGTGGTATGGAGGGTGCCAAACAGAGATCAGGGAACTGCCCAAGAAGTGGCCAAGATGCTCAAGACCAGGATATGGTCTCCTGATGCCCACCAACTTTATCCTTAAGACCTTAACTAGGGAAAAGAAGTAAAGAGACAAAAACATTTGTTCTCACACACAAAACTCTGTTTTCCCATCCAAAATCTTTTCCCCCCTTTTCTCCTATAGGAGAGCAGGTAGAGGGATAAAGAATGATTAAGGTAAAAAAAATAGATGATGGTAGGGACATCTCAGTCCCCTTAGAAGTGGAAGGCAAGGAAGAAGCACTGAAAGCTGGCCAAAGTGTAAGTATATGTCCTTGATTGGAGGGGAACAGTCTTGATTCTTAATATTCCACTCTACTGTTTTGGTTTGGAATTCTGCAATGAAGGGACAGGTCTCTCTGCTTCACAGAGCCCCATCTTTGCTACTGGAGAGAAGTGCCATGAAAGAGAGAAGGTAGGATCTGAGTTTGAGAAGGAGAGGGGTGAGTGGAATAAAAGAAAGCTGGGGGCTAGGGAAAGAAATCACAGTCTTCACAGGGTGCAGTGAGAAAGCCATGGTTCTAATTCTTGAATTCTGATTCATACATTGAAGCAAAAAAGAGACATTGAGTCTTTAAAGTCAGAGCTGTCTATTTACTATAATAACTAATAAACAAACTAAAGCTTTCTGGGGGCTGATTTCCAAACGTCATCCAAGAGTAGTCTCCCTCTTTCCTGCAGCCCACTCTGCCCATGCCCCTAAGAGCTGGGCTACAACACTATAATGCCACGCTTAAGGGAGAATCCAATCCCAGACTTGAAGTATGCTAAGTCTCCTCCTCGTCCTTGGAATGTAATTACCATTAAGGTTGAAAAACGAGGGCGATGAACAGTAGTGGCAGCTTTTTTAAAGTTTACATAAACACTGGCTGCAGGGAGATGGCTGGAACTTTGGAATCAAAGCATCCTTGTCCCATCAGTGCTTTAAATCTCTAAGCAACTCCTTGAAGATCATCTGGCCTCTGTGAGCATAGCAGCTGATAAAAAGACCCCTCTAAGCTCCCTTATCTGCTCCTACAAGCACAGTCTGCTCTAAAGCAGCATCCTGGGGATCCCAGCTGCCCAATGGAGGGAGGTGCATTGGTGCCACAGGACAGAGGCAGGCTTCTGGGATGTTACTGCAGGTGTACTGGGCTCAGAAAGGACTCCAGACTGTGGCATTCTTCCAGGGTAAGTTATATTTTAATACCCTCCTAGGCCACATTTGTTACATCTGGTCAAATGAGTGTCCACGGCTACCAAAGGGAAGGGCTGCAGGCTGCCTGTGGAGAGCAAAGAGAAAGAGGGGGAATGGGCCTGTGTCCTTTGCCTTAAAGATTAGGAGTCTATAAAAACTGGACCCAAAAGGTCTTCTCCAAGTCTTACCCACCAGGGCACTCTCTAAAGCACTTTCATTTTTGAAAAGTAAACATTCATTTAAGCTCAGTATCCTCTGTTGTCCTTGCTTGGTGGCTTAGCCCTTTAGCACTGCTCTTGAGCACAACTGCAAATCATGAAAACAAACAGGAAAGAGAAGGAAGGGTTCCTTAGCCTCAGATCAGCAAGCAACCAATGACCAGTAGCCACTGGTTGACTGCAATCAACCAGTTCAACTAATTGATTGCAGTCAGCTAATCCAGTTTTCCCTCAACTGGAGGCCACTTTAGACAAAAACAACCAATGTAAATTGCCTAGTACAGTGCCGAACACATCATATTTCATCAGATAATTCTAGTTCCCATTTAACACCTGCCCAGCATTTCTTTAGTGTGGCTGCCTCTTGAATCACCTAGGCTCAAAGGAAGGCACGACATACAAAGAAGATGGGTCTAGCTACAAAGTTTATTCCAGTTACTGAGATAGGTATTGTTAGATCAGTTACTAAAATTAAGTTTAGGACAATTTCTAAAAATGAGAAAAAGTAAAAATTACAAGCAATTTCTTTCCAATAGTGTCTATCATTCCTAATAAAAAAAGTGTAACTAGTTTCTGATGACATTAGCAAAGCAAAATAAACATGACTTTGGGTTTGTCCAGGAATATGAGACTGTGATGACCTGACAGATTCAATTTTTGCGTAGTTATATCTCTTTTTGACTTTGAGTCTGGAATCATGTAAGGAGGCTCACTTTAACCATCTTCTCAACTACTTTAAAAACTACACCAAAACCATACCAATCATGTGGACTGCAAATACTCTTAAGCAAAGCAGTCATTCTAATTTAACCTGAGAAACTAATAAAAAAGCAATGATTATAAAAACAATTTTGAGATGATTTTTCCAGTCAAAGTGGGCAAACATTGATTCATTTGTTCACCTTCCACGCTAATAGAATCTTTATAACAATTTGTGTTGCTTTTATAATTTAAGAAATTAATACATTTTCAAATATGTTCATAAAAATTTAAGAACCATCCTTAGAATAATAAAATAGCGCTCACCAAACAAGATGTACAGATGACCAAAAAATCATATGACAAGATCATCTATATCATATGTAACTAGGGAAATGCAAATTAAAACAATAATGAGATAACAATACACACCTATTAGATGGCCAGAATCCAAAACACTGACAACAGAAGGAGGATTAAGATGGCAGAATAGAAGGACTGGAGCTCAACTTCTCCCCTAAAAACAGCAAAATTCACAACTAAAGCCTGAGCAATCTCCACCCAAATGGACTGGAAACCTTAAAAAAGTTACCCTACTCCAGAAGAAAAAGAGGAGGCCACATCAAGAGGTAGGAGGGGCAATTTCATGATATAAACAACCCCACACCTCCAGGGTGGGAAGCTCCACAGACTGAAAACTAACTGGTTCACAGAGACTCACCTATAGGAGTGAGAGTTCTGAGCCCCACATCAAACCCTCACATGTGGGGATCTGGCACTGGGAGAAAGAGCCCCTGGAGCATCTGGCATTGAAGGCCAGTGGGGCTTGTGTACAGGAGCTCCACAGGACTGGGGGAAACGGAGACCCCATTCTTAAAAGGCGCATACGGACTTTCACGTGCACTGGGTCCCAGGGCAGAGTGAGGTCTCCATAGGAATCTGGGTCAAACCTGACTGCAGTTCTTGGAGGACATCCTGGGAAAACAGGGGTGAATGTGGCTTGTTGTGAGGAATGGACATTGAAAGCAAAGCTCTCAGGAATATTCAGCAGCATGCCTTTCTCTGGAGGTGGCCATTTTGGGAAAATCTGGCCCCACCCATCAGTGAGCTGCTGAGAAGCCCCAGGGCAAACAACAATCCAGGTGGCATCACAGCCCTGCCCCTCAGTAAACAGGCCACCTAAAGACCCCTCAGGCACACAGCTGCCTCTAATCCCATCCAGAGACTAAGCCCCACCCACCAGAGGGATTAGAATCAGCTCCACCTACCAGGGGGCAGGCATTAGCCCCTCCCATCAGAAAGCCTACAGCAAGCCCCCATACTGACTTCAGCCACAAGGGGGGCAGACACCAGAAGTAAGAGAAGCTACAACTCTATTATCTGTAAAAAGGTCACCACACCAAAAACCTATAAAAATGAAAAGACAGAGAACTATAACTCAGATGAGGGAGAAAGGAAAAGCCCCAGAAAATCAGCTAAATGTTGAGGAGATTCTCAGCCTCCAGGAAAAAGACTTTAGACTGTTGATGCTGAAGATGATGCAAGACATTGGGAATAAACTGGAGGCAAAGATGGATAACTTACATGAAACACCGAGCAAAGAGATACAAGATATAAAACTTAAACAAGAAGAGATGCAAAATACAATAACTGAAATAAAAAATTCACTAGAAGCAGCTAACAGCAGAATACAGGAGGCAGAAGAACGAACAAGTGAGATGGAGGACAGATTAGTGGAAATTATGGATGCAGAACAGAAAAGAGAAAGAAGATTGAAAACAAATGAAGAGAGTCTCAGAGAACTCTGCGACAACGTTAAATGCACCAACATCTGTATTATAGGGTGCCAGAAGGAGAAGAGAGAGAGAAGGGGACAGAAAAAATATTCCAAGAAATAATAGCCAAAAACTTCCCTAACATAGGAAAGGAACCACTCACTCAAATCCAGGAAGCACAACGAGTACCATATAAAATAAACCCAAGGAGGAACACACCGAGACACATATTAATCAAACTGACCAAAATTAAAGACAAAGAGAAAATCTTGAAAGCAGCTAGGGAAAAGAAACAAATAACATACAAGGGAACCCCAATAAGGTTATCAGCAGATTTTTTCAGCAGAAACTCTGCAGGCCAGAAGGGAGTGGCATGATATACTTAACGTGATGAAAGGAAAAAACCTCCCACCAAGATTGCTCTACCCAGCGAGGCTCTCATTCAGATTTGAAGGAGAAATCAAAACCTTCACAGATAAGCAAAAGCTGAGAGAATTCAGCAACACTAAACCAGCCTTACAACAAATACTAAAGGAACTTCTCTCAGCAGAAAAGAAAAGACAGCAACAGGAAAAAAAATTCCACAAATGACAAGGCTCACCATGCACAATTATACCACCAAAATCAGAAATCATGAGAAGAGGTGGGTACAAATGCGGGACACTGGAGATGAACTTTCAATTAAGAGAACAACAACTTAAAAACAATTTCATATTCATATAGACTCTTACATCAAAACTTCAGAATAACTGCAAACCCAAAGTCTATAATTGATACACAAACAAGGAATCTCTGGAGAAGAAATATATCTCATAGTAAATAAGTGCATAATCCACCATGAAGGGGGTCACTTGACATCATTCTTGGAATGCTTAAGTCTTCTTACATCTGATTCTGATTTCCTCTCCATCAAGGAATTTATGATAATTATAATTAAATAATGCAACTGTACAATTAAATAATATAGTTCTATAATTGTATTATTAATAACCAATTCTCTCCATGATACAATGTAAGGTCTATAATGTCTTGTTTATCACATCACCTAGAATGGCGTAATGCCTATATTGAAGAATCAATAAGATGTAACATATTGTGAGGACATATTTATATAGTTACACTGTTTTTTAACCAATTTATGCATTTTATATTTTACTTATTTTCAGAGGGTGTATTATTTTTGTTATTCTTACCAGTTAAGTTATTCTTTTTATTACGCTATATAAAATATTTAATGGTATATAAGGCTTTCTTCTTTATAAATTTTAGTTTTATAATATACACAATTTTAACTTAATGCTAATTTTTAAAGAAAAATTGAAATGCAATAGATAATACTAAATAGTAAAGATGAAAACCATACAAAATGGGATAAACTATAGAATAAATTTCAAAACAAAAACAAAAACAAAACACTGACAACACCAAATGTTGGTGAAGATGTGCCATATCAGGAATCCTCCTTTACTGCTGAATAAGAATGCAAAATTGTACAGCCACTTTGGAAGATAGTTTGGCAGTTTCTTACAAAACTAGGCATACTCTTATACAATCCAGCAGTTGTGCTTATTGGTATCTACCCAAATTATAAAAACTGTTCACAAAAAAACCCACACAACAATATTTATAGCAGCTATACTCATAATTGCCCAATGTGGAAGCAACCAGTATGTCCTTCAGTAGGTGAGTGGATAAATAAACTGTGGTACATCCAGCCAATGGAATATTATTCAGGGCTAAAAAGAAATGAACTATCAAGCCAGGAAAAGCCATAGAGGAAGTTTAAGGGTATGTTACTAAGTAGAAGAAGCCAGATTGAAAAGGCTAAATGATTCCAATTACATAACATCCTGGAAAGGCAAAGCTATGGAAACAATAAAATGATCAGTGGTTGGCAGGGTTTAGAAGGAAGAAGAAAACAAAATTGAAATGATAAACTATTTAGCAATAAATGATAATGAAAACACTATATTTTGAGATCTATGAAATGTGATCAGAGAGTACTCAGAGAAAAATTAACATCCTGAAAATAAATAAACCAACCACTCAATTAATGAAGCTAAAAAACTAAATAAGGAAGAGATTCATTAATAATAAGAATATAATAAAATAGAAGTTCCTGTCATGGCTCAGTGTTTAGCGAATCCGACTAGCATCCATGAGGACGTGGATTTGATCCCTGGCCTCGCTCAGTGGGTTGGGGATCTGGTGTTGCCGTGAGCTGCGGTGTAGGTTGGAGGTGCGGCTCGGATCCTGAGTTGCTGTGGTGTAGGCTGGTGGCTACAGCTCTGATTTGACCCAGCCTGGGAACCTCCATATGCCGCAGGTACAGCGCCCCCCCAAAAAGATAAAATGACCAAAAAAGAATATAATAAAATAAAAAACAAAACACACAAACAGTAGATAATTATAAAATTAAAATCTGTCTTTAAGAGTCAATTTAAAAGTTAGGCTTTTTAGAGAAAGACAAATATTAATTACCTAATTTAATGTGAAATATAAAAAATCCTAAATTTATGGGTACAGATAAGAGATTGGTGGTTGCCAGAGGTGGGGGTTAGGAGTTATACAAAATGGGTGAAGAGGTCAAAAGGCACAAACTTCCAGTCATAAGATAAGTCCTGGGGGTGTAATGTACAGCATGGTGACCACAGCTAACAGTACTGTATTGTATATTCAAAAGTTGCTAAGAGAATAAATTTTACAAGTCCTTAGCACAAGGAAAAAACTGTAACCATGTGTGATGATGGATATTAACTAAACTTATTGTGGTGATCATTTCACAATATAGATATATCAAATCTTGTACAGTGAAAACTATTATGACATTATATGGCAATTATATCAATTTTCAGAAAGGCATAAGTGGGGGGAAAAGTTAAGTTCTGATATGTGTGATTAATATGGAGAAAGAGACAGAGGGAGAACATATAAAAAATTAGAAATGAAAAAAAGAATACCACTACAGATAGGAAGAAGGTTAAATTTATTAGTAAATACTATGTACAAATACCATATTAAATGTTATATTTATAAAAATACAGGAGTTCCCGTCATGGCACAGTGATTAACGAATCTGACTAGGAACCATGAGGTTGTGGGTTTCATCCCTGCCCTTGCTCAGTGGGTTAAGGATCCGGCATTGCTGTGAGCTGTGGTGTAGGTCGCAGACGCGGCTCGGATCCTGCGTTGCTGTGGCTCTGGCGTAGGCTGGCAGCTACAGCTCCGATTAGACCCCTAGCCTGGGAGCAGCCCTAGAAATGGCAAAAAAGACAAAAAAAAAATACAACTTACTAAAATTGTTGCAGAGATTGGATAATGCAGAAATACAATAACAACTAAAACCTGCATCAATTTGGGAGAGTTGGAGAGACCAAAGTGTTTTATAAATAAAAGCTGAAATTGTCTACCTAGAGTATTAAAAAAATTAAAAAGTTATTAGAATTAAAACAAAATTCCAAGAAGTAAATGGATGTAACAATAAAGTGGAAAATTAATAGCTTTCCTACACACCAACTCAAAAATATAATATTAAAATTTTGTATTTAAATAACAAAACCAGACAAAAATATTATGACCAATATCTCCCATGAATATAGATGCAAAAATTCTCCACAAAATATTAACAAATCAAATCGAGAAATATATAAACAGGTTAATACAATATAACCAAGTGGGGTTCTTGTTATAAACATTACTAAAAAGAAATTACTTTTCCAAAAGCCACTCCAACTTTCTCACTGAGTTTCCTTTGTCTATGGATCATAAAACTCTGAGATCTCTTCAGAACATACCTGTTCACAAATATTAGAATCATTTGTAGCCCCAACTGATCTGCCTATTCAAGTTGTTTTATTTGCATTAGTATTTTTCCTTGCCAGGAGGTCAATCTAATGGTTATCCTTGATTTCTTCAGTAATGGGGCTCTGATAGATATTTAAGGATCCAAAAGTCCCATTCTGTAAAACATAAGATGCCTTGTCCCCTTCCTATAAATGATTCATCACAAGTATTATCCCAACAAGCCTATGATCAATAGGAACATCTTCATTTGTGTGTAAATGACACCCGTCTTCTCAGGCCAGTGCTTTCCCTCACTCCTACACCTGCAGAGACTAAAAGAGATTAAGTGGGTCTTCTCAATACATCCCATGAAATATTGATCAAAGGTCTAGTTGAAATAAGTGTATTAATGTAGACTTAAAGCACTCAAGTGAGTAAGAACACCCCAAGGGGAAACATTTCTACAGAGCAAGTGAGACAAAAATTGGATACTTCGGAAATGGTGAGAATGTTCCTGGGTACACAGATCCTTTTTGCAATGTCACACAGCAAAGTAAGACTTTTATCAAATGATCCCAGTGATAAAAGCTTAGCCCTTGGAGGAAGGGAAAAGGTAGGAGACAGGAGGGGAAGTTAACAATGAAATAAATAGAAGGCAAGCAATGACTATATAAGTTACTCTTTCTAATCAAATTCACTTAAACTCATGAAGTTTTTTATGCTCTCTTTTAATCAGATCTCCTTCCAATTTCTACCCAAGCAGAAATGAGCCACAGTTTTCTGGGGAAAATGAATAAGAAGGAAAATTATTCTTATCAGGTCTGGAAGACCTGCAAGGCCTGCAATTCATTGTTTCGTTTCTTTGGGGAAAATCATTTCAGACTTAGCTTTGTCCTGTGGTTTTTGGGGTACACTTAGTCCTTTTGTAGAATCAAAGGAGATCATTCATTCATATTTTCCTTACTTAGAAATTACAGATCCAGTGGATGTAAGAATTGAAAGAGATCTTATAGAACTTCCAGTTCTTTAAATTTTCCAGATGAGGAAACTAATTGGGGCTATATAAGTAAAAAGACTTGTCAAGAAACTCACAGTGTGCTAATAGCAGAGCCCAGACTAGATCCTGGACTTCTGAACATCTACTAGTGACCCTCAATGGAGGACAGTATCATCCCTCTGGGAACATTCAGAAGTATGTAGGGTAATAATATTTGATTGTTACTCAACGACTAGGCGGTGCTACTGTCCTGAGGACTGGACTTGCTAAATGTCCCACATTGTTCAGGACATTCCTCCCAGGAAAGACTGTCTTTTCAAAGATGCCAACAGATTTCCCATGGAGAAACGCTGACATTAGTAACTTTCCCTTCATCATACCGTGCTGACTTCTTATGACCATTTCCTCAAGTACATCCAGGGGCACAACTGTTTATCAATATCTTTATCACCCTTCTGCTTCTCTGCACTGCTCTCCTAATATCTCAGTGCTCAAGATCAATTCCCCTTTCTCCTCCATCCCAAGAATGAATTCCCCTCCTTTAAGCGGTAGAAGAGGATTTCCTCCAAAATAGTTCTTGTAGCTAAGAGAGCCTCAAATTCATAACAAATAGAAAGGCCTTGAGAGTATTCCCACACTTTACTGAACATATGGTAGTTTTTGTCTGATTCCTTTGCCTTGCCTTAGAGCATATAAGGACTTTCCAAGTTTATTTCTTATCTCAACCATGGAGATGTGACATCAGAATATATTATGCTAGAATTGAGTCTCCAACATCTACCAGCCTCCCCCAACTCAAAACTTAGAGTAAGTCATTTTATAGACCCCAAACCAAATCTCATGATTCACTTCAAGCCTCTAGTTAGAGCCACCTGTGTCTGTCCATTCAGTTCCCAGTAGCCCTTCCTTCTTTTCCAAGTAGCTGTTTTCATCCAGGCATACGCCTGAAGGATTCTGTGATTGTCTGGGTTAAGGGCGTATACATCCCACTCTAGAATTTAAATGGTTGGAGGGATGGTTATGTTTCTTTCATGTTCAAAGCAATGTCAGCCAATTGTTGGATCGCTTTCGGCATTTTGGTATTTTGCCTCGCCCACAGTATGCAGAAGTTCAGGGGCCAGGGATTGAACCCATGCCACAGCAGCGACCTGAGCCAGTGAAAATGCTGGATGCTTAACCGACTGAGCTACTGGGAAACTCCTAGCTTTCAGTGTTATTGTAAATGATATATTCTTAGAGTAGCTTATATTTTAAAAGACATTTAGTTCTTCTCTGGCAGAAAGAACCATCTTCCAAGAGTTAAGGGTCCTAGCAACACATTCTTCTTCCAAAACCTGAACATTACAGAGTGGGCTGGATTCTGTCAGATACAAAGCAGGCAGCTGGCATATTGCTTGATTATTGATTCCCTCCCCACTTCCTCTCAGAAGGAGTAAAGACAGAACTGCTGGAAAGAATTTCATGAAAAATAAGGATTTACATTATAAAATAAGGACAAAAAGAAGACACCACTATTTTTTCTTTTTTTTTAAGGGCTGCAGTGGAGGCATATGGAGGTTCCCAGGCTAGGGGGTCAAAAGGGAGCTACAGCTGCCAGCCTAACCACAGCCACAGCAACATAGAATTCAAGCTGCGTCTGCGACTTACACCACAGCTCACGACAATGCCAGATCCTTAACCCACTGAGCAAGGCCAGGGATTGAACCCAAAACCTCATGGTTCCTAGTCGGATTCATTTCCACTGTGCCACAATGGGAACTCCCCAGGAGACACCACTTTTGACTTGAAGTTATGTATAATAATTAAGCATGTCTTATTTCTTAACAGCAGTAAGTTCCCAAAGAAAACACATGTAAGTAGATGTGAAGAAATCTTCTCTATTGTATCACTGAGTTTCTCTAACTCTAACAGCTGCTATAGAAATTTTTTTTTTATTCTGAAACTCAGCTGCTGGTTTTTTTCATTTTTTAAACTTTTATTGAGGTATAGTTGATTTACGATGTTGTGATAATTTCTGCTGTACAACAAAGTGATTCAGTTATACATGTTCACACATCCATTCTCTTTCAGATTCTTTTCCCACATAGATTATCACAGAATATTGAGTAGAGTTCTCTGTGCTATATAGCAGGTCCCTGTTGGTCAATCATTGCATACACGTTAGTGTGCATTACTTATTCTCTTTTCATGTCCCCATAATTTTGGAGAATGCCAAGATATAAGAAAAATCAAATATGAAGAAGAGGAAGGCTTATCAATGGTGCTCATGCCCCATGTACAAAATACAGATTCAGAGGTACAACTGGATATAAACAGTATAGTCAGGACTACACAGGGAGCTCTATTTGCCCTAAGTGTCAGCTCTATCAGGCTCTAAGATGAACACACTGGAATCATGCAGTCACGATTTGCAATCTGGAATAGAAGGGGAAAATGCTGTCATCCTCTAGAAGGAAATTCCCCTCAGACAAACACTAAAGGTAAAAACACTCCTCTCCTATACCACAGCCCCAAATCTGCACCGAAAGTTGAGAATCCACACATGGCCACTTTGTTCCCAGTCACTGGGATCAGAGAAGGAACGGAACACCCCTCAGGGCATCCTGGATGTCAGGGCAATCTGGCCTGGCATTTGTCCTATGTAAGGAGTGAGGGTGGATGGGCCTGAGCTGGCTGGCCAGGCAGGTCACCCCTGCCTCCCATCTCATGTGCTCTGTCAGATAACATGACTCTCAGGGAAAAAAAGAAAAAAAAAAAAAAAAGGAATGCCTCAGAAGACGTTATCTGTCTTATGACTTGTTTGGGTACCATCCAGAGATGCAAGAAGAAATTTCTCAGCCAGTAGCTACAAGCAGCTAATTTTTTCTTTTTTCTTTTTTTTTTTTTTACATATTTAGTCATATTACTCTATCATAATACTTCTCATTGCATAAAGGAATGAAATAAATTTTAACTATAAACAAAGATTATCAGACTGGGTTTAAGAAAGAAAAAACATAGTTTATAAGATACACACCTAAAACAAGAGGAACAAGAAAGGTAGGACAACAACAACAACGAACAACAATAGAAAAGGAGTTCTCTTGTGGTGCAGCAGGTTAAAGATCCCATGTTGTCACTGCAGTGGCTTGGGTAGCTACTAATGGCCAGGTCTGATCCCTGGCCCAGAAACTTTTACATTCTGCAGTAGTGGCCAAAAAATAAAAAATAAAAATAAAAAAAAGGTAGAACATAAAAAATAATTACATATATGATATTTATACATGGTCAATGAAAACAACAATCAAATGAAAGCTAGTGTGGCTCTACTAATATTAAACTAGTAAACTTAGGTTAAAAAAGTTACTAGAGATTAAAAATACACTATAAAATAATAAAAAGTTCATTCATCAATGTATATACACCTGAAAATATGGCCTCAAAATAATAAAGAGAAATTTTGACAGAGCTAAAATGAGAAAAAAACAAACCTATAATCATCTCTCGCAGAAACCGATAGTTACTTGTAATCATGTTGTTGAAATCTTTTACTCCTTATTGACAAAGGTCAGAAAGAACACCAAAGACATTAACACAATTATAAACTTTAACCAACTGACATACGTAGAACACAGCCAAACACGTCTTTCAAGCACAAATAGAACATTAAAAGACCCCTAGCCTGGGAACCTCCATATGCTGTGGGTGCGGCTCTAAAAAGACCAAATAAATAAATAAATAAATAAATAAATAGGTAGAATCATATCAAACTAAAAAACTTCTGTGTGAAAAAGAAATAATTGACAAAATAAAAAGGCAATCTACTGAAAGAAAATTTTTGGAAATCATATATCTGATAAGGAATTAATATCCAAAATACATAAAGAACTTCACAATTCAATAGCAAAAAAACCAAACAATCTGATTAAAAAATGGACAGATTATCTGACTAGACATTTTTTCAAAGGAGACATACAGATGGCCAGCAGGTACATGAAAAGATGCTCAACAACACTCATCATCAGGGAAATGTAAATCAAAACCATACTGAGATATCACCTCACACCTGTTAGAATGGCTATTATCCAAATGACAAGAGATAATAATGTTGTCCAGGATGTGGAGAAAAGGGAGCACTTGTATACTGTTGTTGGGGTGGGGGGGATGTAAACTGGTACAGCCACTATGGAAAACAGTGTGGAGGATCCTCAAAATATTAAAAATAGAACTACCACTTGTGCATATTTATCCAAAGAAAATGAAAGTACTAATTCAAAAAGATATATATTCCTCATGTTCATTTTGGTATTATTTATAATAGCCAAGGTATGGAAACAAGTGTCCACTGGTAGATAAAGTGGGGCATATACACTCTACATATATATGTATGTATGTGTGTATATGTACAACAGAATATTATCCAGCCATAAAAAAAATAAAATCTTGCCATGAGCAACATCGATGGACCTTGAGGGCTAAGTGACAGAAGTGAAACAGAGAAAGACAAATACTGTATTGTTTCACTTACATGTGGAATCTAAAGAAAAACAAAAAACAAACCAAGCTCATAGATACAGAGAACAGATTGGGGGTTGCCAGAGACGGGAGACAGGGAGTGGGTGAGATTGATAAAGGGAATCAAAAAGTACAAACTTCCAGTTATACAATAAATAAGTTATATGTGTAATATATAGCATGATAACTATAGCTAATAAATTTATCTTGCATATTTGAATGTTACTAAGAGAATAAATCCTAAAAGTTGTCATCACAAGAAAAAAAATTCTGTAACTATGTAGGTCACAGATGCTAACTTGACTTGTGATCATTTTGTAATAAATACAAATATCAAATCACTATGTTGTACACTTGAAACTAATATCATGTTATATGTCAATTATACTTCAATTTAAAAAGTAATAAATAGGAGTTCCCGTTGTGGCACAGCAGAAACAAAATCTGACTAGTAACCATGAGGATGCAGGTTCCATCCCTGGCCTCACTCAGTGGGTCAGGGATCCGGTGTTGCTGTGAGTTGTGGTGTAGGTCGCAGACGCAGCTCGGATCCTTCGTTGCTGTGGCTGTGGCTGTGGTGTAGGCTGGCAGCTGCAGCTCTGATTTGACCCCTAGCCTGAGAACTTCTACATGCCACAGGTGCAGCCATAAAAAAAGGCAAAAAAAAAGTTATAAATAATAACGAAATAAACTTCCAGCTATAAGAGAAATAAGCTCTTGGGATGTAATATTACTATTGTTAACAATATTGTATTGTATACTTGAAAGTTGCTAAGAAAAAAAAAGTCGCTAAGAAAGTAGATCATAAAATTCTTAACACATACACAAATTGTAACTATGTGAGGTGATAGATGTGTTAACTAATATTATTGTGGGAAACATTTTGGGGTATAGACATATATCAAATCAATGTGTTGTACACAAACTTACATGATGTTATATGTCCACTGTATCTCAATGAACTGGAAAAAAAACTCATAAAGAGAAGGTTAGGGTTAAAAAAATTAAAAGAAAGGAATGTATACTAAATTATGAAGAAAATCTCATCAAATTTCAAGTGATTGAAATCATGTAGAGAATGATTTCTGAACACAATGAAATAAATCTAAAAGTTAGAAAATATCCATATGTTTGGCAATTAAGAAATACTATTGAGAGTCAAAGAATAGATCATAATGGAATTAGAAACTATCTAAATACAATGGTAACAACAAAAAAAAAATCTACATTTAAAGACTTGTGGGAGTTCCCGTTATGGCTCAGTGGTTAACAAATCTGACTAGGAACCATGAGGTTGTGGGTTCGATTCCTAGCCTTGCTCAGTGGGTTAAGGATCCGGCATTGCTGTGAGCTGTGGTGTAGGTCGCAGACATGGCTCAGATCCCACGTTGCTATAAGCTCCGATTATACCCCTAGCCTGGGAACCTCCATATGCTGCAGGAGCGGCTCTAGAAAAGGCAGAAAGACAAAAAAATAACAATAAAAAAATAAAAAATAAAGACTTGTAGGCTCTAGCCAAAAGATTTTTTAAGGAGGAAAACTATAGCCTTTTTAAAATTTCTTTTCTTTTTACGGCCACACATATGGCATATAGAAATTCCCGGGCTAGGGGTCGAATCAGAGCTGCAGCTGCCAGCCTACACCACAGCCACAGCCACACCAGATCTATACCACACCTTGTGCCTGCTGAGCCACAACAGTAACTCTGGAAAATTACAGCCTTTAAAATAAATATGTTAGAAAATAAGAGAGACCTCCCTTGTTTTTCTTGGTCAGTTTCACCAGTGTATTTCTTGATCAATTTTAACAGTCTTTTCAAAAAACAAACTTTTGGTTGTGTTGATATTCTCTATTGCATCTGTGGTTTTCATTTTATTAATTTCTGTTCTCATCTTTATCTATCTCCTTCTAATTAATTTGAATTTATTTCCTGACTTCTTCAAATAAATGTTGGCTTTGGTCAAACTGCTTCCTAACTACCCCCTACCCCTGAAAATTATAATGTAGTCTCCAGAAGAAGCCAATTACAGCTTATCTACCTGAGAACTGAACATATCAATAGGTCAACTCTAGTTAAAAGTGTTCATCAAGAACTGTATCTTTCCACAAAGTTCTGTTTTCTTTTTTTTCTTCTTCTTCTTTTTTTTTTTTTTTTTTTGCTTTTTAGGGCTGCATCTGTGGCATATGGAGGTTCCCAGGCCAGGGGCTGAATTGCAGCTGTAGCTGCTGGCCTACATCACAGCTACAGCAATGCGGGATCCAAGCCGTGTCTGTGACCTACACCACAGCTCAGGGCTACACCAGACCTTTAACCCACTGAGTAAGGCCAGGGATTGAACCCATAACCTCATGGCTCCTAGTCAGATTCATCTCCACTGCGCCATGACAGGAACTCCAAAAAGTTCTATTTTCTTCGAAATTAGTGTAAAATGAGTGACATGAAAAGACTAAAAGTAAATTATCCTTTTTCATAGTCTGAAAAAATGTTAAATCAGAAAAACATTATCAGAAAAAAAGTAACAAGGACAGAGAAACATCCCACAGGAAACATCACTAAAAAAGCTTAATATTCTCAAGTAAGGAAGAGAGTCCACCCTTATGGGCACAATGGGGCAATAACAATGAGTCTGCCATAGTGGCTAGAAGGAGCAAACATTCTCTCTACTTCTCCAGGAACACGAGAGTGAGATGATTTTCAGGCTCATTTTGAATTTATGGATACAGTCCACCTACAGCTTAATATGAGCTCCATGTTCAATCAACAAGCTGGAGAGTCAACTGGAATATTTCCCACCTATGGCCTTCTTAATCATTTTCTAAGCAAACGATAAGAGTAAAAGAAGTCACTAAAATTGGATGAAACCATCTTCCCCAAGGAGACTGAGTCATTTCCCTTGACTACTGAGAAGTTTCCAGAGGTGCCTAAATATTTCGAAGTTCCTTCTTGTCTTATAAGCAATCAAAGAAAGCACAGTTCATTTCACATTGGGCAATTGCCCAACTACCCATCAGCTGTATCCAAAAGAAAACACACACACACACACACACACACATGCTACTATGAGAGAAACTGAGAACTCAAGTAGGATCACGTACATAGCTTGTCACTTCATCTTTGCAAAAGTGTTTTTAAATGTCTCCTCTCTTGGAAGGTGTTCAAGAAGAAAAACATTCCTTGGAGTCTATGTAGATAAATAATTTCTACCTAAGAATGATATGTAATTGAGAGCAAGGACAGGATATTAGAAATCTGTCTATAGCTTTGTCACCACCAAATTACACCATCGGTGTAGTAGTCAGGATAATTTTACAAGCTCCTAGAACAAACAACTCCCCAAATTTTAATGGTCCAAGCAGGTGTACAGCTTTCAATGTGATATTTGAGGAATATCAGTTCTTTTCATCTTTTTGTGTTTCCACCTTCAAGGAGTTCCTCAGTACAGCATCCTTTGTGAGAGAAGACGGGGACTGTGTGAGGCTTAGAATGGTGCACATCACTTGTGCCCACATCTACCCCATGGGTGGTCATATTAATCTAACACAAGTTTGGTAAATGCAGTCAAAGAAATTAAACAGATGAGCATGCAAGCAGTCTGCCATAGTGGGGAAGCATGTCACTGAAGCACTCTGGTGCTCAATTTACAATGATATATAAAATGAGCTGGTGGAACAAAAGAATCTCTAGGTTCACACCCAGTTCTGGCATTCTGTGATGCTCAAATAAGAGAATATCCACAGTTTGGGTTTACAAGCATGGTCTGCACATAAGAGAATACCACTCTGCTATTATCTGAGACTCTTCTTCAACTTATTGATAAAGAGAATACCACTCTGCTATTATCTGAGACTCTTCTTCAACTTATTGATATAGCATTTTTCTTTCTTTTTTTTTTTTTGTTGTTTTTGCTATTTCTTGGGCCACTCCCGTGGCATATGGAGGTTCCCAGGCTAGGGGTCTAATCGGAACTGTAGCCACTGGCCTACGCCAGAGCCACAGCAACACGGGATCCGAGCCGCGTCTGCAACCTATACCACAGCTCACGGCAACGCCGGATCGTTAACCCACTGAGCAAGGGCAGGGATTGAACCCGCAACCTCATGGTTCCTAGTTGGATTCGTTAACCACTGCGCCACGACGGGAACTCCTGATATAGCATTTTTCTTCATTACTTTGACTATATCCAAAAAATAAGGGCATGCTTGTGATAAAAGTCAACTGAGCTATCAACAGCAAATCAGGGGCCCTTCTAACCCTAATAGTCTATAACCCATTGCATTATGCTCCTCACTTAGCAAAGAAGTTGTCCAAGAATTCCTGGGATTGGGAAAACCATGCAAGTGTATTTCCATGACTTCTGTAGCAGTGCTTTTGCATAGGCTGAGCTCTGGTTGTGAGAGAAATGAAGAGGCTAATGATGTTAGGAGACTTGATGTGTGTTTTTCTGAAGATCTCCACAGCCTGATTATCTCCAGGGATGGGAAACATTGCTGACATAAGCCTAAATTAATAATCTGTCATTGATGGGCATCTGAGTATTACTATCAAGATTTGGATAAGCATTTAAATCAATAAGAAATTTGAAATAAACTGATTAACTACCAAATAAATCAGCCTCATGTCTTTTCCCCTGGTGTCATATTTTCTTTGTTTTTGTTTTAAATTATTAAGATGAAAGATAACAGAATATCCATTCTGGTGATTTTTTTCCACTTTACTTTATCATAATAATTAGTCCAGGTCTGTTGTTTACATATTCTAAAAGTTGATCTGAGAAAAAAGTTTAGATAAGATAGCAACATTTTTTAGGTAGGATCCTGTGGCAAGAAACAAGCAAATGCATTTGCTAACTGAGACCAGATGTGGTGTTTTTATAGCTAGAACTGAAACGATCAGAAAAATGATTTTTATATATCGATATTTTATTAAGTGGGGTTAATAAAGTAGAAATTTCTTTTTTTTTAAATTTTCCCACTGTACAGCAAGGGGATCAAGTTATCCTTACATGTATACATTACAATTACATTTTTTTCCCCACCCTTTGTTCTGCTGCAACACGAGTATCTAGACAAAGTTCTCAATGCTATTCAGCAGGATCTCCTTGTAAATCTATTCTAAGTTGTGTCTGATAAGCCCAAGCTCCTGATCCCTCCCACTCCCTCCCCCTCCCATCAGGCAGCCACAAGTCTCTTCTCCAAGTCCATGATTTTCTTTTCTGAGGAGATGTTCATTTGTGCTGGATATTAGATTCCAGTTATAAGTGATATCATATGGTATTTGTCTTTGTCTTTCTGGCTCATTTAACTCAGGATGAGAGTCTCTGGTTCCATCCATGTTGCTGCAAATGGCATTATGTCATTCTTTTTTATGGCTGAGTAGTATTCCATTGTGTATATATACCACTTCTTCCGAATCCAATCATCTGTCGATGGACCTCAGAAATCTATACATAGAACTTCCATATGACCCCGCAATCCCACTCTTGGGCATCTATCCGGACAAAACTCTACTTAAAAGAGACACATGCACCCGCATGTTCATTGCAGCACTATTCACAATAGCCAGGACATGGAAACAACCTAAAGTAGAAATTTCAAAAGATAATTGCTAACATATATTTTAAAAATCCCTTTTTCATTGCCTCACTTTATAATTTGATCTTCTGTAATATTTGTTGTTCCTACAACTAACATATCTAAACAGAGAACTGCATGACAGAGATTTTCTTTAGAAGACCCTCTCTGGAGATTGTCTATGTTTTGTTAAATTCTACACTTCCATTACTAAATATGCCAATACATTAAGAGTTTACTACTACTCTCACCTTGAACCAGAGCTGGGCAATTTGATTATGTAAGGTAACTAAAGCATTTGGTAAGATCCTCAATAGCACAAATCTGTTTTGTTATCAATGTTTATGTAATATGTACACTTGATTACAGACTTTTAGCTGAAAGTCAGTAATTATATTCAGCTGAAATTCCAAAATTAACTAACATACCATGCTATATCATGACTGAGTTACCATTATCCCTAAGAATGTAAGGGTGACTTTATCAAATTAATAATTATTACATTAATAATTCAAACGCTAAAAAATCACATGATTACTTCTATAAAAGCCAAAAAGGAGAGTTTCTGCTGTGGCACAGCTGGTTAAGGATATGGTTTTGGCACAGCTGTGGCAGAGGTTGCAACTGCAACTCAGATTCAATCCCTGGTCGGGGAACTTCCATATGCTGCAGGAGGATTTTGTTAAAAGATAACAGCCCTGCCTGTTTAAAAACTCTTTTAAAACTATAAATAAAAAAGTATTTCTTTATGAAATTTCTGTCGTGGCACAGCAGAAACAAGTCTGACTAGCAACCATGAGGTTGCAGGTTCGATCCCTGGCCTCGCTCAGTGGGTTAAGGATTGGGTGTTGCTGTGAGCTGCGGTGTAGGCTGCAGACGTGGCTCAGATCTGGAGTTGCTGTGACTCTGGCATAGGCCGGCAGCTGTAGCTCTGAGTCTACCCCCAGCCTGGGACCCTCCATATCTGCGAGTGCGGCCCTAAAAAGACAAAAAAAAAAAAGTATTTCCTTAACATGGTAAAATATAACATCTTCTGATCAACTGCCAACATCCAATTAATAGTGAAACACTGTAGTATTTGCATTAAAGTCAAGAGCAAGCTAAGGAGTCCCACTATCATCACTATTATTCAACATTGTCCAATGACTTTTTGCTAACAAAATAATAGAATATAAACAATTTTTAAAAAAGAACTAGGTTTAAAAGTCCAACATCCATTCATGATCAAGACCCTCGCCAAAGTGGGTATAGAGGGAACATTCCTGAATATAATCAAAGCCATTTATGATAAACCCACAGCAAATATAATACTCAAGGGGGAAAAACTGAAAGCCTTCTCACTCCAATCTGGAACAAGACAGGGATGCCCACTCTCACCACTGCTCTTCAACATAGTATTGGAAGTCCTAGCCACAGCAATTAGACAAACAAAAGAAATAAAAGGCATCCATATAGGAAGAGAAGAGAGAAAACTGTCACTGTATGCAGACGACAGGATACTATACATAGAAAACCCTAAGGACTCAACCCCAAAACTACTTGAACTGATTCATAAATTCAGCAAAGTAGCAGGATATAAGATGAACATTCAGAAGTAAGTTGCATTTCTGTATACCAGCAATGAAATCTTAGAAAAGGAATACAAAAATATGATACCTTTTAAAATTGCACCTCACAAAATCAAATACCTCGGAATACACCTGACCAAGGAGGTAAAGGACCTATATGCCGAGAACTATAAAACTTTAATCAAAGAAATCAAAGAAGATGTAAAGAAATGGAAAGATATTCCATGTTCCTGGATTGGAAAAATCAATATTGTAAAAATGGCCATACTACCCAAAGCAATCTATAGATTCAATGCAATCCCTATCAAATTACCCATGACATTTTTCACAGAACTAGAACAAACAATCCAAACATTTATATGGAACCACAAAAGACCCAGAATCGCCAAAGCAATCCTGAGAAACAAAAACCAAGCAGGAGGCATAACTCTCCCAGACTTCAAGAAATACTACAAAGCCACAGCCATCAAAACAGTGTGGTACTGGTATCAAAACAGACAGACAGACCAAAGGAACAGAATAGAGAATCCGGAAATAAACCCTGACACCTATGGTCAATTAATCTTTGACAAGGGAGGCAAGAACATAAAATGGGAAAAAGAAAGTCTATTCAGCAAGCATTGCTGGGAAACCTGGACAGCTGCATGCAAAGCAATGAAACTAGAACACACCCTCACACCATGCACAAAAATAAACTCCAAATGGCTGAAAGACTTCAATATACGACAGGACATCATCAAACTCCTAGAAGAAAACATAGGCAAAACACTCTCTGACATCAACATCATGAATATTTTCTCAGGTCAGTCTCCCAAAGCAATAGAAATTAGAGCAAAAATAAACCCGTGGGACCTCATCAAACTGAAAAGCTTTTGCACAGCAAGGAAACCCAAAAGAAAACAAAAAGACAACTTACAGAATGGGGGAAAATAGTTTCAGATGATGCAACCGACAAGGGCTTAATCTCTAGAATATACAAGCAACTTACACAACCTAGCAGCAAAAAAGCCAATCACCCAATGGAAAAATGGGCCAAAGACCTGAATAGACATTTCTCCAAAGAAGATATACAGATGGCCAGCAAACACATGAAAAAATGCTCAACATCGCTGATTATAAGAGAAATGCAAATCAAAACAACCATGAGATACCACCTCACACCAGTCAGAATGGCCATCATTAATAAGTCCACAAATAACAAGTGCTGGAGGGGGTGTGGAGAAAAGGGAACCCTCCTGCACTGTTGGTGGGAATGTAAGCTGGTACAGCCACTATGGAGAACAGTTTGGAGATACCTTAGAAATCTATACATAGAACTTCCATATGACCCCGCAATCCCACTCTTGGGCATCTATCCTGACAAAACTCTACTTAAAAGAGACACATGCACCCGCATGTTCATTGCAGCACTATTCACAATAGCCAGGACATGGAAACAACCCAAATGTCCATCGATAGATGATTGGATTTGGAAGAAGTGGTATATATACACAATGGAATACTACTCAGCCATAAAAAAGAATGACATAATGCCATTTGCAGCAACATGGATGGAACCAGAGACTCTCATCCTGAGTTAAATGAGCCAGAAAGACAAAGACAAATACCATATGATATCACTTATAACTGGAATCTAATATCCAGCACAAATGAACATCTCCTCAGAAAAGAAAATCATGGACTTGGAGAAGAGACTTGTGGCTGCCTGATGGGAGGGGGAGGGAGTGGGAGGGATCAGGAGCTTGGGCTTATCAGACACAACTTAGAATAGATTTACAAGGAGATCCTGCTGAATAGCATTGAGAACTTTGTCTAGATACTCGTGTTGCAGCAGAACAAAGGGTGGGGAAAAAAATGTAATTGTAATGTATACATGTAAGGATAACTTGATCCCCTTGCTGTACAGTGGGAAAAAAAAAAAGAACTATGTTTAAATATTAGAAATGAAGAGAAAAACATCAAGCAGGAGAACACAAATACAATACACCATCTCCTTTCCATTTGTTTCTGATGTTAGAACTACCTCTTTGGATCAATGATTTGTAAGTCACAGGTCTAACCTTTCATCTCTGAAGATTTTGTATTTGGGATTTTTTAATATCTTATTTTAAATTTTTTAAGTCACTAAAGTGACTTTTTAAGTATTGGAGTTGGAAAATGAAGAGGTAAGGAACTTGGGCCTGAGTCACTCAATATGGGTTCTAGTATTAACATGCTGTGGAAGTGGAGTTTTGAGGCTAAATAAGTTGGGTGAAATTTACCTAAAACAGGACTTCTCAGGACCTACAATGTGCAGCTCTATGTTATGAACAGCCAAGAGGGAGTACAGTGTATAGTGTTCCCAAGTATATTTTACCACAGAGACCTTCTCATTTCTACCCACCCTTTTTTTTGGGGGGGGGGGCCACACTTGCACATGTGGAAGTTTGGGGGCCAGGGAACAAACCTACGCTACAGCAGTGGGACCTGAGTCATAGCAAAGACAGTGCTAGAACCTTAACCTGCTGAGCCACCAGGGAACTTCGCAGCTTCCCTTCTCTGAGAAGTGTCTCAAGAGGGCAGTGATGCATGAAACATATTTTGAGAAAATACTCTTCTAGGCTGATAAGATGAGAAAGCTGATGCCCACAGAAAGGAAGCGACTTGCTGAAAGCTATTCAGTGACTCGATAGCCATGCAGGGAATAAAAGCCATGCTTCCTCCTTCAGACTTGCATTCACTCCACTATACCCTAATACCTCTCTGAGATCCTCCTGGAACTGCTTTTTCCCTCTACCTGACTCAGTAGAACTAGGCACTATGAATGTGCTAGGGCTACCGTAACAAAATACCACAGACTGGGTGGCTTAAACAACAGAGATTTGTTTTCTAATAGTTCTGGAGGCTGGAAGTCCAAGATCAAGGTGTCAGCAGGTTTGATTTCTTCTGTGGCCTCTCCTTGCCTTCTGGATGGCTGTCATCTGCCTGTGTCTTCACATGGCTCCTCCACTGTTTGTGAACCTGTCTATGGCCAATTTCCTCTTCTAATAAGGATACCAATCATATTGCCTTAGAGCCCAACCATCTGACCGTATTTTACCTTAATTAGTTCTTAAAGGCCCCATCTCCAAGTACAGTCACATCTGATTACTAGGTTCAGACATCAATATATGAATTTTGAGAAAACATAATTCAGCCCCAAGCAGGTTCCATTTCTCAGTGTCTAAAGTGTCCTGTGCTTCTCTCACTTGGCATGGATCTGACTGAGATATATAAAAACATGGTATGTGTCTCACCTCCTAATCTGTGGATGATCTAAAAGCAGGAACTGTTTGTATTACCATCAAAGAGTACAGCTTCTAGAACACTCTGGGTGCTCAATGAATGATTGTTGAGTACATGAATTATCAAGTCAGAGGACCCATCTTCTCCAAGCCACTCTTCCACTTACCAGCAATGTGATCACCGAGACAAACAGAGATAATAAGCATCTCCCATAGTTTTGGTGAGAATTCAATAAAATATGTCCCTGGCAAAGTGCCTAGCAATAAAAGGAGCTCCATAAATGTTAATTGAATTTGAGGTTGTATCTTCTTCCCAGATATCTATAAAAAACTAATTAATCATAGTGATTACAAATGCTTAGTAATTAAATTGCTTTTATAAAAACAATAATAATGAGACATGCTAATCTAGGCCACATAGATATGTAAAGGATTTGTCATCAACAACAATATTCCATAAATCTTATCTCACAGGTTGGAGCCAATTTCAAATTTAGGTAATTAAAAGCCTTTTAGCTAAGGACTCTGTTTCCTCCTGGCATGCCATGGAGGACACTGTGTGATAGCTTCTTGGGCAAAAAAAATGAACAAAATGATGCCCTCTAGAGGAATGGAATGTGAGTCTCTTGCATCTTTAACAGGACATTCTTGGTCTAAGGGCTACGGTTGGCAAAATCCTTTAAAAATTCTCATGTTATGCAATGAAAAGATTCTTCTCTAGTTTTAGTCATAGAGATATGTTCAGGGTAAAGACAGTTTAAGCTCAGGACACAACAAAAATCTCTGGAGGAATGGAAACCTATTTGTCCCATGTATGAATTATCTGTTGCCCCAAAAATGCTGGCTAACTAACCAGCCTAAGCTTTTCAGAGCTCCTGCTGTGGGAAGTATAACTGATTAACAGCTTAGCTGCTGCCCTCTGGATCCGTCCCCAGTCAATGAGGGGATGACTCACACTTCCCATGACTGAACACAGTGGGCATGCTAATGCAGGCCGCTCCTGTGAAACACGGGGTTCCTTTCACAGTGACTTTGGCTCAAGAACTCCCCTTCAGGCCAGCCAGAACTTTCTTAGCCCAATGCTCTAGTCTGAGACCCTACCCACTCAATCCTTCCTTCCTCTGGCTTCCACAGAGATCAGCCCTACAGCTCAGTCTGAAGGGTCTCACCTACTCTGTCTCCTTCGTTATCTATCCTTCGACATCATTTCATACAGGAAATCTCTTGTACGTTAATTTCCTCTTGGTTTGCTGCTTCTCAGAGGACTTGAACTAATACACATCTCAAAGTTAAATCACCTAAAACGGTAAGAATAATAGCGTTTGTTTCTGCTCTTAAGTGTACAGGTTTGCTAGACGGTACTTGTGGCCTGAGTCAAGCTGGGTAGATCTCAGCTGAGCTTGCTCATGCATCACAGCCAGGTGGGTCAGTTGGGCACACAACAATCTAGGATAGCCGCAGTTGGGATGCTTCAGTCTTGCTTAATATGCTCTCTCATCCTGCCACTTGTGCCCACAGCATTGTCTCAAGATAGAGCATAAACCTGAGGCCTCTTGAGATCTGGGCTTAAAGCTGACACAAACTCACTTCCACCACATGTGATTGATCAATGAAAGTCAAAAGGCTAGCCCAGATTTAAGGGTAGAGAGATAGACCCCAACTCCTGATGGGAGGGATATTGCAAAGGGTATGGCTATAGGTATGGTAAAGAGTTGCAGTCATTCTTACAATCAATCTCTCACACTCCATTTCCCAATATTATCCCCAAACACATTGCCCTGTCTGTGCCAGTAACCGCCTTGGCCTTTAGAGAACTCTCTAAGCAGACCTGGCCAATAAGCCTCTCTGGTCTCTTCACTTGGGCTTAGCTGCCCATCACAGAGGCTTGTGCATGGCTGGGCAGAACTCCCAGTTGGTGTGAGCCATGTTAATTGATAAGCGCAGCTTGTGGAAGCTGCTGCTGGTGGTGCAGTCTTCCTAGTGGGGAACTTGAAAAGGTTTACTCTGAGTGCAATAAGAATTCTCTTTCCCGTCTGTTCCCTGTCACCCCGCATCAGTTTCAGGTCAGGAATGCTAAAAGAAAACAGGGCTCATAAGCATTTGAACTCAACCTTACTTTCTGAGGAGCAAACTGACAATTAGGACCAGAACCTGCATCAAAAAAGAGCAACCCAGCATGAAGTCCGTCTAATTAGTCATATGAACAGAGAGCTTCCCCTCTGCTTCCTCTAGAACATACGCTTGTCAGATCTTATAAGGGAGACTTTGTGCCCTGACATGCTATTGAAAGGGGATTGGGTACAGGTAGCTTCACATTAGTACCATGAGTGACCCTCTCCAGGCCACTAAATGTTCCTCTGAACATCACTTTTAGATTTCTTTCTCGCCTTTTGAGTTGTAAATGAATTTGTAAAGTAAGGGTGTCTTAATTATCCGGCAAAGATAGACTCAAAAAGAAAACCAAACACTCTGGTCTGGTTCAAAACCCCGACCTTTTTAATACCTTGTCTCATGTTAATGGGAAACTGAGCAAGATGAAGAATTCAAGGTGAAGGCTGGACATGGTCTGCTAATCCTGGGAACTGGATTGTTTGGGCTTCTGCACTTTATAATTTTTTTCCCTTAAAAAGTTTGTGTGCCACTGAAGGTCACCAGGCCTGTCATCAAAAGAGATTAGAGAAGACTTCCACACAGCACCTTGCTCCAGGCACTGCAAAATGACTCATCTATTTTGAGGGGTTATCCAGACGCAGGCCTTGAGGAAGACAAGCCCTGACTGGGTATGATATCTTGTTACTGCCTGGATTCTCACAGTGGAATGGCCTGGCTTTCCACTGTGAATCTGCATTTTATTCAAGTATTAGCTTTTTGGGCAAGTCACATCTCTCTCTGCAGGCAGCTCCTGGCCCAAGCACATTGGGACCACATGACTATTAACGTCATTTGAGTCATTTATTTTCCTGTTTGGTGTCCATGCCCATATGTATAAAATGACTCTCTACTGTAGCCACATGCACGTAAGCATGCTTGTATTTCCTCTTAAATTGTTAAGCAAAGGTGTGGACAGCGTATCTAATAAGATGCGAGGCAGAACATAAGCACCACGTACTTCGTCTGGCTCCCCTTCACTTTCCCAACTCTCTCTTTTAAATCCGAGAAAGAAACTCTTGCTTCATCAATTCTAACTGACTTTGTTATTTAGCTGGGTTATGAACTCCTCCCTGTCCTTCAAGATCTTCTTTAGGAGGCCTTCCCAGGCAAAATTCCCATGACACCTCCTCCATGCCTCTTATACATATTATCTTGCTCTGACTATTTCCTTTCATGATTAATTCACCTGTGCGCTCCAGAAGACAGAGCCTCTGTTGAGCTAGCTGTGCAGCCTCAATATCTGGAGGCTGTCACTATATCTTCGCCCAAGAAAGGAAGAGAGGGAAATGACTACACCTTGATGAGACCTACTTCAAAGGAACAGAGATCATACACCCTGAAGCTCTTCCATAGTAAGCAGTGGACCACACAGACCAGCCCAAATCTGAAAGGTTCTCATCATAAAGTAGCCTGGCTGCAGGGACCCCTTGGGACAACATCAACATAGAGCTCCAGGGTAAGATGCGGCTTTTTAATTCCCACTCTGATGCCTCACCTGCCCCAGGAGAATGATCCATAGTTGGCATGGATCTCCTCAAAGGGGCGGTTCACATCTGCTCCTCCCACTTGCTGGCCCCTCGGCCTCACACTTAGTCCTGTGATCTGGCCTCAGCCGCATCTACTCTCAAAAATTCTTCTCCCAAGGGTTACCAATTACCAATCTAATCACCAAATTCAATGACCCTTTTCTTCGATGTATTTGCTATTGTATAAACGGTCTTGAAATGCTCTCATCCCATGGATCCTTCCTCTAGTAGCCCCTTTACCTCAGAGATAGCTGCTCATGTGGTTTCAGCTTTTGTTTCTTTGAGACTGCTTCTCTGTGCAGTCATTTACTTTAAAATTCTTCTGTATGAGATGCGTATGTGCGTGTGACTTAGCTTCAGTCTACACCCTGGTGCTGGTGAGCTAGCCGACAAAGAACTCTAATCAGGGATCCACACCCAGGTGTGCATGTGTGACAAGCACTTCTAACATTGCTATTTAAATCTACATTAGATAGTGGGTTATTTTGCACAAAGGTTGTTAAAAATCATCCTAAATCAGTGAAAAGAGCAGCATACATGATGTGCGGTTGGCTAGAGAGATTTTATGGGCTCTGCTG
Source organism: Phacochoerus africanus (assembly GCF_016906955.1). NCBI lineage: Eukaryota > Metazoa > Chordata > Mammalia > Artiodactyla > Suidae > Phacochoerus > Phacochoerus africanus. Next base: position 38,573,723 of record NC_062559.1, read on the forward strand.
CCCTTGCAGGAAGAGGTACAAGTGAGCTCTCTGGCTGACCCTCAGTTTACCACTCTGCCTTCTCTATGCCCGCCCACCCCTCAACACCTAATGGGTGACTCTGTTGCCTGATTTGACCACAAGGCTTGCTCCTCCTGGCATCTACCAAATTAATAGGCTCACTATATTAGCAAGACTTTTCTTTAAGTAATTTTTTTCGTTTTTGGTTTTTGGGGGTTTTTTTTGTATTGTCTTTTTTCTGTGCACTTTCTTTTTAATAATTTGATGTAAAATATACAAAAATTTCAAAGTATAATGCAATGAACACCTTAATATCTAAGTTTGTAAAGCAAAATAAAGTTTGCTTCAGGGTATATGATCTGTAAAGAAGCTTGTAAAGCAAAATAAAGTTACTGCAGTTTGTAAAGCAAAATAAAGTTACTTCTATATACATCTTCTGATTATATTCTCCACACTCCTGACTGCAGGGAACTGTTTTGAATTTTCTTCATTTCCAAACAAACACCTATATTTTGACAGCATACATATTTATCTTAGAACTGTATCTGATGTTATAACATTTTAATTTGGCAATAATTTCATACTTACAAAAATGTTGCAAAAATAGGGAGTTCCTATTGTGGCTCACCAGTTTATGAAACTGACTAGTATCCGCGAGAATGTGGATTCAATGTTTTAAAAAAATTTGGAGGTATAATATACATAAAGTACATAAGTCAGGTGTAAATAGCTCAATTAATTTTACATGATTACACATCCACATAGTTGCTATTCAGATCAAAATGGAGAACACTTCCAGTGCCTCAGAGCATTCCTTGTGTCCTTTCCTAAACTATACACCACTTTTCCTGTCCAGGAAACCCCCTCTCAGACTTCTATTACCACCAGAGCAACAGGAGAGTTTGACTGACTTTTCACCAAAAACTATAGATACCAGAAGATAATGGAACAATATCTTGAAAGTGTTAAATGAAGAAAAAAAACCTTACCAACCTCTTGAAAATAACCCTCAAAAAGTAACAATGAAACTGTAATGTTCATGTGGAGACTAAGGAGAATTATGACTAAATGAAATGTCTCCTGTGGCCCTGAACGGAAAAGGGATAATAGGTAAAAACTAAGGAAATATGAATAAGACTTGGAGTTCATAATATATGAATAATGCTGCTGCTGCTGCATTAATATTGGTTATCTACATGTAACAAATGTACCATACTAATAGAAGATATAAACAGAGAATTTATATGCTATATTTGAGAACTCTGTACTACTTTTGCAATATTCCTGAAGTCTAAAAACTGTTTTAAAAACTAAAGTTTATTAAGAAAAGAAAGGATGAATAAAGATATTTTCAGGCAAACAAAAGCTAAGAAATTCTATTATGAGCAGACATGAGCTATAAAAATATGTCAAAATGAATTTTTCATACTAAAGGGAAGTAACCACAGATGAAAGCACAGAACCATCAGGGAAGAATGAAAGCCCTGGAAAAGGTAAATGCATAGGTAAATTTTTAAAATATTGCTTAAAGTGATACCAATAATAGTGTCTGTGGAGTTTATAAAATATGTAAAGTAAAATAAATTTTAACAATACCATAAAAGGTTGGAAGCTGACAGAGTTAAATAGTTAGGAATTATTTGCATTGTTAAAAGGAGACGCCCCCTTGCTGGTGTGCTGGTGGGGAATGGAATACTGATGATAAGTGGTGTACAGTGACATCAAGAGTACTTCAATTATTCTATGTGGCTGCCTAGGATGAACTTCTGGTTGAAGTCAAGGCTTTAAGAAATCAACTGGCTGCTGCATCTGACAATTATGACATTAATAAATAAAGCAAAGATCATGGAATGGGCTAGGTATTTATCATAGTGCTAGGGAACTAACAGAAATAAAATTATAAGCCTGGCGATTTAATGCTCAACTCAAGGCATAGTCAGAGAATCAGAAACATTCTCTAGCAGCCTCAAAAAATGTAATTTCCTAGAGCCATGGAACACACATAACTAATGATCAGATGTGAACTGAGTTGTGCTGAGTTACTGAAAGTTGAATATATAACATCAGCAAATCAGTTACATGCTTGAAGTTGCTTCCAAAGAGGATGTCTTCTCTTTGAAAAACCATTTTTCAATTCCCTTTTTCTCCAAATCTAGAGAAAAATCAGATCCCAGCATATCACAGGAGGAGAACTGTAAAGTCTATTCTGAGAAGGCATAGCTTATATATTGAACATTTTCAATTTATTGGTGATTTAGATTAGTAAGAACCTCATGAACATGTGTGGGAATCAATAATTATCAGACCAGTATAGTATAGGCTAATTTACCATTGTAGGTACACTTAGCCAACTTTCTGAATTTAATATGCTAGCTTACCTGGCTGCAGTGGTTCTAACATTTTGTTTGTTTGAATAGTTGAACCTGTAGGCTGATGACCTATATCCAATGAGATCAAGATACTGCCACTTCTCTGGAATAACATGGATGAAGGAATCTAAAAGCTTAGGAAGGTGTAAATATCACAATGAATTTATTATGGGCAAACCTACCCCTGTGTACCTGGAGTATCATGGAATTTTAACATGCACTGGGAGGGAAGAGCCAGCATCTGGTGGCAGTGGGAAATACTACCGCTGAAATAGGTGAGCTGATTTCAGTGAGAATCATGAGATTTCAGACAAGCAGTGGCCAAGTAGCTGCAAGCTGGGTGTAATTACCATGATGGACAGCAGGGCTGAAGGGCAATCAGAGTATTTAAACACATAAGAATCTATGATGGTGGTTAACTGATCACGGTGCTTCTAGAAATGATATAGGCTAATGGGAAAAATATTAATTGATTTATATTATCAAAAAAATTGTAGGTTATAGTACGCATAACTCTGATTTGTGTTTGCCATAAGTGAGATAAAGAAAGACTTCTCATCTAGTTTGCAAACTTAAGCCACTTGACAACCCAGAGCCTTTAAAGTGAGTTGAAAGCAGGTCCCACTGACATAAGTGTATATTGTAAATCTTTCTCTACATCATCCCCAAAGGGGTCTGTGACTGTTTTTTTAGCCGGTGCATAGTTCATTCAAATTGATTTACTTTCTGATCATTATAATTTTCATCTAAGCAGGTTACCAAAATACATTATCTTGATTTTACATAGGCTCTAAAGCTAAGACACAAAACACAGATAAAAATCTACCAGTATCAGAACATTTATGACCTTATAATTTTATGGTACAGGAAAAGTGGCACAGATAAGGAATATAAATTAATCAAAATCTAAAGAGTTACATATGACATTTCCTTTGATTATTTATTAAAGCCCACCAGCAAAGTGAAAGGAATGCTATAAAGCCTTTATAAACACTTGTGAACATGATCTCACAATGTTTTCCTCAATTTCCTGTTCACATTCCCACAATGCACCAGGAAGAGAAAAAAGTCAGTAATGTCAACACTTCAGAAGTTATTAGACACTGACTCTGGGTCTACATTTCACTGTGATCCGACAGACATAGGGAGAGGTTTATGGAAGCCTACGGTGATAAATGGAGTTTGGGTCTTATTCAGTCTTACAATAGGCATATAGGGCCTACTTCCCCATCCATGTGGTTATTTTCTCAGAGACTGCATAGTTGGAAAAGACATAATTCTCAAGAACCAGAATACCTTCATTGGCTCCCTGACTTGATGTAAGGGCTACTATGGTAGGAAGGGCCAAGTTGAAGACCTCGGAATTATCCCTTTCAGTCAAAACAATAAATAAAAAATAATACCACATATCTGGAGGTATCACAGAGGCTAATGCTAGCATCAGACTTGAAAGATTCTGGGGTGGTGATTCCTATACCTATGCATTTTAACCCATCTCTTTTCGGCCTGTGCAAAAGCCAGATAGAGAATGACTCCATTTGGAGAATGACTGAAATTACTATTAAATTAATAAAGTGGTATCACAATTGCAATTGGTGTTTCAGATATGTATATATTTACTGGGAAAATTTATCAGAGCTCCTGGCAATTATTATGCAATTCATGGTTTGACAAATGCTTTTTCTTTTACATCAATTAGCAGATGCAATCAGAAGCAGTAGCTTGTAGGAACAGCATATACCTTCAATATCTTGCCCCAGGGCTATGTCAGCTCTCTTGCTCTTTGTCACAGTATTGTCCACTAGGTCCCTGATCACTCTGACATTCCAGAGAACATCATGCTGGTCCATCACATTGATAACATCATGCTGAATGGACCTGGAAGCACTAAGAGCAAGTATCTAAGATGCTTTAGTAAGACACGTGCAGTCTACCAAGCAGAAGATAAATCCCATAAACATTCATGGGCCTGCCACATCATAACATTCTGAGTTGTTCAAGAATGTGCTGGTGAAAGATAAATGGAACATTTTGGTGAAAATGGAAAAAAAAAAGTTTATTTTCACTTGGTACAACGCTTAGTGGGCCTCTACCTTTTGAAGGCAATGGCTCCTCATTGGAATTTGCTACTCCAAGTCTTTTACTGAGTTACCTGTTGGACTGCTAGTTTTCAGAGGTTCTTTACTTTCTCCAAGGTAGGATACAGCTGCTCTGTAACTCAGGTCCTCTGACCTCACAGATCTATTCATGCTGGAAGTACCTGCTGCAAACTGGAATGCCGTATGGGCTCTGTGGTGAGCCACAACGGAAAGATCCTACATTTTGAAACATAGTCATGTTCTCCCCTCTGCTCATCTTTTCTTTTCGAGAACAGCTTCTGACTTACTACCAGGCTGTGGAAGAGACTGAACACTTAATACTACAGAGCTACTCACATTGAACTGGGATGTTGTCTGAGCCATCAGGCCACCGATTAGGATGGACATGAAAGTCCATCATCAAGTGAAAAGGGCATATATAAGTGAGCTTGAGAAGGTCTGGAAGGCTCAAGTAAAATGCTTGCACAGGTAGCTGACTTAGACTATCTGGGAACTTTCTTCAGTGCATCACCACTTCTCCCTCAATACAATTCTATGGAACTCATGAGGACTCTTCTATGACTTCTTGTTGAAGGAAGAAAACACTTTGGCAGAATTTACATATAAATCTGCATGGCAAGCTGATTCCAACTAGGAATTCCAGCTGTCACACTAAAAGTTACACTCTACGGTAGCCTTCTAGGCAGTGGGGAAGGGAACTTTCAGTGAAAAAAAAAAATCTTTAAGCATTATATCTAGTTGCCCGCTTTGCCTGGAAGGAGAAGCCTCCTGAGGTATGGATCTACTCTTATTCATAGATAGTTAAGTTTCCAAGCTGATCAAAGACTTGGAAAGAATGAGGTTAACTACAAGAAGGTATATAAAATAGGCAGTGGAATTGCCTAGCATGGCTATAGAATGTAAAGATACTTGAGCTCCGTGTGAATGCTCTTCGAAGGGCATCTACTATAGAGAAGACTCCTTTTTTTAAAAAAATAATAAGACTCAGTATTTAGGTGGACAAGATGGCCTGATCTCTTTCAGCAGATGAAATCTGTCTTCTTTCCTTAGCCACCCCAGTGCTTGCTTGCTCAGTAGGCCCATATGCAAAACTGCCAAAGGTCCAGGTACCAAATAGCCATGGTGGTATAGGGAGAGACCAATCATGGGCCTAACCTCATCCAATTTGATTTGGATACTCCATGGATTTACATTCTCAGCCCACCATGCCTCTGCCAACAGCACCATCTGTGGAATTACTTCACCACTTATTTCTAACCAAGGAAATCCTTTTTTAGTGAGAAAAATCCAGCAATGAAATCACTCTCATAGAACTTATTTATCTTATAATATCATCATGCAGAAGCATCTAGTCTGATGGTAAAATGGCTTAGTGCAGATTCAGCTATAGCACTAGCTAGGAGATAAATACCCTGCAAGACTGAGGTACTATATTCATTTTTTGTTGCTGCTGTGAAAAATTACCACAAACGTAGTGGTTTAAACAATGCAAATTTATCATCCTACGGTTCGGTAGTATAGGAGTCTGACACAGGTTTACCTGTGTTTGGTAGGGCTGGGCTCCTTTAAGCTCTGGGTAGGATCAATTCCCTTGCCTCTTTTCAGCTTTTAGAGGTTGTCTGAGTTCTTTGGCTTGTGGTTGGTTCCCTTCCTCCTCCTTCACAGCAATTAAAGGAAAGTTGAGTCTGTGTCATATCTCATTACCATGACCTTGCTTCTATCATCATATCTGTTCCTCCAATTCTCTTCTGCCTTTCTCTTCTACTTTTGTTGTTGTTGTTGTTGTTGTTGTTGTTGTTGTTGCTGTTGTTGTTGTTGTTGCCCTTTTAGGGCCACACTCATGGCATATGGATGTTCCCAGGCTAGAGACTGAATCGGAGCTGTAGCCACTGGCCTATGCCACAGCCACAGCGACGTCAGATCCAAGCCATGTCTGCAACCTATACCACAGCTGACAGCAACGCTGGATTGTTAACCCACTGAGCAAGGCCTGAGATTGAACCTGCATCCCTGTGGATGCTAGTCAGATTCGTTTCTGCTGAGCCATGACAGGAACTCTTCTCTTCTACTTTTAAGGACTCTGATGATTATATTGGGCCCACTTGGATAATTCAAGCTAATCTTCTTATTATAAGATCAGCTTATTAGCAACTTTAATTCCATCTATAATGTTAATTCTCCTTTGCTTTGTAGGCTGACATATTCACAGATTCCAGGAATTCATGTGTGGGCATCTTGATGGAGGGTAGGGTGGAATGATGGCATTATTCTACCTACTACAGAGGCTGTCCTTTGGGACATAACACATACACTGAACCACAACCAATATATGGTGCAGTCTCTCCAATAACCACAATATAGAGGTCCAGCCATAAAGGAATTGAAGGAGGAGATATAAAGGAATGGTCCCTCTATGTTTAAGGTCTCCTTGAAGAGAGCTAGTTTCCCAGTCCTAAGACGTTAGGCTATGATTAGTTAGAGGCCTTGGTTCCTAGTGGAGAAACGCTTCCATTGGGAGAGAGAGAGCAATGAGGCCACTAAATCTGGCTCTGAATCTGTGTTCCTCACGGCTTTGAACCAATAGGGAGTAAGGTGGGTACAATACTGGTAGAGGAATCAGATCATAATTACCAAAGAGAAAGTTAGTTGCTGCTCCATATGGGATCATGGAGGACTCTCTAGAACTGAAATTCACTGGGACACCTGATTTATTCTATACAATTTGATGGAGGATCACAGCAATTCAATAAAGGCAATAGCATTAAGGCCTCAGAAAATTCAAGAACGAAACTCTGGATCTTCCAGATTAGCTTCCCCAATTAGCTGAGATGCAAGCTGAGGACAAAGGGAATATGAAATGGGTGGTAGAAGAAGAAAGTGATAACTATTCACAGGGCCTCATAATCAGTTACAGAAATGAGGAATATAATACATATCACACAGAGTAAGATAATGCATACTCAGTTATTCTATATATACATGTGTATATCTTACATGCATATATGCATAATATAATATGATAGATATGTACACAGACATACACAAACAATAGTTTCTTTTCCCTCTCCTCCTCTTTTCCTCTCTTATTTGTGCAAGGACTTTAGGTGAGTCCTTATTTATATATTACCAGACCATAGGAGTCACATCTGGTCCTAAAGGGGAGAATTATACCTCTGGTGATTCTAGACCTTGAAATGGGAATAAATGGCCCCCAAAATGACTGATGTGAATTTGTGTCTCCCCTTCCTAGCCTAGGAGAGTGACAGTATTCATTTGCATAAATGCTAGAATGATATGAATGACAGAAGCATGAGGTTGACGTTGCATGGGAAGTAAAAATGGGAGGCAATGTGAGAACAGCTGCTGAGCAGCAGAAGAGGGGAGCTCTTATGCTTGTTTGCTCTCAGATCCATTCCTCACACTTCCCTTGTTCTGTTTCACAAGGGTATGACTCTGGCAAACTCTGTTTCCAAAGTTTTCTTTCTAAATGGATTCCATTAGGCCATCCAGAGGTGGGATCAGTGGATGATTAAGGCCCCCAGAGGGGGCAGAGCCACAGCACTTACCCCCTTTTCTCTGTACTTAGGGCAGCATCTCCATCAGTGCAGCTTCTCTACGATTTCAGCTCTGGCCATGTGGACTGCACTGCCTCTCCTGTCCCTAGCACAGCTCCTGCTTTCTCCAGTCATAGGGTCACAGAAACTTCCTGTCACTGCTAATCTGAGCTGCCTCCTCATTTTCTGTTTGGCTTTTTAGCCTTCTCAATCTCCATGACTGGGTCACCATCTCAAATGCCCTCTACTGAGCTACCTGGTGCGGGCTGTTTTCCTGACTAGAACCTGACTAAACCATGTTGCTTCTCAGTGAATTCCTCTCCTCATGCTGCACAGGTGCCTCAAGTACGTGCTACGATTTGTCAAGGGCAACATCAATATCAAAACACACCTCATTAGATGACATTACTATATATTGAGATTTTGCTTCTCCAATCCTCATCAAAGCTAAAGTGTTGAGTAAGGAAATGTGTGCCTAACAGGCTTTCTTGGTTACATTCTCTCTAGTTAAAAGAATCCATCAACTGCATCTATGACATTTTCTCTTCCTATTAAAACCTGTATTATTTACCTCTTAAAATAACAAAACATTTATTATTTCATCTTAAAATAAAAAAACATTTATTATTTCATCTTAAAATAAAAAAACATTTATTATTTCATCTTGTGTCCATGGTTGGGGAACTGGGAAGCACCTTGTCTGGGTGGTTCTAGGTCAGGATTTCTCATGGGGTTGCAGTCAAGCTGTTGGGCAAGACCGAAATCATCTAGAAGCCTGACAGGTTGAAAGATCTGCTTCTATACTTACTATGCAGCACAAAAATGGGAGAAAAAATTATGTATACATGTATGTGTAACTGGGTCCCCATGCTGTACAGTGGGGAGAAAAAAAGGTGTGTTGGGAAAAATAACAATAAAAAAATAAACTAAAAGAAAAGAAAGAAAGATCTGCTTCTAAGCTTGGTAGGTAGCAGGAGACTTCAGCTACTAGGCATACAGGTTTCTATACAGGGCTGCTCAGAACGTGGCAGCTTGCTTCCCCCAGAGAGAGAGCTCAGAGACAGCAACCGAGTCGGAGACATGAAACCTTCAGTATTTTATAACTTTATCTTGGAAGTGATTCGCCATAACTTCTGTTGCATCCTATCTGTCACACAGGCCAAGCCTGGAACAATACAGGAGGGGAGCACCCAAGCACCTGATGCCAGGAGGTGGATTCACCGGAGAACATCATGGAGGCTGGCTACCACCAGAACCTATGATTAGTCATCAAGAAAGCAATTTCCTTCCCTTTCTGATACTTTATATGTGATTTTTCTTTAAGAAAGCTGAGGCTAGGAAAGAGGAAAATGCAACATAATTTGATATTAAATAATCATGTAAATGTTTTTACAGTCTCAATAAACCTATTTTAACCTTCCAAAATACCTTTTGCTAGAATTCATAATTTTCTAAGGAAAATTTCATAACTTTTAATTTCACTTGTGCCTCACAAAAGTGCTGTGAACTTTACCACCATTAACTAATAGGGAAAAAAAACACTATTATGAATGTGGAGCCGACATTTTTCTCTGCTTTTCATAGATGAAAAAGTCTGAGGCTTTTTCAGAAATGGTGAGGAGAATTTGATTTTCAGACTCCTGGTCTGGCAGTTCCTTTACCAGACTTTGCTGCTTTATCTTTGAAATGTGAACAGATTCCAAGTTCATTTGGTGTTTGTTTCAAAACAACACCTTGTGAAGGGCCCAAGGTGGTTAAGTTTGCTGATGTAAAATCACTAATGTAAAATAAGACTCACAATTGGTCTCATGGATTCTCTTTCCAAAGCTATAGTTAAAACGGTTATCTCCCTTTTAAAAGGGTCAGTCTGTGTACTTAGCAAATCCACATAATTTATTCTAAGAGGTCTAAGGGGATTTTCATTTTCAGGTTTCTTTTACTCTGCAGCCTTTTAAGCTAGAAGGCTAATCATTCTGAATTATGGAAAACATCAAGTCAAGAATGGAAGGCGCTCTGTACCCAACCCTGACAAGTCAGGTTTGTTTTTGTTTTTGTTTCTGTTTTTAGTAGAAGAATATTGCTTTTCTCTACCACTACAGCTTGGTTAAATGAAAGTTTAACTATTTAAGAACATGCAAGATGGCCTTCCTAAAAATTATCATTACTAACATTCATCAACTTGGTTTTCTCTTTTCCTAAGAATGTCTAATAATTTAAATAAAAATAAAAATACCCACCAGGATCCAATACGAAGCAACCAAAACTTAAATTAACAAAACATTAGTGCAGAAATTAAAGGAACATTGTAAATCAATGATACTTTAATAAAAAATGTTTTAAAGAATTGAAAAATTAATACATTAGTAGCTCCCCACATGCCTTACACTTCTCTGCAGACTTTGAATGGAATGTTTGCTTCCACCCAGTTCTCCAGTCCCCAGTGTCCTATCACGCTCCCACAAGAAGCAGACAGTACTGACAGGCCTGGCTTATATGACCAAGTGCGCAGATTGAATTAGAAAGCTGGCTTTGAGTCATTAGCAAGTATAAAAAAGAAGAAAATGAGCAGTGCTTTTCCACTCATGTGACCCAGTGTTGCAAACGCTGTTTGAACAGTGTGTCTGACACATCACGTCACAAGGCAGATTTCCCCACTCAATTAGGGGTGAGGGTGTCCTATGTCCACAACTGCTCAGTCTCTACCCTTCACGGCTCTCAGGTCGGCTACTCCTTGCTGTCCTCATATTCTGTAAGCCCCAAATCCCAAGTCTGGCAAAGATTCCCCGTTCCCTTTTTTTTCTTTAGTTCTAATATAAAAGGTGCGTTGTGGGGGAAGGTTAGTGCTTGAGAAGTTTATTAAAGCTGGAAATAAAAATAAAGAACTGAAGAGGGATGGCTGTCAAGAAAAGGAAAGAATGGAGGGAGGGAGGGAAAAGTAAGTCAACAAAGAGAAGGTTTAATGGGGTTTCATAGAAAATTTGCTTTGCTACTTACTACATGAAGAACAGATAAAAAGCCAATCCTTGCTCTTTAAACCAATCTGCACATTAATAGATCCGGCAGTTCAAAAATGCATAACTGAAATGGGAACAACAGAGGGTGGGTGCCAGTATACCAGCAATCAATATGCCTAAATCACTGCCTTCACATGAATGAAGAAGGTGTAAGCAGTGTTCACCCCTTGGAGATTAACCAGTAAATAAATCATCTGCATGCTATAATAAATAGATCTTTTAAAACCGTATTAATCCTTTGTTGAACAAAAAGCCACCAAAATCTCACCAGCTCTGAGGGCATTAGTTTGGCTAATCCTGGGTCCTCAACGAATTTGTCACTGAATTTCCGTTAAAACAACAATAGTTCTCAAAACGAATTGCACAGATGCAGATCCAATCTGCCTGAAAAAAAAAAAAAAAAGATTCTAATTCAACAAGTCCAAGTTGGGGTGGAGTGAGAGAGGAGTTTCTCTCAGCTTTCTGATATAGGATGTCCCAAGAAGGACTGAAAAAGCCTCAAAATGTGGTCCATCTCAGAACGTGCTGAAATGCTAACTGACCCAAACTATGAGAATCAGAATCTGCATTTTAACAAGATTCCCAAGTGCTCTGCATGAAAATTAAAGCATGAGACACCATTCTAGAGTAAGTGGCAGCAAACTTTTTTTAAATAAAGGACCAGCTAACTAGTAAATATTTTAGGATCTGTGGGCCATGTGGTCTCTGTCACAGATACTCAGCTCTCCCCTGTCCTGCCAAGACATCCAGTAAAATGGGTCTGCAAAGCATGGCCCGTGGGCCAAATTTTACCAGTCACCTATTTCTATACAGCCTGCTAGCCAAGAATGCTCTTTACATTTTTAAGTGGTTGAGAAACATCAATAGGAGAATAGTATTTTGTGACATGTGAAAATGATATGACATTCAAATTTCAGTGTCCATAAACAAAATTCTATCAGAACACAGCAACTTTTATTTGTTTACATATTGCCTATGGCTGCTATTATTTTACAATGGCAAAGCTGAACAGTTGTGACAGAGACCATGTGGCCTGCAAGCCTAAATATTTACCATCTGGCCCTTTACGGAGAAAGGTAGCTAACCCCTGCAATAAAACTTTATTTGTGGACATTGAAATTTGGATTTTGTATAATTTTCATAAGTCACCAAATACCATTCTTCTTTTGTTTTTTTAAAACCATTTGAAAACTTAAAAAAAAAAATTCTTTGTTGGAAGGACATATAAAAGTAAACAACATCTGCAGCAACCTGGGTTCTTAAAGCTTCCTTTGGGAAACACATCCCAGATATCCCAAAAAGAAAAAAAATTTAAAAGCATGAATGTGGCCAATAGTAATCTCATCTCTCCTCAATGAAATCACTCCTTTACTGGTCACATGGTTTGGGAGGACTTCCACTATCCCCAAATTCCAGGGGTTTCAAATTGCCAAACAAGCCAATCAGGGTACGCAAATCGTTTGGATCATAGTTTGGGGTTCAAGGCACATGATTCTAAACCAGGGTCCACAGAGACGGTAAAGACATTTTCTAAACTCCTTTCTCTGCAGGTGCTGACAACTGTTTCCTAGTAGGTGCAAACAAGGAGGAATGTAGCCAGGAGACCAGCTGACAGACATCTTGCGACCCCAGGGAAAAGTCTGCCAAAAACTAGCACTATCACCAAGAGGCCAGTGATTAGAAAAAAGAGATTTCCTTTGTGCCTTGGATCATACTTCATCTGAAATTATATCTAAACTATTTAAGTGGGTGGGCCAACAAACTCGTTTTATTGTTAAACTAAGTTGAAAAGAATCTCCCATTATTAGCAACACAGAACCCTGATGCACACATTATCTTAATCCCCTTTTCTTCAAAGTTAGTTTCAAATACTTGCATTTTATCTGGCCATGTGTAAACACCCTCCTTCAACTCTACATCTCCCTCCTCTCAAATGAGCAAATCAACCCTGCTGGCCTGTAAGTCTTAAAATCCAAAGATGACTGTTGTGCAAACCAGATGACAAGGAACTCCTCTGAAAGTCAAATCTTTTTTTTTTTTTCTTTTTTTTTTTCTTTTTAGGGCCACACTCAAGGCATATGGAAGTTCCCAGGTGAGGGGTCAAATTGGAGCTGCAGCTGCCAGCCTATGCCACAGCCACAGCCACAGTGCTGGATCCAAACTTCATGTATGAGCTACACCACAGCTCACAGCAAGGAGGATCCTTAACCCACTGAGCAGGACCAGGGATCAAACCTGCATCCTCATGGATTCTAGTTGGGTTTATAACCCACTGAGCCATAACTGGAACTCCTGGAAGTCAAATCTTTAACACCAATGATAGGACTCCAAGTTTTCTTCTGCGCTCATGCCAAATGAGGCCATGCTGCAGAATTCAGGTTTGGGTCTTAGAGCAGCTGTGTGGGCTTCATAAGCACCACCAAAATGCCTAATACGTGTGGGCCATGACTGAGAGAGTGCAGTTGCATAAATTAGGAAACTAATGATAGGTAATGAAAAGACTTTCCTAGCTCTAAGCAGGGCTCCTGTCAGAGGATGAGCATTAATTCAAAGTCAGGCAACCTGGTGCAAGACCTGACCAACAATGTGAGTGACTCCGGGAGTGTCCATTCCTGATCTAGGCTTCAGTTTTTCCATTTCCACATCCACAAGATGGGAAGGCACTGAATTTTAGTGACTCTGCTGGTCTTTTCAAACATTCTGCAACGTCTTGGTCCCTGCTGTAGTAATCCAAGCCACAGTGCCTTCTATTTAATGTGTTTGTGTGTGGTGGGGTGGCATGGGGGTAGGGGAGGGTTCCTGGTGGCTTTGTTTTCTACCTAAACTTGCACATCAGTCATGTTCTTCTAGTACCCCCCCCGAAAGAAATAATAGACTTATCAGAACAAGAATTATTTATTCCTTTCCTGTTAAATGTGTGGTGAAAAATTATGAAGGTTACAGGCTTCAGTGTGGGACTTTTTGTTTAATCATAGATGGCTTCTCAGAAGAGATAGGAAGTTCTTGTTTCTCATTGGCTGTGGTCAAATCCAAAGATAAGTATAGCCAATAAGAAGACTGCAGTGCCATGAAGAAGACTAGGAAATCAGGAGACTCTTGGGGTGCCTGGTTCAAACATATATTTCTCCAACTTCTTTGGCCCTGTTAGGCACCAGGAGACCTGAGTCTAATCACTCTGGGTGGAACCAAGAAATACACAAAAACTTTAGGTGCTTTAGATTCAGGTAGACCTTAAACCACACACTGAAAAATCACTGTCCAAAGAAATATATATTTTTCAGAATATTTAAAATAATAACCATTTATAATAACATCTTATTTTTTAATGCTTCCAAATAATGTGACTCATTGGATCATGACAAAAGCCCTGTAATGCAGACAGTATTTATTATTAAATAAAATTTATTTTACAATGGAATGCTAAATATAAAAGCACCTACTACAGACTTAGACATGCATTAGGTCTAGGTAAATGTTAGTTATACAGTGTAAGAAGCATTCAATCATAAAGAGTGAATTGTGGCACAAAGGACAAATGACTGACAAGAAGTCATTCTGACTAATAAAAGCCTTGAGACCCCTGCCATATATGGTAGTCTGTTCCCCTAGGTGCCTCCTTAGAGACAGAGAACTTGCTGAGGTTTTTTGTTTGTTTTCTTCCATGCACACTGGTTTTGAACTGTTCCAGGAGTTGCAGAAGAGTAGGGGCTAAAAGTTCTGGGAGACAGGGGCATATGAGAAAGGAAAACAATCATTCCAACCTATGCTCCACCAACTATTAGCTGTGTGATTTATGTAAGTTACATATCTTCTCTTTTTGCCTTAGTTTCTTCATCTGTAAAATGGAGATCAAATGAGATAATACAGGTAATGTGCTTAGGATATTGCCAGGCACATACAAGCATTTGCAGTAACTTAACCACTATACAGGCTGTTTGCTTCATGCCAGAGAAGAAAGTCAATCCAAAACTGGTGAGCTGAGGCTGGTGTTGGCTGAAGCTGAGCCCAGTCCTTAAGTATTGGGCTGTGTGCCCAGCACATCCCTCTTAAGGACCATTCACAAACATTCACTACTTAGTAGGTCACTTTAATAATTAGCCTTGCTTTGCTAATTACATTTTACTGATTAGAAATAACCATTGACAATACTGGGGTTGCTGAGAGTGCTAATTTTTTAGCAGCCATCTGAAAATAATGCTTGCTGATTTTTGCTGCCAGGACTTTTATCTTTAAATGGATGGTGTCAATAAGGCATTGTGATGGGAATGCAAAGAGAAAACAGGGCTGTATGATTCCCTTTTCCACCATTTCTGGGGCCTGACATTCAGCCCTAAAACCTGACACCCCTACTCTGACATAAATATTACTTAATGTCAGTTACTTGCTTATTGGGAGTTAAAAAAAAAAAAAACCAAAAAACCTAAAGTAGGTGATTTGTAAAAACACTTTGCTAACAACAAACAATTTGTGTTTAAGGAGAGCCTACTCTGTGCTTGGCATTCTACCGTGCAACATCTGGTTTAATGTACCCAACAGTCCAATAATGCAGGTGCTCATATTCCATCCATTTAACAGCTAAGGCAAAGAAGCACAAAGAGATGATGTGAAGTGCCCAAAGCCACACACAGTCATGAATAAAACCAGCAAGTCTGTAAGTGATTTTTGGACTTTTTTGAAACGTTCAATCTTGGTCACTCTCCACCCCCCCCTTTTTTTTAATTAAAGGGGGGCTAAAAACTGCAAATACAATTCTAGTGTGATGACAATATTAACACTATTTGTGCGAGCCAGGTCGTCCACAAAACACTTAGGATGCATCATCATCTTAGTTTATCTTCACAAGGATCTTGAGTTAAGTATTTATCCAGATCCATTTTACAGATGACAAACTGATGCTCAGGGAAGTTCAGTGATTGTCTCCAACTCCAAAGAGCTAGAAAGGGTCTGGTTGGGAGGCAGGATTTAAAAGTCTAATAAACTGTCAGCTTGAGAAGGGCTGGGTTGAGGCGACCCAAGTCACCAACAGATCCCATGCCTTGGCCTCTCCCAAAAGCGCCCCAGAAGCGCTGCAGCTGCATACGGACCGGCGGCGGTCTGGGGACCCAGCCCCCACCCTGCCCTGCGCTAATGGGGGTAAAGCTTGGTCGGCGCCATCCTGCAAGCCGAGCCTGATAATAGCCCTGATTAAATGGCGGGGCAGCCAAGGGAAGGCCCTGGCCGCCGCCAGCGCCACCACGCCGCCTAAGCAGGGACCGGCAGTGGCGGGGGCTCTAACTTGGACGTCTGAGTCCCAGCCCCACGGACTGCGGCAGTCGGAGCCGAGGGCACCGTCTCTGGCCTCGGGTCCTGGGTTGGAGCCGCGCGCCGGACTGCGGACCCAGCGCAGAGAGGAGCAGAGAAGCAGTTCTAAGTCTGCTTCGCCACTATTCAGTCGTTCTCAGGGACCCCTACAGCGTCGCTTTAGGTGTCTTTAGGAATCTCAGTCCACCTCTGGAGTCACCAAGCAGTGGAATTTAGTGGAGCCGGGCTTAGAACGCTGTTGTCCCCTTTACTCTGGGCTGCCCTGGCGGAGGTCTGGGACCAATGACAGCCTCTAAGGATGGGGCGAGCTGGCGGGAGAAAACCAGCGGATCCCAGACCTGAGAGGCGAGAGTGAGCCTTGTAAGCGTCTGGGCTCGGTGAGTCGGCGCCTCTCCGTTTCGAAAAGTATCTGCTTCCTGCTGTTGCAACGCCCTAACTGGGGCGGCTGGTCCCAGTGCCCTCAGTAACAGGCACTGGGAGAGACTCTTCACGCTAGGGAAACTAAAGCTCAGAGCAGTCCAGATAGCCCAGGGTCACAACTCCAGGAAAGGGGAATACTGGCATCGAAACCTCCAAAACTTGGAAGCCTGCCTTCCACACTTGAGGGTACACAGACTCCGGCGAAGCTGTGACTCTTCTATTGGGTCCAGCCCGGCTCCAACCCCCTCGCCGCTTCCTCTGCTTCCTCGGGACTAGCGGATTACTCGGTAACTACCTCCAGAAAAGAAAAAAATGACAAAGGTCGCCTGGGCCCGCGGTCCACGTGCAACATCGAGAGACCTTTACTTGGCCTGCTTTCTTCTTTGTGCGCTGGAAGAGTGAACCGTGGGCATGGAAGTCACATCTGCCCACATATGGAGGAACAAGGTTCCAGGCAGTGGGCAGACAACAAAGACAGACAGGTGTTAAGGAGTTTCTGGGGCTGCTATTTGCAAACAGATTAAGAAAATCCAGCACTTTTCACCGAACTGCCTCTGCTTCCAGAACCGGAAACTAGCCATATGGGTTAGAAGGTTAAGGCCATTGAAAAGAGGAATCACAGGACACAAGACTGACTCCTTTGCCTCCTGCTGCCCCACCTAGATCGAGTTACTTTGCCTTCACAGCCTCATTTTTCTGCAACTTTAAAATGCACATGATAACGCTACCAGACTGATATTATTACCAATGTTATATATTTCCTGGAAAGCCTAGTGCAGTGCCCTGCGCATATTAAGTGTGCGATTGAAGTTCTTTGTAATGCATTGAAAAACTAGCAGCCAGGACTTGAAATGCAGGCTAAATGCCTTCAAACTATGTGAGTTAATGAGAGGAAATAGAGCCAAGAGAAGCCCAACTGTGGACCGCCAGCCTTCCCAGTAGGGTGTTCACAGCAGAAAGGCTTCATTTCTGAGCACTCCCAGGGACACAGCCCTCTCCTTGTAGTGCCTTCTGGTTTTTCCTTCACCACAGAACCCACGTGAGACCCAGAGCCTCTCACACACCCCACAGAGAAAACTGTTTTTATATTCCTAACAATTACAGGTTGGAATAATTTGTATCAATTACAAATGTGTAATTTGTATTACGTGAAAAAGGAATCTTTCCCCAAGTTGCAGAGTTGGCCAATAGTAATCCCTGTGAAGTCCAATATCCTCACATGTACATTACTCTTCACCACAAACTCGATGCAGGTATTACACTAATAAAACTGTACTTGACAAATGTGGAAACAGAGGTAGCTTGCTCCAAACTGGTGTTTCTAAGGCCAGGCCCCCACACCTTCTTCTGCCAGCTTTTTTATTAAAGCTTTTAATAAAAAGCTGCCTTTATGCCCCTACATCCTAAGAGTTCTTTCAGCTCAATGTTGAGCAGAATGTATATATTTCATGTGGATGCTCTTTTCTACATCTCCACCTAGGTTCTGAATTCTTGTTGAGCAGGGATCATCCAACCCTGTCCCTATCCCAATAAGCCAGTGCCTTGTCCAGCATGAATGCCCATAAATAGGTAGAATTGGCTATAACTGCTTCTTGTTTCCCCAAGTGTTTAATCACAGTGTCTACTGTGTGTGCGTGGTTTTGCATGCTTATTATCAGTGTCTCTCACCAGACTGAGTTGCATGAGGCAGGAATTTTAGGATCCTGAGCACTGATATACTTATGGAAGTTAGCACAGCCTAAAGTACCAGGTAATACTGGATAAATGAACCCTGCTTTATCTTTTATTACATTCACACGTCTCTGTTTCCTTGCATAATATATGCTTCAAGTCTTGTGAAGCATGCTGACATTTGGGAATAGGCACCCGAGTGGTTACTGGGTGTATTTGCCCTCTGCAGGGAGGGGGAGTAAGATGAGCTTCTATCCCTGGCTTCTGGGGAGACTTGCAATGGGGGCTGGGGCTGGAGGCAGAGAACTTGGAAGACTACTTCCTGCCCATGTCTTCCCCAGCTTGATCTCCTAAACCTCCTGATAAGGACTCAGACAAATTGTCACCAAAACAGCTGGCTCTGGCTCCTGAAAAGCAGAGGATGGACATGCTCCAACAATCACCAAGGGGACAGGGCGCAGTTGGTTGCTGGAAGGCTGGGTCACCTTCCGAAATGTGCAAGCGCAGTAAGTTTAATTAGGTGACATCTTCAAAACTGGTGCTACTTTGCCAGAGGAAGGGTTGGCAAGACAGCTGTGATTCTCTTTTACGACAGTTGACTCATTTAGTTTTGAGTTTGTTTTTAAACACCTAAGAAACTACAGCTGAGCAAACCGCTCGAGTTGCCTGTCCTGCTGTGGCATGCTCTATCCATTCAGGCCTCAGGCCTCAGGGCTCCGAAATCGGTGCGCCAAGGCACCTGGCCAAGAGGACCTTCATCTGAAGCAGGGGACCATCCTCTTTCCTCCTCCTCCTAATAAGAGTTCCCTCTTAATCAGTCCACTGCACGCAGTAGGGGCAGGGGCGACAGTTTTGAAGCTAGCCAGGTGCCTGGGAAACTCCACTCTACCTCTTACCAGTATAATTTCGATCAAATTCTTAACCATCCTGAACCGGCTGAGACTAGCCTAAAATTTAAGGGGGTGCCAAAAAACTAATCAAGAAATAAAATTTTAATGAAGTAATTTAAAAGATTAAAATTCATGCAAAAACTCATGATGTACGAAAAGAAAATATCCAAGTGTTAAAGACAGGATCCATCAGCAGCGGGCAGTTGACGGAAGGAAGGCGGTGACATCCCTAGAGGAGGGCTGGAGAAGGCTGGCTCTTGCTCCAGGGGAGGGGGAGGAAAGGTGGTGGGGAGGAAAGGAGGTGGAGGAGGAAGGAGACTGGAGTAGGGTGGGAGAGATTGGGTCTGGATTCCTCGACGCAGAGTCGGAAGAGATCTTTCTTTGCGGTTCTTGGGATCACACTGCGAGTTTTGCATGCAACTCTAGCGCACGGGTTCTTTCCTGGTCAGAAGATGGCCTGGGGCGCTGGGGACCGATTCCCAGAGTCGCCATCTCCTGGGGGACATGCGGGGAAGCGCTTGGTCACAGGAAGGTCGCGGTCTTGAGGAAACAGCCTGCGAGGAGGCTCTGAGGCCCGGCGTCTGACCTCAGCTCGTAGGCTGGGTAGCGCTTTGCGATGGGAACGCGAGAAGGCCCGGGGGCCAGCAAGCTGAGCTGCCTGAGGGTCCCAAGCGGGCTCCGGTAGTCGGGCGGTGGCACGCGCCCACAGCTGCAGGAGCCTGAGGCTCCTCCCAGAACTTAACAGTGTGGGTGGCTTTGGCCCCAAGGACTTTTCCTTTCACAAGCTGAGGAGGAGGGCCCTTGGAGACAGGCGCGACTGCCTTAGGCCCACACGAGAGCCTTTCCTGTCTTGGATTCAACAGTTGCGCGCGAGTTTGTCTTAAATCCCGGGACGCGCGCGCGCGCACACACACAATCCGGCCGCGCCCCTCGAGGAGCTGGTCTTTACTTTGCCCTTAGAACCGGAATTTGGCGTGGGTGCCTCGAACGTCCCCAGCCCGATCTTGCGGCCGGGGCTGGAGGGAGCCCTTCTCCTGGACCACTTGGATTCAAGAAGACAACCCCGTTAAGGTTGCTTTTGAGTCCCGGCCTTGGGTTCCTCCGAGGAAAGGCTGGGACCCACCTTCTCGCCTCTGGGCGAAATCCGAGGGCGCGCGGCGCGCTACTTGGCACGGGGACGCGCGCTGCTCTTGGCACGCTCCCGGGGCGCGTAGCTCTGGCCGCCCTCCACAGCTGCTTCGGGTGTCTTTCCCACTCGGTAAACCGAATAAAGGAATCCAGAGTCATCGAAGCCCATTACTTTTGCTTTTAAGGTATTTACTAGAAAGCGGAAGAGAGAGGATGGGGACGGGATCTTGGGAATAGGGCGGCGGGTACGTGGAGAAGCGAGTCTCCTTTCTTGCCCTCGGTGTATACCAGGGCGGCGCTCTCGGTCTGGAACCGGGTCCCGCCGCTCCCGGTGCAGCTCTCGTCCCCGGCGCTGGCGGTGGGTCCCTACCGCTGTCAGCAGGATGGTTTTGCGTTAGTGTTAACGTTGAGACGGGGGCCCTTGGATAAAAATCAGGAAACCGTTTCTTCCTGCACGGTTCTGGGGTCAACCAACTTTTGCACTCCGGAGCTACAAATGAGAGTTTGAAAGAGCTCTTTGTATAACGAGACATCCTCTAATCCTTCACATAATCAAACACCGTATAACAAAACTCAGACATATAACTCCAAGGCTTAATACTTAAGCTTAAAAGTTTAGCAAGATGTAAATAATGGTCCGTCACCACTACGTGGCCCCAATCCTCTGAGAACATTCCACAACTGTCTACACAAGTAACTCTACCTGAGCACGCGAGAGGTACATCTCTGCGATCGAGAAATTGCAGTTAAAAACTAAATAAAATTCTATACGTATGTTTTACTATTTCGGAGCAATTTGTTTAGGTGCTTTAAGCATCTTATCTAATTTAATCCACAAAGCCATATTCTAGGTGGGAATATTTTAATGTAGATGATGAAATGGAAGCTTTGAAACGTTTAGGTAACCTACATACGGAGTCTCTGGGAAGGCTAAAGTCAAGATTGAAAGCCTTCCCCAAGTCCAAGGCATTTTCCAGTATCTAGAGCCACCTCCTCCTGCCTGAGGTCAGCAAGAGAAGGGCCTGCTGGGAAGTGTTAATGTGATTGCTTTGTTCCAGCCCCCTAGGTGGCTTTACCTGTTAGGGTGTACTAACACTAGGATTTTGAAGGGGCCTCAGAACTGGGTGATCGAGTGGGCTTTGAATTACCCTGTGAAGGCACCTCTATGTCAAACACCAGTTCCCCATTTTTACAGCACCGTATTGATTTGCAAAGGCAATAAATCTAGGAGAAGGGACAGTGTGTCCCGATAATTACGTTGTAGTATGCATTTTATTGCTGCTGTTTCAACACCAATAAGATGCATCGCGTTTTAGGGATCCTAAACAGCTCACCTCTGGAGCCCAAATTTGTTTTAAATGGTTTTTTCAGTTCTTCTGGATTGCTGCCTGCTTCTGCGCATTTTGCTTAGCTTCCTATCTTGCCTTTATAGGGTAAATAGTCGAAGATCGGTGCCCACCAGAGACCCAGAACTGAGCTAAGGTCACATGTGACGTTGGAAACGGAAATGGAAACTGATTAGGGGGCAAATCATTTTCCCTTTGCTCTGCCAATTTTTCTAAAAATGTCCCTATCATGACATTATTCAAATTCTAGTCTGAACCATTAAGAAAATTAAGAAAAGACACGCTGATTCCTCTGTGTAGAAATGCACTAGCAAGGGTTTTGTTTTTTTTTTTTAAGTACATAATTCCATAGTAAGTTTTAGAAAACTAAAGCAAATAAGATCTTTGATGCCTAGTTGAAGCATAAAGTTCTAGACTATGACATCACCCACTCCAAACAAACTCCCCCCCCCAAAAAAAAATTCTTGACAGAATTTTCCTTCCTGGGCAAATCCTAAGCATTTGAGACAGGAAAGAAACAAGTTTACACGTTGCATTTGAAGGAGGGAAATGCCACTGTTTCGTTGATTAAGGCGGGCGGAGTGTTGGGAGGAAGCTTTATCAACCCAAGGGTCGGGGGTTGTCCAAAACCGCAAAGGACCAAAGACTGAAGAACAGATATGGATCTTTGGGCACATGCAGTAGTTTTGCCTCTCCTCTTACCATGGTTTAATCTGAAAGCTTTGTGCGCTCTGCCGGTGTTGGCTCTACGGTAGATCTCCAGTGAAGAGGCCAGCTGCAGGGCCGGGGTGTGGTCAACGCCTTTGGAGTGCGTGTTCCTGAGCCTCCAGCCCTCTGGGTCAATGTTAGGGGAGATGCGCCGCCCCGCTCCGCTAGACCCGGTTTCTCTCTCTCAAAAGCAAAGAGACAAGGGCTGGACGACTGTGTAAAATCTCTAGTACAAGTCTTAGTTGAACGAATTTCCCCCAAATTTACACATATACAATCTGTACTTGGAGACTGATATCAGAATATTCATTAGTCACCTTCCTGTAGCACATTGTCAGAAACTGATACAACGAGCTTAAACCACAGGTCCCTTCAAAGTACCATCATCTTTCTTACACGGACGTTTTCAATGTTTGACTTTCAGGGTCCCCCCCGACCACCATGCCCCATAAGTTTATTTCAAGGGGTGGAGAGAGGAAAAGGTTGGTGGGAAATGCGAGCTGTTTTCCTCCCTTCTTTCCTTCCTTCCTTCTTTTCCCTCCTTCTTTTTAAGACCCACCAAGAGGCTCCTAATCGCCAGACCAACAGGCTGGAAAGGAGCGCAAATATTTACATGTATAGCTTGAATGCGTGTGTCAGCCTGAGTTTACACTGCTCCGAGTGAAGCGGATTACCCTGCGAATTCGGAGAATTTGAGTTATTCAAGCTGAACAAAGCCAAGAGATGACCCCCCCCAAACCCCGACAGCCGTGGGAAGTCCCAATCGCAACGAGTTTGTGAAGGCTGAAGGAAGGTTCCGTGTCTGCCAAGCCCGAGCACTGCAAGGCTCGCACTCTCCCGCCGCGCGTCGCGTGGTCCCCGCAGGGTGCCGCACCCCCTGCACCTTGTCCACCCATCGATTTTCCTTCAGTCGAGACCCAATTTTCTAAGAGTCCTTCTCAGAAATAGGAACTCCGAGTGAGAGGCGCACTGGTGTGCGAAAGAAGCTGTGATTCTGAGGGCAACCTTTGCCAAATCCTCACCGCCCTCTCTTAAGCGTTTTTTTTTCCAGTTCCACTGTCTAGCTGACAAATTTTGGAGCCCAACGAGTGTGAAGACCCAGCCTTGGGTGCTGCCCGACTAATGGGATCTGGCCCATTGACACCCGCTCTGTAGCACCAGTTTCTATTCTATTTAGCGTTTTCCAACTTTATTTTGGAACTTTGAGTACCAATAAGAAAAAAAAAAAAAAAGAAAGAATTGAAGACGAAAGAACTCCCCAAGGCTTCCTCTGGTCTGGGTTCGAGCATCGGGTCACTCCCGGGATCCCAGATCTTAGGACGCAACAAAAACGTCCCCTCCCGATAGCGAACACCTCCCTCCCACTCCAGGACTGTGAGACCAGGCGAGGTGGGTCCGCAGCCGCTGAGCCATCCCGGTGAGGGCATCCCATTCCCGAACCGGTGCCAGGTTTCAGCTAGCTGCTGCGCGAGGCCAAGAGGGCGCCCTGGTCAGGGCGCCCCCCCCCCCCCGGCCCCGCCCCCCGCAGCGGAATCAGGAAGGAGTGACGTGTGGCAGCGCTGACTGGCTGCCGGCATGCGGGATCGCGGCTGCCAGCAAATTAAGGCGCAGGGCAGCTAACGCAAGGCGCAGTGTCCTCCGCGCCCCGTCGTGCTTGCACGGCCGCCCTCGGGCTTCCAGACGTCCACCCCCTCTCTCACTGGCACTTTGCCGCTCTGGCTGTCCCCAGCGCGAAGAGGTAGGAAGGACGCGGAGAGGTGCTGCAGGACCCCTGGGCTTGGCGAGGCTGATGCTAGTTTCCAGCTTCCGGCGGCGGCGTAGCTAGTGGACCTGCCGGGCATCCCGGTGCTTGCGCACCGGGTTGAGCCCGCGATTGGTCCCCTCTGGCTAGTTCGAAGTCCCTGCTGTTCGTGGGCTTTTGCGGTGCAAGAGAGGAGAGACCAGTGGAGCTCTGGGGAGGTTGGGACTGACTCATCTAGAGTCCCCCGTTCCCTTGTTGTTGCACTCGGAAACTTTGCGCTGTGTTTCGGTCTTTGTCCTTCTTGGGGAAGCTGGACGGCAGTTCGTCAGGCCCGGTCCCTGGCCAGGACCGCGCACTGGGGGCCATGGAGTTCACCGCATCGCCCAAGCCCCAGCTTTCCTCCAGGGCCAACGCCTTCTCCATCGCCGCTCTGATGTCGAGCGGCGGCTCCAAAGAGAAGGAAGCTACGGAGAACACTATCAAACCCCTGGGTAAGTCGGGCTGTCAGATAGTGGGCAGGCGTGGGAGTGCTGCACTTTTGTCTCTCCCTCTGTCTCCCAGCTGCGGGAGGCCCTCGAGGGTGGCCAACCACCTTTCCCGGCTGGAAGCAGTTCTGACCCTTAGGCCAGAGAACATGCGGGTGGGAGAATTTTCTCTTCGGCCCAAATTCTTTGGACCTCTTGCAATCTGTTAAATGCAACCGTTTCGCATCTCGTATATATATCGGTAGTTGCTTTCCCATCTTTTTAGAATCCTTATGTCAAGTTGGACTTACACTGTGTGCGTGGGTGTGTGAGCGTGTGTGTGCCTGCGTTTGTGTGACTTCGTCGGCATAAAACATTTTGGGATAAATAATAATAAAGCCCTTTGAAAAGACTCAACAGGATTTACTACGATGCCTTAACACATGCTTGTGTATTTGAAACTAAGGAGACTGACTTCACAACAAACGTATTTGATTTTGTTTTTTCCCTGACTGGGCTAGACTACAAAGTCCACTCCTTAAAGCCATCAAGAGCTGTAGAATAAACCAGTTCTGTCCGCATGAACCATTTTCTTCACAGAAGCTCTAGACTTATCAGTTAAGACATTTTATAACTGCTGTCATTTTTAGTGGAGGTTGGCAAAAACATTAGCAGTAACCATTTCCCAAATTCCTCAACTTTTAGCTATACTGTTTATTTAACAACCTTTACCATTTATAGAAGACACTACGCTCAGAGTAAAGGGAGAAAAGGGACTATATTCCCCTTAGCAGGAGTGAATTGTGTGAGAAAGAAACTGCCAACTGTGATAACTGATATAAGTGTTTCAAAAATCTCTTTACAATTGAGGGAGAAAGAAGTGTTCTCCTCATCACCTCTTGGGTTGCCGGGTAATAATTATTCCACACCCTGATCATCTGGTAGCCCTGAAACAGTGGAAAGCATCAAATAGTAAACTTAGGGTAATATTTTTAAAAACTTTTAAACTCTCACTTTTTTCCTGCCTTATCCTGTCCTTCATTTTAACATCTCACATCTGAAACAACAGTGATAATGTAAAAGATGAAAGATTAGAGATGAAAAATAAGGGGACTGGGCAGAAAGAGAGAACAAAAATCTCTGTAGCAACTTAGAACCAGGGAAAGGAAATCAGATCTCCATAAAAACAAAAAATTTCCCCGCCAAGGTTTTATCTCCCTTTCCCTGGTTCTTCCCACCTACCCTGCCAAAGAAATGGAAACAAGCCATCAGACAAACCCCAAACTGTTTAGAAAAAAATTCACTACCAATTTCAAAGTTATGTTTGTGCGGCTTCCCAACTTTATCCACTCCTATTTAAGGTCCTCCGAATTCTTTATACATGCCCCCATTATAGTTCAGTAGCTAGCAGGAAAAGAGGATTTCTGGTTAAAATTCCTGACAGAAGTACATAAAGCAGCCTGGGAAACATGACAGCTTCAGCTCCACTGTCAATTTCAACATTGCTTCCTTCTCTATTTCCAGAGGGGGGAAAAAACCTCTCTTCCCATGAATTCTAAAATGAAGTCATTCTCAGCTCACAGCACCCCTACTCTTATGCCAGTCTGCAAAATGAGCATCCTTCCCCAGGCTTCTGAGACAAAAAGAAAGAACCAGAAAGCATCCTAGTCCCTTTCAAGAGCCAGTTCAACACAGTACAACTAATGACTAAAAGGATTCCAGCATGTGAAATACCTGTTAAGAGAGAATGAAACACTAGTGAGAGGCTAAAAAAACTGTAGGGTGAGGGTCATATGTGCCTCATGATTGCTCATTTTAAACACATTAACTCTATTCAGAAGAACTACCTTAGACCACTAGAGCATTAAAAAAAGATTTAAATTGAGATATAACTGATAGAGAATGTTGTGTTAGAGCATTTCACTATCATTTTCTTTCTCCACTTTCCCAACCCTGACACACTGGTTAGTCTGGGACTGAGGGAGTTTCCTTTTGCCTTTTTTTTTCTTTTTTTCCTTTTCTTTCTTTTTTTATGTACATTTTATGTGCATATGTGTATATGTGTATATATATATATATTTAATCTTTTATATATACATATATATATGTATATAACTTGTTTCAATTCCTTCAGGGCACTTAAGAGCAGAGGTGTTTGGAGTTCAGTTTCACATTGCAGATTCAAGTAGTTTCTTTTTTAAGGGATGCAAGATAATTGGGACAATTACAAAACTCTCCCTGTATTCCATCAAAGTGACTGGTGTAGTCCCAGACCCTTATCAGCTGTGAAGGAAAATGTTTGGTTCATAGGCAAGTGGTATTTCAGCCTGATGGTGGGCGGCAAACCATTCTTCCTTCTTTAATACTTTGCTAGTCTAGGTTTGGGCCTCTTTTCCTCACTTCCAGAACATTTTTGAGAGAATGTGTGAGAAAAAAATACACACATCACCCCTCAAGTAACTGTTTCAAACCCATTCAAAAAAATTGGCCCAGAGAGTACACTCCTCTGGTATAACAAGCAATATGCTAGTCTTTCACAAGATCACAGGCTGGGAGGGATATTATAAAAATGCTCTAATCTAATATCTGAAAGCCTAGGAAACTAAGAGCCAGGTAGAGAAGTGAAGTAACCTAATTTAAAAAAATACATCTCCCACACACACGCCTTTTTCATTTTCTTATGGAGAGAGGGCTCCAGGAGCAAAGGGAAGTTCCCCTCAAAGGTGCTGATCTCTTCACTTCCTGGGTCTTCCTATGTCAAAGAGGGAAAACTGGCACTAGATCCCACAAGCTATGAAGTTTAGAATGTGGGAGGGATAACAGCAGGAATACCTGCTGTTCATGGTATTCATGGTCATTACTTTTTCCTTTATCCACGCCTCACATTTTTATTCTGCAAAGAGGGTTTCAGTAACGGTGGTAACAAACTATGGTTCTAGAACTCATTTGGTTCAGTAAGTAAGCAGGAACCATGTCACTCCACAGGACTCTCTCTAGATTTATGTTGTGATGAGTTACTGCTGCCCTCCTGAAAAGTCTGAGCTTAACTTTTCCAAACTCAAATCCAGGTATCTATTTTAGGTAGTGCTGTTCTCCTTACTGTATCTTTGGTCAAGCATTCCTGTCAGTCTCAATTCTCTTCGCCTGCAGAACAATTTGTTGAGAAGTCATCCTGCGCTCAGCCCCTGGGCGAGCTGACCAGCCTGGATGCTCACGGGGAGTTTGGAGGCAGTGGTGTGGGCAGCAGCAGCCCATCCTCCTCTTCTTTGTGCACAGAGCCTCTGATCCCCACCACCCCCATCATCCCCAGCGAAGAAATGGCCAAAATTGCCTGCAGCCTGGAGACGAAGGAGCTCTGGGACAAATTCCATGAGCTAGGCACGGAGATGATCATCACCAAGTCTGGAAGGTGGGGCAGGGTAGGGGTGCTTGTCAGGCTGAGGAGTAGGGAGGAGGGAATGGAGCCCTGGGTGGCAAAGGGAGTTTCCAGGAATTGGGTAAAACTTAATGAGGAAGCTTCGCTCAAGGAGGGCTTCTTTCCTTTTGGAAAGAGCTGCAGAGACAGATGTCCAGGCATTTGCTTTCTTAGGATCTGACTGTGAGAAGCCCCACCCCTGCCTTGTGAGAAGGGCACAGAACTGGGATCTCTGTCCTCCAGCAGCCTGGGATGTCGTTTGGCATTTGCAGGGAAAGGGGAATTCAGCTCCTGCCAGGGCGCAGGGCAGACCGCTGGGTGTTGAGAGCAAGGCGGATGTCTTCCCTTTTGTTGGCCTCAATTTGCAAAAGCTCCCATGAAAATAAAAATTAAAACTGAGGCGGAAGAATGAAATCAGAAATGACACACTCCCCACCCCTCAGTAGGATGGAGCACTGGTGCAGCCGGTCCACTTGGCGCCAAAGCTAGCTGACTCAGGGCAGGCAGGAAGTCTTAGGTTGGAGTGGCTTGGGACTGGAGCTAAGGCTCTTGGTGCTTGATCGCGCCAGCCCTCAGGACTTGGGGAAGCACCCCCAAGCCTTCCAAAAACCCAACCTGAGAACCCCGCTCTGGCTTTCTACAGCAGGAGTGAGTTTTCTCCCTGCAAAGCAAGGTTTCAGAACTCCTCTGCTTTCAGAGACTTCGGTCCAGGAGCCTAATGTGCTTGATGATATAGCACAGGATTTTCCCTAATCACAGCCCTTCCTTTGGGTAGTAATGAGGTCTCCCGTAGAGGTGACGCTTTTGATTATCTAGGTTTAGGAGAAGGTTGGTCTCCCTAGTCACATCTCTGTGGCTTTACAGGAAACAAAAAGAGTTCTTTGGGGGGCTGGGTAGGGAGGGAAGGTGGACTCTTTTCCTCATACCTAATTCGGGCTGATTCTCTTTGTCTCATTGGGTCAGGAGGATGTTTCCTACTATCCGGGTGTCATTTTCCGGCGTGGATTCTGAGGCCAAGTACATAGTCCTCATGGACATCGTCCCCGTGGACAACAAGAGGTACCGCTATGCCTACCACCGGTCTTCCTGGCTGGTGGCTGGCAAGGCAGACCCGCCGCTGCCAGCCAGGTTTGTGACTACAGATTTTCCAGCCGAGCAAAATGCATGTTAACCTTGCTGGCAGAATGTCTCCTGACCTAGGTTGTTTGAATTTTAAGCGGGTCTGTTTTTAAAGCCGTGAGTTCTGGTAAGAGTGCATTCCAAGCCCAGACAATCCAGGATTAACTATACAAAATATGGGTTCGTCTCTGAGAAAGGCAGAGTTTGTGCATAGAACACGGTATTTAATTTTATCTTTCCTCATAATTCATTTTAAAGTTTTTTTCCTTAAATTTCAATTGGAATATTTTTTAGAAATCTGGATCCATTTCATAGGACACTCATCATTTCTATTTGGCTAACACCAAAAAGAATAAACTTACCGGTGAAGTGTTTGCCCTAAAATCCTTTTTAGAAGCGTGCATTTTAGCAAAGCAGTTGCTTATGGTAAATATTTATTATAATGTGGTTATAACTTCACCTAATAAACATCATTTTGGTAAAATATGGTTGTTTTTGACCAGCAAAAGGCTCAGAGATTTTTAAATAAGAAAAAGAAACTCTTATTTTCCCTTCTCTGTAATTAATGGATAAATATAAGTCAACATCAGGTTGATATTCTTTTACTGAAAAATTACTCAATTAATAGCTAGTGATCCAAACAAAACGTGTTATTTTTTGTGCCATTCATTGGCAATATTTTTCTATGAGAACTCTGTTTAAAAAATCACATGCGAACCTTTCTTGCTGCTGCCTTGCCCAAATGAGCATTTGGGGTGGGAGGGGGGACAGCATGTTTTTGCTTATGTGAATACTAATAGTTGAAGCACAGGATTCTTACTGCATACTTTAATACAAACAACAAATATTAAATGACTTTACATTTAGGGTTCTAAAACAAAGCCCTACAGCTTTAAAGTTATTTTATGACTGTGTTATCTTTATTAATTGATTCAAAGTTCACATCAGAGCTAAGAATTTATGTAAATGTACAGGTTTAGGAACTCTGTGAAGTTACGGCTGATTTTTTAAGTATTTAGTGTGGAGTCTAAGTCAAGGCACAGAATCAACACTGACAATTTACACATACAATACTGGAGGACTCTTAAGTTTACTTAGTAGTCGATCAAGTTATTGAGTTTACAGTATGTTAAAAACCTAAAGAAGAGATTAAAAGAAGCCTCTCAGAGTTTTCCAATCCCACAAGAGTCTAGGAAGGACATCTTGCTAGCCCTTCCAAATTGCTATATTAAATAACAGTCAGAACTAAGAAACTTTTTAAATATCACTCTTTTTTCAAAAAAAAAAAAAACTGAGCAAGATTTACAAATGTATGATAGATATTAAAATTAATATAATTAGTGTTCTCTACTATTTATTATTAATTAGCAATTCACATTACTCTAGAGTGTCTCTCCAAAATTTATACATGTTTTAAAGGAGAGAGGGGAAGAAAGAAAAGAGAGTAAGAGAAGTATATTAGCAGATTCCTAACCATTTTTACAAGCACCACCCCTTCTTTTTCTTCTCCAAGTCTTTCCTCTAAGCAGTTAATCACTCTTATTTAGCATACATTTTCCTCCTATCTGAAGGTATGGGGAACTGATGCAGGCCAGTTGAAAATATGACATGCCTTGTTTATGTTACTAATCTGTTCTGGTTGGAGAAGGAAAGCATGTACCAATACACTATCTTAACTGAAGCATGTTTAAGCTATTGCTGGAATTTTAAGTCCCAAGGGACTGGAAAGAAGCGAGCTTCCTGAATGCTTTTTCATTTACCCGAATTCAGCTTATTTATATTGATATTAGATTAAAACATTTTGTGCTTTAGAGGACAGAAATATGTTAGATCATGTAAGTAACCATTCTTTATCATTATTAAAAGATATAGTGCTATATTTTCTAGCTCCACATGTGCAAAGTGAAAAACTTGGGAGGTGATCATTTTCATATCGATGATAGAAATTCTTTGTGGTTCTAGTTCTTTGAAGCATTTTATTTTAGACCGAAGTTCATCAGTCAGTTGTTCCTAATCAGAAGAATACTGTCAGATACCCGACAATATCATTTGATCATAATAATGGGCAGGATATTGTACATGATCTAAATAGTTATATTTTCATCTAAGACATTTCCTTCTCTTTAAAGTAATTGAGATTTTCAAAATTAATCTTATTAATGCTATCATATGTGGTGAATTGGTACTTTAAGAGGGACCATCTTATCAACTTCTAGGATGTTAAATATTTTTGAACTTTTTTGGAGGAGTGGGTGGGATGTGGTGCTGATCAATAAAACAACTGCCCCTATAAAGCTATAGCCTTAGAAGGGTGACACTTGAAAAGCTATTATAGTTGTGTCATCAAAGAATACTTCAATTGAAAAGCAATTTTGAGCACTCTTCCTAAAAAAAAATTCAAACAAACACCTAAAACCACCAAAACACCTAAAAAGTTCTTGTATGGGTCTGGTAAGAATCCAGTGCTGTCAGCCTGTATTTTGCTTCTGGTGGGCTTTGTGAGTTTCAGCATGTGCAAGCAATTCCTCTATTTGTAGTCCTTTGTGTGACCAAACCACAGCATAGACTTCTTGTTCTTTACATGAATATTACAAGGGAAGGGTTTTATTGACTTTTTTCTTTGCCCTTGCTCAAACTGTAATGTTTATGTTTAATGATAGTTATAAGGATCCTATACAAAATATAGATATAAATAACCTGATGCATAGACAAAGGAATTTACCCCATTAAATCAAGGATATTTCCTTCCCCATCATTAGTTCTGTAACCTCCTGACTTCAGAAAAGCTTACATTGAGTGGATACCAGGACCGAGATTTACAAAGAGTTTTACTTAGTGTGAAACCTGCAGGTTGAACAAATGAGCTGCATTTAACTCTGAGTGGGTAAAAGACTGCCTGGACATAGCAGCTGATCAATAAATGATAAATACTTGCTAAGTACATTTTTTTCTCATAAAAGCTTTTTTGGTTTGGGGGTTTTGTTTGTTTGTTGTTTGTTTTTCTTAGGCTGTGTGAGATGAATATATTGAATAATTTGAAGCTTACCTAGCTTGTTTTCACTCTCACTTAGTGAGCACTTAAGTAGGTGATGATGAAAATGGTAATATTCAAGGGACCAAGAGAAGCAAGAGACTACATGATCTGTAGACCATTAAAAGTTCTCTAGGTCACTGTATTTGTTTTTGTTTGTTTGTTTGTTTTTGTCTTTTGCCTTGTTGTTGTTGTTGTTGTTGCTATTTCTTGGGCCGCTACACCACAGCTCACGGCAACGCTGGATCCTTAACCCACTGAGCAAGGGCAGGGACCGAACCCGCAACCTCATGGTTCCTAGTCGGATTCGTTAACCACTGCGCCACGACGGGAACTCCTAGGTCACTGTATTGAAATCATTTTGTCTTATATTTATGAAGAACGCAAACTTTAAACTGAGTCACTTTCAAGTTTAAATGAACAGATTGTCTAGAATTATTTCCTCTTTTAAATTCTTTATTTTCATTGCTTTTTAGCAATGCTCATCCTAGGAACTCATCAGGCAATTAGTACAACCTAGTCTTTCTTTTGAGAATATCTACAATAAAAATATATATATTTTTAAGGGCCACACCTGTGGCACATGGAATTTCCCAGGCTAGGGGTCGAATCAGAGCTGCAGCTTCCATCCCATACCACAGCCACAGCAACGCCAGATCTGAGCCTCATCTGAGGCCTATACCACAGCTCAAGGCAATGCTGGATCCTTAACCCAGTGAGCAAGGACAGGGACAGAACCTGCATCCTCATAGATACTAGTTGGGTTCTTAACCAGCTCAGCCACGAAGGGAACTCCATCAGGATTTTTAATTTGACAGAAGCAGACTAATAGCTGATTAGATAGATGGACAAAAACTACCTTTAAAAATTACCTTTAAAACTACCTTTAAAACAATGACTTGTTCAGCAAATAACAGAAAATGCATTATTACCCCCTTTAAAATCATTGATAAACACACAAAAAGTTTAAATTTAAATGTTTTAGAGTTACTTTGGTATTGCTGTATTAAATCTGAGATTGTATGAAATTCACCATTTATATGAGATTTCTGTGTTCCTTTAGATCAGAATACTTTATAACCCATAGAGAACAGATTTTTTTTTAAATGTTTCAATGATATTCTCTCATAATTTCCTTAGGCTGTATGTACATCCAGACTCTCCTTTCACCGGTGAACAGCTACTCAAACAGATGGTGTCTTTTGAAAAGGTGAAACTCACGAACAATGAACTGGATCAGCATGGCCATGTAAGTACAGTGCCTTGGACTATGTGGATTCCCTGGCGTGGAAAAGAGAAGTCATGTAAAACTTCCTAGTTCAAAGTCTCCTCCTTTTCTCCCTCCCACCCTCTGGCTTTGAGTCATTCCAGAAGAACAGTCATGTTTTCCTCAGGGAACCTTGACTGCTGTTGCCAAGAGGTCCCTTACAGGGATGCTGTATGCCATTTCTATGCAAGAGGGTTGGGGACCTTCAGCACCTTGGATTCCTAAGACTTCTGCAATGCTTAACTACCTGCACCAACTAAACAAAGAGAATATATGCATTTTGGAGGTTACTACAGCCCATCCATGGGTTAAACATCTAATTTCTGTCAGTGATGTAACTGATAACCCAACATAAAGAGAATGGGGCTAAGACCTCCTATGGGGGTTTCCCAAAGTGTGTTTTATAGAACACATTCTTGTGAGATGCAATGGGCAAAAGGGTTTTAGGTCCAAATAAATTTGGGAAAGTCCTGTTAACTCATTGTTTAATCCCCTCTGTAGAGAGTCTTATGAATATTAAAACACAGAAAAGTCTTGCAGTTAAAAGCAAAACAATTTGATTCTGCATCAATAAGGATTTCATCAAAATGTGGAAAAAAGAAAAATTGGAATGCTGAGCTCTTAACAGTTAATAGAACATTAGCCATTGACACAGGCATTTATACATTTGATAAGATTGATTTTTAAGGAACTATCTGTGATGTTATTTCATGCTCTAAAATAAAGATTTACATTTTTAAAATTGTTTTAGGACTGATGCTAAGAAAACTTTGGATAGACATGCACACTTCTTTTTTTTTTTTGCGTGGAAATTTTTTTTTAATTATTTATTTTTTTTTTTCCCCACTGTACAGCAAGGGGGTCAGGTTATCCTTACATGTATACATTACAATTACATTTTTCCCCCACACGCTTCTTTTTGATGAGGAGAATACTGTTTCTTTTTTTGCCTCTTTTGCCAGAAAGCATACTGTTATTTTCATAGTTGCTTTCCTCGGCTTAGATATCCTGATATAATTATTCACTCCCTTACTCCTTTATTAGGGCTCCTATTACTTAAGGTTTTAGTTTTTATCGAATCAATGCAATTTAGAAGAAGAGTTTCAAAACTTTCCTCAAGAAAGATGGTTACATGTAGATAATAAATCAGAGAGTTCTAGACCTGGTTTCAAATGGTTGGATTTAACCTGGAACCAAATAAATCACATCAGGCATTGCCACTATCCATAGGCCCACAGAAGACCTTGTTTATCCCAACCAAGTCAAAGTGGTCAGGTTAACTCACGACTCTGCTGGTGGTACTGTTGGGATGCCAGACATAGGTTAATAGGTTTCTGTTATTTGATGTATTGGAAAAGATAGTTGAGATGTACCTTCAAGGATGTTGGCACAATTATCCTTTTTTTTAGATCACTGACAGAATTTTTTTCAAATTAAAATTTATTAAGTATCTGAGAGACCTTTTCTGTAGGCCCATGATCATTCTTAATGTCAGTCATATCAAAATTACTTGGGCTCCACTGAAATCTTTGCAGGGAGAAATGAAATATTTTCATGGTTCTAGTATTCTTCCATATGTAGAGCTTTTAGAATAACTACTTGGGTCTTTCCAGAAAGATTTGAGAATTCATTTTGATATGTTTTCTTTTTAGCATCAGCTTCATGAATGGGAATAGTGCTAAGTTATATTTCAGGAGCTCTGGGTTCTAGTCTGATTATGCCAAGATTAGACCTTGACAAGCTGTCTTGAATGGTTACCAATATCCATTTTAGCTTTAAAATTTTATTTAATATAACCTTCTGTCACTAGAAATAGTGTATTCTGAAAACTACAAGGAACATTTTAGATCCTGTGTTGTTCAGCCAAGTTCTTTGAATCAGCCCTGAAGAAGTTCCCCTTTTAGATGCACTTTTAGTTTTACAACAGGAAGGCTTCTTATTTCCGGAAATTTATTTCTTTAATGAAACAAATTCTACATTTTTATCACTTCTCCTTAGCTCCATACAAGTCTGAGCAGAGGTCCAATGAGCCCTGGGGTCTGAGACTCAATTTGGGGTCTGAGTCTGTCTGGCACCCTTTCCTAAAGGAAATCAATCTGGGTGTGGTTTAAGTAAGGAAGAGGGGGTCTTATTTAAAACTTAGTTTGTGTGTGTGTGTCTGTGTGTGTAAGAGAGAGGGAAAGAGGGAGAGAGGGAGAGATTTGGAAACTCTATCTTTTTAGTAAAATATATAATGAATGCTAAAGTTTTTCTTATATCAGTATCAGGAGGTATTTACTTTTACCACTTTGAGTTTATTCCAGTTTTATGACTGAGCATATGCATCCTGAACTCCTATAATAAATGCATTATACAAAGAGATAACATTTTCAAAGTTTGTTTTGATTAAGTTAAAGTTCTCATTTAATTTCTTTTAAAAAATATATAAAATATATATGTAGTTGACTTATATATAAGTTATTTACATATATGAGAGTAACAAATGAGTCAAAGCTCTCATTTGTTTAAATAATTGCTTTTAAAAATTACATATAGGTAGTTGACTTACAATGTTGTGTTAGCTTCTGATGTATAGCAAAGTTATACATATATCCATTCTTTTTCAGATTCTTTTCCCATATAGGCCATCATAGAGTATTAGGTAGATTTCCCTATGCTATACGGTAGGTCCCTATTAACTTACCAATTTTGTTTAAAGTATTGTGTATATACCACTCTCAAACTCCCAATTTATCCCTCCCCCCAGTGTTTCCCCTTTGGTAACCATAAGTTTGGTTTCAAAATCTATGAATCTATTTCTGTTTTGTGATAAGTTCTTTTGTATCATTTTTTATTAGATTCCACATATTAGTGATATCATGGTATTTGCCTTTCTCATTTCAGTAATTTCTATTCAAATCTGGGATAATAAAATGACGGCACATTCAAAACTCAATACCAGTTAATGCCCTGTAACTTTGTTGGCTTATATCTCAGTGTAGAAAGAGAGTGATTCTCTATCATTTACCTCACAGTGACTAGTATTTAACTGTGCTAAAGTCAACCAGTGGTAACACTCACCCACTACACTCAAGTTAGCTGAGAAAACAAGGGAGCAACAACATCAAACACCTCCCCGGAGAGCCGGGCTCTCTGCGAGGCCCTTGAGGTGAAGTGTGTGTACAATGTGAGCCCTGTTATCCCAGGAAAAACATACTTGATTTTGCAGATTTAGGTATCTTTCTGGGCTACAGGGGGGAAGATGTGGAAGATCTTTCACATCTGAAAGTAAATTTTGTTGCTCAAGTTTCATAATGGTAAATTATTATATTTTACTTTAAAATACATGAAAAATACTGCCTTGTTAACAAGAGCATGTTTCTGATATCTAAGCACTGGGCAACCTCTAGTACCTATGGAAGGGAAGATGGCCCTCACTGTCATTCCTATTTAGTTTGTAACTGGACATCAGGAGTCAATGAATCTGTTGGAAATGATGGTGATGACGACGACGATACGGTTCATATATACTGGGCACTTCCTATTTGCTATGTGATTTACAAGGGTAATATCATCTTATCCTTGCCACAACCCTATCAGGTTAAGACTGTTTTTGCATTTAAGCAAATGATGTTAGAGAGGTGAGATCACTTGGTCCAAGATTAAAGAGCTGGAAAGTAGCAGATTCAGTACTCTAACCAAGGTCTAACTTATACTGCCCTGCTTTTAAAAACTGTTTTATTCCTCCCCATCTCCTACTCAAGCCCCCATCTTCCACAGCCCCAATAACAAACCTGGCCTTCTCGAATATGTAATTTCTTAACTTCAGAAAATTTAGAGACATACCACCTTTGGTCTAACCAGACTTAAAAAAAAAAAAAAAAAAAAACTTTTTTTAAATAAACAAACTTATCCTCCAAATGACTTTTCCTCCATCATTTTGGAAAGGACGCTTGAAACAACCTATATTATTTGCAGTTGTTTTGGTAAAATGTGGTTCACAATAATGACTCTGCAGTATCTTGTAAAAATTATTTGCCTGGAGAATGTGAAAGGGGAGATCCTAATCTTATAACTGAATTTGAAACTGTAGATTTTATGGTTCTTTCTTTGCCTCACTATAATTTGGCTGTTTAGCAACATAAGTTCTTAAAATTCAGCACTGTACTTCCCACTCTTTGTTGTTACAGATAATTTTGAACTCAATGCACAAGTACCAGCCACGAGTGCACATTATTAAGAAGAAAGACCACACAGCCTCACTGCTCAATCTGAAGTCTGAAGAATTCCGAACATTCATCTTTCCAGAAACAGTTTTTACAGCGGTCACTGCCTATCAGAATCAACTAGTGAGTGTACCCTTCATAATTTATTTCCTGAATAAGATGAGGATTTAGGACGTGCTTTTATTTTCTTGGAGAGAAGAGCTATTCCAGTACTCAATATAGAAGTTCACTTCGGAGTAAGCTATTGAGAATCAGTCCCAGGATCTCCAAGTGTGTAGAAAGATTGTAGCTCGAGGTTATGAAGGTCTTTATTATACCATCTTTTCTAGAATCTTTAAACTCCCGGTTAGGCTGTTCATGGCCCACTCTTCCACCCAAACTTGTCTCAATCTGCCTTCTCAAATTCTCTTCTCAAGAAATTACCATCTTGCTTTTCATTCTCCCTATACAGCTTCGTTATGTACATAACCATACACTTACTGCTTCATAAAATTTGGAAGTTCAGTTTTTCCGCCAAATTAACACACATAGTCTAGCCAACTAACCAATCTACTGATACATTAGGTATTTTGTGAGACTTAGCTGTAATTTAGGGTGAGATAATTATAGTAGAATGATTTTATTTTATTTTATTTTTTATTATTTTTTTATGCTCAAGTATGCTTTATTTTTTTTCATTTTTTTACTACTCAAATGAATTTATCACATCTGTAGTTGTATAATGATCGTAACAATCTGATTTCACAGGATTTCCATCCCACAGCCCAAGCACATCCCCCCACCCCAATAGTAGAATGATTTTAAATGCCTCTTTAGATAATAAACTGTAGAAGCAGCTATGTATTTAATTAACACCAAGCTATCTAATTTATAATACTGAGTTACATATTTTCTACTGTCTAAATCATATTTAAACTTTATACATTTCTTCATCCATAAGATTTATTCTGAATCAGTAAATATCTGTCAGAGTCTTGCTAAGGACTGGGCACCATTAGAAGCTTCCCCATGTATTCTTCTTTCATGGTCAGTGCAATCTTAAGGCTGGAGGTGACAGTAACGTTTTTGAGTGAGGAAGCTGAAGCTAAGAGAAGATAATTTTCCATAGTCCGAAAGGACCAGAAGAAGAATTCAGCTTGATGTACTGCATTTCAGTAAAAAAACAAAACAAAACCAAAAAAAACCTCACATGGTCAGTTTAATCTGTTTTTTATGTGATTTTTATTTGATTATTTGATTATTATCATTTATGTGATTTTTATCTGACTATTATTTGATTAGCTATAGGTAGCCAGGACTCTTGCTCTCATGTCTTGATGCTGTTGTATTTTGGGTTCTCGGTGAATAACTGTTAGGCAGAGTCCAGAGTGGGATGGTAAACCAAGGAGAGATGGTGTTGAGTCTCTCAGGAAGAGGAAAAAGAAAAAGCTGAAAGCCCTAAACAAATGAGAAAATGTGAGCCTAGAGAAAGGATGTGCAAAATGGCTGGAGTAGGGATGTGTCTGAA
The DNA here is from genome assembly GCF_016906955.1 of Phacochoerus africanus. Lineage (NCBI taxonomy): Eukaryota > Metazoa > Chordata > Mammalia > Artiodactyla > Suidae > Phacochoerus > Phacochoerus africanus. The sequence continues at coordinate 38,612,972 of NC_062559.1, forward strand.
AGGCATAGGGAGCCTAAAATTTCTGTGCGACTTTGAGCAGATTTTACTTCATCACTGTGGCTGTCATTTTCTTTGTCTGTAAACTGGGGTAAGAACCAGACCATCTTAGGGAATTCCTGTAAGGATCAAATGAGATGCTGTGCTTATGCATGCCTTTAGAAACTGTAAGGCACTCCATCAATAAGGCATGTGGTGACTACTGGACTGTGTCTGGAATGTCCGACGAGGATCTGTCCCCATTTGGATTTTTAAATTTTAGTGGCTTATTTTTAAGTTAAGATAAATGAATGCACAAATATTATCATATTAATCATCTTTAAGTAAAAGCAAAGTAACTTTTTAATTATCCCTAAGATAACAAGACAGAATGGCAACTTTCAGAAAATGCCCATGCTAAAAATTTCAGTATAGACCGAAGCCCACAAAGACCTAAAACACTAATGCTATTTCTCTTAGAATCTGGAACATTAACATCAACGATCTCATTTTTAATTTATTTGAGGATACATGTAATGCAGATATCATAGGTTCAGAAAAGATTTCTGAAGCATTCAACTCAATTTACACTAACTGAATTTGTAGCTTTTATTATTATAAAACATTAGATTTATTATGAATACAAGAACCCCTATTAATGTTTGAGAATGAAAGAAAAACTTGTCAAATGGAAACTTCATTGTTTTTATCAGAATTAGAGAACCAAAACAAGAATAGGTAAATTGGTTTTTTTTAGTGAAAATTACAAATAGAATAAAATTAAGGAAAGTTCTAAGTACTACATCTTAGATTTGGTTTAACTGGTGAAAAATCAATCCTGAATAAATACTGGCAGAACTTCTCATATCACAGTACACTGGAATAGGAGGTTATTATCTACACAGTTATAATAATAGCAAATATTTGGGTACTTACTGTGTGCAAGGCACCATTTAAGGTGCTTTGTCTTATCTAATATTCGCAATGATATTATGAGATAGGAACAACAGTATTTCTACGTTGCATTTTACAGCTGAAAGAATTGAGGTGAGGAGTTAAATAACTTAACCCAGTCTATGCGCCCATCATAGATTTGAATCCAGGTGGTTAGTTTTAAAAGTTCATGTTCTTAACCTCTAAGCTTTAAGTACCTGGTGTCTCCAAGAAAGCAAAACTTCACCTTCTCTCAGCTGTGACCTCTATGGATTCAAGACATCTTTTTTAGAGAGTTTCAGTTCTTTATGTTAACTTTTCTTTTCAGCAAGTGCTCACTGCTTACCTGCTATGCGCGTGGAGCACTTCACACTGACCTCAGCCAGTGTAACAAGATGATAATCGTCTAAATGGACGGTCAGACTATATACTGGCATTAGCTGTTTCTAACAGGAGCCATATGTAGTTAGTGAAATTATCTCACTGAATACTTTTGTTCCTGCCCAACACTTATCTAGAAAATTTTCAAATATCCTAAAGTTAAACAAATGGTAAAATGAACCACATGTACTCTCCACCCAGATTGAACAGTAACATTTAACCACACTTGCTTTACCTCTCCTGTCCCGTTTTTCAGTCTCTGTATATGTACATACTTTCCCTCTTCTCTAAATCATTTGAAACTAAGTTGCATGTATCATATTTTATCTGTAAGCACTTCTAAAAGTCTACACTAAGATTCTTTTGTTACCACAATATCTTTATCACCTCTAAAATTGAGTTCATATTAAAAGCTTCAAGGTGGACCAACAAATGTCTTTATAACCTCCCTCCCCTTCTCCTGAATTAGTATCCACCTAAGGTTCATGATTTGGATTTATTACTTTTAATTTAGAAAAATCTCTTAGTATCTCATTTAATTCTGACACTAATACCCTGAGGAAAGCCCATGAGCCTCATTTTGTGGATGAAGAAACTGAGGTTCAGAGTGATTAATATACTTGCCCAAGGTCACAAATCTGCTAAGTGACAGAACCATCTTCTGGGTCTTAATTACTCCGTTTTGGTGGCATCATGCTAGACTGCAGGGTCAAGAAAGTGATCACTGAAGGTGTTAAGGTTGGGAAACTGAATGTGAAAATGTTGCTAAATTAAAATAGGTTAAGATACTAACAAACACACATTCCTAGTTCCTCCTCTTGAAAATGTTTACTTCTAATTAAGGTTACAAATGGGCTCAAAATCCACCTACCAGTGCTTAGCTAGCTTTCATTGGCATTGTTAAGTGTAATGATTAAAATGACTATTTCATTTCATTGCTAAATAACCCACAATAGAGTTTTCTTAATAGATCCAGCTGTGTCTGAGTTAATTTCTAATTTCTTCACATCCACCTTTAAAGCCGTAATCCCTAGCACAATCCCATATATATATATATTTGAAATTCTAGTAATCATAAAAAGTTTGATGTTATACTAAGAAGCTAGTTTTGGAAATGGTTCATAAGCCTCATATGACTAATCAAAATTCATATTCAATAAACATAGGTGGGGTGAATAAATCAGTTTTGGGGTTGGTTTTTCATTAGTCCTATACAATTTTCTAAAGTTATCCTTGATTCTTTCTAGGCCTCCCCACATTTACTGCTTTTTCATTGCTATACCATGCTTGTCTACTGCTTTACCTATGACAACATATATTAAAATAAATATATACAGAATAAAAAATTAGATATGCACTAAGGGCAGTACCAATTTTAGAATTCTTTCATGTGCAAAGAACAGAGAGAAAAGAGAAAAAGGTTTAAAAGTTAACACTTAGGATCACTTTTATATCTTAAATTTTGAATAGAACATTATTTTCATATCTATTAAAATCCAATTCATAGATTCCAATAGAATTTGTGAAAAAGCTTCTTGTTTATTGTGTCTAGTAGTTTTATTTGTAAGCAATATAGATGGGACATTTCCCCCCTGTTCTTTTCTGTTTTTTCCTTGGTTTTTTTTTTTTTTTTTTGAGGAAATGATTGCATTTCTTTACATTATTAGATTAAAGCTAAATACATTACACTTTCAACAAACTATTTTATAATTTAAGATTTAAAGGTCATACATTGTTTTTGAGCAAGGAGGCCATTGCTGTAGAGTTGAAGTGTAGGTCAGGTTTCATTTTTAAATGCCTTTGGACAGATCTTTTCCTGATAATTGGAGAAATGGTCTCTGAGGGACAATTTCACCTTGTGGCTTGGAACCCCAGCTGGATTCAGAGTCCAGTGATATCATATGGAATAATAACTACTGTAAAAAGTCCTTTTCTCTTTGGTACAGCTGGCAGTGTCAAAATATGCTCTTTAGTTATGCATACATTTATCTATAGATGAAGATGTTGAGAGTGAATTTTTTGGTTAGGAAATGCATTATCTTCCATATTTTTAAGATAATACATGAAAAATCAGGAGTGTATTTTGGCTAGAATTAGTGATTTGCATATAGATACCCATGGAACTACACGATTTCTTAAGCACATACTGCTGTTTCCTCACAAAATGCTTTTTCCTCATGACATGAAAAACACTGCTACTTTTAAAATTTGTTGTTGTATCACAAAACCATTAACAGCGGTTTCACATGGGTTGTTTGGTAGGGTAGCTATTTCTGGATCCTTCTTTTAGTTTGACCTTTGACAGGGGAGATACTGTTCAACAGCACGAATAAGCTGCAGGTATTTTATATTAGGGAACAAAGACCCTCTCTCTCATCAGTTCTCAAATACGTAACTTTTTCAGTTCTCTCAAATTTCATGAAGCAATGTAAAACTATATCTGCAGAAATGAATTCCTTTCTAGGTAATTACCATTTTTTATTTAAATACCTGTGGAATAAAATCTATGCTGGACCTTTTAAAAATGCACGATTACCTAGAGTGTTAAAACTTTGCTATTTAAAAATTACTTTACCTTGAAATTAGAAAAAAATGAACTGCTTTTTATATAAACTCAAGAAGAATTTTACCTAGTCTATAGCTGATAAACATGAAATCATATTTCTGACTGCTTGTTCTTGAAGCCAAGTTCGGTCAACAATTTTAGGGTGCTTTCTGTTGGCACTCCAGTAGATTTAGTGTCTAATGATATCACAGTGAGCATGGTGAGCTCATTAAGAAGTTTAACCCACAATCCCTGTGCTGCTAATCAATACTCCATAAAGCCTGTTCAAGATTGTAGTGTTAGTTCAGGGCCCCAATACAATTTTAGTAATAAGAGATCCATTCAGCTTTTTTTCTCTAACTTCCAAAAGCAGCGATCTTCCTTGGAATTAGATAAAATGGTCCATAGAGAAGGTATGATTACTGTCTTGAGCTCCTTTTCTAATTAGCACAGTAAAGTTAAATCATTGCTATAACCAACTGGTAAATCTAGCTGTATGGGTGCACCTTGTACTATTTTTGAAACTTTCCTACAGTTTGAAATCGTATCAAAATGTAAAGAAAAAAGTTACTATCAATACTCCTGGGGATGATGAAAGAAGGATTAAAAAGATACTAGAAAGAGAAAATTCTAATAAATGAAAGAAAATTCCAAAGGAATCTGAAAATTTGTGTTGAATTTAATTTACTTCCTCATTCAAAGTTATGGAAGTAATACTAGATATGGTGACACATCAACTGAACAACACACACACACATATACACACACGGACAGTATTTATTCTCTATGAGAGCTTCACAATCATCACATTCTGAGCCAATAGGCTTTACCTTTTGGAAACATAAATAACAACAAATACAATTTGCAAAATCCTTTTCAGGGACAAAGTAGATCAAAGGTTCTTCTTTAATTATTATAACAGATAGACAATATTTTCTATTCTTTTAGTTTATTAAGACTCAAACAAAGCTTAATATGGTTAACATTTTGGAAGGATGCCTGCAAAGGACTTCATTCAAAATTTAGTCTCTCTATCAGATTTGCCTTTGTCTCCAGAAAATTTTATCCATTGGCAAATCCATTCATTTTTTAATTTTATAATTGAGCTTACAGGAATTGAGCTTTAAAGAAAGCTTAACTTTATCACTGTACCTCAGTTTTAGTTTGAAACTGTCACCTTCGGTTCACCTTTAATGTCACTAACACTGCAGGGGACGTGGTACCATCCTCTTTAGTGGCACTTAAATCACTTCCAGTTCTGATCAGCAGTTTATCCCTTTGCTTGTTACTGAATTTAAATCTCTATTAAGGCAGGGACCACGTGTGTTCTTTTTGTTGGTAAATAGCTTCTTTGCAGTTTGTACAATGGTTAGCTCACATTAAGAAATTTGAAAAGGAAAAAAGAAAAACTTTCTTTGGTAATAATAAAAGCAATTTTTTAAATGTTAATGGTTTAAAATGAATAGTAGATATACTCTGATCAAAGGGTAAGTTGCTATTGGCAAGCTATATCTCAAACTATACTTCAAATTATTTTATATTATGAAAATATTATTGAAAGAGGAGGGCATGGCCTCCCTCAACCTATAATTTCTTCTCCAGGTTAAGACTACTGTTTGTGTGTCTCTCACTAAAGATTAATGTGGGTTCCTGTTTTGATAAAAATGAGCTATGACTCTCTTTAAAAGCATCTGTGGTTCTAATTCAGATACTGACTAGCTGTGTCCTAATTCTTCCTTCCTTCCAGTGCTAACACTCAGGAATTTTGCGAGTCAAGTGTCTTCCAATCAGTGTTTGTTTATTTATTTGCCTTGTAACCTACTGTATTTTTCTTTGAAGGCAAAGTGCATATATTTTAATGGATCTTTCTACATTAATAGTAACACTGTGGGAATTATGGCTAGCACAGTACAGATGCTTAATACTTCAGACTATGATTCTTATTAGGAAGTATTTTTTTTCCATATAAGCATAGAGTCTATAAATAACATTGCATAGGAGGATAACAAAAGACCCACTAATTTGACTCTAATTTAGCCAGATAGATGGAAAGGGGGACATGGATAAATTTATATTATGAAAGCTTTATATCATGTATTTATCATTTATTCCAAGATAGTATCGAACATGAAGCTATTGTGGTATCCATTATGGTATATACAGGTGCCCATGGTATAACAAAAGAGGCTGCCAAGTCCCCATTACCCACCAATGTGGGCTTCTAGACAACTTTCCCATTCCCTAGCTAAGCCTCAGCATTTCACTACTTTCTTAAGTTCTTCACACTGCAGCAACATGATTCATGAAAGGCCCCCATTTCTAACTATCTCTACTCATTGACTTCCAGCTTGTTCTAGGATCAGGCTATCCTCAAACACTTACTTCCCTCTGAGGACTTCCCTAACCACCCCCACCTAATCTGGGCCTCCTGAGAACTTTTATAGCAATTTCAACCTTTCTCACAATACTGAGAGACATTAAGATACACCTGTGATGGCATGATGAAAAATGAACAAACTCAATTTCTGGTTTTATTTCCTTTACCTCAGAAATGATATTGTTTTGTTACCCATTCTTCCCTTTCCAGATAACCAAGCTGAAGATAGACAGTAACCCTTTTGCCAAAGGATTCCGGGACTCCTCCAGGCTCACTGATATTGAGAGGTAATGAGAATTTTCTGTTTACTTTTTTTGCCCAGATAAGATAAAGAGAAGCAGAAGTTTGTAAGAATGCACTCCTGTCAATGCCAAAGAACCATAACCATACTGTTTACAGTCTCCAACGCTTGTACAGTCTCCAATTCCCCACCCTATCTTCCCTCCCAGTTAGTTATAAACCCTGTAGATAGGCAACTGCTTAAGCTTTGACAGCTGCTGAAACTGGATCTATCTGATGCTTAATTTCTGAGTGGCTTCTTTGGACAGGACATTTATTCGACTATAAAAAATAGTGTTTCTTTGTTATCAAAGACTCTGTCCTCTTGATGATATTAAGCTTCATCTTATGAGTGGCAATTTGCAGAGAAATAGAATCTTAATAGCTTTTGCCTTCTGAAGTGGATATACTCGCTAACACAAAGACTAAAAAGGTCGTTTGGAATTTTGAAATAAGGAGAGGTAACTTAATTCAAGGCACATATTTTACCTATAATGTAGAGTACTTATATTCAATAGGAAAGCTATCAGATCTCAGGACCTTTAAGAAGGCAAGTGACAATCATGTGCCTATAACTTACCCCACTTTTTACTTAATTAAAATGGTTCACACAGTTTGAGACTGTCAGTGTGATTAGTAATGACTATATTGAGACCCACGGTTGCCCAATATGAATGTAAAAAAAAGTTTTCTTTTTCAAAGAGATTTTTCAACCTGAATATTTGTATCCCTTAAACATACTATGTAACTTTCAATACTTAATTCTGGTTTGTTTTTCTTGTTTTGGTTTGGTGAGGACATTTAAGTTCTAACTCTCTTTGCAAATTTGAATTATATAGTACGGTGTTATCAACTCTAGTCACCATTTTATACATTAGATCCTCAGATCTTATTCATCTTCTGTACTTACTTACTACTCTTTTATGTAGCCTGAAACCTTTATTGACAAGTGGGGTACCCTAGTTACCAGTCCAGATTTGGTTCATTTTATCTCCAAATCTTTGTGTGATTTCCCTACCAACTGTTATATGTTTCTGCCACATTCTTTGTGACCTACCACATGGTCATATCTCCTGACCTCAAGCACTTCTCCCCAACTTGTCCCGGCAACTCGAATGAAAGGGTAATTCCCTGTTTTATCAACATCTGTCTTATCCTTCCCTTACCCTTCCCAAATGGCAGAGCATAGAGGGGGGGGGGTTGATTTGGGGAACAGATATCGAGACCCGGGGAAGATGCAGAGAATCCAGCAGGAGGGACTGGCAGTTGGGCAGGAACTGTGGGATTTGAGTGGAAAAGAAAGAATAATTAGTTGGAGAGCTTGACAAGAGGTTGAGGGTACTGAGACCAGGAAAGAAACTTGAAATTGTTGTTGAAAATCCATCGCAAACTACAGAGAGATGGCAAGGCAGTAATCTCTGGTTAGGTGATTAGGTGGGGCATAGGCAGGCAAAGAGGCTATGAGATCCAAGTCAGTGAGAAAGTGATTTTAGAAACGTGAGTGACAAATGAGTCAGCCCATTTACAAAGGCTACTCTCATTTAGGTGTGGCCTTTTTTAATCTCCTTTTTCTGGAGTGCCAAAAGCACTGATTTCAGGCTGGGTTTATGCAAGTGGGATTATAATAAGTGAACCTTTTCTCTGTTCCAGTCAGGTGTCAGAAAAGAATGAAATCAGTGGTTTGGGGCAGGGGGGAAGTAGTGATATATTCTTGTATTGTGCATCATCTGTCTCAGACGGAGGTGGTGAGCCTGGTAAATGGAGACAAGCTCAACTCTGCCTTTTCCTGGCTGAGTGGTCCTAGAGAAGTCATGTAACCCCCGAGTTTCTTTCCTTATTTAGAAAATGGAGAGAATAACCCTGCTCACTTTAAAGGTTTACTATGGGAACCATGTACGATGATGTGTATGAAATTACTTTCTAAACCTAAAAATATAAAATAATTACATTTTATTAGATGAGCATAGTTTTGCCCCAAGACTACTTTTATACTACTCCTCGAGTAAAAATAGCCCCTGTGGTTGCACATATGCTCACAAGAGACAAGTACCCAGAGTGACTGCCTTTTAGAAAGCGACAGATTTGATAACACATGCAGCCATATCTTCCACTTATTGAATAAACATCCTGACGTGGGGAACACTCCCATGTACATGAAGCTGAGAAGTTTTCAATAGTCTGAGGGCCAAGAGAGCATCTTATATGACCAGCTGAAAGTTTGCAACATGACCTAAGTAGTGTGAAATTGGCCAAGGTTTTGGATTTCATTTCCAGGTATTTAAGTCTGAATTTTTCCTAAACAGCCTTTGGGGATAGGACAAATCAGATCAATTGATCTTTGGAGACCTAAAGAAATTAAATTAGTCTGGAGTCAGTTACTGCACTAAACCATCTAGTAATTGAATTGCTCCTTGTAACTGATTGAAAACAGCCCTATTTGTAACAATATAGAGGGCTTTTTTAAAGAAGAGATCTTAGAGAAAAACACATCTTTTTATGACATGATGACAGAAATTGCACTTTTCTAACCTAATTGAATATGATGTTATAGATATGTGACCTTAATGATTTCAAGTTTCCTGTTCCAAATTTACAACTACTGTGTGGGACACCCAAACAAAAATGCCTTTAGGATTGGATCTGTTTGCCTTGTACCTCTAAATTCACAGTATTATTCTTTCTACTACTGCATGAACTTGGGGAAACTCTAAAAAGCATTCTGGTTTTCTTGCTCTCATTTTATGAGATTCCATTCAGATACTTGAATGTCTCACATACTTCACATGTAGCCTTACTCTCAGGGACAGTATCTCCCTCATTTGTAAAAGGAAATTCATTTTATAAGTGAAAGTAGAAAGTATTTTCATTAGATGCTTTGCATACCCACCTACAGTGGACAGCTAAGAAGCAAACCAAAAATCCAAAGGGATTTCTTAATATTATCTAACTTATAGTTTTTTATAGTTGAGGGAAAGAATAGTCTGCTGGTGCCTTATAATAAATAACTTTCAGTCCGTCAGTTGGTGTTTTCTTTTTCTTATCGGTGGGGGGAAGGAAGGGGGCACTTTGTATAGTAAATGAAGGCATAGTATTACTTCTGAGAAAGGAAAAATAACCATGAGGGTTTTTAATAGTGCAAAATTTTCTTCTCTTAGTTTTTTTGTTTGCTCTGTTTCTTAAAAATAGAATTCATACTACTGTAGAAAAATACTGACAAGCAAGAAAAAAAGCATAAAGACAGCAACAAAATCCCTTTCATTCAGACATAACCACTGGCAAAATTTATATATTTACCCAGATAATCTCCTGTGCACATATAAACATTAACTTCCTTTGAAGTTTATCTCATACACTACTTTTAATTATTTTTCCCTAATAGCAGTTGGTATATGTGTAGAGTATACTTTTTAATAACTGCCTGATTTTCCATCGTGTACAATAATCTGACCAATCCTATATGTTAATTACTTAGGTTTCCCACTTTTTGTTATTACAAACAGTGCCAGGAGGGAAATGTATGTCTTTACAGACATTATTACTACTACAGGATAAATACTAACAAATAAAAATGTTGCATACAAGGATATACATTATCTTAACCATAATGTTATTTTTAATTGTTAAATTTGGGGTCCAACCTAAATGTTCAACAGTAGGAGAATAGTTTAATAAATACTTATAGTCATGCAATGAAATTTTTTTAAACTGTGGTAAAATATGCATCTTGACCATTTTTAAGTGTATAATTTGGTAGCATTAAGTACATTCACAGTGTTAGGCAACAACCATCACCATATCCATTTCCAGAATTTTTCTATCATCCCGAACAGAAAATCTGTACCTATTAAATGGTAACTCTCTACTCTTTCCCTCGAGTCCCTGGTAATGTCCACTCTACTTCCTGTCTTGATGAATTAGTCTAGCTTAGGTATTCATATAAATAGAAATATATACATTTTAAAGGCTTTTCAAACATACTGACAAGTTTCCTCCAAGAAACACTGTCCATGTCATGGTCAGGAGTATCTGTTTCTGTACACCCTTGTCAAATATGATCATCATTCATCTTTTTATCTTTGCCATTTTGATAGGTAAAAAATTGTATTTTTCTTTTGTAAGTGACCTATTTATGTCCTTAGCCCATTTTTTCCTTTTGGATGGTTCATCTTTTCTCTTATTGGTTTATAAAATCTTTTTATGTATTAATATTTTTATTGTTAATATATGTTGGAATCATTTTACCAGTTTGAAATGTTTTTATTTATATTTTTGATAAAGAGAACATTTCATTACCAAATTTATTGTTCTCTTCATGATTTCTGTGTTAAGAAGATATCTCCTACTCCAAAATTATATAAGTATATAAATATTCAACTACATATTTTCTACCACTTTATTGCTTTCTAGGTTTTTTTTTAAATATTTAACACATGCAGTATTCTCATTTTTTGCTATCTTGAATGTTAATTGAACCTGTTCTTTAAATGCTCTTTTAACATCCATTGAGACAGTTTTAATTATTTTTCTACTTTTAAATAACAGTATGACTAATTCTAGTTATACTGTCTATGTTGAACCACCCTGATATTTTTGGAATACATCTTGTCTGAATTTTAGCTATTTTTCTTGTAACACACTGCTGAATTTAACTTACTCATATTTAAGACTTTTTTTGTATCAACCTTCGTAACAGAGATTTACTTTGTTTCTTCTTTCCTTCCTGTCAGTTTTTGGTACCAGATTATCCTAGTTTATTTGAATGAATCAAAATATCTTCCCTCTTTTTACTGTTTGATTAGTTTAAATAGCAAAGAAGTGGTCCTTTATAATCTTGCCCATAAATTCATCTGGGTGCAGTATTCTCTTGGGGAATACTTCTTTAACTACATAGTTTGTTCCATAGTTTATCAGTCAAGTATACAGTTACTTCTATCACATTTAAATCCTGTCTTGAGTTCTACTTTGTCTAATCTTACATTGCTATATCTTAAAATTTTTTGATTTACCTTTTAATTAAAAAAAATGTTTGTCTCTATAGCAATAGACCCCCCCCCCTTGCATCATCAAATATTCTGACCTTCTTTAAGTAAAAAACCCACCTTCTCTTAATGCCATATATCTGAGTTACTGATTCTCCCAGTTTCCTACTTCCTTCTTATAGTAAAGCTTCTTGGAAAGAGCTCTATGTGTTCTCAATTCCTTTCTCCCCTTTGTCTTTTCTACCCTGTCTTTTGGACTTTTACTCCCACTATCCCACCAGTACCCCTTTGTCCAGTTCTCCTGTACCTCCCTACTGCTAAGCCCAATGGTCAATTCTCAGTCCTAGCTTACATCACCTATCATCAAGGTTAGACACTGTTGTTTATTTTCCCCCTTTTTCCTCTTGGCTTCCAAAACCTCTCACAATCTCTGGTTTTTATTCTATGCCACTGGCCATTCTTTCTCCATTCCCTTGTTGGTTCTTCTTCTTGCCCTCCATCTATAAACAGTAATGTGTTCCAGGCCTTAGTCCTTGGATGTCTTCTCTTTTCAGCCTGCATTTCCTCCCTCGGTGATATGATCCAGTTTCATGCCTTTAAGTGTCATTATATGATAACTACTATCAAATTTACATCTCTGGTTCTGGACTCTCTGGAGTCAGAGATCTGGCTGGCTATTTCCTTTATTTTCCCTCTCCCCTAAAGGTACCTCAAATTTCATTCATCTACAACAGGATGGCCAACAACACTCTTCTACATCTGCTCTTCTCTTACAGTTCCCTTCGCAGTTGCATCCCCCCCCCCCATTGCTCCAGCCAAAAAACTGGGTGTCACCTTGGCTCCTTTTTCTCACTTCCCACATCCAAAGAGTCAACTAGTCCTTTAAACTACATCCAGAGGAGTCCAACTACTTCTTACCATCTCCACTGCTACTATTCTTATCTAGGACACTATTATCTCTTTCTGAGATTACTGCATTAATTTTCTTTTCTTTTTCTTTTTTTTGGGGGGGGGGGCTGTACCTGTGGCATATGGAAGTTCCTAGGCTAGGGGTTGAATCAGAGCTACAGCTGCCAGCCTATGCCACAGCTACAGCAACGCAAGATTAGAGCCACGTCTGTGACTTACACCACAGCTCACGGCAGCACTGGATCTTTAAACCGCTGAGCGAGGCCAGGGATTGAACCTGCATCCTCATGGATACTAGTTGGGTTCCTTACCACTGAGCCACAATAGGAACTGTTTACATTAATCTTCTAATTGATCTTTCTGCCTCCACTCTTACTACTCTTAAGTCCATTTTCAGTTCACCAATCAGAATGATTTCATCAAAGAAAGGAAGTCAGACTATATCATTCTTGCTCAGAGCTCTCTAGTGACCTACCTTCTCATTCACAGTAAAATCCTAAGTCCAGACAAGGCCCAAAAGGTCCTATAGGATCTGAATCTATCAGATAACCTTGCCAGTTATCTTCTAGAACATATCTACCTTTGTCTTGCTCACTTTTCTTTGAATATGCCCAAGACCATCTCGGCCCTGGGGCCTTTATACTTCCTTATCCCTACTTGAAATATGCAGCTCTCAATATCTGATTGGTCCAAGGCTTTGTCTTTCATTTCCTACTATATCCCCAGAACCTAGAATAGTGTGTAGTACTAAAGTATTTGTTAAGTAAATAATGATAATGATATCTTTTTAAAAATACCATAATCATTTAAATTTAATTCGTCGCACACATTTCATTGTTTAATGATCATTTCTTCTATGAAACTGTAATTGCTAGAATTGTATTCTTACTTTATTCTCAGTTGCTGACAAAGTTTGAGTAATTGGTTGAGGAAGGATCTATGGGTCATCTTCTTTATCAGTTCTTATGAGAGGATCTGTTGACATTATGTATAAACCTGACTGGGATCATAGTTTTTCTTCTCAGAACCCTTTCAACCTTCCTTTGTCATCAAGCTTTTAAACTGTGGAGTAAAAGCTGATGCCAAAGTCACTGTCTTTCCTTTGTCAGAAGCTCACCTTTTTTTCTCTCTGATAGAATGCTTTTGGAAAGTTTTCTCTGAAATTCAGAAATTGTACCAGTATTTGCTCAGTTGTATATTGTTTTCATTTGTATTTGCAATGTAACCCAGCCCTTCAAACTGAAAACTCAAGTTGTTATTCATCTCAGGAAATGTTTCATGTTGTTTTTCTCTTCTTCCTTTTTGCTTCTAATTGGTCTGCTCTATTAAGACCTACTAAAACTCCTATTATATATTTGTTACATTTCTTGAATCTATTCCATTTCTATTATATATTGTTTACTAATTTTCAACTCTTTATCTTTTTACTCTCATATTGGAAGAATTCCTTATATGAATCTTCTAATTTGTTGATTCTGTTTTCTGCAGTATCCAGTATTCTGTTTGCTGTCCTTATTGAGTCCTTTTAAAATGTGATAATTATTACTTTGCCATTTCCAAGTATACTTTTACATTTGCATATTGTTCTGTTTTTTAAAATTAGTTTTCTTCTTTTGAATTGCTGAATGTTTTATAATGTCCAATTATCTTTCTGTAGCTCATGTATAGAATGTGATGTCTGTTACTTTATTCAGTGTTAGGAGCTGAGATTAATTTTGAATAAAAGTATGTGGATCTTTGTTTAATATTTTTAGATGCAGACTGAAAAAGGGGTAATAATCCAAATTATTTTAAGTGTGCTTGTGTAGAGATATAATTACTCTGTTTGCATTAGGAAGTTGTTGCAGGTAGGTGGAGAGAGCCTTAGGAAAGGGAGTTTCCACTTCACATTGATTAAATTACATAGCTCAGCAGCTAGAACTCAGCTATTCCCCAGCAAGGCAACCTCATGGCCCTCCCCCAGACCTTGTTGTGGTCATGGCCCCACACCATTCAGCGTACCCAAAAGATGGTGTGCTAGCTGAGAGCCTGCTGCAGTGGGATTCTTGCTCATTGCCTCCAGGAGTGTGAGAATCTGCTCGCCTTCAACTCAAGGATCTGCCTTTATAATTAATCTCTGTTGCTCCAAGATGGGGTTTAGGCAAAAAAAAACCTTCTCAATTCTTTCCCCCGAGGTAGATTTCCTCTCTGTACAGCAAGGAGCAGCACACTGGTTAATGCTTCCCCCACTCCTTTACTGTTTTTGGCTAAAATGTCAAAGAATGCAGTTAGCACTCTCTCTCATTTCCTGAGTTCTTCTTTTCTCTAAGTCATGTCAGTGCGGCAGAGAATTAAATACATAGGCTTATCTCACCTTATTGGTTCAGGATTCATACTTTAGAGTCTCTATAAAACATGTTTAAAACTCTCTGGCATTGAATAAAACTTTCAAATGCATGAATTTTGGACACAAGCCAAGAGGGAATCAGGCTCAGAGCTCAGAGACTCTATTAGTTTAGATGAAGAAGAAAACTTCAGGAAACAAGGTTGCAGATATGATATTCCAGAAATTTATAGAAGTTTTATCTACATCAAGCCATGGAGCAGCAAGCAGTTTGGCAGATTTGCTAAAGAGAGTCATAGTTTATGGATAATATAGGTTTTCCACAATGGACTCCTGGTTTTAGAAAGTAGTGTTTGGTTCTAACAGAGCTCTAAGCTGGTCTGAGGCAGCAAGGTTTGCACTGAGCAGTATGGTGTGAGTGAGGCCCATCTCTAAAGAGGTAAATACCTTGGAGCAGGGGTTGGCAAACTACTGCCTGCCACCCATTTGGTACAGCCCATAAGAATGGTCTTTACATTTTTAAATGGTTGAAAAAATATAAAAATAATATTCTGTACATACAAAAAATATAAAATTAAAATTTATTGTCCATGAAGTTTTATTGGAGGACAGTCATGTTTTTCTGTTTATATACTGTATGTGGCTGCTTTCGTGCTACCGTGACAGAGCTGAGTATATCTGACTGAGATCCTAAGGCCTGCAAAGCTTAAAATATTTACTGTCTGACTTTTACAGAGAAAGTTTACTGGTCCTGGGCTTAGAGCTTTAAGGGGTTATGGAGATGTTGGAGAAAAACTCCCACCTGAGGATTTATCCTTATGATAGTTCCTCTTTCTTCCTAAAATGAAGAAACTCAGAATTTCATTTTCAGGCCCACAAGATGATGCTAATCGACAAAGCTGGAGATATTTGATCTCTGCCAACACCTTACCCTTCATCTTTACAGTGGTTGTTTGAAACATCCTCTTAGGGTCATTTTAGCTTCTGTAGTTCAAGCCAGGAGAAAGATGACAGAGTAACAACTTCAAGGTGCATACCTTTTAGGATTCTCTGTAGATTTCAATTATCTATTTATTTTTATCCATCTTCTAATCCCGTGCCTCAACTATTACAAATATTTGAAAAATAGATTGTATTTTTTTTTCCTCTTTCAGCGTACTAGAATTTGCAGAGCTTGTAGGAAAAGGTAAAAAAAGGCAATTGGGAAAGTAGGTGTTAAAAAGACTCCTAAAACATCATCCAGTGTATTGTTAAGGAATTAGAAAGTACTTTTTCTAATATTTCCCAAATTTGCATTTTTAAATGGAAAAATAACATGATACTTAAAATGTGTCCGAATAGAGTACTCAAACTTTAAATAAATTAAATGTGAGCTTCCATCTCTCAGAATCCCCGCTTTCCAGATTGTCTCTTCTCAGTTTGAAGGGTATGTATTTGTACACCCAGGTGTACTTTAAAGATAACATCCTGTGTGAATTTCAATTCAGGATGACAGAGTTTTACTTAACCTCTCTGACTTTACACCTGTATCTCTTTTTGCACATTCTGGGTACCATTAGGAATGATAGAATATCCTGTCATTGCTTGTTTGCTCTATCTCACTGCTTACAGATGCAGAGCAATCTCAGACTATGCATATCAAACATGCCTCCAACAGTGTGACAACTAAAAATAGTCAAAGATCTTTTTGTGATTCTTTTTTTCCTTAGTGTAGATTCCACCAGAGTGGTTTTGTGGTTGTTTTGATTTTGTAGTCATACTATGAACACAAGGCTACACATTTAGGTTCATTTGTTTCAATGTACTTTTTATATTTTGGAATTACAAAATTATAACTTTATTATGTGGTTATTCAAATTTACATGGTTTCAAGACAAATCTATAGAACACAGCTTATTCAAAGGTGTCAAAATTCTACCCCTATCTTCTCTGTCCTATTTCTTCTCTCTCCTATAAGCAACCATTAAAAAAAGCATTGTTTATCCTTCCATTATGATTTTTTAATATAAGCAGATGCACTTATATATTCTCTTTTTTTAAATTTTAACATACTCTACACATTTTCAGCTTTTTTAACATAACAATATACATTATTATATTATATATATGTAATCTGTACTATGTAAGTATATATAATATATATTAATATGTTTTGAGTTCAGTTGTGTCTTTTTTTTGTATTTAAATATATATACAAGTATTTTATATAAACTTTTATTATGTGGTCTATTTTATTAGCAAACTTTGTTGTTCTTTTTTTTTTGGTAATTAGCCATATTCATACTCTTGTTTTCCTTTTCACTAATAACTATTAAAAATTCCTCCCTCTTTCTCATTTTCTTTAGATCCCCTACTAAAAAAAACATTAAAATTAACTGTTAACTTCTTTTTATCTTCCCCCTACTTTCCTTCTTTTTCAGCATCTGATTTGAAGTAATATTCCTTTAATCTCAGTTAATAAATGTAGATGATCAACAACATTATTCTATTTACCATGTTCTTTCCCCATTCTCCCCCCATTTTTGAGAACTGTATCTCATCTACCTTGTCAGAGAGTATCTTCATTATATATTTTTATCCTTTCTTGTAACCCTGGTTTAGTCTTAGTTCTACAAGTAAATGTATATTTAATGTCCCCCTGATGCATTTTATGTCAGTGTCTTTCCGGTGTCCTCGTTGTCTGAAGCTCAATTTATACCTGGCTCTTCAAGAAAGGCTAGTGGGACCGATATTCCTTGTCTTTTGCATGAACATGAACATGACACTTTGTGGCCTTTATTTCCCAGAGTCGGTTTGACTTGGTATACAGTCCTCACTTCACATTTTGTTTCCTGCAGTATCTCAGATATGTTGTTACTTCACTGTCTCCTGGAGGAAAGAGTGGCTGTCAAACTCTGATGACAACCTGATATTTTTTCCCATATTAGTGACTTGGTCTTTTTTCTGGAATCATCAAAAGAGTTCCATTCCTTTGTTCCCATTGTCCCTAATCAAAGGGTAATAGGGGATCTCCAGTTCCCAGAGGAGGATTATCTGTAAGTGTTGTGTTCTTGTTTCTTTCACTCACAGATGATGTGAAGGGACAGAAAGAAGGTGGCATCAGCCCTCTGAATTGTTACTCATTTGCTCCTCTGGTACTTCATGCTTCCTTAGGATAAGGAGTCCTTGGAATACAATCCAAGGCTCTCCCTACACTAAGTTCTAGTGAACTTGCCAATAGAATCACTTTTAAATTGTCAGAAGCTCTGCTGATAACCTTAGAAGCAGAGAGCAGGAAATTTGTGGTGAAATGAAATGTGAGGATTATATGGATTTCCCTTCTCTGCATCCTGGGTCCCATCCAGACACCTGCCGCTTGTACCATTTTGGTGGACTCTGTGGGAGGGCTAAGTGGATGTCTGCTTAGTACTCTCTCCAGATGTCCTATAGTAGAGCCATTTCCTTAATGAATCCCCCTCTACCTTTGAATTTTGGACACACTGATCACTGTGTTCTCAAGGTTTGCTCTAGAATGAGACTCTCTTTTATGTACTTGGCTCTCTCTCACCTTCCCATTTTCACCTTCCCCTGTTTAGGATATCTACTGGCATCTGGGTTTTCTTCTAAGCATTCTGGCTAGCTTTGGGGGAAAAAAAATCCTGACATTCAGGGCTCCTGAATAAGTTATGCATGTCATAAACTAATCAGTCCAACCTAATAGTTGTTGCCCAAATAGCCAATAACATAAGTTCTCATATCACTATTAAGTGTTATCTTTAGAGGAAAAAACTGGTAGAATCAATGTATACAGAGGAGAGAAATAAATATATATATATATATTAAGCTGAATTGGCTGAGAATATAAGTGAATTAAATTTCAGCCTAGTGAATACTGAAATAACTTGGCTTGAGAATTCCCTTAATCTTTCATAAATACAACTATATTTGACTGTTATGGAGATTCTTACAGAGTAGATTATACAGTGTCTGTAATTAAGAAAGTAAAACAGGAGTTCCCGTGGTGGCTCAGTGATTAACGAATCCGACTAGCAACCATGAGGCTGCGGGTTCGATCCCTGGCCTTGCTCAGTGGGTTAAGGATCCAGCGTTGCCGTGAGCTGTGGTGTAGATCGCAGATGCAGCTCGGATCCTGCATTGCTGTGGCTCTGGTGTAGGCTGGTAGCTACGGCTCTGATTCGACCCCTAGCCTGGGAACCTCCATATGCCGTTGGAGCGGCCCAAGAAAAATGGCAAAAAGACAAAAAAAAAAAAAAAACGAAAAGAAAGAAACTAAAACATAATTTCAATGAAGTCTGCTTAAAAAAAAACAAACAAAAAACCTCCCTGGATTTTAGGGACAGCCACCATATGAGAGGCAGGCTACTCAAAAGTAAAAATACCAAAGGAAGCAAATGACAAAAGCTAGCAACAATAATCTCTGCTTTATTTACTTTGAGGCTGGAATGATTTGGGCACCCATCCGGTTTATCCCTATCATCATGCAAATGAGGCAACTAGGGCCCAGAGAAGGATTTGTCCAGGTCACACAACTAATTAGCAGAAAATATGAGGTTAGAACTCAGGGTTCTTTGCAACAAGTACTGGACATTTTCAAAATAACTATTTTTAATTTTTATCTCTGTTAATTTATTTATAGATTCATAAATTATTAGAGCCATAATGAATTGTAAAGAGTATCTAATCCAGTCCACCATCTCCCTACCACTCCTTCATTTTATAGAGAAAGACAAAGCCCAGATACAGACAGGGACTCTGATCAAACAGCTTCTTAGTAAAGAAACATCTTTTATTCATCATCTCCAATGAAGACAACAGTTAGTATAGGAGACTGCATGCCTAAAATGAAAATAATTTTGTTCGGTAACTAGATTAAAGTCTGCTTTTAAATAAAATCTATTAATTTAGTAAATTAAAATAATCTATTGACAATACCACAAAAAGGAAAGGATGCCTTTCAATGGAGCTAAATTTTCAAGAAGTAGTCACCACTAAATTCTTTTAATTAGCAAGCTGTGTTTCTGCACTTAAAATGCTACTTATTTATCAATGGGTTCTAAGAGAAAACATGTATTTTATGAAACTGTCAAATCAGTGAGTCTGATAGTCTAGCAGAGTTATTCACAATTGACTTATGGTTGTAACTTGTTCTCTTTTCTTTTTTTTCTTTTTTGTGTCTTTCTGTGTATAGAACATACATAGGGGATATTTGTCCCCTGCCTCACAGCTTACTAATGTTTATTTAGAGGCTGAGTAGTCTGTACTTTGCATGAGATCTTTGTTCTAGTCAATGGTTAGACTTAGAAAATGAAACATAATAGCTCTCCCTTCCCCCATATGGTATAGTTTACTTATTTAAGTTGCTAATGATTATATAAAACCAGAAATGTATATTACCATTGAAAAGAAAAGTGAGTAGGATTAAGTCAAATAAATAAAAATAAACTAAAATCTAAAAGCTTTTAAAAAGATTACGGTGATTTTGTTTTTCCAAAATGGATTGCATAATATATTTCTGTTCTCAAATTAAAATTAATGATTTATAATACATTTCAAATTTTATTACCTAAAGTTTTCATTTATTAAGTACTGTGTAGAAGCTACAAATATTGATATATTGTCTTCCAGTAATTTATAACATTATCTGCATAAATCTTTAGAAAAATATTGTGACAAGGAGTTATTTACAAAGGCCCAGTAAGATATGATGTAAAACATGAGCAAATTGATAAGCAAGGACAACTTTAAATATTTTGTTTCCTATAAATTAGATTTGATTTTAATGGAGTTGACATTTTCCATAAGTACATCTTTTTCCAGGTCTACATTTAGGAGAGAAAATTAGAATATAAATTGAAAAAACATTTAATTTTTATTTAATTTTCTCTCAACATATATGACACACAGGATGGTTTAAAGGAAGCATGGCAAATTATAGCCACTAGAAGTCTCAGTTTCATCTAAAATGATTATGATTGTGTAACTAGCTTTGGGAACATATGACCTTGATACTCAATAACAAAAGTAATTTAATTTTTTCACCTATAAACATTTATTGAACATTTATTATATGCCTGGTACCAATATAAACACTCTATATGTATTAATATTAAATCTTACTAATAACCCTAGGAGCTAGGTCATATTAATATCCTTATTTTGCAGCTGAGAAAACTGAGGCACACAGAAGTGAAGTATTTGCCCAAAGGCACACAGCTGGCAGGTGGCAGGGCTAGGATATCTGAACTAAGCAGATTCCAGCAAACATGCAGTAACCACTACATTAGGGCAGTGGTTCTACAAGTGTGGCCTCCAAGTCAGCAGCATCATTGTCACCTAGAAACACAATGGAAATTATATTCTCAAGGCCATACTTCAGACTTAGTATATTAGAAATGCCAGGGTGAGGTCCAGCAGTCTGTTTTGACCAGCCCTTCAGGTAATCTTGATGAACACTGTCTTAGCCTGTTTGGGCTGCTATAACAAAAATGTCACATTGTGAGCGGCTTAAACAACATTTACTTCTCACAGTTATGGAAGCTGGGAAGTCCAAGACAAGGTGCTAGTGGTTTCAGTTTTTGGTGAGGACCTGCTTCCTAGTTTACAGAGAGTCATCTTCTCACTGTGTCCTCAAAGGGCTGAAGCACAGAAAGTTAAAGCAAGCTCTCCTGTCACTTCTTAAAAGGGTACTAATCCCATTCATGAGGGCTCCACCCTCAAGACCTAATTGTCTACCAAGGGCCTCACATCCTAAAATTATCACACTGACGATTAAATTTCCACATGAATTGTGGGGGACACAGTCCATAACACACTGTTTGAGAACCACTGCTGAGATAAAGAAACTAACTATTGTTCTCACCTTTGTTCAGAGGCCAGCAGTGTAGTTAGTGGTAGAGAGAGAGTCATACAAACACAAAATTGCCATCCATCTAGTAAGTGCATTTATAGAGGAATATATTGGGTCTAGTTATAGTGCAAAGGAGAATGTGAGGAGAAAGAAAAGGTTTTGTCTTTCGAGAATTGAGAAATTTACACTCTATTTTTAGAGAATAGAGGAAAGAAAATCAGTTCAGTACAGATAGAATATGTTGGTTTTGCTTATCTAGAGTTTGAACAAGGAGTTCACACGGCTTCCAACAGTTTTGAACATACTGGCAGAAGCAACATAATCCCTGAAGCTACCTTCTCTATCTTGCCGACCTTCTGGCCTATGAATTTCTCTCCCACGTGTATATTATTAGTCAGAAGATAATCTAAGGTAATGATGTGCTCTTTTAGAAAAATAATTTAGTGTCAGATATTAGAAAGGCAAAACTTCAATTATGGTACCATTTATTTATCTATTAAAATCCGAAGTAACTACTGTCTCTTGCTTTGGAATTTAACAGAACTGAACATTATAAGGCACTGTCCTAGCTTGTAATACCTAAATCACTTAACCGTTTAGGTGAGTTATCCCTTATTTTTCAGGGCACAACATTTTAGAAATCCTCACAATAGGCTTCTAGGCTAAACAGATTCTTTGCACTTTTCATTCTGCTGAAAACAGGAATTAGACATAAAGCAAACAACATGAGCTGTCTCTTCTTTGTAACATCTTTGAATAGATGGCCCTGATTTGCACCACTGTTTTCAATCACTTAAAAGGCAATAATTTAATTATGCCATCCTTTATATAAGAACTGCCATTGCTTTCAGTTCACTGCCAGGCCTGACACAAGTAAATCACTTCAATAAAAATCCCTTTTTTCTCCCTCTTAGAGATAAGAGTAAGTAATGATACCAGTGATCTTCTAAGGACAAAATGAATATAAGGTACTTCATATAGAAAAGCAACATATCTCACAAGTCAGTGGTTCGCTGTGTTAAATTTTTTCTTGCGTGTGTGTGAACAAAATGTTTAAATGATTTTACAGAAGGACATTTTTAGAGAGGCAGGTGCTTCACTCTCCTTTTGAACTTAAATGCTTGGATTGAGCAGATTGTGTGCCTAGGATGGGCAGAAGAATACACTTTAGAAATATACAGTCCATAATTTCAGACCCCTGGTAGTCATTCTTTTATGACTTTAACTAAGAGAAAATATTTTCTAGGGTATTTGAAGCAAGTTCTTTCCTGATGTGAAAGTAACCACCTAATTTTTTTCTAAGTTCACTTTAAATATTAGCAGTATGACACATGGCTAAGACTAAAAGGACATCAGCTTGAATGTATGTTACAGATGTCATTTTTTTAAGGGTTGCTCAACTCAACTGACTTTTTTCTTAGTGACCCAAGTTACTAAAAAGACAGTCACACTCTAATACTGTAGTGAAATAAGTCCTTCAGTAAGTGTTAAGGCTGCAGGGGTCCAAGGTCCAAACTTACCAGAATGTGGGGATATAAAGATTAAAATATATGGCAGTTGGCAAAATGATGTTAGGGTTCATGTCATGCCAAATTATCCTGTTAACTTCAGCATTTAATATATTTACCGGTGCTTCTTAGTAAATGATAAAATGTTTTCATTTCAGTAAGTCCAACTCAATGGTTAAACAAGTTTGTTCCAGGGATCTTTTAAAAATAGATTACACTTTTAAACAGATGATATGGACTTATTAAAGCTTAATGTTTTTATCTTTTTTTTTTCTTGTCTTTTTAGAGCTTCACATGCGGCATATGGAAGTTCCCAGACTAAGGGTTGAACTGGAGCCGTAGCCGCTGGCCTAAGCCACAGCTACAGCAATGCGGGAATTTAGGCCCCCAAATAAATTGGTGCCCTAGTGGCCATTTATGTATTTTTCACAGGTTTTCTATAATTTTCAGCCTTAAAGCAACAAGAATCTCAAAATGTCCATTATCCAAACTACCCATAATGTCATATACTATATGCACTTAACTAGGTTTATTAGTGAACATTGAGTCTTTTTATGACTAATGATATTGTGAACTTTGGGCCAACATTTCATCAGATGTTCAATCACTGCAGTTCATATCAGGTAAGTATTTGTTTTGTATTCATTAGCTAATGAAGACACAGGATTGCAGCTCCCAGTATAAATTCATTGTCATTTTTTCATATCACTAAATCCATATTCCTATGGTCTGGTTTTATAGCCCCTTGTTCACCTCTGTCCCTCATTTTGTAGGATTTCAGAGGACTGTGCCTCTCCTATGCAGTTAGGTTTCTTGTATTTGTATGCCTGAGGTCATGTTTCTGAGGAGTCTACAATGTAAAAACTGTACATGTTTTGAATGTTGTCTTTCCTGGAAGTGGTGGCCTTTTGGCTGAGAAAATGGTTTGCCTGACTAGTAAATGATGTTCAAGATGCCTCTCCTTCTCTGAGTACTTAACTTTTTAGTTTGCTTACTCTCTAACCTAGGGAAAGTGTGGAGAGCCTGATTCAAAAGCATTCCTATGCCCGCTCACCCATCCGTACCTATGGAGGAGAAGAGGATGTGCTGGGGGATGAGGTTCAGACGACACAGAATCGAGGTAAGACAGCTTTCGGGAGCAAGAGCATCCAAAGGGGAATGCAGGTAGGGAGGTGATGAGATGTCTAGTCTTCAGGGGAGAGACTGCCCCAAAGTATTTGAGAAGCCTCTTCAGGAAGGGACAGTCTAAGGCTGATCCTTATTTTGCCTGTAAGTCTTAAGTGATTATGCTGCCTGAAGCTTTCCTGTGGTTTGTTTTCCAGTAAAAGGACATTGAGCCTCTGAGCCAGGACCCAGGAGTTACTTATCTGTGATACTACCAAAGAGCTACTGGATTTTAGAGGTGGTCCCTTAGTCTTTCTGAACCTCAGTTTTACAGTCTGAAAGTCAAGGAATATATCTGTTTCACTGACATCAAGAATATCTTATTAGGATCAATGACTAGAATGGAAAACACTTTTAAAAGGCAGATTCTTCTAATGAAGTCCATTGTGTGAGGCAGTGGCCCTGGTGAGAATAGACGGGGGTGCCCCAAAATGCCTCCACTGTAGACGTTCAGGTAGGAGCCCTTTGAACATCTACGTCTGGGAGGCCAGAGAAAAGACACCAGAAGATGCCTGGGCACAGGGGTATTTGTATAGGGAATGTCCTTCGTCATATTTTTATGTTTATGATATGGAACAGCATAAATAGTCAAACATATGATATCTTTTACAACTAAATCCAAATGAACTACCAGTTATTCAGCTGGAAAATTCAATGTCAACATTTGTTTAAACTTCTGGATGCTACGATATAAGAAAAACATACTCTTGCAACTTGGAAAATATCTAATAAAAAATTATGGAAGCTAAGCTATCATTCCTGGCAGTTTGTAATGATGTGTTTATTATATACTAAGTATGTGATAAATACAATATACACATATATTTTGTTTTGTGACAATTTTCTATTGACCTGGCTTCTAATCTTTGCTTAGTACTATACTATTTTCATAAATGCATCATTTTGTTTTATAACATGTAGTATGTTTTTACATCCTGTAGGGAAAATCTACCCTTATTACAATTTTAAAAATTTTAATATTCTGCCATTATTTGTCCTGGTAACTTTGAGAGTGGAGTTGAAGTGGGGGAATTAGCATTTCACCAGCTTTACAGTAAATCAGTAAGTTAATTTGAGGATGAATGACTTTTAAAAAACATTTTAATTTTCATCTAAGAATATGGAATGTGATCCAGTTATTAAAGCATTCCCTTACATCCTTCAATAGAGTCGTGTGGGAAAGTGTCAGGCATTTCTTTTCAGAGTAACTTCTAAGGATTATGGTTTATATTTGGCTTATTATTGTTCCCACATTTCAACTTCTGAGTATAGCTGGAATATTAGAATGTGTTTGGATTTTGTGTATCTGTCTTAAATATAATCAACATAGTAACTGATATTATTCCAAAAGAAAAGGGTTAAGGAAGCTCAAAAAAAAAAACAAAAACAAAAAGAGAAGTTCCTGTCGTGGCTCAGTGGTTTAACGAATCTGACTAGGAACCCTGAGGTTGCTGGTTCAATCCCTCGCCTTGCTCAGTGGGTTAAGGATCCGGCGTTGATGTGAGCTGTGGTGTAGGTTGTAGATGCGGCTCAGATCTGGCATTGCTGTGGCTCTGGTTAGGCCTACAGCTGCAGCTCTGATTAGACCCCTAGCCTGGGAACCTCCATATGCCACGGGAGTGGCCCTAGAAATGGCAAAAAGACCCAAAAAAAGAAAGAAAGAAAAAGAAAGAAAGAAAGAAAAAATACTCTTGTGGATTTTCACAGTGGTTTTGGAAACCAGATAGCATTGTTGAGGCTTATCTGTCGAGCCTTATGTACGGGGCTGCTACAGAGGTTAGGCCAGATTATCAGCTATTTGGAACTCCTTTAGAGGAAATCAGGTCATTACCTTCAGGCAGGGTGCTAGTGTTCTGGCTACTCTCGGGGAATATGCATGGCATCTAGTAAGTTAAGCCTTTTTCTGTTAAGTAAATTCTCTTAGATATATGGTATAAATGATATCTTCTTATGTAGAAAGGTTGTCTCATACTGTTTCTCTTTTTAAATTATAGATCTATTACATATTTTTAAAAATAGATTGACCCTTAAGCAATAATTTAATTCCTGATTTGCACACTGAGGTAGAGTCTTCAGTCTAATGAGTTTTTTTTTTCTTTCAGGATCAGCCTTTACAACATCTGATAATTTGTCTCTCAGCTCCTGGGTATCATCTTCATCCAGTTTCCCTGGATTTCAGCACCCACAGTCCCTGACTGCTCTTGGCACCAGCACAGCATCCATAGCAACACCCATTCCTCACCCCATACAAGGTTCTCTGCCACCATACAGCCGACTCGGGATGCCTCTGACCCCATCAGCCATTGCCAGCTCCATGCAGGGGAGTGGCCCGACATTTCCCTCATTCCACATGCCCCGGTACCATCACTACTTTCAGCAGGGGCCCTATGCTGCTATCCAAGGACTGCGCCATTCCTCTGCTGTGATGACGCCATTTGTATGACTCTTACGAAAATAGGAGAATCCAGATCCAAAATGTGCAAATGGGTATGGGAATACAGGACAGGGTTGGGTGGGTGGGATGTGGAGTTTGGAGCAGGGGCTCTCCCAGAGACATGAGACTTATTAAAGAGGAGAGCTGGACTCACAATAAAACCTACCACTGAGGGAAGGCACCATGGACCAGGATTCATCCGTAGTTGGGGACAGCTCTTGGGTTTGAGAGAATCAGTGTGAAGTCCTTAGCCAGCCGAAGTCCTGCGACTAAGAGGATATCGGTTTACCCAAAAAGTTTAACAATACAAGGCAGATGAATCTTAAGGTGCACTATTTCTAGTGGTTAAAAATGCTGTGTCAATGCAGTAATGTAAAATGTCAAGGTGTATAGGTTTTCTTTCTACTTTCCACAGGTTAAAAGAATCTTCAAAGAGGCAATACTATGTAACATACTGACCATAATGACTAACTTAAGTCCATTTCTCCCTGTAGAAATGAGAGCCAGTAGAAAAATATTTGTAGTGCTATAGCTTAAGCATGTTTAGTTTTCCTTTGTGTTAGTTTGCTGGAGAAGGAGCTAAGATAATGCTCATGCATCCTGTTTTGCAGATGAATACATGGTAATGACTTCACAAAGTTCTTTTTGTAGTATTGAAGGGGCAGTACCTGACAAGTTCTCTTTCACAGTTTTGTCTTTCTTCCTAATACTCTTTCTTACAGTTACTTGCCATTTATGTAGGGAAAATCTTCCATATACTATTAAGAAGCAAGAGCCTCTGTATGTAACATTGTAAAACAGATTTTATTTTTCTGGACTTCAGTCTAAATACACTATTGACTTCATTCAATGAGGACCACTCTAAAGTCTCTACACACTGACATGTGAGACTTTCTTTACTTACAGCTACAATGAAAAGATAGTTGCCCTATTCTGAAAGGAATTTTTCTACCATGGGTACCAAATGTCCCTTCATTTTTACTTCAGCCCTTCTACTTTGCTCTGAATTTGCACCAGGTCAAATTCTC
This sequence comes from Phacochoerus africanus, assembly GCF_016906955.1. Taxonomy (NCBI): domain Eukaryota; kingdom Metazoa; phylum Chordata; class Mammalia; order Artiodactyla; family Suidae; genus Phacochoerus; species Phacochoerus africanus. The sequence continues at coordinate 38,640,655 of NC_062559.1, forward strand.
ATTTTTAGTAAATCTGCTTCATTGTTTGATTAGCCGCTACCACTGATTGACAGGAATTTATGAATGACCATTCTAAATGCCCATATAGCCACCATTTAACCTATGGTCATGAATAGTAATGTGTCCATATATCTGATTTGCCCTTTTTTCTTATTGTGTTACATTCAGTGACTCTACCATTTTTCTAGGTCCATAATATGAAATTGCATGTTAACTCAATGCACCCTGACTAAAACATTGGCAGTGCTTATAAGCAAACCTAAAGCATTTATCCACTTTATTTTCAACTCCTGCTATCTTCTTAAGCCTTCTTTAAATATTTATAATAGTAATTAACTATATCATAGTTATATATAATATCTGTATTATTTTTCAGCCATATATATCTAAGCATTTACAATCAGGGTAAAACATTTGGCATATGCAACAGTTCATTTCCCTAACAGAGATTTAAAGAAGTTTACTGTCCTTCAACTTTAGACAAAATACATTCTAGCCATAGGATTTAACCTGTCTTCTTCAAAGAGTCCCCCAATACTCTTAATTTTTACACAATATTCATTCTACTTTGCTCTGACTATAAAAGTACTGAATCTGTCCAAAGAAGAAATCTTGCTGCTGAGAGCAGAGCTGTATTTGGAAGTAAATGTAATATACTTATCACATCAGACTCAAGTGAAATTTTATTTGGTCATTTTAATGTTAGGATTTTCCATATCAAATGCCTTCTTGGGCATTTCCAGCATATGAAATAAGGTATACTGGCATAGCCTGTCTACCCAATGCCATTGTTGGACTTGCAATTGGTTCTCTCCACTGTATTCCAAAATTTAGTTATGGAAAAGCACAGCCGTGTTAACTAAATATCTCATAGTCCTATGGCAGACACTGCGAGGCTTATTTCTAACTTCTTGCATGTTACACTGTAGTAGCCAACAGGTAGTTTGTTTTCAAACACAGCACAGATATGCATTTCTTTTACCAAAAAAAAAAAAAAAAAAGCAGTTAGGCATAATGTTTAAATATCCATAGAGCTTAGAAAAGGGATTTAATATTTAATAGTTGGCCTTTTGTCAGTGCTTTTAATACAGAGAACTTCTGCTTAAAGCAGGAATAACAAAAGTAAATACTATTTTTCATGATGCTACTTATTATTACCGTTATAAATTACTTGTCTATCAAAGTGAATCCATAGCTGAATTTTCTTTTCAATGAGAATGCAAGGATCATTTTCAGACTATTTTGACATTTTTCCTGATTGGTGTACATTTTTGTTAAATATGGTTTTAGAACAGTATTTCCTGACTTCATAACTTTATTTTATAATCAATATAAGACTAAAAATAAGTAGTGTGCTTAGACAAAAACAAAGACAGCCATTAAAGTATGCTCCCAGAAAATCACACCTGAAATTCTAAATTGGATACATTTTCAACATATTTGGTATCATTTGAACAAGAAAGAAGCCGAAGTCCAATAGCGCTTAACCCGATCAGTCAATCTAGTCATGGGATCCAGGGATAGGTATCTGCCCTACCAGGGTCTTTCTGAACTATTCTGCTTGTTGATTATAATTTAATTCCTTTTATATTTAAGATTTAAAACTCAAAAGTCTTTTTTACCAAAGGCAAACGCAAGAACTAGATACTTAGTGAGAAAGCCAAATGAATGATAAAGGGCATGAGTTATAGTATTTTTGAAATAAATTCAGGGTTCCCCCCAGGTATATAACAGTATCGAAAAGCTTGGCTACTGCGTAGTGCTGCTAAAAAGTAGCCCTGCCAGAATGGCTTTATCTAACCCCAAAGAATTAATTCATGACTTAGTTATGACTTGTTTTAAAAACACTTATCAATAATTCTGAATAAGCTCATTTATTTCTTTGATTTATTAAATCTTCCCCCCTCCCCTCCTCTGTCCACCCTTGAAAGTATAAACATATACAGCTTGTATCTAACATATCACAAATTATTAGGTGACAAGGTCTACATTAATGAATTTATATTGCATCGCTGGTCCTTTTGCATTCAGAACAGTGATATGTTGTCTGAAAGGCCTACCACCATTTCTAGGTGGAGGGCACAGAGGAGGCATTACTAAGAAGATTCCTGATGATGATTTATCATCACACTGTGTAGGAGTCACACTGACTTGGGAATTCCAAAATCCCCTTTGCCCACTGTTATCCACAGCTCTGTCACTGCACTTCTCCAGCCACAATATCTCCACCCCAGGGGGAAAAAAGGAAACCTCTAAAAACCCAAGAAATAACTATTCCTAAGAAGCAAAGGATCCTCATCCCATACTGCCTACGAATTTTTTACAGAGATATTAGGATATTTATCCCAATTCTGAATTTCACATTAGCTGTTCAGGCTGTCCTGCTTATATTTAAGCTGCATTTTATTGAGAAAAATGTGCTCTAAGTAAATGGAGTGACTTTACCAGCCCATTGAAAACATAGTCAAACTCAAGCCGTGACTCAGTAGCTAAAGTTAAAAAAATGTAGTTATATAATATGTAAGATCAAATATGGCAAGAAAAGCAGTTTTTTTACCCAATCTTCTATTTTATAAGTAAGGAAAACTGTTTTCATTATTAAATGTGTGTGGAATTGATCATTGTTACAAACAAAACAATGTTATATTCTAAAATCTAGATGGACAAAAATAAACAAAGCACTGGACAGAAAAGATTTTTAGCTGGCTCCTTTAGAAAGTCAGACTGGGTATAGAATAAATTTAAAAATTTTTTATATTATTTCAGAATGTAAGGGTCTTATGTAAACAAAGGGAAGGTTAAAAACTCTTCTAAAATTTTAGAAAATCATAACATCCTTTCTTTACTATTATATCAGGCCAGTTATAAAATATTTCAATATTTAGCTTTCTTCAGCATGCTTAAATAGGCAAAGGCTCATTTATAAATATTTGATAGGCAGATAATCCATAAGTATTTTCTGACCCTTATTTCCGTGTGCCTCCCCTTGGATAATTCTAATCCCCTCCCTGATAATAAGAAAATAAAAACATTTTGGTGAAATAGTACATTTGGACAAAAAATACAATTTGTTGTATTTTACTTCTGGTACATTAAAATACTGTATTTAGTTGTTTTTCTTAGTGTCGGAAACCTAAAAGAAGGTCTTTTATTTCCTAAAGGATAAAATTGGATATAGCCTCTTTAGTAGACTCTATCACAGTTCTCTTGTTTGCTGTGTTCATTTGCTTAATGAATTGCGTGAGAACAGTCACTGTAATGAAGTGTGTGTGTTGGGGGTGGGGGGAAGGGCATGGGAAATGTTTTATGAGAAAAGAAGTTATAAGCCTAATACTATGAAGTAACATCTAATGAAGTTCTTTTTAAGTGCAATATATTTATTTCTGCTAGAAATGTATTATCAACATTATGTAATATTTGAAGCATTACATGTTATTTGTAAACAGCTTAAAATTATATATTACCCAAAACTGTACAGAAGTACGAATGTGTGGATATTAATTTCTTTCATTAAAAATGGCGTGTTTTGATATGTATGTACACATTTACACCTTTCATTATCTCACACACTTTGTTTGTGACTTTTGGTACCTGTTCCTTCATCTGAAAAAAAAAAAAAAGAAGAGGGATTATGTAAGACCAGGGGTCACAACTGGCCACTCCCAGGCCACGCATAGCCCACTGGAGTACCACACAGGGTTTTGGTTTTGTCTTTAATTGTATTTGAAAGTTTTTTGAGAAGACACTGCTTGCATGCTGCCACCAGTTCCCATTTTCCTATACCCAGTCCCCTTCACTCATGTGTTCTACTTGATGAATCCTTAGCACTGCAGGTCTTTGCACCTCTCTGTACTGAATGATACTGAAAACTCCATAAAGCTGAAAGAACTCCTACCTCTCACTCCAGTCACGGTCTCTTAAATGTGCTGTAATGATACTACACAAAGAAGGCTGACAGAAAATAAGATCAGCCAAATTCAAAGTCTTAATCCTTCTTCCATATAACAGTCCTTCCAAATACTTGACGTTATCAAACCTTCTGCTTTCAGAATTCTGCTCTGTTATCCTTAATATTTTCTGAGTGCCCAACACCAACCTTTTAAAAAATTCCAAGTAAAGGTTGAAAGAATAGTATAAAGGAACTCTGTATACTCCTTATAGAGATTCACCAATTGATAACATTCTGACTCATTTATCATTTCCATTCATGCTGAGCAGTGCATGCATATACACACACATGCAAATGGTTTTTCAGAACATCTGAAAGCAAGCCTCACATATCATGCCTCATTACTCCTAAGTAATTCAAAGTATACTTCCTAAAATCAAGAAGATTCCATTACACATCTACAGTGGGTTAGCAGGTTCAGGAAATTTAACAATGGTACAATACTGTGATCTACCATCTGTACTCTAATTTTGTCAATGGCCCAGTGACATCCATTGTAGCATGTGTTTTTCCTCAGTGAAAAGGATTAGATCCATTCAGAAGCACATATTTCATTTAACCGTTTTTTTTTTTTTATTCTGTAATCTGGTACCTATAATTATTTAGCCTTTCTTTGTTTTCATAGCAAAAGAATTCCTATTTCTCAGTGGCTTATAATTTATTACTATCGTTGGTATTTTTACGCTCATGTCATCCCAGATTTAGTCACTGGAAGCCCCTTAAATTGGCTCCTGTGTCCCCTTGACATGCCCCAATCTACAACTTTTTTTTTTCTTAAAGAACGTCTTCAATTTCTGGCATTACATGTTGTTCTAGGCCCATCTTGCACCTTTCCTGCCTCAGCCCTGGAATTAACAGTTTCTACCAGAAGCTCAGATTCCTTTTCGCTGGGGACTTGCATTAGTAACCAATATCTGAGTGCCAGAGGTGCTTACTGGGGTATGTTTCTAGGTCTTTTCAGCTGAAAGAATTAGGAATACATCTATGTATGTAAGTATACACACTCATGTATGTACCTGTGTGAGTGTGCATATAAAACTTATTAGAAACCATGAGTTTATATTGACATCTCCAATTCCAGTGTACTCCCACAGGGTCCTTTTCTCCCATGCTTTTCCCCATTCCATGTCTGTATTTGTCTTCTTCCACAGTGAGAACCCTGGCTTCCAACACATCAACATATTTATTTACTCAGTGCTACTATACACCACAAACAATTTCATATTGCTTATTTCATATAACTACAATAAATCTTTCAGAAAGAGTTCAGGATTTGTTTGCAGTTGTTCCCCACCCCTCTACCTCCCACTCAACTAAGGGTATAAGTCAAATGACCTGGATTTAGCAGTTACTTAGTTTTTTTACTCCTATATTGGTATGTTCTGTATTTGCAATACAACTGCTTTCATTTGTTCAGTTTGCTTAAACTTTTAACAGGTTATATATATTTCCAACAAAAAAACTCACAGAACTAATAAATAGTTACAACAAGGTCATAGGATACAAGGTTAATTAAAAATAGTTACTTTCTTACAAAACAGTAATGAACAACTGGAATTTGAATTAAAAGTGCAACATCATCTATATCGGGATTGAAAAATTAGAGAAGAAATACATGGGGTAAATATAATGATATTATGTACAAGATCTACATGAAGAAAACTACAAAACTCTGAGGAAAAAAATCAAAGATCTAAATAAACAGAGTTGGCATGATAGGTAGACTCAATAGCAACAACCATTTTGATTTACAGATTCAACACAATCCCAATTAATATCCCAATAAGTTTTGTGGCTGTCAACAAACTGATCCTAAAGTCTGCAAAACAGAAAGTAGCTCAACAAAACGCAATAGAGAACTCCCCCCATATAATCCCATATTAACACAGTCAACTGATATTTGACAAAAGAACAAAAGTAATTCGGTGGGAGAAAGTATATAGTCTTTTGCAAAATAATTGTATGCCAGAACAACTGAATACCCACATGAAAAATAATGGATCTAGATATAGACGGCGCACCTTTGACAAAAATTAACCCTAAATGGATCAGAGACCTAAATGTACAATGCAAAGCTATAAAACTCCTAGAAGATAACAGGAGAAAAGCTAGGTAACACTGGCTTTTTAAGGTACAACATCAAAAGCACAATCCATTAAAGAAAAAGTTAATATAATGGACTATATTAAAAATTTTTTTAAAAATCTGTTCTATGAAAGACACTATTAAGAGAATGAAAGGATTGGCCACAACTGGAAGAATATATTCGAAAAACACCTATATGATAATGTATTCAAATACACAAAGACACAATAAGACTCATCAATCAGAAAACAATCCCGTTTTTTAATAGGAAAAAGATCTATCTGAACAAACTGCATATCACAACATATATGAATATGGCAAATAAATATTTGAAAAGATATTCAACGTTATATATCAGTTGGGAAATGCAAACTAAAACAACGAGATACTATTACATATATCTTAGAATGGCCACAATTCAAACACTGACAATATCAAATGCTAACAAGGATAAAGAGCAACAGAAACTCTCACTTATTGCTGGTGAGAGTACAAAATGGTACAGTCACTCTGCATGGCATTCTGGAAAAGACAAAATTATGGAGACAATAAAAAGATCAAAGGTTTCCAGGGGTTTGGGAAGAGAAAGGAAGGGATGAATAGAGGGAACACATAGGCTTTTTAGGGCAGTGAAAAAATTCTGTATCTTATTAGAATGGTAGATACATGGCATGATGCAATTGTCAAAACCCCAATAACTGAGCCATATGTAAACTACAGTTACATTAATTGATAATAATGTATCATCCTTAATTCATCAATTATAACAAATATAGCACAATAATTTAAAATGTTAATAACAGGAGAAAGTGTGTTGAACAGCGGTGAGGAGAAAGGGATATATGGGAAGTAATTCACCTACAGGGTGACCAGCGCAAGAACATATGCCAGTTCCTTGTAGAGATTGGACTAGCTAAGGACGACCAGCTGAAGGTTCATGGGTTTTAAGTGCTTTTGGCTCACTGAAGCTTAAGTGAGGATTTCCTTGCAGTGAGTAGAATTTCCCTTCTGTCCCTTGTCACAAGTTTAAATAAAAACCTCACAGCTTGTATAATGTAACCATTTGGGGTCTGCTTTTAACTTGGACTAGTGTAACTCCTTCATGCAATAAACTGAAAAGAGGCATGCTGTCTAGTCTTGAAGTCCCTCATTTAAACAGAGATCAAGCAGTAGGGACCTGGCAATGTGCCGCCTGAAACAAAGCAATAAGGTGATGTTTCAGCCAAGTCCAGAGCCCCAAGATCACAGATGGCTATGTCTGGCCAGAAGCTCCTCAGCGATCCCTTTCCAGAGTTTCCTGCCCTAAGAGAATGTCACCACCTGAACAGCCCTCGGTGAAGCTGAGTGGAGGATGGGGTAAGGCAGCTGTATTGCTAAAGGGAGCCTGTGGCCATCAGGAAAAGATCCCCTGGAGTCTCCAACATGACCAGGTGGGCAGAACTTAGAGCAGAAGGGATAGGGCATCTGGCTTGCTGCCAAAGTCTTTTTGACCAGACATATCCTAGTTAATCGATGTCCAAATAGAATATGAGGCCAACCTACTATCAGTTAAACTTTTGACAAGGGAACAAGTTACAAACCGACCTATCAGTTCATGTAGCTGTAGAGCTTGCAACTTACTAGCAACAGCTGCCCAATGCCATGTGAGGTAACAAACTGGTTTTTGGTGGTTTTTTTCCCCCTTCAGTTTTAATGTTATGTAATGTATTTAAACTCTTATTTAAATAAAACTTGTTTTTAGAGAAAAAAAAAATGAAATGTCCAGCATAGGGATATTCAGAGAGACAGAAAGCAGATTATAAGGGGCTGGAGAGAAGGAGGGATAGGAGTGACTGCTAATGGGTACTGGCTTTCTTTGGGGGGTAGTGAAAATGTGGAATTAGATAGTGGCGATGGTTCCACAACACCTGAATATACTAATGTCACTAAATCCTACATTTAAAAGAATATATTTTATGGTATGTGAATTATATCTCACTAAAGCCGTTACTTGAAAACATAAAAAAGCTATCCAGAAAATATTTTATTTTCCATTTTTTAGGGCCCAACTTGTCAACTTTGAGAAGTCCCAGGGAAGTAAATCTTGAGTATGTATGAGTTAAGAGTGAGCAGTCTAGAATCTTCTCCCTGACTCAAAGTTCTTTTTTATCTGTAAAGAGAAGATAACACTGCCTATTAAATAGCATTGTATGATTTTAGGCTCTCAATTTGAACTGGTTTATTTTTATCCCCTCCCTTTTTTCCCCAGGAAGAATCATACCTGGTTCTTTGGACTCCTTGAAAAAGAAAAAAAGGACATAAATAATCCCTTGCCCATCTTGCTACCTTTTACAAAACATTTACTAAACACTATCTTACTTAATCTTTGCAGCAACTCTATGAGGTAGGCGCTATTATTATTTCCACCTGAGGTATGAGAAAATTGAGGCTTAGAGAAATTAAATGTTCAGAGAACTAGAGTGTATGAGATAGCCAGGATTCAAATCCTATCTGTACTCATAACTAAGACACTGTGCTGACCCCTATAACAAACATTTCTAGATTTTAAGAAAACATATTTAAGGTCTACAATGTCTTCACTGAATCCAGATATACAACCTTAATTAAGAAACATAAAAGCAGAGCTCAACACTTTCTCTCCTAATGAATTTTAGATTGATCCTCACTGGTAAGAGAGTGTCTCAAGAAGAGTCTCAGATTGTAGCAAAGACAAAAAGGAATTTTACTTTTTAAGGACAGGTCACTACCTCTGTGAAAGCAGGGCTCTGCTGCCCAAAGCTAGAGCCTAGATGTCTTCACATAAACATGTTACTTATCTAGGGGAGGCTTCCCCTTCCCTTTATGCTCTAGTGGACATTTAGGCTGCTAAAGGATAGACGTAAACAGAGAATAGAAACAATGAAGCCCCACTGTACTTAAGAGACTGGACAGCAAGTAGAATCAGGGAAGAACCTTAAGAATGAGATCAGGAATAAGGTGGAAACCAGGTTGGGGCTGGGCTGATTAGGTAGTGACAGATAGGCCCAGTTCGAGTTGGCAGTGAAAGGTATAGCAACTGAAGGACAGGATGGAGGTCAAATTGTGGAGTAGACTACAGAGAGTAAGATCAACAGGGTGGAATCAGAATACACAGCTGGAGACAGATGAGGAGAGAAGTGAAGCACTGTTAAGAAGGGAGTTTAGTTCAGGGAACTGAATGACTCAATAGGTGCATTTTTCCAGCTACCTGAGTATATGCTCAAATACCAACTAGAATCAAATAAGTTTAAAAGACCTTAAAAGGGCCACGTAGTCTGAAGTCTTTATTTCACAGTTGAGGAAATTAGAGTTAAAGAAGTAAATTGCCGAAAACATACTGACTCATACTCTGCTGTAGACTGTCTTTCTTTCTTTTTGCTTTCTTTCTTTTTTTCTTTTTTGGTCTTTTTGTCTCTTCCGGGGCCGCACCTGTGGCATATGGAGGTTCCCAGGCTAGGGGTCTAATTAGAGCTATAGCCGTCAGCCTACCCCAGAGCCACAGCAATGCCAGATCCGAGCCATGTCTGCGACCTACACCACAGCTCACCGCAACGCCAGATCCTTAACCCCCTGAGCAAGGCCAGGGATTCACATGGTTGCTAGTCAGATTCAATAACCACTGAGCCACTATAGGAACTCCTGCTGTAGTATTTCTTGATCACTGTGTCATGATCAAAGTTAAATCTAAAAGAGCAAACAGGTGCCTTATGTATCATTTCTGGTTTTGCTATATTTTGCATTTAACCTACCTGTACGTATACAATAGTTCATTCTTTAATATATCCTAAGACTTTTTTTTTTTGTCTTTTGTCTTTTTTGTTGTTGTTGTTGTTGTTGCTATTTCTTGGGCCGCTCCCACGGCATATGGAGGTTCCCAGGCTAGGGGTCGATTCAGAGCTGTAGCCACCGGCCCACGCCAGAGCCACAGCAACGCGGGATCCGAGCCGCGTCTGCAACCTACACCACAGCTCAAGGCAACGCCGGATCGTTAACCCACTGAGCAAGGGCAGGGACCGAACCCGCAACCTCATGGTTCCTAGTCGGATTCCTTAACCACTGCACCACGACGGGAACTCCTATCCTAAGACTTTTGCTTATTTATATTGAATGTAGTAATCCTTGTATTAGTTAATTTGGCAGTAAATTTTTAAAAATCTCATTACATTGGAGTTTGTACATGGAACTATCGTCATTGGGTTCATGGAAAAATGATTTTGGGTTATGGTGTACATGTATTTGGTTGTGTATATATTCGTTAAGCCCTTTAAAAATTATGCCACGGGAGCGGCCCAGGAAATGTCAAAAAGACAAAAAAAAAAAAAATTACTGAGTACCCTTCTCCTCCAATCAGTGTGCTAAATTATGCAACTGGGCAGTGTACCAATGTAGGAGGGAGGTAAAGGAATTCTCCCAATTAATGGATTACCTCCCTTCCTTTGAATGAAACATGCCTATATAAGGCTATTCAAGTTAAAGGCACATCATTTCATCTTATATAGGTCTGGGGAACTAAATGAATATGGTGGCTGAGAGAGCTCCAATTTTTAAAGGAGAAATGGATCATCATAGATACCAAAAGTAGACTAGAACTCCTAGTAATTCCAACTAACTACAGATACTTTTTATTCTGTGGATAAAAAAGGCATTATGCAAAGCATCACATACAGATGAATTTATATTTAGGCTGAATGCTTCACTGCAACTTGGTGACTTTCCATTTTCTTGTATGAAAAAGCACCTACACCCAAGTGGAATTTAAATAGGCTCTATAAAGTAACTCAATAGGAGCAAATGCACTATTTAAAAATGATTCAACCAAATATATGTAATGGTTTTACACTGAAGCAGTCATTTTATAAAATACACAAATGCAAAGACATTACTTTTAGTTGAAGCAACTTACTGAAGAAGAATTTGAAAGGATCTTTTAACATATAAAACAGACCAATTAGAAAGTAAACAGCCACCAAGAAGCCTATATCTATGGTTATCCTATTTTTGAGACAAAAATAAAAATGCATGAATAAACAGAATTTTTTTTCATCTTTGTTAATTTATAGGAAGTCTTACAAAAGTTCAAAAAATTAATCCATTTGGTTCATCTCCTTTTTTTTTTTTTTTGTCTTTTCTAGGGCCCCGCCTGTGGCATATGGAGTTCCCAGGCTAGGGGTCTAATCGGAGCTGTAGCCACCGGCCTACACCAGGGCCACAGCAACGCCAGATCGGAGCCAAGTCTGCAATCTACACCACAGCTCACGGCAACGCCAGATCCTTAACCCACTGAGCAAGGCCAGGGATCAAACCCGCAACCTCATGATTCCTAGTCGGATTCGTTAACCACTGCACCACGATGGGAACTCCTGGTTCATCTTTTTAAAACTTCTTAATTGAAATAAATAAAATTACTTCATTAAAATGCTCTGAAAAATCTTGGATATGTGGATCAATTATAGATAGCATAAGTATGAGATAAGATTTTTGTTACCATCTTTGGGACTAACTAATACGACAGACTAGAGATAAACACATTGATGCCAATTCCAACTCCTTATACTATAAAAGGGAAAAAAAGTAGTTTAATGTATGAGAAACTGTGAAAGAGCACAAATAAAATCCAATCTTCTATGCAGATTATCAATTAAAGTGAAATTAGTAATTTAAATTATCAACTTATAAGTGGAAAATTTAACACGTTCAAAATGATTTTCACTGAATTTCCTCTATCTTTCCTGATCCATCTATCCAGGCTAGATATAGATATAATTCAGCTATCCACTTAAATTTATATCTGTGTATTTGTGCAAAATTAAAACATTTAAATTTGATTAAAAGGTATTTGAATCAATGAGAATAAAGTTATTATTTGGAAAAGCAAACACTGGCCATGATGAATATCTTAATTATTTTAATATACGAAATATGCAGTGTAATTATTTTTATGGAAAAATCACATTTTTGAGTTTCCTACATTTCATATTTAGTTAACTGATTTATTACAACAGTGATCTTTTTGAAAGTGAACTTAAAAACTAATTTTTAAAATTCTGATTTACAAGTCATTACTGCCATCTGCTGGTGAGATAGTTTCACTGCATTTTAGGGTAAAATTAATTGTTTTCCCCTCCCCTTACAGCATGGGGATCAAGTTATTCTTACATGTATACATTTTTTCCCCCACCCTTTGTTCTGTTGCAATATGAATATCTAGACATAGTTCTCAACGCTACTCACTAAAAGAAAGTAAAGACAAGTTTTAGATATAGATGACTGGAAAATCTCTATGTAAGAGAAATAACCTGTAAATTGTAAGTTATTATCATTTCAAGGAGGAAAAGATAATTCAAGAATATACTGCATTATATCAAATTATAATGCACTATTTTAACTGTCAGTTCACCATAAAATAAGTATCAGGTATACCATTTGTCATTAATAGGCATGAAGCTAAAATATGACTGAAATAACTTCAAAATAACTAGCTCAAAATAAGTGAATAACTGTTATATAAGTTATAAAAGATGACGACATGTCATGATTCTATTCAACTGAGTAAAACTAAGTGCCATGTTTTCTCCCACATATACACAATCTATTCTCTCCTTACTGAGAGAAAGTATAACTCTTTAGGCAACTGTCTCTGAGTTTTTTTAGTTAACTAGTGAAACTAGAACTCATATTACTGTTTAATAATAGAACAAACATATAAGTTAATGACAAAAATCCAGATGAGCAAAATATTAATTGGAAGTAATGTCATCAGTATACTCTGAATATGGTCACTCTAAGAGCAGGAGGATACAGTAGCCATTTTTTAATTAAGCATGTACTCTTTTGGATGATTTACTATATTTTAGGTGCTTCAGCATTCTTCAGATAAGGGGATAAATATTAAAGTGGCTAAGTTACTAGCTAAAAGTCACACATTGCTAATCTTCTATATACGAGTCCTCTGCAAAAGATTTAGAATGGAGCATGGAACGTAGTTAACTCTATGTGTTTACATCTGAATCATATCTACCCTGCTTCTTTTACATTTAATATTACATCATGAGTATTTTTCCATATTGTTAAAAAAATTATTCAAAGTGACTTTAGTCGATTTAGGAATGATTCACCATTAACCAGTGTTCTGTAACTTATTGTTTGACATGGAGGTTATTTCTAATTTTCACTTATATAAATAACAGTACAATGAACATTATAAAAATTATTTTTTAAATGACAAAAACAACCAGATTTGTACTTTCAAGGGCTAGACCAAGGGTAAGAATATGCTTTATTCTTTTAGGACATGGCATGATCCAAAAGACAACTGGGAACTCCAAGGAACAAACTAATTCACCAAAAAGGGAGACAGGCTGGCAAACAGATTGTAGACAGTAAAATCAAAATCAGAAAGTTCAGTTCTGAAAATGACATCCGACCAACATTCCAGTAGTAGCCACTCCTTACTTCCTACAAAAACACCCACCCCTAATGGAGAACAAAGACATTAAACTTACAAATCATTTAAATAAATAATGTATTAACAAGGACCCTGAGATTATCTTTTAAAATACTCAATAAGATATAGCTTAAAATGAACACATCTATTAAAAATCACAGAGTTGAAGGATAAACAGATTAATTGGGAAAACACTGATTTTTAGCAAAACCTCAGATGGTTATATTAATTTCAGCTAAAACTAAGGTGCAGAATTCAGCTGACTTGAAGTGTCTATTGGAAAATTTAAATTTCCCAAATTGATACCAGAGTAGTAGACAAATGTAAATATACCAACAATAATGAAGGAAAGTAAAAGATTAAGAAAAATTAAGAACTAGATGTTCTACTACAGACAAAAATGTGTCAATCCAATTCATTTTATGAGTCTAATATAATTTATAATCCCCTTTTATTAAAGGGTAACATAATTATAGCACTCCATTTGCTGTTCCAATAATATATTAAAATACTCATATAAAAATAAGGAATTTTTTGAGTTTGCATATTTATTCAATATATTCTTTATCGATCACCCATAAATACCTTGTATTTTAAACTCATATATGAACGATTTATTAACTCTTAAAACTAGTAAGTCACTACATCCTTGATCTGCGGTTTCCGAATTCAAAGTTACTGTACGAGTTACATGAGAAAACATTTTAAGCACCAAACACAAAGAAATGCTCCTTAAAAAACCACCAAATTGATAACAGCACTTACTGAATTTAAATAAGTGAGAGGATGAATAATCCTGTCAGTAACTGCTTTAGACCTTGAGAGTAGGGAAATCAATGTGGGCTGGAGAAACCGGCTGGGCATTAGAAGGTGACAGGACTGAGATGGGCGGGGAGAAATGAACGAAAAAGCCACCCGTGAGTTTTCTGCACGAGTAAAGTATTGGCTATGGAGTCTCACTGCGGACCTTGCTAGGAGTGACTGGAAAGGAAGATCTGTGCCTGGGGGCCTGGAACAACAAAGTTGAAAAGGCAGCCTGGGGCAGATTATTGAAGGTATCCATCAGCAAGCCAGAGAGTTTACGTTTTGTCTGCGGGCTAATGGCAGTCATGAGCATTTCGGAGTGGTGGCATCGGGAAAATGAGCCTGATCGGAGAGCCTCAGCTCAGCCAGGGGAGAAAGGGCTTAGGGAGTTCCAGCCATCGAACAGCAGATAGGACATGAAGTGTGGGCTCCTGCGCCATGGCCTGGAGCAGAGCACAAGAAAAATGCCAGGGGCCCCTGTCCACCTTCGCCAGCAGCTGTGGCATCATGTATGTCTGTGCAGTGACTGTGGGGCTAGGAGCTCCCCTCTCCTGTGGTCCTGGGTGGTTCCTCGTTCGAAAGGTCCGGGGCACAACTCCCCGCTCAGTCGCTGAGGAATTCTGAGCAACCGTGTTTGGGACACTTAATTTTCCTTCAAAAATGGACGAGTAAGCACTGTGCTCAACGGGACATCACCGGCCTCGGGTCAACCTGAGGCTCTGGGGTTAGACTCACCGGGCTCTGCCAACTGCTGCATGCAGCCTTGGGCCATCACCTCAGCGTCAAAGGCGGATTCTGAACGCCCAAGGCCAGCAGAGACGCTCCTCAGGTGCAGGCACGTCGCAAGGCGCTCACTTCCTTCCCTAGCTCTCTCCCTAGGGTTATTTCTTTCAGTTAAGATCTCCTTTCCCTTTAATAACCTCTAGAAATCTTTCGGTAAAAAAATAATAATAATAAAGCGAAGCCTAAACTGGAAAAAGTAAGTAGAAAAAAGTTCCTCAGACCTGACGGCCCTGCGGCGTGGGGTTGCGCCTGTGGGCGTCGCACGTGAGAGGATGGACGTGGGCGGCGCACGTGAGAGGACGCCCGTCGGGCCGCACCGCGAGCCTGGGCACGTGCGGCTGCGCACGTGGGCGGTGCACGAGCGACCGACGCAGAGCAGCCTGGGCCTCACGTTCCCCCCTCCCTCCCGGTTTCGCGGTCGCCTTGACAACCCGGCGGTGGGCAACGGCGGTGGGGACGAGTCGTTGAAGCTAGGAGCTGGGCCCGGGCCCTGCGGACCTTGCCCTACTCGGCTGGGCCCGCGCCAGGGAGAGTCCCAGCTCCATCCGAACAGGGACTATGAGAAAATGGTCGGGCAAACGAGGAATAAGCTCAAAGAAGCGGCTTCACAGCCGTTGCACTCTCCCCGCTCCACGCAGTCTAGGCGGCGGCGCCGGGCCACCGGAGCCGGGGAACCGGAGTTCGAGGAGGAGCAGAAGGAGAAGATGAAAGAGCCTGAGCTGCTTTTGTCCGCAGGCCGGGGTATCCTGCCAGGGGGCGCCCGGGGGTACTCGCCACGGAGGACCCGAAACCTGAACGCGCGGAATGCGCAGAATTGCATGAAACTGGAGGTGGTTACAAAGACCGTTCTTCTCGGTCGCTTTCAGTTCCTCAGTGCTTTTGTGGAGCAGCTCCGCGACAAGGTGCACCTGTTACGGAGACGTCAGTTCACGGGCAGGATCACCTTTGGCATAGGTGAGGGCAGCTGAAGGCGAGAGCCCTTGGTCAGCAGGGCGGGCTCTGTGCGGATGCTCCCCAGCGCAGCTTAGGCACTCATCCCAGGGACCCGCAGGCCCTCTGAGCCTCGGGTTGGAAGTGGTTTTGGGATTTTTTTGTTGTTGTTTTTGTTTGTTTGTTTTTAAATGATTTTTATTTTTTCTATCATAGCTGGTTTACACCGTTCTGTCAATTTTCTACTATACAGCAAGGTGACCCAGTCACACATACATATACACATTCTTTTTATCACACCATCATGCTCTGTCATTAGTGACTAGATACAGTTCCCAGTGCTATGCAGCAGGACCTCATTGCTGATCCATTCCAAAGGCAATAGTCTGCATTTGTTAACCCCAAATTCCCAATCCATCCTGGTCCCTCCCTCTCCCCCTTGGCAACCACAAGTCTATTCTCCAAGTCCATGAGTTTCTTTTCTGTGGAAAGGTTCATTTGTGCCTTATATTAGATTCCAGATATAAGTGATATCATATGGTATTTGTCTTTCTCTTTCTGACTTACTTCACTCAGGATGAGAGTGTCTAGTTCCATCCATGTTGCTGCAAATGGCATTATGTCATTCTTTTTTATGGCTGAGTAGTATTCCATTGTGTATGTATACACCACATCTTCCTAATCCAATCATCTGTCAGTGGACATTTGGGTTGATTCCATGTCTTGGCTATTGCGAATAGTGCTGCAATGAACATAGGGATGAATGTGTCTTTTTCAAGGAAAGTTTTGTCTGGATATGTGCCCAAGAGTGGGATTGCTGGGTCATATGGTAGTTCTATATTTAGTTTTCTAGGGTACCTCCATACTGTTTCCCATAGTTGTTGTACCAGGAAGTGGTTTTGGTGAGTCCTGAAGATCAGTATAACAAGTGAGCAATAATGGCAAAGTCCAATCTCTGGAAAATCGCTGACAAGAATTCCCAACCTCCTTAGTTCTTATTTTAAAACATTTTTCCAGGGTTTTCAGGCATACTGATCACTTCAACAGTCACCAACAAAATCTCTTCATAATCAAGGCAGCCATTTATGACAGTGGGGGAGCGGTCAGACATTATATTTTTCCTGTATCTTGAAAAAGCAAAATAAAGTGTTCTTTCACTTAGTTGAGAAATTTTAATAGCGATAATAGGTTTGAATTAGGCAGTGTATTTCCCCATGTTGGTATCCATTTACTTTCATCTTGCTGAGGAACTTTGATGCCTAAATTTGAGGAATTTGCTTATTTAAACATTTAAAATATTTTTATTTTCATTTTTCATTTTCTATAGCTGAACAGGTAACTTAACTGTTGCTGTTTCATTAAAATCAATTTTGAGCCTTGATCAGACTGCTGATATAGATAAATGTCTCCTAATGTAAGTTGTGATTTTTTTTCCATCTTAAGTTGACTCCTGATGTTAAAGCAGAATGAATCCCCACACTTAGGATGTGTTAAAAATGCTTGAGAAATAATAGGTGGGAGGTTCATATTTAGATCTTGTCAGATGTCTAACTATGGCAACAAAAATGTTCCACATCCATAATCAAGAGTGTCTGGAGAACTGAGGTGTCTTGCCCAAACACAAGGTGCACCCGTGACTGGCACATTGAAGGCCCTCAGTGAATGTGGGGTGAAATGATAAACTGAGTGCATTAAGTGCCATGAGAGTTCAAAAGAGCAGACTTTAATACTTTAGGATGGGAAGTGGGAAATGAGATCAGGGAAGGTTTTTAGGAAAAGGTGATTTAAATCGTGACAAAAAGGCTACTATTTGAATGTGAGACGTAGAGAACAACAAGTATTAGAGGCTAACAGAACAGCACGATCAGCATCATGGAAATAAAAAATATGAAAACAAAGTAAGGTTGAAAGTAAAGGTACAAAAGGTTCAAAGAGAAGAGGAAGTTGGAAGGCCAAAAGTTGGTTGGGACCTGTCACGGAAAGTCAAATTCAAATCTAAGTTTGAGGCATTTGAATTTTTCATTCTGTAGGAAGGCACTGATTGATTCTTTTCTTTAGGATTTTTTTTTTCTTTGTCTTTTTAGGGCCATACCTGCAGCATAGGGAAGTTCCCAGGCTAGGGATCAAATTGAAGTGTAGCTGCCAGCCTACACCAGAGCCAGAGCAACACCAGATCCGAGCCGCATCTTTGACCTGTGACCTGTGTTGCACAGCTCACAGCAACACCAGATCTTTAACCTACTGAGCAAGGCCAGGGATTGAACCCGAGTCCTCATGGATCCTAGTCAGGTTTGTTACCGCTGGACCACCATGGGAACTCCAGAAAATAATCTTTTAGTGAGGTGAAATGCACATAACATAGAATTAACCATTTTTAAAGTGAACAGTTTTGTGACATTTGGTATATTCACGATGCTAGTGTTGATGATTTTTAAGTAGAGTGACATGATCAGAAAGTATGCTTCTGAGAGATTAATTTGACAGCAGTATGTAAAATGGACTGAGAAGAAAAGCAAAAAAATAATTGAATGCTAGAATCAAGGCACTAGTGGTTTGAATGAGGGTAGTGAGGATAGGGATGGAGAAGAGAGGACAGAGGTGAGAGTTGATAAAAATATATTGAGAGGACCGAGTAGGCAGTGAGGCAGAAGAGGAAAAGAAAGTGGCAAGAAGGAGAGAGACCATGAAGATTAGTTCAGGCGTGGAGATTATAGATTTGGGATTTATCCATGTAGAAGTATGTTGAAACATTAAGATGGAGTTAGATTTCCAAGAGAGAAAAGAGGGCAAAGTAAAGATATTTGGAAAAACCCTTTATATTTAGTTTTAAGGAGTGAGATGAAAAGGAAAAGCCAGATAGATAAGCATGTAAAACAAAATAGTCGGGAAAAATAGAACTGGGAGAGTTGATATGATGGAAGATGACAGGAAGAAATCCTAAGAATCTCGTCTAATGCTACAGAGAGATTGAAAACATGAGAATTGAAAGAAATCATTGATGTTGATAACTTGAAAGGTCATTGGTCATTTACAAGAGTCATAGGAACTTAGAAGAAAGAAATTGGATAAGAATCTTGTCATAGGAGTTCCCATTGTGGCTCAGCAGGTTAAGAACCCGACTATTATCCATGAGGATGCAGGTTCTATCCCTGGCCTCGCTCAGTGGGTTAAAGATCCAATGTTGCCACAAACTGTGGCATAGGTTGCAGGTGTGGCTTGGATCCCACGTTGCTGTGGCTGTGGTATAGGCTGGCAGCTGCAGCTCTGATTCAACCCTTAGCCTGGGAACTGTTATATGTCGCAGGTGCAGCCATAGAAAGAAACAAAAAAAAAAAAAAAGAAGAAGAAGAAGAATCTTATATAATGACAGAGGACAGGGAATTTCATCATTTGAAGGGCTACTACATCAAGTGAAGTGTTTTAAGGCCTAGGAGAATTAAAGGCTGAAGGGAACAGGGAAGAGGGTGAGACTGAGGTTCCAAGATAAGAGATAGTTGGTTGATAGAGCAGTCAGAATAATCGGGAAGGATGGAAAGAAAGACACAAATTTGAGAAACTAACTGTAGAAAAGAGAAGAGATGCTGCTTCTTATGAGATGGTAGAGAATAGAAAAGCAAGGATTGCTGTGTAGAGAAATGTTGAAGAGGGTATAAGAGAAGTCGAAAGTGCTTGCATCAAATGATCCCTGTTTCAGTAAAGTATAAGGTTTGGGTCACGTTCAGAGTTGAGATTGACCACTCTGAGACAGGATGCAAGGGCCCAGAGGACAGGCTTTTTAATCACAGCTTTGGAAGGAGCTGTGATAGGCACTGCCTTGCATTTCCAGTATTGACATCATTACATCTTACTCTTTTGTCAGGTGTGGAGTGTGGGGTAAGAGGAAGACGAGAGAACCACAAGCATATTTTGAAGATTTGGGGGGAAAGTTAAATGGATATAGTAGGATATTTGATCTTTTCCTTAAATATCATTTCTAAGAGTGTTTGCCTGTATATATAATTGTCTAAAGAATAAAAAAAGAGGATATGAATATAATTGAATAGGACACTGTGTATCTTATAGTCAATGAAACTTTATAAGAGGGACATCTGTTTCAAGTTGAGAGGGAAGGTATAGTTTTAATTTTAAAGTGGTTCAGAGTATATTTCTGCACACAATAGATACAAAGTTAACATATGTAATGAGTATATATTTTTCTTCTAGGAAGACCCAGGTAGTAAATATTTTAAGCTTCACAGGCCATATGCATTCTTTGTTATCCATTCTTCTTCTTCTTCTTCCTTATTTTTACAACCCTTACAAAATGTAACCATTTTTAGCTTGCAGACAATATGAAAACCGACTATGGGCCATAGTTTGCTGATCATGATATAAAACAAGTAAATATGAGAAATATTGAAGAGTAGTAGGAATGAGTTCCGAATGGTAAGAGTATGGAAAAAAGAGCTTGAGAAGTATGACTGGGAACATTCAACATTGTGATATGTTTTTTAAAAACCATAGAGTAATTGTTTTAAAGGTATGTTACAGCAAAACAGCTTTTGATGCCTTTTTTCTTTTTTCTTTTTCCAGCTGCCTTTGTGTCATTTTTGCACTGGTAAGATTAGTTTCAGTTTGAAATAAAAACATTCAGATTAAAAATTGCCATTGTTATTTTGTATTAAGAAAACAGGAGTTCCCATCGTGGCGCAGTGGTTAACGAATCCGACTAGGAACCATGAGGTTGCGGGTTCGGTCCCTGCCCTTGCTCAGTGGGTTAACGATCTGGCGTTGCCGTGAGCTGTGGTGTAGGTTGCAGACGCGGCTCGGATCCCGCGTTGCTGTGGCTCTGGCATAGGCCGGTGGCTACAGCTCTGAATCGACCCCTAGCCTGGGAACCTCCATATGCGGTGGGAGCGGCCCAAAGAAATAGCAAAAAAAAAAAAAAAGAAAAAAAAAAGAAAACAGTAACCACTTGCTATGTATGTAGAACATCTGTATGTGTACTGTTTATGTGTATACATATATAGATGTAATACATAGCTTTTTTTAAACCTCATGTGAAGCAGCATTGATAAATGGATGCATTAGGGGAATAGTAATCTATGAATTAAAATATTTTTGCTTTAACAAAGGGTTCACCATTATATTTCTTAAACATTTAGCTTTTATAGTGCACTTTTCATGTTTATTTCATATTAAATCTTCCTTATTATATAATAACTGAGTGTCATTGGTGACATAAACTCAAAGATAAAGTTTTAGTAACATCTCTCAATTGGGAACCAGGTAGAAATGAATATGAACACTACACCCTGTAATGGCAATACAGAATTATATGAGCCTTTGAGTGCGTGTACACATGCACGTTATTTTACTTGAATGATCTATTTGTAAAAACTATGTGTGAGATAATAATAATTTTCTTCTGACATATCTTCATTTCTACCTGAGCTCAAAGATTTCTACTCTTGGAAAGAATGGGATCTGCCCCACGTCCTGTTGGGATAGTGCTGTTCTGACCATTATTCTGCAGGGAGATTTCAATGTTAGGACTAAGGCTGTGATAGTAAGAAATATTTCCTACAGCTTTTGTACCCTGGTATAATTCCTACATGTAAATAAACATGAGTGGAAGACAGGGTTCGTATATGGAATTTTGATTTATTTTCTACTTCTTTGGAAATCATCTACTATGTCAGTTAAGATTTAGCGTAATTGGTAACTATAGCTAATGTTACCTGTCACATGTGCTCCTATTTTCAGTGCCTACAGCTGAGTTTTTTTGAGTTGTTCTAATCTCTTTAAGTACAGTCTTGTGTTCTTTGGCACTTTATGTAGTATTATACGTATTTAAAATTTGCTTTAATATAAAATAATTTTATTTATAATTATATTCCAAAGCTTTTCAACAGTTATAAGAATTTCCCAAACCTGGTACATTAGAATCACTTGTGAAACTTAACAAACAAAAACATGGCTCTGCTGTGGTTTAGAGGTGTGGAGTGGGAGGAGGGGTGGACAGATTATGAGTTTTGGATAGAAAGTTAAGATTAGGACCCAAGGAGTTAAGGAATTTCAGCTATTTGCTAGTGCTAGATTACAAATGTCTAAAAATATACAAATTATTAAATTATAAAGCTGTCTCAGTATTTATTATAAAATTTATTCTTTTTATGATTTTCATACTTTGTTTATAACAGTTATTACTATTTTTGAAACATGTCTTTTTTTTCTAGGATACATTTAATAACGCTTTTTGAAAACGATCGTCATTTTTCTCACCTCTCATCTTTGGAACGAGAGATGACTTTTCGCACTGAAATGGTTAGGTTCTTTCTTCTAATAAATCCATTTGTAGTTTAAGAATAGTAAGACTATAAAAGTGGCATTTATTATAGGAAAACTGAAAATTTTTGGTGAATTGCACTGTTTCTCAAGCTATAGTCTACAGGTTTATTATTTAAATGAAAAAGTGTTTTAGTCCTCACACCATAAACAAAAATAAGCTCAAAATGGATTAAAGACCTAAATGTAAGACCCGAAACCATAAAACTCCTAGAAGAGAACGTAGACAGAACACTCTTTGATATAAGTCGTAGCAGTATTTTTTTTTTGATCTATGTCCTAAGGCAAAAGAAATAAAAGCAAAAGTAAATACATCCTAATTAAACTTAAAACTTTTTGCAAAGCAGAGGAAACCACCCACAAAATGAAACAGTCTACCGAATGGGAGAAAACATTTGCAAATACTATGACTTATAAGAGGTTAACATTCAAAAATATATAAACAACTCATACAACTCGATATAAATTTTTTTTTAAATTGACAGAAGACCTGAATAGACATTTTCCAAAGAAGACAGACAGATGGTTAACAGGACCATAAAAAGATACTTGACGCTATTAGAGAAGTGCAGATAAAAACCACAGTGAGATATTACCTCACACCAGTCAGAATGGCAACCATCAAAAAGTCTAAAATAACAAATATTTGTGAGGATGTAGAGAAAAGGGAATCCTTGTACACTGCTAATGGGAATGTACAATTGGTGCAACCATTATGGAAAACAGTGGAGCTTCCTCTAAAACTGCAAATAGAACTACCATATGATTCAGTAGTTCCACTCCTGGGCATGTATCCCTCCAAAACAAAAATATTGATTTGAGAAGATACATGCACCCCAATATTCATAGCATTATTATTTATGATAGCCAAGATATGGAAGCAACCCATGTATACATCAGCAGATGAATGGATAAATAAGATGTAATATGTATATACAATGGGATATTAACCATAAAAAATGAAATTCTGCCATTTGCCATAGCATGGATAGTCCTAGAGAATATTATGCTTAGTGAAATAAGTCAGAGAAAGACAAATAGTCTTATCACTTATATGTGGAATCTAAAAATAAAACAAATTTATATAACAAAGTGTTTTAGGTTTTTTATCTCATTTTCCTTCTTTCCTAATGCAGAGTTCTTTTTAAGATAAAAGATACAATAGCTAAGGAAGAAGGAAAATGAAGACAAGGCTTAAGAAGTAATACAAGACTATCAAATGTTATCAGAAATTCCTTTCTCTTGGGATAGAGATGGCAGACCCCATGTTTTACTGGCTCTTTACAAATTTTTTTTTTTTAGCTCTCTTGATTTCAAGGCAATCTCTTGTAAGAGACAACTTTTGATAAAATGTCTTTAATAATTTTTTCTGTTCTTTTGATACCTAGTCCAAAATATGGAGATGATACCATCTACCATATATATTTCACATAATTATTGTGGGGGTTAAGTAGGGTAAAGAATGACAGA
This sequence comes from Phacochoerus africanus, assembly GCF_016906955.1. Taxonomy (NCBI): domain Eukaryota; kingdom Metazoa; phylum Chordata; class Mammalia; order Artiodactyla; family Suidae; genus Phacochoerus; species Phacochoerus africanus. The sequence continues at coordinate 38,664,465 of NC_062559.1, forward strand.
AGTGTAGAAATTTGCAATTAAGAGAGACCACGACTGTCCTCCAGCTAGTTAGAGACCAAAAGAAGACCTGAAACTGGCTCTCCTGTCTGGGTAGCCACTACTTTTGTTTGTTTACTTTTAACTGTGGCTAAATTTACTTTTTAAAATTTTTATTGAAATGTAGTTGGTTTACAATATTGTGTTACTTTCTGCTATACAGCAAAGGGACTCAGTTATACATACACACTTTTTCATATTCTTTTCTATTACAATTTTCACAGGATATTGAATATTGTTCCCTGTGCTATACAGTAGGATCTTTTTGTTATCTACTGTGTGTGTGCTAGTTTGCATCTCCTAATCTCAGACTTCCAATCCTTCCCTTCCCCTTGGCAACCACAAGTGTGTTATCTATGTGAGTCTGTTTCTGTTTTATAGATATTTTCATTTGTGTCATATTTTAGATGCCACATATAAGTGATATCATACGGTATTTGTCTTTCTCATTCTGACTTCACTCAGTATAATAATCTCTAGATCCATTCATGTTGCTGCACATGGCATCATTTCATTCTTTTTATTGCTAATATTATACACTTACATTGTTGTATAGCCATCACCACTGTCCGTGTCCAGAATTTTATTATCCAAAACAGAAGCTGTACCTGTTAAACACTTCTCACTCCCACTCCGTCCTCACCCAGCTCCTGGTGATTTCTGTTCTACTTCCGGTCTCTATATTTGCCTAGTCTAGGTATCTCAACCACTACTTTTAAAGTCTCACCCTATAGCCCCTCTAGGCTTTGAAGAATTGGATTTGCTAGCATTTGTATGGCATTTGAATTTTAAATATAGGAGTTATTTCCAAAGAGGGTATAAAGTATTATTAAATAAAGAATGTAGCTAGGCAGAGTCTCAGCTTTGATGACAGTTCACTAGATTTGAACAGCAGTTCTATGGTTCGCTGTGTCATGGCTAGTAAGTTAACCTGATTCTCAGTCTCATCTCTTCACTAGAGAAAAATGCTAACTTTACAGGAGTTTATCAAAAATGAAGGAAGATGAAAATGAATGAAGCACATAGCACAGTACATGGCACAAAACAATAGCTGTTATTAATAAAAATTTATGCTTGCTATTTCTCTAAATATAGACATGCATATTAGACATCTTTTCATTGTAATACTACCTTGTTTATTTCGTAAGGTAAAAAGGGAAAATCCTTATATGAACTCGTTTTACTAATCAAAACTATGAGGGAATGCTCTCTCAGACATTAGGAAGACAGACCTTTAGTAGTTACTAGTGTTGCTTCATCTATCAAAAATAAAGTACCTGTAGGAGTTCCTGTTGTGGCTCAGCAGTAATGAGCCTGACTAGTATCCAGGAGGATTCAGGTTCCATCCCTGGCCCCACTCAGTGGGTTAAAGATCTGATGTTGCCAAGAGCTGCGGTGTAGGTCACAGATGCTGCTCGGGTCTGGCATTGCTGTGGCTATGGTGTAGGCTGGCAGCTCCAATTCGACCCCTAACCTGGGAACTTCCATATGCCGTGGGTGCAGCCCTAAATTTAAATAGTAAAATAAAGTATCTGTAGTTGTTGAAGCAGGAATGAATGTAGAGTTGAAGCTTATTTTTAATGTTCTTGGCAGAGAGTGTATTAAAAACTAGGTGGCCCTTTATTTTTAAAAGGGAAGGAATACAAGAAACCGATAAAGTAATATGAAGCAACATGCTTTTGTTAATCTTTGAATTTTAACTAAACAGTAATTTTACTAGCCTAATAAAGCCATTATCTCACATGCTAGAATAATGCACTAAAATAATCCATTTTTAGGACAAAGCATTTGCGTCATGAACAATAGTTCACATTCCCTTAGCTTTCACTTTGTGCAGAGTCAATAGATGGAGCTAAGAAGTTAGATGGAAGCATGAAATTCTATCTCCTGATGTTTGTGATCATTATTTGTTATTTATTAAGTGAGTTGGAGAGAAAGAAGTAATTTTCTCTATGCAAAGTTGTACATATACAAGGACATGAAGTCATCTCTGTTTATGCCAGAATCATTAGATTCAAGTTCTAGGCATCTCCTAATGCAGGGGTAAAATCAGGCATGGTAGAATTAACAATATATTGTGTACATGTTTTAAGGTATGAAAACATGGTAAGGTATAAAACATGGTAAGGTAGAAACATGGTAAGGTATGAAAACATGGTAAGGTAGAAAAGCTCCTTAAAAACATTTAACCAGCTCTATAAACTTTTTCAAACCTATGGAAACTATTAAAGAATAGTACAACTATAACCTGAAAATACATGGTTGAGTCCAAGAAAGCAATAGCAAGGAGAAATTAGGAAATCTTATTATCAACCTCTTTCTTTTTTCAGAAGAAACTGTTCTAAAAAGAGTTATAAAAATAACCATTTTCCAATTTTACTTACATTGACACTTTGTACTTTTTCAAAGGGACTTTATTATTCCTACTTCAAGACCATTATTGAAGCACCTTCATTTTTGGAAGGACTGTGGATGATTATGAATGACAGGCTCACTGAATATCCCCTTGTAATTAATACAGTGAAACGATTCCACCTTTATCCAGAGGTGAGCAATATTTTGGGATAAATATTTGTAGAGGGGTTCTTTTTTATCGGATAAAAATAGTGAGCACAATGATGTTATAGAAAGGAGGGGATCTTTAAAGTTTATTGATTGTGTGTGTCCTTATGGTTGATCAGGGTTTTAAAAGTTCCTCTCCTAAATTTAAAAACTCCAGAAATTGGAGTTCCCGTCGTGGCACAGTGGAAATGAATCTGACTAGGAACCATGGGGTTGCGGGTTCGATCCCTAGCCTTGCTCAGTGGGTTAAGGATCCGGCATTGCCATGAGCTGTGGTGTAGGTCACAGACGTGGCTCAGATCTGCCGTTGCTGTGGCTCTGGCGTAGGCCTGTAGCAACAGCTCCGATTAGACCCCAGCCTGGGCATCTCCTTATGCTGCGGGTGCGACCCTCAAAAGACAAAAGACAAAACAAAATAAAACCAACTCCAGAAATTATGCTCACATGACCTTAAAGAATAGAGCTTTAGTATGGAAATAATGACCAGCAAAATAGACAAGCCAGATGGGAAGGTGCCAAGAAGGATTCTAGATGGAGATTGTTGGCTTTAGAGACCACGTGGATGGACATACTAATCACATGAAAAGACAGTGAAGGTGATGGGGAGAACAGTGACCTTAGAGTTACATTAATAAAGCAAGCCTTATGTAGTGATACAGCCAGAAATATATGAGTACTTCCCCGTACTAAAGAGTATATGTTTTATGGTGGTCTGTACATTCTAGAAATTGGGGAAAAAAATAGTAAATTCAATTTATGAACTCTGAAGATAATTGCTGACTCGATAGCATGATAAGCACTACTTTTGAGTCATCTCAGTATCTAATAGATTAGTCAAAAATTAACTGTGTTTTTGTTTTTATTGAAGTATAGTTGATTTCCAGTGTTGTGTTAATTTCTGCTATGTAGCAAAGTGATTCAGTTATCTATACACGTTCTTTTTCATATTCTTTTCCATAATGGCTGAAGACAGGATATTAAATATAGCTCCCTGTGCCGTACAGTAGGACCTTGTTGTTTATCCCCCCTGGTTTGCATCTGTTAATCCCACACTCTCATCCTTCCCTCCCCCTTGGCAACCACAAGTCTGCTCTCTATCTGTGAGTCTGTTTCTGTTTTGTAGATAGGTTCATTTTTGTCATGTTATGGATTCCACAAATTATGGTATTTATATTTTTTTCTAACTTGTTTAGTATAATAATTGCTAGGTCCATTTAATAATGTTGTAAATGGCATTATTTCATTCTTTTTTATGGCATTGTATATATATATATATATACCACATCTTATTTATCCATTCATCTGTCCATGGACTTTATATTGTTTTCCTGTCTTAGCTATTGTGAATAATGCTACTAGGAACATAAGGATGCATAAATATGTTCTAATAAGAGTTTTCTCCAAATATATGCCCAGAAGTGGGATTTCTGGATCATATGACAACTCTTATTTTTGAGGAACCACCATACTGTTCTCCATAGTGGTTGTAACTAATTTACATTCCCACCAATTGTGTAGGAGGGTTCCCTTTTCTTTACACCCTCTCCAGCATTTATTTGTAGGTTTGTAATGATGGCCATTTTGACTGATGTGAGGTGGTACCTCATTATAGTTTTGATTTATATTTCTCTTATAATGAGTGATGTTGAGCATCTTTTCATATGCCTCTTGGCCATCTGTTTGTCTTCTGTGTAGAAATATCTGCTTAGGTCTTCTGTCTGTTTTTCAATTGGATGGCTTTTTATTTCCTCATATTTTATGGATTTAAAAATTATTGCTCTTTAGATTTTGAGATGCTTTAAATTATGGAAACTAGAGAATAACATGAAATATGTGTGATTAACCATCTAAAATAAATAAATGCTACCTTTTTGTCAATTTTTTTTGCTTCAGCTATGTTAAAATAATTAAAACATTATAAATACAATTAAAGTCATCTTTATTCTGCTTCTCAATCTGTATGTGCTTTAAATGCTTCCTGTCTTGTTCTTTATAGTAAAAGCTTGCTGGTCTCTTATCTGGGAGAATGACTTGATTAGAGAAACAAGATAGATTTCCTGGGTAGCACCAAAGGCTTCATCTGAGGTTGTTGGTTTTGAACCTAGAACAAAACCAGCCAGCAGAGTTGGTTTTTCCAGCTATAATCAGTTTACCAAGTATGAGCACTGAGAAGGTGGAGAGCTGGATTTAATCACATTTGGTCAGCTTTCCATAGAATGTAAAAAGCCAGGAAGACCACTGCTCCCAGCCTAGTAGCAACAACATAGGCTGGATAATCTGCAGTCACAACTTTTCCTAAAGCCATCAGGGAGCTGAGGTTGTCTGGCAAACAACTACCTCAAAGTCAAAAGAAAGAAGGCACTTGCAAGGAGAATGGGGACACAAATATTTGTTTATGTGGGTCAGATGTCCCTGGACATCATCATAAAGAATGCAACTCAAATTGTTCACCAGCTTGGAAATGCCTAAAGTGGGTTAGCAAGAGAATGTAGGACTCCTGGGAACCCAGATAGAAGGGAATTTGCAGTCACTTGCATGCTTTTCCCACAGATCTCATTGGGTGCTGACTAAAGATCATCAAGAGTCCTGAGAAAGTAGCCCTCACGGTAAGCCTGGAGGAGCTACATAGGGAGAGCCATGAAACTCTACCCACGTCCTTCTCCCTTGTATTCCTTATGGGGAAAAAAAGCCTTAAACTGCTGGGGAGAAAGGTAAAAAACTTGTATAAAAATAGGCCACATGTCCTGATTTAGCCCTTAGTTTTGCTAACCCCTGGCCTTTTTGCTTATTTCATGTCTTTCTTCAGTTCTCCCAAACTGTGTTTCTCTATTTTAATTCTCAGTTAATCTGTCATTTTTAAACTGACTAGTAATGTGCTACCTTTATCATAAACAAAATATTCATGTTTACATTTTCTGTTTGTTTTTTCTCTCTCATATTCTATTCCTTGATCATTTGTCTATTTCTTCACTGATACGGTATTGTTATAATGCTATATTTTGTTTATAGAGTATGTTTCAAAGTCTAGCAATGTTAAAAAATCATAGCTAACACCTAAATAATGTTACTGTGTACTTTACATTTAATTTTCAGAACAATGCTGTAACACATCCTCATTGTACCCATAAAAACAATGGAGTAGAAAGGCTACATAGCTTGCTCAAGCCATACAGGTTGGGTATAGTAGATTTAAGAAATTTGAAGCCAGGCAGTGTGGCTTCAGAGTGTGTGTTCTTGACCACTATACTATACTCCCTTTCAGTTTTACCAATGAATTTCACATATGGCAATCTTACAAAGACAAGTGTACAAGAATGTAAAAGGGTTCATCACGTAGGGTATTTATTTAACTGTGACACATTCATATAATGCAGACATTGTATACAGTGAAATGAACCCATGGTTACTGCCATGAAGTGACATCTAAAACATTCTGGAGTTTCAGTAATGACTTTGGAAGGAGGAAAGTTTTAATTTTTCCTTTTTGTTAAGCTCAGTTTATCATTTGAAACATGGGTTATACCTTTGATGTCACATCTAAGAAATAGTTGCCTAAATCAGGTCACAGAGATTTTTCTCCTAGAATTTTTTACACTTTTAGCTCTTAAACTTACATCTGTGGCCCATTTAAAATTTTTATGTGTGAGGTAAATACCTGAGAGTTTTACTTCCCCATATGGATAGTCCAGCATCAATTACTGAAATGAGTGTTCTTTCCCTCATTATTTTACTTTGGCATGTTAGTAAAATATTAATTGACCATAAATAAACAGATTTATATCTAGATTCTTTCATCTATTCTTGGATATCTATGTTTGTCCTTATGCCAGTACCATACTATTGGTAATTGCTATCATTTTATAATAAGCTTTGAAATTGATAGTGTGAGTTCTCCAACTTTTCTCTTTTTCAAAAAATTTTGGCTATGCTACATCTTTTGCATTTACATATAGATTTTAGAATTATGTTGTCAATTTTTACCAGAAATACTGTCAGGATTTTGATTGGGATTGCATTGAATCTATAGCTGATTTGGGGGCAATTGATAACTTAAAAATATTGAACCTTCCAATCCCTGAACATGTTAACTGAGTATATTTATTTAGGTTTTATTCAGTTTTTTTCATCATTGTTTTGTAGTTTTTAGTGTATAGGTCTTAAATTCCTTTTGATAAATGTACTCCTCCTAAGTATTTTATTCTTTTTGATGCTATTGCAAATAAAATTGTTTTTTTAACTTTATTTTTGGATTATTTTTGGCTGAGGGAGTTCCCTAGCTATAGTTTGTTGACAGTTTTCATCATGAATAGACGTTTATTTTTTTCAAATGTTTTTTTTTTCAGTATTTATTGAAATGATCACATGGTTTTTGTCCTTTATTCTATTTATAGAGCTATTACATCCATTGATTTTTATTTGTTAAACTAACCTGGTATTCTTGGCCATGCTGTGTAAAGCTTTTTTACTACATTGCTGGTTTGAGCTTGCTAATATTCTGTTAAGGGATGTGTGCATGCGTGCGCGCGTGTGTGTGTGTGTGTTCATGAGGGATTTTGGTATGTGGTTTTTGTTTTATGGAGTTTTGTTTGTTTATTATACCTTTGGCTGGCTTGGGTATCTGGATATTACTGGCCTGATAGAATAAGTTGGAAAGTCATTACTCCTATTTTCTGGGAGAGTTTATAGCCTTAGACAGTTACATAAAATACATATGAGAAAATTTTCCCACAGAGCCATTTAGGCCTGGGCCTTTCATTTAGGAAGATTTTTTTTTTTTTGATTTTCAATTAAAGTATAGTTGATTTACAATATTCCTTCAATTTCTACTGTACATCAAAGTGACCCAATCATAATAAACATACATTCTTTTTTTTATATACTGAATGTTTATCAAGATCCATTTTATTTAAATTGTTAAATTTAAGTGTGAGAGTTGTTCAAGGTACTCCTTTATTATCCTTTTGACACCTGCAGACTGTAGTGATTGCTCCTATTTCATTCCTGACACAGGTAACTTGTGTCTTTGTTTTTGTGTCAGTTTTATTGACCTTTTCAAAGAACCAGCTGTTTGCATTGGCTTTCTCTATTTTTCTGCTTTCAATTTCACTTGTTTTTCTCCTTATTGTTTCCTTCCTTATTATTTTATTTGCTTTAGATTTATTTTGGTTTTTTTTTTCTAGGTTCCTAGGTTGGATCTTGGAACATTGATTTTTTTTCTCCTTTTTTCTAATGTTTTAATATTACTGCCATGCACTACTCTCACAGCATTGCCTTATCTCTGGCCCACAATTTTGATACATTGCATTCATTTTTAATACATGTTATTTTTTAGAATTTTAGTTTTAATTTCAGCAAAAATTGAGTAGAAGATACAGAGTTCTTGTATTCTTCTCTGCCCCCATATATACACAATGTCCTTTCTACAGTTGATTAACCTGCATTAACACACTGTCATCCCCCAAAATACATAATTTTCATTAGTGTTCACACTTGGAGGTGTGTATTCTATGGGTTTGAATAAATGCATAATGGCATACCTATGCCAGCATAGGATTGCATGTAATAGTTTCCCTAAAATTATTTTCCTAAAAATGCTGTGTTCATCCCTCCTTCCCATCAATTGGGTTGTTTGTTTTTTTATTGTTAAGTTTCAAGAGTTATTTGTATATTTTAGATAAAAGTCCATTATCTTTTTTTTCATTTGAAAATATTTTCTTCCATCCTGTAGTTTGTCTTTTTATTCTCTTGACATTATTTTTGCAGATCAAAAATTTTAATGAAGTCCAACTTATTCACTCTTTCTTTCATGAATCATTCCTTTGGGTGTTGTATTTAAACAGTCATTGCTAGTCCCAAGGTCATCTAGATTTTTTTCCTGTTATACTTGAGGAGTTTTATAGTTTTATGATTTATATTTAGATCCATGAGCCATTGTAAGTTAAGTTTTGCAAAGGGTGTAAAATCTGAGTATAGGTTTATTTTTTTACATGCGGATGTTCAGCTATTCAAGCACCATTTGTTGAAAAGACTGTCTTACACTATTGTATTGCCTTTGTTCCTCTGTTAAAGTTTAGTTGACTACATTTAAGTGGATCTATTTTGTGGGCTCTCTAGTCTCTTCTGTTGATTTATTTGCCTATCCCTTTGCTAGTACCACTCTGTTTTGATTACTGTAACTTTATAAGAACTCTTAAAGTTGGATAGTTTTATTTTCTTGTAATATCTTTTTCTGGTTTGGTATTAAGATAATTCTGGCATCAAGGAGTAAGTTCATATGCTGTTCTTCTGGAAAGAGTCTGGAGAATTGGTACTCCTTTCTTTAAATGGTTGGTAGAATTCACTGGTGACCCCATCTGGATTCAGTGCTTTCTGATTTGGAAGGTTATTAATTGTTGACTAAATTTATCTACTGGATATAGTCCTATTCAGATTGTCTATTTCTTCTTGTGCTGCTTCAAGGAAGTGGCTCATAGGTTATTAAATTTTGGGGCATAGGATTGTTCATTATTCCTTTATTATCCTTTCAATGTCCATGAGATCTGTAACAATGTCTTCTCTTTCATTTTATGATATTAATAATTTGTGTTATCTCTTTTTTTTTCTTAGCCTGACTAGAGCTTTATTTATTGTATTGATGCTCTGTTGTTTGGTGCAGGCACATTGAAGATTACTATGTCTTCCTGTAGAATTGACTCCTTTATCATTACATAACACCACTTTTTATCCAGATAACTTTTCTTACTGTGAAGTCTGCTCTGTCTGAAATTAGTGCGGCTGCTCTGATTTTCTTTTAATTAGTTTTAGCATAGTAATTTTACTTTACTCATTTATTTTTAATCTATATGTATCATAAATACATATATATATAGTATATATATATATACTTTTTATTCTTCTCTTTTTAGGGCCACAGCTGCAGCACGTTAAAGTTTCCAGGCTAGGGGTCAAATCAGACCTGTAGCTGCTGGCCTGTGCAATAGCCACAGCAACATGGGATCCATGCTGTGTCTGTGACCTATACCACAGCTCACAGCAACTCCAGATCCTTAACCCACTGAGTTGGGCCAAGGATCAAACCCATATATACTCATGGATACTAGTTGGGTTCGTTACTGCTGAGCCGCAAAGGGAACTCCCTGTCTTTATATTTAAAATTAGTTTATTATAAACAACATATTGTTGGGTCTTATTTTCTGAATCACTCTGACCATCTCTGTCTGTTGATTGGTGCATTTAGATCATTGATGTTTGAAGTGATTATTGACTTAGATTGAAATCATCTATATTTGTAACTATTTTCTTTTTGTTGCCCTTGTTCTTTGTTCCTGTTTTGTCTACTCTTTTCATGACTTTTGGGGTTCTTACTGAGTATTTTATATTACCACACTTTTTCTTATCACATTAGTTATGATTCTTTTTTTTTTTTTTACTTTTTTTCGTGATTGCCCTAGAGTTTGCAATATATGCATTTACATGTATACATTTACAATGAATCCAAGACCACTTTTAAATAACACTAAACCACTTCCAGGGCAATGTGAGTACCTTATAATTTATAATAACAAAATAATTCTAATTTCCTCCTTCCCAATCCCTGAATCAGTGCTCACTTATGACAGTTTTACTAAGCACACACGCTTGCATAACAATACGTAAGTAAATACACTGTTGCTATTATTATTTTGAACAAAGTTATTACACATTAGATCATTTGAGAATAATAAAAAGGAGAGTTTTCATTTTATCTTTGCTTATTCTTTCTTTGATGCTCTTTATGTGGCTCCAAGTTTCTAATCTGTATCTTTCCCTTCTCCATAAAGAATGTCCTTAAAAAATTCCTCAATTTTTGTTTGTTTGAGAAAGTATTTATCCATCACTTTTAAAGGATAATCTCACGTGATAGAGAGTTCTAAGTTGGTTTTTATTCTCTCAATTTTAAATATTTCATTTTCTTCTTAATTGAGTTGTTTCTGAGGAAAAGTCAGATTAGTTCTTACCTTTACTGCTTTTTAAGTAAGACTTTTTGCCTCTGACTTCTTTCAGAATTTTTTTTTAATCTTAGTTTTCTGTAGTTTGAATATGATGTGCATATTCAATGTGCATAGTTTATGAATAGTTATATAGTTATTTTTTTAAAATGTCCCAGGCACGAGCATTTTGTTTGTAATTTTTCGGTGTTATATTCCCTAGTCTTAAACTTTTTAAAGTAGATTTCAGATTGGGAGGGATTGGTTAGTTAAATCTGTTTGGTCAAAGTTTTAAGGTGCACAAGAGCTATTATTCCATGCGCAGTTAGGTTTTTTGGTTTTTTTGTTGTTGTTGTTGTTGTCTTTTCTAGGGCCACAGCCGCAGCATATGGCCCAGGCTAGGGGTAGAATCAGAACTGTAGCTGCTGGCCTACGCTAGAGCCACAGCAACGCCAGATCTGAGCCACATCTGCGACCTATACCAAAGCTCACAGCAATGCCGGATCCTTAACCCACTGATTGAGGCCAGGGATTGAACCCACAACCTCATGGTTCCTAGTCGGATTCATTAACCACTGAGACACGATGGGAACTCCTGCAGTTAGTTTTATGGACTATAATGAGTTAGTTTTTAAACTATGAAGAAAATAAGTTCAAAGACTGAAGTGAACTGTTAATGAAATATTTTTGTAAATCTTTGTGTTTTTCTATTAATTATCAAGTTTTGTTTATATACTTTATGCTTGATTTTACAGCAGCAATTATGTTAGAATTGATTACAAGAGTATATTACAGAGATGTCGATTCCAGCATAAATTTTGAACATGTGCATTACTCAGTAATACACAGCTTTAGTTTATTGTGTATGTGTGTGTGTAAAATTTAAAATGACTATTTCCCATGTGAAATGGGATTTAAATAAATTTGTCCATATTTACAATGTTGAAGCACCATCATAAAATCATATTTTCGAAAAAAAATATAATTATGAAGATAAAGTATTTTTCTTTATTATCTTTTTGCTTTTATCTTTCATAGGTAATTATAGCCTTCTGGTATCGCTCAGTTGTGGGAATAATGAATTCATTTGGGCTAGAAACTAAGACCTGCTGGAATGTGACCAGAGTAGAACCTCTAAATGAAGTTCAAAGCTGTGAAGGCATGTTTCTTCCTAAAACACTGCTTTATTGTCATTAATGTTCACATAAACATTTTATAATGTTATGATTCACTTTATGAATTATTATAAACTACTGTTATTCATTTTTTTCTTTAAAAACACTCTAGAACTGATTCACCTAAAAGAATATTTACCCCTTAAAGTAATTTTCTGAGAAGGCAGTTTACTTACTAAAATGAATATTAATTTGAAATTCAATTTGAATATGAATATACTCCAGTGTAAGGTCATCCTGATTATGTCCTTCCTCCCTTTCAGAATAAAAAAGTACAAAAAAAGTTTTGGGGTGGCTCAAGTATATAAATTTGGGGGATGTAGGCTAATTAGAGTTCTACCTGTGATAGGTAACATAGAAATTTAGTTAAGAGTATGTATTTTTTTCTTTCCCCCTTTTTTTAGGGCCGCACTTGTGGCATATGACAGTTCCCAGGCTAGGGGTTAAATCGGAACTGCAGCTGCCAACCTACACCACAGCCATAGCAACATCAAATCTGAGCCATGTCTGCCCCCTAGGCCACAGCTTGTAGTAATGCTGGATCCTTAACCCACTGAGCAAGGCTGGGGATCAAACCCGCATCCTCATGGGTACTAGTCAGATTCTTAACCCACTGAGCCACAAAGGGAACTCCCTGTGCATACGTATTTAAAAATCAGATCTGTGATAATAGATTACTTTAGAAACCTGTTTTTGTGCTCTCACAGCCCATGAATAGTTCTAATCAAACTCTTAATATACATTTTCTAATCAATATCTTTGTCAAATAACTTTTCTTAGAATCATATAAAAATTTTCCAGGATCTGTAATTGTCACTTCTATTTGAGATGTTTGTAATTGAACACTATTGTAGTCCAAGTATGATGCTATCCTTTGAAACTCTTATTCAAAATCACATATATCTATCTGCATAACACAGTTGTTTTTTCTTTATTTCTTTATATTCTCTGCAACATTATATTTTATACATATTTTAGTAGACTTGTGTACAGTAACATTCAGTTTTTGGAATATAGTCTAAATCTATATTTCTCTGTATTCTTTACATTTTTACTGATTCCCTCAGATGGTCTTTATAATATTTAAATCAGTACTGGTAGAGAGTACTTTAAATACAAAGTAAAGGAAATGAGAAAATGCCTCATAAAATGATAGACTCAATCAGGTTAGAAGGTATAAACTTTTCTTAAGGCTGGACAAAAATCACCTTATATATGTGCATAAATGATATTTATTAAGTTACCACTAAGTGATAGATTAGTGTTGGTACTTGGGACCCACAGATAAATGGGGTAAACAGGGGCCCTTAATCTCATAAAGTTTACACTGTAAGAGGGATGTTAGTGTTTACAACTGTGGTGGATATTACAAATAAGAAAATAGGAGTTCCTGTCGTGGCTCAGTGGTTAATGAATCCGACTAGGAACCATGAGGTTGTGGGTTTGATCCCTGGCCTCGCTCAGTGGGTTAAGGATCCAGCATTGCTGCGGCTCTGGCGTAGGCTAGCAGCTACAGCTCCAATTAGACCCCTAGCCTGGGAACCTCTCTAAGCTGTGGGAGCGGCCCTAAAAAAGGCAGAAAGACAAACAAAAAACAAAATAAAATAATAAAATAAAGTCACTGAGATCAGGAGAAGTATTTGAAGAATAGGGACCAGCATATTCCAAAGTCCTAAGACGAGAGAACTAAAGCAAGCTAGACTTTCAAGGAAGCAAGATAAAGAAGAAAACATGGTATTAAATTATGTTTGAAATTTAAGCAAAGGTCAGATAATAAAGGACCATAGTTAAGAGTTTTATATTTATTCATTAAAGAATTTTAGGATTTTTATTTTTAAAACATTATCTTGGCAGTTACATAGAAAATGTATTAGTAAAGGACAAAAGCGAATTCAGCAAGGCCAGGTAGGAACTCTTAGGCTCTCAGCAAGTGATTTCAGGAAAGGTAACTGGGAAATAAATGGATTTGAGAGATAGTTGGAAGCAGAATTGACAAGATTTGGTAATTGTTTGATGGGAGGGGAAGGAGAATGAAATTATGTAATACTGTTTGGTTTCGTGCTTAAGTATTTGAGTTCCTCCATTCAAAATGGTAAGAAACTTTTTTAAAGTAGCAGGTTTGAATTCCTACATTAATTTGAGATACCTGAGAGACCACAAAGTAGAGATGTCAAGTGGCTGCCTTTCTATGTAGGAATAAGAAGAAAGTTCTCATCTGAATATAGACTTGGAGTCATCTGTATATAGATGATCATTGGAATCAGGAAAAGAATTTCCTTAAGGAGACTATGCAGATTGAGAAGAGAAGAGGGGCTGTGATATGGATTAAGATGGTCCAACATTGAAGGGGGCAGGGAATAAAGGAAGGGAAGTAATTAGGACAGGCTGAAAAGGAATGGCCAGAGAAATAAAAGAAATCAGAAAGTCCAGCCTTCAGATCTTGGCTTCACCCGTTACAGCTAAATAACTTTTAGCAAGTTACTTAAAGTTTTTTATGTTGTTTTCTCAACTTTTTTTTTTTTTTGTCTTTTTGCTATTTCTTGGGCCGCTCCTGCGGCATATGGAGGTTCCCAGGCTAGGGGTCTAATCGGAGCTGTGGCCGCCAGCCTACGCCAGAGCCACAGCAACGCAGGATCTGAGCCGCGTCTGCAACCTACACCACAGCTCACGGCAACACCGGATCGTTAACCCACTGAGCAAGGGCAGGGACCGAACCCGCAACCTCATGGTTCCTAGTCGGATAACCACTGCGCCACGACGGGAATTCCTGTTTTCTCAACTATTAAAAAACATTTTCATACCAAATAATTTCATAGATTTGTTTTTAGTATTAGATGATGATTGTAAAGCATTTAGTAGGGTGTGTGTGTGTGTGTAGCTTATACAGTGATATATTAAAGTATTAAAGTTCTGGCTACACATAATAATGGATCAAATAACTAGGTCATATAGACTAACACTGCTTTTTGAGGTCAGGGGCCGTATCTTACTCATCCTAGAGCCTAGCAAAAGATAAAAATAATGCAGTGGATTTTCTCTTGTAATTCATTTATCAAGTGACTCTACAGACAGTTCTAGATACTGAACAATAGCAGCATCACCTAAATAAAATGAAGTACCAACTGATCATTATAATAATAATAATAATACTGCAACAGGGAAAAGTATAAATGTAACTGCAGTAAACTATAAAGTATAAATGTTACAATACCTCATGTAAGAGGAAAGTACTAATGTAACTATTAAATAGAGCAGCAATCTGAAAATCAAATGCTTTCAGCAAATTCATGAGCTCTTAGTTACAAAGCACTGTGATAATTATGTCTAATTGCTATATAGTCATTTATTGATTAAATGCTGAATAATCTGTGTCTTTTTAAAGGATTGGGAGACCCAGCTTGCTTTTATGTTGGTGTAATCTTTGTTTTAAATGGAATGATGATGGGATTGTTCTTCGTGTATGGTGCATACCTGAGGTAAGCCTCCTATATAAAAGATCTTTCAGTGGGATTATAAAGACTTTCTGACATTTATTGAGTGAATCAAAAAGGAGAAATAATGTGATTAATTAACAGTAGGAAACTGTAGGTTTTATTTGTTTATTTCTTTTTTTTTTTTTCGGGGGAGGGGAGAGTGCTGCACCTGTAGCATATGGGAGTTCCCAGGCTAGGGGTTGAATCAGAGCTGCAGCTGTTGGCTTAGGCCACAGCCACAACAACACAGGATCCAAGCTGCATCTGCAACCTCTGCCACAGCTTGCGGCAACACTGCATCTTTAACCACTGAGTGAGGCCAGGGGTTGAACCCACATTCTCATGGATACTAGTCAGGTTCTCAACCCACTGAGCCATGACAGGAACTCCTATAGATTTAATTTTTTCAGAAGCTTAGCCAAATATCAAGCAATGAAAAACTAGAACTGTCACTAAAATAGTATCTTAAAGTCTTCACTTTTATACTTGTGTTGATATTTTTAAGCCAATTAATATTCTTTAACAAAGATTCTAATGAAAATAACTCTAGATCTTATATGAAATCTTTATTACATTAGAGGGGATCATCAGTTGGCACTAGTAGCAGATTATTTGCAATTTTAATCTCTGTACATGTGAAATTAAGAAAGCAGTAAAAGAAAATGTATATCACTTATAGCAGACACATTTGATAGCCTTCTTTCTTGATAATAGCACCACAATTTTGTTTGGAGTAGCAGGGTACCCAGTTTCAAGTGGTAGGTTGAAGTTAACTATGAAAATACTGTATTCTGCTTCCCACTCTTCATGGCACATTAGGAGAGCCATAGGAGTTAGCTTTTCTAGTGAAAAATAGGGTGAAATCAGACTTGGTTACACTCAGGAAAGCACTTGCCTTTCTAACAAAAAGTTAGATTCAGCTGCCCCTTTTCTCCTTCTTCCTACTTTTACCTGAATGTGATACCTGGAGCTGCAGTCATTTTGTGATCACGAGGGGAAAAGCCATAAACATAGCACATATGTCTGCCCTAACATATTTCTGCTTCTAAACCAATGCCAACACTTATCTTTTATTTTCTTGTTGAATGATATAGTAAACATCCATATTATTTAAGTGACTTTTGTCAGATTTACTGTTTCTCTCAACAGAGTACATTTTTCTGAGCACATAAATCCAATTCAGAATGACAAAAATTTGCTTCCACTTAGAATATTCAAAGAATGCAGTATAGACGCCGGAGCACTGGCTTGTTATAAATTATTTTATGTCCTCATCTAATATTTAATTTAGAAAATATTTTAAATATAAATTATAAAAAAGATTATTTTATATGTGTGTTTTCTTTGCTTGTACAGTCAAGAAAAAATGTCAACTACATGGGTACTTTTGAAATTTTCACTACTATTTCATAGGGTTTAGTACTATGACATTTTAAAATCCAAGATAATTTTGTGAAATACTATATTTTACATGAATTTTGACTGTACACTTTTTCTTCACAGTGGGACTCAACTTGGAGGTCTAATTACAGTATTATGCTACTTTTTCAACCATGGAGAGGTTTGTTTTCTAAAAAATATATATATATTTTTTTCTTTTTTGGCTGCACCTGTGGCATATGGAAGTTCTCAGGCCAGAGATCAAATCTAAGCTGTAGCTGTGACCTACACCACAGCTGTGGCAATACTGGATCCTTAACCCATTGTGCTAAGTTGGGGATCAAACCCATGCTACAGCAGAGACACCACCAGATCCATAACTCTTTGTGCCACAGTGAGAGATGGAAAATAATTTTAAAAAAAGAAAGGGTGGCATAGTAACAAATTTATTCATCAAAATAATATTCAGTTGCGTATTACTTAGGAACTCATGTTTTAAAGAAACTTGTAAGTTGTCGTTTTAATCATGTTAATCCACATTTTTATAGAATAATTAGAATTTATGATATGAAATGTCTTGCCTGGTTTTTAGCATATGTATATAGTACATATATTTTGTAGGAAAAGGAAATACCGTACTTGTCAAGTTAAGGCACTTTATATACATTATCTCATTTACTTCTACCAAACTTTTTGGAAAGTAGTTGTTATCCTCACAGTAGAAGATATGAAATTGAAATTTGTAGAGCGCAAGTTCCTTATTGAAGATTCTGCATTCAGTCCATGATGAAATTGGCTTCCCTATTCTACATCTGACTGGCTCTAAAGCCTCACGTCTTTCTATTACATCATGCTGCCCTTTCAATAACACAACATGCTGAATTCAAAGGTTTATAATTTTGGTTTCCTGGAAGAAGAGCAATCAATTTTAATACTCTTGCAAGGTTGTAAGAGTTTCGATTTTTTCTAAAATTTCAGAACTCTTGATATAAAATTCTGTAATGTTCTCACCTATATGTCTTAGGAATAATTAGTTTTAAAGTCTATATGAAAATTTAATTAATACTTTCATTATATGCATCATATTAGTGATTCTTAAATACTTCTAATTATTTTTAGAAATTTTGCAGGTATATTTCACAAATTCAGAGATGATCTTAATCACTTGTAATGTGTGTCTGTCCTCATTAAACTTGTCATATGTAAACTCTCTTAGTGTGTGTGAATGCCCTAGGTGACAGTTTAGCTATTTTTCCCAAAGCCCTGGGATTATGCCACAGTCATCACTGCAGAGCTGGAATGTGGATCTAGTTCGTCTTCCCCAGAATCCTTACTACTCCTGTTTCTATCATCTTGTTTGTCCTTTGGGTGTCCTTATGTTTGCCATGATATAACTTTCACTTGTTTTTGGATTTGCCACTGAATAGCTCTCTACCTAATGGTTATGTGTGTTATTAAGAGAACTCCAAAAACTGAGGAGTTATATCAGGCATTCAGAAATAAATGAGTCTAGTATTAACATTATTAAAACCATAACACCCATGATTTTTTAAATTAATGATGTTTATCACAATGTAACATAAAGTGAAGTAAGCACTGTATTGATTTCAGGCCACTCGGGTGATGTGGACACCGCCTCTCCGGGAAAGTTTTTCATATCCATTTCTTGTGCTTCAGATGTACATCCTAACTTTGATTCTCAGGTAATTTTTATTTATAAAATAAATATAGAAAACTTTTAAGTTTCTTAAAATATACTTCAACTTATTAAGTTATAATTACTAAATTCAGACTCTGTTTTTAAAAATTACTTCAAAAGTAAGTTGTGAATCTGGCTAAAAAAAACAATCTGAAATTACTCTGTAGAGAGTCCTGCTTTGGTACAACAGGATTTGTGGTGTCTCCTAAGTGCTGGGACGAAGGCTGGATCCCAGGCCAGCACAGTGGGTCCAAGGATCTGGTGTTGCTTCAGCTGCAACTGATTGGATCATATCTGATTCCTGGCCAGGACTATGCCTTGGGGGGCCAAAAAAATTACTATATAAAAGTTTCTTTCCATTTAAGAGCCTAAACTACAGGCTTTAGATAATTACATTATGTTTTAATTAATCAATAGGTATGTGTTCATAAATACTTGGTAAAAAGATTCAGAGGTTTTTGAGAAACTATTACTTTTTTCCCCTCAATGCTTATGGACTCTGACTCATTGTTTTCCAATCTGTGATTTTGATGGAGCATGAAAAAAGTGTTCTATGCACAAATGAATTGGAGAAACGCTAGGTTAGATAAGAGCATCTATAGTCATATGTTTACAAGTATTTCTGAACTACTGTTGTTTTTAGAAGTTCAACCAAAGTTTCATCACAACTGTTTTTCCTGGACATATCTTTTTTGTTGTGGGGATTAATTGTATAAGCACTTCAAAAATTTAAAAAGCCTGAGAAATGACAACAAAAAATATAAATAGTTGAATACTGTAGCTTCACAGTAGAGATGAGTTTCATAGAATGTTGATGGGATCTCTCACTGAATAAGGTAATGATTACTATCACTCCCAGAGAACTTCATACTTCTATCACTAGTACCTATCAATTCTACTTACATTAAGATCATTTTTGTATGTCTTTTTTCCTTTGCGTAAACGGTAAATTTGTTAACAAATCACACATACACAAATATCTAAACATACATTTAATATAATAAAATGCTGCTGGAAACTGTGCATTTATCTCTTTAACCACTTATCAACACTGCCATGTAGACATTTAAGGTCCTTCTTTGTTAGCTTAAGGAAGGTAAATAGAGGCATACTGGGGTGGCTACAACCTCAGCAAAGGTGCAGACTAACTTCTGGTTTGTTACCTATACGAAAGTTTATTTTTAGATGGAATTTGGAGTTGGGAATCTGCTCCTTATCCAGATTTCTGTATCTTTGCTGTACGTATTACCTTCTCTCAAAGAGTATGGAGGAGGAAGCTGCCCGTTTATCCCTACTTATTCCTGGTTAAACTCCTAGAAAGATGTTTTTTTTTTTTCCATTTTTTAAATTTGTTGAAGTAACATTAGCCTGACCGATAAGGGGTTTCAGAAAATGGAACATATTAACTGGAATATTTAGGATTATATCCCTGAGTACATGTGTTATACTCCATACCTTAGTCAAAAGTAATTTATATTTTACAAATATAATATGACTGAGTACTTAATATATTTTGTGATAATATTATTAAACAATATAAACATTAAAAATTTCACTTTTGAAAATTTATATACCATAGTACAAGGATTGATTACAGTCTAATACAACTTTTATAAAAAGAAGTTACAATTTTATAGTTTACACAAAATGTTTGCATTTCTTTTCATATTCTAAAAGATACTAAAATCTTATGTGGTAAAAGGTATTGGTTACTGATATATTTTACAATTACAGAAGGGGCAATTTATTTATTTATTTAGTCTTTTGTCTTTTTAGGGCCGCACCCGAGGCATATGGGGGTTCCCAGGCTAGGAGTCAAATCAGAGCCACAGCTGCCAGCCTACACCCAGCCACGTCTGCAATCTACACCACAGCTCACAACAACGCTGGATCTTCAACCCACTGAGCATGGCCAGGGATTGAACCAACGTCCCTGTGGATGCCAGTCAGGTTCACTAACTGCTGAAGCATGACAGGAAGTGTCACAATTTAAACTTCAATATTCAGGAGTTCCCATTGTGGAGCAGTGGAAACAGACCCTACTAGTATCCATGAGGATGCTGGTTCGATCTCTGGCCTCGCTCAGTGGGTCGGGGATCAGGCATTTCAGTGAGCTGTGGTGTAGATCACAGCTGAGGCTCGGATCTCACATGGCTGTGGCTGTGGTATAGTCTGACAGCTGTAGTTCCGATTTGACCCTTAGCCTGGGAATGTCCATATGCCGCAGGTGCAGCCCTAAAAGGGGAAAAAAAAGAAAAAAGAAAAACACAACACAAAATCTCTTTCTTTAAATTTTTCTCATAGTTGTTAGTTTATTATTTCGCCAGCACTTAGGATTTTCTTAATTGCTTTTTGAAATGTAAAAGTGTAAATATCTGGAGGTATGCAAGATCATGTCACATTGTACTTTATGACCTTCTTGCTGGAGTATTAAATTTTTAATCCTATGCATCGTTAGAGAAAAATAAACTTTTAATATAGTTGATTTACCATATTATGTTAGTTTCAGGTGTACAGAATAGTGATTCATTATTTTTACATATTATACTCTGTTAAAGTTATTATAAGATAATGACTGTAATTCCCTGTGTTTAAAATACTTTCTGATAAACTAGATACAGTATTTTATTTAAAGCTCTAATTTTGATTGTTCTATGATAAGCATTTTTATAATCCAAATATTTTATGTTTTTTTTTTAAATGAGCTTTTAAAAATTAACTGTATTTTGTTGTCTTAAATCTAAGGTAAGGGGATCATTAGATTTTAACATTTTGCAATTAGTCTTTCTGTTTAATGATAGGTTACTTTTATAGTAGAACTTACTGGTGTCAATTCTCTCCATTAAGGACCTCGAACAATAGTAAAAAACATTTTGTTGGACTGTGCCTTTCCAATGTTGCTTTTATGCTTCCCTGGCAATTTGCTCAGTTTATACTTTTTACACAGGTAAGATGATTTTAAACTAATTTAAGTTGAACGTAAGATGTACTTGCTTGTTTCCATGGAAATTTTAAAATGCGATTGTATTTGTGCCCTAATAGATTTTTTCAAATATGGAATAATTTCAAAGTCTATCTATATGAGTTTTTTTTTAAAAGCATTTAACTCTACCTTCTGTTAATGAGTTGGTTAGTTAAGCAGATATTAAAGGTCAACATGCAATAAATAGGCTTTTTCCTCTTACTTTAATTAATAATTTTTCGTGTTCGTATTTGAGATGATCTTCATAAATATGCCTGTAGATTTTCATTTGCTTAAGGAATCATTTTGGGTGCCAGACTGCACAACATGGTAAGGGCCAGTTTGACTTTTCATGGTAAGGGATTTCTGCTTCTAATCCAGCTAAATGTTGGCTGTTTTGTCTGGAGTACACAATCGTTCTAGACACCATTTCTTATAGCTTTAATCATGATATTATTTGATTGGATTGAAGCCAGATCCTGTTTCCACAAACAAGTAACTACTGGCAAGAAAATGACCTGGTGAAGCAGAGAGTAAAAGGTCAATTTTGATGAAATTTCCTGCTATTATTTTTCATTAGAACACCTTTCCACCTAACTGACAAACACTGATAGTGTGTAATAATGTTCTTTATTGGCAATGAGAAATTCTACCAAGAGTCCTCAAGCTGCCAGTTGTCTACAAAGAATGAAATTATTAATTGGTGCTGTGTGTTTAAAGCATATTTATAGTATTCCCTCTGCTTTACTTCCTTATATTTGGTCTATAACCAACACAGAATTTCTATGATTTTCATTATTTGCATATACCAACATAGCAGAGGAAATTTCTTGCATCATTTCCTTGCAAGCAAATGTATTAATTTAGTGGTATTGATGAAACTGTTTAAGTAGTTCCTTGGGTAATTTCGATATTGCCTTAATGATTTTCTGTCCTTTCAAAAGATTTACTGGATTTTTAGTTATTTTTCTTTTTTTAATTTAGATAGAATTGACATGTAACATATAAGCTTAAGGTTTACGTGTTGATTGGATATATGATTGTATTGCAATATGATTACCACTTGATTACCCCCATAGTGCTTTCCAGACACATAATCATTATTTCATTTTTGTGGTGAGAAAGTTTAAGATCTAATTCCTTAGCAACTTTGAATTATATAATACGGTATTGACTACAATCACTGTGCTGTGTGTTAGATCTCCAGAACTTATTCATCTTCTAGTAGCAAGTCTGTCCCCTTTGTCCAATATCTTCCTACAATATCTTCCTATTTCCCCCACTCCTCAGACCTCGTAGCCACCATTCAATTCTGTTTCTAAAAGTTTGGCTTTTTTAGATTCCACATACAAGTGATACAGTAAGATATTTGTCGTGCTCTTTCTGGTTTATGTCTCAATATAATGCCATTAAGGTCCATTTATGTCCTATGGCAGGATTTCCTTCTTTCTCATGGCTGAATATACTCAGTATGCATATGTAGCACATCTTCTTTATCCATTCATCTGTTGACAGATAAGTGTTTGTATACCTTGGCTATTGTGAATAATGCTGCAGTAAACATGGAAATGCAGATAATTTCTTTGACACTCTGTTTTCATTTCATTTGGGTATATACCCAGAAGTGGGATTGCTGGATCATATGGTAGTTCTACTTTAAATTTTTTGAGGAACCTCCATACTGTTTTCCTCTGTGGCTCCATCAATTTACATTTCCACCAAGAGTGCACAAGGGGTTCCTGTTCTTCCATATCCTTGCCAGCACTTGTTATTTCTTGTGTGTTTTTTGTTTGTTTGTTTGTTTGTTTAGGGCCACGCTTGAGGCATATGGAGGTTCCCGGCCGCACCACAGCAACACCAGATCCAAGCCATATACTAGTATATGGTCTGCACGTATTTTCTCCGTTTCCATGGGTTGCTTTTCATTTTGTCGAATGTTTCTTTTCCTGTGAAGAAGTTTTTTAGTTTGATATAGTCTCATTTGTTGAATTTTGCTTTTGTTTCTTGTGCTTTGGGTGTCACAATCCAAAAAATCATTGTCAAGGCTCTTGTCAAGGAGTTTATTCCTTTGGTTTTTCTTCTAGAATTTTACGGTATCAGGTCTTATATTTAAGTCTTTAGTCCATTAAGTTAATTTTTGTTAGTGGGGTAGGATAGAGGCCCAATTTCATGTGAATATCCAGTTTTCCTGGCACCATTTATTGAAGACAGTATTCCCCCCCCTCCCAAATATTCCTGGCTTCCTTTCAAATATTAGTTGACTATATATGCCTGGGTTTATTTCTGGGCACTCAGTCTGTTCCATTGGAGTATATATCAGTCTTTTGCCTGTGCCATACTGTTTCAATTACTATAGCTGATAATGTAATGGGGTTCCTTATTTGTCACAATCTTTTTTCTTTTTGGCTGCTTTTAGGATTCTGTTTTTTATTTTTGATGAGTTCATTATAGTGTCTCTTAGGGAAGGTCTTTTTCAATGGCAATAGTGGGGTGATTTATTAGCTTTGGGGACTTGGATGCCCTAATGTCTCCTCAGGTTTGGAAATCCTCAGCTATTATTTCTTTTTTTTTTCTTTTTGTCTAATAACATTTATTTATTTATTTACAGAATAAAATACATATATTTAAACACAATTACATTCACACAGATTATTATATCATGGATCTTAAGAAACAGATTAAGTGACTCCCTCTGAAGAAGTGGAATGGAAAATAAGCTGAGACAAATAGGAAATTTATTCTATACTTTATCCCATTTTGTATGGCTTTCATCTTTACTATTTAGTATTATCTATTACATTTCAATTTTTCTTTAAAAATTAGCATTATATTAAAATTGTGTATATTATGCAACTAAAATTTATAAAGGAGAAAGCCTTATATACCATTAAATATTTTATATAGCATAGTAAAAAGAATAACTTAACTGGTAAGAATAACAAAAATAATACACCCTCTGAAAATAAGTAAAATATAAAATGCATAAATTGGTTAAAAAACAGCGTAACTATATAAATATGTCCTCACAGTTTGTTACATCTTATTGATTCTTCAATATAGGCATTACACCATTCTAGGTGTGATAAACAAGACATTATAGACCTTAATGCTTTACCATGGAGAGAATTGGTTATTAATAATACAGTTGTAGAACTGTATTATTTAATTGTACAGTTGCATTATTTAGTTATAATTATCATAAATTCTTTGATGGAGAGGAAATCAGAATCAGATGTAAGAAGACTTCAGCATTGCAAGAATGATGTCAAATGACCCTCTTCATGGTGGATTATGCACTTATTTACTATGAGATATATTTCTTCTCCAGAGATTCCTTGTTTGTGTATCAATTATAGATTTTTGGTTTGCAGTTATTCTGAAGTTTTGATGTAAGAGTCTATATGTATATGAGATTGTTTTTAAGTTGTTGTTCTCTTAATTGCAAGTTCATCTCCAGTGTCTTTTTTTTTCCCTTTGGCTGCACCTGCGGCATACGGAAGTTCCTGGGCTAGGGGGTCAAAGATCTGAGCCACATTTGTGACCTATGCCTCCTCAACTTGCAGCAATGCCAGATCTTTAACCCACTGACTGAGGCCAGGGATCAAACCCTCATCCTCATGGATACTAGTCAGATTCTTAACCTGCTGAGCCACAATGGGAATTTCTATTAGTTCTTTAAATAAACTTTGTGCCCTCTTCTCCCACTCTTTTCAAGTGTAAGGACTCCCCTGATTGGCATTGACATCAACAACTCAAATTTACATTCTCAAAGACAGAAAACTTCTAACAGTCATAAGTGCTGAGTGCTTCTCACTAAAACTGACCTAGACTCTGCTTTCGTTCATGAGGGGCACCATTCTCTTTCATGTAAATGTTTCATGGCGTGCCTGCGGTAATAGCTCAAGGAATTCTGGCATTAGCTAAATGCTATCTGCAGAATTAGCCTTCCTCTAAGAAAAGACTCTACATTTCTGGTATTGAGTGAGCTTACAAGTTCAAGGTTCTTTTACCTACACACTGTGTTCTTCAAGTTCCTTAGGGTTCTGTCTTGTCAAATCAGGATTATATTAGTTTTTTGGAGATGTCCAAATACTGGTGAATCTCAGAAAGGTTTTCCCCCAGGAGATCCCTGGTTCCCTGTGAAAATTTTTCCAATTCCTTTGTCCTTACTGAACATCAAATTTAACACACACCATGAGAGTGAGAAAGGACAATTTTTGTCAAGTCAGATAAACTTTTTGTGCAAGTAGAGTGAGTGACTTGCCTTTGATTAGATGAAACTAAGAGGTCACCAAAATGTTTTTTTCCAAGGGGAGTTGATGTTTCTTCCATTAGACATAGAAGCAGTTACTCTTACTATATAAATGTCAGCTTCTCTTCCCTAAAGCTTTATCTGACATCTTGTTATTGAACTGTCTCATTCTATAAGTTGATTTCTACCTATTAGTTTGATAGTGTGTATTGTGACCACAATGATTAAAATATAGTTTAAATTCTAGATATATAAACTAGATAACAGGGAATCAATAATTAACTCACAGAAGTGTTTTATGGTTTTATCCCATTTTGTTTAAAATGTCTGCACTCATCTCTGATTTCAGAAACAAAATTGGTCCAAGCATTTAAACAGATTTGAAACTCTCTATTGTTTCCTGAAAACAAATTTTGATCTACCCTCAGACCTACTTATCTTGAGGCTAGTATCTGCAGAAGTCTGATGACATCTTCGTTTGGAGGCAAGACTAGAAGTCAGTTTTCTACATTGTCTCAGCAGAGTGTTGACTTTGTTGCTCATATCTAAAGGACAGGGCTCTCTTTTTAACTAGTGATTCAAATAGCAACATTTCAGCAATTAAGCAGAATTTTTACCTGTGATGTATTTTTTTTTAAGCCAAGCATAAATGTGATGTTAAGAAGGGCGATATAGATCTGAATATCCTAACGATACTGCTCTGTGGGAGGTAGGAAAGGGAGACTAACATATGCCAAACTGTATTACAGTTTATTTCATTTAATGCTCAAGGGGTCCAGAGAGATGAGTAGTATTAACTTACAATTTACAGGTGAATATAACTGAAGCTCAAGTATTAAGTTAAAATCAAGTCTGCCCAACTGTAGAGCACTAACACTTTCCAGTTTCTTTTTGTTACATGTCTAGGGTCTTTGAATTCTTCTGTATTGAAGGCCATACACTTGGCTGTGTTATTTCCTTGCTAAAATGCTTCAGCTTTCATTCAGCATTAATAAAAGAAATATGTGTTTGAAGAATTCTTCTTTACCTTCTGTAAAACTATAATTGAGTCTATTCTATTACCTAATTGCTTTTCTCTATAAGATTCTGTATGATACCTTTTTCATAATTAGTGTCAAGATTAACTTTCCTCACAAAGTGAATTATGAACTTCCTTTTAAAAACCATAACTATTTTATTAAATGAGCTAGACTCAACAAGAGACAGCAGAAAGCAAATGCTCCACATATCTTATGTTCCTTCATTTTTGTTCATGGCTTTGTCATTTGATAGTTTCTACTGACCTACCTTCCAACTTATCACTTCTTCATTTGCGTGCATTTAACCTGCTTTAAAACCCATCTTTGACTTCTTATTATTGATTATTGTAATATTTAGTTGTACATTTTAAATTTGGTTATTTTTATGGCTTTCAGTAATACCCTCCTAGAATTTTCTGTGCTTATGTCAAAACAAAAAAAGCACTTTATGTCATAAAGTCTATGACTGATGATGCCAGACATGATTTTGAGTGGTTTGTGGGCCAAGACAATTTTTTACTTTTTTTTTTTTTTGTCTTTTTGCCATTTCTTGGGCCGCTCCCGCAGCATATGGAGGTTCCCAGGCTAGGGGTCTAATCGGAGCTGTAGTCGCCAGCCTACGCCCGAGCCACAGCAACGCAGGATCCGAGCCATGTCTGCAACCTACACCACAGCTCACAGCAACGCCAGATCTTTAACCCACTGAGCAAGGGCAAGGATCGAACCCACAACCTCATGGTTCCTAGTCGGATTCGTTAACCACTGCGCCACGACAGGAACTCCAATTTTTTTTTTGTCTTTTTGCCTTTTCTAGGGCCACTTCTGCAGCATATGGAGGTTCCAAGGCTAGGGGTCTAATCGGAGCTGTAGCGGCCAGCCTATGCACAGCCACAGCAACACGGGATCCGAGCAGAGTCTGTGACCTACACCACAGCTCACAGCAAGGCCGGATCCTTAACCCCCTGAGCAAGGCCAGGGATCGAACCCACAACCTCATGTTTCCTAGTCAGATTCATTAACCACTGCACCACGATGGGAACTCCTGATTTTTTACATTTTTACAGTGTTGTTTTAAAAATACAGAAGAAGAAGAATATACAATAGAGACTGTATGTGGCTCACAAATCATAACATTTTTACTGTCTGACTTTTCACATAAAAAGTTTGTTGACTTCTGAACTGGATTTAGTTTCTTCCTAGATCTGTTTCTGTTGTCTTCATGATAATATTTTATCTCCTCCTTCATATGATTAGTTTTGATGTGGTATTAGACAATTGTGCATGAACAACTGTAGAGTTAATTTGAGACTAAGATGATATTAACAACTTCTAGAGAAAATCACATTTGCTCCCAGCAGCAAATATAGGAACTAACAATCTTTTTTTTTTTGTCTTTTGTCTTTTTTTTGGTTGTTGTTGTTGCTATTTCTTGGGCCGCTCCCGCGGCATATGAAGGTTCCCAGGCTAGGGGTCGATTCAGAGCTGTAGCCACCGGCCTACGCCAGAGCCACAGCAACGCGGGATCCGAGCCGCATCAGCAACCTACACCACAGCTCACGGCAACGCCGGATCGTTAACCCACTGAGCAAGGGCAGGGACTGAACCCGCAACCTCATGGTTCCTAGTCGGATTAGTTAACCACTGGGCCACGACGGGAACTCCCTTTTTTTTTTTTGTCTTTTGTCTTTTTTGTTGTTGTTGTTGTTGCTATTTCTTAGGAGCTAACAATCTTTAATCACTCTCATGTAATCAGAGAATGAGATGATTCAAAGGTACACATCAGTATTTAGGAGGGTTGCTTTGATTTCTGATTCTCTCTTATAGTATAATCCTTTGAAGGCCCAAACCAAAGCTTGCATACTTAGCAGAGATCTCATTCTCAGGGTTCCCTGACTGCTGAGCGTGTGGAAATCTCTCAGCTGCCTCTCAGCTTGCAGGCAAATGCTTCTATGAGAATTGGCAGATGCCTCTGGGAGAAAAGTGACTCAAAATGTCGTGCTCATCTCTGTAGATGTCCATCTTTCTGTGGTCTTAACTTCCTCATTCTTTTTTGCCTTATTAGTTATCTGTGGCTCTCATGCAGGTATTTTTAGTACTTTTTCTAGCTCTTCTAGTTCTCAGTGAGAAGGTTGGTTCACATTACTTTGGCTATCATTATTGAATATATAACTCTCCTATTAGATTTACTTTGCTCATGAATAGTGAAGTACTTTTCTACAATTTTTTAACTTGTGCTTTTTTAATATTTTTATTTCAGATAGCTTCATTATTTCCCATGTATGTTGTGGGGTACATTGAGCCAACCAAATTTCAGAAGATCATTTATATGAACATGGTAACCTTTTTAATATTTATAAGTCATATGTTAAAATAAGACTTCAGGGTTTATAAAGTAGAAATGACTATATACCTCCTCTGAAATAGTATTTAATATATATGATATTGATAATATTTAGAAGGATAACTGAATGCCAAATTATAGCAAATTATACTTTCAACTAGACTGTAGATGTTTTTGTACTCTCTGAAACTAAAAAAAAGTCTTTATTATTGTTGTTGCTACTTTTGAAACTGCCTTTTCTCCCTGAGACCTGAGATTCTTAATGCTTTTCATGAATATGACACTCTGTAAAATTTATGTTTTTGCATTATCATTTTTTGTCTTAGTTTCCAAATGCATCTCCCTTAAGAAAATAAAAAATAAAAATCATTTAGATAAGGACATAAAATAAAGCTTCATTAGTAATGAAAGTCCTCAAGTAGTTGAACAAAAATAAGATTAGAAAACTAATACTTATAACTCAGTTTTTCTTATTATATCACTCCACTTTTGAGTCAATAGAAATGATAGATAGCTTTTTTCTGTTTTCTTTGTACCAAGTTGTAAATAGAGAAAAATTTTAATTCTGCTATGTAATATTTATGGTGTTGAAAATACTTAGAACCTATGAATGTGTTGAAATTCTATTATCCCTTGGTCAAGATCTATTTATTAATTGTATTTATGCAAATAAAGTTTATATTTGAAATGACTATATCCTTGTAGATAACATATGCATTATGCTATCTATCTAATAACTATAAAATGTATTTCTTCTCTTCAATTTTCAGATTTCAGTTCTCCTTTGTTTTGTGTTGATGTTTGGAAATCCAATGTATTTATCTTCTTATTATTCTTCATCTTTGTTAATGACATTGGTAAGCATTTGTTAAGCTCATGAAGTTTTAACCTATCAAATAGCAGATTTACCCATCTGATAGGTTTAGGAGACTAAATAAAGCCCTTTCTGGATTGCTACTCACAATAAATTTTTTCACAAATAATGCTTTAATGCATTATTATTATCTCATACTTAAAAAATAATATAATGAAAGTTTACCTTTTTAATGCAATACCCAAGTAAATATTTTTTAAAAAATAAGGTAATAAGACTTATTTTTAAAATAAATAATAATTTATGATAAAAATTAGATATTTCCTTCAGTAGGCCAAATACTAATTACAGTGACACTGCCATTGCCAAAGCATTTTTGGAACTCCTCTCAACTGCCTTCACACACCGTGGCACATTCTTTTGAGTATCCTCTAAGGTGGCAATCTTCATCTTTCAAGGGTGAAAATGACCAAAATCTTGTGAATAAAGTGGGTGACTGGGCTGGGTAATACAGATTTTGGTCAAAATATGCTGTGACAGTAAAGTACTAAGACCAATTTTCTTGCACCCATAGGGAAATAATCCCTGAAGGTAGTTTATAAAGAAGAGTTCCAAACTGTTGTCAGCAATCAACATAGTTAGAATAAATGTATAGTCTCCCTATGTGCCTTACTTTCATGGAATAACACTCATTTGGAGTTGTATTTGTAGCGGTGGTTCAGTAAATCATGGGTCATGTGGTCTAGATTTTGCTCTGTGAGTCCTCATGAGGCAGCCTTACATCTTCCTATGTCTTCTATATTCATAATATATTAATAATTGGGTCTAAAATTTGAACAAGTTCAGATTTAATCCCTTTGGCAAGTCTATAGTATTATTCTTTAGTCGGGAGACACATTATCTGGTGCCTCTGCTTTTATGATGGTAGCCATCAATACTTAGTACCAGATCCATTAAACCAGGAGGGATTGTGAAATGGTGATATTCAAATCCCTAATGTACAGTTCATATAGGACAAGCAGGGTTCATGTCTAAATGAGGAGAGTTGGGAGGAGGTAGAAAAATACTTGAGGAACTGAAGACCAAAAATTTTCCAAATTTAATGAAAATTATAATCTCAGAAATGAGGAATTTCAGTGAATCTCAAATACAAGAACATAAAGAAAGCTATAAATAAGGCATTTCATAATCAAATTATTCAAGATCAGTGATAAAGAGAAAATCTTAGGAGCAGCAAGAGAAATAAGACATCAAATATGGAAGAACAGAGTGTAGGGTTGTCAGCAGATTTTTCATAAGAAAAAAAAGTGCAAGCAACAAGACAGTCAAGCCATTCTTTAAAATACTTAAAAATTCCATCTACAGTTCTATACCCAGCAAACATATATTTCAAAAATGAAGACAAAATAAAGACCTTATGATCAGCATATTTATACTAAAAGAAGTGTTAAAGAAGGTCCTTCAGGTGGAAGGAATGTAATATTAGATGTCAGTCTGTCTCTATGCAAATGAAGGGCACTGGCAATGGTAGCTAAAGGTAAATATGTGATTTTCTTATCATTTATGATAACAGGGATAGACCTTGTGGACATAATGCTGTGTGAAATAAGTCAGAGAAAGACAAATACCACCTTTCCATGTGTGGCTTCTTTAATTTCTTTCAGCATAAGTCTTTCACCTCTTTGGTTATGTTTTCCTTAATATTTTTTTTCCTTTTTTCCTTTTTTTTTTTTTTTTTTTGCTATTTTAGGGCCTCACCCTCAGAACATGGAGGTTCTCAGGCTAGGGGTCTAACTGGAGCTACAGCTCCTGGCCAACACCACAGCCACAGCAATGCCAGATCCAAGCTGCGTCTGCAACCCACACCACAGCTCAGAGCAACACTGGATCCTCAACTCCCTGAGCCCAGGGATCGAACCCTCAACCTCATGGCTCCTACTCATATTCGTTTCTGCTGCACCATGATGGGAACTCCAATATTTTATTTTTTGAGGCTATTATAAATGGGATTGTTTTCTTAATTTCCTTTTTGGATAGGTCATTGTGTATAGAAATGCATCATAGTTTCGTTTGTTGGGTTTGTAGTACTCTGCAGAACTTGTTTATTAGTTCTAACAGTGTGTATGTGTGTGTGTGTGTAGCATCTTTGGAGTTTTCTTTAATAAGATCATGCCATCTGTGAACAGAGATAATTTTACATTTTCCTTCTCAATTTTTATGCCTTTTATTTATATTTTAATTAAAAAATTTTTTAAGCTAGGACTTCAGTACTATATTGAATAGAAACGGTGAGAGTTGACACCCTTGCCCTGTTCTGTTTTTCACTGTTGAGTATGAGTTAGCTGTAGGATTTTTCAAATGTGGTATTTATTATGTTGACATAATTTACCTTTATTTTTAGTTTGTTGAGATTTTTATCATAAAAGGGGGTTGAGTTTTATCAAATTCTTTTCTGTATAGATTGAAATGATCTTATGATTTTTATCCCTTACTCTATTAACATAGTCTATCAACATTAATTGATTTACATATGTTGAACCATCCTGGCAATGCAAAGAAAAAACTCACTTGATTATGCTCTATATCCCTTTAATGTGATGGTACGTTTGGTTTGATAGTATTTTAATGAGGATTTTGCATCTGTGTTCATATGGGATATCGATCTGTAGTTTAGTTTTCTTGTGGTGTCCTAGTCTGGCTTTGGTATCACAATCATGCTGGTCTCATGAAATATGTTTGGAAGAGTTTCTTTCTCTTCAGTTTTTTGAAAGAGTTTGAGAACTATTGACTTTAATTATTCTTTAAATGTTTGGTGAAATTCACCAGCAAAGCCACCTGGTCCTGGTTTTTCTTTGTTGAGAGTTTCGTTTTGTTTTGTTTTGTCCTTTTGCCTTTTCTAGGGCCACTCCTGCGGCATATGGAGGTTCCCAGGCTAGGGGTCAAACCAGAGCTGCAGCTGCCGGCCTATTCCACAGCCACAGCAATGCCAGATCTGAGCCGCATCTGCAACCTACACCGCAGCTCCACAGCAATGTCGGATCCCCAACCCACTGAGCAAGGCCAGGGATCAAACCCACAACCTCATGGTTCCTAGTCAGATTTGTTAACCACTGCACCACGACGGGAACTCCTGTTGAGAGATTTTTGATCACTGATTCACCGTCCTTACTAGTTATAGGTGTGTTTAGTGTTTTGTTTCTTCGTGATTCTGTGTTGGTAGATAATATGCTTCTAGGAATGTATCCATTTTTCCTTATTATATAATTTTTTTGGGCATCTAATTGTTCATAGCAGTCTCTTAAAAATCTGTTTTGCTTGTGTTTAGTGGTTTCAGAAGGGAGAGTAAATGTGGTTCTTGTTATGCCAATTTGACCAGAAGCAGAATTTCCATCCTGATCAATTATAATTACTTGATTTATTTTTGTGATGAAATACTACCATGTTTCTAAAAATAAGAAATATACAAATCTTATACTCAGAAAATATCACTCCTCATTCTTCCACCCCTTTCTCACCACCTTTCTTTTTACCTTGGTCCTATCTGTTTCTTGTAAATGAAATATCTCATTGGTTTTCTGATTTACCCAGTTAGTTGACTTTTTTATTTTTTGCACTAATAAATATTATATATGTATTTTTTATTTTATTTTATTTTATTTTTTGTCTTTTTTTTAGGGCTGCACCTGTGGCATATGGAAGTTCCCAGGTTAAGGGTCTAATTAGTTTCAGCTGCTGGCCTATGGCAGAGCCATAGCAACACCAGATCTGAGCCTCGTCTGCAACCTACACCACAGCTCATGGCAATACCGGATTCTTAACCCACTGAGCAAGGCCAGGGATCGAACCCACAACCTCATGGTTCTAGCTGGATTCGTTTCCACCACACCATGACGGGAACTCCTATATATGTATTTTATTATATCTTCTCTTTCTTACATGAAAGTAGCAGACTATAGTCTTTTGCATTTTGATTTGTCAACCTACCCTGGGTGTCTGTTAACAGCTTAGCTTGTATTTAACCGCATATCAATTCATGGAGATCTACATTCTTTCTTATTATTTCATAGTAAGTATTCCCTTCTGCACGTTTCATAGATAATTCAACCACTGTCTTGTGTCTGGGCATTTGAGTGGTTTCTTGTATTTTCCCTTTACAAACAGTTTTGCCGTGTGCAATCATGGTACATTTTTGTTTTCCAATTGTTGGAAGTTCAGGAATCTTGGCTCACCTTGGGCTAACTAGATGCTGCAAAATTCTCCTCCAAATCTTAATATACAGGCCTGACATTTTAGTTTCTCATTGGAAGCTTATTTCTTTCAACAGTAACTTGGGAATAAATAAATACCTTACCAACTTGTAGAGATAGTAAGAGGAGTATTCCTAGTTCCTGCATGTCTTTGTCAGTTCGGGCTGCTATAACAAAAATACCAACCCGGTGGCTTACATAGAAATCTATTTCTTAAAGTTTTAGATGCTAGGAAGTTCAAGATCAAGGTGTCAGCTGGTTTAGTTCTTGATAAGGGTTCTCTTCTTGATTTGCAGAGAGATGTCTTTCCTCTATCCTCACAGGGTGGAGAGAAGGATCATCTCTCTTATGTCTCTTCTTAAACATTATATGATATGAGGGCCCACCCTCGTGGTCTAACCACAAAGGGGCCACCTCTAAATATGTCCCATTGAGGATTAGAGTTTCAGCATATGGATATAGTGAGGGTATACATAAACATTCAGCTGATAACACTAAGGGTATGGTTTTTGAGGACCCGAGCTGTATGCATGAGTCTCAATTCTAGTTTTTTACCTCCATAGTCCCAAGTCCTCTTCTGCTGCCATCCCTTTTAACATAAGTCCATGGTTTTAACTGTGTTCTACAGATCTTCTTAAAAACTGCCATAGGTTCTCTGCTGATTAATATTTTAGTTTTTAAAATCATCTTCTCTGGCACCTGGAAAGTTCCTTTTCTTTTTTATAAGTTCAGTTAGGCATTTTTAAAAACATTTAAAAATGTCTAGGAGTTGGAGGGGAAGGGTTTTCATGTAATTTAGACCACTAATTTTGCTGGGGAGCTTACATAGACACACGCATGAACATACCTCCCACACACCATCTCCCTCCTCAAAAGAATTGTCCTGCATAAAGCATCTTAAGTCACTCAGTGAGAAAATAACTTTATTCTTGAGTCAACTTTTGGTGTACAGCATTTAGCTCTCACCCCAAGGAAACTTTCCATGTCCAAATTCAGAAAAATCAACAATTAAGGCAAAATGGCTGGTAATAGCCAAAATTGAAGGGGGTGGCTGTGTAATTTTCAAATGTATCACTCATATAAAATACAAATTTTAATTTTATTTAATTGTTTTATTTTATATCATATGAATTTTAGGTGATAATTCTAAAGAGAAATAAAATTCAAAGATTTGGAGTATCTGAACTCCACTTTTGGGTAAGTTTCAACATTTTTTAACATAGCTTATTCAAATTATTTTTTATTTCTCTCAACTGAATACAGATAAATACTTTAAAAATTGAATGATTTATAGTTAATCTTATAAATAGCTACTTGTATAAGGTAGGTAATAGTCCTCAGCAACATCTATGTCATTTTTAAGAAGTTAGTTCATTTATTTCAAGTCTTTCTTTATTTACTTTTCACTCTACTATACCCCTACCACCTTGATTTTTAAATTTCTTTCTATTTGCTTTGGGTTTCTCTCTTTAGATTTACTAACCTTCTCTTAAAATAACTCACTCTGTAATTCTGTCCCCAAAACTTTCCTTTTTTTCTCTACATTTATCCATTATCTTTCCTTCAACGTCCAACTTTAGACTCACTATTTTTGTCCTTTTAACATTTTCCCTGCAATCTCCCAGTCCTTTTCTATTTCATCTCAGCCACTCCCTGGCCTTGGTTGCACTTCTTTCCAAATACACAATGGATGGCCTATGTTACCTCGATATTTGTATGTTAGGTTACAAAGTAAAATAAACATACCATTAGGTAGGCATAATATCAGACACAGGACATTCATTCTTTTTCTCTGGGTCTTTAATTTACTCCTATTAAAAAATAAAATCTCAGAGTTCCTGTCATGGCTTAGTGGTTAACGAACCCAACTAGCATCTATGAGGATGCGGGTTTGATCCCTGGCCTCACTCAGTGGGTTAAGGATCTGGCGTTGCCTTGAGCTGTGGTGTAGGTCACATACGCAGCTCAGATCCTGCATTGCTGTGGCTGTGGCGTAGGCTGGTGGCTATGGCTCCAATTTGACTCCTAGCCTGAGAACCTCCATATGCTGTGGGTGTGGCACTAAAAAGACAATAAATAAATAAATAAACAAAGTCTGCCATGTTGAAGAACAGTGTGATTACATAAGGTAACACTGGAAAAGTTTTATGTATTGTAATTGATAGGGAAAAACTGGAAAAGTTATAGTAAGATAAGAAGGTAGATTTCCATGCAGAATTCTAAAGAACAAAATGGAATGAGTTGCCAATTTCTCATTGCTGGAAGCATTCACCTATCCCCAATCACATAACCTTTCTAATATATGATTTTTTTACTTCAGAAAAATTGGCAGTGTTTTTTTTTTAAAGATTAAACCAAGAAATAAACATAAAATTTAAATTTTTAAATAATTGAACTCAGGAGAAAGTCAACATTTTAATCACAAATTACTGAAAATTTACAACAAATAGAACAGTGTCTTTGGACATCTAGAGAGTTCTGCCAAAGTTGCACTCAGGAAAATTTATCTTAAATTTTCAATTTTAGACTATAAAGAATAAAGAACTTTCAACTCAAAAATTTCAAAGAAACAAAAATATAAAGAGAGAAGAGTTAAGATATAATGAGTATTCAGCTTATATTTATGTTTCAAAACTCACACAGTTAATACCAACAGTCTCTTGCAAAAGGGAGAAGTGAATCATGGTAGTCATGTAAACTACACAGGAGATAGATCCTTTTTTTTTTTTTTTTTGAAGACAGTAAAAAAGAAAAAGCAAAGCTATTTTGTGAACTAACAATCTTTTTTTACAAAACATTTGTTTTATTACCCCCAAGTAATTCTTACATACCTGTCAATAAAGATTGAATCAAAATATCTTGCTCTGTCCTAACTGGAAAGCTTGAAAACAAGGAAATTCTTATGTTTTTACATCAAATGACAGTAAAACAGTACATAAATTATCACTTATGATTGATCAAACCTTAATTTTAATATTCTTTACCATCATGTGGTAAGTTGAAAGAAGAAAAAATTCTTGCCTTCCTAGATGTTAATTATTCTCTATTTTTAGCTTGTATGTATCTTTAGCAAAGATAAGTATTTATAACATAAAGCCTAAAAGCCAATTTTTGTTTTTTTTTGTCTTTTTGTCTTTTTTTTTTTTTTTTTTTAGGGCCACACCGGAAGCAGCATATGGAGGTTTCTAGGCTAGGGGTCGAATCTGAGCTCTAGCCACTGGCCTACGCCAAAGCCACAGCAATGTGGGATCTGCGCTGCGTCTTCGACCTATACCACAGCTCACGGCAATGCCAGATCCTTAACCCACTGGGCAGGGCCAGGGATCGAACCCATGTCCTTATGGATGCTTGTCGGGTTTGTTAACCACTGAGCTATGACGGGAACTCCCCAAGCCTAATCAATATTTTAGACCTAAGTGATTCACTTATAGTTTGTGTCACAATAGGAAAAAATTCAGTGCTTAATGGGAGACCACATTTTTTGGTTGTGAGATAAATATTGAACTGAGCTTATGCTAAAATTTGCTCAAAAACACCAAGGAGAATGTGTCATAAGGGATGAAGATACTTACAGTAAGGGAAACGAAACCTCCTTGGCAATCTAAAATACTAAAGTCAGGCAAGGACAATATGATTAAACCTATTCTTACTCATGAACATAGATTTTAAATTCCACCTAGATTAAAAACACTCCATGGATATAAAAATATAAAAGATTATATATTATATATATATATGAGATAACCTGTTCTTGTCCAATTGGGCTCACCCCAGGAATGCAAAGATGTTAAGATATTTCTGGAAAGTTCACAAGTGTAAATTATCATACTAGTAGATTAAAGTAGAAAAATACTTTATAATCATCTCATTAGTTGCAAAAAATAAATTTGATACAATTGAGCACCCATTTATGATAAAAACTCTTAACACAGAAGAAATAGCAGGGAGTTTACTTAACCCAATAAAATTCGTCAGCAGTCATTGGTTTTACAGGTGAGATAGTTGGAGAATTCCATTTAAGATAAAGATCAAGGATCCAGTGTTGCTACATCTACGGCATAAGTCACAGCTGCAGCTCAGACTGAATCCCTGGCCTAGGAACTTCTGTATGCCATGGGTGTGGCCATAAAAAATTAAAATAAAGGTCAAGATAAATATGTTTTTTCACATTTTATTAAAGGTTCAAAAACATTAAAGCAAGAAAGCAAATAACAAGAATGAGAAAGAAATGAAAAGAAGCAAAATTCATTATATTATTTACATATAATTATTAGAGATTATGAGAATTCAATAACATGGCTCAATATAAGATTAGTATTCTAAAGTCAATTGCATTCCTATTCTTTGGCAACAAGCAGAAAACATATTTTTGAAAACATGCCATGCCTATTAGGACTAAAAAAATATAATATCTAAATAAATTTAATAATACTTTTGAAATGTAAAGTTTTTAGAGAAATTTTTGTAAAATCACTTAAAATGAAAATAAGGAGAATCACAACTTGAATGAAAAAAGGCAATAAATAGATGTCAACACTGAGATGAGTAGGATGTTGGGATTTATTTGGCAAGGATTTTAAAGCAGTCATAAAAATACTACAATGAGCAATTATAAGTACTCTAGAAGCAAATGAAAAAATAGAAAATCTCACCAAAGAAATAGAAACTTTTTTTTATAAAAAAAGAGCAACTTGGAAATTATGGAACTTAAAAATATGATAACTGAAAAAAATGTGAATGAGATTGATAGCAGAATGAATATAACAAAGGAAGCAGTCAGTGCCCTTGAAGATAGAACAATAGAATTTACCCAATCTAAGCAACAGAGGAAAAAGTATACCAGAAAAAAATGATAGATGTTTAGGAAACTGGGGGGTGATAACAAAAAATATAATATTTGTATTGTGGAATTTCCCCAAGGAAAGGAAAAAAGAGAATGGGGCTGAAAGTATATTTGAAGAAGTAATGGCTGAAAACTTTTCAAATTTGGTAAAAGAAATAAATCTACAATCAGGTAACTGAGTGAATCCCAAGTAGGATAAAGCCAACAAAATCCATGCCAAGACACATTGTAATTAAACTTCTGCAAACTAAAGGCAAAGAAAAGTTGTATGCAGACAGAGAGAAATGGTGTGTCACCTTTAGGGCAAAGCTGCTTTGAATTACAGCAGACTTCTCACCTGATACTGTGAGAGCCAGAAGGAGGTGGCACAGTATTTGTCAAGCGCTGGAAAGAATTGTCAGCCATAAGTTATATATCCAGTCAAAGTGTCTTTTATGAATGAAGGGAAATTAAAGCACATTCTCAGATAAAGGAAAACTAAGAATTTGTTGCTAGTTGAGCAACCTTTAAATAGTAATTAATGGAAGTCCTTGAAACAGAAAGTAAATGATGAGAGAGGGGATCTTAGAACATCCGAAAGAAGTAAAGGACCACGAAATTGGATACACATAGATGTAAATATAGTAGACTGTGCTTCTGTTGAGTATTTCCTTTCATGTGTTTTCTTTTGGTTTACTTTGTTGTTCTTTATTTAGGTATTAGAATCAAAATTTTGTTTTCACTTTCATTTTTATTGATAAAAGTTTTTGAGGCCATGAATTTTCTTCAATCATTGCTTTCCATGTCTCCCTTAGTTTTTAACATGTAGTTTTCATAATCATATTTAAAAAAAAATTCTTAAGTTTGTATTTCCCTTTTACCTAAAACTTGTTAATAGAAGCTTTGTTAATTTCAAGGAACAAGGGCCTTCTGTCTTCTGACTTCCATCTATTCTGTTTATTTTCTAGCTAATTCAAGGTTGTGCATGGTTTTGTGGGACAATCATTTTGAAATTTCTGACATCTAAAATTTTAGGTGTTTCAGACCATGTAAGTACTATCTAGTTAAAACATTAAAATTTATATAAATACAGAGTTGAATGAAGACTTTGAAACCATCTACTTTAAAATGAAGCCTCTTCATTTTATAGAGGTTGAGTGCCTTACTTCACGGTTTTGAGCACTGGCAGAGTCAGTACTAAAGCCCTGCAGAGCTTTTCAACCTACTAAAAGTATATCAATGAATGCTAACTTGGCCTTCTAGGAAGAAAATATGTTAAGTAGTTATTTATATTTTGGTTAAAATATAATTTGTTTAATAAATTATAATTTGTTGTAAATGTTAACATATGAACAGTCTGTACTTGGAAATAGAGAACTCAAGATCTCAATCTAATTTTATTTATAATATAGAGTAAAATTGAGATATGGTTTAATATTTTTAAAGTTTTTCTTGTATAAAGAGAATGATAGAAATTCTCTATCTTTTCATCTTCTAGAAAGTATATGGACCATATCCCTCATGCATGGTGATTCTGTCTTTTTTAAGGCTAATACCTCAAGTAATGACCCTTTTCAAAACATAAGTTTCTATTAACTAATTTAGGAAATAGAAAGTAATACATAAATTTAACTTGATTTCAGCACTTTCTGTTTGGAAGTGAGCATAGATAAGTGTATCATACAATAATCTACTCTGAAATTTACCTTATTTAGTACTCTCAAATTAGGAACGTGTCTAATGCTGAAATTGCTTCAACTTTAACAAGGAATTATAGTAGTTATGCTCTAAAATGTTAAGTGCTATCACTATCCAGTGAAATTGATCCCACATACATATTTATGTTAAATAAAATTTTACAATATAATTTATATTACCATTTACTTTTAGCCCTACATAGTGGTTTCTTAGGTTTATTTGTTGTTCTTAACTTTGTATTCTAAAAGAGATATACATTTTATGGTAAACTCTATTTAAGCTTCCTAAGTTTATTGTCTATTAAATTGGCCTGTAATTTTCTTTTTGCTTTGCTCCACATTGTCACTCAACTCTTTACAAATCCTAAACACAACACTCTCTCCCTCTCTCTCTCTCTCTCTCTCTCTCTCTCTCTCTCTCTCTCTCTCTCTCTCTCTCTCTCTCTCTCTCTCTCTCTCGCACATGCGTGCACACACACACACACAGACACACCTTGGTATTCTTAAGTAACTTCTATGTGACAGCTGTGAGAAAAACTTGGAACAAAAGTCATTTTGCTAAATTACCATTAGTCACCAAATCTACTCTAAATTAGAAAAATAAAGTTAACTCTAAATTATCCTTGGCATTGGTAGATAAGGGAAATCACAAATAATTGAAAAACAATTATCAAAGGTGGTATGAAATAATTTATGTCCTTGTAAGATAATTTGAGTTAATGTTTTGCATTCCAATTGTTTTTCTTTTTCTGGCATTCTAAGAATTCAATGTAAAAATAATTGTCTTACCAAAGTAGGCAATAAATAATCAGTAGAAAATAGGAATTGACATTGGATTTGGTTCACAATGTTTATTTTTATTATTTATTTATTTATTTTAAAACACACTGTTTATTTTAAAGGCCTTGGAGATCAAGTAACTAAATCAAAGTAGTATGTACAGTTCTTGTATTTCTTAGTTGTAGGTATAGTTCTTATATTTAGTGGCTTGAATGTATGTCTGAAAAATTCAGGAAGCACCAAAAATTGTGATCAATATATGAGGCTTTGTGAAAATGACAATGCTTGGAAAATTTGTTAACGATTTAGAATGTGTGGTGAAAAAGTTAAAATGAAATTAGTTTTTTCTTGATAAATGATTTGATTATAAAAATCTCAGTATCAACTGTGTCCTGTTTGTGCCCAGCAAATGCTAAAATCGTTTTAGCTCACTCTTTAAATTATCATTTTCTCTGCTTATTTTTTGATTTCTTTTTGCCTTTCATTTCTCTTTATTTTCAGTTTTCTTCATAATTCAGCACTTAACATGTATAGTTCACTGTATTTTTTTGTTTGTTTTCTTGGAAGGACATCCTTGGAGTCTCTGTAGAGTTTGTTGCTATTACATCAAACCAATTATTATTGACTGTAATTATTTGTGTAATTTTAATTTGTTTTATGTTATTTTCTTCCAGATTCGCCTTAGTGACCTTATAGCAGCCAGAATCTTACGATATACAGATTTTGACACTTTAATTTACACGTGTGCTCCTGAATTTGACTTCATGGAAAAAGCGGTATGAATGTTTCTTTGTTTTTTTCCTTCTCTATAGGTATTATGAT
The DNA here is from genome assembly GCF_016906955.1 of Phacochoerus africanus. Taxonomy (NCBI): domain Eukaryota; kingdom Metazoa; phylum Chordata; class Mammalia; order Artiodactyla; family Suidae; genus Phacochoerus; species Phacochoerus africanus. Next base: position 38,706,513 of record NC_062559.1, read on the forward strand.
TTCTTACTCTTAAGTTTTCCCTTTAATCTGCAACTCAAAAATTTTATTTAGAAACTATCAACTTTCATTTTTTATGCTTTTGCTAATCATATAGCCTTCCTTACCTGTTTTCTTATGTGTAAAATCAATTTTTAAAAAATGGCCCTTACTGGGAAAAGTGTGTAACATTCTATACAACCCATAGCGAATTATTATAATTACAGTTCAATTACTTTTAATAATCTAGATCAGTTGTAGTTATAAGACCACTCAGGAAAAATAAACCCAAATTCTTTGTTTTTCTTTTTTAAAAATTCAGTTTTATTTCACTTAATATCCCTAATATTACAAAATTTTAAAATAAGATGTTGCCAGGAAGTTTATACTACTAACCATGTGTTATTCTCCTATCTATCCAGTTAGTCATACATTCATTCAAAAATAATTACTGACCACTAATCACCTGTGAGGCAGTTTATGATTTACTTTCTGCCTTTAAGAAATATACACTTTACTTGCATGATAAATCACTGCCTGTTACAATTCATGACAATGACTTAGCTGCACATATTAATTAAATACTTATTTATACTTAACGGTAATTACTTGGGTAACTTTCTTCCTTGTTAGTTCTGTAGTTTTACAAATGAAAATAATAGAACTTTGCAGCCCAGGAGGTGATAATCTAGGGATCAGTAAACACACTTTTTTTTTTTGTCTTTTGTCTTTTTTGTTGTTGTTGTTGCTATTTCTTGGGCCGCTCCCACGGCATATGGAGGTTCCAGGCTAAGGGGTTGAATTGGAGCTGTAGCCACCGGCCTATGCCAGAGCCACAGCAACGCGGGATCCGAGCCGCGTCTGCAGCCTACACCACAGCCCACGGCAACACCGGATCGTTAACCCACTGAGCAAGGGCAGGGACCGAACCCGCAACCTCATGGTTCCTAGTCGGATTCGTTAACCGCTGCGCCACGACGGGAACTCCCCAGTAAACACACTTTTTAAAACCTACTATTATCTAAATAAAGGAAAGATAAAACCAAAATAAATGAAAAAATAATATACATAAGTAATTTTGGTTTAATAGTTTTTATCATTAAAATTTTTGATACATTTGTGTAACTACTTTTATAATTTTGATTCTTATATTAGAACATGAAATTCGATAAATGTATATGTTCTCCATGACAAAGATGTTTTTACCTCTACAAAATTTTATTGTAACACTCAATTTGACATAAATTTTTACTCATTTAATATAAAATTTAATAAATAACTATTTTGACTGATTTGCTATATTTCAGACGCCACTGAGATACACAAAGACATTATTGCTTCCAGTCGTTATGGTGATTACTTATTTTATCTTTAAAAAGGTATTTAAATTTTTTTTCACTTGCTTTTGGGTTCAAGATAAGGACTTAGATTAATGCTAATAGCTCAGAATTGTGTCTTATTTTTAGGATGAACTCTCTTCCCCTAAAAAATATTTTTTATTCAGATTCTTTTCTTTAGTATTATAAGAGTTTTTTTTTTCTTCCCAAAAACCACATTAAAAAAATACTCTTATTCTTTCAAAGGAAATTTGTCACCTTCCCACCACCTACCAAGAATGACATTAACATTGTGGGTACACTGGGATAAATAAGATTTGCTTTCAAATATAAAGCAAATTCAAAGAAATCTTGATCCATTTTGAGATCAAGGTGAATAGGAGAAATTTGTATAGCCATTAAAAAAATAATTCTCTACTGTTTATTCAATTCACTGTTTTCACAAAAAGAAGAAAATATTATCACAATAGAAGAAATAATATTTAAAATACCCCTGGAAGATCTTGGTCTGGGAGTAGTTTACCTGAAAGCCTGGTTAAAGAGAGTGAGTCCTCAGTTTTTTAGCAATTTTGAAGCATTTTATTTATATTGTTTAAAGGTTGTCCTTCCTTAAGTCAGTATGTATTTTATACTGTTAAGCAGACAGCAATAACGTAGTTTCTGTACCATTATACCAAGTGTGGTCTTGTTGAGGTCAGTTTTCTATATTTAAAGTCAGATTGCATATCTTCTCTATGTAGTTCCAGTTCCCATGTTTCTCATTCCTTTGTTTTCACAGAGAATGTGAATAATGTGTGAGTGAAAAAGGCACCTCCCTCTACGTCTCTGTTATTTCATCCTTGTTCCATTTGCCTAGGGACCACTTGGAGAGAGTCAGGATGGATGTAATGAGAAGGAATAGGTACACTGAACACAATTTTGCTGCTCTCCATTGCTTGGGCCCTACCTAGCTCAAGTTGCAGATTTTCTCCTCCAGCCTGATTCTCTATTCCATCATGGCAACTTGTGGTATTCTTACAAGACTCCACTTGGGAGGACTAATGCAGAAATTAACCATTCACTGAGGAGCTATCCAGCACAGGAGAAAATGATAACCTAGATCTACCATTAACTATTTTTTAAATTAAGATCCAAGATCAAAGACTCATAAACATACCACTAGCCCCAGAACAAGCAACAGCTCAAACCATGGGTGTGCACGAGTAAGTGTGCACTTGCGGGCACACATACACACACCCGTCCCGCAGCCATTAAAGCTTAACTCCTTTCTGCATCCACTTAAACCCCTCAGTCTTTATTTGTCCTATTTTGGCTCATTTCCCACCTCAAGGGTATTTCTGACGTCCATTTAACTTTTTGTTTGTGTGAAATCACTTCTGGAAGGGAAAGGAGGAAGGCATATCATACCAGATAGTATGATTTTCCCCTGACAGTGCTGAATCTTAGACTTTCATAAATGCATACATTCTGTCATCTATACCCTTGAATAAGCTTTTGCTTGCTGAAGTGACTGTAATCTCATGTTATTTGAAGCATTCTTGCGTGCAGGATGCTGTTGGTTCAGTGAGAGAAGTTACAAATTTTGAACTTAGACTTCATTTTAAATTAGAGTCCAAATTTTACTACATACTTTAAAAATGTTTATCTGTAAGTTATAAACCACCTATCACATAGAGTGCAAAATTTTAATCTCCCCGTAAATTTCTTAAATATGATTGCTGCTAAAGCCTCTTTGTCCAAAATTAGCTTCCACATTCCCTTTCACTCTTCCCTCTCTTCCTCCCTCATCATCATCTGTATATTTTGATAAATGCTCTTAAGCCTTTGGTAGCATTCACTTTAGGCTGAGCTAAATCAGGGAAGCAGATATGCCATAACTAATTGCATAATACTCAAGAGTTTGAAGTAGCAATATAGACTGTGTAGATGGAGCTAGAGAGATTTCTAATTCACTTGAAAGGTCAAGATAAAATAGTCTCTGAAAGTACCTGGAGGAAGCTGCCTCCTTTATGGAAACCAGTCCTCCATCTACACCCACCCACCTCCCAGTAAACTTAAACTCTAGTAAGAAGTCATCCACGTATAAAACCTCTGGATTTTAGAGCCAAAAGATTTACTCCAGTGCTTTTTTTTTAATAGAAAAGGAGATTACAACCTCAAGAAATTACTTGCCTGAGGTAGAGCTGGAACTAAACTGCTCCTGAGGGCTCATTTTAATGATAAAAATACTTCTTTCTAGTGGGAGTGTTTATGTTAATGAAGCAGGGCATTTTAAATGTCACTTAATTTCTTAGAAGTTTTATTGACTTGATTCTATCCACAGGCTTTTCGTGATATTTTATGTGTCTTATCTGCAAACACTTATCTAAGGTAATTTACATCACAGTTTTTAAATGATACTACATTCAATTATTAAATAACTTACTGTAATATCAATTTTCCAAATGAATTTATGTAAACTTCAGTATTATGATTACAAAAGATATGAACCCAACTTAGATATATTCTTAAAAAGAAAAAAAAAAGCAAGACCAAATGTGTTAGTCTTATGGCCATCTCTGTTGTATGTATTTGGACTTGTTTTGGAGGTATTTATATTTGTGGGTTAACTCAAAGTTCGAATGATTTAGTTTAATTTTAATATACCTCTGCAATTTAAAGTCAGTATATAGAAGTAAGCTAAAGTTTTATTTTGGCAATTCTTTTGTTTTTTTTTTTTAAACTTTCGGAGAAATCATACTTGTTTTTCTGAATATTCACAAAATAGTTTCCCTACATTTATAGTTAAAACTATTTGTTACATTTATTCATGCTTTTCATAGTCACTAGAATTGTGACTAGTGGCAAATACAAGAAAAATACACATCAAATCACACATTGCTATAGGACATGAGAAGTAAATTGTGAAGACTTCCTTCTGAGGAAAATTTTAACTCAATTTACGTTTTATATTTGTAGAGATACGTCCATTAGATTGAGTTTTTAAATTTTATTTATTTATTTTTTTATCTTTTAAGGGCCACACCCATGGAATATGGAAGTTTGCAGGCTAGAGGTCGCATTGGAGCTATAGCTGCCAGCTTATACCACAGCCACAACAACGCGGGATCTGAGCCACGTCTACCACCTACACCACAGCTCATGGATCCTTAACCCACTGTGCAAGGCCAGGGATCAAACCTTTGTCCTCATGGGTGCTAGTCAGATTCGTTTCTGCTGAGCCACGACGGGAACGCCTTTGAGTGTTTTTTAATAAAATTTATTTTAGGACAGTTTTAGATTTACAGAAAAATTGTGAAAGTAGTACAGAGAGTTCTCAGGAACCCTGTATTCCATGCTTATATTTTCAGTAAACAGTTTTGTATGGCTGCCAGAAAAGCTAATTAGAATCTTATGTTGAAATGGAAAAAAATCTTATTTCTTGAAGTTGTTTCCAAATCAAGGGGGTTAATAGATCCACTCTACTTTGTTCTGTTCAGATGGAGCAAGTTTTCAGCCATTGCTCTTTAAGATTTCTGCCCTTTTATATGTTTATTCATGGGACTATTTTATCTGAACATTCAAAATCTTTCTTTAGCTCAGGGAATTGCTATTCTCTCTCTCTCTGCATTAGCTTCTCTGTTATGAACATCTATTATTGCTTTTGTCATATTTTCTATTTCTTTTTTCTTTTATGTTCTCACAGAATTCCATGATTGGATCTTCAACATTACTAATTTCAGCTGTGTGCCTTCTGTTATTCAGCCTTCTTTTGGAGTTTTAAATTAGGCAAATATGTTTTACTCAGAATTTCTGAAAGCTCTTTTTTATATTGCAGCTTGTTTTAATTGTATGGATGCAGTATCCTCTTAAACTTCTGAGAAGATAATTAGAATTTTCATTTGATGCTCTATTATTTCTTATGTTAACTATTTGTTGAGTGGTCAGTTCATTTGCTTATTTATCCTGGTATTTTCCTTTCATCCTATTTATGTCTCATGATTTGGCTTTATATTGATATTTTTATTTCTGGGTTTATACCGGTGGTTATTGTTGGGGTCCTTGGTGATTATAATACTTACCTACCAGGGTCTCTCCACTTATATACAATAGCTCACTACAAGTTTCTCTTGTGACTGCAGATTTCAGGACAAGTAGGAACCCATTCACCCACCCCTCACCTCCACCCTTGACTGCATAAGTCAGGAAAGAGCTGCAGTGGTAGAAAATAATTTGGTGACTTCACTAATATTCTAAGAGACCTTCCTCCAACTATTCTTTAAAAAAAGAATCTCTGGATCTGTGTATGCCCCTGAACTTTCTTACACTTTTTAACTTTCTTACTTATATTGTCTTACTTCTTTCTCTGACCCCAAAATTCACATGAAAAGGCCTCTTATCCTGCAAAGCCTATAAAACTAAAATATTCAGTCATCTCAGTGGAGCAATGAAATAGGCAGTCTTAAACCTCTTATCTGGATCTAAAATAAACTTTATGAGGATGAGAACAGTATCTATGCTATTTTCACTGTGTTCACTGCACAGTGCCTAGAACACAGTAAGTTGTGCTATAAAAATGAAGTATATTTGCAGACATAAATATTTTTTAAAAAATTGTTAGCTTTTCTGGAGCTAAAAATACTTATGTACTTTACTTAATAAATTTTACTCTAGAAATTTATCCTAAGGAAATACTCAGAGATGCTCCCACAGTTTTACGTACAAGGATGTTCATGTTATTTATAATTGTGAAAAATGAAAACAGCTCAAAAGTCACAGCATTGATTATATAAAGCATTATGTATTCTATATATGGTTGAATATTTCATAGATAATATTTAATAAATAAAAATAAATAATTTTTATTTATCTCTCCAGAGGCACAGTCTTCAGCAATCAGCAAAACCTATTTTATCTTAACCAAAGAGCTGCATTTTGATATACTTCAAATAGTATGACTATAAATCATGCCTTTTAAATTGCTATAATTTTTAGTAATATTATCTAATTTTTTATTTATACTCCTAAGTAGTTTAGAGAGAGTGAGGTTTTTAAAATATAAGAACAAATGAATGGAAGTTCATTTTGATGTAATGATAGTAATAATGGGCATTCAGTAAATAGAGGATATTTTTGTTTTATTCCAGAAAACAGCTCCTTGAACATGGTGAGGTAAAGCTTTCCTTTTACTCTTTGCTAAATTTGTGCGTTATATTTTAGTTCAAGGATAATTCATGAAGGTTTACCCTTGCTGCTGATACTTTATCAGCAGCTCATAAGTAGTTCAACACTGGTAATACATTATTCCTGATCCTTCCTTCCTTCTCTCAGTTTTGAACAGTAGTAAGGACTTGACAGTCAGAAAGCTGATTTATGATCACAGAGTATAATTAAATTACCTTCATTTATTCACTCAACAATAGTAAACATTAATTTCTAACCTGCTGAGCTAATCAGCTCCAGGCCATCAGGGCAAGAACGCATGGCCTTGAGACTGGTAGCTTTCTGCCACACACAGACTTGATGGCCAATCAGTTACAAGCTCAGAAGTGTTATATGATAACAACAGATGATATAGCACTATTCCTACCCTCAAAATATATCTAATTTTTCAATGAACAAAACCAAGATAGCCTTTTTTACGATGCTAAATTATTTTAAAGAAAGAGCAGAATGGGCTGGAAATAAAATTTCCTAAGTAAAAGAACTTTAAGTTTTAAGGGAAATGACAAATTTACAAAAGAGGGTAACTGAATTTAAATTTAATAGGAAATAGTTATGATGATAACTAATATTTTTTAAATTGTTGCCATGTGCCATGTACTGTACTATTTAATTCTCATAATAATATTGTTCCCACTTTGCAAATAAAAAAATATGTTAATTAAAATGGTACTAGCTGTTAGAGAAATAAACGCTAACACTAAAATGACCTAACTTAGTAGAAGTTTATTGCTTTGCTCATATGAAGTTGAAACCAGGAGAACACAGATGATTGTGCACTGGAGGCTTCATAAGGGCTAGGCCTGAAAAAGATGGACCTCATTTCCTGCCCAGGGATACTCAGGCACAAGGCCACACCCGACTGCTGGGGAGGCTGGGAAATGGAGTCTTGCTGTGTGTCTAGAAAGAAGAGCAAAGGGGTCTCTGCCAAGAACTAGAGACCTGGTGAAATTAAGTAGCTTACCCAAAGTCTCACAGCTCATTTGCCATAAATCTTGCGTTTGACTGCTAGCAATACATTTCCAGTGCTCTCAGAGGAATAGGCAGTCCTTACTCCTTTCCAAGTGCAGGGTGTTTGGGAGAAAGCTATTCATATAGCTTAATAATTTCATTCTCAGAACAAGCCATTGAGGTAAGGACTGTTTTTTTCTTTTTAATATATATTTTACAAATGAAAAAAAACTGTGGCATAGGGAGGTTATGTGATTTACTAAAGATCACAAAGCTTTGCGGAGTCAAGGACTCATGAACCCAGGCAATGTAGCAGCAAAATCCATGCTGTTAGCCATTCACTCTGCTACCACCAATGTGCACTGCTTTTATGTAGATAGATATGGTGATTAGGAGTCTACACTTCTGTATTCACAGACTAATAGAACTATGTTGTTGCATAGTTTACTGTTTAGAGAAAGAGTGTAGGATAATGGTTAAAGACAGTGACTCAGGAGTTGCACTGATCTCAGATCTTTGTTCTTCCACTTACTAAGTGTGATATTGGCTAAGTTATTTCACATCTTTCTGGGAGCAACAAAAACAACAATTGTAATAGTACTTATCTCATATGGTTACTCTGGGATTAAATGAATTATATGTAAGATGCTGACAATAATGTCTAGTATGAGTTAAGCATTGTGTAAATGTCCAATTTTATAATTAGAATGCCTTCTGGATCTAACTTCAAATCTAATATTCCGCTCCCTGTTAACTGTGCCAGTGAAGGGCATCTCTTTAGCATAGTCTCAGGACATCTTCACACTGTCATGAGAGGTAATTTTGACAAGAACAACTTGCCATTTGGACTGGCTTAATTAGTCCTTGTTTTCTCTCTCTCTGGTAGCTGCTACTTCATACTTTACCCAGTTGGGCTCACTTATTCCAAAGATGAGTAGTAAACAGTTTCCTGAGCTTCTCTTCCTTCATTCCAGCCTCTAAAAATGTTGTCAGGATTTTCCTAGTAATATTTACATGGAAAGAGGTACCAGATTGACAATAGTGTACATCCAGTAGTAATTTTTGTACTATACTTTTTGACTAGGGCCTTCTGTCCTCCACTTGGTAGTTAAAAAGAAAGTTATTCTTTAGAATGGAAGAGAAAATAACTATGCTGACAGAACTTTATGGAAAGTCAGGAGACTGGGAGTAAACGAATGGTTAGGAACATTTGGGTGAGAACAGAAAAGAAGCATAAATGATGCCATTTGGAATAGCTGTTCTGTCATCCAGCCACAAAAAGCATCATGCAGGGAAGACAAAGTAATGGTGGAGCTTTTTCAAGTTTCCTTATGAAAACAGAATCCTTCCTTTAATCTTTAGATGACAGAGGAAAGTTAAGGAGAATTACTACTTTGGATTTGATTTTTTGGTCATGTGAGAAGTTGTTGCTAAGGTAGAAGTTACAGGAGGTAGGGAGAAAATGAAAGTATCATCCTGTGGCTCAAAATAACCAAAGTATGGAAAATAGGGAGAATTCAAATGCGTATTTGCATTGATTATCCATATCTATTATAGTCTATTTCTGGATGCCACATTTTAAGAAAAACATGGACAATCTGTGCCACATCCAGAGCAGGGCAACCAGAATTATCACAACACACAACTAATGATTGACGTTTTCCAAATATTTATCCTAAAGATAGAAAGATAGAATTTGGGGATAGTACACAGCCAGAATTACAATATTTATATAATAGAGAACTGTCATGCAAAAATGGGTTTAGACTAATTTGGTGCAGTTCCAGAGGTGTGGAAGTTACAGGAAAACATTAGTTAAGTTTTAGAAAAGATTTTCCTAATGTTTACAGCTATCCGTTTTTGTATAGGTACTCCTACAGCATATTCCTTTTAGGGAAATAGTGAATATTCAGTTCATGGATTTATGGAAGTGATCCATGTTTGGGATAGATGATTAAAGCAGGTGGCCCACATAATCTCCTAAACAAAAGGATCTCTTTGTGTGTTGGCGTCTTTTCTTCTCTCCACATCATGTTCCTGATTTTGTCCAAAGATGACGTTTGACTAAAGAAAAATGAGGGATTGATTTTGAAATAAATATTCCACATTCCAACTCTGGTTTCAAGAATTATTTTAAAAATTAACAAATTCCATTTTTAAACATTATTTAAATTTTTTTTAAAAAAATACAGCTTTAGGTATAGTTTTTACCATTTTGTTTTTTTTTAATCTTTAGAGTGTAGTTAACATATAATGTTATATTAGCTTCTCTTTTATTTCAACTTTTTATTATTTTCTTTATTTTTGAAATTTGAAAAATGCAGAAAAATCACCATTCAGAAATAACTTCTGGTAACTTTTTGGGTATATTCTCTCACAGTCTCTTCCCCCTGTGCATTTATATATACATATATAGATGGTTTTCACAAAATTAATATCATTCTATAAGTAAAGACTTTTATCTTCTGAAAACTTTTCCATGCCATTAAATAATCTTCCAATATGTAATCTTTTAATGGCTATATACAGGAAATGCAGTTACTTACTTAGTCTTCTGTATTGGTCTCTGAGGTTTCTGTTTTTGCTGTTAAAAATTCACTTCAGTGATCATCTTTGTAGAAACATTTTTGTGATTTGATTATTCCCTTAAGTTAAATTTCTTTAACTACAACTTAGGTCAGAGGAGTTGGCTCTTTTCTTGGGTTTTGAAAAATACTGCTAAATTACATAAATGTACCAGTTATTTCAGTGTGTATTTCATGGCATCCTTGCTAACACTCAGTATTATTGTAATATTTGTCAGTTTTATAGGTTTTATGTATATATATATATATTTTTTTTTTTTTTGTCTTTTTCTAGGGCTGCTTCCCGCAGCACATGGAGGTTCCCAGGCTAGGGGTCTAATCGGAGCTGTAGACACCGGCCTATGCCAGAGCCACAGCAACGCCAGATCAGAGCCATGTCTGCGACCTATACCACAGCTCATGGCAATGCCAGAGCTTAACTCACTGAGCAAGGGCAGGGACTGAACCCGCAACCTCATGGTTCCTAGTCAGATTCGTTAACCACTGAGCCACGACGGGAACTCCTATAGGTAAAATATTATCTTTACTATTTAATTTGTTTGAAAATTAGTGAGTTAGAAAATGGATTTTTAGTAGCACTTACTTTTGGTTGCATTAATTCTTTGTCCATTTTTCTAGTGAGGAGTTGGTTGATATTTTATGAATATGTCTATTGGAAAAGTTTTGTTTGGCACTTTTGCTCAGTGGAACCCCATCTTTTTTCATTGTCTTTTTAGGGCTGCACTCGTGGCATATGGAAGTTCCCAGGCTAGGGGTTGAACTGGAGCTGTAGCCACTGGCCTACACCACAGCCACAGCAATGCCAGATCCAAGCCGTGTCTGTGACCTAGACAATAGCTCACGTCAACACTGGATCCTTAACCCATTGAGTGAGGCCTGAGGCCGGGGATCAAACCCATGTCCCTATAGATACTAATCAGATTTGTTTCCACTGAGCCATGACAGGAATTCCATTGGACTCCCACATTAATCAAAATGAGGTGTCCTACTAATTAGCAAATATTTATACAACTCCCCTACTTCTAAGTTAATCTAGTTTGTGTTATGATTTTTGTTGCTGATTGAATGACACAGTTTATTGAGCATCTCATATTTTCATGTCTCTATGTCTCCCTTCCTCACCTTGTGTAGCTTGTTGCTCAGATACCTCCTTTTCAAAAAGGCCCCTCTGATGATGCTCCTTAAACTTGCAACTTCTCCTGCCTGTGACCTCACACCACATCATGCACTCTAGTCTCCTTTCCTGGCTCTGCTTCCTTTTCCATTGCACTTAACCACTTTCTGATAGACTGTTTAAAGGATTTCATTATTTGCTATATGTATTTATTTTCTGTCTCTCCATATTAAATGTACTAAAATGTGAGCCTCACAGGACAGGAATTGTTCACTGTTATATTCACTACTCTATCCAAAGCACCCAGAACAGTACCTGGCAGATAGCAGGCATTTGATAAAGCTTTGTTGAAGGAATGAATGAATAAATATTAATAGATTTCTTACTAAGTTAAAAGATCCTTGTCCTAGCAAATAACAAGTTTTAATGTACTTTATTTTTAATATTTTAATTTTAAAATACATAAAGTGAAAATGTCATTTCATTTTGTGTTTTTATAGCTAATTTTTCACACACTGCAGTTGTTTGCGTTTACTTCCCTTGCAATTTTGATTATGAGACTGAAGCTGTTTTTGACACCTCACATGTGTATTATGGCTTCCCTGATATGCTCTCGACGGGTAAGGTATTCATTCTTGTATAATTAAATTATTACAACTATAGCAGCTGCAGTGCAGTTATCATGGCTTTGCTGAGTAATCCAAAACACAAAAACACTAGGTGTTTTTTTCTTAAATTATTTTAAATGTTAGTTCATGATTCAAAATAGAGTAAGAAAAGCAAATTCAAATATCTTTGAAAATTATTCCTAGACTTTAGCTGATACCTCTGTGACAAGTGATGAGGCACACTTTTCCTATTAGTATCCTATCCACAAATAGAGTTTTTTGAAGTTCAGGTCTGTTTAAGAGTGTCTTGGTCCATCAAAACCATCCTCAAGTGCTCTTGTAGTACTGGAGGAGAGGCAGAGTAATTGCTCCAGTATTGTCCTGTTGGGCTCAGATAATTGGGAGGAAATTGTCAATTTGGCATTCTGTTACTATATCTTATATATGAAAGAGCTAGCTGAAGTTAGATAGAATTTTGGGACCAAGTTACATCTAGAAACACCTTATTTAGTTTTGATTATAAGTTTCTTACCTTAGAATATCATAGTGTTTATTTTCCCGAGACGAAGATACATGTCAATACTAGTGGGGTTCCCTAGTTATTCAAAATATGCATAAAAGGCAGCCAGATGGGAGTTGCTGTTGTGGTTCAGTGGGTTGAAAATATGACTAGTATCCATGAGGACTGGGGTTCGATCCCTGGCCTCGCTCAGTGGGTTAAGGATCTGTCGTTGCTATGAGCTGTGGTTTAGGCTGCAGATGCAGCTTGTATCTTGCATTGCTGTGGCTGCAGTATAGGCCAGCAGCTACAGCTCCGAATTGACCCCTAGATGGGGTACTTCTGTATGCCACAGTCGTGGCCCTAAAACAAAGAAAAAAAAAAAAGCAGCCAAATGTTAAAGGATTTAGTTCCAGGATGTTTCAAAGTTGTTATCTTCTAATCTTAGTGTGTGGTAGTAAATCAGGTATTCCTTCTTTAATTCTTTTAAGAGGAGAGAAAGCTTCATTTTTAACTGGGCCCTAATTCCAAAATGTTTTCTCTTTTTAAACAATAGGTGATAATAGCTCTGTATAATATTAGTACCAAATGGTAACCCACCTTGGCTGAAGTAGAAAGGAGAAAATTTGTTATTGATCCAGTAGCACTCTTCATCTAAGAATTATAAATAAATGGTTTCTTTCATTTCAGCTCTTTGGCTGGCTTTTTTGCAGACTTCGTTTTGAGAATGTTGTCTTTGGCATTCTAACAGTGATGTCAATACAAGGGTGTGCAAACCTCCATAATCAATGGAGCATAATAGGAGAATTTAATAATTTGCCCCAGGAAGAACTGATACAGTGGGTCAGATACAATACCAGACCAGGTATGTAGCTGTTTCGTTATATGTAGAGCTAGCATAGACATTATGTAAATATGAGCACAGTAGGGAAATAGGGTTTTTCCTACACATTAAGAATGCTTAATTGTATTTGAAAGTAAACATTCAGTTATTTACAGTAGATCTGAATAATATGCCTTGTGTTTATTACTGACTTTACTGTACTGATTAAAAATGATAATAACCTTCCTAATTCTTTAAGCATTTATTATATAAAAGTGCCAGGAAGTAAGCAGTCACTCTTTTTGTCTCCCAAGAGACAGAACTGAAATTGGAGCCAGATAATAAATTTTAGTGTATCACTAGTTATAAACAAAAGGCAATATATTTATACATGTCATTACTCCAAAATGTACTACCAATAAGTAATGAAATGGTTTGATGAAATGTATAAATTTAAAACATGTTGTTAAGGAATATAATCTTGTTTTTCAGATGCTGTTTTTGCAGGTGCCATGCCTACAATGGCAAGTGTCAAGCTTTCCACTCTTCACCCCATTGTGAACCACCCACATTATGAAGATGCTGACTTGAGGTGGGTGGGCAGCTGATAGAATTCTTGAATCAGACACACTAATGACTTCTGCTGATTCATAGGAATAGAGAAAATTGTTATACACACACTCACACACACTCTCATTCTCATAGTCACGCTTGAAGTTAAAAAAAAATGTATAACCATCCAGAAATTACAGTATATACCTGTTGACCTAAAGAAACCTTAATAAACCTCTGAAAACTGAAAAAAGCAAAAGCCAGTTTTGCTCAGTGAAAATGTGTCACATTTGTGACTAGTCTTTATATGGATACGTGTGTTACTGTGAAACTCCTAAGTAGTAGTAACAAGAGGGGACATAGATTTGGCTCATCGCCATAATTTGCCAGATCTTTTTCTGGATTCCACAGCCCCTCTGCCTGGCTTAAGAAACCTTTCTTGATCTTAATGGTGGCCATTGATTAGCTTTTTTAACAGACAGAAAATTTACATGAAATATGCCATCTTAAACGCCTTTATGAAAATTTGGGGTGCTTTTTCACTAGCTTATTATGAGAACTCTAGTTCCTGCTGAAGTTTGAAAGTTTTGTTTTCCTTAACTTAAATGACTGACTTTTAAAAATTTATTTTAGTCATTCTAGTAATTGTGTAGGTAATCATTTAATTTCAAAGTGTTTTTGGCTTATTGTTAGAGGTAATGTTTCAAGTTATTTGAAGTTTTATGTCTGGTGGTGGAGATTGGGCATTCTGTATGCTTGAAATCCTAAGAAAAATCTTATGCATAATTGATAATTTGTCCAGATTTTATAAAAACTCCCATTAAGGGCTAAATCATCTGTTGTACCACATTTTGGTAAGCATTCCTGTCTTTCAAGCTTCTCTTAAACTGCTTTCTCTACCTGACTGCTACCCTAGATGCCCACTGTGTAATTGTTCTATTTTCTACATTCAGCTCAACTTATATGCTTTTCAGAGCTTCTATAGATGAAATTATCTGCTGAAATCCACATTTTTACTATATTTAGCCTCTATCTTAATTTGTTCCAGATTATTTTATGAATTACACAAAACAAATTTTATATTCTGAACTTTATACTGCTACCTATCTCTAGACTCTAAATTGGTTTACACACTAATAAGCTATACCTGCAAAATTCAAATTGCTATATGTTTTAGCGTGTGCAAAATATAAGTAGAAATGTGGAAATTGCTATCGTCAAAATTATTCATCCTGTTTTAAGTTGTATATAATCAATGCTCCAATCCAGTAAGCACTGAGATTTTAATTTACTAGCAAAATTTCTTTAATCAATTCTATTATCATTTACTTAAAATTTTTTCATCTTGTTTGAATTTAAAGAGCTCGGACAAAAACAGTTTATTCTGCATATAGTCGAAAATCTGCAAAAGAAGTGAGAGATAAGTTGCTGGAATTACATGTGAATTACTACATTTTAGAAGAGGCATGGTGCGTTGTGAGAACTAAGTGAGTATGAGCCCTGAGCTATATATGATACGGTGTATTTTAAAACAACGAATGCTCTACTTGATTCCAGCTGTCCTGATTCTTTAAAAATTCTTGTTTTAAATTAATTCTGTTAAATTGCTACCCTGGTATTTTATTTAAAATTATTTCGTTTAGGAAAGTAAAATTATAGTATTATTTAAGTATAACCTAACTTTCGTTTAGGAAAGTAAAATTATACTATTATTTAAGTATAACCTAACTATTATTTAAGTATAGTTTAGTATCCTAATTTTTTCATTTTAACTTAACGTCTTAAATGTAGCTTTTTCCCATAATTTTCAAGGTTTCTGATAAATTTTATTAGATGTCAGCAAATACATTTTGCTGAAATTTTACAGCAAATTGTGATATTAGTTAGCATCCTGTTACTACAACTGATTTACATTGGATTTATAAGCTTCATAAGAAAAGTTTCACATAACTCAAAAGGACATAATAAAATGTTTCTGACAAAAATTTTTAAATTTCTAAATTTTGAATTTCTAAAAATACATAAAATTGTGAGATGTGTAATACATATCTTGAGGCCTTCATTTAGGCTCCTCAAATTTAAGAAGTCCTTTGTTGTATTAATTTTAACATTAAGAATTTTCATTTCTCCTGTGAATAAGTAGAAATTTGGCTATCACATATTTTCAAAGAGCTAAGTTTGAAAATTCTAGTAGCTAATTTTTATATCTAATTTTAAATCTAATAAATATGTCTAGGAAAAGTGGCACCTTTCAAAGAAATGGAAATATCATAATCTCACTATATATGTTTATCATATTAATTTAATTTAAAATTTAGAAGACAAAGCATACTTCAAAATTTTTATTTATCCACAAAGGTGGATATTTTATGATGACAAAAGGATGGATTCATGAAAAATATGTAACGGTTTTAAATGTGCATACCTCTGAACAGAGCTTCAAAGCACATAAAATGTGGACGACTAAAAGGAGAAAAAAACAAATCTTTAACCATACTTAGAATGTTAACATTCTTTTATCTGCTAGGAAATGTAGATAAAAAGTCAGTAAGGATATAGAAGATAAACAACAAAGAGTATTGAATCACCTGACCCTAATTGACTTTTACAGAACACTGTAGGAAAGAGCCGTGGAATACACATTCTTCTGAAGGGCATGTGGAATGTTCACCAGGAGAGAATATATGCTGGGCTGTATAAGTGGTTCAATATATTTAAAAGATTTGGAACCTTACCGAATTAAAATAGAAAACAATAATAAATACTTACCTAGTAAATCCATACATACTTACAAATTAAATGGTAAACTTATGGATAATTTGTGGGTCAAAGAAAAAAACCCCAAAGGAAATTTTAAAGCACTATTTTTTACTTGAATGGAAAAAGAGGGTCTTTTAACAATATTGCTGATATAACTGGATGTAATGTATAAAAGAAAAATTAAACCAGGACCCATACTATACCATACACAAAATTAACTTTACATGGATTAGAGAAGTAAATGTAAAAGCTAAAATTGTAGAAGATTTCTAAGAACACAATACTAACTGTTAAAAAAATCAATAAATTGGACATATCAAAATTGAAATATTTTCCTCAAAAAGATTTTGTTAAAAAAATATGGCAGGCCACAGACTAGAAGAAAATATTTGAAAACATATATCTGATAAAGGACTTATAAATATAGTTCATATAAAGAAATTCTGGGAGTTCCCATTGTCGTGCAGCAGAAACTAGTATCCATGAGAATGTGGGTTTAATCCCTGGCCTCGCTCAATGGGATCAGGGATCCATCATTGTCATGAGCTGCGGTGTAGTTTGCAAACACGGCTTGGATGCCACGTTGTTGTGGCTGTGGCATAGGCCAGCAGCTGTAGCTCTGATTGAACCTCTAGCCTGGGAACTTCCAATGCTGTGGATGTGGCCCTAAAAAGTGAAAAAAAGAAAAAAAAAAAAAGAAGAAGAAAAAGAAAATTCTACAGGTTAATAATAAAGACCAATTAAAACAGAATAACTGTAAAGCTCTTACATTGCTAATGGAAGTAAAAATGATACAATCACTTTGGAGAACTGTTAGAAATGGCAGGGAAGAAAGAGCAATGAGATCGTAAGCAGGTCTGTCAACCAACACAGTGGCCGGGAGCACTGAGAAGTGAGAACTTAGGCTCACACTACTTAGGGAAGCAGTTAGTTATGTAAATCACTGGGAGTTCTGGTTGTGGCTCAGTGGTCACAAACCCAACTAGTATCCATGAGGATTGGGGTTGACCCCTGGCTCCACTCAGTGGGTTAATCATCCACCATTGCCGTGAGCTGTGGTGTAGGTTGCAGACATGGCTCGGATCCTATGTTGCTGTGGTTGTGGCATGGGCCAGCAGCTGCAGCTCCAATTTGACCCTAGCCTGGCAACCTCCATATGCCACAGGCGCAGCCCTTAAAAAAAGAAATTTTTTTCCTAGGAGTTCCCGTAGTGGTGCAGTGGTTAACAAATCCGACTAGGAATCATGAAGTTGCAGGTTCAATCCCTGGCCTTGCTCAGTAGGTTAAGGATCCGGCATTGCCGTGAGCTGTGGTGTAGGTTGCAGATGTGGCTCGGATCCCGCGTTGCTGTGGCTCTGGTATAGGCCGGTGGCTACAGCTCCAATTCAACCCCTAGCCTGGGAACCTCCATATGCCATGGGAGCGGCCCAAGAAATGGTAAAAAGACACACACACACACAAAAAAAAAAAAAAAAAAAAAAAAGTAAAACTATAGCACAGAAAGGAGATCATTGCTTGCCTCAGCTTATGTTTGGAGAGGGACTTGACTGTCAAGGGTACAAGAAAACTCATTGCGGTGATGGAAATTTTCTGTATTGTGATGATGGGGTTACTTAAACCCCTAAAGACATTCGCCCATATTTAACAAACTTTACATATAAAATGGGTGAATTTTATTGTACATAAATTATGCCTCAATATAGATGTTTAGAAACCAGTTTTGCTTGACTTCTTCTTTAATGACTCTTATGCAGGGTTATTTTCTAGTGAGAAATATTATCTCATTCAGTCCACTGATAAAATCACCCAAAAGGGAAAGAGTTGAGGAGAATAAAATTGGCATAAGAGCTTTCCTTCCCTGCTTTGGGCTGTATGTTTTGGGCTATATGTATTTTCATACTAATCCAAATCAATTAAAGCTAAGAATATGAACTTCATCAGGAGCTAGATTAACTTTAATTTGTCCCATTCTACTATAAATGGCCCTGATGTTTGAATGGCAATATCACTTAGAAAATATATATCATTTATCAGTTCCCATTGTGGCACAGTGGAAACAAATCCGACTAGTATCCATGAGGCTGCGGATTCAATCCCTAGCCTCGCTCAGTGAGTCGGGGATCTGGCATTGCCGTGAGTGTGGTGTACATTGCAGATGCGGCTCGAATCCTGTGTTGCCATGGCTGTAGTGTAGGCTCACTGCTGTAGCACCAATTTAACCCCTAGCCTGGGAATTTCCATGTGCAGGGGGTGTGGCCCTAAAAAAGCAAGAAAAGAAAAGAAAGAAAAAGAAAAAGAAAAGAAAGAAAAGAAAACATTTATATTTCATTTTGAAAGTGAATTTTAAATATATATTTCTGAATGTACATTGAGCCCTTATTATTTGATTCAAAAATATTATTTTGTTAAATGGAACATGAAAATGCAGCATACTTTCACTTTTATTATCTCTAAATTTTGAACTAATGTTTTTTGAAATGCTTCAAAATCTTTCATTTATTAAAGAAGTCTCTAAACAGTCTAGGAGATACTTTATTATTATATTTCTTCGAGATCTGAATGCATTTTAAATTTAGATATGTGTGTGCCTATTTTTTTCAGGCCTGGTTGCAGTATGCTTGAAATTTGGGATGTAGAAGACCCTTCCAACTCAGCTAACCCTCCCTTATGCAGTGTCTTGCTCAAGGATGCGAGGCCATACTTCACCACAGTATTTCAGAATAGTATGTACAGGGTATTAAAGGTTAACTGAGACTACCCTTTACACTGTGGTGCAAAGAGGTGTGTAAAAAACAGTCACTTTAGTTTATTTACACTAATAAAAATAACAAGCTTTAATAGGGACCCTTAAAAAGAATAAAAATAATTAAAAATTTTTCTAATTCCAAAAAGTTAAATTATTTTATTGTTTTCCATTGAACATCAGCCTTATTAAGCTTGTCATGTAAACAAGTAAATCATTCCATACTCTATAAACAAATGATCAACTTAAAGTTTTAAAGAAAAAATATGTATAAAAGAACAATGAAATTTAATAAATCAAGGATATGTAACTCCTTTTGTATCCAACTAGGTGAATTGCTTCGGAGTTTCTCTAGTACCAGATATACCAGCTTAAATTCTAAACCACTTAGTATAGACTAATATAATTTCTGAAAGGACAATTTCTAAAGATGCTGATACTGATCACAACCTCTTTACCTCTGTGAGGAAGTTTCTTTGTAACCATGTGTTGTTTAATGTTGTTTTTGCTTTTATTATCCCTCAGGAAAGATCTTTAATAGCTTTTAATAACTTTTTTTCACTTGAAGTTAAGCATTTCTGAAAACAGCTTACTTTGTAATGCTTCGAATCTCTGGCATATCTACCCAACCAGATACATATTTTCCACTGATTAATTCTGAACTTAAATTCAGCAGATTATTACTCTGTTTCTAGAATCTGCTGGTTTTACTTTTAATGTCCAAGTAGAATAAAAATTGTTACAGTACACAAGAAAAACTTAGGGGTTAAATGTAATCAGAAAAGAAAATCCTGTTAAATTTATCAAATGAGATCTTAAGATTCTAGATCTTGAGTGAAGCAAAGGCATTTTCATATTGAAGCCATGTCGCTCATTGGACATAGTCTTTTTTTCTGGTCACCATATTTTGTAATAATAGATTTTTAAGTCCCCATTTATTTTTGGTTTTGGATGAGGAAGGTGATGTTTTATAGGTCCTCTCCCCGAGTATAAAACCTCCCAACAATAATGCTTTGAAAAGTGGCAAATAGTTATCTTAAGATTGTTGCCAACGGGAAAGATAAACACTCTGTCTCTACTTGATAGATGTTAAATATGCTCTGTCTCTATTATTTTATTGTGCACCTACTTTAATCATCTTGGAATTTTTGTAATTCCCTATGTTTTTGGCCCTTTACGTTTGGGATAACAAAATGACTTAATTCCATAGATTAGTTCACTTTTATAGTAGGTAGAAGGTTTTATATATCTATATTATATAAACAGGAAAACCAACAAGTTATTTTTCAACTTTTATAGTTATAAAAATATTTTAATACAAGATACAAAACAGCTAATAAGAAAGCATGCCAAATTTTATTTTTATTAGCATTTTCAAATAATTTGTTTCAGTGTAAGTGTGGGACAAAGAGGGAAAGGAGATATAACACCTAATATTTATAAATACATTTCAGATGATGTTTTCATGGGAAATATTTTAAAGAAGTTGGTAGAATAATTTTTGAAAAAAGAACTGCATTAGCTAATAAAATATTCAATACAAATATATTTACATGGATTTATATACAGAAAAACAATAAAATTATTTTCAACTTTTTAGTTGTAATATATTTTAATACAGGATGAAAAGCTGCTAGAAAAGCATGACATAGTTTACCTATTGAAACATTTTCCAATAATTTGTTTTGGTATAAGCATGGGGCAAAAAAGGAAAAGAGGTATAACACCTAATAACATTAATGAAATTAAAGTAACACATTTTGGATGGTATTTTCATAGGCAACATTGTAAAGAAGTTGGTGGCATTTAACAACAAAAGTGGGTGAGTTGTAAAAAAAAAAAATTTCATATGAATATAATGTATTAATATGCATTTGTTATTTTCATCTGCTATGTCAATTAAAAA
Organism: Phacochoerus africanus; assembly: GCF_016906955.1. NCBI lineage: Eukaryota > Metazoa > Chordata > Mammalia > Artiodactyla > Suidae > Phacochoerus > Phacochoerus africanus. The sequence goes on from NC_062559.1 coordinate 38,727,569, forward strand.
AGCCCTTGAAGACCCTCTGTGTGTTTTGTCTTTAGTCATTCTTTACTAAACACACATTTTGAAATTGAAAACATTCTGATATGAAGGTAGAAATCAGAGTTTCCTGGATGTATTCATCATGTTTACATTGACAGTGATCTTTTTTAGTCATTTTAAAACAATTCTGTGTGGTCTCACACAGAAGGCAGTGTACTGTGGTGGAGATAAGTGTGGGCTTTGGAACCAGATGACTACGAAGCTTGAATCTTGACACTTCCATTTACTAGCGCATTACCTACCATCCATCCAAAAGATATTTATTGAGCACTTACTGAATGCAAGGCACTGTACTAAGCTTGGTCATGTTACTTGACTCTGTGAGCTTCAGTTTCTTAACTTTAAAGGAGAACTCATACTACCTACTTGGCAGGGTCATTTTGAGGATTAGTGAGAGAATGTTAAGTAACAAATGTTAGTTACAGAGTTCTTGTCGTGGCTCAGTGGTTAATGAGTCCAACTAGGAACCATGAGGTTGAGGGTTCAATCCCTGGCCTTGCTCAGGGGGTTAAGGACCCAGCATTGCCGTGAGCTGTGGTGTAGGTCGCAGAACCTCTATATACCACAGGTGCAGCCCTAAAAAGACAAAAAAAAAAAAGTTCCATTTGCTCTTTCTCCCTCACTAATAACCAGTTCAGTAATAGCATGTTACATAGCAGGTTAGTTCATCTCAGAATTTCAAATAGGCCTGCCTTTATTTAGTGTTGGTAAGAATACTGAACCACTGCATACTTTTATATAAATTATGCTCTTGGATTCTTGCCTCCATAATATTTTATTGTTCATTCTTTTGAAATATGAAGACTGTGCTTGAATGCTGTGCACTTCCTCAATGCAAGGGAGAATTTTCCTCTGTTTCCTATTGTCATATTTCTACACATTTATTTGAAACCATGATAGGAGTAAGTTGTACACAAGCAATCCCCTCCATCACCAAGTTGTCAGAAACTGATGTACATCTTCAGTGAATAATATGTGTATTGTACTCTTTTGCTTCTAATAGACACTATATCAAAAATCATTGAGAACTTTTCATATTAATTTTAATAAAATTACACTGATATTTTATATGTTTCTATTATACAAGCAATACAAACTCACTGGGGAAAATTAGTTTTGAAAATAACAGGAAATTTAAAAGAGAGGGAAAATATTCATTAAGCAGCATTAATGTCTCATTGTTTTCTTCCAATCTTTAGGCATATTTTTTGCTTGGTTTTTTTTTTTGTCTTTTGTCTTTTTGTTTTTGTTGTTGTTGTTGTTGCTATTTCTTGGGCTGCTCCCGCGGCATATGGAGGTTCCCAGGCTAGGGGTTGAATCAGAGCTGTAGCCACCGGCCTATGCCAGAGCCACAGCAACGCGGGATCCGAGCCAGGGTCTGCAACCTACACCACAGCTCACGGCAACGCCGGATCGTTAACCCACTGAGCAAGCAATGGCAGGGACCGAACCCGCAACCTCATGGTTCCTAGTCGGATTCGTTAACCACTGCGCCACGACGGGAACTCCCATTTTTTGCTTGTTTTAACATAACAGTTTTATATTTTGTTCTTCATACAGTAAATATGGACTATTTTTAATGACTACATATTATCCTATTTTATATATAAATACATGCATAGATATCAGTGTACATAAACATAGTCATTGTTTAGCTATTTCCATTTTTGCTACCACATGCATATATATATATATATATATATATACACATATATATAGAACACCGCCATGATTATCTTAGTACATTAAAAAATTTTTTTAATTTTTCAAATTATTTCCTTTGGGTTATGGAATATGGAATTCAAATATATTCCATAAAGTTAAATTTTAATAAAGAATGTGGATACCTTTACAGCCTTCAATGCAGATTGCCTCAAACTACCTCTGCAAAAGGAATGTATGCGCCACCAAAACTCAGTGTATGACAGTGCTCATCTCACAACACCCATTAGCATTGGTTAGCTTTACTGAAAATATTTTTTGCTAAGTTGTGACACCCAAAATGGTACTGTTATTTTAATTTGCATTAATCCATGGTCTGTGTGATTGGATCCCTATTCATGTGTGTAAATTGTTGATTTTCCTTTGGTGTTTGGCAGTTTACATTTATGTCAGCAGCTTAGCACTGAGCCTGTCTGCAGTACAGATACTTACTGTTGGTGTGTCTGTCTTATCATTTGGTATTCAGTAAAGTTGATAAAAATGCCACATGAGTTTCTTATACTCAGTAGACTGGGCATTATGCTTCAGGCTGTCTAAAAGAGTAAGGCATACTGTGTACTTTATTTTTTTTTTTTTGTCTTTTGTTGTTGTTGTTGTTGTTGCTCTTTCTTGGGCCGCTCCTGCAGCATATGGAGGTTCCCAGGCTAGGGGTCAAATCGGAGCTGTAGCCACCGGCCTACGCCAGAGCCACAGCAACGCGGGATCCGAGCCAGGTCTGCAACCTACACCACAGCTCACAGCAACGCCGGATCATTAACCCACTGAGCAAGGGCAGGGACTGAACCCGCAACCTCATGGTTCCTAGTCGGGTTCGTTAACCACTGCGCCAGGACGGGAACTCCATACTGTGTACTTTATATCTTACAGTAGTATACTTTATACTATATCCAGTATGTCATATTTAATATTAAATAATACTAAGTTTAAAAAAAATCAATGCCTCAGCTGCTTATAAGATCTAAGAATTGTTAATCCAAAAGAGCGAATAAGAAAATCACTGATCTTTGACTGTCTTGTGTTAGAGGAGACTTTGCAGACACTGACTTCCTTATTATGCCTGCCTGTAACTTTTGAACACTTAGAGGCAATGGCCTTTATTTTTAAAATTCCATAAAAGAGCTATGTATAATTCATATACAGATGCAAGATTATTCAAATGAAGCTGAAGGCCCTTCTTAGAATATTCTGGATTGAATCATGAACCAGAATATAGGTGTTAACATCTGTACAGAAACAGCACCTCAACTACTGGAAAAGAAATAACTTGTTCACACAGCTTCATCTGAGAGAGACCTAAGGGATACAAAGGGGACCTCAACAGGAATAGTGGAATAGTGATTGTTTTAACCAGGCTAGTACGGCAGCCACAAAGGTATGCCAGCCCTCAGATCTTCTGGGAAAGAACCAACTGTCCAGCTCTAGCTTCAAGAGTACAGTTGACTGACAGCCTCCAGGACAGCACCTTCCAAAACCTGCTGTTAGCGTTCAGACCAAGATCAAACACTTCTAGCCAGTTCCCCGCCAATAACTGGGCACGGCACGTACCAGGGCCTGGCCATCTCTGCTCAGTGCAGCATGCTGGAACAGGCAGGCTTTTCTTAAGAGATCCTCTCTGAGTAAGCCGAGACCTGGTCAGATCCCCCAGCTCTCCTCACCTACTCTTCCAGTCTTCGGGATCCGATGTACCCGAAAGCTTCCGGCCCACTCTGGCTCCCTCCTCCTCTAACAACTGATATCCCTTTTCCAATAAGCTTCTACCCTCCCTACTCCATCTTGGTATCTGTTTCCTGGAGAACCTGAGCTAGGCTAGGCAGATTGCCAGCCCAGATCACAAACAGAGCAAGTTCAGGCTTTTGTCTCAGGCTGTCGGGGATTCTGGACAGATTCTGCTGTTCTCTCTCTGTATGTGCAGGGCTTATAAACATTAAAATAAAACAAAAAAACAAAAACTGACTATAGAAAGAAAAGCCTTGTTTGACTCTTTAACCCACTGCTAGTTTTCCATGAATTTTCCTGACCACTCAGAGATGGTGCCACCCAGAAATTTCTCTCTTTTTAGAAGCTTACTGAGGTCCTCAGGGTAATTCCTATGTGCCTATAGCACCATTGCAATTGTCAGGAGAGGCGACTGTATGCCTATGGGATGCCCATCCTTTTTCACACCACCCCCAAGCCCTACTCAAACTCCGGACTTCCCAGAGTAGGAAGGATAGAGACCAAGCGTTCAAACCATCAAGTCTAGTAAATATGCATGGTACTCTTCTTTGAAGAATTAAATACTCAAATTGGGTCATAAAATTACTCAAGTCCAATTATCTTAAATGAACAGTTTGGCTTTATTAGACGCTCTCTACAATATTGTGAAAAGCAATCTTAATCTGAAATATAGTTCTAGTTTATTCTCCATACTTAACAAAATGATTTGCTGTATTATAAAGACATTTTCTTTTGGAATAATTTGGAGGGAATGCCCACTAAAAAAGTTGCGTACACAAAATATTTTATGTATGCATAGTGCCATCTGCTGGCTATGAAGTATTATAACACTTGTCATAAAATATACCTACCAAAGGTGTTAAGGAGCTAGTTTGTATGTGTTTTAATAGAAAATGGGTGAGGTCCAAAGAGAACCCAAGGACACGAGCAACACTTTTTTTCAGTTGTGATTATCTCACAGACAATGATAAAAGAGTAATTCCTGGCTCTTCTCTCCCTCACCCACCACATCTCTATTATTTTTTCCATCCAACTCCCACTTCCAGTGCCTTAGAAGGTTCTGCCTGAATTCGTTCCCGCCTCCCTGTCCAGGACCATTGACACTTCCAACGTGGCACTTTGACTTTAGCACCAGTGGACAGCTAGGAATCGCAACATTTTCTCTCCTGCCTGTGCTCACTCTCCCCTCCGTCTACTAAGGTATTATCTGTTCTCCTCCCCCTTCCTCCTGCTCATCCTTCCCATCTCTGCTCAGAAGCCCCCCTTTTCCTGGAAGTCGGTCCTGGCCAGCTCCTCTGCGGTCTGCTAATACCACTCCACTTGTCATGTTGTTTGATCCAATACTGCATTATGTGCTCTGGGGATGAAGTTCAAAATATTAGTATCTAAATTAAAACTGGGTTTGAATCCCTGCTCTATCACTTACTAGAGCTGGGTAAAAAATTTAACATTTTGAAAGTTTATCACCTACAAAATGGCCATAATAAAAGTAATAACCCTCAAAATGGTATTTTTGAAGAAAAAAATGAGGTAATGTGTGTAAAGCATGTAAAATAGAGTCAGCATCTATTAAGCTATTTATTGCTGTTCTTTTTGTTGTTGTTCTAGCTAAGGTCCAGGAACTGATTGAAGATCAGCACAACATAGAGCAGCTGCTGCCAGGGTGTGGTTTCTATTCTTCACTCAATAGTTTCTTTGTTCCTGAGGCACTGCCTGTCCCCTGTAGAGTCTATCATCAATATTTTGCTCTGTCATTTTGGGGAAGCTTTACTACTGTGTTGTTTCTCTGATGAGAGCTAATTCGTATCTAATTTTAAAAAGCCATTATGCTGAAAACAGAACAGGCACACAGCCTAAATATGTGACTGTGTTGCTTCTGCTGCCAAATAACTGGTTGCCATAGTATAGTGGTATCATGTGGCTTGAAGTTTTAAAATAACTTAGAATTTACTCCGTGGTCTTTCCTTCCGGGTATAAAATAAGAAACCAAACAATCTTCGGTCTCCAGAGCTTGGCTTCTGATTAACTTCTCACCAATGCAGGCAAAGCAATTGAATACAAAAAAATAACTGCTTTTCAAATGGAAATGAATATCATCACGGGAGTTGATGTCCTGGGTAGAGATTTTACCTAATGTCTTAGGCTAGTTGCGTGGAGGATGGCAAAGGCTATTTCAGTTCACTTGTAGGTGGAGTTTGCAAATATTTCTCTAAGCTCCCGTTTTTGCAAATGATTTTACCTTGAGTCAGATATGAAAAAGGTGAGCACAGACAAATACTGTGACTTAGTTCTTTCCTAAGTGGTTCTCTTGCTCTTTTTCCTGCCTCTCACTCATGCTACTGGAAACAAAGTTGAGAAGAAGGGGAAGGGAAAACGTGGAGGGAAAGGAAGGAAATGGTGGTTGAGGGAGCAAAACAGACAGTAGCTGTCTGGGCTGCCCCAAGTTATGAACAGCTTCCCAGGACCCCTTTTTCACATAATTGGGTAAAGCTATGATGTGGACAGTCATGGCATAAAACTTGGGTTGTGAGACCAATCTCTCATATCATTTACCTAGGCTGGGGATTCAATCTCAGTAAACTGCTTTTTCACACTCTGCCCCCTGCATTGACCATGGCTGTACTTAGGACAGGTGATTTTTCTCTGAGCATTGTTTCTCCATGACTACCACCACCCAAGAGAAAACAAAGTTAAACTTTGACTTTACAATGTTTTAGCTAATGCCATTTTCTTCGGCAGTTTATGGATTCACACACACTCATATGAAATGATACTTTTATATGTACACATCTTCTGACACATACATCTATACACATATGCAGTGTGTCCACAGCCCTCCTGAGCCACAAGCAAGGTCATAGAGAAGTAGAAAGAGACGATTAATGGAGAGAAATTGTTTTCTTTAGAACCACCCCCTCCTGCAAGAAAATGAACATTGTCACCATAGTTAAGAAGTTTGGCATTGTAAAACAATTTTCTTAACTGTTTGAGCCTAAGAACATTAGAAGATAAATATGAGACTTCAGCAAAAGAATACAAAGGCTCTGTTTACAAAGTCATCTGTTCTGTTCTCCAGATCAGAAAAATAGGCAGGAATGAAATTTCTCCTTCCTCTTTTAGGCCTCCACTGTACCGATAGACTCCTACTGCGGGATAGACAATGTTTTAGTGGCTTTCACACTCTACTAACCTTCACTTTGTTTCCAACGTTTTCAAGTTGAGCCCCAAAAAGGGTCCTCCTGCCAGGGTCGCTGGTGCCAACAGAAGGAGACCAAGTTTGGTTCAGAAGCAACGGAAAGCTTTATGCTCTTCCATCAGAGAATGGAGAGGTGACACAGGCTCCACGTTGGGGGCGGGCAGCTCCGGCGCCTGCGCAGTCGCACAGCTCACGCTCCAGGGGGCGGGGCCGGGTGGGCGGGGCCAGATGCCGCCATCTTGAATTGAGTGTCTTGCGCAGCAGGCAGTTCTCCACACATGGCCGCTAGGCTGAGGTGTCCACGCATCGGTTCTGCTTCGGGAACATCTAATCCAAAGTGTTAGATGCGAGGAGGCTCCTCCACAAGTTAAGGGGACTAAGCACAGAAGAGGTTAGACCTTATCATCTCAATTCAGATCATTTTTCCCAGGGCCCCCAGTCCCCTTTGCTGGTGACAGTTTTCCTTAGGAGTATGGAACATGCCTAAATAGTAAAGCAATTTCTCTGCGTGCCCAAGACCTAGCTCAGTGCTTGGCTGCTCACAGGAACTTGGTAAATGTTTTGAGAATTAATTTATATAGGCAAACAGATCCCACATGCATGGTTTCCATGAGAACCAGAACGGGGGCAAATAAGGGAAACCAACAGGGTCCTGAAGTTTTTAAAAAAGAGCTGAGCAGATTACATTACTGCTCCAGTGGAATCTGCTCTTTCTTGCGGGTTTCTGTTTTCTGTTTGCAGCTACTTCTCTCTTACCTGACCAGCATGCAGCTACTTTTCTCTTACCTGACCAGCGGAATGCCCCTCTTGTAGTTTCGATGATCTCTAAAGCCTTTTTTTTGGTTCTTAAACATCCACGATCTGTGAATGACTCATGGGCACTGACACCTTTACTTCGAGGCTGGGGGTGGGGTGGGGGGAGAAGCAGTTTAAAATACTCCAAAATGTCAAAACGGCAGAAGCTTTCAAATTCAGGTGGGAAACACGTAAGCGAAGGAGTTCTAGAAAAGTCAGTCTTCCTTTTAGGAGCTAGGTGAAATAATGAAAATATTTATTGCTGAAAAACAAAAGTGAAAATTTGTAGCAAATACACTGTATGGCAGCATATCCTATCAGTCAGTTGAAAATAAGGAAGTTATCTTTCAGTGTTTTCAGAGTGGGCCGTCCAGAAACTTATATTGGTGTCTCTTTAATAACACACTTAGACTGAATTCAACCCAGTTTAATTCAGTTAAGTACCTTGTAAGCACTTTTTACACAACTGGTGACAGAAGGACCAGTGGTAAGGATACTATATTAACCATAAGTTATATTTTCTAAATTTCGATGCTTTGATGTCTGGGGATTTGCTGACCCGACCAGGGGCAGGGATGGGGAGGAGTGAGGGGTAGGGGGCTGCCCCTCCCAGGGCTGCTTATTCCTTAAAGTCACAGATTACTGCAAGCACACCTTTCATATGCAAAATAACTAATCCAGAGCCCACACCTCCACTGCCTTTTTTATGTTACCATTACCCACCTGCCTTTGGCCAGTTACCTAACAACTACAAACAGCCCGATGCCCCAGCATCTGCTGAAATTTTTTAAACAAGCCAATCCTAAACTTATATCGCCCTGCCTTGTCTGTTCCTTCCCTTAGAAACCACAATCAAGCCTCTTGCCCACATTCTCCCCACCTTCCTCTGCCTCCTGAGGTGCCTTGATGCTTCTCCATGTGGCGTGTCATGGTGTGCCCCCTGCTCTTGGGAACTGTGAGTAAGCTTTTTTTTTTTTTTTATGGCAGTCATTTCCATGTCAGAGTATCTTTCCATACATGTTTACAACAAATCCTGGAGGATGTGGCGCAACAGGAACTTATTCATTCTGGTGGGAATGCAAAGTGGTAAAGTCATTTTGGAAGATAGTCTGACAGTTTCTTACGAAACTAAACATACTCCTATCATATGATCCAACAATCAGACTCCTTGATATTTACCCAAAGGAGGTGAAAAACTTAAGTCCACACAAAACTCTATACATGTTTATGGCAGTTTTATTCATAATTGCCAAAACTTGGAAGCAACCAAGATGACCTTCAGTAGGTGAGTGGATAAATAAACAGTGATTCATCCAGACAATGGAATATTATTCAGTGCAAGAAAGAAATGAGCTATTGAGCCATGATATGACATGGAGGAAGCTTAAATATATATTTCTAAGTGAAAGAAGTGAAAGGAGGATTGAAAAACAATCTTAAAAAGCAACATGCTGTATGGTTCCAATAATAAGCCATTCTGGAAAAGGCAAAACTGTAGAGACAGAAAAAATTCAGTCATTGCCAAGAGCGGAGGGGGTGGGGAAGGAGGGATGAATAAAAGGAGCACAGAGGATTTTTAGGGCAATGAGAACACTCTGTATAGTACCATAATGATGCGATAAGTCATTATATATTTGTCCAAACCTGTAGAATACACAACACTGAGAGTGAGCCCTAATGTAAACTATGGACTTTGGATGATTATGATGTGTCAGTGTACGCTCATCAACTCCGCTGTGGTGGGGTGTGTTGAAAGTGAGAGAGGCTTTGTGTGTGTAGGTTCAGGTAAATGGGAAATCGCTGTACCTTCCTGTTAATTTGGCTGTGAACCCAAAACTACTCTAAACCATATATTTTTAAAATATATGCATATGAAAGAACTTGTATCCAGCATCTACAAAGTATTCTTGCAACTCAATAATAAGAAACCCAATTGAAAAATGGGGGGGAAATTCCTAGGTACTTAGAAGAGACAGATAGCGGTAACACTGAAGAACTAACCTAATCCTAATCTGACTAGGAACCATGAGGTTTCAGGTTCGGTCCCTGGCCTTGCTCAGTGGTTTAACGATCTGGCGTTGCCATGAGCTTTGGTGTAGATTGCAGATGCGGTTGGGATCCGGTGTTGCTGTGGCTCTGGTGTAGGCTGGTGGCTACAGCTCTGATTAGACACCTAGCCTAGGAACCTCCATATGCCGCTGGTTCGGCCCTAGAAAAGACAAAAAAAAAAAAAAACCAAAAAAGCTATTTTGTAGTAGTTGAAGCTGATACATTTTTCCTGAGAAAACCATCACTTCCATAGGCCTCTGATAAAATGAAAGATAATAGATGTGATGGATTGAGGGTAAAAGATATTCAAATCTATGGGTGAAGCATAACGAGATTGCAAAAATAAAGAAACGAGAGTTATTTTGAGAAGGGAAATTTTAATGATAATATTTTTTTTTAAGTGAGATCATGGCGGTAGAAAATGTGATAGAGGCTACACACTAATGAGGATAAATGAGCAGGAACTTTTGTTTTCATTGGCTTAGATTGTTTGAATACCCATAGGCAAATCTACTGTGCCTTAGGTTTCCATTAGTCCAATGGAAATAATAATGGCTAATTTGGCCCTTTTAATCAAAACTTAAAAGGTCAGTTACCTTACTATTCTCCAGCCTTAATGGCGGCCAGCTTCCTAGCGATGGCTTCAGTAAAGCTTGAATTGTCTTTTCCTTTCCCACTCAAACACACAACCTCATTAGCTTTCTTCTTTTTTTAAAAAAATTTATTATAATTGATTTACAATGTTCTGTCAATTTCTGCTGTACAGCAAAGTGACCCATTTATAAATTTATATACATTCTTTTTTTTTCACATTATCCTCCATCATGTTCCATCACAAATGGTGAGATAGAGTTCTCTGTCCTATACAGCAGGATCTCATTGCTTATCCACTCCAGATGCAATAGTTTGCATGTACTAACCCCAAACTCTCTTTTCATTTTGTACAAGAACAGTGAGAGGAGCTTCTCACCTTGTGCCTCATCTCCAGCACCACTTCCCTTTGCACCATACGTTATCTCATCACAGATTCATCTTCCTAAACACGGGCTGCTACTCATTTAGGCTGCATTTCTACTCAGAACTTTCTATTGCTACCCACTTTTCACAGGGCAAATGTCTTTGCTTGGCACTGACGATCTTCTACACTGCAGCCTGGGTAGACCTTTCCAATCACATCTCCCATTGCTCACCTAAACAGACTGAACCAGAAGACTTTGCCCAATCTTCTGGATGTGCCCACATTGGGGCTTACACTATTTTCTCCTTGTTTTCTACCATCTCTCCACTACCAAATCCAGTGCTCTTTTGCAAGTCCAGCTCAAATCTTCCCGTTTTGGAGCCTTTCTTGTCACTTAATATGAACTCTTCCCTGAACCACTGCAACACTTCTTGTTCCACATATCACATTTGACATTTTACTAGCTGTACTTTACATTAGTTTTCTATGCACTAACTTATCCCTGGGACTAAATTCTCAAAGATCCAAGATCACAGCGGATTTGATTTTTTTTTCTTTTCTTTTTTTTTTGTCTTTTTGTCTTCTAGGGCCGCACCCTCGGCATATGGAGGTTCCCAGGCTAGGGGTCCAATCGGAGCTGTAGCCGCCAGCCTACGCCAGAGCCACAGCAACGCAGGATCCGAGCCGTGTCTGCAACCTACACCACAGCTCACGGCAACGCCGGATCGTTAACCCGCTGAGCAAGGGCAGGGACCGAACCCGCAACCTCATGGTTCCTAGTCGGATTCGTTAACCACTGCGCCACGACGGGAACTCCCTCTTTTTTTTTTTTTTTTTTAGCTGTGCCTGCAGCATGTGGAAGTTTCCAGGCCAGTGATCGAACCTCACTTCAGCAATGACCTGAGCCACAGTGGTGACAATTCCGGATCCTTAACCCACTAGGCCACCAGGGAACTCCCAATAGTGGGTTTTTAATATTGACTATGCATTTGCCCACTGAGGACCTATTTCCACACAAAGGAAGATAACACACACTCTTGACCATAACATAGAGCACCAAAAGGAAACAGGAAGATACCACCTCTGGGAATACCTGTTGTATCAATTTGCTAGTGCTGCCATAACAAAGCACCACAAAATGAGTGGTCTAAACAATAGAAACTTACTGTGTCACAGTCCTGGAGGCTCAAAGTCTGAGCTCAAGGTGTTGGCAAATTGGTATCTTCTGAGGCCTCTCTCCTGGGCTTGCAGTTGGCTGTCTTCTCGCTCAGTCTTTGCATCTTCCCTCTGTATTTTTCTGTGTTCTAATTTCTTCTTCTTCTTATAAGAGGAGTCATACTGTATTAGGGACCATCCTATTGGTCTCATCTGACCTTAATTCCCTCTTTAAAGAGATACAGAGACACATAGACATATGTATTCTGAGGTACTGGGGGTTAGGGGTCCAACATACGAATTTTGGAAAGACAGTTCAACCCATAACACCTACTTAACAGTATGTGTTTTACAAAGAAGAAGGAGAAGGAGAGTGAAAAGGAAAAGGAGAGAGGAAAGAGAGGGAGAGAGAGAGAGGAAAGAAAGAAAGAAAGAAAGAAAGGAGGGAGGGAGGAAGGAAGGAAAGAGGGAGGAAAGGAAGAAAGAAAGAAAAGGAAGGAAGGGAGGAAGAACAGGGACTGTTAGCAACATATAGGACAGCAATTCTTTTCTTTAAAATTTGAAGTTTTATGATTTTATAGTAATTAAAAATAGTTTCAACACAAAGAATGCCGTCCAGCTTAGACCTCCATGGGATGTGAATGACACACACCATGCAGAAGAAAAGGAGATGAGTGATCCATACTTAAAAAGAATTACCCTCTCCTTTAAAGGGAGGAGAAATGAGAATGTAATGCCTAGAGTTTATTGTGAATACTTTTGCTCAAGTTAATGTCGTAATGAATTTTACATACTTCTTTTTCCATGTACGTCCAATCATTCTTCACTATACCTTTATTATCTATAAAGTCGATGAAGTAAAGAGCCTTTCCTTTCTGGTGTTATAGACTGAGGGCTCCCTCCTACAAATGCAGGTGGAGGGCTCCCTCCTACAAATTCTAGTACCCAGGTAAGGAGTCTTGCGCTTGGGACTCAGTGTACGGACCCTCTCTGTCTAGGCTCTATTTGATCCTCCATGTGGCAGTACCATTAAAGGCTTGTCTTTTCATTTCTTTTTTTATTAGAGTGTAGTTGATTTACAGTGTTGTGTCAGTTTCTGCTCTACGGCCTAGTGACCCAGCCACACACATATATATATACGTTCCTTTTCTCAAACCAGCTTCCATCATGCTCTACCCTGAGAGACTGGACATAGTTCCCTGTGCTGTACAGTAGGATAAAGGCTGTTCCATCTCAGAGAGTAAATGTGAACTAAGTTAAATCCAAAGGCAATAAAAACTTTATCATCGTTGGTTACATCCACAAAACCACTGCTCATAATTTTGCAGTGTGAATATCTGTTCCGACACAAAGCGCCCATCAGTAAAGTAGAGAAAAACAGAAGTCTGTCACTAGAGTATTTAAACCATTTATTCCACTGATTTACTAGGTAAGATGCACAACAATCAGCATCTAGTTGTTTACTGAATAATACAAGATATTAATATTTACCTTTGAGCAAAGTAGAATTTATACTGCCTAATATTGCTCTCTCTTGTATAAATAAATTAGAGGCTTAGGAAATAAAAGGACAGGTCAGGCAGAGAAAAGGTAGGAAAAGTAATTCCAGTAGGCCTAGTAATCCATGGATGACCACCAAATTTAGGTGAAAGCCAAGAATAAATCTGAACATGAGAGCTGGGCCAAGGACTGATTCTTTAAATTGTGATTTCAGTGACGTGTGATAAAGAAAGGTGAGCCTGAGAAGTTTGGAAACGAGGCCAACAGTGATGAAGGAAATGGCTATACAGATACTCCTAAAAAATAATAATCCATAATTTATAGACCTGTTCTGTCACTTTATACATGACCTATTTAATCTTGAGAACAAGTCAGTAATGTTTCACAGATGAGAAACTTGGGTCTCAGAGATGGCAAGTGCTTTTTAAGATCTCTTAGCTAGATAGGTACAAGGCTGGAAACTAGATTCAGGTCTGTCTGACCCACGGATACAGTTTTTAAAAAAATAAATAAATAAACAAAAAACCAATCTGTACCAAATGGAGTGACAGAACTGGCAATCTAGAAGGTAAGGGACCCAGGAGTAATAATTTTATGTTTGGGACCGGGTGGTGGAAGGAATGGAGATCGAGAAATAGCTGGCTGAGAAGGAGGGTCTTGGATCTGCTGCAAGGGAAAAATAAGATAGATCTACCCTTGCAGTTAAAGAATTTGGGTGCGAAAGATCATCTCAAAAATGCCTTCAAAAATTGCTGACCCAGCTTTTCTCATCCCAAACCCTTTCGGGGTTAATGTAGGCCTGGGGGTACAGGGCAGCGCTGAATCTGGGGGTGGGGAGCCAGTATGCGCTGGTGCACCAGTGGAGAGGGAACGAGGGGGGGTCATTCTGTAAAGCCAGGAGCTCTTGTCCACAGTGGGATCCATTCTTCCTATTCTCACAATAAGAAGAGATTCAGCGGGAGCTGCGGAGACCCTCACTGGGTCCCACAGCTGACTCACTGCCAGGGTCCCTGCTCCTGCTCCCTCTTGCAGAAGTTCAGGTTTTTGCCCAAGTCCAGACTGTGGGCTTCCCTGCTGGATCTACTCAGGCACAGGATTAACATTAAACAAAAGTCAAGGGCAGAGGCCTTTGCAGCATTTCCTGTTTGGTCACCAGCACGCATTTACCAGCTGAAATGCTCTGGAGGAAATCAAATTCCCATCTGAGGTAATTCTGTGACAGTGTGAGGTGTGCGTGTGCGATCCAGTGTAGCTTCTGAGGGTGTGGAGCTGTTCCCAGTGTTATGATAAATGTAGCTTTCAGCCAGACAGGGCAGGCAGTCAATTTTGAACGTGCAGGTGAATGGCTGATGTGACATCTTGCTGATCCCTCTCAACGGCAAAGTTCCCTAAGTATATAAAAGACTTGGAAAATAATATAAAATTGCCTCGCACTCATAAACCAGAAGAATGCAAATGTTTTTTAAAAAAACAAAACAAAACAAAACAAAAAAAACCTTTTTAAGGCTTTTACTCCACAACTGGATGGAAATGGTGAGGCATACACATTTGGTTGTTAATGCAGTTGGAGACAGAGAATAAGTCAGAAATCTTGTTCTTAAGTGATGTCTTAATGCAAAAGTAAAAAATGTGTGCTCGTAAATGTATATGGAGCTGTCTGCTAGGCAGCTGAGGGCAGACTGCCACCATGAGTCTGGGTTGACTCAGATTCCCCATTCCAGTTTCTTCATGGTGATTAATAACTTCAGGCTGAGTAGAAAGTCACCTGGCTTCCGCATGTTTTGGTTTACCTGTCCCTGAGAAGATTCAGGGTGACCTTGTCTGCCAGCCCCAAGATGCTGATGTTTGTGAAGTGCTGACCTCTCAGGGATGGGTGTCTGTGATTACAAGATAGTTCTCAGAAATGCGTGATGGATTATCAGACAAGGTTAACAGACAAGAAAAATGCTTCAAAGTCTGAAAACCCGTTTTAAGGCACAGTCAGGCAATTTTTAAAGAAAGATCACATTCCTGCCATGTGCCAGAAAAAAATGGAAGGAGCTCAGAGGGCAGTGATGAATTCTCTGCCCTCAAGGACCCTCAGGGAGGAAACAGACAAATAAACCAGCCATCCCACCAAGTATTATAGGCAATGGTTGAGAGTAGCTATATGGTTCCAGAATGTGGACATAAACACATAAAAACACACATGAACACTGGATGGGACTCTGGATCATAATGACTCGGGGGAGGTTGAAGCTAACAATTTGCAAAGGAGCACAAGGTGGTCTAACAGACAACAGCCTCAAGGAAGCTCTCAGCACCTCCCCCGGCAAAAACAGAAGTCAGAACCCCACAACATCTCCAGAATTCCCACATATTCCCAAGTAGGGAAGTACAGAGAGATGCAAGTTGTATTCAGAATTCACTAATCGTTAAGTATTAATATTACCGCAACTGCCACTGCTGGCCAAGGTGAAGTAAGCTCTCCACAGCCTCTCTCTCACTAATTATAGCTAAAACCAGTTCCACAGACTCCACAAAGTAAAAGATAGAAGAAAGTCAAAAGATGAAGCAAAACCAGTGTTTCAGGTTCTTTTTCCTCCTGTGTCTCACAGCTCTCAAAGGAAAGTGACCCCCTTATTGAGCTGGCGGCAGGCACAGACATCAGAACTCTGAACCTCCCTTTTTTGACCGAAGCAAGAAAGAGGGCCCCTGCACCCTGAAAAGTGGGGGACACATTCCATTCCTCTCCTTTTTCTCCTACTTCTAACACAAGGGTGGCCCCAGTCTGGAACTTCAAGGCAGTGACCGTGGCATGAACACCTAAAACACTGAGGAAAAAGCAGTCTCTCTGGTCAAAGGATCTTGGAAAAAGGTTCTCTGTGTCCCCAGGAGTGTGAAAGAAATCCCAGTTATTGTTTTCTCTCTTTTATCGCACCACTTTGCCCTGAATGTAGCTCCACTCACATGGAACTGTGTAAGAGAGTGAGCTGAATAAATTCTATGAGGAGCTGATCTTTCTAGCCAGAGGAACCCAGTACTGGAGGCCCTGGGAGCTGGAGAGTGTGAGGGAAACCCTGGCAAGGCCAGAACTGGAGAAGGGAATCCTCTAATTCTGTGTACCATCAGAATGTAATGCCCAAGCCATCCGTGCATGAATCACACCCAAAGCAACATGGCAACCACTTTAAGACCTAAGCACCTGATGTGAAACCATGGTTCCACAGAACTTGTGATCCCTACCTAATGAAGTTACTTATTTGCTAAAACAAATGAACAAAATCAACATTCTCCAGAATTTCTTTTGGAGGAAAAACTCCAAAAATCTCCAGAGGATTTTAATAGAACCCAGAGGCTCACAACATAATATCAAATTGTTTAGAATACACTCTAAAACTAGTTAACAAAGAACCAGGAAACTGTGACCAGTTCTCAAGGAAGATCTATCAACAGATGCCAGTCCACTCCAAAACCCCCAAAGTCATATTCTTTTAAAGTGCATATATGGGCCATGCTCTGGGTCATTAAACAAATCCTAAATTAAAAGAAGAAATTGAGAGTATACTATGTTGACAGTAATAATATGCATGACCACCACAGAATTAAAGAAAAAGTCAAAACCAGAAAACTATCCAAATGTTTGGAAATTAAACAACACAATCTTAAATAGTCCATTGGTCAAAGAAGTAAGAGAAGTTCTGAAGGAAATAAGAAAATATTTTAAAATGAGTAGCAATAAAAATATAACAATTGTAGGAAGTGCTTAGGGGAAAAATTATAGCATTAAACGCTCATATTAGAAAAGAAAGTCTCAAATTAAGAATTTAGCTTCCATATTAGAAAAGGAATACAAAAATATAATACCTTTTAAAATTGCACCTCACAAAATCAAATACCTCGGAATACACCTGACCAAGGAGGTAAAGGACCTATATGCCGAGAACTATAAAACTTTAATCAAAGAAATCAAAGAAGATGTAAAGAAATGGAAAGATATTCCATGTTCCTGGATTGGGAAAATCAATATTGTAAAAATGGCCATACTACCCAAAGCAATCTACAGATTCAATGCAATCCCTATCAAATTACCCAGGACATTTTTCACAGAACTAGAACAAACAATCCAAACATTTATATGGAACCACAAAAGACCCAGAATCGCCAAAGCAATCCTGAGAAACAAAAACCAAGCAGGAGGCACAACTCTCCCAGACTTCAAGAAATACTACAAAGCCACAGTCATCAAAACAGTGTGGTACTGGTATCAAAACAGACAGACAGACCAATGGAACAGAATAGAGAATCCGGAAATAAACCCTGACACCTATGGTCAATTAATCTTTGACAAGGGAGGCAAGAACATAAAATGAGAAAAAGAAAGTCTATTCAGCAAGCATTGCTGGGAAACCTGGACAGCTGCATGCAAAGCAATGAAACTAGAACACACCCTCACACCATGCACAAAAATAAACTCAAAATGGCTGAAAGACTTCAATATACGACAGGACACCATCAAACTCCTAGAAGAAAACATAGGCAAAACACTCTCGGACATCAACATCATGAATATTTTCTCAGGTCAGTCTCCCAAAGCAATAGAAATTAGAGCAAAAATAAACCCGTGGGACCTCATCAAACTGAAAAGCTTTTGCACAGCAAAGGAAACCCAAAAGAAAACAAAAAGACAACTTACAGAATGGGAGAAAATAGTTTCAAATGATGCAACTGACAAGGGCTTAATTTCTAGAATATATAAGCAACTTATACAACCCAACAGCAAAAAAACCAATCAATCCATGGAAAAATGGGCAAAAGACCTGAAGAGACATTTCTCCAAAGAAGATATACAGATGGCCAACAAACACATGAAAAAATGCTCAACATCGCTGGTTATAAGAGAAATGCAAATCAAAACTACCATGAGATATCACCTCACACCAGTCAGAATGGCCATCATTAATAAATCCACAAATAACAAGTGCTGGAGGGGGTGTGGAGAAAAGGGAACCCTCCTGCACTGTTGGTGGGAATGTAAGCTGGTACAGCCACTATGGAGAACAGTTTGGAGATACCTTAGAAATCTATCCATAGAACTTCCATATGACCCCGCAATCCCACTCTTGGGCATCTATCCGGACAAAACTCTTACTTAAAAGAGACACATGCACCCGCATGTTCATTGCAGCACTATTCACAACAGCCAAGACATGGAAACAACCCAAATGTCCATCGACAGAGGATTGGATTCGGAAGGTGTGGTATATATACACAATGGAATACTACTCAGCCATAAAAAAGAATGACATAATGCCATTTGCAGCAACATGGATGGAGCTAGAGAATCTCATACTGAGTGAAATGAGCCAGAAAGACAAAGACAAATACCATATGATATCACTTATAACTGGAATCTAATATCCAGCACAAATGAACATCTCCTCAGAAAAGAAAATCATGGACTTGGAGAAGAGACTTGTGGCTGCCGGATGGGAGGGGGAGGGAGTGGGAGGGATCGGGAGCTTGGGCTTATCAGACACAACTTAGAATAGATTTACAAGGAGATCCTGCTGAATAGCATTGAGAACTTTGTCTAGATACTCATGTTGCAACAGAAGAAAGGCTGGGGGAAAAATGTAATTGTAATGTATACATGTAAGGATAACCTGACCCCCTTGCTGTACAGTGGGAAAATAAAAAATAATAATAATAATAATAAAAAAAAAGAATTTAGCTTCCACATTAAGATATTAGAAAAAAAGAATAAAGCAAACCCAAAGCCAGCAGGAGGAAGGAAACAATACATAAAGAGCAAAAATTAAGGAAAGTGAAACCAGGAAAACAATAAACAAAGTTATGAAAATGTCAATAAAATGCATAAAGCTCCAGCTAAATTGACAAAGAGGGGTGTGGGGGTGGGGAGCAAAAACTACCAGTGTCAGGAATGAAAGAGTGGTTATCACTAGGAAGGCCACCAGGAGACGCTGGAGGTTCACTGGAGGACCTCTCGGCACCTTGGTGCTCAGGATGAGGCATACACCCAAGGAGGGGCCGTGGACAATTCCCGCAGACTCCCAGAAAAGTGCTGGAGGACCTAGCTGATGGAGCCTGGGTCCAGGACCAGTTTAGGGGCCATGTGGGAGGAATATGGTGGCCAGAGCTGTGCTGTGTTGAGTCACACTCAGCCTGGCTCTTGAGGGGGTTCTCGTAACTCTCAGGAAGCCATTTACAAGCAAAGATTCCCTCAGGGGACATGGAGAGAGTGGGCCTCTGCCAAGCACGGACTTTTGATTCAGCCAGAGTTGACTTTGAGGTCAGGTTTCTGCCCAGGGCAAAGTAAGCTCCTGTCACCCCTGCTGTCAAAGGGGACTCCCAGGACAGCGAGAGGAGAGACAGTGGCTCTGGGCACGTGACTGGCATTCAGTGGTGCTCACTGCATACTGGTTTCTTTCCATCTGTCTGCGAGGCCAGGCTGCCTAAACTCATTTGTCAAAATTGTCGCTCTGGGGCAGAAAGAGCCGAGTCCCAGCATGAGCAGGGCAGAGCCCTCGGCGGCCAGAGTGGCCAGTTCCTTGAGGAGGATAGATGCCCAAGGGGTGCTCCATAGAACAGGCCCTAAATGGTGGGGGAGGCTGACCCTAAATGACCAGCAGACAAGGAGTGGACCTGCAGCAGCCTGTTTGCATAGGCAGGAGAGCCTGCTGGAGGAGACGGCCCTGGGCCACTGGGGCCTGACTGCAGGGAGCTGGACAGACCCCCAGGGAGCAGACCTCCCAAAAGAAGAGGTTTGGGGCCAGTAAACTGGCCTGTACAGCAAAGCCTTTGCCTTTAAAGACAGTGAAGATTCCAAGTCCAGTATAAAGGCATTTACTCACACCCATCCCAGCCTAGCTCCTGGGATACAGGTGCTTATCTGTTTCCAAGGGAGAGGAAAGACGACATTGATGTCTTTTTAAAGATAGCAATTCTGTCTGTAAATTTCTAGCACAGGAGGTCACAAGCAGCCCTGCTTGGGTCCCTCCCATAGCCGGTAACTCAGAGCTGGTCCTTCTCTTCCCACACCTCGTTGTCACAGGCCACAGGTCTGCCTTGCTCAGGACATCAGAATGGGTGGGTGGCAGAGAGGCTGGACCCCCTCATCAGATGGAAGTGATGGAAGCTAAAGACCGGGCATTCTGATGATAGGCAGGACACAGGCAGTGGGCTAGTTCTTACACACCTGCGAGACACCATCTGGTGAGTCCCAAAAATGCTGGCATGGAAGTTAGAGTGGAGGATGCTGGAAGATCCTGCAGAGGTGAGCCGGCCAACCAGTGAAATTTAATCCTCCTATAAGTTTGACCTCATTTGTATTCTCGTGGTGGAGAAGCCTTGGAAAGATAAGGCAGAATAGTAAAGATCAGAAATTAGCATTTATTGAGCATCTATCACAAGCTAGGCAGTATTCATAAGATTTACTCCTTGTCACAAACCTGAATTCTCCCTCTCTTTTTTCCCCTCCTCTTCATCCTTCTTCTTTATGTACAGGAATCCTTCAATTAAAGGAAACCTAGAAAACAGAAATATAAATTTGGTAATAATTTTTTAAGTGGGGCTTTGATTTTTGTGGCAGACAAAAATAAGCAGGTTCTTTTTGTCTTTTTTAGGGCTGTACCCACAGCATGTGGAGGTTCCCAGGCTAAGGGTCCAACTGGAGTTGTCCTACACCACAACTACAGCAATGCAGGATCCTTAACCTGCTGAGCGAGGCCAGGGATGGAACCTGCATCTTCATGGATGCTATTCAGATGGATTCATTTCTGCTGAGCCAAGACGGGAACTCCTGGTTTCTCATTTTTTAAACAACATATTTAATCAAATCAATACTTGGTCAATATTTGTCAGTTTGATTCATGAAACATGTAGTTGTTAAATGAAAATATATACATCCCAGAAATGAAAAGATTACTACTTTTGCCTAATACACAATATCATAGCACTGCTGTACCCTGAAGAGGGGTGTGTGTGTGTGTGCGCACCATTCCAATGGTTGTCTGTGTAAATGCGTATCTCCCACTTACAGGACAACTCCAGGATGTTGGGTGAGTGCTGGCCACCCAGCAGCCCTGAGCTCATTACAAATAAAAGTGATTTTTATATATTTCATGCTTTTTTTTTAAACCAATCTGGAAGAAGCAAATGAAAATTTATAATTTTAACTGAAAATTTTTACCTTAGAACAGAAGCTAGATTAAAAGATCAGCTGGGGCCCAGAACACACATATTTTTCCTGTAGATCCAGCCTAATGTGAGACCAGGGACTAGGCATAATTCATCAGAGCCAAGTTACATTCTGTAGGCAGGCTGTATGGTACTCATCTACCATTGCAACACTGTCTGCCCTCAGTTGCAAACACAGCCAATCAATTCATCAGAGAAAAACTGGAGGGAAAGCCAAGGCTGGCAGCAGACTTAGCACCTCTTGGTGCCAGAAGCCACCTGCACACAGCACGGTGCAATGGAATAGCCAAGGTGCCCTGGAGCCAGTTTCTTTTAGAAACCAGTAGTGGTTGGGCTTATCTGCCCCATCCACCATCTATCCAGCAAGGAGCAGCTGCCTCCAGAAGGAGGTGGAAGGAGGAGGCCTGATGGTGAAGGGCTTGGGCAGCACCTTATCCTTGTCTGGCCCCAGGGCCCACAGCTGATTGGTTAATACTGCATTGAATGGAATGAACTGAACCCAGCCCCAGCTTCACATCGAAGGTCCTGAGTGATCTTGAAAAGTGACTTCTCTTAAAACCTGCTGCACAGCAAATCACTCCAAACTTAGTGGTGTGAAACAAATGAGCGTTTATTATCTTTCACTCTCTGGGGGTTGATGGGGTCCAGCTAGGCGGGTTTTGGTCCTTCTGCAATTACAGTCACTACTCCATTCATATGGTTGGTGGCTGGCCTGGGGAGTCCTAAACAGCTGGGGTCTGGAACATCTGGGGCCTCTAGAGCACCTCTCCCTATCACAGTGTGGTCCCTCCATATGACCTCTCTAGTGTGGTGACTTCAGGGCATCTGGAGTTCTTACATGAAGGCCCAGGCTCCAAGGGTACTTGTCCCACGAGAGTGGCAAATGAAGTCAAAGGCCTTTTGCAACCCAGCCTCATAGGTCACACTTCATTGTTTTCACGGAGGCATGGAAAATCCTGCCCGGGTTCCAGGGGAGGGGATATAGATCCCTCTTCTTGATGGCAAAAATGTCAAAGAATGAACAGATATGCTTCAAAATCTCCACAGAGCTGAATGGGAATAATACTTCTTGGGCCAGATCTTTTGAGGGGATGGGAGGATAAATAGGGCTCATGCAAGTGAGCGCATGACCAAAGCCACCTAGCTGACCTGGAGTGTCAAGGAACCAAAACGCCAGTGGAAGCCTCCAGAGGTCCTGGGAGAAGCGGCTCCTTCTTCCTCCGGGGCCTGTCATTTGTTGTAGCAAAGAGGAGAATTCTCAGCTAGAGTGAGTGATTTGATCACAAACAGTAAATGCTGTGGCTTCTGGGACTTCTGTCCTCTACTCTTGGCAGGCGGCAGAAGGCCCCAAAGCTTTTCTCTGCAGGCTCAGCAGCAACGATGTGATGTGTTTGCTTCTCCACTGGCTACTTTTCTTGTCCACTTTTCCAGAAAGGCATGAAGCTGGGAGACCTGACACAAACTGCTGATGGCTGGTTTCGCACACCTACCCGCTACCTTTTCCAACTCAGTCACATAAATATCTTTCTGTTTAGGCCTATTTTCGAGGCTGGTGGTTCCCACTACAGAGGTGTCACAACCCCCTGGGGTGTTGCAATGGGCTGTCAGTGGTGGTTCAAGTCATTTGTTACTAACAATAGAGTTCTCAAGTCTGCAAACGACTTATATTGAAAACAATATATAAATTAAAGAGAACTCAAGTTATTCCCCGTGATATGCCACACTCAGTTGTCCTGAACATACTTTCTTGTGAAAGCCTGTAATTGTTGGATAGCCTTTATTTTGAAGGAAGCAATTTTTAGCTCTTAAAGGAAACCACAATTCACAGGGTCTATCTTTTGTGAAGGTGCCACCACACAAGACAGCATAGAGCCAAGGGTGAGGCAGAGTGGCACGTTCCTCAGCCTCTTTGTGGTTTTTCCCCTGTAAATTGGGGATAATAAAATTATGCACCTTGTAGATCGTTGTGAGGATTAAATACTGTGTATACAAGACACAGAACAGTGCCCAAGATCTGGCAAAGCCTAGTTTTACAGCAGCTAGTATTATTATTATTTTTTTTTTGTGAGCCTTTTCCTTTTTTGAGGGTTTTCATCAGTGTTTTACGAGTTGTGCTGTCTTTGGGTGAAGATTCAAAAGCATCACTACTGCTTTTGCATCATGCCTGCACGTAAATACACAGGGCACATCGGCCTGAATTTCTTTTGTTTTCGAAATACTTAAAATTCCATGAGCCTCTTCCTTGGCTGGCTCCAGAAATGTGTCTCGGGCTTGGGTAGCTCCAGGAAAAATAAAACTTGGCACAGGGAGCTTTCCTCAAAATACCTCATGACTCTTTTCAATTGGGTCCTCATACTTGCACCTTGATTCATTTCTCCATCTTTACATCCATCATTTTCAGGCTCTTTCTGTTTCTGACCAGCCCAGAGAGGGTGGAGGATGAGTAGTGGGGAGGGGAGATGCCTACTCAGGGCTTCCAAGCTGTGGCAAAGCCGGAGCTGGGCTGAGGGGAGGAGCAGGAGTTTAGAAGATGGATCCCTGGCTTTCCAGGTTGACGTTCCACACTGTCTTCCAGCCAGTGCTGTGCACCACTGTGCTCTGTAGATTAAATTAGCATTTGTGGCCTGATCCAAGTGTTTGGAAAGGCTGCAAACAAGTAGAGACCAATGCCACAGACCAAGTCTGCTTCTGATGTGGAAAGCCACTTCTTTGTTTTGGTTGGAGTGACCCTCTGTAATCCTTTTATCTGCATTGTTTTTTCCTCTTATTGCACAGACCCTGCGTTAAAGATAATTTAATATATGTTTTAAAAAGTCTATCATATAACTAAGGCACAAAAACAGAGATCAGCAGAGTTCCTGTTGTGGCTCCACGGGTTAAGAACCCAACATAGTGTCTGTGAGGATGTGGGTTCAATCCTTGGCCTCTCAGTGGTGGGTTAAGGATCCGGTGTTTCTGTGGCTGTGGTGTAAGCGTGCAGCTGCAGTTCTGATTCAACCCCTGGCCTGGGACCTTCCATATGCTGCAAGTGTGGCCTGAAAAAGAAAAAATAAAATAAAATAATATAAAATTAAAAATAAAAAAATAGGCATCAATTCATTTTCTCCTAAAGTTGTAGGTCTCAGCCTCACTGTTTGGCAGAGTCTCTTGGGGAGTTTCTAAAAATTACAAATATCCACCCCCCGCCCCAGTCCTTTCAGATTTCATTGGCCTGGGTGAGATCTAGGCCTTGGCTTTTCTTAAAGGCTCCCAGGTAATGTTAATGTTGCCTGATCTCCAGGGGTGTGACCTGGCAGCCTATGGTTCCACAGTGAACAGCTGTGGTGGGTAGTCCCTGTACCTCCTTCCCCAGACTTCAGGTTCCAAGAAAAAGATCAGGTGACACCAAAGATGCTTCTAACAGAACCCCAAATAATATATCTGTGTAATCTTTTAACAAAGTTTTATTAATAGTATGTTAACTACCTCATTTTCTTGGCAATATTTTCGAGACCCGTTTCCAAGATCTATCTTAAACTACTAAAGAAGAATGATTATGGACTTTTATAGCTATTCTTCCAAAGGATGACTCCAGAAAGAAGGAGGGATGAGGGATAAAGTTTGTGAAAATCAATCTCTATTGCTTTTTCAATTTTTTTCTACAGCGCAATTTGTTTGCTTCTCCTAAGTATTTCCTTATGAAATGTACATATTATTAAATATTACTAGTAGAGGAATTAGAGAAGATATATATCTGTCTTCAAAAATTGTAAAATATAAACAAAAGAAAGAATCTTAATTTACTGGAGAGTGTGACCTCCAAACACTTAGAACTGCTTCATATGGAGTAAGTGAGTCTTAAAGCACCATCCAAGCCAGGTTTTCCTAGCTGTGGTCAGGAACCTCCTGGCTAGACAGGCAGGTAGCTACAGTCTTACTCCTCACTCTCTAGGGGCAGGGGCCAGTCATGTGCATTTTAAGCAAGCTTCCTATGTATTTTGCCTGACTTTATTTTTTTATTGCAGCAGTATCATTTAAAAAATAAAATTGTGCACAAAATCCCAGTAAATAAACTGGTGACAGTGGAGTTCCATCAGTGGACAAAGTGATGATGAGGCAGGCTTGAGGTTCAATTGGCGGTGGCCTGTC
This sequence comes from Phacochoerus africanus, assembly GCF_016906955.1. NCBI lineage: Eukaryota > Metazoa > Chordata > Mammalia > Artiodactyla > Suidae > Phacochoerus > Phacochoerus africanus. Next base: position 38,753,023 of record NC_062559.1, read on the forward strand.
CTGGGGATTCAAGGGAGCTTCCCAGAGGCACTGCACCCAGCTGCTTGAAGGACTCCAAACACTGGTGTCATGTCTGCCTCTCTGCTTCCACTGAGCTGCCTGCCCCCTAACTTGTCCCCTTCCATCTCGCCTCCTCTTCTCTCCACTCCAAGGGTGGTCCTTGTTAAGGTCCCAGGAACTCTTCTTATCTTAGCATACCTTCTTTTTCAACCAGTCTATTCACTCAACAGCTTCTGAAATAGATGCATTTATCCAGGCTCAAAAGAAAAGAAATTTAGAACATGATAAGGTAGTAAGGTGAAGTAATTATTTTTTAACATTCGCATTAAACTTGTTAAATTGTAAAAAAGTGTTCTTTTTCTTATTACTCAAATGAATTTATCACATCTGTAGTTGTGTAATGATCATAACAATCTGATTTCACAGGATTTCCATCCCACAACCCAAGCACATCCCCCCAACCCCCAGACTGTCTCCTCCGGAGACCATAAGTTTTTCAATGTCTGCGAGTCAGCATCTGTTCTGCAAGGAAGTTTGGTCTGTCCTTTTTCCAGATTCCACATGTCAGTGGAAGCATTTGATGTTGGTGTCTCATTGTATGGCTGACTTCACTTCGCATGATAGTTTCTAGGTCCATCCATGTTGCTAAAAATGCTGGTATTTCGTTCTTTTTGATGGCTGAGTAATATTCCATTGTGTATATGTCCCACATCTTCTTGATCCACTCCTCTGTCAATGGACATTTAGGTTGTTTCCATGTCTTGGCTATTGAGAAGAGTGCTGCAATGAACATCGGAGTACATGTGTCTTTGTGAGTCATGGTTTTCTCTGGATAGATGCCCAGGAGTGGGATTGCTGGATCTCTGTTTAGTTTTCTGAGGAATCTCCATACTGCTTTCCACAGTGGTTGCACCAATTTACAATCCCACCAACAGTGTACTAGGGTTCCTCTTTCTCCACACCTTCTCCAGCACTTATTGTTTGTAGACTTTTTGATGATGGTCATTCTGGCTGGTGTAAGGTGGTACCTCATAGTGGTTTTGATTTGCATCTGTCTAATGATGAGTGATGTTGAACATCTTTTCATGTGTCTTTTGGCCATCTGTATGTCTTCTTTGGAGAACTGTCTGTTTAGATCTTCTGCCCATTTTTTTGATGGGGTTGTTCCTTTTTTTGGTATGGAGCTGCAGAAGGTGTTTATAAAATTTGGGGATTAATCCCTTGTCAGTTGATTCACTTGCAATATTTTCTCCCATTCTGTGGGTTGTCTTTTCGTTTTGTTTAGGGTTTCCTTTGCTGTGCAGAAACTTTTAAGTTTGATTAGGTCCCATTTGTTTATTTTTGTTTTTATTGTCAATACTCTAATAAGAGGTGGATCTGAGAAGATGTTTGCTGTGGTTTATGTTAGAGAGTATTTGGCCTATGTTTTCCTCTAAGAGTTTTATAGTGTCTGGTCTTATATCTAGGTCTTTAGTCCATTTGGAGTTTATTTTTTGTGTATGGTGTTGGGGAGTGTTCTAATTTCATTCTTTTCCATGTGGCTGTCCAGTTTTCCCAGCACCACTTATTGAACAGGCTGTCCTTTCTCCATTGTATACTCTTGCCTCCTTTGTCACAGATGAGTTGGCTGTAGGTGCATGGGTTGAATTCTGGGCTTTCTATCCTGTTCCACTGATCTATATTTCTGTCTTTGTGCCAGTACCATGTGGTTTTGATAATTGTTGCTTTGTAGTATAGTCTGAAGTCTGGGAGCCTGATTCCTCCAGCTCCATTTTTCCTTTTCAGGATGTCTTTGGCTATTCTGGGTCTTTTGTGCCTCCAAACAAACTTTAAAATATTTTGTTCGAGTTCTGTGAAAAATGTCCTTGGCAATTTGATAGGGATTGCATTGAATATGTATACTGCCTTAGGTGGGTAGTGATTTTGATAATGTCAACTCTTCCACTCCACGAGCATGGTATATCTTTCCATCTATTTGTGTCATCTTTGATTTCTTTCATCAGTGTCGTATAGTTTTCAGAGTACAGGTCTTTTGTCTCTAGGTGGGTTTACTCCTAGGTATTTTATTCTTTAAAAAAGTGTTCTTTTTAACTAAAGTATAGTTAATACATAATATTCTATTAGTTTCAGGTGTACAACATAGTAATTCAATAATTTTGTAGATTATACTCCATTTAAAGTTATTATAAAATATTGGCTATGTTTTCTGTGCTGTAGCCTATTTATTTTATACATAATTAATTATAAAACTGCAATCACTCTTGCTGGAGTGGCCTTCAAGAGTGTCCAAGCCTTGCCCTGGTTTTTCAGGACTGCTGTTGAGGGCTGATCTTGTATTATGTCAATCTATGTTACATTAAGTAACTCTATCAGACTTTCCGTGCAAGGTTCACTCCCACTAACAAAACAATATTGCAGATTAGAAATTTTAAGCTGGCAATGAAGGAGTTAGTAACTTATTTTTTATTTATTTATTAATTTATTTTTGTCTTTTTAGGGCTGCACCCGTGGCATATGGAGGTCCCTAGGCTAGGGGTTGATTTAGAGCTGTAACTGCTGGCCTACGTCATAGCCACAGCAATACAGGATCCAAATTGTCTGCAACCTACACCACAGCTCACAGTAATGCCAGATCCTTAACCCACTGTGTGAGGCCTAATTGAACCTGTGTCCTCACAGATCCTAGTCAGATTCATTTCCACTGAGCGATGGGAACTCGCTGAAGGTAACTTCTTAAAGTCCTAATTGTCTTTATTTCATGGTGGGAGATGAGGAAAGAAGAGCAAACATCTAGTCTGTGTGTGAATCAAGCATGCTGTGATGGGCTGCCGAAGGAACTGCAGAGTGGGCCATGCATCCTCTAATAGACCTCACAGGGTGCTGTCATATTCAAGTGTGACAAAACTCTGCAGAAAGCAAAACGAAACACTTGGGCCAGTCACTGGGTGGGTTGTTGCCTCTCTTCGGGGGGATCTGGAGGCCAGCTTAAGCCTCTCTGAAAAAGAAACAAGAAAACTCAAGAAAAATGGCCCCAAAGTATCACTAATACCTTTGTACCCATTACCAGTGCACCCCCCATCCTGTGTTGGAAACTCCTCAAATATGATTAGAAGTCCATGGAATGTGCAGTCATAGGACCGAGGATGGACTTTTAGGGATGTGCTCTGTCACTGCCACTTCTTGCTCTTTTGTTCACTATACTCAACAAATAGGTCATTTGGGGCAGGTCAGAAAGAACTGGGATAAGCTCCTTTTCTCTGTGCCCCTTTTCTCCCATTAACTCAGGGCCAGTGAAAACTGGGTCTTGATTCTGTCTGAGCCTGAATTCACAGAATTCACACTGCAGAGCCTCCCAAAGCTTCCAGGAAGCCAGCATGGTGTGCACTGCTCCTCAAACAAGGTGCCAGGGCTAGTGTGCTGTTTCGCTGCACTTTGCATTTCAGCTCTTGCAAGAGCACCCTTAACTCCAGATACAATGTACATGGTCTGGATGCAAATTCAGGTGCTAGAACCCATGTCAGTTAGCTTTCTCTGAAGAGCCAAAGATTCCTTATCTCTTACTCCTCCCTAACCTGTTGCCTGGGACAGAATGGACACTGTAGCCACACGGAGCTTCTGGGCAGGCAAAGGTGCAGCCTCTATTTGACTCCAGCATTGCTGAGCTTTGCGGGCTTCAGGTCATGTTGCAATGGTGATAAACTATCTCCAGCTATAGTTTTAATGTTAGTTTCTGAAAACAAACCAGGATTAGTGGCATGAGCTGAACTGAGTTGCATTAATAGCTGCTCAGGAAGTGAAACAATAAAATCACTCAGTTTTTAAATATATCTGCAAAATGTATCCAAAATAATTATAGTATATAAATATATAGTGAATATCTTAGAAGGCTAGGCTTAACTCTAATTTATCATCCTTACATTTCAAATGACTAATAAATGAGATCAAGTACAGCTAATCATAGGTATCTTCCAAAGAGCCAGCTTAACCTTTTAACTGGTCTCATATTTGTCCTGATTTGCTCTCTTATAGGCCTTCTGTACTTCACCATCCTGTTTATAGGAGCACCTGCTTATAGGAGCACCCTCTCAGGCCCTGGGCTTTTTCCCTGTCCATCTTCCTGCAAATACCTCAGCCATCCCCCCACCCACATGCCACAAGTTCACATCCTCAGAGCATGTCTACTTGATGCTTTTTCAAATCCTGTTTACAACCTAGCAATCTTTATTTTTTCAACTATCAATCTTTTGATCACTCCAGTTCACGGTTTTCAAATAGAAAATTTTGTCCTTCTGTAAGGCTCTGAATCTCAATTCATTTAGCCTAACTAGCTTTCTTTTCTGCTGTTTCATTAATCCATACAAAGATTGAATGGGCACCCTGGGAGTGTCAGGTTCCGAGACACCACACAATGGTGGCAGTTTGGGGTGTGATGTGCCACCCAGACTTCCCCTTCAGGCTTGATGCCAGGGGTATAGGTTGCTGAGGGCTCACAACTGAATCTCTTTTGGGACTAGCTCTTAGTTGTACACATTGTATGGAGCTGCCTTGCCCAGGGTTCTCCCGCTCTTTCTAAGCAGCCACTGCCATTAACTGGCTGATGTGGAGTCAAACGCTTAGGACTCTTGCCACCATTTGGGATGATCTTGAAGGGTCATTCTAGCTCCTGGGCTCCCTACTGGATTGGCCAAGACCTCTACTGCAATTTCTCGTTGCCCAGTTCCATTTTCTCCACTCTTTTACAGGCTTTGTTCTTAAAAGTACCCCCACAAAGCCACCTACTTGCAAATTTTCATCTTAGAGTCTTCTTGGAGAACCTGACCTAATACAGAGCTTTCCTTCAAGAAAATTACAGTCTAACAGAGAAGTCAGATAAATAAACTGGCAAGTAGACAGTATGGTAAATGATTTGACAGGGCACAGTCAGGGTTACTAGATGTATGGCTAAGAGGGAGGAAGGCAGAGGAGAGGAAAGTTCCTGCATGAGCTGATTTCTAAGTGTGATGCTGAGGATGAGACAGTTATCTGGGAGAACTGCCAGGAGTAGGGCAGGACAGAAGTATGATGGTTCAAGACAACAGCATATGTATAGGTCCAGGGGGATAGAGGACACTGAGGACTGGAGAATTGTGAGAGATGAGGCTGGAGAAAAAAAAGTAGGGAGAGGGTGTGCTGTGGCACAATTCATGAAGTCACATTTAGGAATTTGGAAGTGCTGAATGGTGTCTTGAAAAGGAATGGCATCAGATTTTCATATTAGAAACGGTTCTCTGGAATAATGACGGGCAGCAAGAGAAGATGCAAAATGTCCAGGTAGAAGGTGCTGCTGAAATCCATGGGAAAAATGATGGTGGATCGTGGCAGTGAGGATGGAAGGAAAAGAATTTATCTGAGAGACAATTATGAGATAGAATCAGCAGAATTCTGTGATTGATTGTATGTTGGAAGTAAGAGAGAAGAAATAAAGATGACTCCCTGGATAGGGGAATAGAGAAAATTGTGGTGTCATTTACTGAGATTAGAAGACTGGAAAAGAAGCAACTTTGGATTTGGGTACATCCTATTGTGGGCATCGAAGGGGCAGTTGGGAATATGGGTTTGAGGCTGAGGGAATCTGGGTGGGGAACACAGGTTTAGAAATCTCCAGCAAAAAGGCTGTAATGAGATTGCCCAGGGAATGCATTGGAGTAAAAGGAGGAAAGGCTCAGTTTTGAACCCTAAAGGGTATTAATACTTAGTGAACAAGAGGGCCCTTCAAGGGAGACTGAAAAGGGGCAAAAGAGACACAAAACCCAAAAGAGTATGTGTCAGAGAAACCAAAGGAAGAGAGTCGTTAGATGACAAGATAAAGTCTGGTGTGTCCTGTGAGCTTTGCAGTCTGGAGGTCATTAGTGATCTTGGTGAGTTTTGCGGTGTCTTAGAATGAACGCCAGACTTCCATGAGCTTGACTGACTGGGAAATGAGGAAGCAGGGATGACAGGTATAAGGAACTCTACCAGAAATGTCGGTGAATGAAGCAAGGAGAGGGAGAGGTGTTGTCTGGGGAATGGTTCTAATTAGGATGGAAGTCACTTGGGCAAGCTTAAGGTTGTCAGGAGGCAACCCCAGTTATGGAGAGATGACTCAGCAGTTAGTTGGTAGAGGAAGGCATCAAGGATGGTGGGATGGAGTAAACCAGCCACTGGAGAAGAGGTTGGCTGCCTATGGAAGAGGGGCTCCTCCTAGTGATGAGAGGGAAGTGGGGCCTTGGTCTGTCATCAGTTGGAAGGACAGGACAGCAGATCCTTCCAACGGTGTCCAGTTTCTTCATAGCTTAGGGGGAAAGGCCCTCTGCTGGGATCACGGGAATCAGTGAGACAGGTGTGGCAGGTTTGTGAGACCAGTTGTTTTGGCCAGCTCAGGCTGCTCTAACAATACCATAGAGTAAGTAGCCAAGATACAACATTTATTTCTCACAGTTCAGGAGGTTGGGAAGTCCAAGATCAAGGCTCTGAGAAATTCAGTGCCTGGTGAGGGCCTCCTTCCTAGTTCATAGATAATCCTCTTTTCACTGTGTCCTCACTTGGCAGAAGTGGAAGAAGGAGTTCTAAGTCTCTGTCATGGATGCTAATCCCATTTCTGAGGGCTCTGCCTTCATGATCTAACCCCAACCCAAAGACCCCCACCTCCAGACACCACCACACTGGGGATTGGGTTTCAACATATGAATCTGGGGAGGAGTGTGTATGCATTGTATGTGTGTTGATAGCAGCAGCGAACATTTGCTATATCTGCTCTGGGGAATGGGACCAGGGGACTAGAGGACAACTTCAGGGCAGCACTTAGGTCCATTTGCTGATGGAAGCTAAGAATACATAGGGGTTCCTGCCTTCCAAGTTGTGGCATTTTTCCAGCACTCCTCAGCAGCATGGGCATAGCTCCAAAGTTGGACATTGGGATTTTGCCTGGTGGGTGAGATGAAAACACCATGCGGCGGGTGGAGGGGATGGGAGTGGGATCCCGACCTGCAGTGATGAGCTGGGCACTGGCACTTGAGATGGAATAGTAAGGAGACTTAGAGGCACTGGCTGTGGTTGCTTGAATTTTAAAACGCAGGGGCAAAGCCAGATTGGGGTGATGACAAGGAGCAGGATGGGGCCCTAAGAGCAGGTAGATGACATGTAGTAGGAGTGTGGTCACAGAGATGAGGCTGTCAAGCAGGTGAGAGGCTGGGTGTTAGAAGGGTGGTCATTTGTAGCAGTGGTAGAAGTTGAGGGGGCCGGGGGGCGGGGCTAGAGTAAATGGTCAGGAGTGTTACCAGGCAGTCTGCACAGGCCGGCGGCAGTGAATGGTCAAGATGACGAGGGCTTCAGTGGAGCTTTCCAGGAGGCAGAAAGGCGCTTCAGGGAAAGAAGGGGTAGAGTTGTGGGGAGAATGAACCTGTCATAGGAGGGGAAGGGCCAAGAGGTAGAAACCACAGAGAAAAGCCGAGTGTGACAGGGATGAATCTATGGCCTCAGGGAGTACAGAGTAAGGCTGGGTTGAGGGAACAGCTTAGGGAGGAGGGGATAGATTGTGTGATACTTCCAGGTTCTTACCCTGGAGAATGGACTTGTGAGACTGAGCAAATGCATCAGTCTCCCCACCTTACCTTCATCTGGGGGCAGGTGAGAGGAAGGCTTGGGCATCTGGCTATGTACGAGGCAGCAAGGCCCACTGGATGCAGTCAAGTCTCTGCCCAGAGTAGAGGCCAGGGGTGTAATTCATTGGCTTCCAGTGTTCGTAAGGCCGTGTGTGTGTGTGTGTGTGTGTGTGTGTGTAGTCTGTTCAGGTGTAGGTAGTTTCAGTGTTCCTAAGGCCGTGTGTGTGTGTGTGTGTGTGTGTGTGTGTGTAGTCTGTTCAGGTGTAGGTAGTTTTGGGGGCTCTCTGAGACCCAGGATCTATGTTGGGGCACTCTGAGCATTTCATGCTCCAGTCACTACTTCATTCATCTATTCACTCTTTTGTCCATTTATTTATTCCTCAAACTTACATTAGTTGTTTCTTCCCTTCCTCATTCCAAAAAGGAGTTAAGATGTTCCCATTGTCACTTATTATGGGCCAGGCACACGAGTGTTTCAGAAATATGCTGTTCCTTGTCCATAATGTGTTTTCCACGTTTCCCTCTGCTCCGACAAGATCTGTTGTTCCCACTGGGCCTAGACAAGTTTCAGCTCCTCCCTGAAAACCCCTCAGTCATGTCAGACATGGTCTCTTCTCTTCGGAACCCTTTCAGTACTGATAAACCAGGTATTTCCCCATGCAACCGTATTTTCTCTTGGCTCGCCCTGCCTCTCCAGCAAAACTGTAAGCTCTCTGGGGTTGGGGACTTAGTATGTGAATTTTTAATGTCTCTAAAATCCACTAAGACACCAAGCACAGAGTAAGCCCTCAGCGACAGGAACTGCATTTTAGGGAGACATGCCCCTCTGGAATGGAGTGTTTCTTGATGATGCACTGTAACTGGGACTAATAATGAACTCTCTGAGTTCATCAGGAACACTCATTGGAGCATGAACAGTTTAAATTACAAGGTCAGCTACCAGAAATATAGAAGATAAAATTTGAAAAGCAATAAAGTAGCAATTTACATTTGTTCTCACCAGAGACTAAAGGAATACATTCCAACAAAGTGACAAGTTAATGTTGGAGCTTTGCGGCAAAGTTGAATGCTATGCAGATATACTTCGTTGCACCCATTTGAGGTTTCTGTGAAGTATGCCCAATTATGCAGGTTCCTTTCTTGTATGAGCAACTACTGACGGGACAACTGTCAGACTCTAGAACTTGACCCACAGACACACCGGCACTAAAGAGATCAAGTGACTTAGCTCAAGGGAATGAAAAATAGATGTCACAGTTAAGATTCTCCTTTTGCTCTCACTCTGTGGGTAGGAGTGGGAGGAAAAGGGGAAATTTGGAAGTTTTAAATAGGGGCTTTCAAATGCCAATGTAAAGAAGTAAGGACATTGGTTCCCAGCCGTCTAGCCTTGACCAGTTTTGCTTTTCATTGTTCATTTAACAATGTTCCCCTAGTCCCTATGCTTTAATACTGCTAGGCTTTATTTTGGTGCATTTACTTGTCTTACTCTATTATTTTATGGTCTTTTAAATTTTATGCTCATTTACTCCTTTTAACCTCCTCTTTCTGCTTCCCCAAAGTTTTACAATTTTTTTTCATGAAAAGTTTTTATTTCAAATGCCCAAAGTGTAGGTTTTGGAGAGAAAAGGATTAGGCTTGGACTGGTGACCAGACAGGAATTCATGAGTGGCTGCTCTGTTGGGTTTCTTTCCTCGGAATTAATTTGTCTGCCTTGACCCAGTGTTTCTATAGTGTCACATAAGGAAGTAACTTCCTGGCACATCTGAAACTTGTGGGAAAAAAAATGGCCACTAATTGTAATACTTAATCTATATTCATTGCAATCTTGAATTAATTCATAGGATCATCTGTGTACAACACTTTTTTTTTTTTTTTTAATGCAGCTTTCAGTTTCCCTTTCTCCCTTTTCCTTCTACTCTCTCTCTCTGGCATCCACCACTATGTGGCAGCCCTTGGCCTAAAGATAGGAATATGAGTGAACTGCACTCCGTGCTCTTGTGGATCTCAGAGTTATAAAGACAAAATGAAATTTGACTCATAACCTTCATGACTATTCCATTTTCTGCTTCACCACCCTCCCTGTGTGAAACATCCTCCTTTGGGGGGGGGGGATGTTGGTGGGGCAGAGAGGGGTAAGAGCAGTTGCTTCTTTTATCCAGGCTTAGTGACCCACTGAATGGTCACCATTTGTAAAGCATGCGTGGGAAGCAAGGAACTTTAGGGGAGGATCAGTTCTCAGACAGCTGAGAAGCTTGAAGCCGAGAGAGTGTGGGACTGGTCCAAATATCACACCACTGTCCTTGCTCTTCTGCATCCTACTCCCTGCATCCTTACATCCATCAGCCTCAGGCTCTGGGAGGACAGAAGACTTGCTACCCTCTATACCTCATTCACTGCTTTGAACATTTATTGGACAGTTACCTTGATGGACGTAATTGTGAGATACCTTATATACATTGTCTTATTTAATTTTCACAAACCTGTAGGGTAGATGCTTTTATTACTTTTATTTTAGGGATGAGGAAATTGAGACTCAAAAAGGTCTGGTAACTTGGCCAAGGACACAGGACCGGTATATAGGAGCAAAGACTGGAACATGGATCTACGGTTACCATGTTTTTTGACCAATATGTTAGAATGCCCCTTTTGGGGATTCTTCACTTGGTTGCCAATAAAATAAATTTGCAATTTATTTATTTGCAAGTGCAAGTTTTCACCTACCATTTTAACTAATATTTTACAGTCTTCTTGGTTGCCAAGAAGGGGCTCTTCAGCACTGGTGGAACTGATCAAACCCCCCTGGGTGTGTCTTAAAAGACAGATGTCCCTCTTTCAGTTCAATAAACTTTCATAGACAGGCTCCAGGTTAGGCTCTGTGGGATAATATGAAGCTGAGTAGGAAAGATGCTTTTTCCTTTAGAAATTTGAGAATATAGGAGAGGAGGGCTAGAACTAAGTGACTTTCAAGTGCACTACAAAACACAGCATTATGAATCATCATTTGATCATGTTATTTCCTGCATTCATTCACTCAGTCACTCATTTATCCATTCAGTGTTTGTTTACCCTGGTAAAGTGATACCAGTTGAATCTAACAGGGTAACACTGGATCCATCAGACACACTGTTTCAGAATGTAAACATTCTTTAAAATCACTTTCAAAAATTTTTCAAAAACCAGTGTCCAAAAATAGTCGTTCCCTCTTGGGATAAAAGACAGCTGAAAATCCAAATTCACAAAAATACAGAGTACGGAGAATTATTAATTTGGATGGCAAAAACTATTACAAAATAATTCACTGCCTTTAAAAAGTAAATGAATGCCGGTATTAAGTTACTTAAATCACTGGGCAGAGAAACAAGGGAGAGGACCCATAGCCACGTGAACCCTCTAGGATTACAGTGGAGATAATCAGAATCATGTGGCTTGATATACAAAATTGGGAACTAAGGACAACTTTTTGGAACAAGCTCATTGGATTTAAAGGCAAGGAACATTTCGGTGATCCACGAGGCTGTAGGGTTTTGTGCAAAGAATGCAGGGATGTGGGGGCGGGGGTGGAAGGTAAATGAAAGTTGCCTGGTTTTCCCAATCTTCCTAGGCTTCCTTCAGTCATGCCTTCTACTGCTACATGAAAGAAAATACGTTTTCAACTAAAGGCTTGTATTTAACATCAAATAAAGTTCTACTCTCTTTCAAGCCATAAGGTTATATAGCATTTGAAACTAACAGGACATTCTCATTGCTAATCTTTCCTTCTCAGTCCACTCAATTTTATTACCCTCAGTCTAGGCTGCTACCCCCGGTTTTTGGTTTTAATGTCAGGCACACACTTCTGTCCCGACCTTTATCAGCTCACCCTGATACTCTACTGCCATTTTAAATCGGGTTGCCCCTCTCGTCGGGTTTGTGAAAGCGGAAGCTGCACTAGGCAACGTTCTAAATTACGAGGCCACACAGGGTGGAGTAATGTGACCCTTTGGCTGGACTTTGGGCAGCTAGCCTTTTAGCAGCAGGGCCACCGAGAACTCCAGAGCGCACACACAGCGCCCCCAAGTGGTCGTTCTCTAGCGCCTCCTCCCGGGTCTAGCCGCCTCCGCAACGAGTTGCTTGGGCCACGCGGGCTTCACCGAGCTCCACTTGCAGCCTTAATCGGGTCCAAAACTTCGACCAGCTGCGCCCGCCCAGAGAGGGCCCTTCTTCTTTCCCCGTCGCTCCCAAAGGGTGGGACCGCCACTCCCGCTGGGCAGTCCGCGTCCTCAAACCTGCAGATTCCTGCGCGGGTCCCAAGCCTGGCCGGGGTCGCTGGGCGGCCCGGGGTCGGCCCCCGCCCCCGCCGGAAGTCGGCGCGTGCGCGCTGGCCGGCCGGGAGCGCGCGTCCGGCGCGGAGGGGCAGCAGGGGCGGGGCCGCGGCCGCTCGCGGGGTGTCCCCGCCCCCGCCCCCTGGCGTTCCACGGTCGCCGTGACAACCGGAACGGCGGCAACGGCGGCGGGCGCGCGAGTCCGGCGCCGCCTCCCGGCAGCACCGCCAGGCAGGCAGCCGCCGCCCGGCCTTGCAGTTCTCCCCGCCTCCCCGCCGGCGGGGAGGGACCGGACCGCCCTCCGCCCGCCCGCCGGAGAGTGAGCGGCGCCGGGGCCGCCCCGCCAGCCCGCCGTTCCCCGGCCGCCGTCCGGGCGCGCGCAGCGAGCGGGCGCGACTATGCCAAGATGGTCCTGCAGGCGCGGAACAAGCACCGGGAAGCGGCCCCCAAGCCGCCCCAGCCGCCCCGCGCGTCTCAGTCGCCGCTAAGGGGGGCGCCAGATGTCGGCGCCGGGGAACCCGGGCCCGAGCGCGCGCCCCCGTCCCCTCGGCGCAAGGGCGCCGCGGGCAGGAAGGGGCTCCGCGCGGAGCCCGCCGCGCCGCCGGCCGGGGGCGGCCTCGGGGGGCGCTTGGCGGCTCGACTAAGCGGGGCGCTGGGCCTGCGGCGCTCGGGGCGCGGCCGGACCTGGACCACGCTCCTGTTAGGTGAGCAGCCCAGCGCGCGGGCGCCTCCGGGACGCGGAACTTTGAGGCACGGGGCCCCCTCTCCCCCTCCGCTCCTCTCTCCTCCGGCTTCTGTGCCGCCGAACCCCGCCGGCCGGTTTCCGTCAGTTTGCAGCCCTCTCCGACTTTTCCTGGGACGTCCTTACCTTCTCCTCCCCTCCCCCGCCCTGGCTCAGCCTTCCTCGCTCCCTTCCTACCCGCTCTCAGTCTCGGCTTTAAAAAAAATGGCCCCGAGATCAACAGCTGCCCAGTCTGGCCGCGAACTGGCAGGTCTGCGCTAACGAGACTTGGGCGCTGCTGATTGGCGCGGACCGGCTGCCTTCCCGTTATCTCGGCCCCTGTTCGGGAGGATGGTTTGCGATTACTTGGAGCCCAAAGCAAAAGCAGGTTGCCCGTCCTAGAAAGTTGCTAAACTTATAATTAAATTTTAGCGTGCTTTTTTTCTTCTTGGCTGCAACCACAGCTGGTAGCACTTAGTGATTCCCCTCCGCACATCACTTTCCCGGTTGTGTTGTGTTTTGGGCGCCCGAGCTGGGACACTGCTGACCTGGCGAACGATTGGTATGGAGGGCTGCCCTCGGCTTCCGGGCCTTGACCAAACGGATGATACGTAGCGATGAGCTGAAAGAAATAAAGTTAAAATGTTCACATGTTGTGGACCGATTTGAGGTTTCCTTTGTTTCCTGATTGACATTCTGATAAGGCAAGTTATAGCAGTTTGGATAATAGGCCAGATTTTTCTTAAGTCAGCAAGTAAAATGCTGTAACACTACTTTTCCTATACAATGTTGTTAATGGGCTTTGGCTGCTTAATTATTTAACTATTGGTGATTTATCCCTTATTACCCTTTCACATTCCCTTAGTGACCCAAAAGGATTTGGAGTTCAGTGTAGACCAGGGAATAGGACAGAGCAAATCGTCTTCCCCTGAGATCACAGCCACCACTAGAAGCGACTCAATGATAAAAACCACAGTCATCACCGTGTGAGTGCGCGCGCGCATTTGTGCTCTCGCACGCGTGCCCACGAACATTTTAATGGGCTCACAAAGGTTGATATTGCTATTAGGGCACTTTTTTTTTTCTTCTATTGTAGATTCAAGCCTACAGAAATTCAGTATTTTCAGTACGTCCCTTCTTTTTTTTTTGAGTAGCGAGCTTGAAAAACCTTGCCAGTGTGCAGGTTAGAGAAGTTCACCTTGGGGAGGCAGCATGGTACAGAGGATGAGGCAGACGCTCCTGATCCAGTTCACGGTGGTTAAGTTTCGTTTAAGTTTCAAGTTATTTCCTTTGTGAGCCTTGGTGTCTCTGTGACATGGGATTATCACCTGCCCTACTTACTCCAGGGCATGTCCTGAGGACCAGAACTAAAACGGTGGGTATTATTTGACTAGACACTTTTGTGTTTAAAACGTTTAACGAATTTTTAGTTGCTGTTATAAAAGGACATGCATAATACTGATCTGGTGACAGGATGAGGTTGCATTTTTCCTGAATGGCTACTATAAACATTAACCAATTTGTTGCAAAACATGGAATGGCATCACTTCTTCAGGGAGGTTAACAGTAACAAATCATAGAATAATATCTGTTGCCCTTTTGTACATATTTTCTTTGCTTGTAATTGCGTTTCCTTTAAATCTTCCTATATTGGATGGCTTATATTTGGATCTAGTAATGCTCATACCTTAGTATGTTTTGTATGAATATAAAAGCATGATACTTTACTTGACTCACTCATTTGAGTATTGGAAGGAGTTACAGTGAAGGCACCGCCCCACATTTTTGAATATACTCTGGATGCTGGCCATCAGATGGTTGATAATCAGATCATCAGACCAACGTCTGGAGACGTTCTGTCCTTGCTAACCATTTACATGAGGCCCAGGCGCAAGATGGGTCTGGAGAATGATCAGGCCTGGGATGTTTGGTCTTTCTCTGGATCTCTTTACCCTCAGATCCAGCAAAAAGGAGCACAATTTAGAAATTTTTGAAAGCTGCCTCATTTCCACTTTTCCTTCCTCCTCCCGGAATGAGTGAGAATTGAGTTGACACGATATGGGTTTTTAATGTAGGATTTTGCTACAACATTGCTTCATTTATGTTTTGGAATAAATTTTACATCTTGAGGCTCCCTGATAGAAGCATAGTTGTGTAAGAGAGACTGACTAGAGGTCCCTAGTTCAGTTCTGTCACCTCCACATGTGTGAAGCAATCAATGATGGCGACTCACTTAGCTACCCAGGTGGCCTTTTGCACTGTTGGGCAGTCTTAAGCCCTGTCCAAAAATCCATTTTAATATGTTTTTCTCTTTTTGGAGACATTACGTACTACTTGATAGTAACAGTGATAAGAAGGGTTTCTGAAATGTTTATTTTTAGAAGTTTCAACCCAGTAGCTCCCTGTATCAGCCAGGGGAGGCAGTGGTGTAGTAAGAAGAACCATGACAGTGTTTTTCTAACTTTTTTTTACCACAACCCATGGTAAGCAACGTGAAACCTGCTCAGACATGAAAAAAATCCAACCCAGTAATTCATGTGTCTATCCAACTATTTATGTATCAGTGTCCTAAAGGAAACATTTAATAAGTGGCCTGTTTGCAAAAGTGTGAGCAGCTGTAAGGTACCCACAGAGAACACTGAAGCATCCAGGAATTGTCACCAGTGAAGGGGAAAGGGCGCTCCCTCCAGAGCTGAACCCAAGGAAAGCTGTGCAGTGGGGCAGGATCACCCAAGAAGAGTAACCCCAGGCATTCTGTGCCCACCCTCTGATCTCCCACTGGTGCCTCTCACTGGCTGACCAACTGAAAACCCTTAGACAGGGGGCCCAACTGAAACATTCTGGAGGGTTAGCTTCCTGGAACTGGGGACAAGGCAGAGAAGGGAGGAGAATAGATTTAAAAAGGGAAATGGAGGCTAATGAGCAGTATGTGCCTATATTTAAGACAAAAGGGTCCTGTACTGTACTTACCCTACAATATACAGTATACTCTGACTTTCTGTTCTTTTTTTAAATGCTATTTGTATAAACCATAAAGTTGATTTCATGGTCTAGTATTATAACCCACAGTTCGAATACACTGCCTTAAAAGAACTGTTTTCTGATTCTGTCACTATTCAAACTTGTTGGTGCTTCAGCAAAGCATTTAGCTTCTCCATGTCTCAATTTGTACACATGTAAAAATGGGAGACGTGGGCTAGACTAATGATTTGCCATCTTAGCTCTATACTATAGTCACCCGGCAACTTGAAAAAATTCCGGTAGCCAAGCCACATGTCAGACCAGTTGAATCAGAATCTGGGGATGGGGTGAGGTGGAGGGAAGCATCAGTAACTTTAAGGTCTCATGTTCTGTTCCCCTCTAGGAGCAGACTGTCCACCATCACAGAGCTGACATTTTTACATGGCAGCAATCCTCTGGAACTAAGCATATCCACCCCTCCCCTCTTTTAAATAGAGACACAGTCCAGTTTGCCAGAGTTTCTCCACATCTTTATTGTGTTCCCTAAGCAGGCTGGGCTGTGAGTTGCCATTTATTATCTGTATGGCTCTTATGTTAATTGGAGTGGCATTCATGGAGATGGTGAAGACTAGAGGTGTGGGGAGGGGACAAGTTTAAGGGAAAAGATCAAGAATTATCTTGGACATGTTACCTTTGAGACATTCATAAGATGTCCAAGTAGATATGTCACGTGTGCAGTGGAACACAAGAGAAGAGGTCTGAGTGGGAATGTAAAGCGGGGAGGCATGAGAAAATGGGTGGTATTACATTCATAGGGATTGCTGATAGCATCTTCTGATGCGGGGTTGACGCTGTGCCAGGCATAGTTCTAAGTGCTTTGGACTTACTCACTTATCTCAAATTCATTTAATTACTAACTCATTCCCCATCATGTTACTGTGATTGTCATACCGTTTCAGCAAATGGGGGATCCGAGGCACGCAGATGTTAAGTAACTTGCCTAAGGTCACCCCTAGAATGTAGAAGTGTCAGGATTTGAATCCAGGCATTGTGGCTCCAGAGTTCATGTTCTTAACCACCATGCTTATATTTTTTATCTTCTCTAGGGTAAGTATAGCAAAAGGAGAAATGAAGCCCGAGGGTCTAGTTCTGAGAAACCTCGACATTTAGTGCTCAGTAAGCCTTAGCTTTCTTGTTTCCTTCTTCTTTAGGTGAAATAAGGAAGAGAGGGGTCATAACTAGAGATAAGGGGATAAGAGGTGGACAGCGTATTAGGGGTAGCTTAATGGGCAAGAAAGCTGAGGAACTGAGAGGCATGGGGGCCACTGGCCATCTTGTGGGATGGCTTTCAGACGAACACTCGGCCGCACCAGAGCACTAGCTCTGAGGGTGTATTCATACATAGATGTTGAGCTAGTATAGTTCCCTGGAAAGCCAGTGGAGAGGGTGGTTTTTGGGGCTGTTAGAGAATTTCTTCAATGTTTAAAACCAGTTTTTTCTTTCCAAAATAGACTTCTGGTTAGCTTTAAAGAATGTTTATAGTCACAAACATATGTTATTATTAAAAGAGAATTAGAAGGGTTCTGAACATGTGATATTCATGAGTGCTCAAATAAGTAACAAATGTGATGAGTTTAGTTTCTGTAAATATAAGGATATATTACCAACTTGTGATTGATTTTTCAGCCCTAATACAGCAACAATACTGAAAGCAGATAATTTTATAATGTGTGTATTTGGATGTTGCTAATATTTGAACTGTAGCTATTTTTATAAGCTTTACATACTTGGTCTGTTAGGCTATATTATAATGTCTTAGAGTTTATGTTAATGATATATTTAAATTATCATAGAGACTATAAGCTTATGCTATTGTTTCTAAATGGGGCAGCTTTAGACTTTATGTGTTTAGTCCTAAATTCTTATTTTACTAGATCATCTTTTAGCATTGGATTGTACTTTGTCCAAACCATTGGAACATTATTCTTCTGGGGAAGAGTCTGCTAGTTTTCTTTAGTTACTGTTCTAATGATGACTAGTCATCAAAGTTAGTAAGAATTACATCTCTTTCTAGGTCAAGACTTTTATATTGCTATTTAACCCCGTAAAAAGTAGTTCTATTTCATAGGAAAGATCAGTTCTTTATGGATATCTTTCATAATTCAAGAATCATTGAATTTAAAAAGTAGAATAATTAATTTTTAGCATGTATAAATCTACAATTACTGTACCTTTTATTTTAGCTTTAAGGTGAATTTTCATTTTCTCAGCATTACTATTGTCTTCTCCCCGCCCCCACCGTGGAATGCCTTGAAATTAACAGCTCTCATATCTTCATGTTTGCCTGGCAAATATGAGGAGATATCCTCATATTTGACTTCCTTTTCAAAGTCAAATTGTCAGGTGTGTTTTTCAGTACTTTCACTACACATAATAGATTCTTGGATGGCATTTTGTAATTTTAATCATAGAAGCAAATGTTAACATAATAGCATAATCACCAAAATCAATCACAGAAGTTCTGAGTGATTCATTATAGTGACCAAGGATGAAGGTGATTTTATCTTCTAGTTTATGGTAGCACCAACTATATCTTAAATGTGGTTTATAAATCACTTGGCCAAAAACTTTTGAAAACTTGCTTTCTTGGCAGATTCTTGAGAATATTGTTGTAACTGAGAAGAGTGAGGTGTTATTTATATTTTTACACCACTTCATACCTTATCTTATATGCTGCTGCTCTGATTGCATTTTCTTGTAACTTCTTAACAGTCACCACTGCTTTTTGCAGTGCAGCCTTTCAGTCATTCCTGCTAATGTTACACCTCAGAATCTTTTCCCCACATTTTAATACTAATACTGAAGTACTTATATAACTAGCAGAATGCTACTGTTTTCTACTGCATTTAAAATTTGTTTTTTGTTTTTATTTTTTGGCTGCCCCATAGCATATGGAGTTCCAGGGCCAGGGATCAGATCTGAGATGCAATTGTGACCTGCACTTGGGCTACTGCAATGCCAGATCCATAACCTGCTGGCCTGGGGATCCAACCTGTGTCTGGGTAATGCACAGGTGCCACAGATCCTGTAGTGCCACAGCAGGAACTCCCATTTAAAATTAAAAAAAAAAAAAAAAGAAAACCTAATTTCTCACTCTTCTCATCTTTAATCTCCATGGAAATTTCATGGAAATCTAGAACTTAAAAGTTAACTCCTAGAATTTTACATGTGAGGGAACCAAAGTGGGAGAATGGCCTGACATCTTTAGTGAGTTCACTGGGTGAAGTTTGAGATTAAATTTAAGGTCTCTTGGCTTGTTAAGCACATCTGTCAAATTGTTGGTTTCAGAACTACAATCTAAGACAGCTGTCAAAGATACTTTAATGGGAAGATGACCTTATAACTTCCAAGACCTGATAATTTCTTTTAGCGAGAGCACTACTTTTTGGTGGCGTATGCTCATTTGAGGAATTACTCTGACTGTTAAATCCTTATGATCAACGTGTCAGTCTCTCTTTTGTCTTTGTGTAACTACTATTTTTTGGAAACTACTAAATCCTGAATTGTTTTTGTTTTCGTTGGTTGTTTGGCATTGTTATTTTAAAAAAACACAGAGTGAAATAGTGAAAAATGGTGTCATAGTTTTCATAGTCATTTAAAGAATAAGCAAAACATTGTGATACCTAAGGGCAGTTTGCAATTTGAGGGGAAATCTATAACCTTAAGAATCTATTGCCTTAAAACCTTAAATTGTTTATCGATTAATGTCCTTGTTAAAAGTCTCTTGCTTAATATGATGGGCCTGGGGCTATATTATATATGTATGGATCTTTTTTTTTCTCTAGTGAAGAGGTGAAGCTTCTATGCTTTATCCTTGGGTTTGTTAAAGCTTTACAATTTCACTGTGAGTGCTCAGAAGTATTTAATTAGCTAGTGCATTATTTCAGGTGTATTATTTTATCTAGCTACTTGTTCTTTAAGGACTGAAATGGCTTTTTTTTTTTTTTTTCAGTAAGGAGAAAGTTCCTTAATGAAAGTTGCTAATGTAGGTTACTGTGTGATTTAGAAATATTCATGTTCATATTATGTGAGGGTAAGATTTTTAAAGGAAATTAGAATTTACAGCTTTAAAAACTCATGTTGATTAATTGTTGTATTGTCTAATATATGTATACACATATATACTTTTAAAATTTGAAAATTTACTCTGTGTATTTCTCTAGTGAGAGGACTAATTTTATACTGTTTGGGAATGGTGATTATATTTTCCATGTTCTGTTTTCATATATTCACCTTAAAGTAAACCTTTGTCCTTGAGGCTTAAATGATTTCTGAGGGGTTTCCTCCTTTATGTCAGTCCATCCTTTTGGTTAAATGCATTTAGTAACTTTTTTTTATGCTTGATCTTCCAATTAGAAAGACAGCAGAGTCATGGAACCTTGGATCTCCCCCAGGCCTTGGTTCATCCCAATCATGTGACCTTGGGCCTCATGGGAGAATAAGAGCCATCTTTGCCTTAAAAGGACTCCTGGATATTTTTTGCTTAATACGTAAAAGTGCTCTGTTATTTGCAACTGATAAACAGTTGTTAGACTTATTCATTATAAATGAGAGTTTCTTAATTTTTTCCTAACATCATAAGGTATTATTTTGCTCAGTGCCAAATATGTGGAGGAGATTCAAACTAAGGTCACCCTTACAACCATCATTATTCCATAGACCACTGTGAAGTCTAGATCTTACCTAGGAGTTGTAGATTCTTGAAATCATAACTGAATTTTAAAGCAATCCTACTTCTCACTTTTAAGACTCAATATTTCTATTAGTAAATTGATTGCATTGCTTTTTTCCCTATTAAAAAAAAAAAAAAAAAAGAAAAAAATTAAAAGACTCAAACCTACCAACACTTCTTTTGGGGAGCAGAAAGATCTAAAAGGAAAACTAGAGACCCTTTTGAGAGTCTGAGTCCAAAGTATTAGTGGCAGTAGTTGTAGTTATGCAAGGCCATTAAATGCTGGGAATAAGATAACCAGGTAAAAACCCTCATTGCACATTTGGTGAAAATGAGACTGAGGCTAAGTCAGTCATATAAAATCCAATGAATGTTTCTTCCTAAGAATAACTTTCTTACCAGGGTCAATAAAAAAGAATTTTAATTCTTAATTTTAACTTTTTCCCTTTCTTAATCATTTTCAGCTATCAAGATTTTGACAGTTTTTCCTTCAGAGTATCTTTTGAATTTATATTTGTATTTTCCTAATAAAAAGTGTTAAAAATAGAGATTTCCAAACCTCAAGTGAGAGCTGTTGAATCAGGATCTCTGAGAGTTGGGGCCAGGAATGCAGTCTTAAAATGCACCCCCCCAGATCAGTATTCTCAACCCTGGTTGCATGTTAGAGTCACCCCCTGTGCCAGGTCCAGCAGTGTTCAGAGCTCCCAGGTGACTCCAGTGTGCTGTCAGTGTTGAGACGTTGCCCTTCAAAGTGTTCATAAATCACCTGAGGGGTCTTATTAAGAGAGAGATTTGGAGTTAGGGGGCCTGGGACCTGAGAGTCTGCATTTCTGACAAGCTCTCGGGTGGGTGATCCAGTTACTGCTGGAAAATACATGGAATACAAAGCAGCCAATTCTTATATTCAAATTTGTGAACAACTACAGAGATTTTACTCCAGTCATTTCTGTACCAGTGATAATTAACCTCAACTGTGCTTTAGAATAGCTTGCATATTAAAAAAACAACAAACCCACGGAGTTTCAGATTTAAGGGCCCTGGATTAATATTCACACATGTCTAGTTTTATTTAGTGTCACTGATGATTCCAGTGCAGTCCCAGGTTTAGATCACCATGGCTGTCTATTGCTGCCTTATGATGTTCTCTCTGAAACTTGCTCAGTTTCTTTATTGCCCAGCTCATTGCTTCCCAACCTTTCTTATATCATGGCACACACAGAAAATGATAATGTTTATGTGGCATGAGTGTGGGAGTAAATGATCTCTTCAAAGCACAGAAGTTACTGGCCCAGGAGGACTCTGGTGACTACCACTCTTGGTGCCACTGGTTGGGTGGCTCTGCCGAGCTCCCCTCCTAGTGTTCACAGAGCTCTGAGAGTCTGACACACTGGATATACAGTGAATGGGCCTTCAATAAACATCTCACTATTGTCAGTTTCGTGTGTATTTTGTCATAAGTATTAGTGATGGGAATTCTTTTGTTGTGTTGGGTCAAAGTCCACATCCAGCTTTGTTGTAACTGTCTTCTTTTTTGGCTACTCACCATAAATCCTCACCTAAGTTGTAATAATGTCCTGAGACCCCCCCCCCCAACCCACCCCCACCCCTGCTCAAATCTCCTTTTGTAATCCCTGGCCTGGGAGAGCCTTATTGATCTACCTTCTTAGATTTCTTACAGTTCATAGACTTTGTGCTGTTTGCTAGGGTGCTTAATGTGTTTCTCGTTATTTTATATACCTAAATCTTATCTCTCAAAGATTTTCTCTTTAAGGGCACAGATATTGGCTAACATTTCTTTAATGTTCTCAGTTTCTAGAAAACTCTGTTGTGCATTTAATAGACATTTAGATACTTGTTGACTTTAAGCACTTAATAACACAGAGAAATCTAGGTGCTAGAAAGAAGGAAGGAGCTGAGGTTGTGGTCTACGTGACTGTTTTCTCTTTCCCAAGCTGGGTCCTAAAGAATACCTTTTCCTTGTTGGTTTGCTACGTAGAAACTGGACTTGAATTTATTCTAGGTACTGTAGACTAGAATTACTGTTTCTTTCAATATGTAATATCTATTTTGCCTTCACCTAATGGAAACCCTTTGAGCAGTTGGAAATGCTTAGGTATTGTCTGTAGGAGTTTAGGTTTTTATTTGCTTGAGAACATTCTCTAATTTCTCTTACATAGTGATAGTCATTTAACAGTTCAGCCCAGGGAGGTGCCAGGCACGATGCTAGAACATGTAGACATTAAGATGAATTCAACACAAGCTCAGCCTGAAGGCCTTTGCATTCTAGCAGAAGGAAGTGTTATGTGCGTGACCAGCTGATAAGGTGCTCTAATAAAGGTCAGATAGCTATGGTGGCAGGACAAACTTCACGAAACGCCACATTTGAATTCCTTTGACTTTGAAAGGTGAATTAGGAGTTTTCAGGCAGGGGGAAAGGTATAACATTATGAAAACACTTGGTATTTTAGGGGATTGTTTCCCAAATGCAGTCCGAATGAAGGGTGTATGGTGGGATTAACTGGGAAAAGGCCAGATTGTGGGCTCTGTGTGAGCCATGGAAAGTCATGGGACTTTTCAGACAAGGCGAGGAGATGCTTAAATCTGTACATTTAGAAACTGTCTTCCTTCTCCAGGATGGATTGTTGGTGTGGTACAGGGAGACTCCTTAGCGGTGACTTCAACTTCTGGGAAGAAAGAGTGGGCCCTTGAAAACAATTGTTAGCAGTATTAGGAAGGGGTTGAGTATAGAACTTGTCAAGGTTGATTTGAAACCCTTGTCCAGTAGATTTAAGAAGAGTTCTTTGCTTCTTTTTCTGTCATTTTGTCTCTTGAGCATTAGGGAGGCTGAAACTGCAGGATGCTTTAAGTATGGATTAACCTCAATTTAGGAATAAGTTGTATTTTTAAATTTTGCAAGTCATTTGGACTTAGAATGTATTTCTCCATATAAATATTGTTACAAGATGAGGTCGTCAAATGGGAGAGGAGGCAGCTCTGTCACTGTGGAAAGAAACTGAGGCTTGGAATTAAAACCTCTAGGTCCAGGTCCTTGCTTTTGGGGAGATAGCATCTTGGAGACCCAGTTTTCATTTGTAGAATGGGAATACATGCTCCCAAGATTGTTGTGAGACTCCAGTAAGAGAGCTTGTGAAGGGATTCTGTGAATGAAATAAATTACTAGTTAGAAAATACACATCCAAGGGGTTAAATGTCGCATAGATGGGAAACTCTAGTTGTGGTCAGGAGTACTTGCCTGCAAGTTACCACGGAGGGGTGGAGGCAGAAGCAGCCCACCCTGGCTCTCCTATCTTGAGGAGAAAGAGAGAAAGGATAGTGGGTCTCTAGCTTTAGCACGCGGAAGACTCAGCTCAGGAATCTTTAAAAAGCAGATTGCAGGCTCCACTTGCCAGCATGCTTAATTGGGTGGGTGTTGGGGGGATCTAAGGAAGAGCCCAGGACTTTTGAGTCACCTGCTGGGGTTAAGTGACCTAGGGGAGGGGAGGAAGCAGGAGGGTTGAAGGAGCAGTCGGGGCCCTGGTGCTGGCTGGACAGGGGATGGGGTTAGGAGCCCTTGAGGACTGAGCAGAGCCTTATGGAAGAACCCCTTCTCCCATTTCTTTCCTGTTCCTCCTGCCCTCTTTAGTGCAGCTGACTGTTGTGGGCCAGGGAGGGGGTGGCCCCTCCCCACTTTCTGAGCTGTGGCTGGAAGGAGTGGCATCAGAGGGAGCAGAGCTAGGGCAGGACCTCAGGGACCCCCTTGTGCTGGTGCAGGGCTGCGAATGGATGCTTAGGCCACAGGCTGCAAGCAGATGATAGGTCTAATTTGCACTGATTTCAGGCATATTCTGCTTTGGTTATTTTGTGGACATGATTTGGGAGTTTTTTATTTTCCCCTTAATCGTGTCAAGTTGTGTGCGTTAATTCAGCATGCATTCGAGTTAGGCTGTGCGCTCAGCTTCCTGCTAATAAGTACCACTGTAGTAAAGCTCCATACAGCATTGTTTCTACCCTCAGAGGGTTACATTCTATTTCATTTAAACAAGCTTCTAATAACAGGAGAGGAGTAATTTTTAGTGAAGAAAAGCTCAAATCCGATAAGACTGAAAATTGGCATGATGTGACCTATAATCTGGTACGAAATGTCTTTAATCAGAATGTGGAAGGAGTGGCCAGTTTAGTTTTGGAGTGTTGGTAATAATGTGTGTGCTTCCAGCAAAACTTAAGAGCTTTTCGCTGTCCTCAGCCACAAGATTGCCATCTTTTGAATTAGCTCGCAAAGCAAACCTTTCCTTGAACATCTTTTTCTTATAGAATAGTTTCGTATTTGGGGGAAGATTTTAATGTTCTGATTTTTTAAATGCTGTATTGACAAAAATAGCGTATGTATTAAGCTGGAAAAATGAATGACCAATTTTGTGACACTCCCAAAAGGCTATACACCAGATTGATAATTACTGGAGTGTATTTAGAGAAAATCATTTGTAATCTTTCCTATAGGCGAGAAGGTAAAAAAAGCTCTTTAGGAATGTCTTAAGTTTTTGTCATTTTATGTCTTTATGCTTAAATTATATGCTTGTAGGGCAATGTCTGCTTTACTGGGGCTTTCATTGTCACATGACATATGTGTAATTTATTTCAATTTTAAATAAAGCATAACTATACTTTTATATAAAATTAATAGTTTCTATAAAATGTATTGCCTTTATCAGCAGATGAATTGTACCTTTTTTTGGTCTTTGATCTTTAAAAGAAAGAAAGAAGAGGGAAGGGGAATTAAGATACATTAGGGTAAGGAGGACTTGACCTTTCTCTCAGCCCCTCTGTCCTCCACGAGATGACACGTAGTACAGGGATCCTAATTCCTGCCTCCAGCATCCCTTGCTCTGTTTACCCATCGTGTATGTTGGATAAATCCGTAAAGTTCACTGGGTCCCAGATTCTTATCTGTATATGGGAAAGTTCACATAGGATGGTTGTGAGGATTTATTGAATTAGTTCAAGTAAAGCGCTTAAAAAAATGTCTGGCAAGTAATCAATTCAAATATTAGCTGCTACTACTACTATTGCTGCTACTACTACTACAACTACAACTGCTAGTTAATTGAAATGAACAGAGGAATTCAAAGCATTGGGCGGATTATGAATGAATCCTGAAGACTATGAAAGAGTGTCGTTCAAATACCTAAAACTCTTTTAAGAATTGTCTGTTCTGGAGTTCCCGTTGTGGCGCGGTGGTTAACGAATCCGACTAGGAACCATGAGGTTGCGGGTTCGGTCCCTGCCCTTGCTCAGTGGGTTGACGATCCGGCGTTGCCGTGAGCTGTGGTGTAGGTTGCAGACGCGGCTCGGATCCTGCGTTGCTGTGGCTCTGGCGTAGGCCGGTGGCTACAGCTCCTATTCAACCCCTAGCCTGGGAACCTCCATATGCCTCGGGAGCGGCCCAAGAAATAGCAACAACAACAACAACAAAAGACAAAAGACAAAAAAAAAAAAGAATTGTCTGTTCTTGTGCTGCATGGGTTAAATTAAAGGAATTAAAGGAAGGCACCAATACCTTCCATCCTTCTGAGAAATTGTAGTGTTCTGAGAAAGGAGAGGGATGATGATCTTGAGCACTCCTGTTTATCACTCCAGAATTGTCAAGGCCAAAGGCCAATTAATTTAAAGGCATAAGATGAAATGCGTTTCTGTTAAAGTCAGCAGAAGACTGGGTGCCCTCTTTTATTAGAATTATTTAGTATTGTTTTAGTTTTTTGTCAGATAGGTAAAGGAAACTTAGAGTAAAATTATAAAACAGGGTCAAAGTAATTTAAAATATTTTTTTTAATATTTTTTAATTAATTAATTTATTTATTTTAAGGGCCGCGCCTGCGGCATATGGAAGTTCCCAGGCTAGGGGTCAAATTGGAGCTGTAGCTGCCAGCCTACACCGCAGCCACTGCAATGTGGGATCTGAGCCATGTCTTCGACCTACACCACAGTTCACGGCAACTTAGGATCCTTAGCCCACTGAACAAGGCTAGGGATTGAACCTGCATCCTCATGGAAACTAATCAGATTCGTTACCGCTGAGCCACAATGGGAACTCCCTAAAATATTTTTTAAAAGAAAGAATTGAAGATGATAAACCAAAAAAGAATTAATAGTTCAGTAAATGAGTCAAAATATGCTTAACAAAAATAAATACATTTAACAATATCCAGTAAAGTATAATGAAAACAAAATTTCATGGATATTAGCAGGAAAAAAATGTTAAAAGACTTAATGAGAAATAGGAGTTTAACTATGTATTAGGTATTAACTCTACTGATAGGATTTTTGTCAGTGGCAATTAAAAAGCAATGTTTATGGATGTGAGCATATAGATTTATATGTAAACATGTAGATTCTTCCCCTATTCATTTATAAATGAAATCCCAGTTATAGTCTCTAAGGGATTACCAAAGTATAAATTGTGACAGGTCTTCAGTGTGATAAAAGGCGGCATTTACTTTCTTTGAGAGAAACATGATTTATTCAGAACATAATTAGATCATTGAGAAAATAAAGCCCAAATTTTATCATGGTGGGGTGAAATCTTTAAAGGTGGGAACCAAAAAAAAAGTCAACAAGAAAAAAAAATCAAAATTTCAAAAGATCAGAGTATCATATACAAACAAACATCAAATGACAAACCTAGTTAAATATTTGCAGTTTCAGTGGTTTAGAAAGAGCAAGTCTTTGTCTTTTGTAACAATTAATAATCTCCTAGGCAAAATGCATTTTTAAATTTTTTAAAATATAAATACTTTTTTAAGAATAAGAATAAAATCTGAGTTTTCATTTCTAAGAGTATTTTCATAATTCAGTTACTTAGTAGTTATTTAATCAGAAGCCTACAATAAGGTGGATTCTGTGATATAAGAAAGTTGGAAAAAACCCAAAAAGACAACCTACAGAATGGGAGAGAATAGTTTCAAATGATTCAACTGAGAAGGGTTTAATCTCTAAAATACACAATTTATACAACTCAACAACAAAAAAACCCAACAACTAATTGAAAAATGGGCAAAAGACCTGAATAGACATTTCTCCAAAGAAGATATGCAGGTGGCCAACAAGCACATGAAAAAATACTCAACATCACTGATTATTAGAGAAATGCAAATCAAAACTACTATGAGATACTACCTCAGACCAGTTAGAATGGCCATCATTGATAAGTCCACAAGTAACAAATGCTGGAGAAGGTGTGAAAAAAAGGGAACCCTCCTACGCAGTTGGTGGGAATGTAAATTGGTACAACCACTATGGAAAACAGTATAGAGATACCTCATAAAACTAAATGTAGAACTACCATATGACCCAGCAATCCCACTTGGGCATATATCCAGACAAAACTTTCCTTGAAAAAGACACATGCACCCATATGTTCACTGAAGCACTATTCACAATAGCCGAGACATGGAAACAACCTAAATGTCCATTGACAGATGAATGGATTAAGAAGATGTGGTATATATACACGATGGAATACCACTCAGCCATAAAAAAGAACAAAGTGATGCCATTTGCAGCAGCGTGGATGGAACTAGAGACTCATACTAAGTGAAGTAAGTCAGAAAAAGACAAATACCATATGATATAACTTATATGTGGAATCTAATATAGAGCACAAAGGCACCTTTCCACAGAAAAGAAACTCATGAACTTGGAGAATAGACTTGTCATTGCCAAGGGGATGGGGGAGGGAGTGGGGTGGACTGGGAATCTGGGGTTAATAGATGCAAACTACTGCCTTTGGGATGGATAAGCAATGAGATCCTGCTCTATAGCACTGGGAATTATATCTAGTTACTTACGATAGAACATGATGGAAGATAATGTGAGAAAAAGAATGTATGTATATATATATATATATATATATATGCGTGTGACTAGGGTCACTTTGCTCTACAGTAGAAAATTGACAGAACACTGTGAACCAACTATAATGGAAAAAATAAAAATCATTTAAAAAATAAATAAATTCCCATTGCATTTTTTTAAAAAAAGAAAGTTGAGTGGTGTTTTCTGGATTCATTTTAACATGTTCTTTGTATTTGGACAGAAAGCAAATGACTGATTCTCATAGACTGGTTTAAGTACTACCTTTTCTTTTTTACTTTCTCCCTTCATCTCTTTCTTCCTTCTTTACTTGTTTCATTTTAAATTTGTTTAAAAAAAGTAAACTGTCATAAAATTCAGATATTATAGCAGTATCTAAAAAGTGGTAGTTCCCTCTTTTTATCTGTCCCAGTCCTGTTCTCTGAGGTCACCTTATTTCTTTATTCTATTGCCTCTCACCATTGGTTCATTCTTCTCATAGCTCTATTTATGGAGCTTTCCAAACAAGGATTCCAGCATAGGTTTTTGCAAATAATAACCCCTCATTTATTTTGTTGAATGAGTGAGTGAAAGAAAATTGTAAATGTATGCCTAATTCTTTTGTAATTCAGCCTACTGTTATTTTAAGCAGAGCCCTGGGACTTCTTTTGAAGAGTCCCTATTCCTTGCCCAGTCCTTGAGAGTTTAAGATGTACACTTTCCCAGCTTTACCATGCTTGTCTTTGTAATGCTTTTCTGTAAGGCAAAAGTAATTTTAATGCAAAAATAATAATTTACATTTCTTTTTTCTTCTAGCTGCCTTTGCAGCAGTGTTGCACTGGTAAGATTTTCTCCCCTGGCATGTTTTATGCAGATGTTCCTAACTTACCAAAACTGTTTCTCCTGCATGCATATAGGAATAATTTCAGCATAAGGATGAATATATAGTATTAAATGTAAGAAAATAGGCTGAAAATGTAGTTTAATTAATAAATCAGGGTCAGAATAATGAAATTTTTTTAATAAAGAAATCTATTATTAAAGAGGTTATATTTGAGACGCCTTTGCTTAACATTAATAGAGTATTCATGTTGAGAGGAAGATTAATTTTTTTAATCTTCTGGATAGAAAGAAATATGAATTTCATTAATCAGACATTTCTGAAATGGTAACCCAATGACATTTATAGTTTAATCTATAATTTTATTTTTCTTGGCTTAAAATATCATTATTCTGGTTCACTCTATTTGTAAAATCTGATTTGAATGTGTTTTCTTATATAGAGAAATTTTAGTAGAAATGTAAGATATACTGAGCAGTAAAACAAATATGTGTTTTTAAGTTTTATTAAAAATTAGCTGCAAATTTATGGATAACTTTGGTTTTGCTTTTAGAGTTTATTTTTAAAATGATATTTAATAGAAGTTTCAATACTGTTCTATCCTTGTTTTGTTTTTCAGGAGCCATATAACACACCTCTTTGAAAATGATCGTCATTTTTCTCACCTCTCAACTTTGGAAAGGGAGATGGCCTTTCGCACTGAAATGGTTAGTTTTGATGTGGTTATTTATTTTTTGCTTTTTAGAGCCACACCTGCAGCTTATGGAGGCTCCCAGGCCAGGGGTCCAATTGGAGCTGTAGCTGCCGGCCTATGCCACAGCTGCAGCAACGCCAGATCCAAGCTGAGTCTATGACCTACACCACAGCTTATGGCAACGCCAGATCCTTAACCCACTGAGCGAGGCCAGGGATTGAACCCACAACCTCATGGTTACTAGTTGTATTTGTTTCTGCTGAGCCACTACGGGAACTCCTGATGTAGTAATTGAGAAATCTAAAAACTTTAGGCTTTTTTTCATGGAAATTTTCAAAAATGTTCCAACATAGAAAGAGTAGACACTTCTCCTCTACCCATCCCCCAGCTTCAACAGCTGAGGACACATAGCCATATTTCTTTCATCTACATCTTCACACACCCATCTCCTTTTAAAGGAAACCTCATCTGCAAACACATCTCATATATGTCTCAAAAAAAAAGATTTTTTGTTAACCACAATATCATTGTCACACTTGAGAGCAGTGGATGCAGTTGCTTAAATCATCAAATATCAATCAATGCTTAAATGACCTTATTGGCTTTCTTCCCCATTCAGACGATGTGTTGCCATGTTTAAATCAGGCTCTAGACAGTGTCTGTATGTTGCATTTAGTTGATATATCACTTAAGTCCTTTAATCTATAAATTCCTCTTCTCATTTTTGTTTTTCTTCCTGCTTATTTGTTGAAGAGTCCAGGTCATTTGTCCTGTAGAATTATTCACAGTAATTGATGTTGTTTATTAGGTTCCACTGTCCCAAGTTTCCTGAAAGTTGATGGGTCAGGATCTTGATAGCTAAAAGTTTGATTTTTTTTTTTTCCGGTACGGATACTTCATAAGTGGTTTTGTGCCCTGACTGTACCATACCAAGACCATACCATTTCCATTTGTCTCACTCTCTGTGAGGTTAAGATTGACCAATGGCTTTAGGTATTGTCATGCTGATCCCTCCATTATAGCTTAGACCTCAGCCTAGAGCATTTATTTTTTTAGAATTGCCAAAAGGTGATTATCATCTATTCTATTATTTTTCCTTGCATTTATTAACCATAATTCCTCTGTAAGGAAGAATTTTCCCACAGTACCTGTTTGGTTTATTTGAGGTTCACTCATACAGGAAGACAGGAAAGTGCTTGATTGTTTCTTTTTATTACCTCTTTTCAGAAAAAGCAGTTGGTTCCCTGGCATCTTCTTGTGCTGACCAGTAGAGTTCCATCTTTTAGAGTACTGTGATGATCAGATAGATTTTACTGTATTATTTAAACTTACCTGTCTTTACCTGTCTTTAGTTGGTTCTGTGTTTCTTCATCCTGACCTTACTAGTATCTGTAGCTATTACTTGCAGATTCTGTAGCTATTACTTGCAGATACTCCTCTCCAGACCTGGAATCATCCAGTTTTCTAAGGAGCCCTGATTCCTTTCAATGGCAGATGTTGTTTATGGACCACGGTTTAGGTGCTTGAGGTGCTCATTGCTACTCTTTCATACTAGATTGGCCATTGTGTTTAGGCCTTCTTAGTAAACAAAATTAGGAAACTTTTTTTTTAGGAGGAGATAAATCATCAATTTAGATTTCTGAATTACAATTTAGGATTAGGTGGTTTTTACTTATTTGATATTAAATTTGTATCTTTTCTGTAAGCCTGAGAATCTTGGTTTCAAATTACTTATATTTGAGGAATAAAAATACCAAAGATATTATTAAAAATGATCACTGAGAGTTCCTGTTGTGGCTCAGTGGTAACAACCCCAACTAGTATCTGTGAGGATTGGGTTTGATTCCTGGCCTCACTCAGTGGGTTAAGGATCCAGTGTTGCCACACTCTGTGGTGTGGGTCTCAGAAGTGGCTCAGATCCTGTGTTGCTGTGGCTGTGGTGTAGGCTGGCAGCTGCAGCTCCAATTTGACCCCTAGCCTGGGAACTTCCATATGTCCTGGGTGCAGCCCTTTAAAAAAAAAGTGATTACTGAAAATAATTTAAAACTTTCTTGCAGTTCTTTTTAACTTTAGTATATATTCCACTAGAGGTATATAGTAAAATTACTATGTCTTCTAGTTATTTGAAATCCTCTTCCAACCTGATAAATAGTTAATTTCCTTCTAATTTTCTTTGGATATTTAGGGATTTAAAATTTTTTTGGTTTAAAATTTTAATTAAATATTTACATGGTTCTAAAGTCAAACCTATAAACAAGGTAGATTGTCATAGTTTCCTATGGCTTCCAGAATGAAGTCCAGTAAACTAGGTGCCTTAAAAGAGCAGAAGTTTATCCTCTCACAGCTCTGGAGGCTGAAATCATGGTTTCGGCGGGGTGTCTGAATCACGGTGTTGGCGAGGCTGTGTTCTCCCTAAAGGCTCCAGGAGAGGATCCTTTCCTGACTCTTCCTAGCTTCTTGTGGTTTCTAGCAGTTCTTGCAATGCATTGGAGATAAAGTCACTCCCGTCTCTGCCTCTGTCTTCATTGGCATTTTTTTCCAGTGTCTTCATGTTTAAATTTCCCTTTTAGTATAAGGATACCAGTTATATTGTATTCGGGGTCCACTTAATCCAGTATGGCCTCATTTTATTTTGATTACTTTTGGGAGGAACGTGTTCCACATAGGTCACATTCACAGGTTCTAGTGAACCTGAATTTTGGGGGACATTATTTAACCTACTGCAGTAGGAAGCATTTAAAAAATAGTGATATGAAACCTAAATAGCATGGTGTCAGGAGCCAGTCTTTCCCTTTTCTGGATAGGGAAATCACGTTCATATTTATAAGCCTTAAACCCAGTTTAGAGTTTGACAGTTAATGGTACTGGCTACCAGAGCCGCTGGAGGCCAGAATTGTACAGAAGATAGAGTTTGTTTCCTGTGTTCATCTCTCTTGCCCTATGCTGTCACTTCTACTCCCTCATAAGACTTCTAGCACTTGCTTGTTTTTTGTCCCATGTATTATTCCAGCCTTGATATCTTTCCTAATTAGCGTGTCAAAGTAAAAATTTATTTATTGTCTTCACAGTGGGAGCATCATCACTGTCCCTCTGCTCCATCCTCATAGCCCCAGTGCTGCAGGGTTCTTACCTTGGGCAGAACTGAGAGGAAGGAAAATAGTCTGTAAAACTAGTTGACATCTTAAATTGTATGTAGTACATCAGTGTGTAGCCTGCCTAATGTATTTGCATTTTTGCATGTAAGTCTGGAGGAAAGATGGCTGATAGTACCATTTTAGGGATTCAACTAACAGTTAGATGGAATATACTAAGATGTACTAAATAAATAGGTTTTGTGCAACCTAAGGATTTATTAGTGATCAGAAACCTGTGAAATTAATTATAGCTGTTACTTGCTTGCTTGCTTTATTTTTCAAAAACAGTATGCTGTAGTTTTTTTTTTTTTAAGGCTAATAAGTGGCATAGTAATATGTATTTTTATTATAACTACAATATATGCTTATTTCAGGGACTATATTATTCCTACTTTAAGACTATTGTGGAAGCACCCTCATTTTTGAATGGAGTATGGATGATTATGAATGATAAGCTCACTGAATACCCCCTTGTTATTAATACATTAAAAAGGTTCAATCTTTATCCTGAGGTAAGATACTTTTTCAACTGTGGCTATTTTTTAACTTTTTAAAATATTGCCTGTATTAAATGCTGATTCTAGGTCTAAGATATAATTCAATATATTAAATTGTATCTTTTTTAAAAAGGAAATGTTTGTCTTTTCTTGGAAGGGAATATGGAAAAAAGATCATTATTAATTGGAGGGCTTTAGGCGATTTTTGGGGAATGATTATTTTGATCGCATTGCGTAGTTTGGCAAATGTGAAAACTATCAGATTTGGTTTGTTTGTAGGAATTATAGCAGGGGAGCACAGTTACTTTTACATGTCATTTGCCAAATAATGTTTCTTATCTGCCACTCTTCACTTAATTGGATGCATCTTCCCCTGTGGTAACAGAAGAAAGGTGGGTCCACCAGGAGCTGAAATAGGAAGATAGTAACGTCAGTAACTTTGTCCTTTTCTTCACTGCCCCTCCTTAATTTGATGCACCCCTAAGCCTTTTCTAGGGCCAGGCTGAGGTGTAGCTTCCTCAGTGACCTCCTCCATGACCTGGTATGAGGCTCCCGTTAAGCTCCCTCGCCCTGGTTCCTGCTTCTTAGCATGCTCATGCTGCTAGAGGCCCACTGCCAGCTGCCAGGGCCGCAGCTGCCTTGATCTCTGTGGAATCTCAAGCCCAGGCTCATCACTAGCACTAAGCAGGGCTCTCAGGCATTTTCCATTGAATGGGAGGAGCCCAGCTTTGAGGTCAATTGAGTCAGCCTGATTGATTAGTAAGGCGATAGAGATACAGACCAATAACTAACTACTAAGGCTCGGTGTTTTCTTACTAATGTGCTGCTTGCTGAGTACTTTCTATAACCACGAACACGTCTACTTTGACTGAAACGGGATCACACGACACATTTTTTTATGAGTGCTTTTTGTCTTTTAGGAATGTTGAAAACTATCTTCCTAAGCTGTCTTTTCCTCAACAGCATCATTTTTTACAGCTTTATTTATATACAATCTATTATTGCTTGTTTAGTCCATATTTTATGAAAATTTTGGTTGTTTTCAACTTTTAAAATATTCTAAAGCTGCAGTAAGCATCCTTGAAGTGAAATCTTGAACACATTCTTATGTTTTTTTAAACTGTAAATTTGTTGATGTGGGAACTATTTAGTTCAACAGAATATATGCTTTAATGAATTTCATAAATGTTGCCAAAATGTTTTCTAGATAGGTTATATTAATAGAAATTCCCACTGGCAGTGTTTTTGAAACACTGCTTGTTTCCTTGCATCCTTGCTACTTTAATAGGCTAAAAAAAAATAAGATCGTATGATGTATTTTGTTCATTGCTGTATGTATATGTGTATATGTATTTTATTCAATGCTCTGTGTTAAAATGCATTTTTACTTTTAAAAATAATTATTTGTTCAAGTCCTTTATATTTCTATTGAAATTTTACAAGACCTCATTTGTTATATGCAGGATGTTAATACTATGCTATGTAGATAAGACATTTTCTCCAGTTTTTTGTTTGCCTTTTAGCTTTCTACCATATGATGTGAATGTATTTTTTCTGTTCAGAAATAGCATATCTATGAACCTCTTAACTTTATGGTTTTCATTCATCAACATAGGTGAAAAATACTCATTCTTGACCATTGTAATTATTATTATTATATATATATATTTTTTGATATTTCTTTGGGCCGCTCCCGCGGCATATGGAGGTTCCCAGGCTAGGGGTCGAATCGGAGCTGTAGCCACCGGCCTACGCCAGAGCCACAGCAACGCGGGATCCGAGCCGCGTCTGCAACCTACACCACAGCTCACGGCAACGCCGGATCGTTAACCCACTGAGCAAGGGCAGGGACCGAACCCGCAACCTCATGGTTCCTAGTCGGATTCGTTAACCACTGCACCACGACGGGAACTCCTGTAATTGTGTTTTGATATTGACATTTTCAATTTATCTGGAATTTGTTTTGATGATCAGTGTGGGGGTAGGAATCTTATATTTTTTCAAAATGATCTTTTGTGTAACCTAACACTTGAATGAGTGGTCCGTCTTCTCCCTGCTTCTTTATTATATACAAAATTATTATATATGTCTGCTTGCACCTGCCTTTGGACTCTGTGTTCAGTATTACCTTAGGTTGAGGTCTTGGGAAGCAGATTTTGAGATGGAGATTTGCATACAGGAAGTGTATAAGGGAGTGCCCTGGAGGGCAACATCTGAAGAGGGGATGAAGGAAGCTGGAGGAGGCAGGAGGAGTTGTTGAGCTGTGATGCAGTTACAACAAAGGCTTCAGCCAATCCCTTGGGAAGCCCTGAAGCTGGAAAGGTCCTGCAGAATTGTCCTAACTTGAGGCAAGGGCCCCTAGCCTTTATAGCTCTCCCTGTGGACTTAATTAGGCATTGGATGCAGTTGCCCTTGGATAGAGGTGTGACCTTTAGTGCATTTAGCCTCTTCAGCAGAGGGTAGTTCCCAGAGAGGGACTCTGCTGAGAGGTGTCCGTCACCAACCCTCCCAACTGCTGGGGGAATGAGTGCCTCAATCCTGAAGGGGGATCTGGTGGCAGTCTGCTTCCTTCACCATGGTTACTTGGATCTGTCTGGTTATTCTTGTGCCAGTATCACCCTAGTTTAATTATGTAAATAACGAATTTTATTATCTATTAGAACTTTTTCTTCAGTTATCTCCTTTTCGTTAGTTTTCCATATAACATCTAGATAAACACTTGGGATTTTGCTTACTTAGCATTGTTTAATGTTTATGAATCAATTTGAGGAAGAATTCACATTTTGGAAAATTAGATCTATTTAAGATGACAGGTATCTTTCTATCTGTTCAACTCTTCTTTTATGTAGCCTTATAGACTTTTACAGCTTTTGAAAATTATAAATCTTGCATGTTTCTTGCTATATTTTATTCTTACCCATGGGTGAACAGATGAAGACTGACCAGTGAATACGTGTATATATGACTATGAATCTCCTTTTACTAGATTTAAAGAGAAGGGGCCCAAGGGGATGGTATAGGAAGGGAAAATTTGATAATTATCAAAATATCTCAAAAATATTCTAGTAAGAAAACTGTTCAGGATAATGTATATATTTTTTTGTCTTTCAGGGCCACACCTGCAATGTATGGAAGTTCCCAGGCTAGGGGTCGAATAGGAGCTGTAGCTGCCAGCCTGTGCCACAGCCATAGCAATGCGGGATCCTTAACCTACTGAGCAGGGCCAGGGATCAAACCCGCATCCTCATGGATACTAGTCGGGTTCATTAGCCACTGAGCCATGATGGGAACGCCGATATTTTTCTTCATAATGTTTCTTTTTTTAAAAAAATAGGTAATCTTAGCCAGCTGGTACAGGATTTACATCAAAATAATGGATTTGATTGGTATTCAAACCAAGATATGTTGGACAGTTACCAGAGGAGAAGGACTCAGCCCTATTGAAAGCTGTGAAGGCAAGTCTCTGTTCTTTTGTTCAGTTTTCTGTTACAACATACTAATCTTATTACAAACTTGGTGGTATAAATAACCATTTTATTATATTTATGGATGCCGGGAGTAGCGAATTTGGACAGGGTATAGGATGGTTGCTTTGTTTCTATGTCAGAGGACTGTGTTAGACTCAAATGGCTGGGGAGACTGGCATTAACTGGAGGCTCCTTCACTTACATTCTGGCTCCTGGGCTGGCATACCGATAAGGCTGGACCTGCTGAGACTCAACTGAGACAACTTGTGCCCTTTCTATGCAGCTTAGGCTTTTGTTTAGCTTTTCCTGTGGTAGCTCACTTGGATACTGCCTGGCCTCTTCTCTGTGGCTTCTGCCATGGTCCACTGGAGAAATCCCAAGCCCAGCCAGACTCAAAAGCAGGGTCATAGACCCCATATCTCTACAGGAGGAGTGACCGTGGGTTTGCAGCCCTGTTTCCAAGCCACTGTAGCTACTATGCTGGTCTCATATGTGTTCCACATCGTGTCGTGTGTTCATATGGGAACCAAGGCGACCATTTAATGTATCTGGCAACCATTTTCAAAGTAAGCATATTTTAATATAAATTGCCAGACACAGAAAGTAATTTATGGTTACTACATGTGTTTTTTAATTTTTTTTTATTTTTATTTTTAAAGGATTGGGAGATCCTGCTTGCTTTTATGTTGCTGTAATTTTTATTTTAAATGGACTAATGATGGCATTATTCTTCATATATGGCACATATTTAAGGTAAGGCTATTCATTTTGTATATATGTTTATGATATACACTAGAGTAGTAAGAATAATGAGATAATGATGAACTTGTTTAGTTTTCTCACAATGTCATTTCTAATATATCTACTTATAGATACAAAAGTATTTGTTTGGACTCCTCTACCTTCAAAGTGTCTTTAAAATTTTCTTCATTACTGCTTACTGATTTTTTGTGGTATAGAAGTATGGCCTATGTATATGACTTTAAATTTGGTTTAATGAGTGGGAATCTGCTATTATCCTGTCATCTTTTTTGCTTTGTAAATGTGGCTGTCTCAGTTTAGTACCTCAAAGATCTGTTCCATTCCTAGCTCACTGTTTGAGTGTAGAGCAGTTACTTGCTAAATAGTTACCAAATGAGGAAGCTATTAGGAAATCAACTTAAAGTGTATTTGAGTAGAGATTTCAGATACTTTGATGCTAATATTTCTGACTTTAAGAAAGTATGTTAGTTATGTAAGTGGGGGAGACTGAAATGAAAATTCATGATTGAAAGATGATGTGAAAACTTTTGCTTTTGAAACAAGACACATAGAAATAACCAAAAGTATCTGGAAATCAGGAGTGAAGGCTGACCTGCAGGAAAGCAAGGCCAGTGTGCCTTGTCTCATGAGGAGCCAAAGTTAGATGAACTTGGGGGATCTATTCATTTTGCTAAGTACTGCTCAGCTGTCTTATGAAGAGCTTTATTACATTTGGGAGAGTCAAATGTAAGTAAGAGAAGTTAAAACATGGAACATAGCATTATTACTAAATTGCTGCTAATCTGTAGTTATGCCCCCTCTTTTTTCCTTGCTTTTTAGGACCACACCTAGGGCATATAGAAGTTCCTTGGGCTAGGGGTTGAATCAGAGCTGCCACAGTGACAGCAATGTGGGATCTGAGCTGTGTCTGTGACCTACGCCATAGTTCACTGCAGCGCTGGATCCTTACCCCACTGAGCCAGGCCAGGGGTCGAACCCGAATCCTCATGGATACTAGTTTAGTTTGTAACTCATTGAGCCACAATGGGAACTCCCTGTGCTGCTTTTTTAATTGAAGGAATATCTAAACATTTATATAAAAGTAAGTATTCAAAATTGTCTTCATATAATGCTTGCTGTAACAACTGTTTCAAAGCTGAAGGTGTAGAATTTGCTGCAGAGAATATGAGGTTCTGGTTTTGGTTGAAAGGTTCTTGGTGGTTTGGGCCCTGGCCTGGGAGTTCTTCGTCTCCAGACAGCAATTCTCTCCCTCCATGGGACATGCATATTCATTTGTTCAGTCAGCACATAAGGTGCATACCAGGTGGTCTTGTTCTCAGACTGCATGTTTGGATTCTGAGGGCATGGTGGTGGAGTAAGGTGGGAGGTGGCAGTGGTGGTGGGCGTAAGTTGTGAAAGATAGACAGCAAGGATAAAGTGCTTATGATTCTGGAGGCAGGAGAAATTTGTTCTGTGTGGAGCAGTCCCTGTAGCTCCACCTTGGAGCGTCAGAGCATTTTGAATAGGCAGAGGAGAAAGAATCCTAGGAAGAGGCAAAGGTGGAAAATCTGGGACATGGAAAGGGGATAGCAAGTAGGTCAGTACTGCTGGAATGTAGACTATTGAGGAGGTGTCGTGGGAGAGTAAGATTGGAGAAATGAGTTGGTCTGGTTGATGAATGACCTTAATGCCAGGCTGGTTTGAAACCTTTTCCAAAGTGTGTGAAGGAAATCAGGAACTTGGCTAATAGAGGGACAGAATTCAAGCCAAGCCATGATCTCATTTGACCCTTGACTTCCATCTGTCCCCAGAGTTAGCCAGTGACTACTTTAGCGCAGAGTCTGTCAAACTCCAGGGCGTAACCTAGTAAGGGGTTTTAAAATCAATTCAGTGAGTTGGGCTCAGCAGTTTTTTTTCACATGAAAAAGAAAAGAATACAGCTGTAAATAATAAAGTATACCTCACTATAACATAGATATTATTTAGAGAAAGTTCTGTTTGTTGCTTACTGCATATATGTCTATACATATACATATGCTGAGTTGTGGTGTAAAGTCTCACTTCTTATTGTAGTTTTTAGAATTTAAAAAATCCTCACTGCTTAGGGGTAACGGGAGGGAATGATTTTCCCTAAAGAGGACTTAAGTCTTTCCAGATAGCTGTCTCTGGTTCTTCTCCCAGCTCTGGGCTGCATCCTGTTTCAGCTTTACCCACTTTTCTGCTTTTTACCCAGCAGCCCTGTCAGTGTTGTCTGACTCTTGTACCCAGTGGTCTACCCTCTGGAGCTGTGCTGAAAATAGAGACTCGTGTTACACACTTTCATTTCCCTGAATAATCTCCTTAGCCCTTCCAAACATATCGTAAGCTCTAGGTTCTTCCTGGCTCCACCCATCCCCAAATGAGCATCCGGTTCTTGTGCATTGTGGAGCTACGTGAATTCTAAGGAGCCTTGACTATCGCAAGGCCAGGGGGCCAGGTGTGTAAATTATACTTTAGTAGTGACCCTCGTTTATATTTTGCACAATCAAGTCTTTTATCACTTTTTCTATCCGGATTTTGTTTGTTTTTTTTCCCCCATTGAATTTTTAAGTGTTTTTGACACAAGAGGATTTTTAGAGGTTTCAGATTACTGGGTAGTTCTTAATGTTTTCTTCCTTGATGGTTAGGTTAGTCACTCTTCTAATTTTATAAAATTGGATAAAGCTGCAGACTTCTCAACATGTGGGTTAAAAATAAAAGAGAAGGATATCTTCAGTTGAGTTTAGAATCTTTTTATAAATTGTGTTATATCTTGAGAAATAAAAGTTGAGATTTGTCTAACAGATTAGAAGCTTACAGACAGATCGAGTATGACATTTTAAAATCCAGGAGTATATTTGTTTTTGAGTGTACAGGTATAAGTTTTCTGAAGTCAAATAAGCCAATTCATTTCATCAGAAATGGACAGAGAAGGGAACATAGGAAACATAACTAAACGGTCCAGTGGGGCTGAGCTGCTTTGCTCTGACTCGTAGAAGTCAAGTAAGATAGTTTCGAGACATAAGCTGTTCATGATGTACTTTTCTGTCTGGAATTCTCAGCATTTTAGTATGTCTTTAAAATACCTGTTGCTAATTATCTTCTAAAAGCTGTGCTGTTAATTCGTAGTAACAGTTATTTATTTCATAAGATACCCTAACAGTTTCTGGCTAACCGCCACAGACTGACAGTTTCTGCAGGCCAGTTTCTCAAGACCCCACGTGTGCAAGTCTCTGTTCTGCAGAGAGGAGGGGACATCCAAGAGTAGTTACGGGCAGTTAGGAAAGTCCCCCTTGCTTCTTTTGGGGGAAATGCCTATGTTCCTGGGAAATGGAACTCTCTTACTAATAGATGCCAAAACCTTTCTTGCTCCCAAAGGGCGGTTATCGTGCAAGTAGAAGTAATCGTTTGATTCTTTGTAGTTTAGTTTGATTTTAGTAGTATTCTGGAGTGCAGGGTTCTCTCTCACTAGTCCATCCTGCTGTGTTGAGTAAGAGTAGATTGGACTGTATCTATAGCTATTAATCCTTTTCCCTAAGCAGTGGTGTGTGCTGGTAAATGTTTAACCAGCTCTCTGGAAAAAAATGCACTGATACATAAAATCCATTATAAATTTTGTTGATATAAAAGATGTGTACATGGAGTTCTCTTGTGGCTCAGCAGGTTAAGGATCTGACGTCACTGTAGCAGCTTGGGTTGCTGCTGTGGCGTGGGTCCCAGGCCCAGGAACTTACACATGCCACCGGCCTGGCCAAAGAAAAAATGTAAAAATAATAACAGTTGCTAAACAGGATTTCTTTTTTGTTTTTGTAAATAGCTTGCCAGAACTACTCTGAAGAGCTCAGTAAAAAAGGAAGTTTGATACTGGGATATAGAGGTCTTATGGAATTAGGGGCAGAAAGCATAGTATTTGGGCCTCACAAAAACTGAAACTGGGCATTTGAAATCCCTTTTAACCAAGGTGGCCTGTTCTTCTTGTGTCACCTCTCCCTCCTG
The DNA here is from genome assembly GCF_016906955.1 of Phacochoerus africanus. Classification (NCBI taxonomy): domain Eukaryota; kingdom Metazoa; phylum Chordata; class Mammalia; order Artiodactyla; family Suidae; genus Phacochoerus; species Phacochoerus africanus. The sequence goes on from NC_062559.1 coordinate 38,794,590, forward strand.
CCCTCCTTCTCCACTTGTTTCTGGTCTCTGTTACTCCCCTGATAGAGTGTGTGTGTGTGTGTGTGTGTGTGTGTGTGTGTGTGTCCCAGAATTACATGTAGTTCCCCAGTTACTTGGTTTCAGTCATTTCACCTTTCTTTGAAATTCAAAGGAAGTCAAAACAAATTTTGTTTTTTGAGGATGAATATTTCTATTAGTGGTACATCAATTTAGGACATCCTGAAAGAAGGATGTCCACTGGAAGATGTGCTTTTGTTTTAAGATCATCTCGCTGTTGATGTTACAGAGTTCATTCCTACTTGCTACCAAGCAGTTAATTTCTTTGTTAGTGTCCTTCAATCTGTCTTTCTTAGTTCCTTCCCTTCTGCCAAGGAATATGAACATGTCTTATCATTCCAAAATTGACACATGATTTTCTTTCTTTCTTTTTTTTTTGGTCTTTTCTAGGCCCGCACCCGTGCCATATGGAGGTTCCCAGGCTAGGGGTCTAACTGGAGCTGTAGCTGCCAGCCTACGCCAGAGCCACAGCAACGCCAGATCCGAGCTGCGTCTGTAACCTACCCCACAGCTCATGGCAATGCCGGATCCTTAACCCACTGAGCAAGGCCAGGGGTTGAACCCACAATCTCATGGTTCCTAGTTGGATTTGTTAACCATTGAGCCATGACGGGAACTTTGACACATGACTTTCTAATGGGACTACTCCTTGGGTTGTCCTTGTGACCCCCAATCTAGTCTTATGACTCCTGTCCCTTCCTCTCCTATAGTCCATTCTCACTGGTGGTGAGGATGTGGTTCCATCCACCTGTACCACCTGCCCCTTTTGCAGTGATTACCTGGCAGCCAGGCCAAGCCGTTCTTTTGTTTGGTTTTTATAAGGATGGTAAAATAATGCATAAAACTACTTAAGGTTTTCACAGAGAAGCACTGTGGCCAGCCTAAGGGGACTCTGTTTCTGTCTTTTTGTGCTTCATCTTCTTTCTAGAGTTCGTCTCTCACTGATGGCAGCTGCTACCATCTTTAGAGTTCGTATGCCTCTCATCAAAACCATAGCTGAGGGATAGATGAAAACTCCTTCCTCACAATTCTTAAGACAGAAGAAATAGTGTGAAATCATTAAAGCACCTGAGTTTGAGTATGACTTTTAGATCTTGTAATAGAATCTTTGAGCCCTTTCCTTTTAGCATCCTATTCAAGGGTGCCCAGAAAATACCCCTTTTTTGGTATTTAGGCACTTCAGCATTTGACTCTCTAGATTAAGCAGCATCTGAGCAGATCTTCTGGAGGAAACAGTGGGCAGTGAGTAGAGTTGATGATTCATCATGGGGTCAGCTCAGCTCACACTGAGTGACCGTCTCTACTGCCTGGTACCCCTGCTGGCACTGCTGCCTACTTGGGCTTTTGTTTGTTGTCTTCCATGGAAAATACTTTTACTGACCTTTACTGTGGGGAGCAAAGGAGATGCAAGGACTCAAAAAAAAAAAAAAAAAAAAAAAGACCTTGCCTGATGGCAGAAAAACCTGAAGGCAAGTTCCTTACCAAGGAAGGGAGCTCACCTGAACGGTATAAGCCAAAGGTGGGCTTTTGGTCAGGATAAAAGCCTGCCTGTATGGTACAAGCCGAGGGCAGGCCTCAGGTTACACAGCTCTCATTTTGATGTTTATGGGGAAGAATTGGGGCTTTCCTGGGAAAACAATTTCCATGTTTGCGCCAGAGAACATGGATTGTTTCTCGGGTAACCTAGTCTTTCCTGTTGTTTTATTTGTTATTCAGTTTTCCTCAGTCTTTCCTGATCATTTGCTTATTATTCTTATTTTCCATTCTTATTTTCCTGTGGCGATTTGTGATTTAACAAAGTTACAACAATAATATAATAAAAATTTCATCCTAAAGGACTTTTCCCTATTCATATCCAACTTAATTAATATATAGTGTTTATCTACTAACTAGTTATAGTAAACTTTAGAGTAAGGATTTTAATGAGGTTCATAAAAGTTAGACATATATTATTCTTGACCAAAAGACACCTAGCTATGAGTTATAAAAGCTTTTAAGTGATAGCTAGTTATATTTTCTTACACTGTCTCCTTGCCATAACACTTTAAAGATAAACACCAGTCTAAAAACAAGATTTGTGAATGCCCAATTCTTATGTCCATGACCTCTTCAGCTTGTGGAGACTGGCTGGCCATGGGATGATTGGTACTGTCTCCTTTCCACATGATGTATTGTACCTAATTGCCCTTAAATTGTACTCACTAAATTTAGTTAAGACAAAGATATTAGAACGTGATGTATAGCTGCTGTACCATGTAGAAGTTAACCAATGTGCTTTTAACACTATGATGTAATCTGTAGTGAAAAACTGTCTATATAATCAACCACTTATGCCAATAAAATTTGAGCAGTCCAGAGCCCTGAAAGAAGGGACAAAGAGACTGTCTCCGTATGTACATTCGCTGATGCCATGTCCCTCTCCATTGGGGAAAAAGTGTACACTCCCTGGCCACCGGAGCTGGCCTCTGGCACTTTACTTTTAGGGTCTTATAAGAAATAGCTATGGGAGTTCCCGTCGTGGCGCAGTGGTTAACGAATCCGACTAGGAACCATGAGGTTGCGGGTTCGGTCCCTGCCCTTGCTCAGTGGGTTAAGGATCCGGCGTTGCCGTGAGCTGTGGTGTAGGTCGCAGACGCGTCTCGGATCCCACGTTGCTGTGGCTCTGGTGTACGAAGGCCAGCGGCTACAGCTCTGATTCGAACCCTATCCTGGGAACCTCCATATGCTGTGGGAGTGGCCCAAAGAAATAGCAAAAAGACAAAAAAAAAAAAAGAGCTATGTGTAATTTCTTACTTTATGTTTTGTGCATCTTTTTGAATACTTTATCACCTACTACACTCTCTTATAAAACTTTTTTAGTGTGAAATGTGTCCTACATATGGAATTGTATAAGATCTTTACATATATTTTTAAACAAGGTGAATGAACACCTATGTACCCATCACTCAGATTAAGAAATGTCACCTTTGGAAGCTTTCATTCACTTAAAATTCCTCCTTAATGCATTTCCTTCCCTTCTCCCAAGCCTCGGAGGAAATGGTATCCTAACTTTGGGGTTAGTTTTTTCCTTGCTTTTCTTTATAGCTTTACCCCCTCTGTATATACTCTTTTTTTTTATTACTCAATGAATTTTATTACATTTATGGTTGTACAATGATCATCACAACCAAGTTTTATAGCATTTTCATCCCAAACCCTCAGTGTACCCTCCGACCCTGCAACCTGTCTCATTTGGAAACCAGAAGTTTTTCAAAGTCTGTTAGTCATTATCTGTTCTGCAAAGAAGTTCATTACGTCCTTTTTTTCGATTTCACATATAAGTGATAACATTTCATGTTGGTGTCTCACTGACTGACTAACTCCACTTAACATGATAATTTCTAGATCCATCCATGTTGCTGCAAATGCGATTATTTCTTTCCTTTTAATGGCTGAGTAATATTCCATTGTGTATAGGTACCAGATCTTCTTTATCCACTCCTCTGTTGATGGGCATTTAGTATATATACTCTTAAATATGATATATTGTGTAATTTTGAAAAAACTGTAGGCATTGTTTTAGTTTGATATGTCGAAGTTTACTCTTTCTGATATTACCATTTATCAGGATCCTATTTTGCTCCTTTTTAGTTCTCATACATGTGACTTTGTGATCCATTAATTTTTCTAAGAATCATTTTTTTGACCCATTACAGCTTGGAGTGAAGGGTAGCGTATGGTGTGTGGCAGTGTTTCTGTGTTTTGAGTGTGTGTTTTCTGCGATGGCACTTCTTTCACTGGCTCCTTCTTCTCCATTCAGGATTGTGCCCTACAGTTCTGGATGGTCTGACCTCGATATTTCAGTATGTTTGTCAGAGTTTTTATTCTAATGGTTTTTTAAGCCAAAATTAATAAAATAGTATATTTTATTTCCTTTGGTGAATAAGAACACCTGTTTTTTTTGTATAGTTTTTTGTTTGTTTGTTTGTTTGTTTTGCTTTTTAGGGCCTCACCCACAGCATATGGAAGTTCCCAGGCTAGGGGTCAAATTGAGGCTCCAGCTGCCAGCCTACGCCACAGCTGCAGCAATACAGGATCCAAGCTGCATCTGTGACCTAAACCACAGCTCATGGCAACGCCAGATCCTTAACCCACTGAGCAAGGCCAGGGATCGAACCTGCATCCTCATGGATACTAGTAGATTTATTTCCCTTGAGCCATGAGGCGAACTCCAGTATCTGGAATATTTTTATAGTTTTTTTTTTTTACTCATAGGTCTTTGTCTGACAAATATCAGCAGATCCTCAAATAAGTTTACTGAACTTTCTTTTTTTAAAAAAATATATTCTACAGCTGGGTATCTTAGCAATTCTAGCATGGAAACCAGTCGTCCATATTTATGTTGTTATGACCATGTAAGATTGCTCACTACTCAGTCAAGTAGGGTAGATAATAGTTTATATGGTAACAGTTTTTTTTCCTGTAGTTAATAGTTGCCTATTATTTGGCTTGCCTTCGTTTTCTATATACCAATTAATTCTAAACCACAATTGAACTAACACCTAATTTATACTTGTTTTAACACCTAATTTATACTTTGCCAGACATACGAAATTCATCATTCCTGTTCTCCCACCATCACCCACTCTCTGTATTCTGGTTCTACCCTAGACTGGTCATTCTCTAGGCTTGCATGTTAAAACTTTACTTTTTCACTTGATTGCTGGTTTGACTGGTTTTAGCATTTCATTTTTCCTTGGATTTTGTACCAGTGTCTTCTGAGATACAATATAGTTTTTCACAAATTTGGTGGTGTTCTGCCATCAGTTCCTTTTGTATGTGGCTCATTTTCTTCCCCCTCTGGCAGCTTTTAGGTCCTTCTTTTTCAAGTCTTAAATAAAGGTCACAATGTGATAGATTTTGTTTCATTCTTTCTGTGGGACACACTGTGGGCTCTGTTCATTTGGATACTCTGTTCTTCTGCCCTTGTGGATACTCTGTTCTGCTCTTGTGGAAACTTTCCTTTGATGACTTTCTCTTCTTGTTGTCTCTGCCTTTCTCAAAATCTGAATGTGGAACTCTTGGGTTGAAATCTAATTTTTTTCCTCTTTTATTTTACCTGTTATGTTTTATTGTACTTTCTGTGAGATTTCCAATTCTCCAAAAGAGTTTTGAGCTTGAAGTTTTCTTCTGCTTCTTGCATTGTCTTTGTTACTTCCAAAATGAATTTGTGTTGATTTCTGTTTTTTTCACATTGAAAGCTTCCTCATAGCCTGGTGGTCCGTAGCTTGACATTTATATTTAAGAATGAGGTAGCTTGTAAAAGCCGGTTAGAAGGATGGGGCTTATTGATGAGTGGGTTTTGTTGGAGAGTGATCAGCTTGTGATCATCTCATGGCTGCTTCATTTACCAGCCTCAGCAGCCTCTGCATATGGAGAGTCAAGGAGGCAGATCCTATTCTTAACCACCTCAATGCAGAAGTGACAGGGGTACCAGTGCTGGTTCCCCATCCTGTACCTTTTGTGGACACTGCTGTATGTAGGGCTGGAGTGCACTCACCGAGGCAGGAACAGTATTCCTTGACCCCTTTTTTTATACTCCTTGTGTTGCATTAAGGGAGTTTGTTTGTTTGTTTGTTTTGTGTGTGTTTTTGCCTTTTCTAGGGCCACTCCGGCAGCATATGGAGGTTCCCAGGCTAGGGGTCTAATCGGAGCTGTAGCCACTGGCTTACGCCACAGCCACAGTAACTCAGGATCTGAGCCGTGTCTGCAGCCTACCCCACAGCTCACGGCAACGCCGGATCCTTAACCTACTGAGCAAGGCCAGGGATCGAACCTGCAATCTCATGGATCCTCTAGTTGGTCCGTTACCTGCTGAGCCATGAAGGGAACTCCGTATTAAGGGAGTTTTTTGAGGAGATCTTTTTAATGATCTTCCTTCTGAACTTCTATACATTTAATGTCTGCTGCTCAGTATCTCTGTGGCCACTCTGACTCTTCCTCCTCTTTTGAATATTAACCTGTCTCTGCTTCCACTCAGTTCTCCACTGCTTCTCAGCTTTTGTGAGAAAAAGTCTGGCCATTTTTTTTTTTTTTTTTTGTAGACATAGGTGATCATCAGAAAATGCCTTTTCCATCTGAGGAACCAACCAGTCACAGAGTACAAGGAAAATTCTCTTCTGATTTTCTTTTCTCACCTTTTTCCTTTGGTCATTGGCGGTTCATAGTGGCTTCTTTGATACTGGAATTCTTTTAAAAACTACTTTATTTCCAGATAAGTTCCAGAAGCCTCAAGGGCCTGGAAGATTAATCTGTATGTCAATGTGCCTTTTAATTTTGCTTAATGCCCCCTTTCTATCCCGAAGTGAATACTTGCAGTTAATATAACCAGTTTTCCTACTCTGTCTTCTCATGATCCTACCCAAAGTCACCAGTGAAGTGACTCCGTTTTTTTTTTAGAGTCTGTGGCAGAATAGTCTAACTTTTTATATCAATTTCTTGCCCCTCCCTTGCCACCCACCTGTTTTAAGGGAAAGTTGAATTTCTTATTCTTTATGCTGTTTTTGGTTCCATTGTTTTATTTGACATTTTACAATTCTTCAATACAAAATCAAGCTCCTACTGTTTATGCAGCCTGAGTTTTTGGTTAAAAACGTGTCTCAAATAGGCTGTGAATTTCACCAGCTCTGTGGGGTTTTTTTTGTTTTTTTTGTTTTTTTTGTTTTTTTTTTTGGTTCTTTTGAATGTTCTATTAACTCAGCCTGCTAGCACATCTTTAATCATTTGGTCTAACAGTTGTGTATGAATATTTAAAAGCTAAGTATTTCTCTTCAGCATGCATAAATTGATGGAAGTTATTGGTTGACAATATTGGTGTCTTTTTTACCAAGTCTGTCCCTTTTATGTCACTGTCTCAGCAAATAATACTTAACCACACTATTGCCAAAGTCTGACCCTGAGAAGATATCCATGACTTTCCCCTTTGGTTACCTCTCAGATCCAAGTCACAAAACCCTATTAGTTTTTTTTCAGAAGATCTCTGGTATCCTTGTACTTCTTTCTTTGTACCCAATGTTCTGTTTCCCTGAGGCACCCTGGTGTGCTGTCCCTCTCTCTGGGACAGCCCAGCGTCCCTCTTACTAGGACACCAGGCCATTCTTCCTCTAGGACTGCCCCAGCTGCCATCAGTCCTCCTCCCTCCAGGCCGTTTTGCACACTGTGGACAGCATGATCTAGTTTGAGGAACTGTGACAAGGACAGTGCGATTGGAGTAAGCCCTTGGTGTAGGAGAAAAAATCACTAAAGGACTTTGCAAGTGTGTGCAGGGGCCAGATCCCACAGGGCATTTTAGACATGTTTAGGTGTCTGAATTTCCTGCGAAGAACAATGGGATGCCAGTGGAGGATTGAGTGGATAGTATTAGCATGTTTGAATTAATTTATTTTTGATGATGGTACACTGTAGGAGGAGCGAGCCTGGATGTCGCAAAGCTGCAGGTTGTCCAGGTGAAGTTGTCCATGTGAAAGAGGATGGGGGCCTGAGCTAGCGTAGCGAGTGGATGGAGGGATGCAGACAGACTGAGGTTTCGAGGAGGCTGAGTTCAAGAAGCTTTGTGACTGGGCAGGTGGTTTTTATTTGGGTTTTTGTTGTTGTTGTTGTTGTTATTGTTCTTTTAGGACAGCACAGATTTGCACACATTGGTATGGTTTTCTCCAGTGGTGTTCAACAGAGAGTTAAGAAGCTAGGCCTGCCTGTGAGGAAGGAGAAAGCTATGAATAGTGGGGAATGAGCTGGAGTGTTGGGAGATAACCGTTCGGAGGAGGGCCTGTGAGAGAAGTGAGCTCAGATGAGTGGGGTTTGACGAGGGGTTCCGGAGCAGTACCTGGAATTGACAATAGAAGGAGCTTGCTGGCCTCACCTCCGGACCTAGAGCCATACAGAGCATGACAGAGGGACTTTCAGAGCAGGGTGACGTTTCAAGGCAGGAAGAGAAGGAAGGATCTGGGTAGAGCTGAGGGTGGGAAAGGGAGACGTTCACTGTGGAATGGAGGTCCCAGGAGCAGTAATGCGAGGCATTGTATGTTTGAGTTCAAGGTTCCCCCAAAATGAATGCCAGTGGTCCTCCGATGGAATAGTTTTTGTGTTTTCACTTACTCTTCAGTGCCGGAGTCTAGCTCCAGCAGCCAGGGTATTCCCTCCGGTGATGGACAGTGTCGGTGAAGCACACGGAGACAGCCTCTTTGTCCCTACTTTTAGGGCACTGGGCTGCTCAAATTTTATTAGCGTAGGTAGCAGTTTATATAGACAGCTTAATTGTAACTTACATCACAGTGCTTAGATCATATTCTCAAAGGTTAAATTTTAGACTGCCTGGTACAGTAGATATACAATGTGTTCTAAGAATTTTAATCAAAACTAATGGATACGATGCATCATGCAAAATTATAATGGGTACAAAACATTATGTGGAAAAATCATTATATGAAAATAAGGCAATTCAGTATAAAAACGTCTTGTGGTTACTTTTAGCAAGCGCTGCCCATTATTGTTTTAAGCTAAAATTTAACAACTAGAAAGGTCACAAGCACAAGAATTTAACATTTACAAAAACTCTTTTTTAGATTAAAGCTTGAGGTACTAACTTAAAAGCATTATGGTCAGGGGACAGTATGAGAAAGTATTTTTTATATCAGAGCAACTTAATTTCATAAAACTTAAAAGCTCCCTACAAAACTTATTAAAAGTAAGATTATATTTTTCCATCAAGAATGATGTATGTCTAACCTATTCTAACCTATTGTACACTCCACAATTACCTTACTCTAAAACCTATTTTTACTTGTAACAAACCAATGAACACTTTGTTTTTGCTTGCATTAGATCTGAATAGGAGGAATTTCACCAAGGTGAAACTCTTATTATTTTATTACTGTTCCAATATTTGTTGTTCCAATTTTATTGAATCACAAAACAATATAGAAAAATAACAAGGAATAACTAACAACAGAAAAGACTGAGTAATAAGTAAATAACAGGAAAGCCTGAATTTTCCAAGAAGCAATTTTTATTCTTGCGCTATTGTGCAAAGCCTTCATTTTATCATTGTTGTCGTTGTTGTCGGGTTAGCAGGTGAGCCTCATTATTTTTAGAACTTGCCCTCGGAACTGTGCCACCGGGTAAGCCCCTTTCCCTATTTCTAAACCTGTCCTCGGAACTGTGTTGGCTTTTTTTTCCTCGGTTAGGAACCCTGCCTTTGGAACTGTGCCATCAGGCTAGTTCCCTTCCTTGGCCTTCTGTATCTCCTTGGCTCCCCCGCACTTCAGATAACTTTTCAATCTCTGCCCTGTGCAAGGCTCAGTATTAGGTGCCACGGCCGCTGCAGTGACGAATTAGAAAGTTCACAACTTAGTAAATAAAATAGTCTCTGTCTTGGATCTTGCAGACAAAGAGTTTAATTAAAGACATAGTTATTTGTGTGTAACAGACTGGAGGGACCAATCTGAGAACTTTTCTCAGACTTCATAGTTCTCATTCTCTTTCTTGCCTTTACTTTTTGTTTCCTTGGAGTTCTGGAGTGTTCCCACTCCTTAGTGTTTGGGAGTATTCTCATTCCGGAGCACTAAGTTTAAGAGAAGACGCTCAGCCTGGCCTGGTGGGCATTTTTTTGTCTGGCAGATGCTGAAATTTACACGTCAAACTGGAGACCAGAAACTCTCTTAATTGATTTATTTCCAAATTATTCTCTCATATTCTCTTTTTTAAGCATTTACACAGGAAGAAAACTCATTCCAAGGGTAATTTAATATCATTTTGAGTCAGCTGTAATTACTTTTGTTTTCTCTTTGAACTTTGCGTGTTTCCTTATGCTTTGGTAAATAGAGGTAAAAACCTGGATGATTAACAAAGCCTGCCAAAGTGTGATGACTGATTGGAATCCACTTCACTTAGGATTTGGGAAAGAAGCTAATTATAAAATTATTAAATGTTAGCACTGAAAAGTATTTTTAAGATCTTTTATGTTACTACCCCCTCATTTTATACCTCAAGAAGCCAAGGCTCAAAAGGTGCGAGTGGGGTTTAAGTGTAAATGTGATAAATGTTTAGCAAGCTTAGATGCTTTAAAATTTGTGCAATAGGAGCTTTCATATTTTCTGACAGTGGTGGTAATATTGCAGAAAAAAGCCTTTTTTTTTTTTTTTTTTTTTTTAACTGCTAGGGAATGCTGAACTGTAATGGGGGAAAAAAAAAACAAAAAACAATTTTAAGTATTCTGAATACTAAATCTTTCTGTTCAGCAAAATAAAATGAGCTATGTGGTAGTCTCCAAGGACCTGAGGGTAAATGCTGGAGACACTATTCTAGATTCATGAAACGTCACAGCATTTCCTAGTGATTGTAACTTAGAACAGTCTTTGTCAATAAGCAAAGTTTAATCTCCCCTCCTGGCTATGCAGGGCATGAACTTATACCAGAAAATCTGCCTCTCTGCTTAATTAAGCAAAGAGCTATAATCATGAAAGATGCTGGGCCATATCGTATATTATAATAGAACACTATATAACTTTGAGCTACAGAAGACCTTCACAGACAAAATAAGAAATGCAGAAATAAAGAAAAATACTGACATTTTACTATAAAATTAACTACACAAAAATTAATTTTTTTCTGGCAGAATACTCCATAAATTATATCAAAAGTGTTTGTCACACATAATGATGATAAAACTTAGATATCCCTAATGTTTAAATGGGGAAATAGAATCCAATAGAAAAACAGACAAGACTGTGAACAGGCAGTTTACAGAGGAGGAAATGAACATTGTCAAACAGACAAACAAAAACAACCCACTAGAATGATGCTGTGCACAAGTGGGCAGGAAGTACAAATCACAATAGCAGCGAGAAGAAAATTTCCACCATTCAGTGGGCAAAGTGTAAAAGGATTGGGGCGCATTTGGTGCCATGTTACAGGGAAACGGGGAAATGCACCCATCGTACAGTGGTGGGGGTGGGGACTGGAATGGCTTTTCTGGAAAGTTCATGTTCTTTGATTTGGCAGTCTTACAAGTCAGGTATATCCAATAGAGATAAAAGCATCAGTTTTTACATGTACAAAAATGTTATTTTAACATTTTAAAGATTATAGCAAGGAATTAAAAAACATCTGTATGTCCAATAACAGTGAAAAGGCTGAACGAATTGCAGTATGTTTGTACTATGCAGTATTTGACATCTATTCAAAAGAATGCCTTGGATTACATGTATTGATAAGGAATAATCTTTATGATAGATTAATTAGAAAAGGAAAACATTTCAGAGGGATGTTTAAAAACATTACAAAATATATTTATATGGAGACAGAGAAAAATTTGGAAGAATGGACATACTCGAATGTCATTGCTGATTATCTTAGTTGAATGGGATGGGGGGAGAGTGGCTAGGAGGGGAAACCATTTTTAAAATATATAGACCTTTAAAATATGTAGACTTTTTGTCTTGTTAGAATATGCTTAAATTATTAAAATAAATTTATCTATTTAACATCTAGTGTTTAAATACATAATTATTTATTTAAGCCCATCACTCATTGTTAAGCTTGCCAAAGTCTCATCACTTGCAGTGAGGGCTAGGGTTTGCTTGCTTGCTGGTCTCTTGAAGTAGTCATACTGCATCTCTGAGGAGAGAACCCTGACTTCTGCTCGCTGGCCTGTCCTACTTTCTGGCTCTTTATCTATCCCTCTTATTTCTGTGATCCATCACTTCAACTACTCCCTGGCCAGTGTGCTATTCCTTTGCTGCTTTGTATTTCATTTGTGCCAGTCTAAGTTAGTAACTGGTAGAGAAAAATCACACAGTCCCTACCATTAGCATCTGTATCAATCTGTGATATTGAGCTTCAGTTGCTCCCTTAAAGATGGCTCTATATAGCTCTCTGTTTTCCCTCCTTATCTCTCCCCTTAAATGCAAGGATTATTTCAGACACCCCCCTCCTTTTCCCTCCAACCTTTAGCACTGCCACCTCATCTCTTGAGCAGCAAGTGGCTCCATGCTCTGACTCTGAAAATGGCAACCCCATACTCTATAGTCCTTGACACTGGACATGTAAACTACACCCTCCTCTTGGGTCGAGGCTGACTGCCCCCTTGCAGGGGATCCCAGCCCTTCCTGTCTCTTCTGGGGGAGGTGCAGAGGGTGTGTGTGCTCGCTTCGTGTGCTGCCCTCTCTTGTATCTTCTCTGTGTTTCCTCATTTCTGCATCCTGAAGAATAGACATAATGGCCTAGAATTCCTGTGTCTGATTCTTTGTTACTTCTCTGTGTTATACACGTATATGTTGGATGGATAGAAAGGAGAGATATTTGAGTAAAATAATGAGAAAGGAACGTGATCTAAATTAAAGAGAGTAAGAAGATCTCACGAGTAGAGATGAAAGAAATGATGGAACAAACCTAAAAACAGCCTTTCTTTCCCCTGCTCAGATGCTGCTGACTGGGGTGGCAGGAGAGTGGGCAAGTATTTCACTCTTACCTGAGCAAATGAGAGCTTAATTGTTAGGACTGCCAAATCATACCATTGTGGGTTCTTAGCTAGACTTGTAAGCCAGATTCTCCTATTTTGGTATTTGTGTTGTATTTTCCAATCTTTTGAAAATGAATGAGAGATAAAACTTTATCTGTAAACTAGTGTTTTCCAAGCATGTTCTGTAGAAAAGTAGCTTGGAGATGGGGTTTGAGAAATACTGATTAGCGGAATCTTTAATGTGCTAACATGATTTGTGAATTTCCAAGAGCAGGAGACAGTGTGACGATTTCCCGCTTTGTGACCATAAAGCACTTTCCTGCACATCCTCCCATCCCCTCTTCTGTGTATCATATACCAAGAAAAATAGATTGAGAAATGCTGAGGGACACTAAAATGTAGTACTAAAGAATTACAAAAAAAAAAAAAAACAAAGAAAAGGAAAGATCAGGTTGCATGATACCCAGTGAAATGACTATTAAGAACTTTTTAAATTCGTTATCAGTTTGTGTGTTTTTCTGTACATTTCAAAGATGGTAAATGATTTTTTAAAAAATGAAACTTGCTTTGACAAATGATACACTTGAGGAAATAAGCTATTTTATAAATAAGTATAGTAGAGTTCTGGTGTGGCTAAAACTTTTTGTAGTACTAGCAGAGTATCATGCTGTATTATTTCAAGGTTTTACTAGGATTGACCTGGTTTCTATTGTTCAAGTTGCATTTTCTTATCTCTTTTCCAGTGGCAGCCGATTAGGAGGCCTGGTTACGGTGTTGTGCTTCTTTTTCAATCATGGAGAGGTAGGTAGTCAACAAATATTTTCAAAATCTTTAGGGTTTTTTTCTTCTAGAAATACAGGTTTCTTCTTTAGGTGGTCAAATATTTTTTAAAATTTTAGGAAATTTTGCTTATAGAAATAAGTTTCTTTAAATTTTCTGTAGTAGCATTCATTAAATTTTTGATCTTATTTTGATGCAGATTTTAAACACTAGCATTTATCTTAAGTTATCTTTTCATGACCATTGTATCTTTTATGTGATATATTTCTTAGTGGTTTGAAGAAATAATGGGTCTATGTTAATTCTAAATGTAATTTAAAACTGCGAAAACTCATGTTTTAGCTATAATAACACTAATCTGGCCATGGATATAGTTAACTTCCTATGCGGGGGTAACTTTTTGATGTAGGATTATAGCTAAAGTGTGCCTGTAATTTTAAGGCATTTGTATTAAACTTTGACTTACTTTTAAGTATCCTTTATAGAATATTTTATTATATCTATAAATTTGCACAATCCATGGGCTTTCTAAAGAGAATAGCATTGTAAAAAGCATGGACTCCAGATCCAGGCTACTTGCGTTCAGATTCTGGCTTTGCCATTTAGTGGCTCTGCGACTTGGGCAAATCATTTAATCTTATCCACTTTAGTTACCTTTTTGTAAATTGGTGTAATGATGTTACCCATCTCAGGGGATTATTGGGGAGAGTAAATGAGTTCATCTGTGTAATGTGCCTAGAACATGTTTGACATGTAGTTATTATGTAATCATTAGTTTGTGTAATTGTTAGTTTGTATTACTATTAGTAACTTATATTATAGTTGTGGGAGTTCCCACTGTGGCTCTGAGGTAAAGAACCAACAAGTATCCACGAGGATGCTGGCTTGATCTCTGGCCTCCCTCAGTGGATTAAGTATCTGGCATTGCCATGAGCTGTAGTGAAGGTCACAGACGTGGCTCAGCTCCTATGTTGCTGTGGCTGTGGTATAGGTTGGCACCTGCAGCTGCAATTCGAACCCTAGCCTGGGAACTTCCATAAGCTGCACATGCGGCCCTAAAAAAAAAAATTAAATAAATCATAGTCATAAATGTATAATATGTATCTGTCTGGTATTCTTTCATGGTAAATATGGTGTGAGGGGAAAGAAAAGAAAGGCCAGATTGCTTTGTGTGAAGTAACTTAATGCTTCTATGTGTTTCTGTGCTATGTATGTACAGTATTTGAGTATGCACATGTTACAAAGTCCTAAGAGTAGTCATGTAAAAACTTAACTGAAGTCTGAAACTTGAACTTCTTTTTGTTATTCAATGGCTTACTGATGGATATTCAGTGGCTTACTGATGGATATTGAACTAACACATCCTTAGAGTTTAGAATCACAGAAATGTAAACCTAGAGTGGCTTTATAGATTAGAGCATTTGACAGAGGATTGCAATATGACATCAGTTAATTGGTTTGGTCTGAATTTTGAGCAAGAGAAAAAGAATTATTTGATGCGTTTTGACTATGGCTACTGCTCAGTGCCTTAGTGTGGACCATTTGGAAGCACAGATCTGTGAGAATTGACTTAAGAAATAGGAAATAATCACTTAACAATGAAAAAAAGGAGCACTGAGTGTTCACAGTGAGATGTTGAGAGGAAGGGAATTATTGAAAAATTTGAAGCCAAGGCACAGTTTTAAAGACTACTGTCTGTTAAGAAAAATCTGTGATACCCTTGGTGAAAATTAAAGGTTACTAATTCTTGATCTTGTGTTTTTTGAGTGATTTTAATATTCGTGTAGCATGAACATCATTTCTTAGAAAGTCTTTTTAGTTTGTAACAGTGAAATTTAGACAGTTCAGTTCATTTTTCAGATTAATAAATTTTTTTTATATTTTTCAGCTACTTGGTATATTGAAGCATGCTTAGGGATCATTTTCTACTTAGGAAAAGGTAAACTAAATGAGATTAGAATTAGAATTGTAGTTTTACTGAATGAGTCAAGTAGATAGTTGTACTTACATCAGTAGCTGTAGCTTCAGAGCAGAAAAACGACCACTTGGAGTAATGACAAGTTAAAACTGAGAACATAAATGGCAGTTTGGGGTAAAATAATCATGAGAACTCAAGTAACTAAAAACTATTTTATTGTAATTTTATACTTATTTTGGTTTTCAGATTGTGAGATTTTCAGGCCATTGTTTTCTTCTGATTCTTAAAAATATTGCCTGAAGCACATATTTTTTTATATGAGAGGAAGCTTGTACTCTGGTAATACCTATTTATGCATTTTGTGAGCTTTGCCAGAGAATCACAGTCTTTGGCTCAATGGGATTTCTGACGGTTTACTACTTGTTATCCCACTTTCTTCTTTTTCTGTCTTTTTTTTTTTGCCATTTCTTGGGGTGCTCCCTCGGCATATGGAGGTTCCCAGGCTAGGGGTCTAATCAGAGCTGTAGCTGCCAGCCTTCGCCAGAGCCACAGCAACGCTGGATCCGAGCCACATCTGCGACCTACACCACAGCTCACGGCAACGCCAGATCCTTAACCCACTGAGCAAGGCCGGGGATCAAATCTGGAATCCCATGGTTCCTAGTCGGATTCGTTAACCACTGAGCCACAATGGGAACTCCTGTTACCCCTCTTTCTTAAAAAAGTTACTTAAATCATGTGATTTATGTGCCAAAAAGTAATTGTGAATTGTTTCCTGCCTTTAAGTTCTATTTCCACTATTTCGTTTGCTCTGTACTTGCATCTAAGCTAGTATATGATTAAATCTTTTCTTTATCCATTCATCTATTTTTTTTTGAAGTATAGTTTATTTATAAGGTCATGTTTCAGGTTTTCAGCAAAGTGATTCAGTTTTATATATATGTGTTTGTATGTATGTATATGTGTATATATATGTGTGTATACACACACACACACACCTACATATACTCTTTCAGATTCTTTTCCCTTATAGAGTATTACAAAATATTGAGTATAGTCCCTTGTGCTGTACAGTAGGTCCTTGTTGGTTATCTGCTTTATGTATAGGAGTGGGTGTGTCAATCCCAAACTCAGGCATGGAGGGTGAGGACCTGGGCACTTGGATCCCATCATGAATCTTACTAAGCTGGGCAGGGTTACAGTTTTGATTTGTTGTAGTTTACCTCCAGTTTCAAATGAATTAAGATTTCTACCCTTTGGCTCAATCTCCAGTTTCCCAGATGCTCAGCCCAGGGCATGGTCTCTTTGATTTTACCCCCAATGGAATTTAGAGGAGTTAGTTTTCAGCCGTTTAGTTTCAGTCCATCGTTGGATTCTACTTAAGCAAGTTCCTGGAAGTTAAGCACTATGTGAGATTCTGCCTCCTGGTTGCTCTTCACTGCTTCTTTACCCCAGTTTGGGTATCCATTTAACTTAGTACCATTTGTTGAAAAATCCATTCTTGCCCCATTGAACTGTAGTTGTGCTTTTATCATTAATCAAATGACTATATATGGGTAGATTTGTTTTTCGACTCTCAGATCTGTTTCATTTGTCTGTTTATCTTTAAGCCATTATCATACTATCTTAAATATTGTAGCATTAAAAGTTTAATATCTGGTAGTGAAAGTCTCAACTTTGTTCTCCAGTGTTGCTTTAGCAATTCCAGATTCTTTATATTTCCATGTAGATTTTAGAATCCGCTTGCCATGACTCCCCTTTCCCCCAACACATATACAACCTGCTGGGACTTTAGTTGTGATTGCCTTGGATCTCTAGATCAATTTAGAGAGAAGCGACATTCTAAATATATCAAACCTTCCTATCCATAAACATAGATATTCTTTCATTTATATCAGTCTTCTTTAATTTCTTTTGGCAGTGTTTTATGTCTTGCAATTTTTTATTAGATTAATTACTAATATTATAGTTATGTATATAATATGTATTATATGTATTACATGTATATAATATATATATTACATGTATATAATATGTATTATATGTATTGTATATATAGTGCTTTTCTCTGTCTTTTTGATGTGTCCTCAGTGTTCTTGGAACACTAACTTTCTAGTTCAAAAAGATGTTCCAAGATCACCTAATGCTTTCTTGTCCCCAGATATGGAAGCAGTCATTTTCCAAGGAATCTTGGATCCTATTCATGAAAAATGTTATTTAGAGACCACAAGCAGGGTGCTTGGTGTGCTTACTGCTTATCGAATGTAATCGCTTTTAGCTCCTTTCAGCAAAAATCATTCATTCATACTTATTCGTCCAATAATTCTAATCCAATAATTCAGTATTCTAAACTCTGCCTTCCCCCACTCCATATTTGTATCTCCTTCTTCCCCGCAATCTAAATGTATTTACTTTCTTTCTTCTATAGTACACACAAAATAATTTCAGAATTAGGATACTAATCCAACTACCATAACAAACCTGCTAAGTAAGGTTTAAGATTTCTTTGCTGTTCTTTTTCTTCTAAGATTATGTCCTACTAAGGGGGTACAGAGTTCAAAAGTAAAACAGGTAAAATATACCTAATTATTTTTGCTTCTCTATTGTGTTACCATTTAATACAATTAGAATCACTTATTTCAGTTTCTATTTATACTACTTTTTTGTTTTGATGTATACTTTTATACTGTATACACAATTCTTATTACATTGATAACCTTGAAAAGTTTGGTCTACAGCCACATGGTAAAATAAAGGTGGTCAAGTTAATATTGATAACATCTTATCAGATATTCTTTTCTGACTTGTTTTAAATAAGTAATGAATGGTCAGCTTTGAGTCATTGCAGGTGTAATTTATTCCTTATCCAACAAAGCTGACTGATTTCACAGAAGTTCTCTGCAAACTTTAGGGTAGGATATGCTGATATCTGGAAGTTCAGAGACAAAAAAAGATAAATGTTTCTTCTCATGGAACTAGTAGAAATTCTTTATTAAGATAGTAAAACTTAAAAATAGCAATTATACATCACTGTAACATTCCTGTGAGCCAATTGTATTACAAATTCAAATTAGCATATGTGACTGGCTGGTTAATAGGGCAGCATATTAATACATGATGCAGAAAGAGACTCTCCAAGTAATCTACCAGACCTATTATCATTTGCGCAGTGCCGTCAGGCTCACAAAGCCCACACCTGGCTAAGTCAGGGTCTGCCTAAACAATGGGACCACCCTAAGTAACATCAAATAAAAGATGTTCAAACAATGGCTGTTGCACAGAGCATTTTTATGGTTGGCATCTGGATAGCTAAATCCTTAAACCTCTACCATTCTCTGAAAAAGAATAGCCAAACGCATGGTGGTCAGAAATCTTTTTTGGAATCCCTGCAAATATAATGTTTAAGACAATATTATAGCTAATATATTAGTGTAGCAGTTAGAGATGGGATAATTTGTTTTAAACCCAAACATTATGCTAACAAGATACAATTGATCCTACAAATGTCAACTCTGGTTAAAACTCTTGAAACAAGCCTTAACATGATTTATCTGATACTAACTATAATTTATAATTCACTAGTCAGTTCTTCTAAATTGTGAAGAGAAATCAGTTAGATTATTCTAGATATCTCCTAGTATAAATAAACTATTTGGAAGGAGAAGTTGAAAAATAAGGAGTTCCTGTTGTGGCTCAGCAGGTCAAGGTCTCTGTAATGATGCGGGTTGGATCGCTGATCTCACTCATGGGGTTAAGGATCTGGTGTTGCTACAAGGTCCTGTGGTGTAGGTCACAAATGTGGCTTGGATCTGATGTTGCTGTGGCTGTGGTTTAGGCTACAGCTGCAGCTCTGATTTGACCCTGGCCCAGGACTTCCATATGCCACAAGTGTGGCCATAAAAAGAAAAAAAAAAAAAAGAAATTGAAGGTGTTTATTGCTGAAATTCCTTTGTTTTTCATTCTTGAGTAAATAGCTTAAAAATTCAGCCTTTACCAAACAAAATAAATTAAAAGCCTGTTGTCATCAATATGTAGGTAGTTTTATGTTGTGATATTATTCAGTGCTATGAAATGTGTGTTAAAAATTATATAGCGGGTGGTGACAGTTTAAACAGTGCAAGATTTTTTGTTGAATTTATTCTCACAATTAAAAAAAATCTTGTTTTTTGTCAGAGTACAGAATATATTTGTTTAGTCCTTTTTGAAGCAGTTTACATGTGTATATTTTCTCCTTTATTTCTTACATTTCAAGATAATGCCTTTAAAAGGCATTGGTATTTTAAGCTGTCATCCTATAAAGAGAAATTTAGATTTTTCCTTTTCATTTAAAATTATAGTTAAAGAAAAATATTTATTTATTGAAACTTAAGGTATGATGAAAGCAAATCTGTTTACTATTTTCATATTATATGCTGTCATCTGAAACAATTATATTTGTACGAGAGCTAGTAGAGCATCCTGTGTTACTGGAGAAACACTTCCACATACATTTGAATGCATGCACTTTTAACACTTAGGAGGAGAAGACCTTGCTCTCTGTTACAGTTTATAACTGAGCCTTCTTATCCGTACTTTCCTAGAGGATGTAATTGAGTTTTAGAGAACTGGGTGACTTACACTATTATGAGAAATGAATTTCTGAGATGACAACACGGTTGAATTTGGTAACAAAATAAATGTGAGTGAACAGTCTGTGTGAAGAAAACTTTCAAATTGTGTATTATATAGTTTAAATATTTTCCTACTGGTCTTTGTAGGGGATTGGTAGCTTTATAAACTTTGGTTAGATATCTCTGCTATCATCATACTGAAATCTCTAGTTAATTTAATAAACTAACGGATTTTTTTAAAGTGCATTTCGGTATCGACAAAAAAGCATTTTTAAAGACTTTTCAATCTTTTTGTATCTCCTGCGTAAATAGATATTTATGTTAATTTCATAGAGAATGGTGAGTTTTGGTTTAAAAAAGAGGAGTAAATTGGCTCACGTTTTCTATAGCAGAAGTAGAAATAGCTAATAGTCTGAAGTAGAGTTAAAATAAAGAAAAGGGGTATTTCCACTTGTGGTCTTTGTAGTTCTATGTAGTTTTTAAAGTAGCCATGCTTGACATGAAAGATGTAATAATTTCATCTAATGTGACTAGCTTAGTAGTAGCAACATCAAATTGTTTACATTTAATTGAGTGCAGTTTACTTTAAATCGAAAAATGGACCTATTAATATACTTAGTATATATGCAAAAAATTATGGAGTCCTGCAATTGAGATATTAAATTATCTAAGTCTTAATTATTTAAGATATTTAATTATTTAAGTAAGCTCTTCAGGAAGGTTGATACTTGACTGTTTTTTATTATTTTATTCCATCCCCCGTGCCACTTTTAAACATTTTGCAGTCCAGGGTAGCTTGGTCAAAGAAGTAAAAACAAAATTGGAGTGCTCCTTTTAAGGGGCAGTGTCAATAAAAACACTAATAGTCATGACCATAGAGAGTTTTCAAGTATTGGTTATGGATAGTTTTGCTGAAATTCATATGAAAGAAAATAAAGTATAGTTCGTTTTCATAACCAATTCAAAAATAATGTTTTTAATTTAGGCGAAACATTTTCTTGCTGATACTTTTCCTACTTTCCTTTTAAGCCGAAGTTGAAGTTTTTTAGTTCGTGATTGTTGACAATTCACCATATTACTGTTTCACAAGATCTTATGACATGTATGTCTTCTTCCTGGTTTTGCTGTTGGGGAAAAAACTGAATAGCAAGTTTCACTTGGTATGTCTTACTCAAGAAATTTAGCAAGGATACCATACACTATGAATTTTTTTTTTTCAGTGTACTCGTGTGATGTGGACACCTCCTCTTCGTGAAAGCTTTTCATATCCATTCCTTGTACTTCAAATGTTGCTTGTGACTCATATTCTCAGGTAACTTTGATTTATCTTTAGTAGTTGTTTGTTTTGTGTCGAATAACTTAAGCTAGAATTTTTTAAACTGCCATTATTAAAACAGTGCAATAAAATAATTAAGATGGTGCTGTTGCTAGGTTGAATTCATAAAAAAGAATATAACTTCAAAATATTTACTACTAAAACCTTTCCTTAATCTGCCTTCTAGCCTTCTTCCCTTTAATTAGTGGTCCACAAATACTGCTTGAGGAGCAGCAAATCTGTCATCTGCACTTTCCTGAGCCATTTTCTGCCACCACTACAGCTTCCTCCAAACTAGACAGAAAGATGGGGGAAAGCTGGTGAGAGTAAAGCATATCCTATACCATATAACCCTTTAGAGCAAAGAGCAGTTCATAGAATAAGTGTGGTCAGATACATTAATACCTTTCTACATTTGTTTAGCATCCATGAGAATTAAGCAGTAGATAGAATGAAACCACCTGAGTAAACAAAGGAATGCTAATAGAATTTCTGCTAAAAACTCTGGGTTGGATTGGGCTCTCCCATGTTTCTCTGGCCTTCAGTAAGAGACCTAACAGAGACTGCAGCAGCACACAAGTGGAAAGAATGTTGGACCAAGAGCAGTTTCCTCCTATTTCTATTGACAGATACTGAATTTAGATGGATGCTGCCTTGGTTCAGAAGGTGAAAATAGCAAAATGGATTTTATGAAACAGTAGAACAGAGCATGATGAAAATCTGAAGATGCCTCAGACTAAGAGCTCCTTTCATTGATCTGCAGAACTGGTTGAAGTCTGTTACATCAAACCCTTTAGATGATCCATTTCCTCGTGATGATCTCAGCAGGAATAGAGCCATTATGTGGCTTTACCTCTTATGTAGTGTTTTTAGAAGGGCCTTTCCCAGAACGTGGGATGGGTGACCACTTTTGTATTAGCTTTTAAAGTTTCTGCTACTCCTGCCTGATTGTTTTCCTCTAAATTCTTCTTTTTTTTTAAATGGAAATTAAAGCTTCTTTAGCATCTTCAAATAAGGTAAACTTGGAATTCATAACCTTTAGTTTTGGGGCACCTCGATAGATGTTTCCTTCTCAAACAATTCAGGAAGTGTTGTGGGAGCCTCTGATTCACCACTGCTCATGCTGTTTCCACATCCGCATTCTTGATCTTGGCTTTTTTCTCCAATGTAGTGTAGAGAGTGGCCTTCCCATCAGTCTCTAATTTCTGCTTTTCTTCTACCTCTGCTTCTATCTTAAATTCAGTGATGGCAAACTTTTGCTTTTTCTCAGATTCCCTTGCTGATCTTCTCTGATCTGAGCAGCTAGGGATGGTACTTCTCCACCTGCTGAGTGTTGTCTTTTTTAATCCACCCCGAGGGGCATTATATTGAAGGTTCTGCTAGGTTGCTCTTGCTTCCATGATCAGTTACCACAAACTTAGATTCATCATGTTATGTCTTATAGTTCTGTAAGTCAGAAATCCTAAGATAGAGGTGTCAGCAGTGCCGTATCCTTGGAAAGTCTAGGGGAGAGTCAATTTCCTTGTCTTTTTACCTTCTAAAGGGTTGCCTGCATTCCTTGACCTTGCGGCCCCTTCCTTCTTGGAAGCTGGCAATGGCGAATTAAGTTCTTCTCTGTCAGCTTACTCAAGGCTGCTTCTTTGACTTTTAAGCACTCTTGTGATTATATTGGGCCCATCTGGACGATCCAGGATAATCTCCTTACCTGAAGGTCAGCTGATTGGTAACTTTAATCCCCCTTTAATGTAAAGTGTATGTGACACAGCTTCCAGGGCCTAGGACATGGACCTTTGTGCAAGCTCTTCTTCCGTTGACCATAGTGGAGCTACTCCAACGGTTGTTTTGGCTTCAGGCGCTGCTTTCTCTTAGCATCTTTTAACTGGTTGTCAGGTGCTTTTGTGGTAAGCTTTTTCTTTATGTTTTCTTTAGCCTCCTAATCTTTGTCATTTCAGTTTCATCAACCTCCTCATTTCTATCTTTACTTTTGGTTCTTATAGAAAAGTGTTAAGGGGATTTTATTCCTTCAAGGTCTTTTTCATTCTCCTTGTTTTTCTCTAGTTGACACCTTCCTTCTGTTTTCTTGGCAACTACAGTCCTTTTTGCTGGGGAAAAGCACATCTTTTCCTGAAGTTGAGATAAACTTTCCTTTCTTCTGAAGGATAACAGCTTCATTTCTGCTGGTCATTTAAATCATCTGGTGTTTCATCCTTATTACTGAATTCTGTCTCCTTGGCACAGTAGCCATCTCCTTTAGTTCTTGGTTTCCAATTAAGATTGACATCTCCTGATGGAATGGGTGGAGGGGTGAATGCCTTGGGTGAGCCAAGAAGAAGCTGAGCAGGGTTTTATGAGCTGCAAGTACCGAGGAAACTGTTATAAAGCTAGAAAAGAGACTTTTCCTAATGCTAAACATTATTTATAAATAGGGTTAGAAAGGTATTTTATCTTAACAACTTGGTTTTGCCCAGTTTTGAATTTTAAGTATATTTAGAGATTTAGTTTTATATAAATCACCTGATACTGATTGTTCCTGACACTTTTGTTTCCATTCTTCTAATCTTGGTTCAGTGCTATACTGATCATGCCGTCACCAGTTGAAATTCCTTTGCTTTCTATTGTTCCTCTTTCCCCCTAGTGTGTTCTGTACCCAGCTGACTGATTAGTATTAAATTCTTCTCAGAAATCTTTGTCTTTCATTACTGATAAAATGAAAATCACTTTCATTATTCAAAACCTGTAGTGAAATGCTTTTTTTTCTTTCTTTCTTTTTATGGGTGTACCTGCGGCATATGGAAATTCCTGGACTAGGGGTTGAATCAAAGCTGCAACTGCTGGCCTACACCACAGTCACAGCAACACGGGATCTGAGCCGCATCTGCAACCTATACCACAGCTTGCCCCAGTGCTGGATCCTTAACCCACTGAGCGAGGCCAGGGATCCAAACCTGAGTCCACTTGCTAGGCCACAGTGGGAACTCTGAAATGCTTTAATTTAAACAGTGGCTTTCCAGCTTTTTGACTGTGATCTCCAATAAATAAATACATTTTATATTGTGACCCAGTATAAATATACATGTGTGCACACAAACAACTGAAACAGAAGTTTCATGGAATAGAACTCTTATTACATATAATGTAGTCATATTTTTTTTTTTTCCTGCTCTGCTTCACCCCATTATAGATTGCTGGTTTTTACCTAATCAATTGGTTTTGTAACTCATTAATGGGTTACCTGAATTTTAAAAATACTTGATTTAGGGGCACAATAGAAAGAACTAGATTAGGAGAGCAGAGAGGGATGTCCTCTGGAGAAAGGCTACTTAGAGCAGTGAACAAAGGCGACTTGTGGTGGCGCCTTGTGCCCCAGGCAAGCATGTCCAAGGGAGGACTTTTGGCTGTGTCCAAGGTGCACACCTTGTAGCCTCAGTATATGAACATATGCGCTTCACCTTGTGAAGCTGTTGGGCAGGTTGGGGGCTTTGCACTGGCTAACTGATTTAGGAGTGATTTAGGAGAAAAGTACTTCTTAAAACTAAGCTGAAAGCTAAAATCAACCTCACTCTCCTAAAAATCCCCTGCATTACAAGTTGGACCAGAGGGAAGCCTCTAAATGCGGCTCCGGAACAGCCCCTGCCTTTGCCTCCTCTTTTCTTTCCTTCATCCTGCCTGTGCAGGACCGAACATTTATCCCTTATCCTCCATGAAACCCTCCTCACTGCTCAGCTCATATCCTAGATTCTTGCATACTTGTCTGCAGAATACTTAGCACTCAGAGGCTGCTACTTCTGTGATTTTTTCATAGACACTGTCTCTCCAAATCTATTAAATGCAGCATTAAATATGTTTGGTCATGAATTCATCAAAATCTAGTTTGAAAAAACTCAGTGGACTCACTGACTCAGATACCCTCTCTTTCCTTGGCAGGTTTTGTTTTTTATAGTTATAATGGGTATTTACTTTTCATAGAAAATTGTTGCAATTCAGAATCAGGTATAATTTCTAATCCATTGGTTCATTTTGTTTATTTGTGTCTGGTTTATGTTATAATCAGATCATGTTTAGAGATTCTAATTTGCAGCACTTTGGAGCCATGCTAGAATAGTTTGTGGTTAAACTTACTTATTTTATCTTTTCCAAGGGCTACCAAAGTTTATAGAGGAAGCTTGATTGCACTCTGCATTTCCAATGTGTTTTTTATGCTTCCGTGGCAGTTTGCTCAGTTTGTACTTCTTACTCAGGTAAAGTGCTTATATTTTTAGACTGAATTAAGCTTAATGTGTTTGATTATTAAAACTCATTTGTCTAAAATTATAGAACTGATATGTTATATGATTCTAAGTCCTACATTTTTTTTAGTTGATACTTTGAAAGAAATTTCAGAGTAGGGAAATATATAAGGTTTATTTATTAATGGGTGTTAATTATTCACTTACTAGCAGAGTTCATTTATTGAACTTTACAAGAATGCTTATCTTTTTTTATTCAGTATTGGTGTGCTTAAAAGAGGACTGGTGCCATAACATTAAAGTATTTATCCTAAGAAGACTGTAGTTTTTATCTTAAGCAAAATGTATTTCTTCTCTGAATGATGCTATACAGGATAACATAGGACAAGTAAAAGTAACTAAACAATTTATGTTTTATCTAACTCCCCTACCAGTCTCTAATGTATCTATCTTCTTTCCATGTATACTTGTCTTCTCTCTTTCTCTTCAGATGAGGTCTGTAAAGCAAGTGAAGGCAGCTTATTGAGACAGGGAGTGAAATGTGTGCTCATTTCTCCCTGCCACCACTGCTTCTAATTCTTTATTAGAATGACCATATTCATATTCATATAAAGCAATTTAAGAGTTGCCTTTTAATGTCCTTTGAAACATCTTTCTTGAGAAATAGTCAGACTTGGATTTGAGTCTTAACTCCATTCACTAGCTTCTTGAGTTGGACTGCATAACTTTCCTTAGTTTCAGTGTTCTCACTTGTGAAATAGAGAAGGTGGGAGAAACTACCGTATTGGGTTGTGGTTAGAATCAGAAGTGGTCATGTATTTAAGACCCTTAACATACTAATTACTTGCTGCTTAGCAAGGCAGCAGATTAGCTACTTCTATAATTTTAATTTTTTTTATCTATCAGTTTTTAAAAAGATCTATTTGTACTTAATTCTTTTTTTGAGCTCATCTTTTAGACTCCTTTGTGTTCTTTAGTTTGATGACATTTTAAATGTTTCTGGTTTAAAATATCCCCGAGAGTCACTCCTTAAGATTCACTCCTAAAGGCCTGCTGTGTATTGCTTAGCCCCTGAGTGGAAAAGGATTGTTTCTATTGCTTTCACTTAGTGGAGATGGTCTGCTTTTGGATGGGGGTGTTTTTTTATGGGTGGGGAGCGGGGTGCCTTGAGGTGAGTTGCAAGGAGTGAGGGGAGACAGTAGTATGCTTCTCTTTCCCACAGTTAGTGTGTCATAGCAGTCACCCTCAGCAGTGCTGTGTTCCCCATGGAGAAATCTGGGTAAAGGGAAACCTTGGTTTTTTGCTATTGGGGAAATTTGTTGAGCAAGCACTTTGTAATTGTTCATGTTGACCATAGAGTTACTCTGACATTAAAATGAGTATTGTTTTTGATAATTTCCAAAGTAGATAATTTACATGGTTAATTGAGAGAGCTGTGTATAGCAGAGAAAAATCAACAATATTTGATATATTAACAAATTGACCGTATTTAATAATAAGTTAGCAGGTAAGAGAGAAACGACACTTGCTTCCAATATAGATAAAAGTTTGAGACAAAATAACCTTTTCTTAATTTTTTAGTCTATTCAGTGTATAGGTGATTTTAATTTTTAACACAATTCCTTTTTAAATTTCAGATTGCATCATTATTTGCAGTATATGTTGTGGGATACATTGATATATGCAAATTACGGAAGATTATTTATATGCACATGGTAATGGTTTTTAAATTCTTTTTTTCCATTTACTTTGACCTTAAAACACGCCCCTGATTAATATTTGACTTATTCATTGCTGAAACTAATTGTAACATAATTCCATAACTAAAACAAGTGTTATTCAAAAATATGACATAATTAACAGACCTTGTTTTAAACAGGCCACCCAGAAAATTTTAATTTGGGTCATATTATCTGATATGAGTTTATACATTATCAGTTAAAGAGATAATTTGTGAACGAGAGACGTGGAATGGTGTATTATCTCGGCGCCTTCTTTTAAAATGAAGTGAAATATTCACTTATTGGGCACCGACTATCCAGACATGTGGGATATATCAGTGACTAGAACTGCAAAGACCCTGCATATTGTGAATTACTTTCTGGTCGAGTGGAGGAAGGAGAGAACACAATAAACATAGCAAATGGGTAAATCATGTAGTATTCTCGGAGGTGGTAAGGACTATAGAAAAGGACAAGTTGTGGTACCCCAGGGAGGTCAAGAGGGCCACTGTCAAGGGATGGGAGATTGCGGTATCAAGTGAGGTGGTCAGGAGGAGGTCTTATTGAGAAGCGGGTAGTGGAATAAAGATTGGAAGGAGGAAAGGGAGTCAGCCAAGTACATATCGTGGAGAAGAATATTTCAGGTTGATTGAGCAGCCAGAGCAAAGGTCCTAAGGCTGCATGGTTGATTGTGATGAATATTGATTGATGGTTCTTATTATGGTTGCAAGATGCCCTTCGGCAGTAATTATCAGGGAACTTTGAAAAAAAAAGATCAAGGTTTATTACTTACAGGACCTGGAAATTGCACAGCACACCTGGGACCATACAGTTAGGTCACGGTGGGGTGGGGTTTGGGATCGGTAGGGAGTAAGCATGCACTCGGGGTTCTACCTTTACTGGGGTCCAGGATGGGTCCTGGGGTTTTGAGGGCTCATTCTTTATTGGTGAATTTAAAACAAGAGTGGGAATTTAAATCACAGGAAGAGAAAAGACTGGTCCCAAAGGTCAGTTATTGAAATTAATCAAGATCTCTAAAACAAAGGGGCTTCTGTCAGGGCTGCTAGGCCGGCTCTTTATCTAGTCGTGTGGCTTGGCAGTATGTTTACTCAAGAGATAGCCATCTTTGGGAGTTCCCATCGTAGAGCAGTGGTTAACGAATCCCACTAGGAACCATGAAGTCTTGGATTCGATCCGTGGCCTCACTCAGTGGGTTGAGGATCCAGCGTTGCCATGAGCTGTGGTGTAGGTTGCAGATACAGCTCGGATCCTGCGTTGCTGTGGCTGTGGTGTAGGCCAGCGGCTACAGCTCCGATTAGACCCCTAGCCTGGAAACCCCTGTATGCCACAGGTGTGGCCCTAAAAAGACAAAAGACAAAAAAAAAAAAAAAAAGCCGTCTTTGAAGTGGATCACAGTAAAAGTCACACATTTGTATTACAAAAATTAAAAAAAAAAATCCACAACTGTAAGGATTTATTCTACAGCATATGTATTTTTAAATTCTCTAATAGATACATTTAAAATGACATTTATGGAGTTCCCATCGTGGCGCAGTGGTTAACGAATCCGACTAGGAACCATGAGGTTGCGGGTTCGGTCCCTGCCCTTGCTCAGTGGGTTAAGGATCCGGCGTTTCCGTGAGCTGTGGTGTAGGTTGCAGACACGGCTCAAATCCCGAGTTGCTGTGGCTCTGGTGTAGGCCGGTGGCTACAGCTCCGATTCGACCCCTAGCCTGGGAACCTCCATATGCCGCGGGAGCGGCCCAGGAGATAGCAACAACAACAACAACAAAAAGACAAAAGACCAAAAAATAAATAAATAAATAAAAATAAAATAAAATAAAATAAAATGACATTTATAATATATATAGAACTTATAAACAGAGTTATAAGATGAACAACCATGAGCCTACCCTATAGCTGAAAAATGGAACCATTCTTACTTTGAAGCACTTTTGTGTCCTGAACATAATCCTTCTCAGTTCTCTTGGAAATAAAACCGCTATCCTGACTTTTAAAATTATAATTAACTTGCTTTCCATTATGACTTTACTACATACATATACCTAAGTAAAATATTTTTATTATTGAATATTAATAATGTTTTTAAGGCTTAAAGGATAAAATGGTATCCTTTTTGTGAGGCATGTTTTCACTTAGATTTCTGAAATTTATATATTACTAGGGTTCATACAACTTCTTTGTTTTGTTTTCCATTGTATACATAAAGCACAATTTATTTATAACCATCTTCTTTTTTAAAGACATTTAGGTTTTTTCCTTTTATGAATAGTGCTGTACATTCTTACACATACTTCCTGGGGCATACATATTAAGTTTCTTTAGCGTATTTACCTAGTAGTTGAATTTTTAGGTGGTAAATTATATATACTTTCAACTTTATGATTTAATATTGCAGTGTTTTTCAAAAATGATTAGACTGCTTCAAAAACAGTTCTTGGTTTTCTATGTCCTTTTTTATTTTGTCAATCTGAAGAGCATAAAATGGTATCTTTTGGCCTTAATTTATATTTTCTCTGGTTTTCAATAACATTGAACATCTTTGGGTAACTTTATGGACCCTTTGTCTTTCCTTTTTGCATCCTCCCTCTTCATATCTTTCATCAATTTTTCTCTTATGTCCAAGAAAAAAAAATGGCATCTATTTTATTTACTACAGTAAAAACCACTATTTTCATTATTTATTTTAATGCTTGCATTGTTCCCAATTTGGCCAGCTACTTCCTGCTGGCTTTTTTGTCCTTTTAACATAATATTATTATTCTTTGAGCACTTTTTCAGATAAATTGATAAAGGCTCAGCTTATTCAAATGCTTTTCTTCATCTGTCTAGATGACCTTGTGTATTTTTCTCTCTTTAATAATGGTATTATGGTGAATTACATTGATTGATTTCCTACATTAAGAAGACTTGCTTTTCTGGGCCAAACATAATTTTTATACTTCGCTGGATTCACTTGCTCTTATTTTGTTAAGGTTTTAAATATCTGATCGTGAATAGGATTGGACAGTATTTATACTTTTTTTCACTTGATTTTTTTCCAAACTGTTTAAATTTTTTTTTACATTGCAATAAAAGTTTGAATAATTGCTTAGCATTTAGAGTCCATCAGTTACACAGTTACACCAGCAACTATGGTTGAGGGCTTGGACTCAAAGTAATTGTTACAAAAGTGCTAAAATTGCACAGGTTTAGTTTGTGGTAGAACCTGTCCTGGATAAATGATACATGCTTTATGATATCACCAACTATAGAACTAGTCACTTACTATGGAATATCTTCTTCCAAAGTCACTTTACAAACTCCTAAATCCCTGTAGTTACAAAAGAAAAAAATATAAAATTATCTCCAAAGAGGATTTTTTTTCCTTTTTTTATTGTGATAAAACACCCAGAACATTCACCCTCTTGTTTTAAATGTACACATCAGTGATATTAAGTGCATTCTTATTATTGTGTAAATATCACCACCATCTCTGTCTACAACTCTTTCATCTTGCAAAAATAAAACTCTATACCCCCTTGAGGTGATAACCCCTATTCTTCTTCCTCTCCCCAGGCCCTGGAAACTCTCATTCTGCTTTCTATCTCTGCGATTTTAACTACTCTAGGTACCTCATATAAGTGGGATTATGCAGTATTTGTCTTTTCCTGAATGCTGAATGGGTTATGTCATCTGACATAATGTTCTCAAGGTCCATCAACGTTGATGCAAATGGCAGGGGCTTCCTTCTTGTTTTCTGGCTGAATACTACTCCATTGTGTATATTTACCACATTTTCAATATCCATTCATTCATTGATGGAAACTTAGCCTGTTGCAGGGTCTTTCTTGGCTGTTATGAATAAAGCTGCAAAAACATAGGAGTGCAGATATCTTTTTGAGATCCTGTTTTTGTTCTCTTTGAGTATACACCCAGAGGTGGGAATATCAGATCATACATGACATAGCTCTGTTGTTAATTTCTGAAGGATTCCATACTGTTTTCCATAGTGGTGTACTAATTCCCACCAACAATGGAAGAAAGGGTTCCTTTTTCTTTACATCCTCTCTTGGCTTTTTGATAATAGTCTTTCTCACAGGTGTGAGGTGATGTGTCATTGTGGTTTCGATTTGCATTTACTAATGATTAGTGATATTGAGCACCGTTTCATGTATCTGTTGATCATTTATATGTCTTCTTTGGAAAAGCCATCTATTCAGGTCTTCCCATTTTTTTTTTTTTTGTCATTTTGCTATTTCTTGGGCCGTTCCCGCGGCATATGGAGGTTCCCAGGCTTGGGGTCGAATCGGAGCTGTAGCCACTAGCCTACGCCAGAGCCACAGCAACACGGGATCCGAGCCGCGTCTGCAACCTACACCACAGCTCATGGCAACGTCGGATCCTTAACCCACTGAGCAAGGGCAGGGACCGAACCCGCAACCTCATGGTTCCTAGTCGGATTCGTTAACCACTGCGCCACGACGGGAACTCCTTTCTTCCCATTTTTAACCAGATCATTTTTGGGTTTTTTTTGTTGTTGTTGTTGGGTGTTTTTTTTTTTTTTTTTTACTAGTGATATGTAAGATTTTTTTGTATTTTTTGGATCTTAACTTTATCCAAAATATAGTTTGCAAAAATTTTCTTCCATTCAATAGGTTGCTTCTTCATATTGTTGTTTCATTAGCTGTGCAGAAGCTTTTTAATTTGATGTAATCCCACTTGTTATTTTGCCTTTGTTGCTTGTACTTTTAAACACATGCATGGTGGTTTGTATCAGGGCTGGTTTATGAGAAATGGGTAGCATCTGTTGAGCTAAGAGCTGAAATTGACCACAGTTTCCCACCCAGGGATTCTCCTGGAAGTTGCAGTTTTGACAGACTCCCCGGTTCCAAAATTGTTCCATTAGACATCGTCATCAAGCTGGAGTTGCTGTCCAGGTGGGGAGGTGGATTCTTGGTGTCTCCCACTCTGCCATTTCTCCAGAATCTTCCAGCTTCACTTGCCTGATTTTGATAATCAGGTTTATTCTAGCCCCATAGAATTAATTGTATTCTCCCCTTTCTGTCTGTGGTAGATTTTGTGTATGATTGGTAGGAATATTTCCTGAAAGTTTGGAAGATCTTGCCTGTTAAACTATATGGACCTGTTTTTTTCTTTATGGACCAATATTAAATTACTGATCTAAGTTACTTAATGGAAATAGCACAGCTTAGACTTTTTTCTTGGCACATTTTTTAGTTATGTTGCTAGGAGTTTTCCCATATCATCTCAGTTTTAAAATTCATGGACATGAAGTTGTTCACAGTGTTTTCTTTTCTTTTTTGGCGATGTGTGTGTGGGTGGGTCACTCGTGGCATATGAAATTTCTCAGGCCAGGGATCAAACCTGTGCCACAGCAGCAACCCAAGCTGTGACAATGACAACACTGGATCCTTAACCTGCTGTGCCACAGAGGAACTCCCTCTTATTTTTTTAATCTGCTGAAGTACAGATACTCAAAAAAGTTATATGTACCAAAATAATATGTAATATTTTGTACCTTCTAAGTTCTCAATTTTCTCAGTATGTTGCTTTTCAAATATTATTCTTCACATTTAAATTAACTGATGTTTTTAAGCACCAGTTTTGTCGAACATTTCATAGGTCCTTAGGGTGCAACAGTGATAAAAACAATTTTAAAAGTCCTTTTTCTCACGGGGCTTATATTGTAGTATACATAGAAATAACCCAAATATGTAAGATAAATAGTGTGTTAAATGCAAGTAAGCACTAGTAGGGAAAATAAAGCAGACAAGGAGGGTGGGATTTGCTGAGTAGGTAGAAGTTATAATTTGAAAGATGGGAAAAGAAGGCCTCACTGAGGAGGTTACGGGGATAGTTGAGGGATTTCGGGGAGCATCCATTAGGTTGAAGAAGCTCTGGCTGGGGGTGTTCTGGTGAATTCTCGAATGCCTTGGAGTGGAAAAGGAAAGGGTCTTTTGGAATGAGGTCCCAGAGGTTGGTGGGTAGTGGGCTGATCCTATAGGGTCATGTCAGTCTTTGAACGGCCTTTGGCTTTTCCTTGGATTCAGAATCAAACCCCTTGGAGGGGTTGAGCAGAGAAGTGACCAGATGGGAACTGGTCACCCAAATATCTCTCCATACTTTTAGTACCTTTTTTCTTAATACTACTTTATATTTCTCTTGAATACACTTGGCATTATTTTGCCTGATTCTTGGTTATGAATCTGTTTATTCAAAGTGATGGTATTTTGCTAATTTTTGCCAAAATTGATTAGGAAAGTTTTAAAGTCGGTTTTAAATTTTGGCACTTAAGGTAAAAAAATCTATTGTCATAAAATTCTGAGAATTTGACTACTTACTCAAATTAGTATTGCATATAAGAAAAAGTATAACATGACATTTAATTAATTCCAAGAGTGCAAGAATGGCTTAAACTTAGAAGTTATATTAATATAATTTATCATGTTAATGGACTTTAAAAAGATCAATAATGTCATTTCCTTTGATGCTGTAATAGCATTTGATAAAAGTCAACATCTAATTCTGATTTTTAGGATCTTAATTAAATGAAAATAGATGGATATTTCATGAAAATTTAAGTACATACATATATTTTAAACCAAAAACTAGTATCAGACAAAATGATAAGTGAATTATTCCCATTAATGCCAGAAACTTGGCAAATTTGCCATTGCCAATCTTGTTACTTAACATTGTTGCATAAATATTAACTAATACAATTGAATAAAAAAAATGAGAGTTTCAAAAATTGGCAAGGAAGTTGTAAAAGTATCATGATTTGCAAGTGATATGACTTTAAATACTTAAGAAACCCAAATTAATAAATTTCTTACTGCTCAAAACAATGAGTTTGTATTCATTTATGCACGATTAACATAACTTTTCTAAATATAAAAAAAATAAGAAAATATGGAGTTCCTGTCATGGTGCAGCAGAAATGAATCCGACTAGTAACCATGAGGTTACAGGTTCGATCCCTGACCTTGCTCAGTGGGTTAAGGATCCAGCGTTGCCGTGAGCTGTGGTGTAGCTCACAGACTCGGCTCAGATCCTGCTTTGCTGTGGCTGTGGTGTAGGCCAGCAGCTGTAGCTCCAATTCAACCCCTAGTCTGGGAACTTCCATATGCTGCCGTTTCGGCCCTAAAAAATAAAATAAAATAAAATAGAATAAATGAGAAAATATGAAAAGATTTCTGATGTAATAACAGAAATAATATACTTTGAAATAAACTTAATATGTAAGATCTATATGAGGAAAAATTTATACTCTACTGATGTATGTAAAAGAAGACAAATGAAAATAACATGGATTATTTTCTGATCTAAAGATTCAGTATTCTATAGATGTAATTAAAATATGTACATTATATAACAGCAATTCTAATAAAAATAGCAATTTTTGAAACAGGCTGATTATAAAATTCATATGGAAATTTATGTATATGGATCAAAAATAAAGCTTCTGGAAGAAAATACAGATTATTTTATTTTTAAAGGTTTTTCTAATAATGGAGTTAAATCTTGAAGACCTAAAGAAAATGAGTGATAATAAATATGACTAACATAAAAATTTAGAAGAACTGTAGTAGAGAAATACCACAAAGAAAGATAAAAATGAACTGAAAAAAATATTTACAATATGTTTTCTTGATATTCTATAATATATGAAGTGGGTACTTAGGGAAAATACCAAGACCTAATGGAAAAATGGGTTATGGGAGTAGGTGGTTCATACACACACCAAACAATATAAGCAGCAAATAGAGGAAAAGATGCTCTATCTCACCCACTATTAAAGCAATGGAAAAAGGAAACAATGAGGCAACATTTTCTTTTTTGTGTTAGATTGACAAATATTTAAAAGAGTTGTATACCATGTTTGCAGAAAGTGTGTATCAGCAGGAAATCTCATGTCCTATTGGTGGGGAGTAAATTAGTATAGTATTTTTTACCATGATTTGTCAGTATTTATTCAAATTTTTATATGTGTGTACCCCTCATCCATTAAATCCATTCTAGTAATTTGTCCCATAGATGTGCTGACATACACATAAAATATATGTATATGGATGCTTATCATAACTGTTTGTGACAGGAAAAACAAAATTAACAAAACAAAACAAAAAACTGGAAAGCACTTGAGTATTCAGAAGTAGTTAGAGAGCTGGTTAAATAAATAATGGTACATCTCCAAAGTAGAACACCTTTTTCAGTTATTCTGCAGAATAAATTAGATTGTTTTGGATTGATATAGAAAGCCTTTTGAAACAAACTGAGAGGCACAGCAAGCAATAGCATAGCTTCTAGGCCAAGTTTCCATTTGTGGTTTTTAAAAAAATAACAATCTAGAATTTGTATATGTGAATATCTGAAAGGATGCCAAGGAAATTGGTGATGGTGGTGATTTCTGGGGTTTAAAGTGTGGCATAGAATGTAAGTTGGTTTGCCTTGTATATTCCCTTTTGAATGGTTTGAATTTTGTTTATCATGGGCATGTGAAATTATTTGTTTTCTATGTATTAATTATATTTTTCTTGCATTTTCCAGATTTCTCTTGCACTTTGTTTTGTTTTGATGTTTGGAAACTCGATGTTATTAACTTCTTATTATGCTTCCTCTTTGGTAATTATTTGGGTAAGTGTTCTTTAAGTACATGTCTTTTTTGAAACTAATTGTTTTTTAGTTTCTTTATCACTGGATTTGAGATTCATGAGGAATTTTCTATTAGACTGTTTCACTTGTCTTACTGAATACATCTATGTGTGATAGTGTATTTTCCTCACTTCCAAAATAGGAAAGAAATACAGCAAAAGTCAATACTGGAAAAGCGTAGTGCTTTGCTTTGTCATCCTAATCTCTGCTTTCTCTTTCCTCATCTTTTCTCTCACCTGACTTTGGGTAGCAGGGTTATTTTAGAATGGTTTCTATGCTTTCCTCTTTCTTGTTGTTTCCTCCCGTCTTTTCAGTGTTTATCCCATTCCTGTTCCCCTTTCCGACCCCCCATTCCATTCCTTCCCTCTGATGTCTCACAGCATTCTCTCCATGTTCCCCTGGGCTAAGAGGGATTTTTTTTTAGTTATTTTCCCCTCGTGTCTATTTGTATGAATTATTCAGATAGTTTAAATCAGGTGTGATCAATTATATTTTGTTAGATCACTATGAAGAATAGATTTATAGTGTAGGGAGACTCTCATAGAATTAGAGCTAAAGGTAAAATGTCATCTAACTTCTGCGGTTTTTGTTAGGATAACTTTCTAAACATAAGTCTTTATAAATTTAAGGACTTCCAGAGGTTGTTATGCCCTTTTGGTAAATGGGCTTTTCCATTATAATGTTTTGCAAACCTAAGGGGAAAGAAATTATTCTTTATGTTCAGTGTGCATGAGGATTAGGCCAGTTTCTTAAAGGTGAAAGCAGTTGAAATGTATTTCTTGAATAATCATTTAAGTAACTCAGATCATTTTGTCTTTCTTGATTTCTGGAACCCATGAATAAATTTGGAATCTCCTATTCCTTCGCCCCATTTTGCAAATAATATTTATTTAAGTTCCCATTTTTCAAGAATATACCTCTTCGCAATCTGAGCTGCCACCCTTTTCAGGTGGTGTGACTTGAGTATACTTAGGTGAAGAAATTAGCAATTAGCATGTAGTGATGCTATATTTTCAACAGTGACAAAAAAGTCATTAACTGAGTTGCTGTGCTTTGAGATTAGTGGTAATTCTTACAGTTATGAATTCTGTTTGTAATTAGGAAATGTAACAATGTACTCAATTCTATATTTGCATGTGTACATGGGAAGTCCTGCCATTACTCTGGGTAAAGTACGTGACTCTTGGTGCTTTTGTACCTGGAAACCATAGAATGGAAGGTTGCGTATCAGTAAAATCTAATCTAAGTAATTTTGCAGGAAATTTCTCTTCAGTTGAGCACCTGCAGTATGTCAGATTTCCTACTAGGTGCTTGACACCAAGGTGTATCTTAGGTATGGATTAAGCATTATGTATATTTCATATATTTTGCTATATAAAAAATAAATGAGGGCAACAATTACAGAATATAGCATGTTTTTGCATAATTAACTATAAACACATTTGTCTGTTTTTGTTTCTAGTTATCACTTTGAAACCTTAATCATAATACATTTTGTGCTTTCAGATATACAGAAACCTCAAAAGAAGATTTAATTTGAGTTCATGTATTATGTTTTGGTCTCTAACCCTATTTTTGCCAAGTTTGTGGTAGATTTAGATCTGTATAGGGACTATACTTTGGGTGCTACACTATTATGTACCTAAAAAGAAAGAAGGTTTGGGAGTTCCCGTTGGGGCTCAGTCGTTAACGAATCCAACTAGGAACCATGAAGTTGCGGGTTTGCTCCCTGGCCTCGCTTAGTGGGTTGGGGATCTGGTGTTGCCGTGAGCTGTGGTGTAGGTTGCAGACATGGCTCGGATCTGGTGCTGCTGTGGCTGTGGTGTAGGCCAGCAGCTATAGCTCCGATTAGACCCCTAGCCTGGGAACCTCCATATGCCGCAGGTGTGGCCCTGGAAGAGACAAAAAGACAAAAAAAAAAAAGTTTTGATAGAGAAGTATTTAGTTGATCCATTAAAAACTTATTTGTAGTTTATTCAAGGAGTTAGTAAAATTTAACTTAAGAAAAATCTATGACTACAAGTCACTTGTCTAAAATTCTGAAATTATATACTTCTTGGTTCTTAGGCAAATGAGAACTAGTCATAGAAATCATCAATAGAAATTTACATATGATGATTCTCTTTTCAACTTTACAAAGTGACTAACTGACCTAAAATACTTTGGATAAAATAGGGCTATTTCTTAAAATCAAATGAGCTTGTGGTTATGCTATGTGGAACATCAAAAGTGTGCTGAATTTTAGATTCTCAAGAGTCTTATTTAGAAGTATTATTTCTTAGTACTTGAATTTGTGTCTCTACGTATTAACTGTATGCTCTGTTATTTTCTCCATGCAGGGTTTACTGGCAATGAAACCACATTTCTTGAAAATAAATGTATCTGAACTTAGCTTATGGGTAAGAATCAATCTATTTGAATGTACAAATTTTTCCTTCTCTAAAATAAATCATTGGTTTTATGTTTTACTTTCAAGAAAAGGATCTACATAATGCAGGAGATCTAACAGTTTTATAAGGTTTTAGGGCTCAATTTTAATGTACCAAATTGCTCTTTTCGTGAAGCAAGTTAAGATTAATATTGGATAGGTAGTTAAAGAATTCCAGTTTTATTTATTTTATTACTCATGTTTTTTTTCTGAGGAGCATTGCATATAAATGTAAGTTTCTTACACTTACATAGAAGTGTAAGAAACTTTTGATAGAAGAGGAATTTAACCATACTTGCTATGTAAATCTCCTACAAAATATATTAATTTTGGTAATAACATTGTATGTATGTATTTTTCTCTTTAATGATAGTTGTATGATTTTGGAGTATCATTTATTTTAATTTAATGTGCATTTTTAGCATTTTTCTCTTAGATGTGGAGACAATTACTTCATATATAAATAAAGACCTTTTTTTCTTCCTAGGCCATGTCTAAGAAATGGCTATTTGATGTGTCAGTTTAGTTTTATTTTGGTATATTTTCCTTTTGTAGGTTATCCAAGGATGTTTTTGGTTATTTGGAACTGTCATACTCAAGTATCTGACATCTAAAATTTTTGGCATTGCAGATGATGTAAGTACGTTTTTGCTTAATCTTAAAAGACTTGAAATAAATCAGATAGGCTAAGAATGAATTATTTAAGTTATTAAAGTACCACTATTTAAACCAAATTCTAAGGTAAAGTCTTTTTACCTGTTATTTTATCTATTTTCTAAAATAGAAAGTAAATATGACTATGTATATAGTCTGTTCTCCAAAATTAATTTCTTTACATAATTTTCTTGTTTTATTGGCTTTTCTATAGCACAGAAATTTTAAAATTTCAAGTAAGAAAACTCTAGACTTAAGCTCAAATTTTAAGGCCTATACAATCATTTTTATAATCCCTTTTAATAACAGATTAAGATTCCACTTTCAGAGCCTCTTAATAGATCATGTTCTAGGCTTATTCTTTCTTTCTTACAGTTTTCTGGCTTGTGAAAGGTTTATTTATCAGCCCTTATAGGTCATTTAGTCCAAGTTAGTCTTATTAATGAGACATTTTTATTATTGTTGTTTGTCTTGCTTTTTTGGGTATTCGGGTAGTAGAGGGAAACAACATGGGAAAAATCCTGCTTTAAAATTATAAGGATCTTCCTGTCTATAATTTTGCTTTGCCTACTTTATTTTGATGTTTTGGTGAGCACATTAATTAAATTCAAAAAGAGAACAGCACACTAACCGACACAGAAAGAGTAAAGTAGGAATTCCAATTGTGGCTCAGTGGTAATTTCTGTAATTTATTTTAACTGACTTTCTTCCTCCTGTAATAAATTAAAGCTGTGGTTTTGAAACTGAGTTCTATAAAGTTCTAGAACTTAAAGGGTCCTTGTTCTCAGTTCCCCTGCCAGCCTCTCTTTCATGCAGGACAGTCTAGCTTTAATCAGGTTTTCATTTGAACAAAGGAATTGTTTGCTTAAAAAAAATTGAAAGCACGGGGCTATTAAAGAGATGGTCTACAACCTATGGAAAGACTTTTTTTTTTTAAGTTTAAAAGTTAGTCTTGGAGTTCCCATCGTGGCTCAGTGGTTAACAATTCCGACTAGGAACCATGATGTGGTGGGTTCCATCCCTGGCCTTGCTCAGTGGTTAAGGATCCTACTGTGAGCTGTGGTGTAGGTCACAGACGCGGCTCAGATCCCGCATTGCTGTGGCTGTGGTGTAGGCCGGCGGCTACACCTCCAATTGGACCACTGGCCTGGGAACCTCCATATGCTGCTGGGTTCGGCCCTAGAAAAGGCAAAAAGACATAAATAAATACATAAATAAAACCTTAACAAATTTTTAAAAAATCTAAAATGGAATTATTTATGTATTCATTCATTTAATATGTACCTGCTGTGTGCCTGGCAATAGAATGCATCCTAGAGATACAGAACTGAATAAGACCTGGTCTAGAGGGAGATGGGAACAATTTCTAGCAGCTGTAATACAGTGCAGTGAAAGCCATGATACAGATAAGTACAGAGTGCTGCAAGAATACGCAGGAGGAGTCAGGGAAGGCTCTTAGAAGTCAGCTGTGAAGATGAGAGCGGAAAAGGTGATTGAGTCAGTCAGGATGTAGAGAATGAGCATGAAGCAAAGGGAAACGGCCCAGTTCCTAGGTTTATGGACTCTGTCTCTTCACTGAGGAGAGACAAGCCAGGTCAAGTATTGATTCAGTTTAAAGCGACTATTATCATTTCTACCACAGCCTAATGTTATACAACGGAAAGAGAGAGGGAAAAAAAAGGCTGTAAAAACAGTTATTTCCAATCAGAAATAACTGCACCTTTAGTATTTCTAGAAATTTGTAACATTGCTAAAGGACATCAGCTCATAAATTCCTAATTTTGCCATTGGTCAGAAGAAGCGAATGGCAAAGCCACACGGCTCTTGAGGAGCGTTTCCACCCACGCTTCTCCGTTAAGGTGATTAGACCCACTTCCCTGTCCTCCAGCAGGCCCGGGAGCCATTTCTCAGTCTAAGCGGGATTTCCCTTCCCTGATCCTGTCAGCAGTCCTTGTGATGTCGTCTACCAGGGAAGCTCAGTGCTCAGCCTCACAGGCAGGTTTTTCAAAGGGTAGCCTTCAGACCTCCGATGCTAATTCTCAACCGAACCTCAGGTTTGCCCCATCTTTTCCCTTCTGCCAGCCCCACCCTCTGGGATCTTCCACGAATGTGCATACTGCCTCCCAATCAGTCACGGATTTCTTGAGAGTTTGGGCTCTCTTATATCCCCTAGAGCTTGTGGGCAGGTTTCCAGCCCACCAGGGTTGTGAGAACTTATCTGCCCCTCACTGGTTGTCTCATTTTCAGAATCTCTGTCACATTTCTAGCCAGTTCACCAAATCATTGCTATAACATTAGGCTGGCAGAGCTATGAGGTTTCACCTTTCATTTCCTACTGAGTTTGCTACTTTTACTGATAGGTGTTTTGCTCTCTGCCCCCAAACAAGTCTGCTCCTTCCTGTAGCAAACGTTCTGCTTTTCATGGCCAGCCCCAACCCAGTGGAACTATTGGGCTGACAGAGCTGGGGGAAGCAGTGGATGGGAGCCGCCAAAGCGAACTCCTTCTATTTCCATCCAGAGTTGATTGGTTTTTTTAATAAATGTATTTTTCTCAGTTTGTTTTTCTTTTTGTCAATTTCTTGAACCTAATATGTTTTTTTACAGTTTAGTCCAGTTTCATAGTTGTTATTGGAGGAGGAAATTGGCTCACTTCTTCCTTGACCATTATTTGGAAGTCCCCAGATTCACTGATTTTTGGGTGTTGTGCCAGCCTTGTATTTCTCAGATAACTTCACATGCTTACAATGTATTAGTTTTTCAATATGGTACTGAATTTGGTTAGCTAATAATTTTAAGGGTTTTTGCTGATATTCATGGGGGATATTAGTAGTTTTATTATAATATTTTTATCTGGATTTAGTTTCAAGGTAATGCTCACTTCCTAAAGTTATTGAGAAGTGTTCCAGCTCCTATTTTCAATGCAAATTTGTGTAGAACTGATCGTACTTTTTCCTTAAATGTTTGATAGAGTTCAACAGTTAAGCCCTCAGGGTCTTTGAGTTTTGTTCTTGGGAGAGCTCTTCTACTACAAATCTACTTTCTTTAGGAAGTTATTGGTAGTTTATATTTTTAGAGGAAATTCACTCATTTCATATATGTCACCAAATGGATCATGATTTTAAAAAATTATTACAAGACTCCATGAAAACTTCTTATTGAAATTCTTTGCATATATGTGAAATCATCTTTTATGCTCTGTAATATTCCTTATTTGTATTTGGAATCAATATTAATATATAAAGAGCTGCTTTTTTTGCTGTTTTTTCCACTTTCGATTTACTATATTAATATCTTCAAAATACCACTTTTTTAA
Organism: Phacochoerus africanus; assembly: GCF_016906955.1. Classification (NCBI taxonomy): domain Eukaryota; kingdom Metazoa; phylum Chordata; class Mammalia; order Artiodactyla; family Suidae; genus Phacochoerus; species Phacochoerus africanus. The sequence continues at coordinate 38,836,787 of NC_062559.1, forward strand.
AGTCTGTTTGGTTTTGTTGCATTTCCCTTTGTCATTGAATTCTGTCAACCTCATTTCCTCTTTCTTTGGGCTTATTATGTAGCTTTTTCTGATGCTTGAGAGAAAGTGTTTGGCTCTTTTGTTTTCACCTTTTTTATTTTCTGATAAATGCATTTTAAATCTATATATTTTCCTCTAAGAAGTACTTTTTTGTATTAATTACAAATTAGCTGTTGTGTGATTTTCTTTTTAACCTAAAGATAAGTTTTACATTAGTTTCTAGCTGAAAGGATTTAAGTCATTCCTAGTTACTGTTGTCTAATTTTGCTACATTTATGATTAGAAAAAAAAATTTGCATTATATCAAGTCACTGAAATTTATTGTGGCATAGGATGTGAACATTAAAAATGTGTTTTACTTGTGTTTGAAGATAACATATAGTTTCTGTTTGTAAAGTTTGTATTCTCTGTGAGCTTTATTAATAATGACATTCAGATTTCATGTTAATGTTTGTCTCCTTTTCCTATTTTAGCGGGAAATATTTAACATTTCCAATGACCATTGCCAACTTATCTTTTCTTCCTACAGTTTTTTTTCAGTCATTCTTTTATATACTTTGAATCTATACTGTTAATGGCACATATGTTCATTATATGTATAATCTTGCTTTGCTGTCCATTTTACCAGCATATAATGCTCTTTTAGACATAATGCCATTTGTTTTCTTTTTTTCATATATTTTTGTTTGAATGCTTGTGCTCTTTTAGACATAATGCCATTTGTTTCTTTTTTTCATATATTTTTGTTTGAATTCAGTTTTGTGAGACATTACAATTGTTAACCTGTATATTTCTTTGTTTCATATTTATTTGGTATGTCTTGTTCTCCTGTTTTTAAACTTTGTGCATACTTTTGTTTTAAGTATGTCTTTTATTGAATTTTTTCCCTTAAATCCAGTTTGAGCATCTGTCCTTTAATTAGTGAAGTTAAACTCTTTACATTTATGGCAGTTATCATTATATTATGACTTACTTCTTTTGTTTTATTTGAGATTTTTCCAACCATTTTACTTTCTTTTTAGATGTCTTTTCATTTTCAGTGGATAGGTAGTTTGCTTACGCTATTTTAGGCCTATGTTAATGTCTTAATCTTCTGAGCACACATAAAACAGAGCATTTGAGCTTCTTTGGCACGTCCCATCACGCTTTAGTTCCTACTCACCTCCTGAACCTCCACTTCGCATAGGTGTAATAGGGTTTTAGTCATGGTTTGTTTCAGAAGTGATTTCCCCCCTTTCCTATGGCTCGTGCTCTTTTAGACAATAATAAATGGAAAGTTTGGAAAATGTTTTCTCATTGGTTAACAGAGCTTTCCCACATGGCTTCTTATAGGAAGTAGGTGAAAATACTTGGTGATGTGAAGAATTGCACAGATGCTGATTGTTTTAGTCCAAGGTCTGCCCATTTTCCACTTCTTTCAAAAAAAGTCTTTTCAGTCCCTCTTTTTAGAAATCAGAATTAATGTTTGCTTTTTTTTTTTTCTCTCCATGTTGTCCCTTTGTGATTGACTGTGTATTTTACCATGCCCTCCCACTATTGTGTAGTGTATTTCACCAGGTTTAGCACCTTGAGCAGGGAAAAACCTAAGGATAAAAGCCTTTGGAATGTTGATGATGGAGCATGGAAGGCAGGATATTGTTGGAAGTATCACTTGTCAGTAAAAGAAGGGGAACCTTGAAGTTGTTGGGTCCAGATACAGCTGGGTGTGGGTTCAGTGAGCTCTGTCATACAGTAGAAATTATTTTTAGGTACTAATAAGATTAAAATGTGTTATTACAATATATAGTATCATCTAATGGTTCCTTCCTTTATTCCTTACTAGGCTCATATTGGCAACTTGTTAACCTCAAAATTCTTCAGTTACAAGGATTTTGATACTTTATTGTATACCTGTGCAGCAGAGTTTGACTTTATGGAGAAGGAGGTAAGATGTGATTTCTCCTTTTCTTTCCTTAGGTTTCATTTGGCTCATTGATTTTTTCATAAAGTGTGCTCCTGTTATTTCAGATTCTTACCTCTGCGCCCTTATTTCAGTTGGCAGGAAAAGGAAAATCTGGCAGAGGACGATGTTCCCATTTACATTAGTGTAGCTTCCTGAAATATACACTCTGTTCTCATTTTGATAGTTTAGAAACATACATTCGGTGTACCAAAAACTTTTTGAATGAGTAAACACGGAGGCACTTCAAGTTTCTTCTTTTCAGGGGAGCGTTAATTCAGTGACGCTCTCAAGCTTCTACATTTCTACTCACTTTGTGGTTGTTTGTTTGCACGATTGCATTGCTTTGAAATATCATTGAGTACAAGTTTTTCATTCCAACACATTTCTTCTTTTTAAAACTGTATGCAGGTGTTTAAAAGGAAACGAGAATACTTTAGTGAATTGTGAGACCGAAGTCTGCCGTATTACTTGACATGCTTGAATAAGTGCCTCTCGTTCTTTGAGTCATAGCTTACTTGTCTCTGGCACTACACTGCAGATACTGAGAGAACGAAAGGAGATACGTAGCAGAGTACTTTGATATTTTAAGATATTTTATATTGAATGCTATTTTGCAGTACTTTATGAGCTAGTTTGGATGGTTTAACAACCATGTGTATATATGTGTCTGTTTTCACAGCACCCACGTGGCCCCAATCTATGATGATATTTTGTTATCTGTGAAACATTTTCCTTCAAAGGTTGTGTATGTGTGTGGGGAACTGGCTAACAATCCTCTGTTGACACATTCATTTTCCCTGATCCTCACTGGGTCAGCCTGTGTCCCGAGCTATAGACCAGTAGAGGAGAATGTGCCACGGAGGAGACTTACATCACCCAGGCTTCATTTCCTGTGTTCTGGCCAATGGTTTTGACTCATAATGGCTGATAAAAACTGTACAAATGATAGTGTTGACCCTGCTGAAAGAAACTAAGGAAAAGTATCTTAGAAGACATTAACATGCCTGCTTTTAGCAGATCAAGACTTCTTTAAGGAGTGTAGACATCAACAAGGAAATTAGAACTCAGTTGGAATCCTTTAACATTATCATACACCACTACAACCTGAGAGTATGAACCATTGGTTATGTGATAGAGGAAATTATGCATTGAGGTGCGGCATGCCTTCAATCAGTTTGAAGAAAATGGCAAAGCTCTTTCCAGCCTGCCATTCCTCATCTCCATACGTGTCTCTATAGCATATTCTCTGTGGAGCAAGTGCCTGTTCAGAGAGGGCGTCTGTAGTATGGTATGTTCTTATAATGGGGAAGAGGGAACAATTTAACACAATATCATACTAATATGAAAAGACACTCAAGATATATAATGCGTGAGCAAGATGATCCAATTTTATTTACCTATATTTAGCACACATAGAATAAAATGTAAGAGACCAAAATTTTAACAGGGTTTAAATTTTGTTATCTCTCAGTGGAGAGATACTTAATGATTAACTTTTTTTTTTTTTTGCTCTTTTTAGGGCCGCACCTGCGGCATATGGAGGTTCCCAGGTTAGGGGTCCAATCAGAGCTATAGCCGCTGGCCTACACCACAGCCACAGCAATGCGGGATCCAACCCGCATCTGCGACTTACACCACAGCTCATGGCAACGCTGGATCCTCAACCCACTGAGAGAGGCTAGGGATTGAACCCCTGTCTTCATGGATGCTAGTCGGGTTCATTAACCACTGAGCCTCGATGGGAACTCCAGTGATTAACTTTTTTTCATAGTTTCCAGCTTCTAAATTTTCTACAATAATTGTATTTTAATTGTACTATGCTATTAAAAGAAAATAAAAACAATGGGGGTATCTTTGCCTTTTAGATGTGAAAATGGAAGGTAACAGTATTTAAAGTATAGGGACACCAAGACAGAAACATTACGACCAAAAATAGACAGTGCTGGATAGACCCATGTGTATATACTTAGTATGAAATGGAGAGAGCACCTCAGGTAAATAGACAAAAGATGCATTGTTTTATGAATACTGCTTGAAAAATTGAATTGGGCTGGGGAGTCAGGTTAAAGCTTTATACACCAAACTTCATTTAATTAATTTAATTTGTGTGTTAAATATGAAGGAAACCGGGGGTTCCCTTGTGGTGCTGAAGTTTAAGGATCTGGCACTGTCACTGCAGTGGCTTGGGCCGCTGCTGTGGCATGGGTTTGATCCTTGGCCCAGAACTTCCACATGCCATGGACATGGACCCCCAAAATAAAATAAATAAATAAATAAATAAAGCCTGAAAATTTAACTTGAGAAACATTTCTTTGAATATTGACTTCATTTTTATTGTGCGTAATACCAGTGTAAAACACGTAGGAGAATGATTAATAGGTTTGTCTGCATGTAACTTAAAACATCTCTACATTAAATATTATAAAAATTAAAAAGCATAGCAGTGATGATTCTTGCTGTAAACCTAACAAATGAAACTAGGGATTAATGTGATTAGTATAGGAGCTTGTTCAAGTCAATAAAAAAAAAATTACTAAGGGCTTTCACCCTTTCCTAGCACCAAAAACATCCCTGACCACACACACATACGCAGAAATGGGTGAACAATATGAACATACAGTCAATCCATCAGGGAGGAAATTCTGATAACTCATTAAAATGTGAAATTCATTGTCTCTTTTTTTTCTCCATTTTCTAGCTTTTATTTTTAAATTTTTTTTATTTTTTATTTTTTTAAATTTTATTTTATTTTCCCACTGTACAGCAAGGGGATCAAGTTATCCTTACATGTATACTTTTTTTTTCCCCCACCCTTTGTTCTGTTGCAACGTGAGTATCTAGACATCCCACTGTTGGGTAGGTATCCAGACAAAACTCTACTTAAAAGAGACACATGCACCCGTATGTTCATTGCAGCACTATTCACAATAGCCAGGACATGGAAACAACCCAAATGTCCATCAACAGATGATTGGATTCAGAAGATGTGGTATATATACACAATGGAATACTACTCAGCCATAAAAAAAGAATGACATAATGCCATTTGCAGCAACATGGATGAAACTAGAGACTCTCATCCTGAGTGAAATGAGTCAGAAAGACAAAGACAAATACCATATGATATCACTTATAACTGGAATCTAATATCCAGCACAAATGAACATCTCCACAGAAAAGAAAATCATGGACTTGGAAAATAGACTTGTGGCTGCCTGATGGAAGAGGGAGGGAGTGGGAGGTATCTGGAGCTTGGGCTTATCAGACACAACTTGGAATAGATTTACAAGGAGATCCTGCTGAGTAGCATTGAGAACCATGTCTAGATACTCATTTTCTAGTTTTTATAATGAGCGCATGTAGCTTTTATGCTTAGAATAAAACGAGTTACAAGAAATATTAAAAGAACTTGTAATTCTAATGATACACACACATGCACATGTAGGTACAGGCATCTCTCACTGTGTGGTTTGTTCTGTTGCATTTGTTCTTGTGCAAACCCTCTCTGGTGTATCTTCTGGCATTGAGGAGTTTTGTAATTTTATTTCCATTATCTTAATACTTGTATATATTAACTTCAGGCCCATCTATTGGTTGCTTCCTGAGAGTTTTACTGAACTTGGCTAGTCATCTCTTACCCCTCACCCATTCCCACCCATTTTAAAATTATTGTAAAACCATAACCAGGGAGATTGTTTTACTTCCTATATACTCTCCCCCTCTTATCCCATTTTTAAGAATCCCATTGTACCTTCATTGTCAGCACATATCACATCTCACACAATTCAGGTCGCCTTTATATCCCCATCATCGTTGTTCTAGAGGTCATTGTTTTTAATGTCTGCTACTGAGTTCTAGGATTGAAATTCCTCTTGCCATTTCTTGGTTTTGTGACGCTTGTTCTCCTGTGGAGTCCTCAGGAAGGGCTCGTGGGAACAATGATCCCTAAATTTTTATATACATGAACTATTTTATCAGTGACTTATGTGTGAAGGTCAGTTTGGCTAGATACAAAGTCTTTGGTTCACGTATCTTTCCTTAAGTATCCTAAATAAATTACTATCTTCTGATATAAAGTGTTGCTTTGAAAGTCTGATGCTAGTCTTGATTTTCCTTTTAAGAGAAATATTAAAAAACATCTGATCTTCAGTAAACTTTTAGAGTATAATGTTAAAATTGAATTCTTCACTGAATTTTAGTGAATATGTTTATCACAATTTTGACGTATTTCCTTTTTAAGGTAAATATCTGTATCGTACTGTTAGCATTTTTTGTTAGATGTTATTAGCAAATATCTAATTTTAAAATGATGAAATCATTTTAGTTATAGGATTTTTGCATAAGTTGATATAATTTAAAATTTATGAAATAGAAATATATATATTTTAAAATAATTATGCAAATGTTTATAAAGGTAGATAGTAAAGTAAAAACAAAAATTCTTTTTAATGGAATTTCTAACTCATGAAGGATGCATTTTATATAGTAAATTGTCAAAATTACTTTTCTAATTCAGAATAATAAATGAGAAAATTGAACTAAGGAGAGGGAAAATCAAAAAATTACCATATGCTTTGTAGAATTAAAATATGCCAGTATTTTTAACATGATTGAAGCTAGACTTCTCTTTCTAAACATATTGGGGAAAGTATATGTTGTTTTACTTAATGCTATGAGATTGTTTTTGTGAGGGAAAGTATTGGTAATAAATAAATTGCAATTTAGAAATTTCAGGCCCAGGATTATTTAAGACTGTGATCTCAAATTATTGAGAGGTGTACAGGATTGCAGTATATAGGGCTTTTTTATTATTAAAAACAGTTTTTCTGAAGTTTTTTTTTTAATCTGTTACTAAAGAAAATGAAAAAATGTTTTTATTCCTCTTGTAAACATTGGTCATTTGTGTGTGTGTGTATCTGGAGATAGTGGTTAAGATTCTTATCCCCCATAAAATGCACAGTAATGCTCATCTGTTTGAAGAGTTCTTCTGACCTTAGGTGAATAGTAAGTTGGGCTCTCTAGTTAGAAATGTAATGTGCAAAAGTGAACAGTAATCTTTCTAGTCACATTTTATGCTTACAAATGTTTGGAGACTGGTTGTGTTTTCCACTTAACATTTTGAGGAAGTTTGTTAATGGACCTTCATTTTTATGAAGGGAGTCAATGGGTCAGCACGTGGAAGTTCCCGGGCCAAGGATCGAACCCACGCCATAGCAGTCACAATGCTGAATCCTGAACTGCTAGACCACCAGGGAACTCCCTCATGTTTGTTCATGTAAATGTTTTAAAATTCACTTGGTTCTTGATTTGAAATTTCATTTGAAATTACATTTTCCTCTAATGAAACAACTTTCTGAATTTCAGACTCCACTGAGGTATACAAAGACATTATTGCTTCCAGTTGTTCTTGTTGTGTTTATTGCAATCATTAGAAAGGTAGGTTTGTCGTTTTAGAGCACTTTCCCACAATAAAACACTTTATAGCAGTTATATATACTAGCATAAAGATTAAAACATATTCTATATTCTGTTAGGAGTAACCTTTGATGAACATTTATAAGCCTTAAAAATATTGTACTAGTTGCCAGCATAAAGTAGACCTAGGAAAAGGATACTCAAATTTTGTTTGTTGTGTATTTTGCAGGATATGATCAGAGAGACCATATTAACCCAGATACTTTTGTTTTTGCTTATGTAAATTATTACTCACTTTTAACTTTTGTGTAATGTTTCTTTAAACTATTGAATATATGCCTTTTAAGGTCGTTTGTGAAGTGTTCATTAACTTCAGGATAGAGTTTATTATTAATTAAAAGGAAAAAATAGAAAATTAACAGTGTATCATTAAACTTGATAGAACAGACTCGTAACTTGGCGTTGATAATGAAATTTTAAGTCCAGATGTAAATCAGGCCATGGAAGTTCCAGTCTTTAGCAAAGAGTGGTGTGATATTCTCTCTTTTTTTTTCTTTTAAGAGTGAATGAACTCTGTAACTACAGATGTTTTAAGAGAATGAATTGGGATTAATCTGTAATCAAAAAACAAATGATGGACCTAGAAGTTTTCTGATTCGTAGCTATTATTTCTGTGTTATTACAATGGCATAGAGTTGTAGGATACTCTGTACTATAACTATTATTCACATCATGTATCTGTGATCTCCTAAAATGCTTCACATGCCTTATTTCAGTTGGGTCTTCAGCAGCACTGTGGGTCACAGATATTATTATCCCCATTTTGACAGATGCAAAATTGGAAAGTCAGAGAGGTTGTTATCAACCTCACATCATCTCTATTAAAAAGGAAGGGAAGAGTGAGAAGCAGATGGCACCTCTACCCTCCTCGCTGGACATTTTGGGATACTCAGCTTTGTAGTCTCACAGCTCCTTTTCACATCTTATCAGTTAATGGCTAGTCCGTCTCTGCTGTATGCCAGGCTCTATGCTTCCTTTGCATACTTCATGTAGGTGTGCGCTTAGTAGGTCATGAAAAAAATACTAGATGTTGGTGGTCCAGAATGCATTGAAAAGATAGCACCCTAGATGGCTAGAGATGACAGAAATGATTAGATTGGTTTAAGAAGCTGGGATGTTTGATTTAAAGAAGAAAGATTGGAATGGAAGGAGTGTAATTATTTTTGAAGACTTAAAAGCCTGCCATTTGGAAATATGATTGTACTCAGTTTGACTCCTTAGAATTGTTGCCAATTCTAGAAGTTAGAGCTTTTGACCAGCATTGATCTGGACTGATTAGGAAGGTGTTAAAAGATTCAAGCAGCAGCTGGGTGGTTCTTCCAAGAGCTGAATTGAAACCTATCAGCAGCGTCGCAGAGAACATCCATGTTGAGGGTAGGATTTCAGATTAGGTGACCTCCCAGTGACTGTAGATAGGAAAACATGGGGTTTAGCTGCTTGTGCTTATCATTCTCTGAGCTGGTTGTCCAGTTGTGTGCGTGCATATTTAAGGAAAGGCATTGCCAACAACAGAGTCATGGTGGAATTCACCGAATGTGAATCAGAGGCCAAAAGGTCTATTTTCGAGACTCTTCTTAGTTGTCGTCCACCTGTAGGGTGATCATTTAGTACTTCTGGGCCTGTTGCTCATTTACAAAATGAGGATAATAAAACCTACCAAATAGGGTTGTTTGGTGTAGATATGATCAAGTACTGTACAAATTTAAGATTGTGTTACTGTAATTATTATTTTCTGAGTTATCTCTGTACTTCTATATTTTTAAGTAAAAGGTTGAAAGTTTAGAAGATAAAATTTTCTTTTTCTCGAAAATAGCTATTCTAAATGTTTAAAAATCTATTTGCAGATTATTAGTGACATGTGGAGTGTCTTAACTAAACAACAGGCACATATAAGGTAAATACACTAATAATTTTATTACTTCCTCCATTTATTAAGTAGATTATGACTTATCAATTTATTGATTTAATAAGCAGTTTTTAGTTACATGTTATATACTAAGCTTTTGATAATATTTTCAGTTGTTGTCATCCCCCTTCTTTGTTTGTCTCATTTTTTCCTGTCTGTGCAGAGCTTAGCACATCACTTATGCATATCCCAGGTCCCATCCAGAGCAATCTGACAGTAGCCCTATGCTAATCTGTACATGAAGGACACAGCTTTGTGCTTCAGTTTGGCAGCAAAAATAACCACTCTGTTGACGGTTGTAGGACCAGTGGACAGCCTTTAGGACCAGTGGACAGCCTTTTGAGAAAAGAGCAGGAAAACGTAAAAGTGGCTCCATACCCACTTTTTATGTAAAATAAATTACAGAGAGAGCAACGATTTAAATAGAGAAAAAAATGAAACTCCTATGTAAACCAAGAGATTACTTTTATAATTTTAGGCTTAGAGAGGCCTTGTTAAGTATGACATGAAACCTCTGAGCTAGAAGGAAAGATTGACAAGGCTGACCAGATAAATTCTTTGGTTTGGTTAAATACTGTAAGCATTGTTCAAAGAAAAATACAACTTGCAGAAAATAGTTGCAATATATGACAAAGGATTAATGACCATCATACATAAAGAACTTTTATAAATTAGTAAGAAAAATGCTAAAAGCCCAGTAGAAAAATGAATGAAGGACACAATGAGCAATTGAGAAAAAAAATTAATTCCCATTTTCTCTTTCCCACCATGAGAGGTGGGTGGGAGGGGAGTTTGTCAATACAAGCAGAACAGACAGTGGGCCTGTCCTTTAACCCCGCAGTTTCACCAGTAATCATGTCCTCTGGAAATGCTTACAGAAATGTGGACGAAATGGTATAGAGATGCCCATTGTGGTAGAACGTGTAATGTGAAAAATAGAAATAATCAAAATATGCACTAGTGTGGGATTGGTTTAATTATGACCAAGTCATAAGCTTTCTGGAAATACTTCATCATACATCCTTGAATTAAAAATTTACAAAACAAAATATATAGGGTGTTACACTTATTTTTAAAATAGGAAGATTTTGTATGTTTATTTGTACATAGGGATTTGGAAGAAAAAACCTGTAAAGGAAGTTTTAATTATAATTTTACTCTTGTGGGATTTTTTTTTTTAAGGAGTAGGGATTGTTGAAATTGTGTCCGAATATTTTCTTTGATAACATACAGAGCCTTATTTATTGTTCTTTCACCTCCAACCAATGGCAAATGACTGCATGCCCTCTTGAGACAATTTTTCTTTTCATTTAGAAACTACTTCCTCTAACTGGCGCCCTTGCTTAGACCTGATGCTTTTGAGGGCCGGGGGAAAAGGAAAAAGCTTCTGGTGTATAATGCCAAGTTTTCTCTCCAATTGAGATGAATTTTTTTTTAAGAGCATGCAAAGGAGCTACGGTAACAGCTGTAGTATGCAGCTATGGAAGAGAGAGGTAGAACTTTTCACAGAAACAAAGCAGTCTTTTCGATAATAACTCAACTATAGAAATAAATGTAGAAAACCACAGAGCTTTATGGGGCTTTCAGTTCAGGTAGGATCAGAGCTTTTTTTGAAAGGAGAATGGCACATTGATATTTCATTTTGCATAAATACCAAAGTCATATGCCAGTATTAAAAGGAAAGGGGTGGAAGGTACATTTTTAATTATCAAGATGTGAATATCAGTATCTCCTTTCTTCAGGGACCTAGGAGCTAAAGCAAGGACAGAGAGAGCATGATGAAGTAGAAAATATAGTAGCTCTGAAATCAGCCAAAATACAGGCCTGGCCTTGCCACTTCATAGCTCTGTGACTTGCTTCCCTTGGCTGTCAGGTGGGATAGTAACTAGTTGTAATAGAGGACTTAATGGGATATACTGATTCTATTAACATTATAGATGCTCAGTAAATGGTAACTGATAGTTTCTACTTGGCATGAAAGAAGGATAAAGAAGGATCTGTTGCACTTTGTTCATTTGTCCAGTATTTTTACTGTTTGCTAATACATTAATATTTTTGAAACCAAATCCTCAGATTGTGTGCTACCTAGATTAGGGGTTAATTGAATCATTTGTTTGTTCATTTAAAAAAAAATTGAACTCTATGCGTTAGGCATGCTTGGGATATAGAAGGTGTATGTCATCAAGTCATGCATTTGTGACTCTGGGCCAGACCTCTCCCTTGAGCTCCATCCACATTTGTGCATGTGACTCCCTATGTATCATCTCTAGAGTGTCTAGTGACAGTCTCAATTTTTGTGAACATAGAACTGAACCTCCTAATGTGCTTCCCTGTCCGCATGCCTGGACCTTCCTCATTCTCCCCCTCATGCTCCCTTCTCTAATCTGCCATCTTTGTTGTTATCCTACTGTGGAACCTCCTGCCATGAGGCTGTGCCATGTCTGTTCTCACTGCCTGAAATGCTCTTCCCTAAGGGATCCTCAGGCTCAAACCCTCAGTTCCTTCAGGCCCAACTCAGAGGTCACTTAGTCGGTGACCATATGTATAGGCACACGTATATACATGTGTTGCTGGGTGCATCTGCATCTTTTGCCCTGTTTCCTTTTTCCCCACAGTGTTTATCTCCAATGTGATGTGTGTTTATTTCCTTCATGTTTCTCTTCAACTTATGTAAGCTCTGTGAAGGCACAGGTTTTCTCCCATCTTGTTTACTGCTATACCTCCAGTGTCTTCAGTGCTCAACGAAATTGAGTGGGTGGATGGATTTGTACCCTGTACTCCTCAAGGGTTCATTTTAGTAGGGAGAGACAGATGACAATCAAGTAAACCAGTAGGTGAACCTTTTGTTTTCTATGAGAAGATAAAACAGGGAAATGGAATAGGAGTGATCAAGGAAAGGGACACTGAACATAGAAGTTGAAATCATGAAATTAGTCTAGCATGACTGGGGCACAGAAATGAAGAGGAAATGTGATAGAAGATGAGTTTCAAGGATGAGAAATGGGGGCCAGGTTAGGATAGTAAGGATTTGAGAGTTGATTCTAATTATACACCCTCCCCCCCTCAGCAGGGGGTGACAAAAACCTTGGGAAGTTTTAAGTAAGAGTGGCATGTCTGGATTCCCATTTTCAAAAGGTTGCTCTAACTGCTCTGATGAGAATCAACGGCAGGTGGGGTGTGGGAAGGGAACTGGAGTGAGATGGGAGGATATGTGGGCCTCAAAGCACGGATCCTTTCTTAGGAAATTAAAACTCTCAAGCAAGGTGAAAGATAGCATACGTGACTATTTTTATGTTTCAGAACTGCTGCTGAAGAAAATCTTGTATGTGGCTTCCTAAATTGTCTCCGCAGTAGTGATAATTTATGGGGGAGCTGAGGGACCCCTGGGGACAGGAGGAGGGTTATGGGACTGTGAAGCCTTCAGCATTCCTTTCACTCGCTGCTTGGCCAGGATGTTACCAGTGAGGTATGTTGTGTGGCAGCCAGGGAGCCGTGCTGGCCTGATAATTATTCATGTAGTCAGATATGTAGGATATGCAAGATAAACTGTCTTCAAAGATTGTAGCACCGATTTTGGTTTATAACTTTTAGTTGTTTTGATTTACATGTATGTGTCCTGGGGGAATATTATAGAAGTTGTAAAACTCACATTTCTAAGATAAAAATGCGCATTATTGAAGTAAGTGTTTCAAGTGACTCAATAGCAATATTTCATTTTTCATTTCAGAAAACACCAGTTTGATCATGGAGAGGTAAAGACTTAATATCACCAAAATTTACCTTATTTTAATTTGGGCTTTTCTAGTTCCATTTTCTGAGTTTAATGGTAATTGTCATTAGTCATCTTTCAAAATAGCTTGTATGTGTTTTTACTACAAACATTCATTTGTTAGGACAACTGAGTAGGAAACTCATGTGGTCTGCTCTGACCATCCTCACGGTAATAGCCATTCACTGCTGGAGCCCACTCGGAGTATCTTTTGTGTGACCAGAGGTCACTTTCCTCTCTGCTCGCCCTCCCCTGAGGCCTCAGAGATGTGACTGACTGCTGTTCCCGTCTCTGTCAATTCAAGCCATGTTTTTTGTTTTTGACAATAATTGGCATATGTTAGTTTCAAATGTACTTAATGATTCAAATTTCCATACATTGTGGAATGATCACCACAGTAAGTCTAGTTAACGTCTGTTACCGTACATAATTACTCAGATTTTTTTTCTTCTTCTTGTGATGGGGGCTTTTAAGATCTACTCTCTTAACAATGGCACAATGACTGTATTTCATATTTCCACATGGTGTTGATGGCACGTCTGAGGAGGAGTTTTGGGATCCAAAATAGCAGTTATTTCTCTTGACCACTTTCCTGCCTCATCTGATGGTAGCGCCAAGGTATATTTAGAAATGTGGGCTTTATTAACTACAGGCTTGATTCTAAGCAGAATTATAAAACCACTTGCCTTAGGGACTTTATAGTTTTAGCTCTCTAATAAAATGGAGAGTTTGAAAGTAGATTTTAAGACTTGTTTATTTCAGAAATCAAAATTCTTTTGCTGAGGAGTCCCCACTGTGGTACCATAGGTTAAGAATCTCACTGCAGTGGCTCGGGTCACTGATTCCCTGCCCAGCACAGTGAGTTAAAGTGTTGCTACAGGTTTGGCGTAGGTTGCAGCTGTGGCTTGGATTCAGTCCCTGGCCCGGGAACTTCTATTTGCCGAGGGTGCAGCCATAAAATTAAAAATATATATTGTTACTGAGAAAAAGTCCTCCTTTCTGTATATTCACCAATTTCACACCATATTCTTAAGCTTCATAAATAGGAGTAAAAATTATTTTCTCTTTCTTTCAGCTGGTTTATCATGCATTGCAACTGTTAGCATACACAGTTCTTGGTGTTTTAATTATGAGACTAAAACTCTTCTTGACACCACACATGTGTGTTATGGCTTCCTTGATCTGCTCAAGACAGGTGAGATGCTTGTTATGCTGGCATTATAGGTGCTATGGTAATTCTACTCCAGCCTTTGTTATTGAGTGGCCCTAAAATAATATCGAATTACCCAGAGTTCTTTAAATTGTTATTAGAGTTCTTCATGATTTTGTACTAATCTTTCCTAAAGGGTAAGGGCCAAAATGGATCATTTATCTTTTACACTCCTAAAATAGTCCTTGGAATACAACAAACATTCAGTCAGTGTAGGCTGAATTCATGAGTGATAACTACAGATGTTGATAGAAAGCAGAGCTTAGTTGAGGACTTTTTTTTTTTTTTTTTATTTCAAGTTATCAGTACATTCAAATTATCTGTTCTTTAGTATCAAACTTAAAAATGTTTTTCCATTTGTTTGAGTATCCATTCATAGGCACACCCCTAACTCTTTACTTTTTAGTATTTAGTTTAGGCCATCTTTGTTATGTGAAGGGTTTTTTTTTTCCCTAGATATCTGTCTCCTTGTTCTGTGTCCACAGATTGATGCTTCTATATAGGGTCGCTTTTTCATTAATCAACTAGCCAAGGTGCAACAGCGTTACTTTTTTTAAATTGAGCAAATATTTACTAAGCCTCTGCACCGTGTTCCAGGCATGAGGGGGTAGAGTGGTAGAGAGAAAAATCAAAAAGCAAAAGTGGATATATGCCCTTAAAATACTTGATATCTAGCTCTACAGACATGCAGAGAAACAGTACTAAGGAAGAGGACAACAGAGACAAAGTCTTGTTAGTGAGAGTGGGCTATTCGAAGATGGAGAAAAGTAGTCCACCTCACGGTTCCCAGTCAGAATCTTGGTATTACATTAAGGATGCACTGCTTTCCAGAGGCTAACTGGGGTGTGCGGCCCCTGTTCCTGACTCCTCCAGGCTGGGACAGGAAGAGGGTGATGAGAAGCCTCTCACCTTAGATCCCACCTGCAACGTGACAGATGATAGAGAAGTTCTGAGCCTTGCCCCAGGCGGGCTTCATAGGTGTGGGACCTCTGTGATCGCACAGGGGCTACACTCAGAAGGCCTCTGCACCTAGATTGATGCTCTGCTGCTGCTGTTTTGAACTTCTTAGTAATATTTAGTAAGGAAGCCACATTTTTATTTTGCACAAGGTCTGGCAAATTATGTAGGTAGGCATGACCTTACCCAAATCTGGGAGTAGAGAGAAAAAGTTGAGAGAGTGTCTTAAATCATGTCTCACCTGTATAAGGCTACTGGTAGAATTCTTTTGATCCCTCTGATTATTGTTTCTAGAACTTTTCTTTAGAATAATTAATCCTTTATCTGGGATTGTAGCAGAGACTTCTCTGGGGAGAACTTTTGCTTATTGGATACAAGATGCTTTGTACTAACAATTATCAATACATTCTTAATTCGATTTCAGCTGTTTGGATGGCTCTTTTGCAAAGTACATCCTGGTGCTGTTGTTTTTGCTGTGTTAGCCGCAATGTCAATACAGGGTTCAGCAAATCTGCAAACCCAGTGGAATATTGTAGGGGAGTTCAGCAATTTGCCACAAGAAGAACTTATAGAATGGATCAAATATAGTACTAAACCAGGTAAAAAATAAAAGTTATATTATTTTAGCTATGGTTTTCTTCACAATTTTATATACCACTGCAAAATCTTAGGTTAGGCCCAAGTTACTTCCAGTGGTCTTAAATCTTTCTAAGTCCTGCTTCTAGATTATCCAGAAAAAGATGCCAGTCTTTCTTCCATGGCTTGCGAAGGAAATGTTACCCATGTTTTCTTAGTCATTTATTTATCTATTTTTGATAAATTCTATTTTTTTCCAAATGTCTTCAGAGTTTTACCTGGCACAACTTTTAAAATAATTTATGTTATGCTTATTTTCCTAATTAATTTTTAATCTTAGATCTTTACATTCCTTCTTGAAATGAACTCATGAAATGTGATATTTTATTCATGTATAGAAAGGGAGATTTCATTGTCATCTGAGCGTCAATTATTAAATCATCTTCTAGAATTCCTTGGTGCTATAAAACTTCCCTAGTCAATTTGTTACTTCTTTCCTAGAAGAAGGAAAAGATATTAAAAATAAGCAATCAAAAGAAACAGAAATCCTCATTAATGAAATAGATGATGAGACTCTTATCTTCCAAGGAAGAATAGTTTACCCCAGCTTGGTTGTTGACTGCAATTTTATCAGCCACCCAACTTCATTCTGGTTCTGCCATTGAATCTCTAAGTCATAGATGGGGTTCAGCTTTTTCTCTTGGGAAGCAATTGACCTGACCAGAAGGAGACTCCTTGTCACACTCACCAAGTCTCTTCCTAAGACCTTCCTCCCTGCTTTGCAGATGCAGTGTTTGCAGGTGCCATGCCCACAATGGCAAGTGTGAAACTCTCTGCACTTCGGCCCATTGTGAATCATCCACATTATGAAGATGCAGGGTTGAGGTTAGTACACAGTTATCCCAGCGTTGAAAGCAGATATTTCATACAGATAGAGAGTGAATGAGGGAACCAGCAAAATAACGAGTTTTCAAAAAGGATATGGTGAACTATGATTTACAGAATTAGGGGATTAAAAAATGCTTAAGTAAGATGGCTAAGTTCTGTATAAACTGTAAGTCTCCATAGGACAATAAAACTTCAGCCTTTGGTTATCTTCTGTCCTAGGCAGCAAAAAGATATCATACCATGTCTGTTTTCCATGGTTGTTAGCAGACAGCTCTGTTAACAGAGCTCCAAAACTCCCAGGTCCTTATAAGTTACCCAGAAGATTCATTAGCCTATAGTTTTTAGTAAGGTTTTCTTATAGGCTTATACGATTTTATTAAGATTTTCTTATAGAAATTCAATTCTTTCTTAAATTCTGAGGAGTCAGTTGAAATGGAATCCCATTCAAAGAGAGTTTTCTGATTTCGCTACTACAGCCTGCTAGAATGATCCTGTGTTGTGTTTTTTGTTTGTTTGTTTGTTTTTTTACTATCTTCTTCCTAAGTTAGAGTGTTGTGTTCTCTTTGAAAAGGAAATAGATTTAATTTCGATGCAATTTCTAGGTTGATCAGCTATTCATTCCTAAGTATTTGGTAACTCCTATTAATATTTTATTTTGTGTAACAGTGGGACAGACCTTTTATAAAGGAAAAGATTTTTCATTAAAAAATCAATTTTAGCAGCCTAATTTCCAGAGCAGTTGTGTTAAATAAGTTTAGGGTTTTTTTTGCTTTGTTTTGTTTATTTTGTTTTTTTTGTTTTTTTGTTTTTTTGTCTTTTTGCCATTGCTTGGGCCACACCCGTGGCATATGGAGGTTCCCAGGCTAGGGGTCGAATTGGAGCTGTAGCCACCAGCCTATGCCAGAGACACAGCAATGTGGGATCCGAGCCGCATCTGTGACCTACACCATAGCTCACGGCAACGCACGCCGGATCGTTAACCCACTGAGCAAGGGCAGGGATCGAACCCGCAACCTCATGGTTCCTAGTCAGATTCGTTAACCACTGCGCCACGACGGGAACTCCTTGTTTTGTTATTTTAAAGTTGGAAATAAAGTGGAGAGCCATTTAATGCTAATTGTTGGTTATCAAATTTGGGACTGTTGCAGCTTTAAAGTAGTCCTATTGATATGTTTGTGTAGCTCATACTCTTAGGTGTAATAGAGTGATGGAGAATTTATAACGAAACAAACAGGCAAACAAACCAAAAGACTACGTTTGGAAATGAAGGGATTCATTAAACTTAACCTTTTCTCCCAGGACTCTTGAGCTACTTCTGCCTTTTTTGATTGTCTTCCCCAGTGGCCCTTAGCAAGAACTCCTGTGTAGACTGTTCTCTTGACCTGATTCTTCTGTAGAGTCCTTCTCCTAGTCCCATTAAGTGCTTTTTTTGTCCAAAAAGGTTGATTTTGGACTTTATTTTAATCTTGGAAATCTTCTGCCCAATTATTTTTCTTTAAAGAGCCAGAACGAAAATAGTATATTCAATGTATAGTCGAAAAGCAGCTGAAGAAGTGAAGCGAGAATTGATGAAGTTACAAGTGAATTATTACATTCTGGAAGAGTCCTGGTGTATAAGAAGATCCAAGTGAGTACCCAACACAATTAGTATCTTATATTCATAAGACATTAAAGTTAATTCAGTCTCATGGCAAGTGCTTTCCTAGTTAATTGTGTCAGATGTATGTGAAAGTATAAGCAGAGGGAACTTTTTTGATTATTACTTGGAGTTTTTTCTAGTCATTTTATCATGATTTGCATGTGCACATTACCTTAAAAGTCTTGGCACTTACTGATAATTTCCCAAATTGTATTTGCTTTTGATGTTTGATGTTTTTTTGGAAACGCTTTTATTTAAAGTTGAATGTATTTTCTTTCAAAAGGCTTGCAGAGTCTGAAACCAAATAACTGAGTCTCATTATGATGACAACAGCTTTGTCCATACCGTTTCTCTGCACCATACCACATCCTGTGATAGATGGGAGCCTCCCAGCTTCAACTTAGAGTGAAACTTTTCTCTTGCTGTTTTTGCATCTTATTTGAGTGGGAAAATAATTGACTTTACCAGGACCCATATTCTCTAGGGTATATAGTTTTAAAAATCATTTTCACACTAAGCAGAGTATAGCAACAACAATTAGTAAGATTTTCAAAGCAAATGGGAATTCTAAAGTTGGCAGTTTGGAAATGGTGCCTTTGGATGACAGCTTGCTATTAAAATACCAAAGCATTCACTCCAGGAGGAGCACAGAAAGGAGTAGTTTTATCAGAAATCATGGATAATGTGTGGAATACTATTATTTTTAAAATTCTCACTACTCTTTAACAGAAGCCTTCAGGAGATTGCTGTATATGTGCTTTAATCATACTCATTCACCTTGTATTTCAGTGATACACAAGGGTGGTAAGACAAAATGATTAAATATTGACTCAGGAGTACAAATAGTGCTGTGATACAGTATCTATCAAGCATTGCCCACAAGGAAACTGAAACAATTGTTTGAATTTATTTATTTATTTTTTTTTAAATTTTTTTGTCTTTTTACCATTTCTTGGGCCGCCCCCTCGGCATATGGAGGTTCCCAGGCTAGGAGTCTAATCAGAGCTGCAGCTGCCAGCCCACACCAGAGCCACAGCAACGCAGGATCCGAGCCGTGTCTGTGACCTACACCACAGCTCACAGCAAGGCCGGGGATCGAACCCGCAACCTCATGGTTCCTAGTCGGATTCATTAACCACTGCGCCCCGACGGGAACTCCATGAAACAATTGTTGATTGTGGAATGATTTTCCAGTGCATATGTCCCAAGTGATTTGAACTTAATCAATCTATAGAAAATATTACTGTTCTTAGAGTCATAATTTCCAAAATGCTTTAAGTCCTTATGAATGTATGAGTATAGATGAAATTTGTACATAGCCTTTAACTTTGTTATATAAATTTTGGAAAAAAATCATGAGCATCTCATAATAATTTGATGAGGACATTGTAATAAGTGAATGATGGGCTGACATTTGCAGTCAGAAGAACTCAGTTTCTAGGTAGAGATTTCCAGAAGCCTTGGAATTTTCTTTATAGCCCCAGAGATCACTCTCCAACTCTCCAGGTCAGCGCTGCCAGTGTAAGACACCTGTAGGTTATCAGAACATAAAAATTACTTTTCGGTCTTTTTTCCCCCAGCGTAATGATGAACTTTGGTTGAGGATTCTTCATTTTTTCCTGGACCCCTGCATAGTGTTTTGAAATTGCAGAGGCTGCAGTGTTTTATTCTGAGATGCTGATGGAGCTCCTTGGATTGCATAGCTGTAGTAGTCTCATGTTCTGATGGGTAGAGCACTGGTTTTTGTACACAAGAAGGGATCAAAAGACAAATTTAGGAAGTGTAGCAATAAATCTTGCACACTAAACAAAGTCAGTAGTCAATTAACTGGCTTCTTCTCTCTTTTTTTTTTTTTGCTTTGTAGGGTCACACCTGCAGCATATGGAAGGTCCCAGGCTAGGGGTCAAATTGGAGTTGCAGCCAGTGACCTATGCCATAGGCACAGCAACACAGGATCCGAGCTGCATTCTGTGACCTACACCACAGTTCACAGCAACACCAGATACCTAACCCACTGAGCAAGGCCAGAGATCGAACCCACATCCCCATGGTTTACTAGTAGGGCTTGTTGCCACTGAGCCACAACAGGAACTCCTTAACTGGCTTCTGATCACCTCCTTTTAGAGCTCACAGGCACTCAGACTGAGAGTTGGGTGGGAAGGAGGATGTGTTGGATTTCTCTTCTGGACCTTCAGCTGCCCTTGCTGTGTTTGTTCCAGCAGAGGTGGGGGGGGGGGGGGAAGCTGAAGAAGTGGCTTTCTCTCGTCTGGTTTTCTCACTTAGTAACTAAAACAATGCCCTCCATCCACTACACGATTTAAGTCAGACTGATTATAAGTCTCAGGAAACCTTAGACAGCGCCTCTGCTTAAACCTTGAAACAGAACACAGCTGTGCTTACTGTTGTGACAGAAGAGCAAATGGAAGACTCAGAAGAGAAAAGGAAAGGACTGATGTTCAGTGCTTGCCTCTGCAGTAAGAAGAGCTGAGTTTCTGGACAGGGCTTTCCACCAGCATGGGGATCTTCTTTATTGCCTTGGCCCTTGCTCTCTAATTCAGTTGTGCTAGCCTGAAACACCTGTGTGTTACTGGAAAAGAAAAATGTGTCAGAACAACGGCAGCAAATAGGAGACTCAAGTGGGAGAATGAAGGAAAGAAGGACTAATGTCCATCTGGAGCCTAAACTGTGCTCTGCACCTTGGTGGGCACTGTATTCAGGTGCTGTCATTGACAGAGTGGCTTAATTGTGCACCTGATCATTCCATAACTACTTGGTACCTGTGTTCAGATACAAGGATGAAAATATACCCAGTGCAAGTTGTAGATGAGCTTTTAATGAACTACTTTTTTTATTCTCAGTTCTGTGCTTTCTTTCTCATTAATTTCCATAATAGAGTTGACATAAAATTAAAATAAATTCAGAAGAAAATTATTCAGATTTTCACTAATGCTATTTTAAACATGTAGCTGGCTGGCCCGGGGAAACGTCTAGAAGCTCAAAAAAGGACTGAAGGGTGTTAAACTGAGAGCTCACAGACAGCTCTTTGCCCTCTTCTTTCCCTGGAAGCAGTTGACCTCAGGAGCTGGATAGTTTTCTACCTCCTGTATATCTCACTCTCTAATACCACTGGCCCACAGTGTAGTAACAGTTTGGCCTTGGCATATGTGAGAAAATTAAAAGGTAGAAAACCCGGGCCCGGTCATATCTTCATACATTGGTAAAATCTGGTCTCAGTGAGGGTGTGCACCGAATACTCTTTGCAGAAACACTCATTGCTGATACCTTTTGGGGAGGTAATTTGATAGAGGCAAAGTCAAATTTGTATGGCCTTTTGATGTAATGATAGTGCTGCTTTTAGAAGTTAAGCTTGCAGAAGATACAGGCACAAAATTTTTTACATCAGCATTGTTTTATAATGACAAAATGAGAAACAATTAGAATATCTGTCCATAAACAGTGGTTAAATAATACATAGAAGTGCTAGCACCTATTAAGAAGAATAAAATAGATGCTTTAGCAGATGGAACAGTAGCCACTTTTTATTGCTAAGTGAGGAGTCCCAGATTAATCTCATTTTTATAAAAGCAACCCAGGAGCATCTGTGTATATAAAAATGTCTGTGCCTGTGCTTTTGTATGTCTGCACGTGGATAAAAAAGATATAGCAGAATATATGCTGATTTTTTTTTTATAGAACGCCACCTCTAAGACAGCATTGGAGGTGACTGGGACCTTCACTTATTCCTTTTGATAGGTTCTAATTGTGCCACCTTTTGGGTAAAGATTCCTTTTAAATTAAAGATGTTATTGAAGAGGAGAAAGCATGAGCATTCCTGTCAATGTGCTTACCTCATGGTGGAGAGCAGGGGAGTGGGGCTGCCATTGGGAAGAAAAGGGACTTGGAAATAGTTTTTGCTCTTAGAAAGAAAAGTGAAGCATCCATAGCAAACATAAGCTATTGTCAAATCTCTGTAATTTCCTTTTTTTTTTTTTTGCTTTTTAGGACCATACCCACAGCATGTGGAAGGTGGAAGTTCCTAGGCTAGGGGTTGAATTGGATCTGCAGCTGCCAGCCAGCCACAGCCACAGCAACACAGGATTCGAGCTGTGACTGCGACCTACACCGCAGCGCATGGCAACGCTGGATCCTTAACCACTGAGTAAGGCCAGGGATCTTACCTTTGCCCTCATGGCTGCTAGTTGGATTTGTTACCACTGAGCCACAGTGGGAACTCCTGTTTTTTTAACCTTAATAAAAAATACAAAAATTAAGAAATTCCTTTCATCTTTTTTGTCTTCGTTGGTATTTTTGGAAGAGTCTAGGCCATTTATCTTGTAAGAATGTCCCACATCAGGATTTGTCTAATTTGTTCCCCATGATTAGATTCGATTTGACAAAATTTGGCAAGAATACAACATAGGAGGTATTAGGTACTTTCTGTTATGTTGTTTCAGGAGGTACATGTCACTTTGTTCTGTTATTGATAATGCTAAGTTTGATCACTTGATTAAAGTGTGTCCCACAACCCTCTCCATTTTGAGAAGACAGATCTTCTTTATAATCAATAGCCTTTCACCAGGTGGTTCTTGTATCCACTTCTTAGGCTTCCATGAATCAGTTATTACATTGGTGATTGTAAAATACTTAGGTAATAAAGATTTGAAAGTAACATATCAGTTACTGATTAATGGGATAAGAACGGATGTGGTAAATAATAAATGCTCATTTTGTGTCTGTGTCACATTTTGGTAATTCCTGAAATATTTAAACTTTTATTTTTGCCATATTTATTCGTATTTATCATAGTGATCTGTGATTAGTGATCTTTGATATTACTATTGTAATTGTTTGGGGGCACCATGAACCCCACGTAAGACAGTGAACTTGGTGGATAAATACTGTGTGTATCTTGACTGTTCTACCAACCAGCCATTCCCCCATCTCTCTCCCTCTCCTTGGGCCTCCCTGTACCTTGAGACACAGGCCAACTTATAACCCTTCAGTGGCCTCTTAAGTGTTCAAGTGTAAGAAGGAATCCCATGTCTCCCACTTTATTTTATTTTATTTTTTTGCTTTTTAGAGCTGTACCTGCGGCCTATGGAGATTCCCAGACTAAGGGTCAAATCAGAGCTATAGCTGCCGGCCTATACCACAGCCACAGCAACACAGGATCCCAGCTGTGTCTGTGACCTACACCACAGCTCACAGCAATACCAGATACTTAACCCACTGAGCAAAGCCAGGAATCGAACCTGCAACTTCATGGTTCCTAGTCAGATTCATTTCCGCTGTGCCATGATGTGAACTCCCCATGTCTCTCACTTTAAATCAAAAGCTAGAAGTGATTAAGCTTAGTAAGGAAGACACATCGAAAGCCAAGATAGGCTAAAAGTTAAGCCTCTTGTGCCAAACAGTTAACCAAGTTGTGAATGCAAAGGAAAAGTTCCTGAAAGAAATGAAAAGTGCTACTCCAGTGAACACATGAATGATAAGAAAGTGAAAACAGCCTTATTGCTGATAGGGAGAAAGTTTTTGTGGTCTGAACAGAAGATCAGACCACCCACAATATTCTTAAGCCAAAGCTTAACTCAGAGTAAGACTCTTAACTTTCCTTGGATCTTTGAAGGCTGAGAGAGGTGAGGAAGATACAGAAGAAAAGTTTGAAACTAGCAGAGGTTGGTTCTTGAGGTTTAAGAAAAGAAGTCATCTCCATAGCATCAGAGTATAAGGTAAAGCAGCAAGTGCTGATATAGAAGCTGCAGCAAGGTATCCAGAAGATCTAGCTAAGATCAGTAATGAATATTGCTAGAGCAAACAACAAATTTTCAGCATAGATGACTGTTGGAAGAAGATGCCATCTAGGACTTTCATAGTTAGGAGAAGTCAATATTTGGCTTCAAAGCTTCAATGAAAAGACTTACTCTTGTTTAGCGGCTAAAGCAGCTGGTAACTTGACGTTGAAACCAGTGCTCATTTACCATTCCCAGAGTCCTAGTGCCCTTAATAATTGTGTTCAGTCTCTTCTGCCTGTGCTCTATAAATGGTACAACAAAGCCTACATTACAGTACTTGCTATGTGAAGTCTGCTGTTGAGACTTTGCCCAGGAAAAAAAGATTCAATTCAAAATAAGACTGCTCATCGACAGTGCACCTGATCACCCAAGAGCTCTGATGGTCTGCAAGGAGGTCAGTGTTGTTTTCATGCCTGCTGACACAATATCCGTTCTCCAGCCCATGGATCAAGGAGTAATTCCAATTTCCAAGTCTTATACTTTAATAAATATATTTTATAATAGCTGCCATAGACAGTGGTGATTCCTCTGATGGATATGGGCAGAGTCAATTGAAAACCTTTTTGGAAGAGATTCTCCATTCTGAGTGCTGTTAAGAATATTTGTGGAGTTCCCGTCATGGCACAGTGGTTAATGAATCCAACTGGGAACCAGGAGGTTGTGGGTTCGATCCCTGGCCTTGCTCAGTGGGTTAAGGATCCGGCATTGCCGTGAGCTGTGGTGTAGGTTGCAGATGCGGCTCAGATCCCGAGTTGCTGTGGCTCTGGCGTAGGCCTGTGGCTACAGCTCCAATTCGACCCCTAACCTGGGAATCTCCATATGCTGCAGGAAAAAAAAAAAAGAAAAGAAAAGAATATTTGTGATTCTGGGAGTTCCCATCATGGCTCAGGGGTTAACGAATCTGAATAGGCATGATGAGGTTGCGGGTTCTATCCCTGGCCTCGCTCACTGGGTTAAGGATCCGGCATTGCCGTGAGCTGTGGTGTAGGTCGCAGACGTGGCTTGGATCCTGCATTGCTGTGGCTGTGGTGTAGGCCGGTGGCTACAGCTCTGATTGGACCCCTAGCCTGGGAACCTCCGTATGCCAAGGGAGCAGCCCTAGAAAAGGCAAAAAGACCAAAAAAAAAAAAAAAAAGGAATATTTGTGATTCCTGGAAAGAGGTCAAAATCTCAACATTAACAGCAGTTTGGAAGACGTTAATTCCACCCTCATGGATGATTTTGAGGGATTTAAAACTTCAATGGAGGAAATAACTGCAGATGTGGTGGAAATAGCAAGATAACTAGAATTAGAAGTGGAGCCTGAAGATGTGACTGAATTGCTACAATCTCATGATAAAACTAATGGATGAGGAATTACTTCTTAAGGATGAGCAAGAGAAAGTAATTTTTTGAGATGGAATCTACTCCTGACTAAGATGCTGTGAAGATTGCTAAATGACAACAAAGGATTTAGAATATTAAATAAACTTAGTTGATAAAGCAGCAGCAGGGTTTGCGAGTATTGATTCCAACTTTGAAAGAAGTTCCTCTGTGAATAAAATGCTATCAAATAGCATTGCATGCTACAGAGAAATTATCCATGAAAGGGAGGACCAATCCATGGGCAAACTTCATTATTATCTCATTTTAAGGGCCCTTCCACCAGCAAAAAAAAAAAAAGGAAGCCTTATCACAGAAGGTTCAGATGATGATTAACATTTTTTTAGCAATAAAAATTTCTTTTTTTTTCCTTTTTGCTTTTTAGGGCTGCATCTGCAGCATATGGAAATTCCCAGGCTGGGCGTCCAATTGGAGCTGCAGCTGTCAGCCTGCTCCACAGCCAGGGAGTGTAGGCCAGGGATTGAACCTACATCCTCATGGATACTAGTTGGGTTCCTTACCACTGAGCCATGACAGGAACTCCCAGCAGTAAAAACATTTTTAAGTTAAGATATGTAATTTTATTGCACAGTTAATAAACTCAGTATAAACATAACTTTTATGTGCACTTGGAAACTAAAAAATTCATTACAATACTTGCTTTATTGTGGTGGTTTGGAACCAAGCCCATGGTCTCTCAGAGGTGTGCGCATGTAATTTTCTGCATCAGTATCTTAACCTCTTGCTGTGTGCTGGGCATGCTGCTAGGTACAGTCTCTCTCTAATTCCCTGTTGTCAGTACTTCCCATTTACAAGTATGGAGAGTGAGGCTGAGTGAACTGTCCAATAGTGCATTCTTGCTAAGTAGATGAGACAGAATTTAACTGAGATCTCTTAACCCACTACCTGAATTTACATACATTCTATGTCTTTCTTTATAGTCACCTGTGCTGTGTTCACCTGTTCTAAATAATTTATGATAGCTTACATAAATATAAATAACCATGGTAGGATTTTTCTTTAAAAGTAAGTTGAGAAAAATGAAATGAGAGCAGTCATGAAAGGTGTGCTCTGTTTTATCTGCCATTATATAATGCACAGTGATTTTTAATTTTGCATGTTAATTTCCCTAGGCCTGGTTGCAGTATGCCCGAAATCTGGGATGTGGAAGATCCTGCTAATGCTGGGAAACCTCCCTTATGTAACATCTTGGTGAAGGAGTCCAAGCCTCACTTCACCACTGTATTCCAGAACAGTGTTTACAAAGTCTTAGAAGTTATAGAGGAATGACCGCTGCCTACAGAGAAGTCCACCAGTAATGGTTTTCCTGTTTTGCTAGTAACTCATGCCTTGTTTTTAATTCAGATCCCCAAAACTTTCGTAGGCAACTGTTTTCAAATGGAAAACGTCCTATTTGGTCAATTCGAATGTCATCCTGATTGTAAAAATACTTAAGCCTTTATCAGTTGGTTACTGTTTCAGTGCAGCCCTTAAAATTTGCTATGCAAATGAGTACATGCTTGTACTTGACTTAAATATTTGTGCTAAAGTGAGCAAAGCTCGTGTATTAAAAAATATGATGGATCGTGGAAAGGGTGATATGAAAATAGAGTCAATTCTGAGCTGCTTAGGGGCTGCTTTTACAGTTCATGGACTATCGATGCCCCTTGCTTTTTTTCCTACCTTTTGCTCTTGTCTTGTGAACATTTCAGTGATTATTGTGAGCCCCTGTTGTCAACCTCAGTGAGAGTAGATGGGGCAGATATGGGTATTTGCTATGGAGAATTATCTGTTTATTCCACTTCACATTCCTATGCACTCTGTTGCTTGGGTTAATGAAGCGTTTTCTGCTCATTATTAATCCAGACTCTTAGATGTAGTGACTAGGACCAAATTCTTGTAACTACCAGTCATGTGGCATTAGAGTGTGTGTGTGTGTGTGCACGCACACGCATGTGCTTCTGTCTCTTTCCCAACATTGTTTGTCTGTTAAGTGTTGTTCACTTATTTAGTTGGTTAACATGTACTTATTCTTGGTTTAAAAAATTTAATGACAGTTGTGTACTTTTCTCATTTTTGGTATTATTCAAATGTTTATATTTTAATACCTTTAAGCCACTTAAAATTTTTCATGTATAATTGTAGTTTTAAGAAAAACTATTTTGAACAACCCTAAATATAATGCATCTAGAAACTAATGTATATTTGAGTAGACATAATTTATAGTGCAACTGTAGGCTATAGTATATGGTAATTTTTCTTTTATTATTAAGATACAATAAAGTATGACTAATTTTTCTGTCAAACAAGTAAATGAATAATGTTAAGTGAATGAGGTTTTTATATTTTACTTTAAAAATTGCCTGTCTTTAATAAGACAAAGCCTTAAGCCTTATGTTATAATTTGGGTTCCAAAAACCATCATTTCCGTATGAGGAGTGAATATATTCAGGCTTCTTTACTTTCTTGTTTATTTTTTATTTTGAAAAATTTCCAAACTTGCTTTAAATTCTTAGTATGAATTGTTGTTTCTTAGAAGTTAATTTGTGTGAAATGAGATTCTTCAAAACAGTGAGTCCTCATAGTTCTGAGGAATGGCTCTAAGATTTAACGTTCTAAGCAAACCGTGACTCTGGCAGATTACACATTTAATTACACGGTGTTCTCTTTATTAACCACAGGCAGATTAAC
Organism: Phacochoerus africanus; assembly: GCF_016906955.1. NCBI lineage: Eukaryota > Metazoa > Chordata > Mammalia > Artiodactyla > Suidae > Phacochoerus > Phacochoerus africanus. The sequence continues at coordinate 38,865,033 of NC_062559.1, forward strand.
CTCATTGTGGATTGTCCTGGAGACCTGAGTCCTCAGGGACGGTTTCCAGTGCCCTGCTCCGGGGAGCCACTGAAGAGCTGTTCTCTTTCTGCCTTCTCACCAGAGCCCAAGGACAAGCCTGGTCTGGGGGAGGAAGCAGTAGCTTGCTTAGAGCAGACAGCTGCCGAGACAGCCTGGGCTGAGGAGTGTGCAGCCCCCCGCCTGCCCAGAGCCCGCCTTTCCCAGGGAGCCTTCTCCTGGCCTGAGATTGTCAGTGTCTTCAGGTGCCTGCCCCTCTTTCTCACTTGCTGGGTGACTTATTTCGTGGTCTTTTGCCAGTTGCAGAAAACAGGGAAGCATCTGGGGAGTTGTGGATTAGGAGTGGAATTTGAGCGGTGATGCAGAAATGCAGAAAAATGGCAAGTGGGCACTCGAGGCCAAGGAAGATTAAGAGTCACCATAGGCAGGAAGGGGGAAGTGTGTGTTCTGCTTTATTTGCCATTGTTTCTCACCTACATGTGTTTTGTACATCCAGCAGTTACAATTTTGAAAAACTTTAGTTTTAAAGTTATTCTTTATTCTTCCCACCTTTCAGTAATTCCCTTCCCAGGAAGTTCACATGTTTGAAATTTATATAGGAAAAGCATTAAAATACTATTTTAACTGTTTCATATGCTAGGAAAAGATAAAAATAGTCAAATTAGTTTTTTTTTTTCCAGAAGACGTCTTTTGTAACAGTATTTATTAATGTAACTCCACCAGCAAGCTATGATTATATTTTAGGCCAGTCAGTTTAGAACAGAGGCCTTGGGCTACACTGCACACTCAGCCTTGGTCACATCTGGTACAGCCGGTGCTGTAGATTATATATATCTTTTATGGCAACATAGAGTAGTAGTAGGTTCGATATACACGACAAGACAGTATTAAAGCTCAGTATTTTATGCATTTTTAGCATTTAAAAATATTTTTGCTTTAGTGTGAAGAAGGTTAAGGATGGACTAGGTGGTGATAAAAATAGCTTTTGCTATGATAGTAAAAAAAACAAAGTTGGGGCAGTATTTCTATAAAAAGATAAGCCTCTAAAAGTGCTTAGCAAAACAAGTGTAGTGTTAAAATAGGACAATGATATTAAGGAGAAAATGAAAGGATGTGTCAAGAATAAAGTGATAATGCATAGGGGTATTGTATTTTTATGAATTTTATGCCAGTTGTTTACATGTACTATGTATGTTAAATAAAAAAGGTCATGAAAAATATGGAAAGTGGTTTTTTTTTTTTCATTGTTATTTTCATTTCCTCCTTGGCTGTGGACATGTTCATTCTGTAGTCAGATAACCAGGAATTGGTTTGGGGCAGATTACAGTCCTCAATGAAGGGGAAGGGCTAAAGGACCATGAAACGACTTGGTCCTTTTCATTAGTGGTGATTCTAGGGATGGAGGGTCCCCATACTCTTCTTATATTTATGGCATTACACACTTAGATTACTTTATCATTTACACCAAGGGACACAATCACTCTTTACAGCCATATTTTCAAGATAATTGCCGGAAAAGCTTTTTCTCATACATTAAACCACAGTTTGGTCTTAGAACATTTCCTCATTTACAGCTCCATGTATTTACTTGATATAAGCATCAACGTAAATTTTTTTATCTGCTTGGAAGAAAGACAGTTTAGCTTAATTCATGTTTGTATAATTTTTTTTACATAGTAACACCTTCACTCTCTGACCTCTTGAAGGATAGTGATTCTCAAATTTAGTGTGCATCAGAGTCACCTGGAGGCCATGTTCAAACAGATCACTGCACCCCTCCACAGAGTCGGTGGCAAAAGTGGTGCTATGGTCTGAGTGTTTGCGTCCCCGAAATTCATATGTTGAAATCCTGTCCCCCAAGGTGATGGTACTAGGAGGTGGGACATTTGGGAAGTGATTAGGTCGTGAGAATGGAGCTCTCATGAATGAGGTTATGAAAGTGCCGTTATAAAAGAGGCCCAAGAAAACTCCCTTATCTCATCCACCATGTGAGGTTACAGCCACAAGGTGCCATCTATGACCTAGGAGGTAGACTCCCACCAGACCCTGAATCAGCTGGCACCTTGAGCTTAGACTTGCAGTCTACAGAATTGTAAAAAATAAATTTCTTTATTAAGATACATGGTTTGTGGTGATATTTTGTTATAGTAGCCCCAAAGTAAGTCAAGTAGGGTCCCAGAACTGCATCCTAACAAGTTCTCAGATGATGCTGATGCTCTTCCTGCAGGGGGTATACTTGAGAGTCACTGCTCTAATGGATAGAACTATCTGGAATACTGACCTCTAGGGGGCGCTCCATTCCTGACAGCACTAATCCCACCAAAACAGGCTAGAGGGTCCCTATACTGGGAACTGAATTTTACCGAGTCCTTTCTTTGTCTCTTAGGGAGCATGCTTCAGTGGAACTTGCAAGGAGCAAGGAGCAGATAAGGTGATTTTTAACCAAGAACAGATAAGGTAATTTTTAACCAGACACTAATACAGCTCACTTGTATTGTCTTTGCTAAATAGATGAGTTATGGGTCATTTAAGTATTTTGAACTTGTAAACTAGACTGGGCTTAGACCTGTCTCTTTTCAGTTCAGAACTGGAAAAAGAAATCCTTTGAGGTCGAACTTAACTTTTGTAAAATTACATTGTCTAGAAGAAAATAGATAAATTCAGTGATGCGTGTGGATTTTAAAACTTCATTTTCCACTTTATTACTTTTGTTTGGCTCCAGAAATCTTCAGGCTTTTCCCTCTATTAGAGAGCAGTTGAGGATCAGCTCTGGTTCGCAGATCACCTGTTTCTCACTTCTGCCTTCCCTTTCTCCTTCCCCAAACTAGAAGTTTCTAATTTAAATCAGTGAAATTGTTCCCTGTGCAGAAAGAGAGGAACTGCTCTTTTTTTGCCTTTTCTAAGGCTGCTCCCGTGGCGTGTGGAAGTTCCCAGGCTAGGGGTCCAGTTGGAGCTGTAGCCGCCAGCCATGCCACAGCCACAGCAACGCGGGAGCTGAGCTGCATCTGCAGCCTAAACCATAGCTCATGGCAACGCCAGGTCCTTAACCCACTGAGCAAGGCCAGGGACCAAACCCGCCACCTCATGGTTCCTAGTCAGATTCGTTAACCACTGCACCACGACAGGAACTCCAAGAGGAGCTGCTTTTAAACTTCATTCTATTCTTGAATTGGTCTTTATTTCACAGTACTGTATTAGTACAAATACATCAAAGTTAAAAAGGACATTAAGGTATGGAAAAGTCTTGACAACTCTTTCCTCTTAGTCTTCCTCCCACGAGAGAGATTTTAAAATTGTGAATGAAGTGTAATAGTTGAAATTTTTTCTTAAGATTTTGAAGCATTGTGGTGTAATTAAAAGGTAGACTTTTTCTTTTTGCAACGAGATTAAGATAGTATTGACATTGGCTCTGCTTTCAGAGCAATGCTTTCTGTACTCAGATATCTAACCCTCAATTCTAATTACTTTAAATAAGCAATGCATTGTCAAAATGATTTTCAGATAAATAGTAGTGCTACTGAGTATTTTTATGCAGGTATGTCCTTTTTAATTCAGCATAATATAATTTAATTGATTTTTTAAAAGTACCTGGGCTTTTGTCTCCCCTGTATACAAACTTAATACCTTGAAAGAAAGTTGAGTGTAGCAAAAATTAAGCTCATTTCATTGTTATGCCTGATTGCTCTTCAAGCTTCAGTCCTTACGCATTTCTAGAAATGTAGAAAGAAATGAAAATAAGAAATTGGCATCAAGCCATGAAAACTTTCTCTTTAAAGGTGCCCGAAGGCCAGCTCACGTGTCTGTGTCTGCCTGCCTTGGTGATGATGCCCTGCTCTTTGGCCAGGCCCCTCAGGTCTGCACTCAAGGTATCTGCTTATTGACCGGAGTCCTTTTGCCCTGAAACATCCTCTTCCTAGAAAGTGCAATTTGTTAATCCTTCTGACGCTTTAAATCTGAGATGAATTTGGCTTTTCCTAACAAAGATCCCTTAGGCAGTCATCCTCAGACTTGTCTGTACATTGGGAATTGTTTGCAAATCTTTGAAAATACTGAAGCCTTTTACCCATCTCCACAGATTGGGATTTAATCAGTCTAGGGTGTGTCCTAAGATTTTGAACTTTAGAAAAGGCCTAAAGACATTTTAGAGCCAGGCCTCCCTGCCTCACATCTGGATGTCCACCAGATGTGCCCAGTCTGTATGTCCACCATGTCTCTGCCCAATCAAATTAGAAATGGTAAGCATGTTTCTCATATACACTCCCTTTTATCCGTAATGATTGACCATTGGTACTTTATTGATCATGGTACTTAGTGTTGAGTAGACTCGCTAAGGAAAGAATTCTGTGTTCAGTTAAAGATAACCGCCATAGTGGGTATGGGAAGGGGGAGAGTGGCAGCCTTCCCATAGGGACCACATATTTATAAACCAAATAGTTACCTTGTATTTGTAAAACTCTGATTTGAGTGCCATTGAGAAATGGGGATGTAGCAGCCACCCCCCCCAAAAAAAACCGCAAAAGTTACTTTAAAAATCACTCTGACAATTTAATATTAGTTGTGGAGAATCATGTTTCTTCTCTTTGCTGATTTTTTTTCCTTTTACCTGGAATATGCTTTCTTGATCAGTTTTCAAGATGCAACTCAACTCAAAGGTCACCTCCTCTGTGAGGCCTTCCCTAAATGCCTACCCCTTTGCTGAGTGAACTTCCCCTATTGTCCACACTCCTATAGCACCTAAATTCCACACATGTAACATGACTTTTTTCTCCTGCATTGTGTCCTTTTAGACTGAACCTATGTTACTCCATTCCAAATCCATAGTGTCTCCTAGCACAGTGCCTAGCAAGAAGTAATTCTTAATGATTTTTTTTTTAAAACAAACCATACTTACTCAAGAATGCAGTAAATTCTAGATTTCACTAATTTTTTTTCCCCCCGACTGGAATAAATGAAGGGTTATGTATTCCAGCTATGGTGATGGAATAATAAGGAAATGCAGGATCTCTTCAGATGAGATTAATAGCTTGTATAGGAGAAAAAAACTTTCTTGATAAACAGCTAAACAAAAATTAACATCATAACATATCCTAACTAGCTACCTTTATACATTCAGAAATGGCCAGAAACCAGATAACTGTTGGGAATCAGTATGGCAAAGCTGGATAGGTCTGCCTCCAGAGGAAGGACTCTCACAGGCCTGGTTTAGGTTGGGTGGCCCAGGACACTATGATGGCCAGTCCTGAGCATATTCACTGCTGGCCAGGAAGCAAAGAACTCTGATTAGGAATTTGGTTAAAGTCTTGGAGGAGAGAATTCCCAAAGGTTGGTAAGAGACTCATGCTGTCACTAGATGAGGATGTTAGCAGTCATACAATTAATGTTGTCATAACTGAGACAACTGAATTGGAACCCTGGATCCATTTTTTACAATCTCTGTGAGATAAGACATATTTCTTAATTTGGGAATCCATCTTCTTGTCTTTAAAAATGAGGTGCCTTCTAGGGTAAAGACAGGAGAACTAAACAAATCCACAAACACAATGTTAACATACCTCTCTTAGAAACTGATGTAATAAGCAGGCAAAAAAGTCACTAAGGAAATACATGATTTCAGTAGTGAGGAAAGTAATCTTGATTTAATGGTTATGTGTGGAACAACGGAACCAAGCAAATGAAGAATACATATTCTTTTCAAGCATGTGGGACATTTCCAAGAACTGACAAAGCATGAACTCTAGGAAGTAATGGATTTTTTTGTCTGTTTAGTTCACTGAAGTAACCCAGGCACCTAAAAGAGTACTGGCATACATGGGTGCTCAGTATCTGTTGAATGAATAAGGTCATCCTGCATGGAGCCAAATAGTGATTCTCAAAAAATTAATAATTTGGAGTTCCTGTCGTGGCGCAGTGGTTAACGAATCCGACTAGGAACCATGAGGTTGCGGGTTCGGTCCCTGCCCTTGCTCAGTGGGTCAACGATCCGGCGTTGCCGTGAGCTGTGGTGTAGGTTGCAGACGTGGCTCAGATCCCGCGTTGCTGTGGCTCAGGCGTAGGCCGGTGGCTACAGCTCCGATTGGACCCCTAGCCTGGGAACCTCCATATGCCGCGGGAGCGGCCCAAGAAATAGCAACAACAACAACAACAACAAAAGACAAAAAAAATAATAATAATAATAATTATAATCCTTTGTTAGAAACGAATATAAAATTGAAAAAAAAACCAAACTTTTAAATGATCCGTGAATCAAAGAAGAATCTATGATGAACTCTTGAAGAAAAAAATAGAACAGTGATATACCATAAACTGCTTGTGGTGGGTAATTAAAGCAAATCCAGATAGAAATATACTTTTTCCCTATTGGTCTAAAATGTACATATTAAAATAAAAATGAATTCAAATATTGATATCAGGAATATATACAAAAAGCAACAGTATACACCCTCTTCCAAAATGAAGGAAATAGAACTTGATGAAACAGAAAACAAAAACTTTAATAAAGCCAAAGATGATTATTTGAAATAACTTCGAAAAAAGGCATAAAAAATTAGGAATGGCAAATAACCAAAGCCATAGAGCGTAAGCAGAGGAGGATGTTTTGAACAACTTTGTGAATAAATTTGAACACTCAGATAAGTGGTTAAATTCATACAAAAATATAGCTGATCCAAGAAGAAATAGAAATTAGAAACAATCTTATCCCTAGCAAAGGAATTGAATTAGTAATTTTTTTAAAAAAAATCTCCCCTCAAAGGAAACAATCCAGAGTTTTACAAGCCTCTTCTACTAAATATTCAAGATACTGATTATTTCAGTATTGTGCAAACACCCAAAGAATAGGAAATAAATCTCCAGCTTTTAGGTGACTGTAACGTTAAACACAAAGAGCAGAGTGGGGTTAATGCAGCAAAGGAAAATTACAGGTCTAGTACATTCGTGAACAAAGATGCAAACAAGAACCTAGGAAGCAATTGAGCATAAAATGGAAAAATACTACTTCATCTCAAATTGATCTATGTTTTAATCAACATTCCAATAGGACTTTTTATAGAGCTTGACAAGCTGAATGTAAAATTTTTATGGATGAATAATCAAGACAAATTTGAAGAAGGTCGTGATAGGGGCATTTTTTCCCTACCATCTAGAAAGATTTATCACAACAGCTGTAAAAAAATATTGGCACAGGGATATGGAAATTGACTAATAGCTCAAAACAAACGTGCGTTTATTTAATAAGTGAAACTAGCAGTTGGTTATATGAAAAACAAATTGTTTCCCTACCTTACATCATACATTAAAATTCCAAGTAGATGAAAGACCTACATATGAGAGATAATACTTTAAAACCTGGAAGACAATATAGGGTAATATCTTTATATCCTTAAAGAGGATTTTCTCAAAAAGGACTTTCAAAAGCCCAATGCTAACTGTAAAGGAAAGGATCAATTGATTCCTTATGTTATGGTTAATAACTTCTGTTCACTAAGAGGAGTAAGAGAGTGAAGCAAGCCATGATGTGTAGAAGATAATTGTGACTTGGATACCTGATGAAAGATTAGTAAGAAAAATCCAACCTATTCATAATCAGGGAAATGCAAAATGAAACCACAGTGACAGCATTTATAACTCACAACATTCGTTAAAATTTTCAAGGACTAGGAAAAGGCAGAAACAGCATAAATCTTCACTCCCAGTGGAGGGTAACTCTTTTGCAAATAAATAGCATTTCCTGATAAATTTGAGATTATATATACCATGACTCAGCTTCTCCACTCCTTAGATTTATGCCCCGGAAAAATTCCTACACATGTGCATCAGGGGACATGTCTAAGAAGTTCACTGCCAAGGGTTCATAAAAACAGAGAACCTGGTGAGATCACTTGCAGGTGTGTCTGGAGTAAACAGAGGACCAGGTAAAGACTCTTGAGTCATATAGTCATCCAGGGCCCTATTGAATATGTTAAACTATAAAACAGCTGTAGGCAGCAACATGGAAGACTCAGGAAATACTGATAAGCCAAAAAAAGCAAAATCTAATTTGCGGAAGAGTACATATATATGTGAGTTCCTTTATAGAAAGTTCAGTAACATAAAGTTAAATAACATAATTTTAAGGGTTTAAAACATGGTTAAATATGAAGAAAAGCAAGTAAAATTAGATTGGCAGCTCTCAGAGGAGAGGAGGCACACAGGGGCCTTCAAAGGTCATGTGATCTTGAAAGTTGGGTGGTGGGTATATGGATGTAATTTCACTCCAGTTGTTTATGCATATTTTGTAATTATTCTCCAACAAATATTCAATGTTGAAAAAACCCATAGACACTTTCAGATGCTAATATGCAATGAAAAGAGCAACCCACAGTAGGTGTGGCAGGGGGTTGAGAGGAAATCCTGTCTCTCCAGCAATCACAGTTTCTAGCTAGTATTTCCCTTGGTGCCTGGCACGTGATGTGCCCTCAGTTCAATGCAAAGGGAGCAGTGGGAGCAGGGAAACAGGCATCTCTTTTGAAAAGGCCAGCAGCAACCACTTAAGATGTTAAATTGTGTTACCAAACTCAGATCCAGCTGCTCTCTGCTTAACAATCTGAGAGGCAGTGTTGGTGGAAAGGAAATTTGCTTTTGCGCAGAAAGCAGGAGATGAGGGCAGAAGGCGGAGTCGTGTCCCCCAGGAACCAACTCCGAAGATTCTGCTTGGCCAGGCAAGTTTTACAGGGAAAGGGGAAGCCGCTCAGTTAATCTGAGACAGGGGTCAGAGGTGTTGCCGCCTCCCTCTGCGCGTCTCCGTGCGCAGGCCCCCCCACTTTTTGTGATCTTGTTCACACAGTTTGTTGGCAGAATCACTGCAGGGGAAGCTAGGGTCTGGTCATCTGTTAATTACTTAATCTTCATCTCTCCTTCTTTGATTTTTGGAAAGAACCAACACGTTAGGCCAGGTGGTGTGTAATGAAAGATTTGAAAAGTGTGCTTGGGTTGGAGACTAGCAGAGCAGGGAGGGCCTGGTTCAGGTTTAGTTACATTGTGGCTTTGCTAACTAGGCCAGAGGGAGTTCCTGCTGAGGGCAGTTACAGGATCTGTGAAACAACTCAGGAATGGACATCTGAGGGTGAGTCTGTGACTCTATTGTCCTAATCATTTACTGCTTCTGCCTGCTCTGGTTTTGACTCAGGGAGACCTATGAGGTCAGCTTTTTCACAAGGGGCAGGGAATATGGAGGGGCCGTTGTACTTGGTGGGGGAGGGGGGTGGCTACAGGGTTCTGCTTGTTCTGAAACCACAGCCTGTTAGAAGAAAGCATTTGCTGATGAGGTTGGGGTCAACATCTTTTTCTAAATGGAGAAGCTGGGGCCCTGAGAGGGGATGTGACTTGTCCAAGCTCAGGCGAGCGCTCAGCAGTAAAGCTGAAATTACGGAGTTGCTCCCTGGGCCCTAGCCTGGGGCACGCCATTCCCTTTGTGGTGGGGGCGGGGGGGACACGCCTTGGGAACACAGTTAATCAGGTTGGGATCCAGACTGTACAAGCACAAGTCAGTTACAATCAGAAAGCCCATTCCCCCACCCCCACCCCCCCCTGTAAAATGGATATGAGAAACAACGCCAGTCTCACATGGCTGTTGTGTGGATTACACGAGGTAGTGTGTGTAAAGTTTTGTAGTCAGAATGTAATAAAAAAGTCCCCTCCTTTCCCTCCTACCCATGATGGCAGATGAGGCTGAAATGAGAGGCATCACCAGCTCCCCCCCGCCCCCCCCCCACCCCAGGCAGGAAGGCACCTCGCTGGGAAGAGCAGGAGCCCCTTCTCTGGACTTCTCTAGGTGCCCTGGCACACACAAGGGCCCGGCAGGGTTTCTAGTTAAGTGTCCTCTCGGTGCCCCTTGCTTCTTGTTTTTGATACTCGCACAGAATTTATTTCTAGTTCCAGGTGACTAAACATTCACTTTGCATTTGTGCAAGTAATTATTGTGATTCCTGTTTACTCCAGACACACAGACCTTTTGTTATCAGCAAAAGATCCCTGTGGGAACAAAAGAATCAAGCTGAACAAAGATTTCTGCCAAGAATCAATTTCCTGAAGCCAGGAGGCCTTATCTTCCATAGTCTATGTGCAAAACGATTTTTTTTTTTAATGAATGACAGACTCCGTTATTGATTTCTCCTTGCGCCGAACCTCCCATTGCTTGCTGTTTTGCCCTGACTTTGGAATCTTACTCTGGATGATGTTTCCTGCCTGAAGAAAGAGATGCTGTACAGAGCCAACTCACCCTGAGCACTGGGTCCTTTTAGCCTGGCCAGGAGAAGAGGAGGTGTAGCAGGCTGGAGGACTTAGTGGTGTCCCCATAGGGGCACTGGGAGATTGGCCAAGGGTCCTCAGGAAATGTTTAATTGAGGCAGATCTGGGCTACGTTCTAGCAATGCGATCTCAGGCAAACTAATTAACCTTTGTGCTGTCTGGGGAATATTCTCCATGTTGGAAATTGTAGGATTTAGATTTATTTTTTTGGTTGCAATTTAATGTACATATATTGAGTACCTGCTGCATGCCAGGCATTGAGAAAGCATCAGGGAGTAAAAAGTCATACTCCCTTCCATCAAGGAGAGCCAGAACTAAGTTTAGGGACCTGCAAGTTTTATCCCAGGCACACTGGCTAGGAGCACATGTGCTGATGTGGGTCAGAGCAGGACATTCAGTCTGGCTTTGCCACTCTCTGGAAAAGTCTAAGGGATCTTAGGAACAACATATTAACCTTTGGAAGTTTTTGTTTGCAGGTCTGTGAAATAGGAATAATGATTCTTCTGGCCTGTGTATGAGGTTTAAATGAGATCTACTTTTTGTGACCAAGTTACTGCCAGTTCTCTGTGTTTGCTCCTCCATTTAATATAAGAATACCAATTGTCTAGAGATCCCCACCACATCAGATGCTGTTTGATGGTGCTGGCCTGCCAATCACACTGGTATCTTCTTGCGTCTTCTTTCCTATCACTCTTCTCTCCTCCTCACCCCAAATTCAGCAGGCGGCTCTTCTTTTGAGGCCCCTGAACACTGCGAACACCAGAGGCAGCACACCACACACTTCCTCTGAGGTCTGGGGTTAGAGAAGAGCCTGGGTCCTGGTGCTGCCACTGGAAGGTAGGAGGTAGACGGGCCCCTGGGCTGAGAGCAGCCAGGATTTGTCAGGCTGAGTATATTGGGCCTTGTTTCCCTTTGGCACCTCAAGGCAAACGTTAATGGCAGAAGCTGAACTCCGCTGGGGTGAAAAGATAAGATGATCACATCAGTCACTCATAAGGTCAAGGTGGCCTCCCTGACTACATATGTGCAGAAAGACTCCTAGGGTTCAAAAAGAGATGTGACGCCAGGCCATAATATGTTGTGTCAATCTTCCCATAAGCCCTTGTGCTGGAATCCATCATGGCTAAAAGATGTGCATGCATTTCAGGGAGAGCCCTGGGTCCAGTCAGGTGTGAGAAATAAAACAAGATAATTGGCCAAAAGAAAGCAAAGACCTGGAAGAACCACCCCTATGTAAGTGATGTGAATCACCCCCTTGGCACACTCCCCATCAGCAGGGAACCCACACTCCTCTCTGAGCAGATAAATGTTTTGCTCTAAACTGCTTCCCTGTGTGCTCTCCCACATGAGCTGTGCTTATAATAATAAATCCTGTGCCTATTTTTACAGTTTTTGCCTCCTTGAAACATTCTTGCTTTCAACAGGGGGCAAGAATCAGGGCACCTCTGCTTTTAGCCTCTAGCCCTTGGAGGTCTAAGGGCTAGGATTCCTGGTTTTCACCCAAGCCGCTCAGGTTCAATTCCTGAGCAGGGAATTAAGACCATACTTCAAGCCATCACTCACTACTGTCTCACCAAGATCAATTGTGCCCCCATTAAGACCTCGGGAAATGTGTTGCTGGCTAAGCTTCCTCCCTTGGTCCTGCCTTCTGCCCTCAGCAGGGTTGTCCCTTCTCCCCGCCACTCTCGTTCCTCCTCTGGTCAACAGCCCCCCCTCTTCCAGCCACTAGTGAGCCCCCTCTGGTCAAATCCTAAATTCCCTAAATTCATTATACAGAGCAATTTATCTCCTCTTTGCCTAGCCCCCCCCCCTTTTAAATTGTTGTAAGAACACATAACATGAGATCTGCCTTCCTAACAGATTTTGAGGGCAATATGTTATTGTTAATGGTGGGCATACAGCAGATAATCTAGAAGTTTTTCATCTTGCTTGACTGATACCTTATACCTGTTGATTAGTAATTCCACGACTCCCCCTCCCACCAGCCCGTGGAAACCACCTTTCCATTCTTTGTTCTGCGAGTTTGACTATTTTAGATACCTTATACAAGTGGACTCATGCAGTACTTGTCTTTTCTGTGTCTGGCTTATTTCACTCAGCATAATATCTTGTTGTCACATATAGCAGGATTTCCTTCTTTTTAAAAAGGCTGAATAATATTCTATTGTATGTATGTACGACATTTCACAAATCCATTCATTTAGGTGGTTTCCTGTCTTGGCTATTGTGAATGCAGTGTACTTGGCAGTCCTCATATCTCAGTGAGATCTGGATTTCAGTTCTTTTCTCTCACCTTCTTATCTAGGTTATCTCTTCCCCTGGGAGGGGGGGCTTCACATTCATAATCAAAGGTTCCTGTTGGGTTGTTTTTCCCATCCAGAGGATAAGGGGTTTCTTTGAACTGAATTTTCTATCAAGCTTAAATAAAAGACATCTTAAAAAAAATAGCATCTCCCTTCTTTTCCCTTCCTTTCATCACGATGCCCAACACAGATGAGCAAATCAGGGTGGATCTGATCACTAACCATTTTTAATACTGAAAACCTCTGTGGTTTTCATTTTGTGCTCTTTTCCTCTAAGGTGTCTCCCCAACCCCTCCAGAATAATTCCGTGCTGTTCTTTGCTTTTTGTTCAGAGTAGGAATAATTCCCATCTAAACGTAAGGAAAGAGAAAAGGCTTTGAGGGAGTGGGGGAAGGGAGGGGAAAATCAATCTCCTGTCAAAATAGTCTGGCTCCACATCTGCCCCTTTCACTCAGCCTTTGCTTAAAGTGGTCCTGACTGGTTGAGATGGGATGGGCCAGGGGCTCTGCTCAGCACAGCATCTGTCACTCCTGGCACAGCCAGGGCTGCCTTCTGAGCTGAACAGGAAAATGACTAAGTGATGACAGAGAAATGGCCGCCAACTCCAAGTAGAATTGCCACCTCTAAGAAGGCACAGCGTTGTCTTTTCATATGGCGTTTTCACAGTGAGCTTGCATTCCCTGCAGAGGCTTATGATCTGAAGATTTGATTCCTGTCCAAATGCCCAGGCATTCACTAACTCCTAAAGTTGTAGAGTTTTATGCTGGGGAAAAAACCTTGAGAGTGGAAGGCAAAGTTGTAGGCTGTGAAACTGGCTTTGAAAGTGTTACTGAACCACACTGGGGTCTGCTCACCCACACAGTACAGCCAATCTACGACACCAGGTTGTGGTGAAGGAAAGTGCAGTGCAGTGTTTATTATGAGGCACCAGACAAGGAGTCTGGGACAGCTAGTGCTCAAAACACCCAAACTCCTCTATGGGTTTCAGGGAGATATCTTTAAGGCCAGGTGAGGGAGGAGAGTCCTAGGGTGTGTGATCAGCTCATGCACAGTTATCTGATTGATTGATGTCGAGGTAACAGGGTGGTGTCACAAGGGTTAACATTATCAATCCTGAGGCTCCAGTAGGTCTGGGGGCCACTTGCTCCATGATCATCGGGTAGTTAACTTCTTCCTTTGGTGGAGGTTTTAGCGTCTGTGAAACTACTTAGGAAATATACATCGGATACTGTCATCTAGGTACGTCTAGCGAGGAGCTAAAGCAGAGCACGTGAGGGGAGGGGTCTGTCCCAGGGGGGCCCCCTAGGGTCCTGCTTGGTTACCGGAAAAGAAAGGAAATTCCTAAGGAAGGTTTCATGAATTCCAAGGTTTCTGGGTAAATGCTGAGGAAAGAACTCTGGACTTATTTTGGGAGACTTAAGTATTAGTTTCCACTTTGACACTAACGTTCCGTATGTTACTGGACAAATTACTTCTCTGAACTTTAGTTTTCTCATCTATAAAATAAGGATATTGAATGGAAACAATACTTTTCAAATTGTGCTCCTAGGATCCTGTGGTCAATAAGTTGGGGAAATGCTGGGATAAATGACTTAGAATACTTCAGTAATGAACTTTTAATATGCTAATGTGCACCATGACAAGGATAACATGCAAGTATTCATTAGTGGTCAAAAAGCCCTTTAGCGGAGCAGATGGTTGTCAAACCACTTATGACCTTATTGGTACTAAATAGAACTTGTTCTGGACGTTAAGTTACCACAGTTCAAGAAAATGGGGAGCAGCTAGAGCAGTGTAACGAAGAGCAGCAGCACAAGTCCTGGAGGTACCGAAAATAAGTGCCAGGAGAATGAAAATCAATAGAAATGAGCGTGTAAAGTTAGAAGGAAAGATGGAAAAAAGGCTGTTTGATCTTCACTTACATAAAGGGCTTTAATGGAGGGTTGGAGGTCATGGAGGGCCAAGTAAAGGAAGAATGACTTAAAATTTAAATAGTAAGAAAAAAATCTTAAGTGTCTGCTCAATTCCTGACTTCATGCCCTGGTGTAGCTCAGGATTTCCGCCGAGTATCATTTCCCTTCTGCAGGAAGGACCTCCTTTCACATTTTTTGTGGTGCAGGTCTGCTGGTGATGAATTCTTTCAGCTTTTGTATGACTGGAACTGTCATTATTTTATCCTTGTTTTGAAATGCATTTTTATAGAATGAAGAATTCTAGGTTAACGGTTTTTTCTTCCAGTACTTTAAAGATGTTGCTCTGTTGTCTTCCTTCTTTTACCATCTCCAAGAAAAAAATCTGCTGTAATTCTTATTTTTGTTCTTCTATATGTAATATCCCTGTATTCTCTGGATACTTTTAAAATTTGCCCTTTCTCACTTGCCCTTTTTTTTTTTGATTTCCATAACTTTTTATTGTGGGTTTTTATTTACTATAGAGGAAATACTATTTTACATTGATCAAAACATCCTTAATGATATAATTAGATTTGCAGAATGTTATCTCTGAGTTTGCTGCTTTGAATGTTCATTCGGTCTTTTTTCCATTTTCTTGAATCTATGTATTAATTCGCTAGGGTTACCCTAACAAAATACCCTAGACTGGATGGCTTAAAAGCAGATGTTTCTATCTTGGGAGTTCTGGAGTCTGAAAGGCCAAGATCTAGGTGTTTGCAGGCTTAGTGTCTGCAGGGGTCTCTCCTTGGGTTTTGGGTGACTGCCTTCTCTGTCCATCAAGGTCTTTTCCCTCTGAAGGAATGTCCCTGTTGCCTCTTCTCTCTCTCTCCCCCCCTTTTTTTTTGTCTTTTCAGGGCCCCACCCGCAGCACATGGAAGTTCCCAGGCTAGGGATCAAATCGAAGCTGTAGCTGCTGGCCTACACCACAGCCACAACCACGCCAGATCGCTAGATCCAAGCTGCATCTGAGACCCACACCACAGTGCACAGCAACACTGGATCCTTAACCCACTGAGCGAGGCCAGGGATGGAACCTGCATCCTCATGGATACTAGTCAGGTTCCTTACAACTGAGCCACAACAGGAACTCTTCTCTCTCTCCTTTTTTTTTTTTTTTTTTTTTAATTAGACTACAGTTGATTTGCAATGCTGTGCCAAATTCTGCCGTACAACATATTGACCTAGTCTCTCGCGCTCGCTCTCACACACAGACACACACGCATATATTCTTTTTCTCATACAATCTTCCGTCATGTTCTGTCCCTCAACTGCAAAGCAGGATGTCATTGCTTATCCACTCTAAATGTAATAGTTTGCATCTCCCAACCTCAAACTCCCCGTCCATCCCACTCCTGCCCCCTCCCCTTTGACAACCAGGAGTCTGTTCTCTATGCCTGTGAGTCTGTTTCTGTTTTGTTGAAAGGCAGTCTGCCTTTCTTTAGAAAATAAGTAAATAGAAGGGACAAACGGCATTAGTAATCAGTGGTTATTTATTAAGACTTCTCCCTGATGTATGTGACAGAAAATAAATTCAAACCTTTGGCAAAAAGAATAATTTATAGGCCTAATAATTTTCTGGGAAGTCCAAAGAGTTGGGCCAAGCACATCCGTCATTCACAATATGAATGGCCGTTCCAGACCCACATCTTTCCTTAACTCAAGGGCCAACCCAGCCAACACAAAGAAAATAATCCTCTCCCCAGCAGAAGTAATATGAAAGGCCATTGGAGCCATGTGAGCACTGCCAGATTAATTATGGTTTCTAGGGAATGATTTAAACACTCTCTGGTTATTTAGTCTGGATCTTGCTTCTCAGCCTCTCTACACTCACCCCAACCCCCACCTTACTCATCTCTGTCATTGACAGTTTTACTGTGCAATGGGGGAAAGACACTGGGTAGTCAAAATTTTACCAGTGAAACATGACAGTCATATGAGATGATCTTACAAGATTTCCACCTACTCAAAAAATTCGTGATTGTAAGGATCAAAATATGTATATAAAGGATTTGAAAAATATCAACTATAGGGATTGAGACAACACACAATAAGTTGATTCATTTCTTAGGAATTATTTCCTAAGATTTTATTGTTTCTCTGATTTTTTTAAGTAATGTATGCTTAGAACGGAAACTTTAGAAAACTGAGAAAAATCACTACCCAGAGAAGACCCCTGATAGCATATCAGTGTATATTCAAATTATTTTAAAACCTGATTGATTTGAATTAAAAGAAGGCGTACCTGAATAGCTAATTCTCTTGATCTTTCATGCTTATAGACCAAGTTGAATACCAAATCTTGACATTTATGCTCCTAGTAACAGTGAGCAGATTTTTCAATTAATTTTGACATGTATGTACTTCTGAATGTCTTGTTCCTCTAATTACTTACTAGTTGCTGCTCTGTATTATGCTTTATTCAATAAAAATGCACATCATTAATGTCCAGTCACTGCTGCTGCATCCTGCATTACAAAATCTCACTTGTCTTTGCATATTTCTTCAAGGTCTTCATATGGACAGGAATAGTGAGGTATGGGTTGAATGGAACCCGACATTAATTTTGTGTTCATTTTACCCATTTATTCCTGCATTCATTATTCATTTACTCTTCTATTCAACAACTCTTTACTGAATTCCTGCTATATTCCAGGCACTTACAGTTGAGAAAAAAAGTGAACAAAACATACATGGTTCCTTTCCTCTTACAGTTTGAAGTTTAATGAGAGGTATGGAAAAAAATGAACAAGATGAAATAATTACAAACTGTGATAAGTGCTATGAAGGAAGCAAACAGTGTTGGGATTTATACAATTTAGACCAAAGTTCTTTGCCTCAAACCATCCATAGCTCTGCACTGTTGAAATAATGTAGCCTAACAACTCAGCCTGACATTTAGTATGACCCCTACCTGACATTCCCAGCTTCCATTGCTCCCAACACGCAGCCACATGTAAATATTCCGCACTCCCTGGACATGTCTGTCATGCCAAGGAGCTCAGATTCTGACTTATTAGTAGCCATAGCCTTTGAGTGGCGCCAAGGGAGGTGGTGACTCAAGGTCATACAATGTCTGCTTTGGATGGTAACTTTGCAGCGTGGAGTGTGCAGGAGGACCTGGTCGGGTGGTGCACAAGGGCTTGTTAGGAAGCATCAGCAGGGCTTCAGCAACAGGATGGCATAACCTGAAGTGTCAGTGGGAGTGGCAGATCTATGGGATCCCTTCTCTAGGACCTGGTCATCCACTGGCTGTGAGGGCCAGGAGAGGGAGAGAGCAAATGACTGCAGCTTCCTGACCTTGAAGAGGCTGGCGAGCTGCCAGCTGAGACAGTGATGTTAAGGTAGTAACACTACTTTAATCAATATATAGATTTTTCTGGAGAAACTCAGAAATAATTTCTTCCTCTGGGGCTCATCAGAGTCTTATAAGAAAAACACCCAAACTTCTTGGTGGTGGTGTTCTCACATCAAAAGACAAGGCAAGAAAGGTTATTTCACAGGCCCTAAGGCAGGGTCTCACAAGGGTGGCCAATAGGCTGAATCTGTCTTAAGACCAATGAGCTATCTTTTTAAAACATGAGAATTTCCCCATGAAACTTCTGATTTCTCTTTCATAAAAATGAGATCTGCAAAAATTTTTATGACAACAATTGGCTTGAACTGAGGAGCGATACTCTCTCTACAAAGGCATCTGCACCCCCACTTTACCACGGGCCCCCACTCCCTAATGTCCTTCTGGACTGCAGATTGAGAAGTCCTCCTAGTGACTGCTCTGTACAGCGCCCTTGTGTGGTCGTGTGGAGACTTCTCAGACCCCTGGGCACACAGGTGAAGCTGCAGCAGTCATGCCTGTGTTTCCCCTGCAGCGCTCCCGCAGGTGCCTGGCCCTGGGGAGCTCCGCACCATGGCTGCTCTCCCTGCTCTGGAATCTCTCCTCTAGAATGTGTGCCAGTGCCTCGGTGGGATTGAACCCAGCGCTACTCTGTAGCAAGGAGCCCTGCAGGTGAACTGTAGCCTGTCCATCATTTAAGCACTGCTGGCAATAACACTTTCAGTAGTATTAGTAGGAACAGTTATAAAACTCTTAGTCTGGATATGTGACTCCTTCAATGAACTTGAAGGGTACACATTATTCCCATGTTAGAGATGTGGAAATAGAGGCACAGAGAAGTACCTTGCACAAGGTTATACTGTGGATGATTAAGAAGAGAGATATAAAAATTTTTACATAAAAATTCCTATTTTGTCTATTTTTTTAAACTTTGGTATTATGCATGTTTGGAACTATCTGTCAACAGCCACATCTATTTTATATATATATAAAGTATAAGTGTGTATATATATATATTTTTCAGGTTATTTTCCCTTATAGCTTATTACAAAATATTGAGTATAGTTCACTGTGTTAAACAGTAGGTCCTTGTTGATTATCTGTTTCGTATGTAGTAGTATATATATATGCTAACATCAAACTCCTGATTTGTCCCTCCCCCAGCTTTCCCCTTTGGTAACTATAAGTTTGTTTTCTATGTCTGTGGGTCTATTTCTGTTTTGTATATAAGTTCTATTTGTATCATTTTTTTTTAGATTCCACATATAAGTGATATCATATGAAATTTGTCTTTGGCTTACTTCACTTAGGATGATAACCTCAAGGTCCACCCATGTTGCTGCATATATATGCCTCTGATGGGTGGCATGAGCATATTTTCTGGGCAGTCTTGATTTGAAATCTTTGGTCCTATTGTTATACTTTCTCATGGCTTGTGTCTGGACCATGGATTCTTGATTCAGAATGTATGACCATGGCATGTTTATAGTCCTTTTAAGCTCTTCTGAGAGATTTTTTAAATTGCATGAGTCTCCCTTATGAGATGATAAGGTTCTAAGAGCAGAAATCACATCTTGCGCCTGTTCATGCTCCAGCCCAGTCTAAATGATGAAAGAGTATTGCATGGTATGAGCAGATTTTGTCTTGTATCCCTCTAAGATCTCAGTTCTATGTCCTTCTCTTTACTTAATAGCATGTCCAGATTCCTTTGTCTCTCTCCCCATCAAGTCTGCTTGGTGGAAGTGATAGATACTCACTCTGAAGTATCAGAGACTAATGCCAGCTTTGTGTGGTACTTAACTTTCTATTGGCATCAAAGGCCTCTCACAGAATCATCTACATGGAGAAAACCAGTGACCTGAGTCCCATGTGTGTGAGGGCACGTTTATAGTAAGATGGACAACCATGGTGAGCAGAGGTTCTGGACCAAGGGTGATTTTCCGCCTTCCCCCTCCCCTCAAAGCAATGTCTGGAAACATTCTTGGTTGTTGTAACGTGGGGCCCTTACTGAGATCTAGTGGGTAGAGGTGAGGAGTCCTACAAGATATCCTACACTTTACAGGATGGCTCCCAGAAAAGAGAATTTTCCAGCCCAAAATGTCAGTAGTAATGACATTGAGAAACTCGGGTTGAGAGGGTTTTCTATGGCTGTTGTAACAAATTTCTACAAACACAGTGGCTTAAAACAATGCACATTTTTTTTTTATCGTACGGTTCTGGAGGTCGGAAGTCTGAATGGGTCCCACTGGGTTAAAATCAAGGTGTCAGCTGGCCTACATTCCTTCTGGAGGTTCAAAGGGAGAACACCTGGCTTTGCTTTTTTCCAGCTTCTAGAGGATACTCACAGTTCTTACTTATGCGTCCTGCCCTCCTTCGGAGCCAGCAGCGTCAGGCCAAGTTCTCAGGCGCCGTGCCTCGATTCTCCTCTCTTGCCTCCCTCTTTCACTTAAGGACCCCTGTGATTACATTGGGTCTACCCAAGTAATCCAGGTTAATATCCCTATTTTCAGGACATCCCGTTAGCAATCTTAATTCCACCCACACCCTTAATTCCCCTTTGCCTTGTAACCTACACACTCCTGTGTTTGGAGCATAGGATACGGGTATCTATATCTACCACAGAAGTCCGTCCTTATCCTACAAGTATTGGCCACAACCTAGTCCCAAATCAAATGCATTTACCAGCTTTATCAACACCAATTTTCAAGTCATTTAAATAATGCCTGAATGCCATGATATGATTTTAAAATAATTGTGTGGGCTGCTCAAGATGTAGAATTGATTTTGTTCCCCTTCAGTTATAGTTACTTACTGACCAAGGCCTGCCACATGACCTCCCATAGCATTATTTCCTGAGCAGTAGGACTTGTTAAGGGCTCTGGGCTCAACCATACTGGCCTCCCATGTCATTACCTGGTAAGAGGTTTATATACAAGGCTCAATAGCCAAATGGAAATAAATGTGCCTTTTCATTAAGTGCTAGATGCAACAACTCCCAATGTAAAGAAAGAAATCCAAGATAGACTTCACTCCCATTCCGTGAAAATTTAAGACATAAGCCTAAATTTCCTACCCAGTTACAGGCAGGATGGAGATGGGAGAGAAAGAAGCCTGGCTGAGTCTGCCCAGAGATGGCGGCCCCAGCCAGGTCTGCTTGCCAGAGGGAGCAGGGCGTGCCTGAGAACCAGTCAGTGGCCATTGTCTGCTCCCTTGGATCAACTTAGAAAATTGGGTATTTTGTTTTTTGTTTTTTGTTTTTTTAAAGCTAACATGAGTTTGGGCGGACTGCTGGAGAGTTATTCTTACCTTTGAGAGGAATGTTGGAATCTGGGGGCCTTCAGCGAAAGGATGGCATTACCAGTAGTGGAACAGAATGGGTGGTGGAGAGAGTACTGGTGTTGGAGTCAGAAGTTTCTGGTTCTGGTGCCTGCTTTCCTCCTGGGAAGGCTGCCTTATTTAGCCTCACAGAGTCCAAGCCGCTATCCTGCCCTCTGCTGTCCTACAGCCTGGTGTTCCAGCCTCCTGATTCAAGCAGAGCAGGTGCATGAAAACTGCTATACCCACAGAAAATGCACCTGAGGATTGATGGTCATTATTTTAGGAACATGGTGGGAACAGAGCTCTAATTCCAGGCACTGTTCCGCTTAGTGAGACCAAGTGCCGAATGCATGTCACAGAGACTCTGGTGCTGTTGTCTTGACCGGGTTGCTATGTGAGCTGAGAGAAGTATTCTCCTTTTGAGCCAGAAATATGATTTATTTGAAAGAAAGTCTGTAATGAACATGTGCTTCAAATGAAAGAATCAGGATGGCACTGGTACTGCCAGCACTCAGCCTGTTACACTAATGCTCTGCAGGGAGGTAGCTTGAAAATTGCTTTTATTAAGGGAATGGAACATACAGAGTGGAGGAATGGCGCCTGCTGGCAGCCAGAGGTCTCCTATCTCTTCACCTTCAATTTGCAAGCGTCTGGGAGGCCAGCCATGTTTGGCAGTGCCTATTGGCAGGGTGGTATTGCTGGTGCTGGCCTAGAGAGCTGGCTGGGCCTGGAGAAGCGCCTTCCTTCATCCCAAGATCTGCCTGAACTCACTTTCCCTGGCTCTCTCTCCTCTCTGGGTGAAAGTCAGGAAAGAACAGACCCCAGTGTCCCCACAGTGCCAGGGTGAAGCAGTTCACGCTTTAGTTAACAGGCCAGGTGACAGGTGGAATGGCTCTGCCCCTCTGGCACTCACACACACAGTGCTGTCCACCTGGAGGAGGTGCCAAAGGGCTGTGACTGGACACTAGCCTCACCACCTTGATGGATGTCCTTGTTGGCAACATAAGCATTCTACCAGGTGGGTGAATGACCCAGAGGTGGCCTGGGAACCTCAGGAGGTGCTGATGTTGCCATTTTCAGCATAAATTGCTTCCTCAGGTTTTGGCAAAAAGTCCAAAGCCCCCATGTGCACCCGTCAACCCTCCCTGTGCCATATGGGAGTGAATCATTTCCTATAGCTTCTGCAACAAATTACCGCAAATGTGGTGGCTTAAAACAACACACATTGCGTGAGTTCCTTTTGTAGCTCAGCAGGTTAGGAACCCAACTAGTATCCATGAGGATGCCGGTTTGACCCCTGGCCTTGCTCAGTGGGTTAAGGACCTGGCATTGCCATGAGCTGTGGTGTAGGTCGCAGATGTGGCTTTGATCTGGTGTTGCTGTGGCTGTGGTGTAGGCTGGCAGCTGCAGCTCCAATTGGACCCCCTAGCCGGGGAACTTCCATGTGCTTCAGGTGTGGCTCTAAAAAATAAAAAGCACATCTATTCTTTTAACTTCTGGAAGTCAGACATTTACAACCAAGATGTCAGCAGGGCTGTGTTCCTTCTGGAAGGTTCAGGGAGAAATCTATTACCTTGTCTTTCTCAAAATCTAGAAGCCACCTGTATCCCACTCCACTCCAACCTTTGCTTCTGTCATCATATCTCCTGCTACAGACTCTGAGCCTCCTGCCTCTCTCTTGTAGAGACCCTTGTGATGATATTGGCCCTACCTGTCTATATAGCACAATCTCCACATTCTTAGATCATCAACTTAATCATATCTGCAAAGCTCCTTATGCAGTAGGGTAAAAGATTCAGGGACTGAGAAGGTAGGCTCAGTACCATAGAAGCGTTCCCTCAAAGTATTTAGCACAGTTCTAATTTTACATTTTCTGATGATTAATTGATTAATATTCCCCCCTGCTGTCCTGTAAGCTCCCCAAGACCAGGGAACATGTCATCTATTTTGCTCAGCTTTGGAACACACAGGGGTTCACCATTATTGCTTGAATCAGTGAATCTAGTGGAAAGGATATGGGTTTTGAGATCCAACCCGGGTGGGTTCAGTGCCCAACCCAGGGGGCTACTTCAGCTTCTGGACTTGACTGCAGCCACTTAATTTCTGTGAGCCTCCAAGTCCCCATCTGTAGAATAAGGATAACACTGTCTACCCTTTAGCGCTTATTAGCTTGTCCCTTATTTTTCTCTCCCCTGACCCCAAACACCTCACCAGCCTATTTCTTCAGGAATCAAGTGGGGACCAACAGCTTATCTTATTGAATGGGTATGGAAATTAAATGAAGTGAAATATGTAAAAGAAAATACTTTGTAAAAGTTGGTCCTGAAATTACGAGCATCGTCATTTAAAGAGGTTGTGAAGTCTGTCACGAGACTGTCCAAAACACACAAAACTTTTTAACCCTGCAATTGATTTTTCTCGGTGTCATTTAAAGACCTTACTGGCATTTTTGAGGGTTGATTATGCAAAGCTGTGTTGACAGTATTTTAAAATTATTTGTATTCTTGATGCTGTGGCATTTGGGACCTTGATTCTGGAATAGACCGCCCCTTCCTGGGCCAGCTCATTCCTAGAGGTAGCAGATGACCTCCCAGACCCACACCCCCATCATCTCCTTCATCAAACTCTCGCACACCAAGTCGGTATTCCTCCTGCCCCCAACCATCCAAGAGCAGGTGCCAGACACCTAGAGACCACCCCCACGGCTCAGAGCCTGAGGAAGTTATTCAGACTTTCTCTCCTACGCTCACGCAGTGTACCTACCCTACCTGGCCCAATAAAACGTTCTGAGCCATGCTCTCCTCTCTCACCTTGTTTGCCTCCTGACCTAGCCTGGTGCTTCTAGCGTGGCCCTGCATGACCTGGCATGGTGTGCCTGCTGCCTCTAGGGATCTCTGTGTGTACATTTCTTCCTTTGTGACAGTCCCTGTCTGTGTCTAGAGGTCTTAGCATACCTGACTGAAACAAATGCTGGGCACATTTTAACACAGACGCAGACCCCAAGACCGAATGCTCTGAGTGGGGGTGAGCGGAAGGGAATGCATGTGTTGGAGGGAGGATGACAGAGAACCCCCCCTTTCTTCTTCCAAGAGGACGCCCAGGGGCAAAGTCTGAGTGGACAGTGGCCTCCGACCCTGGGGACCTGGGCCTGGGAAGGGTTCATGAATTTCGTGCTGATGCAGAGAAGACTGTACCTCTCACGTAGGTGGGAAAGTGTTAGTGAATGCCCTGAAGACTTAACTAGAATCAAATTTACAGGAAATCTCAGTAAAGAGGTCTGAAAAGAGAACATCTTATCGAACACCTACATCGTGCTTTGTGTCAGGGACACAACACTCTCCCAAACAAGGCCCTCATTAGCCTCTTTTTACAGATGGGGACCTAGGGCGCAGAAGTCCGTTGCCCAGCGTGTCAGCGGTGAGGCCGGGCCTGGAGCACAGTGTGTTTCTCCAGGGCCTCCCTGACCCCACCCCTTGTTGTCTCTAGTCCGGAACGATTGTCGTCAGACATGTACACAGGGACGGGGCCTGTGGTCACCCCTGTCTTTTGGGCAGTATGGGTGGAGAGCAGGAGTAAAGCGGAAGAAGGAAGAAGAGAAAACCCTATAAGCCAAGCTTCCTGCCACCCACATACCTATACATCTGTGTATCTAACGTATGTGTGTGTATGTATTTATAAAATATATACAGGAGTTCTACCGTTTATTATATACTACAAAGCATGTACACACAGTTGGAGTTATACTGTTTCTAATATTGGCATTTAAATACCTTTTGTTAAAAGCATTTAAAATAGTTGGATAGTAGTATGATTTTGTGGAAATCAGAACTTTTCAAGTTTGACTGTGCTTCATAATAGCCTAGAGAACTTAAACCTCTTCACAAATTTCTGGGTTTTTTCCCCACATATTGCTGCGTCAGAATTTCTAGGTTCAGGACTCTGCATTTTTACAAGCCTCCCTGGTGGTTGTTACACAGCCAAACCTCCTGTGACCCATTTTCAGAACCACTGGTGTCCGAGTGCCGTCACATGCTGCCAAAGTGACAGAGGGCCCAGGGCCACCTGCAGCACGTGATGAGAGCAGAGGAGGCAGGAAGACTGGCCACATTTCTGGCTTTCTCTGTGAGGGCATCACAGAGTCAGCCTCCTGGGTTGACAGGGAAGAGAGGACTCCAGGAAAGGAAGAAGAAAGGTTTATTGCAATCAGTAGGGACGTGGATTGTCTTCTGTGTGGTAACTCCTCACACAACATGTGGTCCACCTCTCACCCTGTTTCTCACTTTGCAACTCATGCTACCACAGATGTGCTTTTTTTCCTTATGAGCATCTCTGATGATTTCTTTCATCCTCTTCAACTCTTTCCTGAGGGCTAGACCTGCTGCTACGTCTGGGAATCTGCTAGGAGGGGACTGTGACATCCTGGCTGACTCCAGCTGAGCAGCTCCTCACAGCCTCACAGATGCCCTTCGGATGTCAGCTCTGATCCTGCCCCTGGGGGCTGAGCAAGTCTCTAAGTCCTTGTGAGTAAAAACATGGTCTCAGACCAGCAACGTTAGTCTCACCTGGAAGCTTGTAAGAAACGCAGAATCTCAGTCTGAATCCAGACTTGCGTTTTCGCAAGATCCCAGGGGATTCCTATATACACCGAAGCTCTGTGCTAAGGGATAACGAAGAGCGTAGTGCTTTCCGTGCCTCACACTCAAGGGTCTGCTTCCAGGGATGAGAGCAGAGGCTGCAAGGTCAGGCACACCACTGAGAGACCCAGTGAGAAGACCAGGCCCTGCAGCTCCATCATTGGATTGGCCTGGAGATCCCAAGTTTAAACCATTCTCCAAGAGGGCATCAAGCCTTAGTGCTTCCTGGAGGCCTCCAGCCATGCTGGCCCCTGTTCTTGGCGACACCTGGCTGCTATTATTAGGGGAGAATAAGGACCAGCACTGCAAATACTGACTAAAAAGGCAAGGTACTATCTGTATTAGGAATGGCAGGCCCAGTTCTGTTCGGGAAAGAAACACAGTGGCTCTTTATTTACGAGATGTTGCAGGATTTCAATGGCAGGAACCAGCCAGATAGGCCAGAGAATGCTTAAAAGGCAAAATGCAAGGCATTGTGTTCATGCCACGCTTAGTCCAGCCCTGAAAGCACTATTATAACCGCCTTTGTTCACATGGTCCCTTCCTCTGAAATGCTGTGGGCCTTGGACGTGCCGAGATCTATTCATCTCAAGAAAATGGGGCAAAGCTCTAGCAAACTCTGATGGGGTCTTGGGAGGGGAGGGGGAGATGAAGGGGCAAAGGGCAGGTGGGACAGAAGGTGACAGGACTGGTAAGGTCATAGGCCACAGCGGGTCAAGAAAGAGATGTTGATAGCCAGATCAATAAATGCTTAACTGGGATTTAGAGGAGAAGAGAGAAAGAAGAGGGCACAGGAGGGCAGGGAAACATCACAACTGGATGACACCATGAGACAAGACGTCAGAAAGCCCAACTTCAAATCCCACACCCCACTCGGGCTCTGTGGCGTGGGCATCTCCGAGTCTCACTTTCCATGTCTGCAAAATGCGGATATTGACATTTGCCTCATGAGGGGATATGACAACGCCATTAAATAAAGTGCCCCGTGAGAACATCCCCAGCATACTTGGCACAAAAATTGTGAGTTCTCCTTCAGAAAGACCTCACTTTCTGTTGCCCATCAACTAATACACACTGCCACCCCCGGCCCTGCCAGGACCACTGCCTAAGAAAGGCTCAAGGCGTGATTCCCAGAAGCGGTTGAGGGGGGCGGGGGGTGCGAGGTACGTCTGGTGGCAGTTAGAAGACTATGGTAATTATCCGAGCAGTAGTTAATTATGGTCTGAGCTAAGGCAGGGTGTGTGGAAATGGAGAAAAGGCAGCGATTTTAAACGGGAGCTGATGTCACTAAATTTGCATTTGAGAATAATCACTTTCAAGCACTGTGAATGACTGGGCCTGTGTTTTCACCCCTTGAATGACTTTATTGTTTCACTTGAATTGTTTTATTGTCCAATCCACATTTCGCTGATTCCTGCCTTCACCTGGTCATGTTCAGGAACAGTTCTGCCTGCTGCCGTACTCTGTCAGCCCAGTCTTGGAGGGTGGCAAGATGGGCGCTCTTTCCGTGGGCATCATGTGGGATTCACTTCCTCAGAACTGGCCCCAGATGCTGCACAGAATGAGCTTCCTGTGGGGTCTTTCCAGTTCCTCAAGAGAGTTGGTTTCAATGCCGCCCAGAGCCCCTGCTTCCTTCAAGCAGGCTTGGGGTTGCAGCCACGGCCCCTTCTTGTCCTGGCCGCACCCACCCCGGCCTTTGGCAATTTGAGGACTGGCACCACCTCTTGCCCCATATGTATTCTATTTTGACAGCCCTGACGAGTTTAAACTGGAGTTGCCAAGGGGGCAAGCACAGCGATGGATAGCACAGTACTCCAAGTCGCCTCTCTGCTCTGAAGAACCAGGCTTGTCTTACTGGGCCATGCCATGCGCCCAGCTCTTCCCCTTTATTGCAAGTTCTCTCTCTCTCATGCCAAGAGTGGGCTTACCCTCACCCATCTGCTGGACAAGTGTAGATGCCACTGTGTCCCAGAAGTGGGCCCTGCCAGGATTTATACTGCGTGTGTAGTGAGCTTTATGTTTTGATCTCATTCCCTTCCTTTGACTTGGGGAATTACGCTCTGCTGAGGGACCCTCAACTCTCATTGGTCAGGGATGCTGAAATTCCCAGACCCAGCTTTCTCCCCAGCTGGGTCAGAGCTATTCAGAGACCAATAGGCCAGGCAGGCACAAGGAAGCACTACAGGGCGCTGGGTGGGGGGTCCTGAGGGGAGTGCTGCTGCTTCCACTGTCCCCAGCTTTCTAGTGGAGGATGAGAAGGGGTTCCAGACCCCTCCTCACTCCCACTTCCAGCATACCCCCGGCCTTCCTCCTGCTGACTCCTTGCTCTTTAATAAAGGAAATTCACCAGAGACT
Source organism: Phacochoerus africanus (assembly GCF_016906955.1). Classification (NCBI taxonomy): domain Eukaryota; kingdom Metazoa; phylum Chordata; class Mammalia; order Artiodactyla; family Suidae; genus Phacochoerus; species Phacochoerus africanus. The sequence goes on from NC_062559.1 coordinate 38,893,228, forward strand.
TATTGAATAATACTCTAACGTGGACCAGATGATGTGGCTATTTGGCTGATTTGAACTGGCGGTCTTAGATTCATCTCATTTGATGTCCTCACCAACTTCTTTGTTTTGGGGGAAGGGGATTGAGATAATTCAATATATGGTAGCTGCCCCTCTTATAAATTTTAAAGGCTGGAAATTTTTAATAAAACTGGCAGGCTTTCTCCACCTGGGATAGATGTGCCTCATTAGTTTATTCATTCCACAGATTTCAGAGTGTCTCTTTTATATAACCGGACTCCCTTACTGCATGTGAGACTATTCTGGACTTCTTCTGGAACCAGGCTGAGAACACTATGCTATAAGGATGATGTCGGGCATGGGGAGCTACTTGCTTTGTAAGTTCTTAAGTAACACTGCTCCCTGAAGAAGTTCCACTGATGTCCGCAGTGACTTTTCCCTGATCAGAGTCTTTTGTTGCTCCTTGAGTGACGTGGGAAACATCCAGGAGGAAAGCTGATGGTCCTCCACAGCTGTGCAGATGTGGGTCTTGGGGACTGGAATGTGTTTCTCCAAGGATGTCTCCTTCACCCTGAACCTCTTAATAACCTAAATGAAGCAAAGATGCACCTATCTTAGTCTCCTTTCTTTCCAAAGTCTCAATCTTGCTGAAGTCTTTATTATGCATTCATACCTTCTTCCCAAAGTTAGTAGCTCAAGGCATCTGACAGGTAGGCAGGAAGAAGAAGCTCACATATTCATGGTTTTCTAGGGGATCACTCATCACAGTCTGATAACAATTATGGAAATGAATCGTTCTAGTCAGACAAGATACAGTGATGCAGTCAAGTCAGGTCAAGGAAAAAGGAGGTTAGTATAAGGACAGGCGTAGAAGGAACTGAACAACTGTCAGGATCCCAGATACCGCCATAGGTGGGTTCTTCCAAACTCTTCTCTCTCTCCCTCTGGCCTCTGTCCCCTCTCCTCTCTCCAGTTGCATTTCTCTGTACAACGGCACCATTGTCCTTTTTCAGTCAGTCAACTTCCTCTGTTTCCTCATGGGTCCTGTGTCTTATGAGTTTGAAACAGTCCATTGTGCCCTCTCCCATTTGAATCATATGAAATTTGGGTTTCAATTCTTACTAAATAACTCAGTCCCTTGGCCATAGTTTGCTGACCAGCCTGTGGCTGAGTCATCATGGATTGGGGATCTGCCTTGGTCTAATCTGCTTTGGCCAGAAGGTGCTGGGCTGCATGAGACTGAATACTGGCCTGAGTATTAAGGGCTATGCAGGACAGTGTCTTCCAGAAAAGACTGTGGGCATAGCAAGCACACTAAAGCAAGCCCATGCCAGCATTATTCCTGCTACGGTGAGGATCTGAGCTTTTCTGTCCACATTTCAAGAGAAGGGAGGTGGTGTCCAGGGCAGGTGGACTCTGTGGCATGGGGTTGTTGAGGGCACAAGCCTCCCTCAGAAAGAGGCTGATGATTTGTAAGAAAATGGCACTATTCTTAAAAAAAAAAAAAAGAAAAGAAAGAAAAAGAAAAAAGAAATGTGCCCAGGATCTGTTATATCTAATGAGAATGACCCTTTGTAGACTCTGGGATCTAGACCAGGTGGAAGGAGAGATCAAGAAGGATTTGTTCTCCTTTAACTTTCACTGAGCTTTGTCCAAGGAGGACTGTTTGGCTGGCCCTCCACAGGCTAGTCACGAGAGAGAAGCATAGATAGTTCTCCTCCATTTCACACCCGGGGAAGTTAGGACAGGGTCCAGGGAAAGAGCTGGTAGAACCCGGATGGGGAGCAAAGGGAAGATTGTTAGAGGTCAAATAGGTGGTGCACAAAAAGAAAACACCCTTTTGGGGGGGAGATACTTCCTTCCACGAGGAGGCGTGATCACTTTAATCTCTGGAAAGAGGCGCCCTCAGGCCCACCTGTTGGGGCTTAATCTGATTGGTTTGAAGATGGACAATACGGAGCATGCTCAGCACAACTCCACCCTCTCAACCTTGGGCTCCAGCCATAGGCAGGGTTCAGAAGTTTTCTGCTGCTCCTTTATGACTCCCCTAAGCAGCTAACTCTCCACTGTAGGAAAACCTGTTCTGGGTCAGTGCTTCTGGGAACTTGGTGGGTGTGTCAGGCAGGATAACCTAAGCACGGCAAGAAACAACTTCCAGAAATGTCTTAGCTTCACCCTTTCCTAACTCCTCAAAGTCTTCTCCATTCAACCTGCAGATGGGGTTGCAGGGAGCGTGAGAAACACTCATGGAAAGTTTTTATGGATCATGCTAAAATGGTGCGCATAACTTTTCTCATGAGCCACTGTCCGCAACTCGTATGGTCAAAGTTACCTGTGAGGGAAGCTGAGAAATGTCTAGTGTGGTCCAGCGGAAGGGGTCTGTACAGATATTAGTGAGCAGTAGCTGTACCTGTCACTGTGGGAAAGCCTAATTCTAGAGTTCATTGTTCATATTATTATTATTACAGGCTCTCTTGCCTTAGTTAGGTACAGGTTACATTCATGATTAATGAGGGTGTTGTCTTAACCTCCCTTCTGTCATTCTTTGTTTTATTTTGTAATCTGTTCAAAGCCCTCGTGGGGGAGAGGCTATTTTTGGACCCCTCAGTGCCAACGTTTGGTGCAAGTCCTTGTAACATTGAGAAAGAAAATATAGGAGTTGAATAAAAAATCAGGAGGGGGATTGGACTCTAATTTTCTTTGCACTTTAAATCATAAGAGGAAGAAGATATGATTTGGGATATTAAATCTTTTGGAATTTAATACCTTTGGACTTTGACTTAATCATTGACTTTAATCATTAAACTTTAATTTCTCCCCAGAAAATTCATGATGAGAAGGGGCTGATATACAAACTTGGAACATCTTATAATTAGTATTTTATTGCTGGAGTAGTTTAACATCATTTAATTTCTTTGTAGAACACAGAATGATCTATATTTAGAGTGACAGTATAATTTATCACCCAAATTAGGATAGTTTTGAGAGAGAAAGAGGCTCTATTAATAATGATGCTGGAACAACAGGTATAAACCTATACTGTGTGTGTTGAACTTGACTCTGTCATCACTGTACCTCTCTTGGGCTGTGTAGAAGCACATCATTAGGAAGAGATATGGAACAGGGAATTTCCAGCCATGTAGTAGATTTAATTGATGATTTCCTGGCCCACCTAAGAACCCTCTGGGAATCAATTCTAACTTGTCCATCAGTGCTCCCAGGAGGATCCATAAAGTAAAGTGGAGGGTAGGCTTAGAGCTAAGAAACAGTAGGGACATAAAGAGTTTAGATCCCATGGTGGCACAGCGGAAACAAATCCAACTAGGAACCATGAGGTTTCGGGTTCGATCCGGCGTTGCTGTGAGCTGTGGTGTAGGTTGCAGACATGACTCGGATCTGGCATTGCTGTGGCTCTGGCATAGGCCAGCAGCAACAGCTCCAATTGGACCCCTAGCCTGGGAACCTCCATATGCCGCCGGTGCGGCCCTAAAAAGACAAAAAGAGAGACAAAAAAAAAATAAAAATGCAGACGCAGCAAGTGGCACTGGGGGAGTGCCTGATGGAAGAGGAGCAGAAAGGTCTTAACAGAACTTCTGATCTCCTGAACTGAGGATCACCATACCCCTGGTTGACCACAGGGCTTCATAGTGTAGCACAAACTGGTGGGAAACAAACAATTGGGGAAAATATTTCTGATGTTTCATTTTCAACTTTTATTCTCAGGTTGCCCCAAGGGGAAGAAATGGCCTAATCTGTGTCATGAATTCGGAGAGAATAAATGGCATACTGAGCTCAGCCTTCCCCTTCTCTTGGGTACAGGCTGCTTCAGGCTGCCGGTACTCTCCTCTGCTCCTTCATCTGTAAATCTTACTAGTTCACTCATATTTATCAGACTACTCTATTCTAAGTGCTGTTCTGGTCCTGGGGGTACAGCCGTCTTTGTTTCATAGGAGATGCAGGCAATAAACAATAAACACAATAAGTACATTATACCATATATTGGAAGGTGATAAATGCTGGAGCCAAGAAAAACACAGAATGGTGCAAGAAATCAGGATAGATAGGTTGGCAGCCACAGTGGTAAACAGTGTGGTCTGGGTAGGCTCGCTTATCAGGTACAGTAGGCAAACGAGGAGAACCGTTTGTACACTCAGAACGCTATCAATGCCATAGCTTTTGAGATGAATAGTGACCTTTCTATTTCTCAGTCCAAGCAACCGCTCGTTCCCAGTCCTGGACATGGCCTGAGCATCTTGTATGAATAGGACTATGGGTTCTGGCCCCCAGCAGAGGCAAGTTTAATCACTGTTTACCTGCTGAGGTGTCATCTCGGAGCAAAGTCTCAATCATAATTGCCTATAATTAGTGCTTTAGCCAGCTTTGCAAACAGATACATATGGTCTGTTAGCCTACCCACTTCACCCTGCCTTAGCTTTGCAGCCAAGACAGCAGGATTAAAGCAATAGCTGCTGCTATTGGCAAACAAATGTGCACACTGTTTTTCTTTAAGGCAGCAGTCCTCAAAGTGTTGTCCAGAACCCTGTGGGTGGCAAGAACCTTTCAGGAGGGTCTGTGAGTTCGAAACTATTTTCATAGTAGCACTAGCCTGTTTTTTGGCCTTTTAATTTTCATTTTCTCATGTGTACAGTGGAATTTTCCAGAGGTTACATGGCATGGAATATCACAACAGATTGAGTGCAGAAGCAGATTAAAATACTCCTTTTTTTCCCTAACTACATATTTGTGTGAAGCCTGATTTTCTTTATATATTTCTATCAAAACAACATATTGCCACAGATTGAATGCAGAAGATCTGAAAATCCAGCTGTCTTCTATTAAGCCAAACTTAAAGAGATTTGCAGAAAGATAAAACAAGTCGCTCTTCTTGCTAATTTTTTTTGAGGCTGGAAATCCAGTTACTTTCCATATAGAAGATATTTATGTCAATATGTAATGAGTTTATTATTGTTATTTATAAATGAACTTAAAAATAAATATTAAACATTTTTTCACTTTTAATTTTTAATGCAGTGAATATTTGTGGGTATAATGCACATAAACAAGCATAAGGGATCCTGACACCAAACTTTTAAGAAAGACTGCTCTCAAGAGTTTTTGATGTGATACCCCAACCACATGTTGTTACAGCCCCCAAAACATCCCTCCAGGGCATCCTTCCTTGTCCCCAGACCTCTCATAAACACCTGGCCATCCTTTCCTACTTGGCTTTCTTTTGGGTAACTACCATGCAGAGCTAATTTATATTAGAGTCTGTCTTCTTGGGGGGGAAACTATTTAGTCCAAAGTGGAAAGAAAAAATTGGAGATGTTCTGGGTTTACCTAACAGATATCTGGAGAGTTGCAAGGTGATAAAGTTGAATTCTTAGAACACACTTGTCCTCAAGTTGGACCTAGGGCAGCTGGATGGAGATGAGGGAAAATGGCCCTGAGAAACTTGGGCTCCGATGACCCGGCCTGCTTTTGACTGCTAGCTGCCAAATACTGGCCCATTGAAGAGTTGTGCCAGAACCCCCTGCACCAGGATTGCCAGAGTTGCTTGTTGCACACACAGATTTTCAGGTTCTACCCAGAACCCAGTGAGCAGGGGCTGGAGATCTCAAAATCTGTACCTTTTTCCTAACCCCCTGGGCGATTCTGTGATGCAGTCAGGTTTGGGACCATTTTCAGTCTTCTTAAACCCTGTCAAGTTATTAGGAGTTGAGTTAATGCTTTTGGCCCAAAATGTTTCTCCCAGCCACCTCCCAAGGGCCCCAAACCCACTTTTGGTCCATTAGTTCTCAGAGGACAGGACAGCACTATCTCAAATATTCCTATATTCCTGAAATCCTCTCTGGAGGAATGATTCAGCTGTGCTCTGGGAGCAACATCTTAGCAGGTGTATTATCTCCCAGCTATAGGTGAGGGATGAGGAAGGGCAGGAAGGATGGGACAAGGAGGAGGAGACTCTTTGGAAGGGCATGGAGGTGGGAGGCCAGGAGTAAAATCCTAAGGGCTCCAGGCCCCCTCAGTAGGTAACAAGAGAACAGAAGCCAGACATTGATTTCTGCTGAACTGACGCCCAAGGTTCTGTGGAGGAGCCAAGACATTTCTGCAGATTTTGAAAAATGTTGGCATCAATATCCCTATTACTGCATGCTAATGATACACGTTGGTTTGGAATGCAGAGAAGGAACCCAGAAGGATCTTTCAGCCATCTCATCTCTGCTGTTCTTTGTATGTAACTGAGTCCCAATTGATCACCTCCTTGTTTCCAGTCTGGCTCCCTTCTCTGCACTGCTTCTGGAATAATGGTTCTAAATGGCTTTTTAAAAATACAGTTTTAGAAACTCTCTTTACTGTGAAATATAAGACACATTCATAAAAGTGCACAAAACATACATATATAGCTTAATGAGTAATTAGAAAGTGAACACCCTTGTGACTGCCACCCAGAGCAAGCAGTAGAAGCCTGCCAGCCGCTCCTGTTCCCAGCACAGTCTCTCCCTTCCCACAAAGGTGCCTCAATCTTGGCTTTTATGAAAAGTGATTTCCCTGCTGTGCTTTAGAATTTTATCACCTGAGTGCACATCCCCAAATACAATAGTCTAATTTTGGCTGGTTTTGAATTTTATATAAATGAGATCATACCATATCTTTTGGTATCTGCCTTTACTTTTATACTATGGTTTTAAAGATTTTTTTTTTTTTTTCATGTTGTGGTAAGCAGCTGTGGTGGTTTATTTTTGGTCATTTTTGTTGCTGTAAAGTATTCTGTATGAAATATACCATAATCTATTTTTCTTTTCTTTTTTTTTTTCTTTTTTCTCCCTCTGGTCTTTTTAGGGCCACACCTGCAACATTTGGAAGTTCCTGAGCTAGGGGTAGAATCGGAGCTGCAGCCTATGCCACAGCCACAGCAACGCAGGATCTGAGCTGCATCTGTGACCTACACCACAGCTCATGGCAACGCCAGCTCCTTAACCCACTGAGCGAGGCCAGGGATCAAACCCTCATCCTCATGGATACTAGTAGGGTTCGTTACCGCTGAGCCACAACGGGAACTCCCAATAATCTATTTTTCTATTGCACTAGCGGGCATTTGTTTTGCCTCCAATTGGGGTTCTTACAATCAATGCTATCATGAATATTTTTTCATATATATCAAGGTGCACATAACTACAATCTTCTGTAGTATCTGTACTCAGGAATGGAATTTCAAGGTAACAGGGTATATGCATCCTTAATTTTATTAGTGAAAAGCTAGAATGGTTCTACTAATTATTTAACCACCAGGACAAAATGAGAATTTCTGTTGCTCCACATTCTCATCAACACTTGATATTGTCAGAGTTTTTTAACTTTTGCCAATCTGGTGGGTGCATATTAGTATCTGATTGTAGTTTAATTTACTTATCCCTGACTTTTAATGAGATTTAACATGTTTTCTTATGTTTAAAAGCCATTTGGAAAATCTCTGTTCTGAAGTTAAGTCTTGCATATTTTTGGTCTGCTATTGTTTTTTATTACTGATGTACGTGAGTTTTTATATATTCTAAATACTAGATCTTGATCACTTACAAATATCATTTCCCATTCTATAGCTTGCCTTTTCACTCTTTTTATGATGTATTTTGATGAAAAGAGTTTCTAATTTTAGGTCATCAAACTTATCAGTCTTTTCCCTTAAAGCAGTAGTTTTTGTATTTTGTTTAATGAACTCTTCCCCTGGTCAGAGATTAAATTTAGAGTAGAATTTAAAGATATTCTACTACATTATTTTTTCAAGGTGTTGTGTCTCAAGCAGTTAGATCCATAATCCACATGGAACCAGTTATGTATATAATCCACCAGGCATTCATTTTCACTTTTTTCCCCACGTAAATGCCCAATTGTCCTTGCATTATGTATTGAAAGGAACACTCGTCCCATTCCTCTGCAATGCTACCTCTGAGATAAATCAAGTTTTCCTATATGTGGGCATCTTTTTCTGTTGTATTTGTTAATTTGTCTACTTTGACACAATGCGATGACCTTTATTGTTATGGCTTTGTGATAAGATTTGGTATCTGGTTGATCAAACATTCCCATTTTCTTCTTTTTAGGCAAGAGTGTCCTGGCTAATTTTGGCCTTCTGCACTTATATATAAATTTTAGAGGCACTTTGTCAAGCTCTACAAAATTCCTACTGGACTTTTTTATGGAAGTTCTGGGACTAGGGATTGAATTGAAGCTGCAGCTGCTGGTCTACATTATTACAGTTACTGATATATTTGGATTAAAAATCTAGCATCTTCCCGTATGCTTTCTTTTTGTCCCAGCTGTTTGTGTTCCTGTTTCTCTCTTTTCTTGCCTTCTTTTGGACTGCTTGAATGATTTTATCATTTGTTTTTCTTCTCTTTTAGTTTTGAAATTATATACTTCTTTATTTCTATTATTTTAGTGATTACAACATTCATTATTAAAATTAAAACATGCATTTTTGGGAGTTCCTGTCGTGGCTCAGTGGTTAACGAATCCAACTAGGAACCATGAGGCTGCGGTTCCGTCCCTGGCCTTGCTCAGTGGGTTAAGGATCTGGCATTGCCGTGAGCTGTGGTGTAGGTTGCAGATGTGGCTCGGATCCCAAGTTGCTATGTCTCTGGCGTAGGCCAGTGGTTACAGCTCCAATTAGACCCGTAGCCTGGGAACCTCCATATGCCTTGGGAGCGGCTCTAGAAAAGGCAAAAAGACAAAACCAAAAAAACAAAAAAACCATGCATTTTTGGTATATCAATGTCTAATGGTAATATGTATTCCATATTTATTCCAGTAATTCAAGGACTTAAGCAATTTAACTTTCTTCAGTTTCCCCTAGACTTATGTATATGTAGTATATATACCTCTTACACATATATGTCTATGGTGTGTGTGTGTATATGCATGTATGTATATATATGCATGTATGTATACATGTATTATATACACACATGCACACACCATTGTTGTATGTATGAATATGAATCCTGAATCACCTCCTTGTAACCTCCTAGGAAGGACTCTGAGCAGTCTGAAAACGAGACTACACTAACCAAGCCTCTGTTCATCTAACATTCTGCATGCATGTAACTGCACTTTTAAAATGTTAACCAAACTAGCCCTGATGAGGATAATGCATTGCTAAGATTGAGTCACAGAGAAATGAGGCATGGGTTTTTCAGGTTTTCAAAAGCAAGGAGGTCAGCACCTAAACAGGTCATCTCCTTTGAATCAAGTGCAGTTGAAAAGCTGCAGGGAACACTGGCAGATCTGCCTATAAAGTGAGGTATAATCAGATGATGATGAAAGAACTGTAGTTGCCATCAGGCCTTAGCTTACCTAAGATGATTCTAGAAGAGCAGAACCATTTTGTCTCCTGCTAAAAATACTTTTGTTTTCCTGTCTTCCCAGAAGATCCAGGCTTATGGTCCCTTTTGACACCAGATGCAAAAGGAAGAGGCAAAGTCCTTTCTACGTGGATGTACAGAGTTGTCCAAATGAAGTGATGAAGAAAGGTTAAGATGCATGTTTGGTTGAAAAGGGATACTTTTTCTCATAATTAGTCACAAATTAAAGCCATTAAAAAAAGGTACTACCAGTTTCTGGGGGTGGGGGGAATGTGGGAGGTGTTGCTTGACAAAATTAAACTTCCATTAAATTATGCTCCACTCAAGCCCTGAAAGCAGAGAAGTTTTTACCGTTCATATTTAATTTAGTTCAGTAAAATGGATACACTCATTTACTCCAGCATGGATAAATATGTTAAACACACCTATTCTCATTATCCTAAATTTTCACCTATGCCTGAAGCTGTGATAATACAGCCATAGGCATCTTTGACATCTTGGTGTGGGGAGTAAACACCTTTATTTATATAGCACCCTGCTGGCTTCTCTGACCCCACTTGAGCATCCAAGGCTACAAACAGTAACATCACAACACTAAGCTGCTCACTTTCTCCAAGAGCTCAATCTGTATTTTGCATTTGGGAAATGATGTTTCTCTGACTGCATGATGATAGGTGGGGAAGTTATACCTTCTAAAGAGCACATAACTCAGCTTTGAGTCATAGAGTCATTGGTCCCCTGGGGAAAGGATTCCAGAAACTCTTGCCTCTCTGGATGTGATTCAAGCTGTTACAATCTCAGAACCTGTATCTGTAAAGAACCTACAAGACCCTCTATTCCAGGCTTATTTTGTTCCCATCTTACAGACAAGACAGTGGATGCTCAGAAACATTAAATAATTTGCCCACAGTCATAAGACTAGTAATAACCCATGTTCCGCAATGCACAAATCATGTTTCCTCAAGTTCAGCAAATACATGAAAATGAGGATTCCAGAATCCACACCAATATGAAGCAAGTTTCGTTTTAATGGCAGGTTATCCTGCAGCAACCTTACCATTATCTTAACTGATCTCTAGTCTTCAGTGGGAATGGGAGACACAACAACTACAAAACTACATTCATGGTTTTTAAAGACCACCATGCCCCTCACTCGAATTTCTCCTTAGCTTTCAGGGTCTATTGAAGGATGAGGTAGGCATGTAATGTCTTTTGCAGATCAGAGCTTGACAGAGATTGAAAGCCTCTGTCAAGAGAACCCAGGCCTCCCATTTTACCATCTAGGATACCTGCCAGATTTTGCTCTGTTAATTGGCTCCCATGCAGGCAGTTATTTTAGCAATGATTCTGTGGGTCTTCTGTGGCAGATCTTGATTGAAAGTGAAATGTCAAAAAGCACTTCTCAACCACTCAGGCCTTCCAGGGTTACTCACGTTTAGCTGATTGGACAGAAAGGAAGGCAGCCTGAGACAGTTCTATGGACATACAACTAGATTATTCAGTCTCCTCAAATTCAGAAAATAATTCGCAGAGAGATGGTGACTGAGGAGTCTGATTTCTGCCTAAGCGCTACTTTCCTAAGGTCAGATGGAATTGAAAAGAGAGTTTATGGGAAAAATGCCACTGTGACCTTAAACATGAAGTCTTTGAGTTGACACCATAGTGAGGAATGGAAGGCTATTAAAATATACTGCAGATTTTAATAACTCCACTAGCAGTAGGAAAAAAAAATTAAACTCAGAATAATTCTGGGAAGGAGGATTTTGTCAAGGAGATTTTAATGTCAAGAATGTATGTGAGGCTAAAAATAAGGAGCTCACGCGCATCCCAGTGCCGTGGGTGGGGATGTATATATAATAAAATTAAATTATTCTACTTCCACTTATGGAAAATCTGATGGTAAAAATTGACTAGAAAACATTTAGTCATATTACTTGGATTATGCATACAAATACCAAACTCCAGACTTGTCAAAATAAGCTGCACCAGCACTTCCTGGCCAAGGTGTTGGGTAGACAATGGCTGCAACATGCAAAAACGATAAAGATCGTACAGAAACATCATGCCTGGAAAAGCCACAGGAATTCAACTCCCAACTGAAAAGAGAGAAGTGTTCCTGGAGTGTGAGGCATGGAGCCCAGAGTGGCCTTGAATGTAGAATGCAAAAGGAGTAGCCTTCGGAGAACCAAAAAAGACGTGTGTGAAACCCAACTCTCAGAGTCAGGGACCCATGACTTTTTGCACTATTTTTTTTTCCTACCAGAGAAAGTACCCCTTACTTTCGACCTTGCTCTGGAGGACCAGCATTTGTATTCTTCCTACAAATCATTTGTTGATACAGTGGGACCACGAGGTTGGCTTCTACCAACACATCCAACTGCCAAGCAACTCCATCTGCAGAGGAGACGCAAAGAGCCAATGCCTGAAAATGAATTTGTTGGCATTTCAAGGACAAACATCTCTTTGGCTGCTACTACTGAACCTTCAATCCGAAAATGGGAGGAAAATCTAGGACCAGGTAAGCCTTTTATTTACTTCTTAAATTGTAATTACAAGAAACACATACCACCATGCTTCTTTAGTTCCCTCTGCTTGCCCAAGTCTGGACCCTGGGCTAGCGATGATGTCTCTGTCCATTGATTCTCGTGCTGACCAGTCAGAAGGACAGCTCGGAGCAGGGAAGGAAGGAGCGTCTTTCCTGGCTGGCTGAACAGTTCATGGCTTCATATTGGCCAGCACTTGCCAAGCAGGTAACACACACTGATTAGGACGTTTGCCCCAAGGGATGAAAAATGCAGGGTGGAGAAGTTGGCTCAGTCTTTTGTGCACATACCCAAGGTGGTGATCAGGACCCAGGAAAGCTGGTAGGGCTCAGCCTAGCACTACACTGCTCCAGGGTCTACATGAATTCTGGCTTGGAAAGAACCTGCATCTCATGCCTCTCAATTCTTTCCCGACATGTCATTCTGGAGTCCCGTGATCTTTGCTCCCTACAGAAAGAACAGAGCAGGAAAGGAAAATAATTTGACCCGATGCAAAGGAGAGTAGGGATGTTAAGAGATTGCAGTTATGGAGGATGTTTTAAGGATCAGACACTGTGCTAAACACTTTACATGCAATACCCCTCTGCTTCCTTCCCCCCATTCACAGCCTTCCTTCCCACCTGGTCAGCACCAGAGCCCAATGGACAGAGACATCACTGACCAAGGGGTAGGCATGGCTATTAACCTCATTGTACAGGTGAGGAAATTGAGGTTTATGGAAGTTAAATAACTTTCTCTAGGTCACATGTAGCTATGCATCAGCAGTGGTAGCCTCAAACCCAAACCTGAAACCATTCTACGATTCTCTCTCCTATGGGTTTTTCCACCTACTCCCTGAAGCTTATGCAGTAAAACAGCTGAAAAACAGCAAAATGACTGAGCAGCTGTGGGAGGGATCTAATTTCAGCTCTGCAACTAATTATTCATATAATCTCAATAATGTCACTTAGCCTTGGGAGGCTTAATTTGTTTATCTGTAAAACGATAGTAATGCCTCTTGTCCTGCTATCACCACAGCATTGTTTTGAAGCAACTCATGTGGAGAAGTTTTGAACTGTAAACAAACAAACAAACAAAAGGGTCTTCCACATGTGACCTGATTAGGATGGTTGCTATAGGAGTGATGTGGTAGAGGAGGAAGAGCATGAGCATGAGCCATGGCTAGGGTGTGGCTTTGAATTTGTCACACTAGCAGACCCCTTTTGACCCTTGAGTGTCTCATCCATAACCTGCAAGGAAGCTCTGGCATGAGGAACACACACAGTGGAGCTGAGTGCAGTGGCCATCCTCCTGTCTGACCTGGGCAGGAATGCCCCTTACCCACAGGGGAAGCAGATAGAGCTGCTGAAAACACAATAGATGAGGGGGTTGATGGCACTGTTCAGGGCCGGAAGGTTCTGAATGATCACAGAGGCGTAGAAACGGTCCTTGGTGTTTGGAAGGAGGCTGAAATTGTCCAAGATGTCGAAGAGGAAGTACGGACTCCAACAGCAGATGAAGGCTGGGGAGAAGAAAGCCATTAGCACCAGAGCAGCCCGCAGCCCAGGGGCCCCTCTGTGTTGGCCTTGACTGGAGCTTCAACTAAGAGTTTCCTTCGCACCTGGGATCTCTCAGAAATACTTAGAACAGTTAAGCATCATGTTTATTTAAACACATACACATACGTGTATACACATCCCACAGATACATTTCTAAAATTGAGTGAATTTGCTAGAGCTTATTTATCTGTAAAAGGGGGTTCTCATTTGACCATTGTTGTGACTCTTTATTGAAAGGCTGGGAATATTTCAGAATGGCCTTAGCCTCTCATTCTACACAGCGTGAAAGAAAAACCAGCAACACTCTTTGGAGACTCTATGGGGAAAGACAGAACAGAGGGCACTTTGCCAAGATAGCAACTCCTTGTTGGGGGGTATGGCGAAGGGAGGGGGTGGTACCTAGTGTTTCAAAACACAACCTGGCTCAGTCACAAGATTCTAAGTTTTTTTTTTCCCATTTCTAGGTCAGCCACTCCAGAAAACACCCACTCTACATCCCAAATCAGTTGGTGTGTATCTGAGACTCCGATTCTGTTTAAATTCAAATCCCGAGGATTGGAAATGGAGACCCAGAGTGTAATGACCAATTTATGTGTCACCTTATCTGGTTTCAGGGATGCTGAGACATTTGGTTAAATATTATTTCTGGTTGTTTCTGTGAGGCTGTTTCTGGAGGAGACGAGCATGTGAATTTGCACGCTAAGGAAAGCAGACTGTCCTCTCCTGTGGAGTGAGCCACATTCTGTCCCCCAAAAGCTTGAAGAGAGTGAAGAGGCTGATGAGAAGGGAGTCTTGCAGCCAGGACTTTGGTCTTCTTTTGCCTTCACACCGATTCAGACTGAACTTCTACCATTGGCTCTCCTGGGTCTACCATCAGCTCTTCTCAGCTCCACAATCAGGTGAGCCAGCTGCTTATATAATAAATCTCTTTACACAGATACTAGCTCTTATTTCTTTGGATAACCCAGACTAATACCCACAGAGATAAACCTTCTTGGGGTCAACTGGACACCCACACACATGCTCTCCTACTTCCTTGCCATGTCCTCTCCAGCTTCCTTCTCCCTCTTTCTCACCCATAAGATTTTTTCCTCAGAGGAGTCAGGCTTCCTTCACCATTTGCCTGCAGGAACAAATGTTCTTCCATTACTCTTGGGCAGACGCATGTTTTTTTCCCGCAAGACCTTGGCAATCTATTACAAGGGAACAACTCAAACACGAAGACCACTGAACATTCTGGGCTCTGGTTGTGAAGCCAGGTACTGGCCCAGAGTAGTGGTTCTGGGGCATTGAGAGGCAAAGGTTCCTTTGCAGGGTGGAGGTGGGGGGATTTTGAAAATTTATGTTTATGTCTTTGTGTGTGTTGGGGGTTCTTGTTTTCCTGGAAATACCAGTCCTCCTGCATGATGCAGGCAGGTTCCCCCCCCACCGCCCCCCATGTCCCACCCACCCTTTGAATGCCCACTTGGACATTGATGTAGCAGAGAGCACTGTTTATAAGTACCCCAGTCTAGAAACCTAAATCTATTTTATATATGAATACAGTATTTTAAATCAATATTGAATTTTCCAGAAATGCAATTCCCTTGCACATAGAGGAAAGATTACTTTGTTTAATTTGGAACTAGCAGCATTTGTTCACCTGTTGGTAAAATAAAGTCACTGACAGCAACACTGTTTTATTTTTTATGTCTCCATGAAAACACACCTGCATTGGTTTTCATTTGTACCTGTTACTCTGTCTAGCTGACTACTTCATTATTCTACTAGTGTGGCTGTGCCCAAATATTTATCTGTATTATTTTATGATAAATTATTTTCTTTCTATGTTCCCTTTATATTATGACATATTGAGCTTTTAAAAATTAGGTGGATAGCTTTATGTATACATTTCATTTCCAGATGGTAAAGGACATTACCAAATATTTATTGTAGGAAGGGCCATTTTGGTCTGATTGGGCTGTTGACGCTGGCGGACCTCCTTGTGGACATTTCCTAGTCTCTGACTAAAGAGGTAGGTTTCCTGACTCAGCATCCAGGGCTATGTGTCTGAGCTTCTGATTGAGATGGCAAGGTAAGCTTTGTTCTACTTCAGAAGCTTCTTGGAAAGATTTTGAGCCCCAGTGGGTGGTATACACTCTATCCTCAGGTCTGCCCGCAGAGTTGTTTTGTCATGATGTTCTTCTGGCTGAGTCACACTGCATGTGGTCTGTTGGCATTTTGCAGTTGCGCATTGGAAAGGTGAGATGGATGTCTTGGTGATTCGATGTACTGGCAGAACTAACATGAGAGCCATGCTTTCCCAGGGCTCCTAAGAGCTGCAAGAGGGGTTAGGAGGGGTAGTACTTGAGCTGAATAGAAAGGAAATCACACAAATCCCTTTCCTTCTTGCATATCTTTGTTTATCCATTCAACCGAAATTAATTAAGCACCTAGGTTGCTTGGGACCCTATTTAAAGGCTTGGTGATAATAATGTAAGGAAAACAAAAGCAAAAGTCATTGCTGTCATGGTTTTCTGATGCCAGTAAGGGAGACAGACAATAAGCAAGTCAGTATATATAAGATATACTATAGCTATACTATCAGATAGAATAGAACTATGAAGAAGTATAAGACAGGGTGAAAACCACAGGAGAGCTATTTAAAACTTGTCAAGGAGGCCTTTCCAAAGAGGCAGTGTTGCTGGAAACCAAAGTGATATGAGGGACAAGCCATGCCACCATCTGAAGGCAGAGCGTTTCAGGTGGGGGAAACAGTGACGCTTTGAAGGAACAGCAGGGAAACCAATGTGACTGTTATAGAAAGAGCAAGGGGCCAAGCAGAGGAAGGGCCTGGAGACGTGGCTGATGAGGGGGATGTTGCTTACCGAGAATGATGACTATGCTGTACTTGATAGCTTTGATTTTTGCCTTTGAGATGAGCCCTCGGTTGTAACTGGTGCACAGCTTTCCATCTGCAGATACACAAGGAGGGCGGTAAAATGAGGTGCTGTCAGTAGGAACCGTGCAGGTTAGAACATCGCAGCTGATTGGGACCACTTACATTCTGCTCACCTATGCCCAGGAAGACCCCCCTTGGTCATTTTCAGAGTAAAGACAGCTCTGGGTTAGAGGCTGAAAACTGTTCAGTTTGCAACTTAATGTAAAACGCAAATGCATTGGGACGTCCAGAGTCTCTCAGGAGGCTTGGCTGGATGCCCTCCACCAGCTGAAGCTAGAATTAGCCACGTGACCACAGACTCACTTACTCATCTAACTCAGAAACTCTACCCTCAACAAACACTTAAGCCAAGGATATAATAAAAACCTGTCCCCAGTAAGAGCCTGAATATAACTTTAATCCTATGTGGGTGGTTGTTTGACAGTAAACATGTGAGGGTGAATATAAGAATCCACTAATTCTACACATTCGTGAACTTGATGGAGACAGGAATTTTGTTTTCTTTACTTCCGTATCCTCTAAACTTAAAATGAATGGTTAATAAATATTTGTCAGATGAATTATTATAAACCTGTCTCTAGTCGAGAAGTGGTGGTACAGTACATATTGATTAGGATGGGCGGCAGTCAGTGCAGTCGTTCTTGGTAGGAGTAGATAGATGGAGAAATTGGGGGACGGAGATGTTGGAGACAGGTACCTTCATGCTGTGGAAGAGTTTTTATTGACAGGGCTCCTTCCAGCCCATATGGTGCCTTTGTGAAAGGGGCCCCAAGGTCTGCAGCCCTGCCCAGAGCATACCCTCAATGTGGGGGGTGGGGGGGGGGAAATGCCAGCCCCACACACCCTCAGCTGGGTGCCACTAATCTGATTATGGCTCAAGGGGCACAGCCCTAGTGGTGGCCCAGGTCAGGGGCCCCCCAGGGCGCCTGAGTCCTATGTGGAAGGGCGGTTGTACCCTGGAGGCCACCTGCTGTGTTCCCTTGTCCTGACGACATTGCTGTGGTTTCACATTTGAATGTATGGAAATCCTCAGGGAAACTGGTGTGCCATTTACCTTTGCACTATTTATTCTACCCCCTCTCCAAGCCATTCCAGACCAATGCAGCAGGCAAAGCACACCTGCTAAGAGATAAAGGCTGAACAAAATAGGCTAAGACAGAGTTCCTCTCCACTAGGAACTTTCAGTCCAGCAGGAAAGATCACATACTCCGCACAAGGCTGAGTGAGATGAGAGAGACAAAACCCAAAAACCAACTCTGGAGGAAGAAGGGAGCCATCCCCCTACCATGAGCCAGAGGAGGCTGCATGGCCGAGGCTGCTTCCCAAGGCAGAGCTGGGGGCGTGGGCATGGGAAAGACATTGTCCCCAGCCAAGACACAGAAACCAGGAAATGTGGGGAGGAGTATTTGGACCTCAGTGAGTCACCTCGCTTGGCAGGATCCTGCAAAGGACGCTGGGTTTGAGGGTGGGGAGAAGAGCTGAGGCCAAAGTGGGAAGACCTTGCATGTCGCCCTGAGGCTCAGGCTGAATTTCTGAGGCAGCCGCACGCCATCGAAGCTTCTGAGTGTTTTTACAGCGGAAACACTTACCCATTGGAGAGGACAGACTGTTGGCAGGAATAATGGAGATAAGGGGCTTTTTTTATGTTCAGTGAGCTGAAATGCTAATTATAATTGATTTTTTATTTCTGAACGACTACCCTGTAAGGCCACTCATAGGCACTATTCGGGCCTTCACATTATTCTGTGCATTTCACGGAACCACAAAACTTCAGTGGCGTGAGGAGGCAAATGCTTCAGAAGCATTTACAGCAGTGATTCTCAACCAGGGGCAGTATTGTGCCCTGGAGTTATATTTGGCAATGTCTGTCCACATTTTTGGTTGTCACAGTGGTTGGGGGGAGTGCTACTGGCCTCAGGTGGGCAGAGACAGGAATGCCCAGGACGGCCCCTCACAAAAAGACTTGTCCAGCCCAAAACACTGAGAGCGCCACGGTTGAAAACTCTGCATTTCCAATGTGGTATCTTGGGAGAAACCCAGACGTTAGGGTCAGGCTTGAATACACGCTCCAGCTTTACAACTTACTACTAGCTGTGTCACCTTAGGCAAGTTGCCTGCTGTTTCCAGCCTCAGTTTCCACTTTCAAAAATGAAGCACAAAACAGCAAACTCACAGAGTGACTTCGAGGATTAAAATAAAGTAATGTATTCAAGATGCCAAGCCCCATGCTGAGAATGTCAGTCCACTTATTAGTTGGGATAAATGAGGTTTTATAACAGTTTTTCAGGAGGAATATGAGCTGCCTTTATGGAGGTGAACAGACGGTATTACTACATTTACATAGGCTATTGTACAAAGTTATCTGAATATAGGAATTAGATGCCTCAAAAATCTATCAGGATGGGATGATACACATGGGAGACAAGTAAAAAAGACAGCAGATCAAACTGTATCTTTTCAGAGTATCTCCATTTTCTGGAGTAATAGCTGATTTCTATACAGTATGGCTCTCGAGTTCCCGTCGTGGCTCAGTGGAAACGAATCTGCCTAGCATCCAGGAGGATGCAGGTTCCATCCCCAGCCTCCCTCACTCAGTGGGTTGAGTGTCAGGGGTCTCCGTGAGCTGTGGTGAGGGTTGCAGATGTGGCTTGGATCTGGTGCTTCTGTAGCTGTGGTGTAGGCCAGTGGCTATAGCTCCTGTCCGACCCCTAGCCTGGGAACCTCCATATGCAGCTGGTGTGGCCCTAAAAAGACAAAAGACAAAACCAAAAAACCCCCAGTATGGCTCTGAAAACTTAGCTGGTTTTTCAGAAAACTTCTCAAGAATGACATTTGGGCTCTGAAATCTATTTAAGATAGAAACCTGCAGTACTTTCCACAGGGCAACTGGTGACAATTTAATCAACTCGTGCCCTTCGATCTCCCAATGAGCTCAGTGAAAACCATCTTTAATCTGACCGCTCTAGGAAATGCAAAGCCTCCAGCTCCTAAAGATGGCTCTTCAAAGTGAGCTCAGCTATAAAATGCCAGTAATTCTCCTTTATTGGGAGATAAAAGGATTATTTCTACTCAGGCCTTAGTGCTGAGCTGAAGTGAAAAGTAGTTAAATTTGGCTGTCACTGTGCATTAATAGGGGGGCAGCCTAAAGGCAGTGGGTCAATTTAGAATCAGAACTGTAAGCAGATGTTGCCTTAGGATGTCTTCGTTCAAGGATGCATCCCTAGTGCGGCCCAGGCTGGAGGCTTAGGCTCTAGGAGGCCCGTTCCTGCCCCTTACCTTCTCCATGCTTCATGTCCCTGGCAGAACCACTAGGAATCCATTCTTCTTGTGGGCTGAGCACCTGAAGGGCAGCAATTGATGTCTTGGGATTTTAAAGGAAAAAGAATATATTCCTGGGGTGGGGGCTGTCAATGGACCTATAATGAGTGTGGATTATTTGTTTGCTAACAGGGACGTCTACCTGGTAATATTTTTAAATAAATATATATGTATTTTTTATTTTGGGAACTTTATGTACTTCTGGCTGATTTTAAAAATTAAGCATATTTCAGGAGTTCCCATCGTGGCACAGTGGTTAACGAATCCGACTAGGAACCATGAGGTTGCGGGTTGGGTCCCTGCCCTTGCTCATTGGGTTAATGATCCGGCGTTGCCGTGAGCTGTGGTGTAGGTTGCAGACGCGGCTCGGATCCTGCGTTGCTGTGGCTCTGGTGTAGGCCGGTGGCTACAGCTCCGATTCAACCCCTAGCCTGGGAACCTCCATATGCCGCGGGAGCGGCCCAAGAAATAGCAAAAAGACAAAAAAAAAAAAAATTAAGCATATTTCAGAGTTCCTGTTGTGTCTCAGAGGTAATGAACACAACTAGTATCCATGGGGATGCAGGTTTGAGCCCTGGCCCCACTCAGTGAGTTGGGGACCTGGCATTGCCTGAGCCGTGGTGTTGGTCACAGGTGCGGCTCAGATCCTGTGATGCTCTGGCTGTAATTTAGGCTGGCACCTGCAACTCTGATTTGACCCCTAGTCTGGGAACTTCCATGTGCTGTGGGTGTGACCCTAAAAAAACAAAACAAAACAAAACAAAAAATTAAATATATTTCTAAAATTTTTAAACTTAAAATTCATTTTCAACTCCTGCTCATTGATGGCCTCATTATCTATGAATATAACCTGAATGTTAAGTTTTTTTAGCACACTGTGTCTCATCTGCTTAGATGCAGGACCTTGACCACTTCCTTCTCTCGGATTTGTGCTTTTTTTTGACTCAGGAGGTCATAGCTAGATATGAGGAGGTGTGACCTAACTCACCTAACTTACAGCTTTTTCTGTATCTCAGCTCCTCAGTTCAGGCCTGACAGGCCTAAACTAATTGTGGCAGAAACAGATGAGCTGCCCACCAGATCCTTTCCTTTGCCCCCAGGGCACACAGAGAGACTACAATTGCCTGCCTCCCTTCGGCAGTGGGTCGTCAGCAGCTAAGTTCTGCCTACGAGAAGCTGGGGAGAATGTGTACCTGGCCTGGCTCAGATGCACCACTTGAGTGATCTTACACTCTCTCTTCCCCCCTCCTGCCTGCTGGTGCTGATGCTAAGTGATACCTTAGCAGCCATCTGTTAAGAGTGGCAGAATCTCCATCAGCTTGAGTTTCTGAATGACTGTGTGTCCTTTTCTTTGACCTCTGCTGTCAAATGGACTTTAATTGAATAAGAAACAAATTTCTATTTTGTTAAGGCTCCTGTACTTGGGGGTTTCTCTGGTGTAGCTGCTAGTGTTTCCTTAACTTAGAGCAGAGATTGGTGCTTCATATGCAGCCCAGTCATAACAAAAACCTAGAAGGCTTGGCATTGGCCTAGTGGGCAAGGAAAGCGATAGGGAAAGCAGGGACCCCTGAGATCCATTGGATAGAGATGTCCCATATGGTGCCCGGGAAGGCAGATTGTGTCCCTACTGAGACTTGACCCCCAGGGGACAAGGTGGTGTAGTCAGGACTCTCCGGAGGAACAGAATCAATAGGAAATGTACACAGACAGCTAGGTAGCTAGATAGCTAGATTATAGGAATTGACTCGTGTGGTTCTAGAGGCTGAGAAGTCCCATAATCTGCTGTCTGCAAGATGGAGAACCAGGAAAGCTGGAGGCCTAATTCAGCCCCACTCCAAAGGCATGAGGACCAGGGCAGATGCTGGGATAAGTCTAGGTCCAAATGCTGGAGAATCAGGCAACGACCCATGTTGTAAACCCTGGTCCTCGTGTGAAAGCCCAGGAACCAGAAATGCTGATGTCTGAGAGCAGGAGAAGCAACTCTGCCCTTCCTCTGCCTTCTCATTCCACGCAAGCCTCTGCGGGTTGGACAACACTCCCTGGCGTTAATGAGGACGGTCTTCTTTACTTGGTCCACAGAGTCAGATGCTTCCAGGAGCCCCTCCAGACACACCTGGAAATAATGTTTTACCAGCTCTCTGGCTAGCTCAGTTAAGTGGACACAGAAAACTAACTATCACAGTTGGTAAACAGCATGTTAATAGTCAGTGTTGATTGCCACCAGCTGTGTTTGGCAAAGTATTAGGAAAAAGATGAGAACTGAGACAAGAATTGGTTGGTTTATGAGCAAAAATGAAAGGAAGTTAAAGAAAGTCCCAAAATTTGGGATCTTGTGGAGTTGCAAGGGTCATTTGCTTCTGGCCCCTCCTAGCACCAGCTGTATACTTTGCATGGCCTGGTACAAAATGAAAGCGAGACCAAAGTTTGTTTGTTTTTTTTTTTTTTTTTAATTTTAGGGCCACACCCACAGCATATGGAGGTTCCCAGGCTAGAGGTCAAATCAGAGCTACAGCTGCCGGCCTGCACCACAGCCCCAGCAACATGGCATCCAAGCCACATCTGCAACTTACACCAGAGCTTCACAGCAACACAGGATCCTTAACCCACTGAGTGAAGTCAAGGATTGAACCTGCGTCTTCATGGATACTAGTCAGGTTCCTTACCACTGAGCCATGATGAGAACTCCTGGCCGAAGTATTAAAGCAAGTGTGTATGTCTTCTGGGTGTGCAGGTCCTGTGCCGATGAAGCTGAGCCCGGTACCCAAATTCAGTTATAACACTGAGAAGTTTAAACCAGAGTGGCCTATTAAGAATCATTCTTGAGGGGAAGGTCAGACTAAGGAAGCAGCCTCTGACCTATTGTTTGAGGTGGCCTCACATTAGCTTCCATTCAGTTAAGAGACAAGGATTAGATGAGGAAGCAAAGAATTAAGTCAGACTGAGAATTATTTTCAGAGATACTTTTTGGATATGGTTTCTGGCACTGCAAAACTGACTGGAAGCACATAAATCAGAAGCCTGCTAAGTTTTAAGGAATGATATTGCTAAATAAACCATGAGGTTCATGTCTCTGTTAATACTTAGAAATATCAGACTTTAAAATTTTTACCGGTCCTGTGGGTGGAAAATTGTATCTAACTGAAGTTTAAAAGTGCGCTTTCCTGATTATCAATGAGGTTGAGAATCTTATTGTTGGCCCTTTCTCTTTCCTGTGAAATATCTGTCTTGCTTAATTTTCTTCCATTTATCTTTTTTTAAAATATATTTTTATTGATTTTTAGAAGTTCTTCGTACATTCTTGAGATTCATCTTTTCCCAGGTTATATGCTGCAAAATAGCTTCTCCCACTTTTCGGCTTGACTTTTAAATATAAATAGAGTCAAATTTATCCATAATTTTTTTAATTTAATGTATTTATTAACTTAAGAAGTGCTTTCTTATCCCAGTGTCATAAAGATAACATCCTACATTTTCTTTTAAAAGTTTTAAAAGACTTACGCTTCACATTTAAGTCTATAATTGCCCTGCAGTTGTATTTTGCCTAAGGATTGGGGTGAAGTTCCAATTTCATTTCTTTCGCTGTGATTTTCTGACAAACATCAAATTCTCATATATGTGTAGGTCTGTTTTGGACCTCTTTTATTTTCCATTTTTCTATTGAATTATGTCAATACCAACTCTATTAATCACTCTGACTTTATGATCAATCAATTTTTGGTTCAGTAAACATCTACTACCTTGTTCTACTTCTCCAGAACTGTCTTCCTGGCTTTTCTTGGCCCTTGAAATTTCCATATATATTTTAAAATTGGCTTGTCAAGCTCAATGAAATGTCTCATTTCAGTTTTCATCAAGATAGCATTAATCTGTAGATCATTTGGGAGAGAATTGACATCTTTATGGTACTGAATATTACTATCCATGAATATGCTGTAAGCTTCATTTATTTGTTTTTTTTCATAAAGTTCTTTCTAGTTTTTGCTAAAGGTGGTTGTTTGCAGAGAAGCTATTTTACCTTCATGTGCTTATGAAGAAAGCTGTTGAGAGCAGTTAGTGGACTTATTTTAAGAACATTTAGCTGGAAGTGGAAGTGAATAGGACTCTAAGCCAGTTCCTAATCCAGAGCTTTTTTTTTTTTTTTTCCCTTATCTCCATTTCATCTGCCTCATTTAATTGGAAATATGCACTTTGGATGTAGCATGGATCAGTCACATCTTTCAAATCCTAATGGCCAGATGCAGACATGTCTGGATATGTTACACTTTGTCTATTTCATGGGTGCACCTCTCCCGTAAGTGTTCTTTTTTATGGGATAAATACCCCTGGGCATCAAGAGCAAGCTCATTTATGAACGATTACCTACAGATTGGAAACCTCATCTCCTCTACCTCTTGCCTCCAAGCACTTGTTTGTGGGAAAGTCTATAGATCATTTATTAGTTTTTGTTTTTGTTTTTTCCTTTCTGTCAGCTTTTGAGGGAAAGAAACTAGACATATTGGCCAGAAAGAAGAGTGATTCTTAAACTAATGATGTCTTGAATTTTGCATCCATGTTTACAAAGCGAGCTTGTGTTCACACTAATCATTGCTTATATGCCCTTGTGGATGAGCAATAATGTTGGCGTGCTAACACTGCTGGAGATCCTATTTACAGCCAGCTCCAGAGCTGCTTGGCTGCAATGAGGGACAGAAAATCAAGTGAGTTCTACTTATGAATAAGACAGAGAATATATAGGCTTTTAAGACTACCATCTGCTCCTCATTCCAGAAGGGGGGGGTCAGTGATAGTGATAAAAAGACATAGACAACTGAAAAAATAAGTGTGATGGAGATATAAACTTGAACTAAAGTGTAAAGACTGATTGTAGCCATTTGCACTTCGGGGAGGAGTAATGGCACACTGCCGATCAGTGGGAAAATGGATCTCTCTGTGGCTTTGTGACATTTCAGGGTCTGGAGGTTGGGGGAGCCCAGGAGAGCAGGGACTGAAAATCTAGTAGCAGGGAGATATGAGGGATTCTGGAGAGAGGGGGGCCCAACCTCAGTGGTGAAAGGCCTGCTGAGAAAAAAAAAAAGGATGGGAGATATATGGGGTGGGGGGTAGCTGACAGAATGTGGAAACCTTCCATCACCTCAAACCTAAGGAAAACGAGGTGGATTCCCAGTTCACTGGACCGGGAGCACAGGGAGCAGGAGAGCTGCAGGTGGGTGAGGGCTCAGAGGGCCAGGGAGTGAGGACACATCAGTCTCCTGGAACTGGCAGAAATGACAGGATGAGAGTTTAAGCCAATCTGATTTAAATTTGAAAGTACAGAAAGACCTCAGCCTACTTAAACAAAATGAGATCACCTTTTAGATTTTTACATACTTCAAAAACACACACTTTGGGAGATGACCCTGGAATAGTGCTCTGACAGCAGAGCAAGTCAGAGAGTGTGGTGGATGAAAGGCATGCCAGCAATCCTGAGTTTGGGTTTCTAATTAATTGTTTTTTTTTTTTTTTAACCATTTGAGCTCTTTTTTTTCAGTCGGTAGCACCTCCCTACTCTAATGTCCTTCCTATCATCTAGGCGGTGCTCATGCATGAGGGTTTGCTGAAAAAGGGATGTGGGGGAAGGGGTGTAGCAGGCAGTCAGGCTGGTTCTGGTGTGAGATGCTGTGCTGGGGGAGGCGGAGCCATGGGGCCGTGCCTTGTGGCCTAGGGTCCAGAGCTGTTCTGTGGATAGAAGGCAGTTTTTCTGTAAATTTAAACCAAATAGAAATGCCTGACCTCGTGTTTTGTTGAATATGGGGCTTCCACCTTGCGTGGTCCTCTCTTTTCATCCCGGAGTCCTCCAGGTGCCCCTCTGCCAGACCTGACAGAGTGGGGCAGCCCTCAGGCTCTGGCTCAAAGGCTGCTTTGAGGGACTGTGCCAGCACAGCTTGGCCAGCCCCAAAGTCCTCCTTCCCTAGTTTTTAGGGAAGCCACATGGAGAAGGCAGAGCCTGCCAGGGACAATCTTTGGGATGTCTGATCTGCCAGCTGGGCCCTGATACAACAGGGCGGGGTTGTTTCAGCGAGAAAATCCAAGATCATATTTGCTGGAGGAAAACTTCTGCATCAGCCACATGAGCTAAGAGTTGGGAATGCAGCTGACTTACCCGAACAATTGGAAATCACCGTCTCATGGGCTTTGCTCTTGATCCAAATAGTTCTGATCACAATGGCATAGATGATGCTGTGGAAACACCAAAGATAACATTAAAATGGCCGGGGGGTCCCTACTGTAAGGACAACTCTGGTTCCTTGAGTGTGAGGTATGGAGGCAAGTCTCTCAACCGCCATCTGCCCCCCTGTACTGGCTGATTATAGAATAGGTGGCATCTACTTCTTGCTTTAAATGGAGGCTTGGACCTGGTGAAATTAAGTGATTTCTTCAAGATAACTCAGGTGATCGGAGGTAGAGCTGGGATTAGAATCCAAACCCAGATTTGGGTCAGAAGATTTAGAATTATAACCATCTCTGCCACTTGCTGGTTGTATGACCTTGACTTTAGATAAGCTTTAATTGGCTCCATGATACCTGCCTTGGGTGTTCACATCACTGTGTCATCCTCTCCCCTTGAGTGTGGCTGGCCCTGTGACTTCCTTCTCATCAGCACATTGGGGTGAATGTGAGATGTCTATGATGACAGGTATAACACACCTGTCTTGCTGGTGTCTCTCTGTATTGCTGGCTTTGAAGAAGCAAGCTGCCATGCATCCTGCAGCCCCAGGAAATTAATTCCACCCAGAACCCATGTGAGCTTGGAGGAAGATCTTTCGTCAGTTGAGTTTCTGATAACACCCCAGCCCTAGAAGACACCAAGGCAGCCACCTTGCCTAAGCAGAGAACCCAGTTAAGCCATGTCCAGATTCCCAATGCACAGAAGCTATGAGATAATCAATGTATGTTTTAAGTCACCAGATTCATGATAATACATTACCCAACAATAGATAACTAATAACACTGAGTGAAATAGGAGGAATATTTGTGACCCTCCTCCTCCAATTTATATGTTGAAATCCTAGTGCCCAATGTGATGGTATAAGGAAATGGGGCCTTTGGGAGGTGCTTAGATCCTCAGGATGGTGGAGTCCTCATGAATGGGATTAGTGCCTTTTTAAGAAGAGACCCCACAGAACTCGACCCTTCTGTGGTGTGAGGGTACAAGAAGTCTGCACCTTGGAAGAGTCCTCATCCAGCTGTACTGGCAACTTGATCTTGGACTTCCAGCCTCTAGAACTGTGAGAAAAAAATTTCTGTTGTTTATAAGTCACCTACTGTGTGCTATTTTGTTACAGCAGCCTGAACTCACTAAGATACTGGGCCTCAGTTGAAATTGTCATATCAGGTGAACAATACAAACCTTTTAAGAGTTTTTAAGGGATCAAATGTGACAGCATTTAAAGTACTATCCGCAAGGCTTGAAAATTATCAGAGGCTCAATAAATGTCATTTTCTTTCCCCTAGTTCTTCCTCATTTTTCACATAATATCACACCTACTTTTTCATGGTATAATCTGTACCTAACATGGGAAAAAAGTGCTAATGACTCAAAAGCATTAGCAGATTTTGTATCCTTCGCACCCTTTGATAAATATAAACATTTATGCCCTTCTTTAATTAGTTATCTGACATTTCTAATATATTAAGAACCTTGACTAAGATCTTTGAGACAAAGCAATGCTTCATTTTAAAACTGTACTAACTTCCCTCTTGAGAATCACTTGGTTTAAAAAAAAAAAAAATCAGAGCTCTAGTTCGCAGTGGCTGACAAAGCACTAATTGCTTTTAATGATCTTTAGACTATAACTTAATGACTGTGGTAAAACCCTTCTTATTGCTTTGTCCCTGCTCAGAGAACCCCTCTGAGTGTTCCGGGAAAGCTCAGGGCTTTGGGGAGCATCGTCACTCCTTCTCACATGCCTGCCTAGGGATTTTTCTGGAATTTATAGGTCTATACATAAAAAAAATGAGAAAGAAAGTTGCTGGTGAGTCCATTCTTTATACTAAGCTGAATATTTGTTAGAGCAGGAAAACTCTTTCCTGGGTAGATGAAATGCAAGGGTGAACTGGGTACTATAATTGGGTGGCACTGCCTAATTGATCAGTAATTCACACACTTATTAATCATCAACCAATACACAATGGAAAAATAGAAAAGATTTTGTGTTAGAGGTTTGGGCCTTAGTCACCCCGAAGTTGTCCACCAAACAGGCAAGCTAGTACCAGCAGGAAAAACTAATAAGTAGGGTGCTCCTTAATTTGTTACCCAAATCTGGCCACTTCTCAAGGTGTAACTGTCATGCATCAGAGAGAACTTTGAATACATTCATTTCCTTCTTCCTGCTGCTTTCTTTCACCTAATTCAACAGCAAGTTCTAAGGATTATCCCTTCTATTGTCTCTATGATTTGTGCCTTCCTCCCCATTCCTGCTTTTAAGCATCAATTTAGACCCTTACAATCACCTTTTATTTAATACTTTGGTGAGTTTTTTTATTGTGGGAAAATAAACATAACATAAAATTTACCGTTTTATCCATTTTTAAGTGTATAATTCAGTAACTTTAAGTACACTGACATTGTGGTGCAACTGTCACCATCATGCATCTGCAGAACTTTCTCATCTTGCCCAGCTAAAACTCTGTACCCATTAAATACAGAAGTATGCAGGAATGCAAACTAGTGCGTCATCCTTATGGAGGGGCCATACTAATCTCTGTATTTTCTAATTTTAGTGTATATGCTACCAAAGCAAGCACCCCTTATAATCTCTTGTCTGATTATTGCCCTAAACGTGTCCATTCTGCTACCATCTCGAGGGCCCACACTCCCATCAGAACTGGGGCTCTGGGATGGAGAGTCATTCCCTGGCTTAAAAACCTCTTAGTGCCTTCCCGTTCCTGCAAGATGATATCCAGTCCCTCAAGCATCCAAAGCTTCCCATAGTCTTCCTCTGCCTTATCTCCATCATCATCATCATCCTGCATCCCTCTACCCCACTGTCTCTCAACCCACCTTTTCCTGGGTCAGTAACGGGAGTAACCAACTAAATTAACCCTGATTCCAGGCGTAAGCCGTGGTTGACTTTGGGTCAGTGTGAGTTTACAATGCCTTCCATTTCTCCGTCTTCTTTGCTCTCTTCCTGAGTGTGTGTATGTAATAATATATATTACTTATATATGTGTATATATATGTAATAATATATATTACTTATATATGTGTATATGTATATATATATATATATACTTTACAGCAAAGTGATATGTGGAGGGTGGTCTAAATGTATATATAAATATATGTATAAATATGTATATTTAGACCATCCTCCATATGTCACTTTGCTGTGAAGCCTCTCTGAGCTACCTCTCTGCCTCTGTGACAGTTTGCTCCCCCCCTCTGGGAGCCTCTATGCTGGTGTAACACTCAGTACACTGAGTCTTGTTTATGACAGTCATAGCTTAAAGATGAAGTAGACTTAGAAACAGCCCATACTCAAAAGTCAACTTCTTCCATGTCTTTGACCTGTCTCTCTCCTTAGGGTGTAGCTTTTCTTTAAGTTTCTTAGAAATCTGAAAACCGAAAGGTCTCTCAGATTGAGATCAGCTTCCCTATAACTGGCTGATTTATTTCTTGACTTTATGGAAGGCTATCCAAACACAGACCCAGTTTCCTTCATTGCCTTCATGAAGGCAGCTCATGGTGGTGAGATGACAGAGTGCAGGGGTCCAAGCCGAGGAAGACCTTACCAGTGGCATTAAGGACTTAAGAGGATGCCTGGGGCCATTTCCCAAGTCTTGCTTCTGGACTGAGTAGAGGAGTGTCTAGGAAATAGATCAAAAAATGTTCTTTGTCCTCAAGAACATGGAGAGCATTCCACTCAGACCATAGTGCTTCTTTCACAACTCTTGCAGGACTCAGCACAGGCCCCAGGACTTGATGGATGCCCATCCTAGTCTTGGAGCCACAGGCACCATTCCTGAGAGCTGCCTCCACCTCCATGTCATTTTGGAGCCCGAAGGCAATGTCCAGTTGTATTCTGTAGATCTCATTAGAAGCCAGGAATGGGGAGAGGAGAGTAGAGGGAGCTGATGCTTCACTTGGCATGGTCCTTTTTACTCTTCTCCTAGCAGGGACTTAAGGATGCTCCCTTGCCAAAAGTGTCCCTCTCCTTCATTCATAAATTTCACTATATTTTTCTGAGCACTTACTTTATCCCAGGCCCCTAATGAGGCACTGTGGATACTGTGGCAGGCAAAACAGACAAAGACCCAGCCCTCATGGAGCATACATCTTATTTGGGGAATTAGACAACAAAATAAGGATGTAATATGGTTATAAAGGAGCAAAATGCTATGAAGATAAAGTGAAGGGTGATACAAGAGTATATACTAGAAGCCTTTGCTCATTCTGGGGATCAGGGAAGCCTTCTCAAGAGAAGGTGAAGTTTCAGCTAAAATCTGAAGGAAAAAAAATTTTTTTTTTTTAATGCAAAAAAGGATGATCATTCAAGCAGAGGGAACAGCTGTGCAGAGGCTCTGAGGCAGGAAGGAGCAGGTGCATTTAAAGAACTTAGAGAAGGCCAGTGTGGCTGAAGCATGATGAGTGAGGCAGCTTGTGTGGCCTAAGATAAGGATAGAAAGTGAGACAAGGACCAGATCACACGTCGCCTTCAGTGCAGGGTAAGTCTTAGACTTTATCCTGAAACAATGAAAATCCACTGAATGCCTCTAAACTGGAATGTGAAATGATAGATCAATCAATGTTTTTTTTTCCCCCAAAGATTAGACATTGTTCAGTATGTATAATTTGTTTCTATACATATGTACATGTTGATATATGAATTGGATAGTCCTAGAACAGTATATGAGAAATTCTTCTTTTTTTTTTTTTTTTTGGCTTTTTGCCTTTTCTAGGGCCTCTCCCTTGGCATATGGAGGTTCCCAGGCTAGGGGTCCAATTGGAGCTGCAGCCACCAGCCTACGCCAGAGCCACAGCAATGCAGGATCCGAGCCATGTCTGCAACTTACACCACAGCTCATGGCAACGCCAGATCCTTAACCCACTGAGCAAGGCCGGGGATTGAACCCGCAACCTCATGGTTCCCAGTCGGATTTGTTAACCACTGAGCCACGACGGGAACTCCATGTATATGAGAAATTCTTAACAGTGCTCCTTCTGAAGAGGGGGACAGGACAGAAGTGAGAGGAAGATTTTTATTTTTATTTTTTTATTTTATTTTTTTGGCATTTTATTTTTTTTTATTTTTTAAATTATTTTTATTTTTTCTATCATAGCTGGAATTTCGTACTGTATAGCAAGGTGACCCAGTTACACACACACACACACACACACACACACACACACACACGCTTTTTTTCACATTATCATACTCCATCATAAGTGACTAGATATAGTTCCCAGTGCTACACAGCAGGATATTATTGCTTATCCATTCCAAAGGCAATAGTTTGCATCTTATTAACCTCAAATTCCCAGTACATCCCACTCCCTCCCTCTCCGCCTTGGCAAGAACAAGTCTGTTCTCCAAGTTCATGATTTTCTTTTCTGTGGAAAGGTTCATTTGTGGCTTATATTAGATTCCAGATATAAGTGATATCATATGGTATTTGTCTTTCTCTTTCTGACTTCCTTCACTTAGTATAAGAGTCTCTAGTTCCATCCATGTTGCTGCAAATGGCATTATTTTGCTCTTTTTTTATGGCTGAGTAGTATTCCATTGTGTATATATACCACATCTTAATCCATCCATCTGTTGATGGACATTTAGGTTGTTTCTATGTCTTGGCTATTGTGAGGGGAGATTTTTATTTTTTATTTCATACTTTTTAGTTTACTTAGAATGGAGAAATCTTTCCAAAAGCTCTTTAGAAGACACTCTCTCATGTCTTATTGGCTAGAATTGGCCATTCCTAAACTATTCACATGATGTGAGTGGCTAAGGGTAGAATGGATATGGGAAATTCAATCAGAAGCATTTTACTTACCTAGCAGACTGGTAATGATAGCTTTTTCAAAAGACCTAGCTTTTGCCAACCCTCAGGTGACACTGTATAGGATATCACTTCCTTCTCTGATGCAATGAGTCATCTGACCTTGGCCTTGGACCTCATGTTATGGATAGTGTTAGCTAGGACCTTGGGGCCCTTTTACCCGCAGGCCATGGCCTTGTACTCCACAGAACTGTACTGATGTCAGTATGGGACTTCCCCACAGTCTGATCCCCTTTCCCCCCAAAAAATAAATGGATTTTTTTTTTAATGTAACATAAATCAGTGCTTCATGACCAATGTGCTTTTTTCCCCACCTATTCTGTTGCAGTTGTTGGCTATGGACCTTTTATGCCTCTACCTTTGTCTCAGAGTAAAAATGATAGGAGAATGAGAAATCAATTAGGTAGTAAGAAAATAACTACAGCTGAAGTAAAGCAATTATACCAGGGCGAAAAATCTTCCTCAGCCACAGTTAGACAATTATGTCAAGGAATTTTGAAACAACAGGAGTTGTGTTGACTCAGAAAAACAGTATATAGCCCCTATTGTCAGCAACTATGATTTCAAGTCCTGGGAGCCTGATTTAATTAATGACAGAACTGCTAAATCTTTATGCATACAAAGCTCTCATGGGAATTTGCCGCTGAAAATATAGCTCCTTCTTTCCTTTCTCCTTCCCTCCCTCTCTGCCTTTCTTCCTCTCTTCTTTTCTATCTCCCTTCCTTCTTTCTTTTCATATATATTTGTGGAGTATCTACCATATGCCAGAAACTGATCTAGGCACTAAATAACCAGAAATTCCCGTCTGAGGGGTGTGTATGTGGCTGTGTGTGAGATGGAGTGACCTGGCATTTGTATTTGACTGATGAAGTTGATTAGTCGGGTCTGTTTTGTTTATTGAATCCAACATTTACCAAGTGTCCATCGTGTTCTGGATTTGGAGTTTAGAGATTGAGACAGCTGTCCCTTACTCAAGAGATTCAGCTACACAAGGAGGTGATGACACCGCCATGAAGGCTTAATGGCAGCATGGACAGGCTGAGGTGAGATGTGGCCTAGGATTGGCAGAGACAGCTCCGTGTGGGGTCAGTATTTGAAATGAGACTGAAAGACTGGATCCTTTTGTCAGAAGCAAGGCAGGGTGAGCCTGGAGGAGTGCTCAGGCATAAGGAGCGATGAGCCCTAAGGCACAGGGGTGAGAGGAGTGTGCGCTGTCCCGGAAACAAGAGCTGGTTTGTTCTGGCTGCAGTAGCGTGTGCAAGGGGAGTGTGTGAGCAGGTTCCCCGGGAATGGCTACCGAATCTGACCCTGTCTTAGCAGATTTTAAAGGTATATAAAGCTACAGTAATTAAAACAATGTGGTATTAGTGGCAGAAAACCTGCTAAATTAGTTATTTCTCTCTTCTCTCCTTTTCTTAATTATGTCAGTCACTATTAACTAGAAACAAAATGAAAGCACACTCAAAGTGAAGAAGTAAATGACTAAGTAGGGAAATAGCAACATATTTAAGAAATGTTACTGTATACAGAATTCCCTAAAGATAGAGAGTAGAGAAAATAAAAACAAAATGAAGTGAAGAGAGTAGAAAGTTCACAAGCAATAAGAGCATAGTTAGAAATATGATAGAATCACCATTTCATACCATAGAGAAAAGATAAATTTTTCAGTAAGTGGTGTTGAGACAAATGACCCCGCTATAAAAAAACAAATTTAACTTAGACTCTAATTCATGCTGACATCAGAATCAAATAAAAAATTTTAAAGTGGTATTTTTAACATTCTCCCAAGACTGAAATTATTTTCCAATAATTAAAATAATAAATCATAAAAAATTAAAGTGTAGATAAGCATGCGAAAGGGATCATTTCCTAAGAAAGAAAAGAAATGAAAAAAATGTAAAGAAAAGTGTGAGTATATGTGAATATACTAAAATGTAAAATGTCTATTTTACATTTATGGAAATGTAAAATATCTTACGGAAAAGCCATATACATTTCATTCATATTTTCACATGCATTTATATGAAGTTTTACAAAGTGCTTTCCTATGACTTTTTAAAGTTGAGTCATTTGACTTTCTCATTTCTAATTTTAGTTATTCATGATTTCTCTCCTTTTCTTGATTACATCAGTCTTATTAACTGAAAGCAAACTAAAACCGTATTCAAAAGGAAGAGGCAAATGATAAACTAGGGAAATAGGCTCAACATATAAAAGCAGGAAAAGTTTTTATATTAAAGAATATCTCTAAAAAGAGAGAATATAGAATAAAAAATAAAATGGAGAAAATGGGTAAAAATATAAATAGGTAATTTAAAAAAGGGATAACGAACATATAAAATGTGTTCTGCCTCATTTGTGATGAAAGAAATGCAAATTAAAGCAACAATAATATATATGCATTTTTTGCCTATCAATTTGGTAAGAATGTACACATACCTGTGTGTGTATATACACACACATGCATGCACACACATACACATGTATATAATGCATGAAGGACAGTAAAGCATGATGCATGGTTAATAAAGAGAGTAAACATGTTATTTGAGTTGTTTCTTTTGTCTACTCAATCTCGGAATTAAGAGTTAAACTTGGAGTTCCCGTTGTGGCGCAGTGGTTAACGAATCTGACTAGGAAGCACGAGGTTGCGGGTTCGGTCCCTGACCTTGCTCAGTGGGTTAGGGATTCGGTGTTGCCGTGAGCTGTGGTGTAGGTTGCAGACAAGGCTCGGATCCCACGTTGCTGTGGCTCTGGTATAGGCTGGCAGCTACAGCTCCAATTCAACCCCTAGCCTGGGAACCTCCATATGCCATGGGAGCAGCCCTAGAAAAGACAAAAAAAAAAAAAAAAGAGTTAAACTTATCTAGGAGTTCCTGTTGTGGCTCAGTGGTAACGAACCCGACTAGTATCCATGAGGATGCAGGTTCAATCCCTGGCCTCACTCAGTGGGTTAAGGATCTGGCACTGCTGTGAGCCATGGTAGGTCGCAGATGTGGCTCTGATCCCATGTTGCT
The DNA here is from genome assembly GCF_016906955.1 of Phacochoerus africanus. Taxonomy (NCBI): domain Eukaryota; kingdom Metazoa; phylum Chordata; class Mammalia; order Artiodactyla; family Suidae; genus Phacochoerus; species Phacochoerus africanus. The sequence goes on from NC_062559.1 coordinate 38,927,980, forward strand.
GTGGCTGTGGTATAGGCTGGCAGCTGCAGTGTTCAACCCTAGCTTGGGAACTTCCATATGCCGAGGGTGTGGCCCTGGGAAAACAAAGATAAGACAAAAAAGAAGAGTTAAATATCCGAAATAGCCACAAGCAACAGAATCAAGCTCAGCACACCAAAGTGTGATTAAGGAACAAAAAAAAAAAAAAAAAAAAAAGAAGTTGAGCATTGGCTCTGAGATATATGAAGTTATAGCAACTTATCCCAGGAACTCGTTGGAAAACAAATTCCTGACAAAGTTCCTTCTGGGCTGGTCTTGGCTCTAGCAGGTGGAGTAGCTGAGAGGTGGGGTATGTCGGGAGAAGCGCTCTCTCCAGCAGAAGTCTGACGGGGAAGCTGTCAGATAATGACAGAGTAGGTGGAAAATGCTTCAGGGAAGCTCAAGGACGGAGGAAGGGCACTGAATGTCAGGGTTCTGCCCCTGCTGGAAGCAAGGAGCAAGGAGCTGGATTTATAGAGTCCTTAGTTTGATGAGGGCTGCTTGAAATGGGCTTTTAAAATCATCTTCTTTAATCATGAAATTAGACCATGCTTTTTCCAAGGACACTACAAATTGCACAAGTTGGGCCATAGGCAAGCTGGAAAAGTCCCCAGGGGAAGAGGCAGCTTGAATTACTGGAGGAAATTTCAGATGGTGAAAGCCCTGCATGAGGGATCTGGCGAGACAGCATGTGGGTGAGCTTGTGGTTCACGGCTGCATCTGCCCTGCTGAGCAGAAGCTTTGACTGATTTCAGGATCTGATGGGAAATCAATCAGGAGAGAAGCAGGGACATTTTCTGCCACTGAAATCAATGTGTCAGTTGCCTATGGTGGCATGCGCTGCTTCCTTCGTGCTTTCTTACTGCTACGACTGGCCTTTCTCCTTGTCCATATGCTCCTTTTAATGTTGCTGTTGCTTACTTTTGATTGGTTGTCTAACCTTCATCTTTCCTTCAAGTTTCCTCCCAGATTCAACGTGGTAGAGAGGAGAGCAGTACGTTTAAATACAATATAGACATTAACCTGTGGATTCAGCAGAGCTGACCAGATAATATCCATTCTCAGCGAGGCTTTGGGGCTGACCACGCGCTTCGGTCTGCTCCTGTCCATGTCCACCTCTGATGGAGAGCAAGCCCTTTCACTTCTTTTAGCCCTAAGTCTACTCAAAAGTTCAGGCTTGGACTCTGTGATGGATAATATTTCTTCAGCTTTAGTATCTTATGAGACTAAAGATTGAATAAAGAGCAAAATGAGTGATTCCTATAAGGTCAGAAAACACTTGCAAAATACCCAGCCAATGAATAATCCAAGAAATGTGTATTGAAACAGTGAGATACTTTTTTAAACCTCTGTGGTTGGCAAAGATTTAGTAAGGAAATGATACCACCTTCCTTTGGGTTAGGAGGGGGAAAATCAGAGCTCTTGTTTGCTTTTGGTAGGAACACATTTTTTTTTTTTTTTTGGTAGGGTAGCTATGAATATGCATCGACAGTCCTGAAATGAGCATCATCTCTGATCTAGCAGTTCCGTTAGAATGAGTTCTGAGGAAATAATCAGAGACTCATGAATAATATTAAGTACAAAGATTTTTATCACAGAATTATTTATCCTATCTAAATCCAAAGACTGCTCTTCCTTTGCCCAGGACAAATGATGTGACACCCTATGGCAGGCCTGGGGACTCAAAAGGTACAGGATTGGCAAGGCTCATATACAGACTCCACATGCCAGCTATCTTCCTGCAACCCCCCATCCCATGCAGCCATAAAGAATCACCCTTGCAGAGATGACCCTGCCATGTGACCACATGAGACCCTGCCTTGTCCAGGTGGCTGAAAGACCATCTTTGACCTACCGCTGGTTGCAGGACAAAGGGAACATCCTTACTTCTTAAGGCTGTTCGCAATTAAGCCTCACCCCACCCAGAGAGAGCTGATGGCCAGCTTCTCCTCCACTGGGGCTTCCTGCTGTCCTTTCTTGTCACTGCATGCCCTCTGACTTCTGGTCACCAGGGAATCTACTTTCCCTCTGCCTTCTCTTTCTCCTAGTTGAAACTGTTCCTCCCTCAAAGGATGCTTCCAAGAAGAGTTCCGTGCCATTACTTGACCTCATTGCATAATGTTCCAGCATATTTTTATGAGTAGTGCATTTTTTTTGGTGCAGTTTTGTTTCAAGTCTGTCTTTTTGATTGTAAGATCTCTGAAATGGGAACTAGGTCTTATATCTGAAAGGTTATATGATATATGAGAAAGAATAGGGTGTGAAACCAGACAAACCTGAGATTAAAACCTGCGCGATGCTGGGCAAGTCATTTAACCTCTCTGAGCATGAGTTTTATCATTTATAAAATGAAGATAGCAGTGATGATTTCATACAGTTGTAATGTGGTTAATGGAATAATCGTTAGCCACTTAGCATCATGCTTGCCACACAGCACATACTCAGAAAATGTGAGTTCCCTCCTCCTTATTCCACTTTGGAGCAGTTGGGCTCAGCACACAGTAGCTTTAGATAAAATCTTGTGGCTTAGCCAGTTCCCCAAAGGACCCTAGGAACAATGAGTGACCTGTCGGGAGGAGAGCAGCAATTGGCGAACCAGGAAAGCTCTGTGTGGATCTGGCCTGCTGGCCTCTTACCTGATGATGGTCAGGGGGATGAAGTACACCAGGAAGGCCACGATGGTCATGTATGGCGTCCAGTAGGAGTTGTCGGGCCACAGGGCCCAGCACTGCACTTCGCCATTGGAGAGTTCCCTTTTCCCAAATATGATCAGGGTGGGAATGGAGAACAGGAAGGAGAGACTCCAGGCAGTCGCGATGAGGATCTTGGCCTGCTTTTCTGCTCGGAGAAAAGAGAGAGATGCCTGGGCATCTGGAAACATCCTTTGGGAGCATACTTGGCGTCTAGTGTGGAAAAAGATTGTTGTATGAGGACTCTGGACCTCTTAGAACCTCTGTTTGCTCCTGTCTAAATGGAGATAATAGATATGCATCTAGGGCTGATGCAAGGATTCAAAGAGAATGCTTGCACAGAAGCTAGCACACTGCCTGGCATAAGGTCAGTCTTCCCCATTTCTCCTTCTCTTCTTCTTTTCTGGTTTACCTGCCTGACTTGAAATGTTAATGCCTTCGTTCCTATGTACTATGTAGCTCAGTTTGTACCACATGTAGTCCATTTGATAGGTTGATGTGCTCTGGTCCCCTGCCCATCCTCAAAGACAGGGATGGGACCTTTGTCTGTCATCCTTCTGTTGTACCCACAGCTGCAAAGCAGTGCGACAGTGTTTGAAAGCCATTTGCCAAATGTTAAGTAACCCTTTATTTGAAGGAATAAGGGAGGAATTGTAGGGCAGAAAAGCACCCTGGACTCAGTTCTGGAGAGCAGGGGTCATTCAAACCAAGCCAGGAAGCCTAATAGCTGTAACCCTTCACACTGCATTTAAAATCTTTCAGATGTAATATTCTGACCTTGGGCAAACTGCAGTCTCAGCCCAAGTTCTTTTCTAAAGTGGGATTAAAAAAATATACACCCTGCCTACTTAACCAAGTCATGATGAGGCTAGAGAGAGATAATTCATATGCATGAGAGTGCGCTTGCTTGCTTGCTTTTCCTTTCAGGACTGCACCTGTGGCATATGGAAGTTCCTGGGCTAGAGTCCTGTCGGAGCTGCAGCCACAGGCTTACACCAGAGCCACAGCAACCCCAGATCCGAGCTGTGTCTGCCACTTAAACCACAGCTCTAGGCAATGCCAGATCCTTTAACCCACTGACTGAGGCCAGGGATCGAACCCGCATCCTCATGGATACTAGTTGGATTCTTAACCTTCTGAGCCACAGTGGGCACTCCCAAGAGTGCTGTTTAAAACTGGTTATTATGATGTGATGCTTTCTGTTGAGCTGTTGTTGAAGCCCTTCATCCCCATCCCTGTTGTAGCTGTGCTGTCTACGCTGATTGGTCCTGGCGGCCCCCTTCATCCAGGGCCAGGAGACCTCCCTGCACCTCCCAACTCTCAAATTCGAAAGAGGTGCGCATCTTTGGCTGGGGAGGGAAGTGTGTAGGGTGTGGTCAGGGAGCTATAAGAAGTGAGGAAAAAAAATAGGAGAGACTAGGAACTCTGTCTGAGTCTCAAATATTAGAACCCCAAATATTTGGGAGAATAATATCTGGGGTTCTGTTTTTCCTGAATTGTCTCTCTGAAAAGAAGTATTAGAACGATTTAGAAGACAGCTTATTACTGGCACACCGAACAAGCAGGAACTTGGGGTAGAATTATAATATAGTCTTTTTAGGTCTTTCCTTTGTCCCTGTACCTGTATCCAGGGATCCAGTGGGGGTGCGAGCCCTCCTGCTTCTGGCTAAAAGCTTAGGGAAGCCCCTTGTCAGTGACAATTCATAGGTGGTTAAAAAGGCCCCGTGGCCACTTAAGTGGTAAGTAGTGCTTCACTGTAGTAATAATATTTAAAATGAATGAGTAGAATCCTAGGTAACAATAAAGACTCAGTGTTCCTAAGATTTAGGTCTTTTCTCAAGTGGGCTGCGTCAGAGGAGAACCTGGAGTCCGGGAAGGGGGCCCTGCCCTCTGCTGGCTCTTCTCTGCCCTTCCTATTCCTCCCCCCTCCCTGGTTGTCAACAAGTTTAGGGCCTCTCTAAGCAGGGGTGCAGGGGGCAAGGAAGAGAGAGGGGACAGGAAAGTTCTTAACGGGTCGTGTCACAAATGGCTCATGCTTCTTGTGCTGCCTGCTGCTAAAGCAGGTGCTTCAGCTCCTCAGGGACCTTCCTGGGTTCTTCCGGAACTCTCGGGTTTTGATTTGCCTGACTATTTTGGCCTCTTTCATCTGACTGGCTGCTCCCATTCCTCCCTGGTAACCCCAAGCTTCTTTCCTTTCCATGTTCTGGTAGAAATACAGGAAACCAGGATGGCCCAAGTTGAGGCTGGGTGACAGCCAGAATCTTCCAGTGCTGTCCTGGAGCAGATCCACAAAATAAACCCTCCAGGGCCAGTGTGCAGTTAAAAAACACTGATAAAATAACTTTTTTTTTTCATGGTACACTAAACTCCAATTTTCTCAATAGCCTTTTACTAAGTATTTCAATTGCTTCCAATTATTTTTTATTATAAATAATTCATATGTATCTCTTTGCACTAGTCTGGTTATTTCCTTAGGATAAACGCCTAGAAACTGAAGATTTGGGCAAATATTGCTCAATTTTCCCCCAGAGAATTTACAGTTTATGGCTCCCACTGGAAATGTGAAGAATTTCCTTATATTCTCCCACCACTGAGGTGTCTTCCTCTTAATCTTGTTATCTGGTTGATAAGATTTCCTATCCAAATGTTTGATCTTACAGTTCTTCAATTAGTAATCAAAAAGAGCATTTTATATATTTTTCATTTATTTCTGTTTGTTTCTTAATAATTTGTTCATGTCTTTGCCCACATTTTCATTTTTTTTGTTGTTTTTGTTTTTCTTTTTAGAGTCGCACCCACAGCACGTTGGGGTTCCCAGGCTAGGGGTCAAATCAGAGCTGTAGCCACTGGCCTATACCACAGCCATGCAGGATCTGAGCCGCATCTGCAACCTACGCCACAGCTCACGGTAACTCTGGATCCTTAACCCACTGAACAAGGCCAGGGATTGAACCTTTGTCCTCATGGATACTAGTTGGGTTTGTTAACCGCTGAGCCACTATGGGAACTCCCTGCCCACTTTTTCAACTGGTATGACATTTCTTTGCCAGAGTTCTTTATAAGAAGAGTACTATTAGCCCTTTGCCTGTCATATACAGATATTTCCTATTTGTCACTTTGCTTTTTAATAAAGTATATTTATAATGTTTACTACTTGTTAAATAATTCAGAATATTTATATAGTAAAAACTGTATTTTCCTTACTGTTTCTGTTTTTGGTATTATTCCTAGAAAGATATATTCCTCACTAAAATGATGAAAATTTTACCCATACTTAAACTCCCTCATGTTTAAAATTTTTGCTTTTTCACTGCACTTGGAATGGAATTCACTTTGTAATTAGTTGTGACATGTGGTGATCTAATATTTTTTAAATGGCTAGGCAGCTATTCTAACATCATACGCTGACAAATTCATTCCTTTCTAACCGATTTGGCATTCTCTGTACTTTAGATAGGTTATTCTGGTTCCAGTATCATATTGTCATAATTATCAAAGTTTTATATTATGTTTTAATATCTGGCACTGTATATCTCTCTTCATTATTAATTAATACTTTCCTAACTCTCCTCACATTTATTTTTCCCCAAGAGCTTTCAAGTTGCCAATTCCTCTGGAGGTGCTGGCTAAGGAAACTACCACTCTAGTAAAAAGCAGTAAAACATCAATAAAGTGTGGTCCCCTGTTTCTGCTCTCAGTTTCCCTGCATTGTCCTGTGCTTGCTCAGCCAGTCCCTCCAGGCATCCACTGGCTCTGCTCTCCTGCCTTCTCTAAGCTCAGTCACATAAACCCCCAACCCTGCCCCTCACAGCTGCCCTTCCATTCCAACAAAATGGAGCACCAAGATGACTCTAGCATAGGGTTCCCGGGACCCTCTCACACCCTCTTCCAACAGCTGCCTCATCCTATCATTATGAGGATCTTTCTAACTTCCTATAAGGCCATGGAGCTTTCCTAGGGGGCTTGGCATCCACGTTTAACCTGCTCCTCCTGTGCTTGGAATTCCTTGGTTTCTGGTCTTTGCATGGCTTCTTTCCTTGGCTGCCATCCATATGACAAGTTTCCTATTTGTATGTTTCTTCCATGATTCCAGTTGGGATTGGGCAGAGGAAGGCAAAGTGGCTAATTTCTGTTTCTGAGCTTGCATCTTTCCTCACAGATACTAGAGCTGATTATTTTCCAAGTGCCCTACCTGGAGGCTTTATTAATTTTATAGTGAGGAAATAAATTGCTTTATGTCTTTAAAAGAACACTGTAATGTTCATTGCTGCCTTTCCTGTAATTTAGGACACAGTTCATAATGTTGCACAGTATCTCTCAGAACCAGTCACAGTTCCCATAAGCTAAAGAGTTGATTTATTTTTAATCTAATGCATGCAGTGGGATGTGTGCCTGACCATGTTTCTCTCTTGGCTGTGGATCCCAAAGCCTTTACTTCCAGCAAGTGTCCTGGGACGCCCCTCCCACATTTTCTTATACTTTTGTTCCCATCGGTCCTGTTTCTTTGCCTTGAAATACTCTGCGTAGGTGTCTTTTTTAACACCATACACAATCCTTCCCAGAGCCTGCTGGATGTAAATAAGTATGTGGATGAATAAGTGGATCACACTTTTGCACACACATGTCAGAAAACGTCTCTCCCATTTACCGTCATCTCATCCCTGCCTCCTTCTCTACCATAATGCCTAGAGCATGACAACATCTTGAGAGCTTGGTGTGGGTTGCACACCTTCATACATACACCCAGTCACATACACAACCTAGAAAAAGCCTAAGAAATGTGTAAATTCTATCTTAAAATTCCTTTCAGTTGCACACAACATACTGATATGTTTCTGGTATAAAAACAACTTAATGTTAGGTAAGTTCTCGTGGTCTCTATGAAGAGTCCAGCTCCCATTCCCAGAGGGGAGGACAAGTTGATGTGTGTCCTCGTAAGCAATTGTTTATTATTCTGAGACCCCGCCTCTTCTTGGTTCTCTCCCACTCTTCTCTCTGTCTCAGTTCACAATACCTGGCATTGCTTTGAGTTTTTTCTTTACATTAATATTATCATACTGCATACATTATTGTATGTTGTTTTTATCACTCAAAATAAGATATAGATATTTTTGTGTTGATGCTTATTATGGTCCATGGCTCTGCCACTTCCTCATTGAGAGGAAGAATGTATAGTAGGTGAGGGTACCTGAGCTGTACCCAGACCATCTGGTTCAAATCCTGCCCCTGCATCTACTAACTGTGTGACCTTGGGCAAACCACTTTAGCTCTTTGAATTGTAATGGCCCATACCCTAAGATTTGGATAATAATAGAACCTACCTTACAAAGCTGTTTTGAGGACTAAAGTATTTAACATACATAAAGAACTTAGAATCATAAATAGCACAAAGCTTGCAATCAGTAAACCTAAGCTACGGAAACTTGTACATGGGATGCTAGGCTTTCCTCCAATGAGGAATACCATGTTAGCATTTAATTCCTGCTACTCTAAGCAATGCTGCAATGCACAACACATTCATATGCATGCATACCTGTGAGCGTTTGTCCAGAGAAGAAACCAAGAAATAGAAGTTCTCTGTCAAAGGGCTGCATAGTTTATATTTTAATTAGATGTTATTAAATGATCATCCTGCATCAGTACTGTCTGATCTATTTCATAGTATCTGATGAGATTAATTCTACTTATTCTAAAGTTCTGCTTGGTCTATTAATTTTGCTTCCTTAAGTGTAAATTCTGCAGAACGGTATTTTAAACATATTGTCTATTTCCTATAGTTTTGCTTTTGTCACATTTTTTTTATGATTCATTGCACTGCATTTTTTAAAGTCAAGATTTCATATTAGGTTCTTCATTTTATCAGTTTTCATAGCCTGCTTGGGAAAGTGTAGCGTGTTGGCTTCTTTCTTGCTTTTGGGGGTCAGGGAGGCAAGTGGGCTCTCCCTCTGTGCAGAGTAATGGTCAGTTGGTCCTGTGACAAGGTACCCACCATTCCTGCAAGGTGTCATTGCTTCCCAGGGCCCCACTCTGTCTCTCTACATCCAGTGTCCCCCTACTTGGGAGCATCCACTACCTCCATCCCTGCTACCTGTCTGGGAAGGGGGAGGGTGGCGGGGACAGAGATGTGCTATGATTAACCCTCCTCATTGTACTCCAGGAATCATCCTGCCATTTTCCTTGAGTTCTTCTTGCTCTGGGCATTTACACCATCTATTTTTAGGAAGTCTTCCCTGTATTACTGCAGCATCATTTATGGGTTTTGTGAGTTGTGCAGCTTCAGCCTTCCCTCTGACCCATCTGCTTCCTTCTTTCAGGGATTCTGCACTATCTCTGGATCGAAGAGTGTTTTCCTTGTTTCCATTATGATTATCAATTAAAAACATTGTTCCTGTTACTTCTGTGGTTTTGGGATAAGGAGGGCAGTGCTTCTTTGTGGAAAATGAGCAAATGGAAGTGAGGGTGTTCATTTCTATGGCTAGGTGTGTGTCAAATCAGCTCTTAAAAAAAAAAAAAAAAGAAAATGCTGGAGGCATTGGCCTCAAGGTCGCAAAGTGAGCCCTGCCAAGCACTGCCCCCTAGTAGCTCTTGGCCATCCATGGGAACCATCAGCCTTTTCCCAGGCACCTGTGCTTTCTTTCCTACATCTTTTTAAACAGTCAGACCCATGAAATGGGGAAAGAAGTGGAGCAGGAGAAGAAAGGGAGAAGAAAACACCCCTTATTTAGATCCCCATGATTAAGATAATAGTATGTTATTGAAAAACCCGCACTCAAGGCTGATTCCTTACAGAATGGTTGAGTCTGCTCACCTCCTTGCAGGAACTTCATGGGGTAGACGATGGCATGGTATCTGTCTATGCTGAGGGACACCAGGACATAGGTAGAGGCGTAGAGCAGCACGACCTGTAGCCAGAAATGAGACGATGTGAGTGGCTTAGTGGAGGTGGGGAATGCACATCATGGAAAGAAGAGCGTTTTGTGCTGTTTAGAAACCTGGGCATTGAACCAAGGAGTAAATGAGGTTTGGGGAATGGATGGGAATGACTGACTCCCCATGTCAGGAAGAAGGTTGCTGTTCTTGATGCTGACTTTGCACTGCTAGCTGTGACAGACGAGAGCACTTCTAGCTCTCACTTGCTCACTCATTTGCTTGGCTTCTTGGAGACTCCTCATTTCTCCAAGGACCAGTCCCTCTTGACATTTGCATGGTACATTTGTTTGTAATTGACTTTTAAAGCTAAACTAATTGTCTCTGCCACAGTTGACATTCTAGAATAATTAGAAACAAACGTTCATTTGCCTTTTATCAATGTGAGTTGTTGAGAGACGATAAAAGGGATCTGGTTTCAGGGAGCCCGTGTGCTGTTTCGAATCATTTATTACCATATCTGCTGACACTTTGAGAGCTCTTCTTCCTCATCCGCTTCTCCAGAAGAGCTGTCCACTAGGGCAGCCCATGGGTCTCCTCTCCCGTCTCCCACCGTCTCTTTTATTAAGCTTACCCATGCCCTTTAATGATCCTGTGTACAGTGATATTTGCATACTTTGCAAAGAAGGAAATTGGAATATAAGAGGTTAATATCTCTTCTGTGATGTGTATACCCAAAATATAATTGAACAAAATCTCTCTGAAAGGATGATCAAGGTGGAAAATTTTCAGATAACTTTTTTTTTTTTTTTTTGTCTTTTTGCCATTTCTTGGGCCGCTCCCGTGGCATATGGAGGTTTCCAGGCTAGGGGTCTAATGAGAGCTGTAGCTGCCAGCCTACACCAGAGCCACAGCAACTCGGGATCCGAGCCGCGTCTGCGACCTACACCACAGCTCACGGCAACACCAGATCCTTAACCCACTAAGCAAGGCCAGGGATCGAACCTGCAACCTCATGGTTCCTAGTCGGATTTGTTAACCACTGCTCCACGACGGGAACTCCTAGACAACTTTGAACCTCATTTCTACCAAGAGTCCAGCCATATCATCACTTTGTAACCTTTAGGCCAAATTCAGAGTGGGTATAAAAGTAAGTCGAAGACTGAAGTCTAAGGGTAGGTGCCTGAAATTCTTCTAAGATGAAATAGCAATAGCATGACTTTGTTAATAACCTTTGTATGAATTTGTACCTTTTTCTTTATTCTCTGGCTCGGACAAATAATGATCGATTATATCATTTCTCTTTGGAATTTCTATTTCTATAATACTACCACAAATGCATCCCAGCATCAGTGTTGTAGAAGGTGCCGCAGGGAGGGCATGCTGAAGGCTGATCAGAGATGGAAGGCTCCCCTGAGGGATATATGAAGAAATTCTCATCTTGCTATAAAGGTGATGAATGGTCAGAAAAATGATGGCCAGATTTAACAACAATAAAAATAAAATGACTGTCTCCTTTGAGAAAGATGGGATTTGTCTGTGTGATCCATGAATTCAGAACTGTTAAGGCTGGCCACGCTCAGTTGAGGAGATGGCATCAGAAAAGGATGGGAAAGAGAGCTCCCAAGGAGGAACTGCATAGGGGCAGAATGTTGGGATGAGTTGGTCTTGGCCATCCTGCAGCTGTGTTGAGCAAGGTGGCTGCACTCGTTCAGAATCTGGAGCAGGAGGAAACGTCACAATAGTGTGCCCCAAGGAACAGGCAATGTTCGCAACAAGAGATCTACTTGAAACAGTCAAAAAGAATATTTAACGTCGGAGGTCTTCAAGCATCTAGGCAGCATCTTAAAAATGTTAAAGATTATCTAAAAGAAATACATCTCAAATTGTCACACCCCTTCTCCACAAAAATAAATGCCAGAAAACAGTATAAAAATGTTCAGGGTTTTGAAAGAAAAATTATGATTCAAGAATTTTGCACATATTTCAAGGCACAGAATAATTTTCTTGGGTATATAAGAAGAAGGAAAATACATCACCTACTCCTGAAAAATCTTTCTTGAGGAAATATTTCTGCTGATTAAGAACTGTTTCCAAATTAAGAACTCAAGAAAAGGAAAGAAGATAGACTAATACAGTTATGGTAAGCAATGAATCAGCAAACCACAAAGTGTTTATAAAACAAATATGTAGGAGTTCCCGTCGTGGCACAGTGGTTAACAAATCCGACTAGGAACCATGAGGTTGCGGGTTCGGTCCCTGCCCTTGCTCAGTGGGTTAATGATCCGACGTTGCCGTGAGCTGTGGTGTAGGTTGCAGAGGCGGCTCGGATCCCGAGTTGCTGTAGCTCTGGCGTAGGCCGGTGGCTACAGCTCTGATTAGACCCCTAGCCTGGGAACCTCCATATGCCACGGGAGCGGCCCAAGAAATAGCAACAATAACAACAACAACAAAAAAAGACAAAAGACAAAAAAAAACAAAAAACAAAAAACAAATATGTATATAATTACAAAATATTTTAGGGAAAAATCCGGGGAGTTGAGTGAAGGGAGAGAGTAGAAAAGAAGCCATGGTAAATTTCCACTTAGACATTTTAGACATCTTTTTTGATTTTTACTTTGATAGAGACAAATTACATCTACAAATTAAAAGTAAGCTATGCTAAAGTAAAATGAAAATGCAGAAATATAATGTATTAGTACCCTATGGCTACTGTAACAAATTGCATGAATGTTGTGGCTCAAACCAACATAAATTTATTCTCTCACATTTCCAGAGACCAGAAGTCAAAATCAGGTATATTGGGTCAAAACCGAGGTGTTGGTGGGGCCACCCTCCCACAGAAGCCTTAAGGGAGAATTCCTCCCTTGCCTTTTCCAGCTTCAGGTAGCTTCCAGAATTTTTTGAGTGGTCACACCAATCCCATCTCTGAGTCCATTTCTATATGTTAGATCTTCCTCTGCCTTCCTCTTACAACCGTATGCACGATTGCCTTTGGACTCGCTAGGATAATCCAGAATAACTCCCCTATTTTAAAATCGTTAATTGAATCACACCTACAAAGTCCTTTTTTCCATGTAAGGTAACATACCCAAGTTTCATGAATTAGGGTTTGTAACTGTTAGGAGGACCATTTTTTAGTCTGCCATGATTAATAACCAAATTGAAAGGGGAAAAAAGTAAATAAAATTAACACAGAAAGGTTAAAATAACACCAAATACTATTTGCCAAAATAAATATGAATGGCTTAAGCTCCTTCGCTGAAACAAAGACTCTTTACACCACTTTTCCTCAAACCCAACTGTGTACTGCTTAGAAGAGCAACCTCTAAAACCAAAAGATTAGTGACGTTTAAAAATTGAGTGATGGCCAAAGGCATAGAGAGCAAATGAAAAGTGAAAGAAGGATCATCGCTATACTATTAGACAAATTAAATGCAAAGCAAATAGTACGATACGGAGTAAATAGATACAATACACAGTGTCAATAGAATGTTAAGAAACCTGAATGTAACAAGTAACGATACAGTAAATATACATAACTAAAATGTTCCAAATTCTACGGAGTAATACACAGTAATACACAGGTAGAAAGAACTAAACAAACTCCAAGAATAATACACATTATTGTAAAATATCTAGGCAATATTTCAAAAATTAGTCATAAACTGAACTATAAGGGAAAAAACCCTCAATAGATTCCAAAAAGTGGGATTTATACAATTCATATATTTAAAACAACAAGCAATAAAAGCTGAAATTAGTATCTTTTTTAAAAAAATACCACTTGGAAATTTAAACACCCTTATAATTAACTTGAGTCAAGAAGGAAATTAAAGTACAATTATAGTCAATTCATAAATGTCAACAATGAAAATTCTACACATCAACAACATATGGGATACCATTTGGGGAACAGATGGCAGCTTGAGGACATATGTCTGAATTCTCACCACCCCACCCTCAATTCTGACAAAAATGACCTAGGAAATATGAAACCAAAAAAAAAATATATATATATATTGCATAAAAGTGAGACAAATGCAGAAAACTTAAAAATTTTTATTTAGAAAAATGCCAGATTGGATTCATTTAAAGTAGAATTTCTAGACTGAAAAAAATTAATCTACTTTATTTTTTAGAACAACTTTAGTTTTACAAAAAAAATTGAGCAGATAAAACAGAGCATTCTTTCCCCCACATTTTCTCCTCTTATTATCTTACATTAATGTGGTGAATTTTTTAAAATTAATAAACCAATATCGATACATTATTAACTAAAGTTCATGGTTTACATTGAGACTCACTCTTTGTGTTGTGCAGGTCCACAGGTTGTGACAAATGCATAAGGTCATTTATCCATTATTACAGTATCAGTCAGAAGAGTTTCACTGTCCTAAAAATCCCTGGTGCTTTACCTATTCAATCCCTCTAAATCCCTGGCAACCACTGATCTTTTTACTGTCTCCATAGTTTCATCTTTTCCAGAATGTCATATAGTTCTAAGCCTATAAATATAGCCGTTTTAGACTGGTTTCTTTCACTTGGCAATGTGCATTTAAATTCCTCTTTAATTTTTCATGGCTTAGTAGCTCATTTAGCTTTTTGGCTGGGTAATATTCCATGATATAGTGTACCAAAGTTTATTTCCCTCTAGTTTGGTGGTTTTTTGTTTCCCAACACTTTAAATATTGTTCTCCATCCTCTTCTTGATTTTTATGGATTCTGATGGGAAGAGGTGATTTTTATTAATTTGATTTTTTTTAATCAGTGAGGTATCCCCCCCCCCACTTCTTTTAGAATTTTCTCTTTGACTTCAGTTTTCTGCAGTTTGAATATGATATGTCTAGGGATAGATTTTTCTGATATTTATCTTGCTTTAGAGTTCTCTGAGATTCCTAGATCTGTTGCTTGGTGTTTGTCATTATTTTGGGAAAATTCTCATCTGTTATTACTTCACTCCCACATTTTACTTTATACATTATTTGTTCCCTTCTTTCATATCCTTATGGTATTTTCATTACATGCTTTTTGTATGTTTTGTAATTGTTCCATAGTTCTTGGATAGTTCATTCAATTTTTTTTAACAGATACTGTTTTTTAGAGCAGCTTTTAGTTCACAGCAAGGTTGAGTGGAAACTAGAGGGATTTGCCATAAGCTTATAGCCCCCACAAATGCAAAGCCTCCTTTATTATCAAAATCCCACTTAGTACATCTCTTATGATTGATGAACAAATGCCTGGAGCTGACATGTCTTTTAGTCACTGCAGAGGGGCTCTGTGTAAATGTTGGGGCATAGTGTTGACACCCAGGCAACTGACAACTGCCTTTGCCTTCACTTCCTGTTTTTGCAAAAAGCCTGAAGCTCAGCAAAAGTAACAGCTTAAGACCTTTTCTGTTTCCTTCTGAGCATGGGCACAGTCCTGAGTATGTACTTGGTCTTCTAGAGTCTCAGAACCATGCCAAACTTTTTCAAAAGCCTATGACTATCTCATTACCCAACTTATTTTTTTAAACTTCAGTTTAGTCTATGGTTTTCCCCAGCTACTGGCCAATAACTCAGGCATGTGTAAAATTAATCAATTGCTTATAATCGTTTTTGACAAATACCTCCGGAGAAAAAGCTTTTGCACAATGGATGAGTTCTGAATCAAGTAAAATACAGACAGCCTTGCAAGTGAGGCCTTCCAGAGAACCATCAGACATGTCAGCTAATCACAGTTTCCTACAAATGAGCCTTTTAAAGAGCATTAGCCCTCTTCTGCTCTCTCTAATGGCTGCCAGACTTTATTTTCTCTGTAAATGTGAGTTAGCACACTGGGTTAAAGGATTCAGTATTGCTGCAGCTGTGTATAGGTTGCAAGGCTCAGATCTGATCCCTGGCCCAGGAACTCCATGTGCCATGGGGAGGCCAAAAAAAGAAAGAAAGAAAATAAATTACCCCTGAGAAAATACAAGTCTTGGATACTAATAAGGGTTTTTCACTGCTACTAAACTGCTAAGGTTATGTTCAACGCACATAAAAGATTACAGTTGTAACTATTCTCTATTTGTTTTCTGAAGATGGAATAACTCCATTATCAAGATCTGAAAGTGATAGAACAAATAATAATCATAATCTCACTTATGAATATAATTGTAAGTACTCCAAAAATCCTAATAACAAATGGAATATAGCAAGATAAGGTTTTCCAGAAATGCATTTTACATCTATAAATCTGCAGTAATTTAGACCTAAACTACTAGCATCAGAATATAAATATATTAATGAAAAATAATTTTAAGAACTCAGAAAAATAATACATCAGTCTTAACACTAGTTATAAAATTGTCCCTTCTTTCCATAGTTAGTGGAAGTACCTTAATCTATACTATATACATATATGATGCATTAGTAATAAAATAAATGTATGTGTTACATATGTAATATTTTACACCAAATATATATTTTCCATTTATATTTTTCCATTGAAGTATATTTGACAGGCAAAGTATATCTTTCATCTAAAAACAGGTATTAGCAATAACTGAGAAAATAACAAGAATTCCAGTTATAAAAGAATTGAAAAAGGATAATAGGCAATTGAGAGAAGATGAAATTTAAATTCCCATAGATATTTCAGAAGTTCACTTTAGATAGTAATGCAAGAAATACAAGTTAAAACAACTAGAGAAATATTTATTTTCTAACAGACCGCTAAAGTTTTTCAAAAAGAACAATAGCTAGTGTTGGATTAATCCGAGGGTAAAAAAGCAGGAAAAAAATTTGGCATATTTTCTGGAGATTATTTGCCAATGCCATGGATGATCTGGGGTTTATGTCTCCCCCAGACTCCCATGTTATAGTCCTAAACACCCAGTGTGATGCGAAGTAGGAAGGGGGCCTTTGTGAGGTGATTGGGTTGTGAACATGGAGCCCTCATGAATGGAATTGATGCCCTTATAAAAGCTGCCCACAGAGCTCCCTTGCCCCTTTTGCCATGTGAAGAAAAAATGAGAAGTCTACAGTCTGAAAGAAGGCCCTCACCTAACTAATCAAGCACATCGACCTTGGACTTCCAGCCTCCAGAACTTGAGAAAGAAACGTTTATTTATAAGCCACCTATTCTGTGGTATTTTTGTTATAGTAGCCTGAATGGAGTGAGGCAGCCAAAATATGTCAAAAGCCTTATTAGTGACCCAGAAATATGACTGTTAATATTCTTATTATGGCTTTTTAATGTTTTCTTTATATATATATATATATTTTTTTTTTTTGTCTTTTTAGGGCTGCACCCATGGCATATGGAGGTTCCCAGGCTAGGGGTCAAATTGAATCAGAGCGATAGCTGCCGGCCTACCCCACAGCCACAGCAACATGGAGTCTGAGCTGTGTCTGCAACCTACACCACAGCTCACGGCAACGCTGGATCTCACTGAACAAGGCCAGGGATCAAACACGAGTCCTCATGGATACCATTCGGGTTCGTTCACCACTGAGCCATGATGGGAACTCCAATATATGTGCTATTTTTAACAACCAAAAAAAATGTTTAAAAAATCTTACAGGAGTTCCCGTCATGGTGCAGTGGTTAACGAATCCAGCTGGGAAGCATGAGGTTGTGGGTTCGATCCCTGGCCTTGCTCAGTGGGTTAAGGATCTGGCATTGCGGTGAGCTGTGGTGTAGGTCACAGATGTGGCTTGGATCTGGTGTTGCTGTGGCTCTGGCATAGACCAGTAGCTACAGCTCCGATTAGACCCCTAGCCTGGAAACCTCCGTATGCCGTGGGTGCGGCCCTAGAAAAGACAAAAAGACAAAAAAAAAAAAGAAAAAATCTTACAAATTTTCCTTGTCCTCTCAACTAGGAGGAAGTGAGCAGATTTTTTGCATCAAATTGCAGGGTTTGAATCCAAGGTCTAATTTTAGTATCAGTTTGTCTCATCACATTTGGAAGGTGCCACATACCTGTAAATAGCGGACCACTCGGCAAACCAGATCAGGTGCCATGAAGTCTCCAGTGAATCGCCAAATGATATCTGTCAAGATGTTAACCAGTCCTGTGAAAGAGTCTAACAAAAACACACAAGTGGTTGATTTCAGTCCCTTTCAAATTTGCAACTATGCTGCAATTGAAAGAAATTCCTGGAGAGATTTTTTTTGTTTGTTTTTGTTTTTGTTTTGGATTTCTGGGATGGCCATTGAAGAAATGTAAGGCAAGACAGGAGTCACTTGGATTTGTTATTGGAGACTGTTACCACTCAGATGTAGCTATTTAGGAAGGCTTTTGGTGATGACTGAAAAGGAATTATATTAATTATATTAACCACAGAAGAGGAGTTTTAAAGGTGTTTAGATCTGTACTGAACCAAGGACTGTGTGAGGATCGATAAGAGCAACGCTGAGAAAAGGAAAACATTTATTCTCATGAAACCCCTGAAAATTCCCGTTTCTTCACCCATCACTTTACAACTTGGACTTCTTCTTGCGTCCCTACATCCAGTTTTGGCCCCTTCCCTGGATTCCTCTGCTTTCTTCTTCTTTCCCCCTTTCACATCTACCTTTGGAAAAAGTCAAGTGCATGATCCATCAGTTTAATTAACAGAGGTGGTTAAATTCACCGAATTGAGACTGAGGTCTGAGACCAAGTTTATGGACTTTGTGCTCAATTCTATAGTTATAAATGATCTAAGTTGTACAGAAGTCTTCAGCAGCAATGGTAGAATATGCTAGACATCTAGAAGTTCCCTCTACCCTCACTTGCAGGACAGGTATTGTTGATTGATTATGTGATCGAGGATCTTTCTCAGAACAGCTTCAGGGATTCTCTGTTGATTGATGAATAGGACTGGAACTTAAGACTAGATAAGCAAGAATTGGTTGACTTGGGGTCCCTTCCTTTGGATCTGGGATGTCACACTCTGTCAAGGACCTGAGAGGCTGGAAGGTAAGTCTTCCCTTTCTGAATCTTCACATAGGGTAAAGTCTGAGCCCCTCGTTCAGCATCAAAGCCTTCCATGATCTGGTCTTGCCTGCCACTTACCAAGTCCCTAGCTGGCATTTTTTTTTTTTTTTTTTTGGAGGGGGGCATGTGCAGAGCATGTGGAAGTTCCCAGGCCAGGGATCAAACCTGAGCCACAGCAGTGACAATGCTGCGTCCCTAACCCACAGAACAACCAAGGAACTCCCCCCAAATGGCATTTTTATATTGAACATAGTATTGCCTGCACATTTGTTTTCAGATGTACATTCCCTCCGCTCGGAAAGGCCCCTCTCCCCTTACTTATCAGCCTATTGAATTCTTATTCGCCTTCCAGTATCTAGCGGACAGATCCCTTGCTCCAGCAGTTTTCCTTACTGACATGGTACGGCCCACCACAAGAGGATGTGGCCCTCCTGGTGTTCTTCCTGTCTCTTTCTTTTCGTTTCTCTATAGGCAACAACAACTAGAAGCATTGGCAAGAACAGGGAACTTACATCGAAACAGTCAAAAGATTAGAGAGGAGAAATCTCACGACATTCTGGGTCGTCAGAGAAGTTTAAACTGAGAAGGTTAGATGAGATTAGGGTCTTCAGAGTTGTGGGTTGTGATTTGATCAAACAGGAATTTAACAGAGGTTTTCTTGGCAGGAATGGGCTTAACGAATTAGTGGAATGGACCTTGAACTTACTTGAATATTCTCTTTTGGTTTACTTATCCCTTAATTTTAAAATAATGACAAAAAAACCCAAGCTTATGTTTTTTTAGATCTAAGTGGCTATATGAACAGTTATAATGTACTTCAGTAAAAAAAAAAAAAAAAAAAAAAAATTCCCCTTGGAGCTCAACCCTAAATGAACCCATCTCTGGGAGACTGTCAACTGACTGTGCCACTGCATTTGTTATCTGCTGTTAGGCAAATGCTGCTCTATAGGATCAGTGAAAGCTATTTAGTTGCCTAGGTAATGGAGTACATTGCAAATAAGCCTTTCCTAAATGGTAATTAACAGGACCTGGGGAACAAAGGGTACACTTTAAAGGCTTAATCACTTCCCTGTAGTACTCTTGCTTTTTAGAATTTCTTCCGTGAATGATGCTAGGAAACAGTTACACTCGGGAAAGCCAATACTGGCTCACAGCAGCTTCTATTGTTCCTTTGACAGGTTCTTGCAGACAGGAACGTGGGTTCCCAGTCAAAGCATGAATATGGGTGGAGTGGGGAGAAGTCAAAATGAGGTGACGCCTGAGCTGAACCCTAAAGGGTCAGTAAGAGTAGGTCTCAGGGGAATAGAGAGGAAAGGACGTTGATTCCTGGACAGATGACAGCAGGAACAAAGTTATGGAGGTGAGAAAGCGCGAGATGAGAAATGAAATGGCTTGTGTATATGAAACAGGATTAACTTGTTGCTGAAGCCTAAAATGCTTGAAAGTGGCAAGAAGTGGGCCTGGAGGGATTTTCAGATCTTATGTGCCAATTAAAGGAGCTTTTATTTTTCCAGACACCGAAGGAATGATTACATGTTGATGTATTCAGATGTGTTTTAAATAGATTTCTTTAGTCACTCTGGTGGTTAGGGGTTGGGGGGATCAATTTGCTAGGCCCAACACTGGAATTACCATTTAGATTTGTTAGGGAAATGTGCAAAAGTTCAAGAAAAAGAAGATCACTGGTACCTAGTGTATGTCAAATAGGAGTAAAAACAGAGAGAGATGCAGATGTGAGATACACTTTATAAAGTAAAATAAGGAGGATTTGGCGACTAGTAGATGTTTAATTAGGTGAGGTGGAGGGAGAAGTCAACACTGTATTAAGGGTCCTGGCTTGGGTGTCCCTGGTAGATGGTGGTACCTGCTGCAAATATAGTAGGATAAGCTCATGCTATTTGGGTTGCTTCTAGGTTTCAGCTATTCAAATAAAGCTGCTGTGAACATTCATGTATAGGATTTTGTGTGAACGTAAGTTTTTATTTCCTAAAGGTAAATACCCAGGAGCAGATTGTTGGGCCATAAGCTAAGTATATGTTAACTTCATAAGAAACTTCTCAAGTTTTCCAGAGTTGATGCATCCCAGTGATCCCTACCAAAAAAGTATGACAGGGAGTTCCCATTGCAGCTCAGTGGGTTAAGAACCCAACTAGTAACTGGATGGGGGTTCAAACCCTGGCCTTGCTCAGTGGGTTAAGGATCCAGCACTGCCCGGAGCTGTGGTGTAGGTCGCAGACACCATTCAAATCCGGCATTACTGTGGCTGTGGCATAGGCTGGCAGCTGTAGCTCTGATTCACCCCCTAGCCTGGGAACTTCCATATGCCTCGAGTGCAGCCCTAAAAAACAAAACAAAACAAAAAGGAGTTCCCATCGTGGCGCAGTGGTTAATGAATCCGACTAGGAACCATGAGGTTGCGGGTTCGATCCCTGCCCTTGCTCAGTGGGTTAACGATCCGGCGTTGCCGTGAGCTGTGGTGTAGGTTGCAGACGCTGCTCGGATCCTGCGTTGCTGTGGCTCTGGTGTAGGCTGGTGGCTACAGCTCCGATTCAACCCCTAGCCTGGGAACCTCCATATGGTGTGGGAGTGGCCCAAGAAATAGCAAAAAAAAAAAAAAAAAAAAAAAAAAGACAAAAAACAAACAAAAACAAAACAAAACAAAAAAGGTGTGAGAGATTCAGTGCTTCTGCATCCTTACATACTTGGTATTGTCCGTATGTTTTTCTTAGTCATTCACCTATGTATATAATGGCCTCGTTATGGCTTCAGTGTGCAGTTCCATGATGGTTGATGATATTGCTGTGGTAATCCTTAGCCCGACAGGCTTGGAAGTCCTCTTCAGATACTCTATTAGGGAGGGAGCTGGGGTGCTAGAGAGTTTCAGTGCTCCACGCTTGGCTTTAAGGTGCATCTGTATTCCTGCAGCATTGCTACTGCCCGTTGCTCAGTGCTTGCTAAGCTGGTGGTTATAATGCTCTTTGTCCAGGTTCATCCTCAGTCTCACATGTACCTGTGCACCTGGGCCTTGGGGGTGGGACCCTCTCAGTGTTCCGATTCCTCCCTCCATGGCAGTCACAGTCCTGCCTTGTATCTGCGGTGGGTCTTATGTAGAGAGAGTTTCCATCTCTTCCCCCAGTGGTAGAAGACCGCTGATGGTGTAGAATCCTGTACCAGCTGCTTTCTACCTCCAACCCCAGGAGTTGAGGGGTTTTATTGTTCGTTTTTTGTGCCTTTCTCTGTGCTCTGGGGCAATAGTATTTTCTCCCACAGTGGCCTAGGGGTTTTGTTGAAGGAAAAGCCTCTTAGGAGGGCAGTATTTCACGCCTTTCCTGCAGGCATGGTCTAAACCTTCCTTTCTACCTGCACACTGTCTCTGTAACAACTCCTCAGCTCTGCCATTATAGTGTAGAAGCAGCCAGCCAGCGGCACTGCTCTGACTGAATGGGCCTGGCTGTATCCCAATAAAACTTTATTTATAAAAATGGGCTTCAGGCTGGAAGTTTGCCAACCCCTGGTCTGCAGAATAAGCTCCAAACGTCCTACTGTGACTTCGGCGCCTCCTGCCTCACTCTTCAGTCTAGTCGTCTCTCATTCTATCCTAAATTCATAGCATGAGAGAAACTCTTTGAGTCAGCATGTTGATAATGCCATCCAGTCAGTTGCTCAAAATATTGGTTAAAGAAAGGAAGTACACCGCCCCACAAACCCACTTTAAATATAGTAAATAAAGCATTAACGTGCATTTATTTCTCTTTTCTCTAACACAGGGCCAAGATTTTGATTTTATGCATATCTTCTTTTTGTGTGTAAAATACCTCCACAAAGCATCTTTTATGACTTCCAGCTCTGGTTTCTTTAAATTAGAGTGAGTACTTGAGATACCAACAAAGCAATTTGAGGCAGAATCTCATTGTAGGGAATTTTATAATCCTCCTTTGTTCTTTTATAGTTCCATTATATGAGCTTAATTCTACGGCAGCTTTTCTTAGTGACTCAGTAAAAATAAAAAGTCAAGTCTTTTCAAAGTATCCAACTTAATTTTCACAGAAACAACTCTTAAATGTTGTGTATGTTGATTACATAATTTCAATAATGAGTACAACTGGCATAAGCTGGTTGGGAACAAACACCTGTGACATAACCTGGGAGGTGGGACAAGAAATGGACACAGTCATTAGGGTCGATCCACTGTGCTACAGATGCTGATTAGGGTGTTTTGCAGAAAGAGTGGAGAGCATTGGTTAATCCAGCGAGGCACTTAGTATGTAGCTGAGAAACCCTCTACTGGGAAGCCCATCTCCATCTTCATTCTGCCAGCCCCTTTCTTCGTGTTGGTCCCTTGACTTATGAGGCCCTTTCTACCCGATTTCTCTTTCTGAGGCTTGAGGTTTAGTTCCAGGTTACCTCCTTTGTGATGCCTTTTCTTTTCTTCTTCCTGAAGACCACTAAGACTGGCTTATTCTCTCCTCTGGGCTTCTCCCTACCCTGCTATCAAAGTAGCTGTTAACACATTAACACATTAGTTTTTTAATTTCTTTCTAATTCCGCTGTACTACAGGAAGATAAAGATGTTTTTTATTTCTTCTTTTTTTTTCTTTTTAGGCCCACACCCACAGCATATGAAAGTTCCCAGGCTAGGGGTCAAATCAGAGCCACAGCTGCCGACCTACGCCACAGACACCACAACGCAGGATCCGAACCTTATCTTTGACCTGCACCGCAGCTCATGGCAATGCCGGATCCTTAACCCACTGAGCAAGGCTGGGGATGGAACCCGCGTCCTCGTGGACATTAGTTGGGTTCATTACTGCTGAGCCACAATGGGAACTCCCAAGATTTTTTTTTTTAATTCACCTTCATGTCTCCAGACCCTAACGTTGTCTTGTTATGTGGTAAGAGTTCAGTAACTTTCCATTAAGTGAATGACTACATTATTGCAGCAGAGGTGGTGCCACAGAGTAGGCTGAGCCCCATAAAATGCCGCTAATGTCGCCCTTTCTCCATCTCCTTCCACGTAGGTCAAGATAATGATGACAGAGTCAAGATGCTGGAAGGAGGAGCATGGAAATTTTGATCCCCAGCTCTCTGGAGCCTAAGGTCTCTGCTAGGTTGCAAGACCACAGGGGCTGTGCCTTATTCATGTTTACAGTCTCATCCCATTTCCTAGCGTCTTGCAAGATACTCAGTGCTTGCTGAGATAAAGAAGGAAATGTTGGCCTCTAAAACAGATTTGCAAACGTCTTGAAAATGCAAGCCCACCAGTGTAGGATTCCTTCTGCGCAGAGAGCAAGGTGAAGCACCATTTCTTAGATTTCTACTTGCTCGGAGTTAATGTTTGAACTTTCCCATGCAGAGCTATAGGAATGATGAACACCTAGCAAGCTGAGTAACTCTCTTTCTTGGCAGGTGAGTAGCACATGAACATTTGCTGCACTGGAGAGGGGACTACTGAATACAAACATACGTTTTATGATAACGTTGACATCTCTGATCATGTAAGAGCCTTTTAACTCCAACTATGGTGTTATCAGTGAGAGGTGCTCTGGCTTTACGGTAGGGACACTCTGGGTAACAATCTCAATGGTGACTCTCCAGGGTTTATGATGGTTCTAGCTCGACTCAGTGTCTTAAGCGTTGTTTGCTTTGTTTTTAAAGCAAGGGAGGTGATAATAGCTTGTTTGCTTGCAGTTGCGCAAGAAACTATTTTTGATATTACTAAGGATCCCACTCTCTCCCACTTTTCTTTTTTAACAACCTTATGCTTTAGAACACTCTAAATGGAACAAGATTTGAAGACCTTATGTGAAAGTTTGTTTAACAGTAGAACTTGCATTGCCCAAATTGATGTCAGGTACTTTACTGCCAATTAAAATTATTTCTCAAAAAACGAATTCCTTGTGTTTCTAAGTTTTGGGCTCAATTTTACAATACTAATATGATTCTGGCACTGTGCCCTTCACCAGGATTGAGTAGTAGCTGAGCTTAGTGGCCTCAACTGTCAATTCCCCGGCTCTTTATTAATCCCAGGAAAGTGGCCTGCACCTCAGTCATTACTGCTCAATTAGGTAAATAATCATCACATCCATTCTCATTAGAGCACTGTCTTCACAGAAAGCTTTGTTCCTGAGATTTTTCTGTTAGTCTTAACAAGTCATAAAATGCCATTAATGTCTCGCTTTCTCCATTGATCCCCCAAACAAATAAAAATCATGTGTCTAGTTAAAGAAATACAAGTTCTCCTAAAACCTATTCCCTTTGCTTCTGTTATGTTCGAAAGCCAAGAATCTCATTAAATGAGGCCAGATGGCCATTCTTGGTTGTTGATCATTGCTTAGTGGTGATGAACTCTTACACTTATTTGTGCAAACATCAGGTTCAGCAAGAGCAAATGTTTTCTTAAAATGAGGGAAAATAAGGCACTGAGTCACTGCTATTCCACCTCTTCACTCCACTTTAAGGGAAAATTTCATGAGGCATGGTCATGCACAGTCATCATTTTGACAACATCATTGGACAAGCTAACTCGGTTTAAATATAAGAAATGAACAACTTGTTTCCTCTTTTAATGGGATTTTGTTTTCCTCTTAAGAGGAATTGACACCAGTGACCTGGGATGTTTAAAAATCTAAGTGTGGGAGTGGGGAGTTCCTTTTGTACTTACCTAAGAGGCAAGTTGTTTGAATGTCTTTTTTTGTCCTTTGCATTCTCTCCCAAGGACAGCTGAGTTGTAGCAGGTTGAGACGGAAGTGGTAGATTGTAACATGAAATATTTGGTTCTCATCTCATCCTGGTGCAACCAGGTATAGGCTTGTACACAGGGACATGAGACAGACATGGAGATAGGCTGCTCCCACTTCACAAAAGAACTTGCTGTCCAGTTGCAAGGGATGTGGTTCATTGGCATCCTCCAGCTATTAGATTCTTCAAGGTTTGCCTCAGCTTTGGAGATGAGATCATATTATTCTTATTCCAGGCAGTGCCAATGCTTGAGTGAGGTGCAAGTAGTGATTTCCACGCAACATGGGATTCCTTTAATGAGCTGACAGAGCCCGTTAGATTGCCATCATGCTCTGAGGGGGCCTCTTGACCAATCCTGTTTCCTTCCTCTTCTTTTCATAGGTATTACTTCCCCCCAAATCTTTGTGTGCCTAATTCTGCTCTAAAATCTGTTCCCCAAAGAATCCAGCGTACAATAAGAGGTATGGCAGAGGGACGTGAGATCACTCACTGTCTTGGGATGGTCTTCATGGTTGCCCCTTTGCATAATCTAAGATCTTGGCAAATATCCTACTTCACTGACCCTATCCAGGACTGTACTGTGCACTTTTCTGTCATCAAGGGCTTTGTAGCTAATAAATATTGTTTAAGAATCATTAGGACCAGGTAGCCTCTATGCTCTGTTAGTCCCCAAACGATGGTGAAAACCTTTGCTGATGTCCTCTAGACACCCATGAGACCAGTTACCCATTCATAAGTCTTAAGTTAGGAATGCATGTCCTGTTTCCAAGCGCCTCCCCCTGCGCCCAAGGTTAACTATAAAATTGTCCCAATGGCCCCTCAATGAGTGTACCTGCAAATGCTTCCCGATGGTTGTTTGCCCAAACCCAATCCTACCCTGTGAGTAAGTCACCCTATAATAAACCAATCCATTGACTAGATGGAGCTGCCTGCTTCACTTTTCAGTCTCTAGGTGCCTTCTCAGCCCAATAGGCTCTTTTCATTCCCTCCTTCTGAAGGTCCGTGAGAATCACTGGTGCACTTACTGTAAGGATATTGTCGAGAACATTTTATTGAAGTCTTATCAAAGTCCTGTTTATAAGCTCCACAGAATCAGTGTTTATGATCAGAAACATCTTGTGGTGCATTTTCCTCAAGCTGGAAGGAATGATATCCTAGGTGTTTTTACCCTTAGTTTTGGCTATTTGGAAGCACAGAATGAAATATCCTCAGCTGCAGTAGCTTAAATCTATTTTTGTTTTTGCTTTGTATTTAGAGTTTAATATTTTCCCTGACTCTCATTTTTTTTTTATTCTGCATTTTTCATGTTACTGAGTACATCTTACATGTTATAGGCAGTGGATGCAACATGGGGCCTGGAGCCTGACTGCAGGGCTTTGAATGCTGGTTCTACCACATAATAGCTGTGCCATCTTGGGCACATTACTAACCAAGCTGAACATCAGATTCTTTGTAAAAATGCAGTAATAGGAGTACCTGATTTATAAAGCTATTGTGAAGATTAAATGAGATAATGCATGTAGAATGCTTAGTAACATGCTTGGTACTTAAACCCTAGGTACATCTGATTGGTGCTAATGTAATGAATGGGGCTGAACAACTATATGGAAAGCTGCAGGAACTAAGAGTGGCAAGTGTTTCTGAGCTCCTAATCAACTTGCTTGAAGATATTTTTCTGAAAAGAATTGGTAAGTAAGAGTTTGAGGGTCTGTTTAAACTAGAACAACAGTGAAGACTAGCTATTTTACATGCTCTACGGCATAGTAGTTGTTTGGTTTTTTTTTTTTTGTTTTGTTTTGTTTTGTTTTGTTTTGCTTTTTAGGGCTGCACCTGCGGCATATGGAAGTTGCCAGACTGGGGGTCAAATCGGAGCTGCAGCCACCAGCTTACACCATAGCTCACAGCAACACAAGGTGCTTAACCCACTGAGCAGGGCCAGGGATCTAATCTGCATCCTCATGGATACTAGTGGGTTCATTTCCACTGAGCCACAGTGGGAGCTCCCACATGCTCGTACATTTGCCGTCCACTAAGAAAATGATGGTGATTAAGTTAACTTATTGCCTGTCAAGGTGAATAGAACCAAACCAATACATCAGGGGACAGATCTCAAGACAGAAGAGCAGTGATAATTGGTTTAGGGACTGGATTGTTCTTGGTTAACAGGTATCTTGTTTGTGGGGTGATTCTTTGTTAGGTTAGACTCCCCTGTGCAATGCAAGAAACTTGGCTTCTCTGGACTCTGTGATAACTCCAATGCCTCAGCATTTCCAAAGGTCCAAGAATGACTTCCAGGTGAGAATCACTCAACCATGAAAAGATATTTGAGCTTAGACTGAGAACATAAGCTGGTGTCCCTAGAATGGTCCCTGTTCCTGTAGGTCTTTTACATGGCTCCTTGGAGGTAGCTGATTCCAGGCCTGGGCTGGAAAAGGACAAGATGAGCCTGAAACATCTTATGTGCCAGAAAGTAAAGAAATGCCCAAAGATTGTTGAGAAATATTTCAAAAGAAACTGGAACCAAGTTGTAGGTTCCACTTGGAACCTTGGCCAAACTGGCAATTGAAGCATTAAAATAAATAATGAGTAACAAATTATAACCTACTGAAGAAAATAAGGATCTGTGAGCCCATAAAATATAAGTCAATAAATGGCGGCAGAAGAGAAAGCTCTTGCTTACAATAGAAACCCAACTAATAAATGTAGAAATGATGATTGGGTTAAAAACTCATTGTTTGGAAACATTTACAGTTGATTCAGGAAAGAATCTACCCCGACTGCTAAGAAGTAGAAGTTTGAGAAGTGACAGGATGGTTATGAAATCTTAAGATATTTATTAATTGCAAAGGGAAAAGTAGTACCTTTCCACTGGTACAGAACTATTCTGTGCCTGCTGATATTACATACTGAGAGGAATAGAGCCCTGTTTCTGTGGTATCTCAAGAATGTGTAGCCTGTTTCTGACAGGAGGAAACATCACACAGATCCAAACTCAGGGACCTTCCGCAAAATACCCAACCTGTGCTGTTTTGATGTCATAAAACACACACACACACACACAAAAGACCGAGGAAGTATTCTAGAGTAAAGAAGATTAAAGATACATGACAACTGAATACAGTGCGTGGTCTAGAATTTTATTTTACTGTAAAGGATGTTCTTGGGACAATTTGGTGAAATTTAAGGCAGTTTGTAGATTACATAATAATATATATTTAAGTGGATAGATGATTGGATAGATAGAGGCAGGGGAATGATAAAGCAAATATGGAACATTAGTATTTGAGGATTTTGAGGCCAGGATACATGAGAACACTTTGTACTATTTCTGAAGATTTTCTGTAATTTTGAAGTCATGTCAAAACTAAGGAGTTCCTGCTGTGGTACAGTGGGTTAAGTATCCGACTGTAATGACTCAGGTCACTGCAGGGGCTTGTGTTCGATCCCCGGCCCAGCGCAGTGAGTTAAAAGATCCAGCATTGCCACAGCTGCCTAGGTCACAGCGGTGGCTCAGATTCAGTCCCCTGACCCTGGAGCGTCCATGTGCTGTGGGGAAAAAAGAAGCTACCAGAGCAAAGTGTCCTGGTTGGGAAGACACATGATATGG
Source organism: Phacochoerus africanus (assembly GCF_016906955.1). NCBI lineage: Eukaryota > Metazoa > Chordata > Mammalia > Artiodactyla > Suidae > Phacochoerus > Phacochoerus africanus. The sequence goes on from NC_062559.1 coordinate 38,956,844, forward strand.
CCGCTCAGCCTCTGGGGCAGAGCCTGCAGGAGGCAGCGGCTGTGAACCGTGCACAGTGTAGCAGAGGTGGCCACATGCTGAGCAGAGGGTGCTGTTCTCTCAGAAGCTGGTCATTATTTGCTCAGTTCCCTTTCACTCAGACCAGTACAGTCCTTCCTGGCAAGTTCCTGTGCAGTGGGTGTGTTAGCTATTTGTTCAGAGAAAGATTTGTAGGCAGGCCGATTTCTGTTCCTCAGAGCCCAGGGGACACTGCAACTTCATCCTCTTTAGTGGTGGGGCAGTTTATGCTCTGGAAATAGAGATGCTATTTAAAAGCAAAAGCAAAGTCACAACCGCTAATGCAGAGAGTGCTTACCCTGTACTGGACATTGTTCTAAGCACTTTATATGTAAGAACTAATTTAATCCTCCCCACAATCCTATGAAGCAGGTGCTGTGGGTTTACCCCTCCTTTTACAGTTGAAGAAACTGAGGGATGGAGAGGGTAACTCGCTCAGCTGCTAGTATGGAGAGGAGCACCTACTGGAATTCAAAACCAGGCAGGAAATTGCAGAGTCCAGGCTCTCTCCTCACTCCGCTACCATTCTGCCTCTGGAGGGGCTCTGAGAAACGAAACTGTTCTGTCCAGATTGTTCTTATTAAGCAAGCTGAGCTGACCACCATCAGAGTTACTCAGAGAGTCTGAGCTGCTGCATAATATCTTGGGGCAGAAGGGAGAGCTCTGTACTGAGTGGGAAATGGAGCCAAACTCAAGGAAACATCAGAAGTGGGGGTGAGCAGACAGAAGAGACTGGCAGAACCAACTTGCAGGGCCAGAAGAAAGCTGGAAGATTTTGGCCAGGTAGAGTCGCTGGAATAGCAGTGGGAGGAGGCAGTGCCCAGCCCCATGGATGATGGACTAAGAGACTGAGGAACAAGCAAAAGACCTGGTGAGGCTCTGGATCAAGCACCCAGACCCAAGACACCTGGACTTATTTCCTCGGGGAAAGTTTGGTTGGTTCAGTGTGTCTTCTGAGGCCTTGGCCTTATGTTTCCAGGCAACCCCTTTCCCAAGAAGTAGCTCTCTGAGTCTGCTCCTTATCTTCAAGGCAGTTGGGGACAAATATTGGCTGGCTTTCTTTGTGGCAGGCTTTGTGCTAGGCAATTCACACACATTCTCTGATTGAATGCAATGCTTTGTATGAATATATCTGAGCCAAGCTCTCTACTTTGCACGTAAATAGAACTAGTAATCCTTCAGAGTATGCGTTCAACTTTGGTTCAGTGAAATTTGGAGTAAAAATTGGACTTTTAAGTACTTCTAATTGAATAGAATAATTCCAGTTAGATGAAATGCGTCATTTGAAAGTGCAGTACAATGATAGATACTCAAAAAATCATAGAACCTTAGAAGAAGCAGGGATGCTATCCTTGAACCAACATAGAGACTTCTGAATATGATAAGGATCAATCTCAAAAACAATGAAGGCCAGGTCAGGCGAAATTACATATATAATCTCTGTCCAACACTGTAACTGTCCAAAGAAAGGCAGTCATATGATTTCTGCTTCTTGTGGTCATGATGAGGATAAAATTAAGTCAAGCACATGTCGCAGTGCTGACCACAAAGAAGGACCCGACTGCATAGTACCTGCTCTGCTCATTGCCCTAAGAGAGAATTGAAGTTGGGGGAATTGAAGCAATGTGTCAAAAGCCATGGAAATAATAAGTGGTAGAGCCAGGATTCAAGCCCAGGTCTCTGTCTGCCGCCTATTTTTGTACAGTTTTCAGACTAAGGATCTTTTTTTAAAAAGTGTTTTATTTTTGAAAAAAAAGAATAAAATATTTTTGCAGCATATGAAAAATACATGAAATTCAAATTTCAGTATCCATAGGTAAAATTCTACCGGAACATAGCCCTGCTTATTCATTCTCATATTGTCTGTGGCTGCTTCCATGTTACAGTGGCTCAGTTGGGTGGTTGAGGCAGAGGTCATTGCGCCCCAAAGCCTAAAATGTTTAATATCTGGCCCTTTACAGAAAAAGCTATTTGACCCCTACTCTAGACCTTAGACTACTATTCTTTCCATGATGCCCAAGTGCTGGCAGATCCAAATTGCTTGTGACTTTGCCAAATCTTCCGGCATTCTTGGGAAATCATTAAATTGCCATGCAGGTTGCATTGAAGTGCTCCCTGCTGGCTTACCTTGGAAAGTCTTGAGGGTACCAGATGGGAATAGATTCCTTTCTTTCATCTTAGCAAAAATCCAGTCTTGCTCTTTCATGTTCAAAAGGATTTGATTAATTAGGACATGAAGGAGGAGAAGAACAATCCATGCTGTTGGGCCAGGCTGAGCGGACAGTTGGAAGCTGCTGTATTTCAGCTCCTGCTCCTCATGTCTGATCCGCTCCCTGGACGCCCAGCCCTGCCTAATGGAGACTGCAGCCTGGAGGCTGAGGCACAAGCTTTAGCGTTAGGGACCAGTGCTTGAACTGTGGTTCTCTACTTGCTCACTATGACTTTGGTCAAGTTATTTAAACTCGCTCAGTCTCAGCTTCCACAGGTCAAAAATGGGAGTAATAAGAGTATCTCTAGCTGAGGTAATTTGGAGGATTAAATGAGAAAGTAGAAATGTTGGGGGTTTTTTTTGTTTGTTTTGCAAAGAGTTGGTTCCGTAAGCATTCAGTAAATATTAGCTCTTTTTATTAACTTTTCTGCTTCCTTGTCAGCAGGGAAGGAGCAAAGAATCTGATCCAAGTGAAAATGCCCTGGGAGGTGTTTTTAAAACATGTGTTTTTTGGTGCATGTTTTTTAAAAAGAGTAATACAGGCAGACAATACAGAATTCAAGTAGTACAAATAATAAAAATAAATGTCTCACAAAACAATGTGTCTGAAAATGCTCAAGGCAGTAATAGTCATAATAGCTCTAAACTGGAAATTACCCAAGTGCCCATCACTAGTTGAATAGAGAAATCGATTGTGGGATAGTCTTACAATGGAATGCCATTCAGTAGCGTGAATGGTCTGTAACTACCGGCAACAATGCTGATGAATGTCTTGGACAAATGCTGAGCAAAAGAAGCCAGACAGCAAAGCACACAGACTTTCCATCTGGATGAGCTTCCATCCGGATAAGGTACAGAGTCAGGTGAAAGCTCACCTTTGCCTCAGGGATCACCCTTGGTGGAGGTGAGGGGTGATGATGGGCAGCTGGCGGGAGGAAGCTTGAGGGCAGCTAGCAATGCTCTGGGTCTTTATTTGGGTGCTGGTTACATGGGTGTGTTCAGTGTGTGAAGATTCATCAGCTGATGCTTGTAAATGCATGCACAGGATTAGACTTCCTATTTCCAGAAAAATAATAAAATCTGAAAATGAAAAGGCACCCTCCTCCTACTACTGACTCCTAGTCACTGAGACCCCTCCTCAGAAACAGCCACTGCTATTATCAAACAGACTATCCAGAGACAGCCATTGGCTATATAAGAACACGTCTGCCTGTATAGATAGAATATTTTGTTGTTACTGTTATTATTATTATTTCCTGAGAGCAAGTTTTTGTTTTATTTCACAAAGGCTATTTTAGAGCAGTTTTCAGGTCAGAGCAAACTCGGAAGTACTGAGAGTTCCTGTGTACCCCCTGCCCCCATAGCCCCCCTCGCTATCGCACCCCACACAAGAGGGGTGCAGTTGTTTCAAGAGATGAACTATGCTGACACATTATAATTGTCCAAAGTCTATATTTACCTCAGGGTTTACTCCTGGTGTTTTACATCCTAGAGGCTTGGAAAAACACATAATAACACATATCCATCCCTAGAATATCCGTCACTGCCCTAAAAATCCCATCTGAGAACAAGTTTTGATGTGCTTAGTCCTGTGTCCAGTCAGTCACCCACTGCAGAGGGGACAGTGGCTCTCAGGAGAAGGTCAGGTAGAGCAGAGGAGATGAGAAGGGGTCCCACTGCCGGGTGACCCTCTCAGATCTGGCAAGGTTTCTGCACATATTCCTTGAACTGTCAGAGTGAGTTTAGGGGCTTCAAGTTGGCTGGGCCCTCTGCCTAGGGTTGGGCTGGACCTCAGATAAAGTCATCTCATGCCTTCTTTGTTTGTATTTATTTATTTAATTTTGTCTTTTTAGGGCTGCACCTGTGGCACATGAAGGTTCCCAGGCTAGGGGTCGAATCGGAGCTGTAGCTGCCGGCCTACGCTACAGCCACAGCAACATGGGATCCAAGCTGCATCTGCAACCTACACCACAGCTCACGGCAACACCAGATCCCTGACGCACTGAGCAAAGCCAGGGATTGAACCCGCATCCAGATGATGCTCGTCAGACTTGTTAACCGCTGAGCCATGATGGGAACGCCTGCTTTTAAAACTCTGAGTATCCTATCGGGCAGTCCTGCTCCCCAGGCCTTCTGTTCATGATGAACATTCAACTGCGTTTATGATTCAGACTCACTCTCATCTTCTCTGTGAGAGAATTTTCCTCATTCTCAAGCTGGCAGTGTCTGACAATAGGGTGGAATATTTGAATCCAGAACCACCATGAAACATCTGGGCAGATATCCTTGTATTTGTGGTCTTTGATTCTGTCTTAGCCTTCCAGCTGGTGACTTTCTCCAATCCTTTCGGCAGCATCAACAACCCCAAATCCTCTAAGACCCAATGCAAGCTCCACTCCCTCCATGAAGTTCCCACCGTGTTTCCCGGGAGGTCCCAGATATGCATCACTTCATTTAGCACTTATTTAAGTGATAATTCATCTGTAATTATTGATTGCTGTCTGCTAGGCTTCAGATACCATGCCCTATGCTGGGAATTCAAGAAAGAAAATTCTATTCCTGTCCTCAACTTGCTCACATTCTAGTGTCAAAGGGAAGCATGTAAAATAGAAAAGAGTATTAAATGATATCTGTACAAAAGACAGGTAACTGATCAAATCTGCTCGAGTAGGAACCAAGAGGACCAGGCAAGGCGCACAGAGGGGCCCCTTGAACTCTGTGCCTTGAAGATGGAGCAGGGCTTTGCTAGGCAGACCAGAGCGAGACAAGGGCCCTCAGGTGGAGACAGCAGCACGTGTGAAGGTGTGGAAGTATGAAGCACGTGTTGTCACTCACCATTAATATGTGTATGTCATTTACGTTGCTAGTCTTTCCAGCCAGATTGTGACAGACTCATGGATAAGACTCACAACTCAGGCTCCTCTATTCCCCACTCCCCCCAAACACCTAGTACGATTCTAGAGACTAAAATTAGACAGAAATGAGAGTAAGGGAGACAGGAAGAGTCTTCTTAATAGATTTAACCCAAGACTTGAATTTTAAATAGTCAACAGATCTCCATTTTTAGAATGTGAACTTCTCATCAGACTTGGAGTATAAAGGAAACCTAGGGAGATGAAATTGAACTTTAATTGGAGCAGATAGTATAATCAGGGCCAAAGTGTGATGAGCAGCTGGTGTCCTCCTCACTTTCTGCCCCATCCAGCGCCCCACCCTGGGCTCCCCAGAGCTTGGCCCTCAGGTTCTCAGGAGGATAGGAGTTATTTTGCGTGTAACTGGGCCTGCATTGTGACACAGTCCCTATCAGAATCCCTTGTTTGCCATCGAACCGCTCTGTGACCTTGAGCAGCTTACAAGACATCTTAGACGTGACTTCGTCAAGATTAAATGTCATGTCTTTGGAACATAACAGGCTCTCAGTAATGTAAGCTTTCCTTCCTTTCTTCATCTCACTTCCTTTCTGCCCCCTTCTCTTTTACCTTGGAATGTTTAGGAAGAAATTCAGAGGAAGAGAGAGCCCAGAAAACAAGGAATAAAGAAATTCTGAGTTGCCGGTGGAAACTTTGGGAAAGGGTAAATGGAATGACCCAGAGGAAATTTAAGACATTTTGACATGTTTTGTGCAGTTTACCACCACAGATAGATGCCATTGCCTCCGAGAGGTTCCCTCAAAACGGAAGCTGGAGGTTTCTTTGGGCACTACATTAGGCTGAGACTGGCCACCCAGGGGCTCAGCTTCGTCGGGGTGTACACATGGCAGAGAAAGGATGGGATACCATTTATCCAGAAGAAGAAAAAATTCAAGGTCACCCTCCTCCGTGTGTGCCTGTCACAATCCCCTGAGGGGCTGTCACCTGGGAGGAGCATTAGACTTCAGGCTAATGCAGCGCTGGGCTCAGGGTCTTTTCTCAGGAATGTCTCGAAACTTCCAAGCAGCTTGTCTTAGGCGGAGGTCCTCATGCCCGTGATCCTCCGTCTGTTTGCCAGGGATTCAGGCACTGCAGGCGGAGGGGTGCACCTGTGCCTGTGATTCTATAGCGACTCACTAGGATCCTTCCCTGTGTCACCCCACCCTACTCCCAGGCGGGAGCATCCCAGCACTCCACTTAGCCTTCTCCCACCTGCTCTGGCCTCCCCATCAGCCCCCCAACCAAAGAGCTCTCAGTTGTAAACAAATCAAACTGACAAACTAATTCTCAGGAGCTAATGGCTGAAGGCACTTAATTCTCTCCGCAACATTTTCATTTTAATGGGAGCATTAAACCTTGGCCCATGAGGGACTCTCTAATGGAGGGATTCCAGGCAGAGTGGAATGCAGAGAGGAACAGAATGAGCTGGCAGCTTGCCCAAGGTCACACAGCAAGGTTTTGGCAGAACTGTGAGTAAAACCCAGCTACCTCGACTTCCAGTCACACACTGGTGGAGGCTGCCTCTTGCTTGGTCACCCTGGGGACTCTCTGCCCGACTCTTGGGCTGTGTCAGTGACTGTGGTCCAGCCTGAGTGTGCAGAGGCTGTGACGTGAACCTAGCCCTCCTACCCTCACTGCCAGAACCTCTCAGGAAGAGTAGCATCGTGGAGGCTTGATCAGTAGATATTATGCAAATGCATAGAGCAATAATATTCCCTTCCATTACCAAGCTAACAGACCCCATCAAGAGCCTGCCTGCTTTCTGACAGTTTTATTTTTCCTGGTTTGTCAGCCTGAAATCATGGTCTGACTGATGCCGTATGAAGCATCAAAGGTAAATGACTGGCAGAGGCCCAACTCCTTTTTCTCTGAATTAGAGGCCCATGCTCCACAAGCTGGCAGGAGCTCCGGCTCTGTGCACATCAATTATGGCCTCTGGCTGAGAGCCTTGCTGCGCAGAACCAGGCAGTAAACATTCCTGGAGTCCTGATGAGCCTCATTTGTGGTGCGGTCCCCAAAGAGAGAGAGCAGCCAGGCAGTGGTATCTTCCCTCCATTCCCGCTTCATCTCCCACTGTCACCCAGCTAAGGGATCCTAGAATCTGAGGACTCATTCCACTTTGGTCTGTAGTCGTACAAGAAAAATAATATTCTTCATCTTCTAAAACAGAAATTAATTGCTACTATGAACTCTTACTCTGCTGGATGTCAAAATTTAATTACAGTCAATTAAGTGTTTACCCTTGTCTTGTCTCTGTGTCCTCTTAAAATTCTAGAAAGCTTATTCAGTGTGAAGCCGTGTGTGTGTGTGTGTGTGTGTGTGTGTGTGTGTACAGGCGCGAGTTCATGTAGTGTCTGGTTCTTCGTGTCATTTCTTTTTCTCTTTTTCTTTTGTTTTGTTTTGTTTTGTTGCATTTTTTAGGGCCACTCCCTCGGCATATGGAGGTTCCCAGGCTAAGGTTCGAATTGGAGCTGTGGCCACTGGCCTACGCCAGAGCCACAGCAACGCGGGATCCAAGCCACGTCCTCGACCTACACCACACAGCTTACGGCAACGCTGGGTCCTTAACCCACTGAGCAAGGCCAGGGACTGAACCTGAAACCTCATGGCTCCTAGTCGGATTCGTTAACCACTGTGCCATGATGGGACCTCCTCTTCGTGTCATTTCTTATCGTCATTGGCATCTCTGAGATGATGTCCCCAACCCCATCCTTTTTTTTTTTTTTTTCGTCTTTTGTCCTTTTAGGGCCACACCCACGGCATATGGAGGCTAGAGGTCTAATCAGAGCTACAGCTTCTGGCCTATGCCAGAGCCGCAGCAACACCAGATCTGAGCCGCGTCTGCGACCTACACCACAGCTCACGGCAACACCAGATCCTTAACCCACTGAGAGAGGCCGGGGATCAAATCTGCAACCTCATGGTTCCTAGTCGGATTCGTCTCCGCGGCGCCACGATGGACACTCCCCCAACCCCATCTTGTCTTTGGTTGTCAGCAAATCAAAGTGGTGCCTTTTTCCAACTGCAGGACCCCTTTAGGCCACCAGCTCTCTCTGCTCTTGTTTGCTCAGAATATGCTCTCTGTCTCCACAGCAGAATACAGGGTGCAGAGACCATGTGCGGCTGTTTTAGGCTCTCTGCCTAAGATACTCACATATGCATTTCTTCTCACCTTCAGTGCTATGTGGAGGGGGAACCCAGTGCCTCGCTCCTTCCCTGGACTGTCTCTTGAGGAAGTGGGCATAGTGAGTCACAGACCTTCTGTTTTTTGGCTGCCCCTCTAGCAAGTAGAAGTTCTCAGGCCAGTGATCGAACCTGTGCCATCGCAGTGACCAGAGTCTGCTGCAGTGACAGTGCCAGATCCTTAACCCACAAGGGAATTCCACCTTTGTTTTCAAAAAATATAAATCACTTGCTTGTGAATTTCTCCAACTTGTCCTCCTCAGCGCTTGTCCTGTGTTGCCTCAGGGCTCAAGAGCAATGCTCCGATGTTTAAGCTCCTGTTTCCTGCACATTCTCTTCTCACCCTTTCCCATTCTTGGATCCAGGTAACCTGGCTTTTCATCTTTCACTTGAAACTCACAAGCCAAGAAGTAGACTATTCCCTTTAGTTAGCCTTCATTGTAGCAGTAAACATCTCGTGATATAACTGTCTAAGTGGAGAATTACATAGCGACAGACATTCTTAAGAGGAGAGGGAGGAAAACACATTGGTTAAGAAGCAAAAACATTATACAACCACAGTAGCTATATCTGTAGTTGTTTGCAGTCTTTCTTAATCATAGTTCCAGAGAAAGTGACTAGAACTTTCATTGTCTCAATGTTCCCAATGTTGGCACCTTCCTAAAAGTGCCAAGGTCAATTCTCAATGCATAGAAGAGAAATTATTAAATCAATGGATGATTTAGGGAAATAATTCTCAAAGTGTCATATGAGGACCCCTAAAAGTCCCTGAGACCCTCAATCTATCAGGTCAAAAGTATTTCCATAAGAGTACTAAGACTTTATTTGATTTTTTTATTTTATCTCTCATGAGTGTACTGTGGCCTTTGAGAAACCTCACTGTACAAACATGAACATCTGTGTATACACAGAAATCAGGTGTTCAGAGATTTCATATATTGAAAATACCAGCAAAACAATATTATGTAACATTTAAAAATATATTAAAAGAAACAAAGCAGGGGGTTATAAATTTGATGATATTAAAAGGTCTCTCTCTGATTGACCAGGTATATTAAAACAAAGACAAAATAAAACTTTGAGAAATGATAAAAGTATGTAATAATTAAAATTAGTATTTCAGTGAACAAGTTAAATAGAAGATTGGAGCCAGATGAAAAGAGGATTAATAAGTCTGAAGAAAGGCCTGAAAAAATTATCCTGAAAGCAAGAGAAAGAGACCACGATGTGGATCAAAGAGAAATTAGAAGACTTAGTGAATAGACTGAGAAAGACTAACAAAAATCTCATTTTGGAGTTCCAGGAAGAGACGATAAAGAGAATGGAAAAGAGGCATTGTTCAAAGAGATAGTGCCTAGGAATTTTGTATAGTCAGTGGAGGATGCCAGTCTCAGGTACAGGAAACCTGAAAATGTCCTGATTTTAAATCTCATGCTGTTTTCAGACAATGTCACAGCTTTTGGAAGAGGTAGTGGTTTCATGGAGATAATGGATGTTGTTAGTTATGAATCACATACCAAATGGAGTTTTCATTGTAAACAGAACACTTGGGGATCAGACCCTCTTTTTTTTTTTTTTTTTTTTTGGCTGTGCTCTTGGCATGTGGAAGTTCCCAGGGCAGGGATGGAACCTGCACCACAGCAGTGACCCAAGCAGCTGGAGTAGCAATGCTGGATCCTTAGCCCACTGCACCGCAAGAGAACTCTGGATCAGGCCTTCTTAATGGGACACCTAGAGTTTCAAACACAAGGAGATCATGGGAGACTTCATCTGAGCCCAGGGTCCACGCTAGAGAGAAGGCCTAGTCATCTAGTTCACTCTGAGGCCAGGTGAAGGATCAGGGCTTCTTCCCATCTCCTCTGCTCTCCCTGCTCCCCTTATCCTGAGCACTACTTCCCCTCCACCCACCCCTCAGGAGCCAGTGGCCAAACTAGACACAGGGCTAGACAAATGAGCACTTGCTCTTAGCAAAGCAGAAAAAGGAAGCACCTAAAACATGAAAAACAAAAAATGTTAAAACAAAAATGGACATGTCTAGCACATATTAACCAAAAGAATGATGCTCCAGCTACATCAATACAGGATAAAATCCTCAAAGTTAAAAGCATTGCTAGAGACAGAGTTACTGAATATTGATTGAAAGTTCAGGAAGAGATAGCAATTCTAAACCTGTTAAAATAAATACAGTAAAAAAAAAAATAATAAAACTACAAGGAGAAATAGACAAATCCGCCACCATAACTGCAGATTTTAGCAACTTCTTTTAGTTATTTATAAACCAAGTAGATAAAAAATCACTAAGGATAGAGGGAATTGGAATCACTCAGGAAACAACCTTGCCCTGATGTAAATAATTGATAACACTTCTCAAATGTGGAGAACACATATTTTCAAAGGCACATGGCACATTATAAAAATGTTATGCATTATACCATATGTCAGTTTTCATCCAATTAAAAAAATCTAAAACAGAAAAGAAATTAAGCTAGTAAATAATAATAAAGGCAAGCATGGTATTATAGAAAATTAAAATTCTAAATAACAGTTTGTCAAAATCATCAACAAAGAAATTATAATAGAAATTGTAGGGAGGTAGGGAGTTCCATTGTGGAACCCAACTAGTATCCATGAGGATGCAGGTTCAATCCCTGGCCTCAATCAGTGCGTTAAGGATTTGGCATTTTCGTGAGCTGTGGTGTAAGTTGCAGACGCTGCTTGGATCTGGCCTTTGCTGTAGCTACAGCTTCAATTCGACCCCTAGCCTGGGAACTTCCATAGGCCATGGGTGTGGCTATAAAAAGACAAAAAGAAAGAAAGGAACGAAGGAAGAAAGGAAAGAAAGAAAGGTGGAGGGAGGAAGGAAGGTAGATAGAAATTATAGATTCCTTAATCATAATGAGGTAGTAATGAAAATAATATCTGTTGGAACTTGTGCAATGAAATTAAAGCATCTTTGACAAATACTTAATGGTGCCTAAATTCTTACATTAGAAAAAAAGAAATTGTGAAGGCAAATTATCTAAGTATCTAACCTAAGAAGTTAAAAAAGATCAGGGTGATGATGCTAAAAATGAGGGCATAGGGAATTCCAAGGCTCCATCATTCCAACAACTAATAAGCTAGTGAAAACTGTCAGGATCAACTTTCAGAACTCTGGAATATGGTTTAGCTTTCAACATCCAAATGGAAGCCTAATGAAGAAAGAAGTTGGGCATTGTGGTAAGAGGGGGTGATGACATTTTAAATTGCCCACTTGCCATCCTCCACTCCCCAGGTCAACAGTGGCCGTGAAGACACTGCACTCCTGGTGCAGGTTGCTAGTGCCACAGGGAGCAATACAAACCTTATTCTCAAAGAGCTGTGATTGGTGTTTTGACCTGTCTACTTCTAGGGGACTCCTCTGCATGGTGGATAAGAATCTAGGAACCACGTTTTCTAGATTCACCTTCCCCATATTGTTCCAGGTTAGAGTTTTTCAAAGAGGAAGTTGAAAAGAAAAAATGAGAAGCAGCCATTACTGTCAGTAGCCATGGAAGGCTGATGTATGAGCAACTGCAAGATTTATAGCTTCTTAGGCTTCTGGAAGAGCTTGCTTTGCTTCTGCAGTTGAGACAGTTGATAGGAGCTTTGATATAAACCTTGAGAAACACCACGGTTCCCCAAAGAACAGTTAAGAACCACAAGCTTTTAGGGGCATTTCTTTGACCTTCTGGCTTCAGTCTTCTTAATCCTCACCTTTCTAGCTGTGCTCACACTTAGGAAAGCACCAATTTATCTACTAAACCCCTTTATTCCTATGATAATTAGAGTAACCCTGATTTCTGGATCAAATCTTGACTGATAGAGATGCAAAGGATCCAAATGGAATAGGTTTGGGAAGGGAAGGTCAGGAATTAGTTTTGGATGTGAATTGTTTGAGATGTCTTTTTGTGTCTCTCTCTATATAATAGGGTTGCATATTCAAGTCTAGCGTTTGGGAGCAACGTCTAGTCTGGAGATATAAATGGGAAATTTACTGGCTATAGACGATATGTAAAATCATGGTGCTGTGTGAGATTATCAAGGAAGTGAGTGTGGCTAGAGAAGAGTAAATGTCTGTGGACCAAGTTCTGGGACACCCAACACTAAGAGATCAAGAAGATGAGGAACAACAACAACAAAAAGGATACAGGGAAAGAGATACCAATGGGTGGGAGAAAAACTAGGAGAGTATGATATTCTAGAAGACAAGTTTGGAAAGTTTTTCAGAGAGAATAGAGTGATCAACTGTGTCAAATTCTGCTGACAGGTCAGTCAAGATGGTTGAGAACTGAATATTGGTTATGTTTACCCAAACTATGGAAACTAAAGAAAAGTAGAAAGTTGGAAGAGAAGAAGGACTATATGTTGTATCATCACCAAAAACAATAGTTACTGCATTCATTTTTCTAGGTAAGTCTTTACTTTTTTATATTGCTGGAGTTTGTTATGCACACATCATTTTCTACCTGCTTTTCATTTACTTTAGGAGATTTTTACTATATTATTACACATTTATTACTAAACTTATTTTTAATAGTACATTATATTCTTTGAGGGGATGTAGCATATGTTCTTTAATTGTACTTTAAATGTTGGACATTTACGCTTTGTTTACAATTTTCTATTATAAATAGTTCTGCAAAATTTATTTGCAAAAAGCTTTATCAGCAGTTTTATATGACTTCCTCAGGGTGAATTATTGAAACCTTAACTACTATTTCAAGGAAACAAATGTATTTAAAGCTCTGTTTTAGGCTTTTGGAAATGAACTCATTAAGCATTACTTTTCCCAAGTCCTAGTCTGCTTTCTCTGGATCTTAATTTGAGAGCTGTCAGTTTTCCAGCTCTTGGGTCCCAGCAATCACTTGGTTTATCTTTTAGAAGAAAGAAGGAAGGCTGGCATGGGGTTTGTAGGGACCATGTGTGGGGGGGCCCAAATATATATTAATTTGTTCTCTCACTCATTTATCCAAGTCAGCAAAAAAGAGGATAGGAACAGGGAGGGCTCTGGGATAAGAAACAAGAGGGATGAGCTGCCATGGATGGCACAACAAGGTGGTCTTCATTTTAGCTTTGACCTCCAGGGCAGTCTTTCATCTGAAACTGGCAGTGCCTTCCCATGAAGCAGGACTGTCTCTGCCCCCACACATGGCTGTGTGCCGAGGCTGGGGAGGGAACACAGTAAACTGTGGACTATTCCTGTGAATCACTCAACCCTGGTGAGGCTCAGGAAAATGGAAAATCAGAAACTCATTATCTGTGGGGTTTTGCTTAACCTATATATTTCTTCTGATGACAGCTGCTCAATGATGTTTCCCTAAGCGGCTCTTAAGCCACATGATTTAGGCAGTGTTGACTCCATGCCCCCTACCTAGTGTGGACTCATGACTCAATCAGAGTTGTCTACCCCATGGCCGTGGTGACCAGTTACTAGCTTTAAGGACCAGGTAAACCTGATACTGCAGGGGTTCCTTGTGAGGAGATCTCGCCTGAGAGAAACACATTCTCAGAGAAAAATACAACCATTCGATGAGAGAAGAAGCAAGAGAAAAACAGTTAAGACCCGTAGGAGATGACAGAGAACATGTTTGCACGTCAACATGGGCTTTTAAGAGGACTGAAATCTAAGAATTGAAATCTAAGTAAGTTCATAGCCATACACACTAATTTGCTGAGATGTACTCTCCTCTGAGTAGATGCTCCATCTCAGTCTTTACAAAAAGAAGGAAATCTAACCTCAAGAGCAAAATCTTCATAATGAGATGTTGCTATTTCAATATCCAGATCTCCCTTGAGAACAGGCATCTATAGTCAAGCCATTTTTTGTCACTTTTGAAAGAATATGCTTTTCCTGACACTAGCAAAGAATTATTTTTCAAATTATATAAGCTTTCTTTGCTGATCACCACTCCAAGTCTGTAGGTTTATAGGCAGGTTAGGTTTTGAAGAGACTACACATCATAGTGTTTTCAGACCTTGAAACATATTTGAGAAGTCCTCTGTATTTTCCATCTTGGAAACATGATCTTCCAAGTTGTCCAAGACTTACACCTTGAAGTTAGACACTTCATTTAAAAAATTTTTAAATTTATTTAAAAATTCAGGTATACTTTATAACAGGTGAAGAACATCATGATTCAAAATTTGTATACACTGCAAAATGACCAAAGGGTAGACAATTCTTGTTCCTCCATTTCTATCAGTCAATCTATCTCCTGAATTTTTTTTTTTTTAAATATATCCACATCTATTGCCTTTGCTTGGTTCAGAGCAGCATTCTCAACTCTCATCTTATATCAGAATCATCTGGGGAACTTAAAAAAGTAGTGCTGCCCGGAAGTCACTCCCAGAGATTCTGATATATTTAACCTAGAATGGTATTCAGGAATCTGTAGTTTTCAAGGATCCCCAGATGACTCTAGAATCTAGGCAGGGTTGAGAATCACTGGATTTGAGATCATTATCATCTTTTTAAAACTATGAAAATAGTCTCCTAAGTTGTCACCTTGACTTCTCCAGTCTCATTTCTTACCAATCTGTTTTCCACCCATCTGTCTGCCTATTTCCAGGGGAATCTTCTAGTGAAACTGGTTGGGAACCAGTCTGATTCCATCACTCCTGTGCTTGTGAGTCTTCCAACCCTAATTCCTATACATGGCTTGAAACTCAACCTCCTGGTCGTTTTCCCACCTCCCAGCCCCTTAATATCATCTCCCATGACTTCTCGCTCCCAGTTCATTCTATAGCAGTACCAAAGTAGTCTTTGATGTTCTTAAGAGAAATATCTCAAAACAGTTGTGAAACTCCATTTTCTTGAATGTCACACAATTTCTTTCCATACAATGCAGTAAATTATTGCTGAGAAATTTGTGGCTTCCAATAATGCAGGACTGAGGTAATTTATTTACATATTTATTTAAAATTAAAAAGGTATATTTTATTTATTAAAAAAAATTTAATGTATAGTTGATTTACAATGTTCTGTCAATTTCTGATGTACAGCAAAGTGACCCAGTCATATATATAATTTTGTCATATTATCTTCCATCATGTAGGACTAAGGTAATTTAAATAGCAATTATAGTATACCTTTTCATGAAAATAATCTCCACGTAATGTTGCACTATATCACCCCAGTAAGACTTATTAAGAGTGACGGAAGATGTTAATTATTCCTATAGAATCCGCATTTGTACAGAGGTGTGATTTAGAAGGCTTCTCCTCACAAAGACCTATTATCCAAATCCTGCAAAGAGAAAATATTTTTAAAATTTCCAACCAGTTTCATTTTTCAGCATATGCTATTCGAAGCCTTAATGGTACTTCTGCTGTGCAAGTTTCCTGCAAAGAATCAGACAGCTGCCTTAAGTTAACCACCGTTTTATCATTAATTTATTTTATCTCTAGTTAGACATTCGTTAAAACAATTTCACAAATCACCTTTATCTCTTTCTAAATGTTGCACTTGTTATCATTCAAACTTTAACAGATAAATGAGTTAATGTTTCTCTTCTCTGTCATTTATTCAGAACTTCCCTTTTCTGCCCAAGAATTGTTAACCTCTTGCTCTTTATGGCCACCTAGTATTGGTGCTAAGCACAAAAAAGTAGTTTTGTGGCTACTTTTCACTAGATAGCAGCCTTATATTATAAGTAAGCATGTGTCTGCCGTGACAAATACACAAAGAGATGTCTAGCAGAGCTCGGCCCCCCAGGTGTGTGGTTGACCTCGGGCGCAAGTGTAGTGATGTGTTCTGCACACTACCCTTCAAGCATGGAGGGTAGTCCGGCCTCAGTGAAACTGAAAATCAGTAAATGTCATGGCTCCTCTCGTAAGGAAACCAGAATAGTCCAAAAGAGAGCCTAAGATTCTGTCATGGATAAACAGAATAGTCCAAGAGCAACCCTGGGAATTCTCACTGAGTTGCCTGGATAATGAGCCAGTGGGGACAGGGGGTTTCCGAGGTCAAGACATGGGGCTGCACCTGAACTCACCCCCACAAGTCTCAAGCTGGCAGCTGGCTTTCCTAGTTGCTTCCTGCTCTAAACAAGCGACCTGTACACCTTACTGCTCAGTGCTCAAATGATCCTTTTTTTCTGCCATGCCCTTCCTCCCACTGATACACTTGCTCTGTGGCTCCATAAATGAGAAAGGTGAGCAACTGAGGAAGCTGGGCTCCTCCCTGGAAGGTACATTCCTGGCCTGTCCTGGTACTCCTGGAGCTAAGACATTAGAAAACTGTGCTCTTTTTACTAACCCTCTCTTTGCAAGTTTCATCAAAAATTCTGTCTTTTATCCACAACCAGCGAGGTGAACTCCGACTTGAGCCCTATTACCTGATAGACTTTTAGTGCCAGGTATGAATTCTGGAAACTGAGAATTCAGAGTGAACTATACCCCTCTCCTTTCACCTTTTGTTCTGCGCAGGATCCCTCCCTCTATGGGCCACCTGCTGGGACTTCAAGATCCACCTGTGCAGAATTAACCCTGTCCCCTGGCCCCCATCCAAAGCAGAGAAAAATCACCCTCTCCCCTGTGCTACTGAAAGTTGCAACAGACCCAGGCAGTTCTCAGTATTGGGACATTGTTTTCCATGATTAAGCCATCCTGGGAGTCAGGGGTTTATCCCAACTATTTATTTTTTATGTACAATTACTTTTTAATTGCATAAGTAATATGTATTGAAAAATTTAGAAGTATTAAAAAGTAAAATATGACCCAAGAGATGAACACTTTTCTGATTTTATTAAATAAAAATGGCCTGATGCACTACCAATTTCTTGAAACCTACATTCTTTTCTTGATGGGCAGACATGGTAGTTCATTGTTACTTTCATTTGCATTTATTCAGTTTGTGACAACACTGTTTAAAATAGGCTTAGTGATGAATTACATTTCCATTTTATGTCTTCCCTGTCCACAGGTTTGTGTTTATTTTGCCATTAAGTATTTTTCTTTGCATTACAGATTTGTAGGAAGTCCTTATTGTTGAGTCTATCAACTCTTTTTTTTTTTCTTGGTCTTTTTAGGGCCACACTTGCAGCATATGGAGGCTCCTAGGCTGGGGGTCAAAGTGGAGCTGTAAGCCACTGTCCTATGCCACAGCCACAGCAACACCAAATCTGAGCTGTGTCTGCAAGCTACACCACAGCTCACAGCAATGCCGGCTCCTTTAACCCACTGAGCAAGGCCAGAGATTGAACCCACTTCCTCATGGATGCTAGCCTGGTTCGTTAGCACTGAACCATGATGGAAACTCCCAAGTCTACCCACTCTTTATCAGCAATGCAAGTACTACTTATATTGTAAAACTATTTTAATTAATTTATAATTTAATTTTAAAATTTTAACTTCATAATTTAGATTTTATGTTTTATATTTTTTTATTCAAATCTCTTAGTCTTTCTTAATTATTCTACCTTGATGTCACACCTAGAAAAAGCCTTACCCACCCTAGTTATTGAAATTTTTCCTAGAAGCAGTTTCATGTTTATGTTGGAATTTTAAACCTGTTTTGATGCTTATCTTGGTACAGCTTCCTCCTTTCTTCCTTTCCTGTCGCCTTCCTCCAGCAGCTGTTCCTTGAGTGCTTGTTCGACTCAGACACTCAATTTTTTGGCACTGAGGAAACATCAAACTACAAAGATGACAGTTCCCGTCTATGTGGTGTTAACATTTGAATGAGAAAAACAGATGATAAACACAAAACCCAAATAATATAGATTATAATGTCGCAGAGGGATGCGTGCTGTAACAAAATATCAAGCAGGGTATTGATATTGAATGGAGCGGGAATATGTTATGTAAATAAGCCAAAGCTGGTCTCTGTATCTTAGCTCCTTGGCTGCTTGTTTCTTCCCTGCAGGCCGAGATCTGTGAACTCAAAAGCCCACAGCCACCAAACTCAAGCTTTTACGTCCGAGATTCTTGTTATGAACCAGCTAGTATCCATGAGGATGCGGGTTTACTCCCTGGCCTCTCTGACCTTGCTCAGTGGGTTAAGGATCTGGAGTTGCCGCTAGCCATGGTTTAGGTCACAGATGCACCTTGGATCTGGCGTTGCTGTGGCTGTAGTGTAGGCTAGCAGCTGCACCTGCAGCTCTGATTCAACCCCTAGCCTGGCCACATGCTCCAGGTGCGGCCCTAAAATTTTTTCCCATCCAATTATTTTAAATATACCCCCAACAAACAGATTTTTAGGTCACTGACAGTCTTCCTGCTTTGTATACCTAGAAAAACTGTGCCCAACATCTAACAGCTTAAGATCCAGAGAGGATGCTGTCAATTTTGGAGCTCCCCGATCTAGACTCCCTGCTGTGCTGCTGACCGATGTCACCAGATACAGGAACCCCTCTCTGATTCCACTCCCCCCTTCCCTTCCTTCCCTTCTGGACAGTGACCCTGCGCCACAGCTGATCGACTGTCTGCGGCTGTGAGGGACTTGCTCACCTGCAGACTTGTCAAATCAGCACCCAAATCAAGCTTATGTACGTCACTGGTGCCTCATGGTCACATCTTTTTCATTGATAAGCCCCCAAATCTCTCAAACCCTCTAAAGGGTGCTACTTAAGTTAGGGAGATCAAAGAAGACCTCACCGTGCAGGGACCATAGAGCAGAGACCAGGCATAGCTTTGGGGGAGGACTTTAGGTCAGAGGGCCGGGCAAGCACAGGGCTGCAGGCTGCATGGGCAGGAAAGCAGGAGGCCAGTCTCCTGGAGCACATGTGCTGCCCTGTTTATTCAGCCACCTTTCCCCTCCCACTGCTCATTTCAAAAGCGTTTTCCTTATATCCTAAAGTCTTATGTGTATTTGATTTGTTTCTGGCCTTTCATTCTGTTCTCTCACTTTTGAATCTTAAGCCAACATGATCTTGTTTCAAGATGAGCAGTTACACTTATTGTTTTCCTTTTCACGAATTTCTTGGAAAATATCAAGAATATGTTTCCAGATGAGCTTTAAAATAATATTTGCTAGTTTTAAAATTAAAAATCCAATTGGAGTCTTCATCTGAATTACATGGAACTAAAATTGTCATTGGAGTCTTTACAATGTCAGATCTTCTGGCCAGAAACATTGAATGGATATTCAATGATTAAATTTTTAAAATGTCACTAAGCTAACTTCCATAATTTTCTTCATGTGAGTCGCTACATTTATTTTAAAGTATACTTATATGCATTTTTTGTTTTGGTTGCTATTGAAAATTCAATCTTTTTTTTTATTCTGTTTTCTAATAGGTTATTGCTAGTATATATAAAACCTAATTGCTTTTATGTCTATTGGTTTTATAATCAGCCACTTTAATTAAATATCTTATTAGGACCAGTGGGTTTTCCGAACAATCATTTTTTTTTTCCTAGAACAGACACATCAATTGCAAACTGATAATTTCACCCATTTTTTCCCCCACTTTTACCTTTTACTCTGTTGTCTTCTTATTGAATGGCATTAGCTAACTTCATTAGAGAGTTTCCTTTCAAACTACAGAAACTTGGTATGTGGTCATGATTCTCCTACCAGAGAAGAATATTGGTCTATTTTTTCAAGAAGTTCAAATCTTGCAGAGTTAAGACAGAGAGCTCTTCACCGAGACTGGGACATACTTTGATTCCTTTTTTCACAAGGAGATGGAAATTTCAGGACACAAAGAGGCAAACAGAGATCAGTCAATGGATTTGCTCCTCCTCTATCCCCTCTCAAGTGTAAGGTTAAGCATCCTCTAGAGACCACTGTGCTGCCCCAACTCCCGGGCAGGTGGGGTGCTTGCATTGCCTGGACCCTGGGACTGACAAGTCTCCCTGGGAGAGGATGATGTGCTCAGAGGATCTTACTCAGAGCTGAGCCTCCAAGGGGAAAACAGGTGATGGTTCTTGCAAAGGGTAGGTGGGAGGGGTTGAGACACTCTGCTTGATTTCCTCAGGTCAGAAACTGTGGGCACACTATGAAATCAAATCTTGTTTTCATTTTTCTCGTGCGTGGCAGAGGAGCAAGTTTCTCTATTCTCCCTGATAAGAATATAAAAAGCAAGCAAAAATGCTTTCTCAACAAAGAGACTGCAATGAAAAATTACACATATTCCCTCTGCTCCTCTTTGCAGCTTATCTGAGAAGAGGCTTGGAGAGTCTACAGTCAGTCACCACAGTCTTCCAGCCTATGGGCTTCCTGTGAGAAGATGGATGTAGTTGTCAAGGGCCTCAAGCCCTGCAGAAGGTTTTTTCACAACATGAAATGTAGAGCTGAGAGTATTTCTTCAGAGGTGATATCACGCTTGTTTGGAGACTTGGAAGATTCCTGAAAAACCTTAGGTGAGCAACAAGAGTTGAGGAAGAATTTTCTCTGGTTCCATTTGGCCAGATCCAAGTCCAGTTATTCTGAGAGCCTAAGGCCAGAGCATTAGCTCCACCTAGAGCTTTTGAGCTTTATAAATACTGGCTCTACCAACATGCACCCAGTCTTCCACTCCCCAGCCCAGCCTGGCCAGCCTTCAGCAAGCCTTCTTCATGCAGGGGGGGAGGTTGGGAGGAGGCCATGATCCAGTGCTCTGTTGCCAGGTCTGGTGCATTTCTTCCATAACTGATGCCAGCATATCTCTTATTTCCAGCTCTTGGTTTTCTGGGGACTGGGATCGAGAGTGGATTCTTGATGATGAGTATCTCTTCCACTTACCACCAAGGCAATTTTTTGGTTTTTTTCCCACTGTTGCTCTGAATCTGGTAAGAAAGTCTCTTTTTTTTTTTTCTACATCAATAGCACTCATTTCCTATCATCAGTATGGAGAGAGAGATTCTCCTTTTCCTGCTATATTTATATTATTTCAATAATAACGTTTTGGGGGAGGACATTTAAACCCCCTTAGGCTCAAAAAGCCAAAATGGAAGGTAGGTTCTTTATAGTGTGTTGGGGTGCTCCCAATCCACGCATTTATAAACATCTCTCAGTTCAAGACTCCATAAGAAGAAAAATGATTTGTGAGAATGACTGACCCTATATTCACATAAGAACTGTGTGCTATTTATTTAAGTCATGCGTTCAGTCATCCCCTCAGCCACTTGCTTTTTGTTCATGCACTGAGTCACTTAATAGTTGTATTGAGTATCTTAGTCAGCACTTGAATAAGGTATTGTGGTGGTGGATACACGAATCTGTACATGTGGGCAAACGGCATAGAGCTATGCAAACACATTTTTCTTATGTCAGTTTCCTGATTTTGATAACAGAATTATGCAAAATACATGTGGACAAACTAGATTAAAGGACCTCACTTTACATTTCTCTATATCTTATTTTTGTATTTTGAATGTATTATTATTTCAAAATAAATTTTAAAAAAGCAAACACAATAAACATGATTCTCATCCTCTTGGAGATCATTGTTTACAAAAGCTGCACATGTTTAAAAATTAGCATCCACTTAAAAAAAAAAGACATTTAATTATTTTGGAGCAGTTTTAGGTTCACAACAAAATGGAGAGGAAGGTAGAGTTCCCATATACACCCTGCCTCACCACATGCACAGCCCCCCAGTATCCACACCGGTGATGTACTTGTTACAATCAGTGAACCTACACTGACACAGCATCATCATCCAAAGTCCATAGTTTACATTAGGGTTCACTCTTGATGTTGATATTGTGCATTCTTTGTTTTGTTTTTGTTTTTCGTTTCTTTTTGGCTGCACCCATGGCATGTAGAAATTCCTCGCCCTGAGATTGAACCTGTGCCACAGCAGTAACCAGAACTATAGCAGTGACAATGCCAGATCCTTAACCCACTGAACCACCAAGGAACTCCTATGGGTTTTGATAAGTGTATAATGACATGTGTCTATCATTGTAATATCATACAGAATACAGAATAGCCCTAAAAATCCTCTGCACTCTGTCCGTTCATCCTTACCTCTCTCCTAACCCTTGGAAACCACTGATCTTTTTACCATTTTAGTATAGAATACTTTTATCTGCTCCAAAATGTCATATAATTGAATTCATACACTATATAGCCTTTTCAGATTGGCTTCTTTCACTTAGTAATATGCATTTAAGTTTCCTCTGTCTTTTTATAGCTTGATAGCCCACTTCTTTTTAGCACTGAGTAATGTGACACTGTATAGATGTGCCATAGTTTATTTATCCATTCACCTACTGAGGGACATTTTGGATGCTTTCAAATTTTGACAATGATGAATAAAGCTGTTATAAAAATTCACATGCAGGTTTTTGTGTAGACATAAACTTTCAGCTCCTTTGGGTAAATATTGAGGCATGCAATTGCTGGATTGTGTGGTAAGAAACTGCCGCAACTGTCATCAAAAGTGGCTGTACCATTTTGTATTCCCACCAGCGATGAATCAGAATTCCTGTTATTCCACATCTTCACTAGCATTTGATGTTGTCTGTGATCTGGATTCTTGCCATTGTAATAGGTATGTAGCAGTAGCTTATTGTTGTTTTAAGTTGCAGTTCCTTAATGACATATGTGGGGCATCTTTCCACATGCCTGTCTGCCATCTGTATATCTTCGTTGGCGAGGTGCCTATTCAGGTCTTTTGTACAATTTAAAAATAGAGTTGTTTGTTTTCTTCCTCGAGTTGTAAGAGTTCTTTGTATGTTTTGGTTAACAGTGCTTTATTGGATGTGTCTTCTGAAAATATTTTCTTCGAGTCTGTGACTTGTCTTCTCATTCTCTTGACCTACTTCCTTTTTATTAACAAGCTGGTGACAACAATTATCTGGCGGAGTGCACTAAACGGTCTCTCCACTGGGTATCGCCCACATTCTGGGACCCTGCTATTTTCTTGACGACATGGGCAGTTCTGTGTGAGGGATCTGATTGTGAGCACAGGCTCCGGGATGTGTTATCCTGGGCTTACCCTGGTTCCACTGTCCAGAGGTGTGCCGCCTAGCTAAATTACTTAGTCTCTTTCTCCTCAGTTCCCTCAGCTGCAGGTGAAGACCAAACCAACACCTATCCTAGGGTGGTTGCCAGGATAGAATGAACTGATTCCAGTGCAGGATTTGGCACAGTTGATGGGACATAGTAAATTCTCCAAAAGTGTTCTTACGGATGTCATGACACATATTGTGATGTCCTGTTTTGGCTTTATTACTTACTAAGTTTGTCTTAATTACTAAGTTTTTGTCTTAGAAGTATATTCTCTCTTTGGAATATGAGTGGTTTCAGGAATAGTTTTGAAAGTTGTATCTACTTTCACCAAGTCACTTTGGTGGCAGTTAGCAGTTTACTGTCCTGAGAGCTCTCTTCTTTGTGCTGAGAAAGGTTTTAGAGGTCCTCTCTCTTTTAGAGGTCCCTTCTCTTTTTCATCCCTTTTGAACATGGAATTTAAATGGATTATTAATGTAGGTAGTTTGGTAACACCTGATGTTGATTACCATTAAACATTTCTCTCATCTAACCCCACAGGCAACAGATACAGGGATTTATGTTTATTTCCGTCCAATAAAATGAGAACTTCACTGCATACTATATTATTATCTAACTTTTCATATAATATAATGATAATAATTACTTCCATTTATTGATGACTTACCTTAATAAGGACATGGTGCTAAGCACTTTGCATCTATGCATTATCTCATTAATTTACCCATGTTATTATCAAACCAACCTTAGTTCATTGGCTTGCCACTTTCACCCAGCTGGTGACACAAAGAGCTGGGATTTGATTCTGGACACTGTGATGCCATTTTCCTAACCACCATGTGCGTACTGCCACCAATAATAACCAACCTGAGGTTCTCAAAACTTTGTTCCAGAACCACCTGGGTAAGAAAAACTTTGAAAGAGTGGTTTAGAAAAAAAATCTCGCTTTCTGGGTTCCCCCCACCCAGGAACCATTGGATTAGGCTGTTTGCTTCCTCTCCCTTTCTGAACACATCTTATCCCCACAAATGTTTTACACTTATCAGAAGAAAGAAATCTTCCAGATCTTGGGAGGAGAGAACAGATGTCAGGAAGTAAAGTTGTGTGGGCTTATTGGTAGAACTAAATGAGTTTATATCCAACTATGAACAAAGGCTGCCAAACTCTAAGGGAAAACTTATGTAATATGTTTTCTTTCTCTAGAGTTCTCAGGTTTATTTTTCTGAATCTGTTTCTGTGGCAATATGGCCACACTGTTTTAGAAATTTTCCTTTATGCTAGTTATGCCATTATCCCAGGTCTAGCCATGGAAGGTGATACAAAGTAAATCAACATTAATTTTCCTTTTGGAGAAACCAACCAGTCACTCAGGTTTGGATGACTCTGAGGGCAAAGGTCAAACTGAATGTTTTAAAGGGCTTTTCTTGATAACAGCATATTCTTTTAAAAAAAAAAAAAAAAAAGCCTAACTCCTCAGTGTGGGAGGTAGATGGGTTTTGGCTCAACCAAATGGGTAAATTTCCTCTCTGATACCTATAGAAATTGGGTTACCTTCTTTGTGTGGATTGTTGTAATGATAAAATGAGATACATTTCCAATAGGGCTTGGCAAACTAAGAAACACTCATTCTTTCATTGCGATTACCACTGATATAAATTATAACTAGTAAGAAATATTAAATATATCAAGTGAAAAAAGAAATGTTTTTGATAAAGAATTTCAATGAAGATTTGACAAGGAAGTCCCATTCCTACTTCATATATCTGCTCAAGATAGGTAATTACACACCACCCTATTTTGTGCCATTTAGAAATGTGTGCCTCAGTCATCCTGTATATAAAAGGATGCTTTGTTCAAACCCTCAGGCACTAGGAGTCCTCAGGGAGAACCTGTCAGTGCGATGGATCTTCCTGTTGTGACAGGAGCTCCCACCTGCTGGATGGTATTTTGGAGCAGGTCCTTGGGGAAAGGACCCTTCAGTCCCAGTGAAGGTCACAGTGATTATTACTGGGCAAGCGGACATCTCTCTATTATTGTAAGTCACTAAGGTCAAATGAAAATTTCCTAGAAATTCTAACTGTGCTGTGCTTGGCTGGTCCGGGACTCCCAGGAGTTCTCCATTCAGGTGTAAATGAGATGCTCAGCAGAGAATAACCCTTGGGCAGCCCATCTGGAGATTGCTATAGCCAGGATAGATGGATTCACTTTGACACCCTGTGCTCAGAGGTTCCAGAGGGATTGGTGCTTTCCTCTCCCTTTGAAAATGCTAATACAACTTGGGAGAGTGTGTTTGCAATTTGGCTGGGAAAGGCCACTGCGAGACAGGTCAAGTGATGGGACTCATACTTCTGGCTGAAATGACCTTCCCTTCCTCTCCATCTGGCTGACCCTTATCTTTAAACTTTGAGGAGGCATGATTTCTTACTGCACTGTAATTATCTGCAGCCTCACTCCCACATCTAACCAATCTCCAGCCTTATCAGTTCTTGTCTTGAAATCACTCAAGGCTTCCCACTTTTGTCCATTCCACTGCCACTGTCAGGCTTTTGGCTGCCTTCATCTCTCCCTTGGTTTGCTTCAGTTACCTTGTCTCTTAGAATATTGGCCCTATAATCCTGTCTCTACCCTTGAAAATCTAATTATGCCACAGCCTTGTTTAAATCTCTTACATGCAGTTTGTAGAAGAGAAAGGCCAGATGAGCCAAACAACCCAGGATAAAACAAAAAATAATAAGCACAGAAAATCATGCCATCTAGATACAACAAGTATTAACATTTAACTGTAGAGATTTTAAGAGTTTGTTTTCTATTTACATGCATGTATTTTTTCCTAAGATAGAATTATACTATAAATACTGGGGTTTAACCTTTTCTTTGAAGAAAACAAAACAAAACAAAACATTGTAACCAGAAGAGAAACCACTTTGTGATCTAAGCCTGGCCACAATGCTTGCCCTTGATCAGGTCACAGTAATTAATAATCTTCAGGGAACAAAAGGATACAGAAACAGATGACTGTTACCAAGAAAGAGAGAAGTAACAATAGCAAAGATGGTATATGGGAAGTAAAGACTCCCAGTTCTGTTTCACTGGTAAAGATTAGTGTGAAGCATTCAACCTCCAGATCAGCTGGAAGGAACTTGAGGGATGACAATGTTGACCTTTGCTGACCCATGTGATTTTGAAAAATCAACTCAAGTTTGGACTATTGTAGACAACCCAAGCCCCACCATGAATATGCATGTACCCTTAGCTTAAAACTCCCCCAGTTTTGCTGTTGGGGAGCCACTGCTTTGAGAAAGAACCCTGGTATTCTCAGTACTTGCTGCAGGTAATGATAAGTCCTTCCTTCTCCCCAGTTTTGGCTTGGTTCTATCTTTTGGCTCAACACCAAGAGATGAATCCTGTGTTAGGGTAACAATATCACAGCTTATTACCCTATAAATGGACTTTATCTAAATTGTTCTACTTTATTTCATCATAAGTTACTGCTTATAGAACCAGTACCACCACCATTTTATTCTTATTCTATTTTTTTCATCTTATATACAACATAGCAAATTATATCCTTGTTTAGAAACCATTCATCATCTTTAAATAATTCCTTGAGAAATTCTTCTACCAATAGAATTGTTAAGTGTATATATGTTTATATGTTTTTTCTAGTATAATATTTGTTATGTATTTTCAGTTTACAACCACATGTACAATTTTATTTTTATTTTTTTATTTTTTGCTTTTTAGGGCTGCATCTGCAGCATATGGAAGTTCCCAGGCTAGGGGTCAAATCAGAGCTGCAGCTGTTGGCCTATACCACAGCCACCACAACTCAGCATCTGAGTGGCCTCTGTGCCCTACACCACAGCTCACGGCAACACTGGATCCTTAACCCACTGAGGGAGGCCAGGGATCAAACCTGAATCCTGATGGATACCAGTCAGGTTTGTAACCTGCTGAGCCACAGCAGAAACTCCCCACGTGTACCAATTATTTATGATTATGTCTATTTTAATAATTTTAGGACTTCTGTACATGACTTCTTCAATTTTAGGGCTCTTAATTCTTTCTACTACAACTGTCCACTGCTTGTGGAATACCTTTAAATATAGTTTTAATCTTTCAATACTAATGCCATGGTTTTTACACCACTGTGAAACTGAGCAGGACCCTGCAGGGCCCTCTTGGGTGCATAAAGCCCTCTTGTTTCACTTTTGTAGAAAAAAAACCTTTAATCTCCTAGGTTTTCCCTCAGTTCCAAGGAATAGACTGGAGCAGTTACTAATGAGGGAAATGAGGGAACACAGAAATAAAAGGAAAGCAATCAAGAAACAATAGTTCAGTGATGAAACCTAGTTCCTCCTCAAATGATATACATAACAGTCTGACACAGATCTTTGAGTTGTTGTGCAAGAACTAAGACTCGTCACTCAGATGGAGGACGGTGACTTTGTGCTGAGCACGCACATGTAGACTCCAGACTGGTTGGAACCAGAAGGTTGATGATTAGGATTCTGAAACACCACCCTGTTACCTCACCACCAACCAATCAGAAGAAGGTCCGTGAGCTGATCATGCTCCTGAGATCCCCTCCCCTAACACTGCCTTTAGAAACTCTTGCCTAAAATCCATGCGGAGGTTGGGTCTTTTGAGCACAGGCTTCTCATTGGCCCTGCTTGGCTGTGCGATAAAGGCTGTACTTTCCTTCCCCTCAGGCCAGTGTCAGAAGATTTGAAACCATACACCTCAGACTGGGACTTGAACCCACCGTTTTTCTTTAAATTGAAATCACACACCTGGTCCAGGACTTACCGAAGTTCAGGATTTTATGTCTCAGCACAGAAGAAATTCATCAAGAGGCAAAGTAATAGGTAAGAAGTAGATTTATTGAGAGAGAGACAAAGTGTGGGCTGTCTCAGATGGTGAAAGGCCAGAGGAGAGAGGCCCTGAAGTATCAGGTGGTGAGTTTTTACGGGCTAGGTAATTTCATAGGCTAATAAGTGGGAAGATTATTCCAGCTATTTCTGGGAAGGGATAGGGGTTTCCAGGAATTGTGCCACTGCCCACTTTTTGGCCTTTTATGATAGGCCTTAGAATTGTCATGACACCTGTGGGCATGTCATTCAGTTTGCTAATGTGTTACAATGAGCATATAATGAAACTCAAGGTCCACTGGAAGTCACATCATCCACCATCTTGGACCTAGTTGGTTCTAACCAGTTTTTGTCATATCCTCTAGCACTATGTCATTCTTTTTTTTTTTTTCTTTGCTTTTTGCTTTTTAGGGCTGCACCTATGGCATATGGAAGTTCCCAGACTAGGGGTCAAATCAGAGATACGGCTGCCAGCCTATGCCACAGCCACAGCAACCAGGGATCTGATCTGCATCTGCAACCTACAGCACAACTCACAGCAACCCTGGATCCACAACCCACTGAGCAAGGCCAGGGATCAAACCCTCGTCCTCATGGATACCAGTCAGACTCATTATCTCTGAGCCACAATGGGAACTTTCTACTATGTCATTCTTTTCAGGGTTGTGCCCTGTATTCTTCCCTCCTGTTTCAGATTGGCTTGTCTCTGAGGCAGGCAAGCCGAACCCAGTTTGGCTCAATAATGTCTGTGTACCTACCTGCATTTGTCATTTTGCTACCTTCATGCATGAAAGGTAACTTGGCAGCTTATTAAATCCCTAAAGCCGTAAACTCTC
Source organism: Phacochoerus africanus (assembly GCF_016906955.1). NCBI lineage: Eukaryota > Metazoa > Chordata > Mammalia > Artiodactyla > Suidae > Phacochoerus > Phacochoerus africanus. Next base: position 38,985,811 of record NC_062559.1, read on the forward strand.
CCCTTAAAATGACAGTCTTCTTATGATGCCCTGATATTTGGTTTACTGTGGGTATTGTAAGTAAATAGTTTTGTTCTGCCTGAATTTTTGAGGACTTTTCCCTTGACCTTTATACTTGCAGTACCAGACACCTAAAATAAGTATGTGTTGAATGAATGAATAAAAACACTTTGCTAAGATGTGATTAAATGATGGTGGAGTGGAGTGGGGTGGGGTGGGTTGTCTTTCCAATTATTGGGCCTAAAAGCAGTGAGCTCCTGGAACCTGCACACACAAGCCTCTCCTCCTTTCTCCCCTTTTCAAGCACAGGAAAGATATCTTCTGTTATAAGTTTGATTCTGTTTTTTCTCATTTATGCTTGTTTCTCTTCCAGGAACACTCTTTGCCGTCTTCCATTCTTAGCTCCTCTTACTTTGTTTTGACTTTCTTATCCTTTGCCTCGGCATTCTGGAAAGGCTTCTCAAACCCATCCTTCCAGTAATTGATGGGATTTTCTGCACCAGGTATTGGCCTTTTTTGGTTGCCACTGCCTCAGGTGTGGTTTTGGTGCCTACCTTTCCTCACAATGGTTCCTTTCTCGCCATCCTCTTCCTGCCTTTCTGCTTAAGACATTGTTCCTACTCACACCTTCTTACCTCTTTGCACGACACTAAAACATTTCCTTGCAATATTTTCTTGTCTAGTCATTGAAGTATATTTTTTTAAGAGATGTCTTTTTCTTCAGAGCTTTCCAGATGTTATTTCTTTCTTCTTGGTATAATTTCTGCTTCTATAAATCTAAGTTATTTGATAGATTTCTTCTTCTTCTCAAAAAATAACCATATTCCTTTTCAGATTTGATGCTTAGAAGCAAATATGTTAAATGAAAAACTCTTATTTCCGCTCTCGGTTCAGCATACGATGAACCAATAATAAACATGCTGATTGCATCGGGAGGCTAGGTCAACATGCACAAACAGCTCCAGGCCAACTCCAAGTTTCTGAAGGGTCTTTATTCAAAGGAAACCTCCCTCTCCTTCAATTGCCCAATTTTGGGGGACTCTTAATTATGATAGGTACATGCACAAACACACCCCCACATGCATAAACCAAACACCACACACACACTCACACACACCACATATATACACTTCATGCACACATACAGTCACTCAGCACATCACACACACACACGCACCACACCACACTCATACCACACATCATACATACCACAGGCTTACACGTGCACACACACATATACTCCGTGCACGCACCCTACACCCTGCGCAGACCACCCACTCCCACCCACTCCCAACAGGGCACTCTTACCAAGTCGTGTCTCTCTACTCACACACCCAGCTCCTCACTTGTAGGACTGTATACACACAGCATTATATCCTGAGTCCACTCCTACATACTGCGCATTTCCTGGGACTTATATTCTTTCTAGAAAGTAGTTAGTAGGGTAAAGCATCCATCCTCTCCTTGCCTTGCAGCCCAGCAGCATTTAAGGATGAGCTTCTCCCTGTCGATGGGCCAGAGCAGGCCACACACTGTGCCCCGTCTCAAAAATGTTGACAGTCTGTGTTTCGCATGGAACAGAGGGTTCCTTGGCTTGGTGTTTCTCAGTGCAGCTCCATCTGCTTTATAAGTAGCATCGATCCCTCTCTGATTCTGACTTTAGGTTGTCTCTCTGTGATGGTTTTCAATAGTAATGAGAGTTTTCATTTTTTCCCATATTTTTAAAGTGAGAAAATGGGACAGGTTGTATTGAGAGCTATTATCCAGGCACAATCTTGAGCTAGAAGTCCATCTTGACTCTTTGCATAAGAGAAGAAAAACAATCAGTCTGTGATTTAGGAAGACATTCTGACAGCACTATGAGAATGCATTTGGAATCCTCATTGAAGAATCAGGTGTGAAATACATATTTATTTAGTAAGGTGCCAGCTGTATGAAAAACCCCTTTCTTATTTCCCATATTTCTGAAACTTCTTAGTGCGTAGAGGCAGAATATCATCATTATCCAGAGACAATGTGTTATCACTTTTTTCTCAGGGCAGATCTTTTCTAGGTCACCTGCTGCTTCAACATAGCTCTGAACAATCTAGCATGCTAACCATCTGACTCCATTCTCCTAACTGAGCTGTGAGAGAGAAAATGGCTTTGCCGCAAATTATGCCAGGCGTCAGCATCTAAATAAAAGGAGAGGGAGAGACCTCCCTCCATCCCTCTACCTCCCAGGAGGGATGGGAGGGCATTTGCATACCCTGCAGATGTGCTCTGAGGGCCTTGCTCATCACTCTGGCCCTCTGACAACCATCCCATTTTCCACTCATTATATAAACCTCCCCCATGCAGTTATTAGGTACTGAGTATTCACTCACTCCTGGCATGATCACCATGTGCCAGGGCTCTGGATAAACTTACAGAACAAATCCCCCTCTCTGCTCCCTGCTGACCCTAGACACCTTCTCTCCAGGCCAGCAGGAGCGGGAAAAGCGTGGGCTTCCAGGTCAACAAACCTGGATTGCAACTAGTCACTTCGTGTCTGCTGGGCCCTTTGTTGAGCAAGTAACTTCCCATCTGTAAAAGAAGCGTAACTGTATCTCTGGATTGTGCAAGTCTGTGCATGTAGAATATGCATGTGAGTTAAATAAGGAATAAGGTCACATCTGCAAAGTGCCCCGACATTACCTCCATTTTGCAAATGAGGAAGTCTTAGAAGGATGTAATGACTTTCCCCAAGTGTGTGCGGCCCTGCAGTGGCATAGCCGGGTACTCTGCAATCTCTTTTCCTTAGGCCACAGCTGCTTCCCTTGTGGTTTCCAGACTCACAAACATGGAGGTTCAGCAAAGACACCTCCACCCATCCTCTTCCATCCTAATCCATAATTATTCCACAAATTCCAGACTCCTGGGGGTCTTCATCTTAAATCTAGGTATGTCCTTAATTACAAAAACGTGGCTTTGAAGCTTTTCTTGGACCTTCAAGACTTGCACCGTGGATTCAGAAGTCAAGGGATGGGTCGTTTCACAACATCCCAATCACGGAAAGCAGTCCTCTAAAACACAGGTCTTCAGGGGGGTCTGGGGACCTGGAGTCCCCTGAGACAGTTCCAGGAGGCTTTACAAGGTCAAAGCCCTTTTTACAGCCGTGTTAAGATGTTATTTGCTTTTCACTGTCATTCCAGAGTTTTCCAGAGCCTATGTTACTTGCCTCTGGCTCTCTGATACCCACTGGTTATCCAACAATCCAACTCAGTTCTGACACTGACTCTAAGAGTTGGTATAGACATCATAGGTGAGGGGCTCAGTCCCACATGACTATCCACTTCCGACACCAGCCTCAAATGGGGTGCCCCGGTGACTGACTTCTATAGGGCTGACTGCAGATTTGGAAGTTCCCACAACCTGCCCTGCCCCCATTTGATAGTTCATCAGAACAACTCTCAAAACTCAAGAAGACGCTTTGCTTATGTTAACCAGTTTGTTACAGAGGATGCAACTGAGCAAGCAGAAGAGATGCACAGGGCGACGTGTGGGGGTGCACACATGGCTTCCAGACCCTCCTCTGGATCTCTACTCCCCACCATTTTGTTGTGTTCACCAACCAGGAAGCTTTTCAAATCCTGGTGTTTAGGGGATTTTATGAACATTTCATTATGCAGGCATGATTGGTTTAAGTCACCGGTCACTGGGGATTGAGTTCAGTCTCCAGCCCCTCCAGAAGGCAGGGAGTGGAGCCAAAAGTTCCAACCCTTTAGTCAGGGTTGGTTCCTCTGGGGACCAGCTCCCATCCTGAAGCTATCTGGGGGCCTCCAAGTGTCACCTCATGAGTATAAATGCAAGTACAGTTGAAAGGGGCTTTTCATGAATAACAGAAAATGCTTCTATCATGCCTGTCACCCAGGAAATTCCAGGGGTTTTAGGAGATCTGCACCAGGGATGGGGCATAGATCAAATGTATGTATTTCCTACCATGCCACACATACAATATCATAGGGGACTGGTGAAGAAACAGTGCAATCTTTTTTTTTTTTTTTTTGGTTTTGTTTTGGAAAAAATAATTACTTTTCATAATACATGTTATTTTTATTAACATTTTTATTATTGTTATTTAAAATAAATTAATAAAATATTTTAATTCATTAATTTTAATTTCTAAAGTGATAATTCTAGAGATAAGTTAACCCACATAAACTAAATTTCTTTGGGAGCTGCAATATTATTATTTTTGCTTTTTACAGCCACACTTATGGCATATGGAAGTTCCCAGGCTAGGGGATGAATCAGAGCTGCAGCTCCAGCCTGTACCACAGCCACAGCAATGCCAGCACAATGTAGGTTGTACAATGCTGTGTGCAACCTACACCACAGCTCACAGCAACTCCAGATCCTTCACCCACTGAGTAAGGCCAGGGTTTGGACACACATCCTCATGGATACTAGTGGGGTTTATAACCTGCTGAGCCACAACAGGGACTCTATGCAATATTATTTTAAAATGTGTAAACTAAAAAAAAAAATTAAAATTATTTTTCTAAAATATGACGCCAGAATAATTCTTAGCTGGATTTGATCATCTGTTGTTTATCCCTGTGATTATACTCCCCCGAAGGGCTGCAGTGGCACGTCTGCAGGGCCAGGGGATCCCACATCCTTTAACTGAGTGGCAGGTAGGCATTTGACAAGTTTGATGGCACTCAAAGTTCCCCAGGCAGGACGTGTCCAATAAAAATGCCTTTGATTCCAGAGCCCACACTTGCTGGACATGCACACTGATTACTTCTTATTGGCTGATGAATAGCTCTTCAGATGACCCTTTAAAGATGACGCACTCTGGAGTTCCTGTCATGGCGCTGCGGAAACGAATCTGACTAGGAACTACGAGGTTGTGGGTTCGATCCCTGGCCTTGCTCGGTGGGTTAAGGATTCATCATTGCTGTGGTATAGGTCACAGACATGGCTCCGATCTGGTGTTGCTGTGGCTTTGGCATAGGCTGGCAGCTGTAGCTCCAAGTGGACCCCTAGCCTGGGCAGCCCCATATGCCGATGGTGTGGCCCCCAAACACAAAAAACAAAAACAAAAACCAAAAGCACTCTGCAATCCCAGGATTTGAAAACAGTCTCTTCTTAGAGTGAGACTCCGAGGAACCCTGCAGGTCTCTGGGGGTTCATCTCGTTAGGGGACATGGCCCATTCCGAGCAGACTGCATCAGATGACCTCCACGAGGACAGTACCTCCCGTCCCCTGGGCTCTCATTTGGATCCTTTTTCTTCTCAGCTGCCTCTCAAATCCTTAGGCTTTTCATCCTCTTATATATCCCCCTTGTCTAACCTTTCAGAAAAGTAATCTGTGAGAAATTAATTTATACTGAGGTATATGTGATCAATAAGTCTTTCTATGTATCTTCTGCCTGGAATTTTTACATTTTGGCTAAACAACAGTGTCCTTCCTGCCTTATAGAATTTTAGACATTAGAATGTGAGTGGTAATAAAATGTGAGAAGGGGGAGTTTTCTGGAATCCAAAAAAGGACACCAAGGAGAGAACTGTCTGGCTGCTCTTCCTCTAAGAGAGGCCCGCGTTCACAGAGCAGCTGCCGTAGGGCTCTGGGTAACCTGCCCCTGAACACCCCAGTCTAGGTGTGAAGCAGACCAGAACGGTAGCAAGTCAGAAATTTGGAACCTGCAGAGACAGAGAAGGGAGTTAAGATCCTTAACCTCGGATGTCCCATCCCAGAGCGAGACCCCACGGTGCAGTTGTGTTCCCGGGAATTGCTTGGCAGGTGTGGAGAGGGGAGAAAGGACCCTTCTGATGGGAAAATGGGGGAAAGGGAGCAGGTAGGATAACTATCCAGTACTTCAAAGGATCCTAGTTAAATCATGATTTCTAACATTTATTTAAGACTCAGGCATCAGACATAGGGCTTAGCACTTTTCTTCTTGATCCAATGTAATTCTTGTTCTGACCTCATGAAAAAGGAGTTACTTTCATCTCCATTTGACAGATGAGGAAATTGGAGCAGAAAGAAGTCACATAATCACCTTTCAGAAGAGTTAGGATTTGAACCAGAACTTGCTGCCAGTATATTCCCTCTCCTGCTCTTCTCAGGTAAGGCTTAGGCTAGGAAGAAGAGTTTTCCTGACAACATCTTCCAAGGTACCAGGTAATGTGCCTTGAGGGGTGTGATGTTTGGCACCATTTTACACGTTGATAAATACCATACATCGGCTTGTTTCCTCTATAGTGGCTGGAGGATGAAGCCTTTGCTAGAATCATCTTGTGGTTCAAGTAACAAGACTCACCATTGACAGAATTTATTTATTTTTTTTATTTTTTATTATTATTATTTTTTTTAGCTATTTCTTGGGCCGCTCCCACGGCATATGGAGGGTCCCAGGCTAGGGGTCGAATCGGAGCTGGAGCCACCGGCCTACGCCAGAGCCACAGCAACGCAGGATCCGAGCCGCGTCTGCAACCTACACCACAGCTCATGGCAATGCTGGATCGTTAACCCACTGAGCAAGGGCAGGGACTGAACCCGCAACCTCATGGTTCCTAGTCGGATTCATTAACCACTGCGCCACGACGGGAACTCCACCATTGACAGAATTTAGAGCACAATCTTCACTTCAAGTATGTCCTCTGCTGAGTGGGCACCGAGGCATGTGTCACCCACTGGTAAACTGAGACCTGAACAGCTCAATCCTGAGCACAATTTATACCATGTCCTGGCACCTCAGCTCTGGAGGCACCCACATCATCACTCCTCCTCCAGGTTTTCTAGGCTCCCTCCTTTGAGTTCAACCAAGACCATCTCCCACATCGTGACTGGCTTCTCTTGACTTTCTTCTCTTGGAGGCAGAGCCTAGGATTGTTTCTGCCAACATCACTCCAAGCTGAACAGCAAGCTCTGCCGCCCAGGTGCTGCCCCCCAGGCCTCCACCCTGGTCCTCCCATGTGGTGGTCCCAGCATCAGAGCTACAGAGATGAGCCTCCTAGGTCTCTGGAGTAACAGAGTAGATGGGGCTTATGCTGCCTGTGGTAGCAGATGACTTCCAAATGCAGAGTGATTCAGGCTGCTTTGCTTTTGAAGACCCTGATGTGTCAACACAGCCTCCACACTCACTACTGAAAATGCAGGGACTGGCAGGGTAATCTTTATTTTTTATTTTTTTTATTTTTTATTTTATTTATTTTTTTTTGTCTTTTGTCTTTTTTTGCTGTTGTTGTTGTTGTTGTTGCTATTTTTTGGGCCACTCCCGCGGCATATGGAGGTTCCCAGGCTAGGGGTTGAATCGGAGCTGGAGCCACCGGCCTACGCCAGAGCCACAGCAATGCGGGATCCGAGCCGTGTCTGCGACCTACACCACAGCTCACGGCAACGCTGGATCGTTAACCCACTGAGCAAGGGCAGGGACCGAACCTGCAACCTCATGGTTCCTAGTCGGATTCGTTAACCACTGCGCCACAACGGGAACTCCTATTTTTATTTTTATTTTTTTATTTTGGCAGGGTGATCTTAACGGGACTTTTTCATGGTTTCAGCCTCGAAGTGGCATAATCACTTCTGCTCACATTCCATGGGCTTGAACAAATTCCATGGCCCCATCGAGAAGAGAAGAATTATTTCTGCCACACGTTTAAGGTAAGGCCACACAGATATTCTGTAAGGCTGACTGACAGTTCCTTGGTGGAGGGTCTAATGATATGATGGTTTTCTGACTTAAATGCCTCAGTGCATGAGCTACTTCATAATCCACCTGCACCTGAATGGCTGTCATAAAAGGTGATTTCTTTGGGAGAAGGACTTTCTGGACTCACATTCCCATGTGCTTATTCCCATGTGCTGGCTTGGGACAGCATTGCCTTTACTGGCTTGAGCTTCTTGACTTCACTAAATCAGGTATTCTCTCTTTGCTGTCTTTCAAGCCGCCTGAATTATGGGGCCATCATATATCTCTGTTCCATTGTGAAGCATCACTGGGCAGCGAGGAACATGCCAGCCCTGACAGCCAGGCTCTTCACTCCTTTCTCACACGAGCTGTCCTCAATTAATCCTCCAAACAGGGGAAGCACGATGGGACTTGTCATCTGTGTTAATCTGCACACACATCTCCACTGTGAACTATGCTATCCTGGGGCTTCTGTTCAGAGATCACTGCTGCTGGGCTGAGAGGGAGGTTTGTGGTCCTAGCACAGTTTCCTACGACTATGCATGTGGTCTTATGTCCTATGAACACACCCGTGGCACACCTTCATTCGTCTGGCCCCTGGTCTTTGTGGCACTCCTTGATGCACAGGTAAAGTCACTGGAGAGCCTGCCCACCCATCTAGCCCAGATCTGGCTCTGCTTTACTCCCGAGGCTACTTGGGAATGACCGACTGGGTCTGGAATGGGGAACCCTGTGAACTCCAACTTGGTCAGCCTTGGAGCTCACATCCCAGTTCTGTTCAGTGGCACCTGCCTTCTCTCTGAGTTCATCTTCCAGGGGCCCTGTCACCTTTGTGAATTCTGAGGATGCGCTCATGCGTATAGTTCCTTCCATGGCACTAGTTTCATGATCACTTCTAAAGGCACCATTGGGTTGTCTTCTTTTCAATCCATGTTTTCATTTGGCTCTTACACCAAGATCCTATTTCCTAAGGTTCTCATATCTGGAGGGACCTGGAACAAAGCCTGGGACAGATGGCCGGCTTTCCAGCGGGTAGGAGATTTTCCATTTCCCAGTCACAGACCCTGCGGTCTCCCCAATTCCAGGCTTCACTCAGGGGGCCCAGTTCCGTGCTCTAGTCCTGCAGCCTTGACCTCCCACAGCAGTGTGAAAACGCAGCACCTCAATATCACATCTCACTACATTCCGCAGTGCATTCTGCAGGGCTTTCGTTCCCATGGTCTTCCTACCTAAGGATTTGCTCTTCATTTCTGGTGCCTGAAGATTTCACCTTCTGCCTTTGAGATGAATTGTTAAATGTGTTTTTTCTTCTCGAAGTTTTATTTGGAAGGTGGGCTACAAAGGAGGGATTCCAGAAGCTGCTTCCTTTGACATTTCAACCTCATTTCCTTATTTTCTCTCTAGACCCTCTTTGGGCATTTGCCCCTCTATCACACGACTCTGCCAGCAAAACCATGAACGTCTTCACTGTTTTAAAAGATGCAAATTCATTCAGGAAAGTGAAACTATGTCCTTGGTTTCTAGATAATTAGATTCACAGTTGTATTCTATTGTTCCACCAGGATGGCTCTGACAATTGAAATTCTGTTTGCTGTGGGCACCAGTGATGGTACTTACTGATCAGGGAGACACCCTCTCTCTGCCCCGTCTGATCTTCTGTTTAACAACCACCGAAGGGCTGTTTCCTTAAGGTCACGCCCACCCGTAATCCATCTCCACGCAGACGACAGCTAATGGGGCCGGGCTGCCCACGTGGATCTCCTAGATAATGTAAGAGGGTTTTTTCCCCCCATTTATATTTTAGTAAAAATAGCAGATGGGGATTCAAGCTGTGATGTTTAGCAAGAGAATTAATTTACTAAAATGTGGCCCTTTGACAGAGGCTCAAATGAGTATAAGGCTATCATGGTAAGTGAATGGAGAAAAAAAATTATAGAAGGAAGGAAACTGGAAACAGAATGGAGATGATTACATAAGTCCTTTGAGAAATGAATAAAGGACTCTCAGAAGTAATTTAGTCTCCCTTTTGTATCCACATGCTGCATTTCTGGCTTGTACACTTAAACACGTCTCTGATTCAGTTGTACCTCTGTTCAAGGACTTCAGTGATGACCCAGTGTCCCAATCTATTACTCTCCAACCCCCTAGAGTCAGTCCCCTGTCTCAGGGGCTTCTGCAATCTGGCGTCAACCTACCCCGACAATGATTCTTAACCTTAGGTGCATTTTTGAATCACTGGAAACCTTTGTAAATTGTGGGGGCCTTCTCACACACACAAAAATAGACCAACCATATAACTAACAAGCATGTTAATTGTGTTCTTGTACGTGTACTATTATACCCACTGACCAGCTTCAATAATGGAGTTGAATTTGAAAAGATCATTTTGGCTACTGCATGAAAAAAGGACATAACAAAACAACCACCACAAAAGAAAAGAAAAGATGGCAACAACAAGGAAAATAGCGAAAAAGTAGATTGGAGAGGTTGGAGCCTTTCAGATGAGTATCTGCAGCCTCCGACAATGAATTAAATTAATATGACTTAAGTATATAGTGTGTTTTAGAACTCTGGTGGGTTCCGAAAGGGGAAAGGGAATGGACAAAAATACTACAAAACACAACATCAGCCTTGACCTCTGGTGGTTCACAGGACAGTAGGAGAAAGAACATAAACAAGTAGCTATAATATAAGGCATACTGAGCAAACTGAAGTGGCATAAAGAACTGCAAATCAGTTATAATGGGGAAGCAGAGATCAGCTCTTGTGCCAAATGTTTGTGGAATAATTAATAGGGAAAATACTGGTGCCTGGGTCCTACCCCAGAAGCTGGTTTAATTGGTCAGGATAGGACCAGTATCAGTACTTCTGCAAAGTCCCCACTGACTGGAAGGTTCAGCTAGTGTGCCAAGTGGTCTTGTCCACTCTTCCGGGCTGCTTGGGGCAACGGAAAAGACAGTCCTCCAAGAAGCCTGGGATTATATCTCAGATTTTCCAACATTAACAGCAGAGGACAAAAGCAAACATTTCTTGAGTTGGATCTGTGCTGGGGATTTCATGGCATCTTCTTAGTGTTTCTCAACACTGGCTGCATATTAAAATCATCTGAGTACTTTGAAAAACTATTGTCTTGGTTTGTCTCCTGATCAATTAAATTAAATCTGTGATATGGGCCTGGACATAATTTTTTTTTTGTAATTGCTCTTATAATTGACTATCTCCAGGATAATGAGAAGCACTTGCCTTGGAGTCAATGAAGTGCGTCTAGTGCATATATTTATAAATCTCACTCCTTTATGGAGTCCCTGTTCCCTAGCCAAGCAAGCCTGTTTGCTATATTCTTAAAACAGTGCTTATCTCTTGGCATCCTGTTTTCCAGGCCAAAACAGCTCCCAGCCTAACCCTTTGGGAAACCTGACTATGATTTAAGATCTATGTCTTCCAGAAAGACCTATCTGATTTCTCTTATGAGAATATAATTTCACCTTCTTTGAAACTGTCTTAAATCTTGCTTTTATGGATTTTTCTCCATGACATTCTCCTCTGTCTGTGTCATTTCAGTTAATAACTTTGATTTCTCCTTGCCATATGGAAGCCCCCCAGTGAAAGACTATTTCCTACCAATGTCACTCTTCCCTGCCAGGCCTAGCAGAGGGCCTTGTACACAGTAGACCCCAAATTAATACTCCCTCATTGAATCAAGCCACAGGCCAAGGAGAGCTTCTCAATTATCCAACATCAGGCCAGGTAGAAAGGTCCTTTTCCCATTGGCTAAAGGACTTCTTTCCAAGCCTCTGATTATTCGAAGTCATTGAGGATCCAGTACAGGAAGTGTAAAGGGCACTGTGGTCACTAATAGTGGAATCTAGAGACAGGTAATTCGCAGGGAATTTCTTCCCTCCTTTCTTCTGTTTTCTCTCCTCTCTCTGAAGGGAGGCCATTATATATTTAGTTCAAGGATATTTAGGAGCGGCCCCAAATAACTGGGAGTAGTCCTTCCCACACAAACCTACTGAATCTTTCAGGTTTGATCAGAAAGTAGCCTTTCGAAGTATTTCAAGTAAGAAATGTCTTAGACACAGGGAACTAGACTTAAGAGGGCTCAGGGCAGCTTTGGCTTGAGTTCATAAAATCCAGAGGCACCTGAGTGGCTACAAAGCTGCTGCAGATGACCTTAGTTGCCTGCAGCACCAAAGCAGATGGTTTGCAGGAGCTCAGCACGAGTCTGCAAACTTCAAGAATCTTTGGAAGCACCAGGAAATCAGGTAATTTTCCAAGAACTTTCTTAGAAGGTGCTGCTGATAATCCTATGTTTGCCATCTGCTCATGCTCTGGCAGACCTGCCACTGGAGAAAGTGGTTTCTCCTTGTCTGTCTTTGAAAGGGCATGTCTATATCCCTCAGTGGCAGAGTGTGACCTGGAAACAAATGGCTAAAACAGTTCTGGGGAATGGAGGCTCTTGTGGTGCCCAGCAAAAGCCAGAGAGAAGCGGTGATGCCAGGGAGCTAACACGAGGCAATCTGCAAAATGAACTCAAGGTAAGTCAAGACAGGCTTATTTTGGGGAGGACTCAGAGAGGAAGAAAAAAAGAAGACATGAGAAAATGTAAATGGGAAAAAGATAGAAATCTCAAGGAAAAATTTCTCTTAAAAGCAGGATGTGTATCCAGCAGGAAAGTGTCTCTGTGTGCTTGTCCCCATGAGGCATATAGAGTGGCTTTCCTGTGGTGAATTTGTCAGGGTCTATGATTTAGGCCTCAGCCCAGCTGGTACAGAAATTAGGCTTCCAGTGTGTAGTCAGTACTCTCTAAAATCACAGTTTTCCTGATTTAAGTCATCAGAAGGTGGTTTCATGATCATACAATCAGTGCAAGAATTGGTGGCTGGTCTTGAAGACCCCTTCAAACCCTCCTTGACCAGTGTGTGTTTAATAGCTGCAGGTACTAGTCTTCGGTTCCACAGGGCCAGGCACACTGTCCATTTCACTCACCACTCAATCCCTGGCACTTAGCATAAGCCTGGTGCGTAGCAGATACTCTATGAGCCTTGAATGATTGAATGGATACATAATCATGGTAAGGCCTGATGACATCCTTGATTCAAAGGATGAGTCTGGTCACACCACAGTGATGACTTGATTTAGTGGGTCCCTCTTGGCCAGCAGTATATAACTAATTCCAATTTTCTATCTTTTTACTAAAAAATTTCAGATTGTTAATTTCTGATGCTATAGATCTATATAGCTATATATATATATATATATATATGATATGATATGTGACATATAGGTATAACATGTATCTGCATACATAACTTATGTTATAATGTATCTGTATATACCATAAATTGCACCTCTATATATTATATACCATATGTATTATATGTGTTATATATTATCAAATGTCTATATATATTATATATAGTTACATAAAATATATATATTATATATCTAGTATACATACATACATAACATACATGTGTACTATTATGCATATCTATCTATATATATATATATATATGCACTATTACACATTATACTACATGTTTAGAGGACTGCATATGACTGATAAAGCAATAGTAAAGTAACTATTTCAGTGGTTCTAGAGGACTCTGCCTTTTCCCATCATGGATTGGTTTAGTAAATTTAACTGTTAATAGGAAATCTTCTTTCCCTCTCTTTCATGTCCTGGGGTTGGGGCTTCATGAAGGCCCATCAGAATGTCCTACGTGCAGATGCTAAGACATCTACTAAAGGCATGCCTCTCAACTACACTCTTCCGGCACTACCTGGCCAGGTGTCTTTCAGAAGGCCCCATGTTCCCTTCCACAGTTTGCTTTCTCTGCACTGACTCTCCAGGCGAATTAGACCAGGCTCGCAATGTCCCATTGATTGTTGGTTGATTGATTGATTGATTCACGATTGACGGAGGAAGTTCAAAACTTCAAGACTGGATTGTTAAGCTAGGGCTACTCATAATTTGCTGAACAGCAAATGTGTAAGGATTGTTCTTCCCCACTTCCCTGGCTTTGCTTATGCTGAGCCCTTCACATGGACTTATGAGTCCTTCCTGCCTCCCACTGTTATTCCAGTCTGTTTAATTCTCTCCACTTTTCTGGGAGTGGTTCGTGATGTTCCACGAAGGCTTCCTAAACAACTCTGTCCTACTTGGTTCTCTTTGATTCTGATCTACTCCGAACATTTGGCTATACCCATCATTTTAGTGCTGATTATACTCCGTTTTACTTTTTCTGAGTTCCTTCAACTGTGTATGTGATAATACTTCTTGAGGTAGAGGAACATATCGCATATATGTTGGGGGGGGGGGTGTTCTCCCACAGGGCTTGGGTGTTAGGCCATATAAATATTTTAATTCATTTTTCATTTATTCATTTGTTTTTTCATTCCCTCAACAAATATTTATTGAATGACTTCTCTGTGTCCGGGTCCTTTTCTAAGTTCTTATAGAACAGAGATCCCTGCCCTACATTTTAGGGACTGTAGGCAAACAATAAATGATAAATTCAATACATAAGTAAATTACAATATAGTAGAATATAACAATTGCTGTGAAAAAAGAGGAAAAACAGAGCAGATTGAAGGAAATCCCAGGAATTTTCGGGTCTGAGGATGGTGGGCTGTATTAATGATGTTAGGGAAAGTCCCTCGAGAAATTTATATTTGAGCAAAGATTTGAAGAACATGAGAGAGTAAGCCATGCTGACACCTGGGGAAAGCTCTCTCTAAGTGGCACGTATGGTGTGTGCAAAGGCCCTGAGGTGGGGTCAGGCCTGGCATGTTGGAAAAACAGCGAGGGGGGGGTCCATTGGGTTGGAACAGAGTGAATGAGGGAGATGGCTGTAGAAGAAATCAGGAAGGTAATGGGCAAGCCGTACCATGTAACTTTAAAAATCTTTGTAAAGCTTTTGGGATTTTACTCCTGGTAAAAGTGGGGAGTCATAGGAGGAATATAAGCAGAGGTGTCACCTGATCTGATATTTATTCAAAGGACCTTTCAGATTGCCAAGTTAGGAGGATTTCATAGGCTAAATAACTTTCTCTTTAAGAGACCAGAGAGGAGTTCCTGTCATGGCTCAGTGGAAATGAATCTGACTGGCATCCATGAGGATGCAGGTTTGATCCCTGGCCTAGCTCAGTGGATTAAGGATCCTGTGTTGCCATGAGCTGTGATGTAGGTTGCAGACGTGACTCAGACCTGGGGTTGCTGTGGATGTGGCATAGGCCAGAAGCTACAGCTCCGATTCGACCCCTAGCCTGGGAACCTCCATATGCCATTGGTGCAGCCCTTAAAAAAAAAAGAAAAAAGGCAAAAAAAAAAAAAGATCAGGGAGCAAATATTTTTAGGCTTTGTGGGCCATATAATCTCTGTGTCATCTGTTCATTTTTGTGCTGTTTTAGCACAAAAGTAGCCACAGACAATATGTAAACAAATGAGCCTGTCTGTGTTGCAATAAAGCTTTATTTACAAAAACAGGTGGCTGGCAGAATTTGACTTAATGGGCTATAGTTTGCCACCGCTGGCATAGACTATAGAGAAGCAGGAAGACCTATTAGGAGACTATCGAGGTGATTCATGCAGAAGATGATGAACACTCAGAATAGAGTGGAATAGAGATGGCAAGAAGTGGTTGAATTTTGGACATATATATATGTGATTTTCTGATTAATTGGATGTGTGGTATAAGAGAAAGAGAGGACTCTAGGATGACTTCATGTGTGTTCTAGGCAACTGCAGAGATGTGCTGGCAGCAGCTGAGGTGTGGAAAGCTGTGCAAGAAGAAGGGCATTTTTAGACATGTCAAGTAAGTGGGTGGCAACACAAGTCATAGCATTGTGAATTGGATTGGCCTGAAAAGAAGAATACAAGGACACGTTTTAAACACAAGTGTTGCCTCCTTAAATTTTGAGACAATGACCCAATTGTACAAAAAGCTAGAGAACTCAGGAGCATGCAATATTATTCTGGAGGAAGAAGTTAAGTCATAGATCATGTTCAGCCTTTATCTATATAACAAGGATCACACTGTTACTGCACAAGAAAGAGTACGCCAAATAAAACTGAATTAAAAGTCACTGAGAGTTGTAAAACTTCCATGACTTATTAAAATTAAAGACAGGCAACAATGCTTAATGTTAAAGTTTTTGGCAGAGTTCATCCATAATGGAGCCAATAACTGCTGAGCCAAGGAGAGGGCTGTATAGGACAAAGTTTTGGTGCCACTAAGTCACTCTCTTTTACGGGATCCTCAAAGGATGACCACAGGGACCCCTTGAACAAGTGCTTGATGGCTCTCGAGCCCCCTTAGGGGAAAGTGACTACCTGCATCTCTAGGTTCCTCCTTCTTGTATCATCACACTGTAGAGGGGCTATGGTGGAGGGCAAAAGGCACTGGAAGACTTCTGCTCTGCCACTTACCCTCTCTGAGCCTCCTCATAAAGGGCATATTTATTGTACAAGGCTGGAGTAAGGTTGCAAGGGATAGTGTTTGTAAACATCTGGGAGGTCTGTGCTCGCCATTTACCCTTCTGCATGAATACCAGGGAGATAAACATGATTGCAGTTCATTTGGTCTGTGTAAGTTCCCTTGCGTTGAATGGAATAGACTAACTTTATAACCTCACAAGTATCACATTTTAATCTTTAAAGATATTCAAAAGGCTCCCAACTTTTAGGCAGAACTATATTCTGTCTCGGTCATTAAATGCCCTGATGCCCCAGTCCTGAAGCTCTGAGAAAAATCTTTTCCCCCCTCCCCTAAAGAGAAGTTCCCGAGCATTAGGAATTCTGTCTTTTGCCCCTCTACCATTTGTAATGAGGTTACCTCTCCAACATCTACTTCTTTGGGTAAGCACCCAGCTTTTAGTTCAAATATCACATCCCAGCCTATGTGCTTCAGGGAAGGCTGAATCCCTAGGAATAGGGCATTTGACTTCAATCTGAGTTCACCAGTGTAACTGCATATCTTGTCCACGCTGATTAGTTCAAATATGAACATGCAGCTCAAGTTAGGTCAGTGAGGTGCATATGGGGGTTTGCTAAGCTCTGCTGGGAAGGGTGCCTTCCTACATTTCTAAGAAGGCCTCTAGAAGTCATAATCTTTCTCTGTGCATGGATAAGAGTTCCCCAGGAGTCATTAATAAGCATCTGTTATGGGGTAAATTATGTAACCCCCTCCCCAAGTGTATTTGTTGAAATCCTAACTCCCAGTGCTTCAGAATATGAGACTATTTAGAAATATGGTAGGAAAAGGTAATTTAGGCCAAATGAAGTTATAACAGTGGGACCTAATCCACCTGACTAGTGTCCTTATGAGAAGAGGAGATTAGGACACAGACATTCACAGACGTTGAGAAAAGACCACACGGGGTGTAAAACTGATAAAACAGAAACCTCAATTAAAATAGTCAGGAGGCCAGAAGGAGGCGCTCTCTTGTCCTCTGAAGATGGCAGAGCCCAACAGGGAGAAGAAAGACTTGAAAGACTTCCTCTTCTTGCCTGGCAAGAACTCAACCAGTGAGAGACCATCACAACTTGGCCAATGAAAAGCCATTATCCTTTGAACTCTCAATTCAACCAGGAACTATAGCCCTCTGAACTGAACTGCCTTTCCCCCACTTTAAGAGAGTTCTCCTCTCCTTGTTGTGGAAGGAATTGTATGTGGCTCGCCATACTTGCAGACTCTGAATGGCAATTCTTTGTTGATCCTGAATAAATACTCTTTTTTTTTTTTTTTTCTTGCTGGAGAAATAACTGGCTGTCTATTGTTTTAGGTCGACAGAAGCCAAAGGAAGAAGATGGCTACCAAACCAAGGAGAGAGGCCACAGAGGAAATCAGACTTGCCAACATATTCATCTTGGATGTCTAGCCTCCAGAACTGTGAGAAAAATTTTGTTGTTGTTGTTTGCACCACCCAGTCTGTGGTATTTGTCATGGCAGCCCTAGCAAATGAATACAGCATCCTGTAAGTAGGAAGAGGAAGACAGCTGAGGGTAAATGCCTTCTACCATGTCAGAGACCAGGTCTTTGGTGGGGTTCCTGAATTGCTGAAGCAAATTAGGCCCAAGGCTTATTCTGTCACTGAACTTCGCATGACAAAAGCAAAATCATCCCCTTTATTGATGTATTATTTCCACTATAACTTATAACCAAATATATCATGGGTGCCTTTAGTACCTAGAACCAAGCCTCATCATAATAAGTGATCAGTAATATTTGTTGACTGACAAGAGGAAGGAATGAATGAATAAACCACAGAATTCCCCTTCTGTGGCTTATTCGGTTCCTGTTGAGGCTCAGTGGAAATGAATCTGACTAGGAACCATGAGGTTTTGGGTTCGATCCCTGGCCTCAATCAGTGGGTTAAGGATCCAGCATTGCCGTGAGCTGTGGTATAGGTTGCAGCTGTAGCTCCGATTAGACCCCTAGGCTGGGAACCTCCACGTGCCACAGGTGCGGTCCAAAAAAAAAAAAAAAAACCACAGAAGGAATTTTAGCATGTTGATCTGGGAAGCCCAGAGAGGCAGCAAGCAACAGAGGAATGAGTCAACCTTATTACAGTCCAGTGGCCACTTTCCTTCTATGTGGATCAGGAACCAGATGCGACCATTGTTAAGTGACAGAGCTAATTCATAAAGGTGACCTGTATTCATTATAACAAAAGTTGTTTAATTAGCGGACATCTGAAGATGTAAAAATTGCCCTCAATTTCTACAGCTGGAAATTTCTAATTTGAAGCACAGAACCATTAGAACCAGCTTATTCTGGTCTTTTTAGATCATCCAGACAATGCCTTCATTTTAGAGATGAGAAAATGAAGGCTTAGTGAGGTTAAGTGCCCTTCCCAGATCACATGGTATGGTAATGGTGGAGCAAAGGGAAGGAATGAAAAGAAACCCAATTTCTCTACAGAAGAAAAAGCTTTCTTGGGATAAGAGTTCATTCTTTTTAGTTAAATTATTCCCATAGTGATAGGACAATACCTTCTTTTCCTGCTCAAGAGAAACTGATTTTCTTTACAAACATAAACCATCTCTTCTCTGAGTAGGAACCAAGGATAGTATTGTGCAGCGACTGCAGGAATAATCTAAATGAAAGGCAAGCACATTCATTTAGGTATCAGCCTATTAAGCAAGTGACTTTTGGTGGAATGAATGAGTCATACGGTAGGGAAATTTTGTAACATTAAGTAGAAAAGAGTACACAAATGTCAGAAAAAGAATGCACTTAAACAAATCCCTTAGTTCAGGAAACGCACTTAAATCTTAAACAGCGTATTTTGTATTCTTTTTACATTTTAGAAAAAAATTAGAGATTATGGCATAAAAGTTGAAAGATAGGATAATAAGACATGAGGTAGGTTGTGAAAAGAGAAATACTGAGACGTTGACAGCAGTAAAAAGGTACAAGATAATATAAAGAATAAATGTTTTGAAACTGCTCACAGGAAAAGCAACTTTTAAGATAATTTAGAAACATCAGAAAGTAGGGTTAACACTGCTAATCAAAATCAAATCAATGATCAGAAAATGTTTTAACAATTCTTCCAAATGTAGAATAGGACCAAAATATCTAAATGGTGAGCGAGAAGGACCATAGTTACTGACAAAGAGTGTTCCTGAACATAAGAACAGAGCAAATGGAAAGTGATCAATATTCAAACATAAATAACATGAACTAAGAAATCATTTTAATATGCAGATCAAAAGGGCTTACTTGGCAAAAAGCAAAATTGATCTAACAGTCTAACAGACCAATAAATAGATATAACCAGATAACAGTATGAATCCTCAAAAGTAAAAAAAAAAAAAAAAAAATCTAGAAATAAAAAAATCTGATAAGCTATAAAGGAAGAAATCCCAGACTGACTTCAGACTTCTCTGTAACATGAAATGCCACGAGTCAATGGAGCAACATCTGTGGTTATCTGAGTTGTGAATTCAAGATTTCCAATATACTGTCATTGTCAGGGAGTCAAGAGAAAGTCTTTTTCCTTAAGGCCAGGTGTCTGAGAATCCTATCCAGGCACCCATCCTGAAAAGCGAAAAAATTATCACTCAAAATACTCCGGAAAATTGGAAGCTCTATCAAAATAAAGGAACACAGAATAGGGAAGCCAGCTGTTGGTGAGCATTGAAACCTTCAACTCTGGAAAAACTCGTTTTAATTATTGCAAGTATAGTCACAAAGCTGAAGACAAATGTGATAAATATATTTTCAAAATGAGATTTTATTAAAATGCTTAGTCTGATGCTTGGAAAACAAATGCAATAAAAAGTAAATAGATGCATTTAATATTAAATAATATTTAAACAAATTAATAAATGAAACTGAAAGGATTGTGTGTGTGTATAATATTAAGCACTCAAACTTATTTTAAAGTCAGGATCCTTTAGGAACCAAAGAGCAAAATGTTAAAATTTATAAAATAAATATTGATAAAAATATCACAAGAACATGAGAGAAAGTGTGAGAGTTTTTAACAGCACTTTTAGTCACCCATGATATATCAAATAGGCAAGAAGTATTTATATGCAAATAGAGAAAATTTGAAGACTATAATTAATAAGGGCAAATGCAGAAAGATAAATACAAAGACTTTTTAAAAAAATTTTTTTTACAAAGATTTTTTTGAAAGACTGAACATGCATATGGAGATGACTAGACTGTGAATAAAAATAGAACTCTGAACCACAACCTGTGGCACTCAGTTCAGGAAGCCAACTTATTATTTGTAGGACCCAGTCCAGAAAGCCAAACTATACCTGCTATAGTGATCTGTCCCAGATAGCCAGCACTTGATGAATAAATGGCAGCTTCCCTAATTAATAACCAGCTCTGCTTCCAAGTTAGGACCAACCAGAGAGAGCCAACTATGCAATGCTTACTCATTCACGTGGGCTGCCTGCTCCTCGTCAGCCCACCTACAGCTTCCCAGGCCAACAGCCTTCCATCAGGGCATACCTGAAGTCTTCCCTTTTTTCCCATTATGAAGCTTTCCACTCCTCTGCCTGACTTTGAGCCCCTGCCAACACAAGTGATAGTGACTGACTTCTTTGCTGTAACAAGATCTAAATAAACCACTGCTTTTTCTCATTTGGGGGACCTTTTTTAAAAATTCCCAAAACTCTGGAGTTCCTGTCATGGCTTAGTGGTTGATGAACCCGACTAGTATCCATGAGGATGTGGGTTCGATCCCTGGCCTTACTCAGAGGGTTAAGGATCCAATGTTGCCATGAGCTGGATGTAGGTCACAGACATGGCTCGGATTTGGTGTTGCTGTGGCTGTGGTGTAGGCTGGTGGCTGTAGCTCCGATTTGACCCCTAGCTTGGGAACCTCCATGTGCTGCGGTGCAGCCCTAAAAAGACAAAAGACAAAAAAATAAAAATTAAAAATTTCCACAACTTTAATTATTTGTCCTACTTTTTAGTATATATTAAATATTTTTCACAAGAAATGATTACATGTTATACGCCAAAGACACTTTTAATAAATTCTAAAGAGCAAGAATCCTTCTAAAAATATTCTCTGACTGCAAGGCAATAAAATTGACTGTGAATTGCAAAATGTTAAAGAAAAATAAAGTCATCTAGAAATTAAACATAAAAATAGCCAAAAACTAATAATGGTTATTGTGTGAAAGAGGAAATAAAAATTCAACAATAAAATATCTGGAAAATAAATAACAATAAGAATGATCTCATATAAGCTTTATGGATTCAGAAAAAAAAAATTCAGTCTTAAACATTTTCATTATGACAGGGAAGAATTACAAGTAATGTCATCAAGATGGCAACATAGCTTATTCCTGACTTCAGTCCCCCTCACAAAAAAACCAACTAGCAACTGTCCATAGACAAGACATGATTGTGAAAATGCCAGAAACAACCGATCCCCCTTTCCTGGACCACAGAGACCAAGAAGGACCATGTTGGAAGGAAATCAGAACAACTACACTTGGACAGCATAACCCATCCCCCAGGCAGGCACAAGGCCATACTGAGAGGGTCCTTCTGGGCCTACAGTTTCCCCAGTGGGGAAAAAATATCCCACAGTGAACATCCACTTCTCCTAATGTTGCAGGATGCTTCCCAGGTTGCCCACTATGGTCTCACCTCACAAAGACTACTGGGGAATCTTCAGGACTTGACCACTGTGGTTCATAAATAAGCAGAGAAGGAGGATGGAGCTTATGGCAACCAGTGCTCAGATCTTGACAGATTTCTCTTCACAGATGTATTGGAGCAAAGATCACAGCTGGTGACCCCATCTGGCTAAGAAAGTTTATTGGGCATTTTTGCCTGATTTTGGTTGCAAAATATAAAGTCAACACACCAAAGTCAGTTGAATTTCTCTACACTAGCAATTACCTGAAAAAACAATAAAGAAAACAATCGCATTTACAATAGCATCAAAAACAATAAAATACTTATGAATAAATTTAACCAAGAAGGTGAAATATCTGTACACAGAAAACTATAAGACCCTGATGAGAGAAATTGAAGAAGACACAAATAAATGGAAAGATACCCCTATTCATGGGTTGGAAGAGTTAATATCATTGAAATGCCCAAGCTATCCCAATCAACAGATTCAATGCAATCCTTATGAAGATTTCTATGGCATTTTTCACAGAAATAGAAAATTCATTTGGGATCACAGAAGACTGCAAATACCCAAGGCAGTTCTGAGAAATAAGAACACAGCTAGAGGCATAGTACATTCTGATTTCAAACTATGCTACAAAGCTGTCATAATCAAACAGTATGGTACTGGCATAAATACAGATGCATAGACCAATGAAACAGAATTTAGAGGCTAGAAATAAACCATGCATATACAGTTAACGAATATTTGACAAGGGGACTAAGAATACTCAATAGAGAAAAGATGCTCTCTTCAATAAGTGGGGCTGGGCAAACTGGATATTCACATGCAGAAGAATGACACTGGCCCCCATCTTATATTGTTCACAAAGATGAACTTTAAGTGGATTAAAGACAAACGCTATATGTGCAATCTAAGAAAAAACAATGAACACATGGAGAACAAATTGGTGGTTGGCAGAAGTCGGGGTGGGGGAAATGGGTGAAGGTGGTCAAAGGGAACAAACTTCTAGTTCTAAGAAGAATGAGTTCTGGGGATGTTCTGTACAGCATTGTGACTGCAGTTAACAATAGGGTATTGTATATTCAAAAGCTGCCCAGAGAGTAGATTTTTAAAGTTCTTAACACACACACCCTTCTCCCACCCCCAAGGTGTAACTATGTGAGGTGATGGATGCTAAGTAAACCTACTGCGGTAATCATTTTGCGATATATACATAGAGCATATCTTTACTTTGCACATGTTAAGCTTATACATAGTCTATGTCAATTTTATCTCAATAAAGCTGACAAAAATTTAAAAATAAATGAATGAGCATATTTAAAATAAATAAATGAACCACATATGCAACTCAAAATTCCAGGGAAAAAGTGACTGAAACCAGCATTGGAAAGTTGGTAGTAAACTCCATTTATAGCCTTGAACACCTCAGTCTTCCTGGTCTCACCTCCCTCGCTGAACCTCTCAGTTTTCTCTGATCTCAGATAGTTATTAGAAGGATTTTGAGAGTGGTGCATTCATTAGTTTATTAGTAAACTGCTCTCCAGAAAGTGCTTTGAGACAAAGCGAATTTCCACCAATATGAGAAGATTTGGTCCTATCAGAAGAAGGAAGTTATTTGAATATGTGCCAAAAGATATATTTTCTATCTTTCCTTGGTTGAACATTCAATGGGAGTTACTCTCATTAGCTCCCTTTCTTTATGGCATTTGAATACAACAGACAAGTCAGTCTTGGAGATGATAAATGACTAATAAATTTTAATTGGCACTTTAGCTCATAAAATATAAATAGTCATTAATTCATCCAGAAATTGTTAAGATGGAAGTGCTGAAAATTGCAGAATATGCCAAAATAGCAGCTTTAAGATCTTCTGATTTCCTTCCATGCTCATGACTAATCCTACAGTCAAAATTCCTAATGGAAAATAGAAGAATTAGGTAAGATTTTTTTTTTTTTGAAAGGGTAAGAAATGGGCAGAAAGGAGAAGTGAGTTAAAATATACAGATGTAGAATTAAAACAATTCTTTCATTCAGGTGTCTGGTAAATGATGTGCTCTTTGTTTTCACAGATATATGGGTGCTGCTATAGTTACTGTTGGGGGGGGAGACAAATTAGGCATGGATTCTTCTCTAAAACACTAGCTAGGGAAGAAGAAAATGCTCCTTTTTAAAATAAGCAAATTAATTATATTTGATTTGGTGTGGATCAAACATTAACAGGTGAATAGAGAATCCATCCACTCAAGGAAGTGATCCCGGTTCTATAACTGTTGCAAGCCAATAGGTTTTTATTTCTAGGATCCTTTTCAGGGTCCCCCCAGTGTGAATCTATGTTGTTGGCTTCTACAGCACCTGTCCCATGACATTTTTCATGACCTTTTGGTCCTGCGTGACCTAAAAGAATATCGGCCAATTTGAGAGTCACAGAAATGTCTTCCTTTGAGGAAGTGAGTTCAAAGTTTCTTAAATAAATAATAAAGAATGCTCACAAGATTTAATTGTGAGGATATTTTTTGCAGAATTTCTGATAATACCCCAAAGACTGGGGGTGGGGGTATGTAAGCAGTCAACAATAAGAGTTAATCTACTTAATGGGACAGCCATCCAGTGGGTCACTGAGGTATCTGGATAATACACAAAGTGCTGGCGCGCCAAGATAAGAGATTTGAAGAAGAAAGCGTGGTGCTCTGGAGGGAGCATTTTCAAAGCAGGGAAATGGATGGTTAAACAGATTATCATCTAAACTTCTCAGTTCTTGATGGAGACTGAAGTATGGAAGACAAGTTACACCAGACTGCTACTTCTCATTTTTCCTTAGGAAAAGAAGCCTGATTTTATTCTGGGCAATGGGTTAAATACAATCAAGCAAAAAAGCAGACAAAATATTGACCAGATTTTCTTAAGTTAGAGATGGCAAATGAAAGGCAAGCAAAAATTAATGAGTAGGAGTTCCAGGAACGCCAGTTAAGAGGACAAAGGGCTGGCATGAGCCCCTCTTCCTTTCTGTCGACTAGAATTTGGGGATGATGACAGGAGTTCTAGCAGCCACCTTGAACCAAGAGTCATCCATGCCATGAGCTGACCTTGAGGATGAAAGTCCTTTAACACAGTAGAAATATAGAGGAGCCTGAGTCTCCAGTGATAGGGACATACACTATGAGCCCTGGACCACTTTCCTCCAGAATTCTTTACATAACATGAAAATAAATCCTTATAAGCTTAAGCCACCATTATCTGGCTTTTATACATATGCAGCTGAATTCAATTCCAACTGATTCACCAACTAAATAAGTAAGAGACCAAATGGAAGTCAAAATTTTCTCAAAGAATCACTCAAGGATACCGGGCTGTATGTAGGAGGCTGTTCTCAGGAGGTGAGTCATGATGGAAAACATTGTTTAATGAAGAGCATGAATATTGCCTTATCCAATAGTAACTGTTAGTGCTTATTTTTCTCCATCAGAAGAGCCAGGTATAATGTCTCTGAATTTAGTTTTCCAAATATGTGTGTCGTCAGTGGTGTCAGTTGAATCTGGTGGTTTAAGAATTTGTTTATGTGAAAAAAATTTGGTCATCCTTCACAGCAACCTGGGAAAGTCAAAGACACAACCGAGCAAAGTGCACTGTCCTGAAGAGAAAAGCACATCAGTGGAGGTGGCAGTGAGCCCTTTTGGAGCACCTTCACTTTTTAGCAAGAGACTCAAAGGATTTTAAATTAATCATTTCAATGAATTAAACTACGATGATGGTGGCAGCATAAAACAGTAAGTTTGTTTGTTTGTTTTTTCTTTTTAGGGCTGCACCCTTGGCATATGGAGGTTCCCAGGCTAGGGGTCGAATCGGAGCTACAGCTACTGACCTACACCTCAGCCATGGCAATGTGGGATCCTAGGCGCATCTGCAACCTACACCATAGCTCATGGCAATGCTGGGTCCTTAACCCACTGAGGGAAGCCAGGGAGTGAACCTGTGTCCTCATGGATCCTAGTCAGAATCGTTAATCCCTGAGCCACAAAGGGCACTCCAAACAGTAAGTATTTATTGAACAATTACTATGGACATTGTACTGCATTAGGCAGTTCATAGATATCATCTCATTTAATACTCTCCACAACTCCAAGAGGCACCTCCCCTTTTGGGATTAGGAAACTGACATTCAGAGAAAATAAGCCATTTTTTCCAAAGCCACAGAGCTAGGAAGTAGTATTGCTGAGATTCAGACCCACATCTGAATAACCTAAAACACTGGCAAAGCAAAATATTCATCCAAAGAGGTGAGTTTGTGGAAATTTTTGTATATTTTAAAGAGTGATTTTGTACAGTCATTGACGGAAGAATAGATATGTTAAAAAGATCATATTCAGAATGTTGACTAAAATAGAAAACTAAAAATGTTGTCATATCTAGCCCTTTTCAAAACTTGGAACCATTAATGGTGTTTGCCTTTAAATATAAACTCCCAGTGCCTCCCCAAAGTATTTGAAGTAGAAAAATTTGAAATGGGTGAAATTGGTCTTTGGTGACCTTGGCCACTTTCCCAGCCCCTTGCCATCCACAACCCACAGGACCCTCCTCTAAGAGCTCTCAGAAGTTCATTCACACTGGGAGGTGACAAAGTGAAGCAAGAGAGAGTGTTTTCAGAGTATCTTCACTTTAACAGGCATCCAAGAAGTGTTTTTCCAGTGATGGGCATTTCCGCTGATGCTCAGAGACTTGGGAGGCACTGGGGTGGGCAACTGTCCACTAGTGGAGTCCTGGCCCAGTGCTCACTGTGCAGCCCAGAAATCCAGCCAGCTGCACAACTACAGGTATTTATAGCTGAATCACAGCACTTTCAAACATCCTTTGAAGTTTGTACTCAGCTCTTATATCCAATTCCACTAGTTACTCTTATGCTCTAGCTTGGCCAATCCCATTCACTTATTAAATACACTGGCATCAGGCTCTCATTTTTGCTTCATTTAACCAGGTTTCCATTATCCTGAGTATATTCATGGATTACCTACCCCACACCTAGGCCCCTTGGGGAGGGACATCCTGTAATGATTAAAAACTCAAGACTGGGGGAGTTCCCTGGTGGCCTAGTGGTTAAAGGATCCAGCATTGTCACTCCTCTGATGTGGGATCGATCCCTGACCCAGGAGCTTCTACATGCCATGAGTGTGGCTAAAAAAAAAAAAAAAAACCTAAAACAGACAAAAACTTAAGATTGGAAGAAAGACAGGCTGGGTTTGAATCTCTGGCCTACCACTCATTTGGACCTAGGCAAGGTCCAAATCTCTTTGAGCCTTAACTTCCACATCTATAAAAGTGGAATTATGGCAGGGCTAGGTCATAGGACTTTTGTGAGGATTAAGTGAGGTTATCTACATAAAGCCTCGCACAGAGCCTGGTACATGGTAAGCATTTAATAAAGTTTAGCTTCCAGGACTGTGGCCCTGTTTGCTAGTGGCGTTCCGTGCTACTCCACTTTAGCTCCCCAGTACAGTGGACACACCCATTGAGTCACGCCATCTATGAGAGTATCTTGCTTCTCGAACACATCTTCACTCCCTTCCAGCTCTTTTGTTCAAGTGCTTTCACTAAACCCACATCAAGCTTTATGGAGACCTCTCATTCCTTGACCTCCACTGTCTCTGTATATTTTGGACCTGTCCTACTTTTTTCTTAGCCATGGTCTTTGTGTGTCCAGTGCTTGTATCACCCTCTTGACAAGTTCAACTTCCTGTTATTGTGTTCCCTTGTTACTGTGTTACGGGCCAGACTTGGCCATGGATTAATTTAAGCATCTATTTTCTGATTTCCTACACCTTGGGGCCTTTGCGGTAATCCACATAAATGGTGACAGTGGCCTGAACAAAGCCAGCAATATAGAGGATATGATCAGGGTAAAGCCTGAACATAGGAAGCCCTAAGAAGCTCCCATTCATTGCTGCCCCTCATTTCTTGCTACTACCTTTCACCTAGGACCTCCATCACCCCACTGTGTCCCGCCCATTCTGAATCATCTGTAATCCAGCTTTTAACCTATTATGGGCTGAATGTTTGTGTTGCCTCAAATATCCTACTTTGTGCCTTATCCCCACTGTGACTGTATTCGAAGATAAGACCTTTATGGAAGTAATTAATGTTAATGAGACTATTGAGTAGAGCCCTGATCTGATAGGATTGGTGTTTATAAGAAGAGACACCATGGAGCTTGCTTTTTCTCTCTCCATGTGCAGGCACCAAGGAAAGACGACCTGAGGGTGCAGCAAGAAGGCAGCTGACTGCAAGCCAGGAAGAGAGCTCTCACCAGGACCCAAAGACCCTGGCATTCTGAGCTCAGATTTCCAGCCTCCTTAGGTGGGGAAATACATTTCTGTCATTTAAGCCGCCCAGTCTATGGTATTGTTATGGCAACCTGAGCAAACTAGGATGTCCCCCTTTTGATGTCGAAAGGAAAACACCTATACAATTTAGCTGTATCGATGCAAGCATATTGGCACTGCAGGAACACACCAATTACAGCATCATCATTATGTGAGAACAGCTCATCCATGCTGAGTTTAAGCCAGTAGCCTGTTTTAATATCACCCATATAGAGTCAGCATCCTGGCAGGGTTTATTCCTCATTTAGAGAAGCCCAATACATGGTCTTAGAATGGACAAATTTTAGTGATAAGCAGATATGAATATGTGCTGATTTTGACTTTTCTCCTTAATCCACATGGTCATCTCATAATCATGAAGACTTTAGATCATATGGGTTAGGCTTGATATCATTAGGAAAATTTCCTTTATATATTCATTTGTATTATTATTGTTCCTGAAGCATATCATGTTTCAATATTTTAAAATTATAGTAAAGAAAACTATAGAAGGAAGTCCCAACATGCATTTTCATTACAGAGAATGAATTTTAAATGTCAAATATGTGATTTATCTAAACCATCTCCAGTGTTAAGCTCCCCACTTTGCCCTCACTCTCCCCAACCCCATCCGAAAAGCTTAACATTTCACTCACATGTGAAAAGTGGGATTTATACTTCAGAGGTGAGTTAGAGTTTTGAAATGGCACATGCTTTTCAAATTCCGATTTAAAAAATTTATATATTTGTAGTTGTAAACCGGTGGCCCTTAGGCAAGATCTGACCTACTGGTATGGTTTTTTTTGATCAGTGCAGCATTAGACAGAAACAGGTGGGGCATTCCTGCTCTGCTTCCTCTTCTCCATCTCTGCTTGTCTCTTTCCCAGGCTCTTTCACACATTACATTACCTGCTCAACAACTGAAGGCATTTGAGATAGTTACTCTCGAATGAATCTATCTATCTATCTATCTATCTATCTATCTATCTATCTATCTATCTATCTATCTATCTACATTTGCTTTTTTTTATTAGGGCCGCACCTGCAGCATATGAAAGTTCCCAGGCTAGGGGTCCAATCAGAGCTATAGTGGCCAACCTACACCATAGCAACACGGGATCCGAGCCGAGTCTGTGACCTACACCACAGCTCAAGGCAACACCAGATCCCTGACCCACTGATAGAGGCCAGAGATTGAGCCTGCATTCTTATGGATACTAGTTAGATTCATTTCCACTGAGCCACAATGGGAACTCCTCTGCTTCATTGAGGTGATATGTTTTGTACATAAACTTTTTATTTTATTTTAATTTTTTCCATGTTTTTATTTATTTTATTTTTAAAAATTACTCAATGAATTTTATTACATTTATAGCTGTGCAGTGATCACCACAACCCAATTTTATAGCATTTCCATCCCAAACCAGCCCCCCAAACCCATTCCCCACCCTGCAACCTGTCTCCTTTGGAAACCATAAGTTTTTCAAAGTCTGAGTCAGTATCTGCTCTGCAAAGAAATCATTATGTCCTTTTTTTTAGATTCCACATGTAGGTGACAGCATATGATGTTGGTGTCTCACTATCTGACTTCACTTAGCATGGTAATTTCTAAGTCCATCCATGTTGCTAAAAATGCCATTATGTCTTTCCTTTAATGGCTGAGTAATATTCCATTGTGTATATGTACCACGTCTTCTTTATCTACTCCTCTGTCGATGGACATTTAGGTTGTTTCCATGTCTTGGCTGTTGTACACAGTGCTGTAATGAACATTGGAGTACACATATCTTTTCAAGTCATGGTTTTCTCTGGATAGATGCCCAGGAGTGGGATTGCTAGATCAAATAGTAGTTCTATTTTTAGTTTTCTGAGGAATCTCCATACAGTTTTCACAGTGGTTGCACCAGTTCAAATTCCCACCAACAGTGTAATAGGGTTCTCATTTCTCGACACTCTCTCCAGCATTTATTATCTGTAGACTTTTTGATGATGGCCATTCTAGCTGGTGTAAGGTGGTATCTCATAGTGGGTTTGATTTGCATTTCTCTAATAGTTAGTGATGTTGAACATCTTTTCATGTGTTTTTTTGGCCATCTGTATGTCTTCTTTGGAGAATTGTTTAGATTTTCTGCCCATTTTTAAAAAAATATAATGGTTTTTATTTTTTTCCATTATAACTGGTTTACAGTGTTCTGTCAATTTTCAGCATGGTGACCCAGTTACACATACATGTACACATTCTATTATTGCACATTATCATGCTCCATCATAAGTGACTAGACATAGTTCCCAGTGCTATATAGCAGGATCTCATTGCTAATCCATTCCAAAGGCAACAGTTTGCATCTATTAACCCCAAATTCCCAGTCCATCCCACTCCCCTCCTCCCCCTTGGCAACAACAAGTCTATTCTCCAAGTCCATGATTTTCTTTTCTGTGGAAAGGTTCATTTGTGCCATATAGTAGATTCTAGATATAAGTGATATCATATGGTATTTGTCTTTCTCTTTCTGACTTACTTCACTTAGTATGGGAGGCTCTAGTTCCATCCATGTTGCTGCAAATGGCATTATTTTGTCCTTTTTTATGGCTGAGTAGTATTCCATTGTGTATGTATACCACATCTTCCTAATCCAGTCATCTGTCAATGGACATTTGGGTTGTTTCCATGTCTTGGTTATTGTGAATAGTGCTGCAATGAACATGCGAGTGCATGTGTCTTTTTCAAGGAAAGTTTTGTCTGGATATATGCCCGAGAGTGGGATTGCTGGGTCATATGGTAGTTCTATGTATAGTTTTCTAAGGTACCTCCATACTGTTTTCCATAGTGGTTGTGCCGATTTACATTCCCACCAATGATGCAGGAGGGTTTCCTTTTCTCCACACCCCCTCCAGCACTCGCTATTTGTGGACTTATTAATGATGGCCATTCTGACTGGTGTGAGGTGGTATCTCGCGGTAGTTCTGATTTGCATTTCTCTAATAATTAGGGATGTTGAGCATTTTTTCATGTGCTTGTTAGCCTTCTGTATATCTTCCTTGGAGAAATGTCTATTTAGGTCTTTTGCCCGTTTTTCAATTGGGTTGTTGGCTTTTTTGCTGTTGTATAAGTTGTTTGTATATTTTAGAGATTGAGCCCCTGTCAGTTGCATCATTTTAAGTTATTTTCTCCCATTCTATAAGTTGTATTTTTGTTTTATTTTCTGCCCATTTTTTGATAGGGGTGTTTGTTTTTTGGTATTTGAGCTGCAGGGGGTGTTTATAAATTTTAGAGATTAATCCCTTGTCAGTCACTTCATTTGCACACATTTTCTTCCATTCTGTGGACTGTTGTTTCATTTTGTTTAGGGTTTCCTTTGCTGTGCAGAAACTTTTAAGTTTAATTAGGTCTCATTTGTTTATTTGTGTTTTTATTGTCATTACTCTGGGAGGTGGATCTGAGAAGATATTGCCGTGGTTTATGTCAGAGAGTGTTTGTCCTGCAAACAAACTTATTATTGAAATAAACTACATAAAGTGCACAAATCAGAAGCATATAATTTGGTAAATAATGACAAAAGGAACATGACCACATAGCTATTATCAAGGTCTGTAAATAGCATGTTCATAACTAGTGCTAGTCCTCCCGAAGCAAATGCTAAGACACATGGTTCCAAGTAATTCCAAGAGGGTCACTGGCTATCAAAATCTTTGATGCATGTATCAGCTGCATTAGGGTTCTTTTAGTTTGTGTTTTCTTGTTTTATTACTTTGTATTCTTTTACTTTCCTTTTAATTTTGATTTTTCCACATCATTATATTTAAGATCCATATCTTTATATTTAATCTGTATCTTTTAGAAGCAGATTAAAGTAGGGATTTTTTAATCGACTCTGACTGTCTTGTTATTTTATTTGAAGTATTCAGTCCATTTACAATTAATGCAATTACTGATATATTTGAGGCTAAATGTAATGGCTTATTTGTCCTACATACTCTAATAATTCTAATATTTTCTCTCTTCTTTCTTAACTTCTTTTAGATTAATTACATATAATACGTGCATATTCTATATAAATGTATATGTATTTTCTTTTACATAGATTGCTAGTAATATAGTCTTTTATAATTTGACAAATTATAAAAAGAGATTTTAACAAAACTCCCCAACTTTTATAAGTCCCAAGGTATTAATTGCAGTAGTTACTTTAGAAAAGCATGTAGACCCCCAAATTATCTAGTATAGGGAAAAATGCAAGGGAATGCATTCTGAGTACTTAAACAAAAATCATGAAATAGTATCTGTTATCTGCAGTAAAAAGACTGAGAGTATAATGAGAAAGCTAATTTATAGGGAGTGTTGGTATGGTTTGGACAAAGAGTAAAGGATAGAGATCTTTCTTTCACAGGCCATTCTTTAACTTGAGAATATTTCCTCATTCCCTCCTTTGTGTGATGCATTTACTCCTCAACTGTACTAGCCAGTCCTCAAATCCACATTTCAGTATCTTGATCCAGGGTATGATCCTATACTATGCCCAGCAGTGGTGTTACAGGTCACTTATACATTTCAAAAGCAATGCCCACGAACTTAGCTCTGCAAAGTCCTTGAGACTTCATGTTTATTATTGAATAGAGTTATTTCTACTTTATTTTCTTGGAGATATTCTTTAAGCTCATAGTATCATCTGATATGGTAATATCACCTTCATGACCTATGGGGGCTGCTCTGTATAGGGAAAGCAGAACCCTTTAGAACTCTTTGGCAGTGCTGAAGTGATGATGGTACTTTCAAGTTTGTTTTATAGGGAGTTATTTTTATAATGGAATTTTGTAAATATTTAAGTGTGTTAAATTTGCTGGAAGAAAAATTCAAATGTGAGTTTTATATCCCTATAGAAATTACTTGCAACTTTGTGGCTGCTTTTTGAACTGATAATACACCAACTCTATTGGTAAAATAATTGAAAGTGAGGGGCTATAGGAATTCTGTACTTATTCCTTTTCCACCTGCAGTTATTTACCTGTGATGGCCAGCTGAGTCACGAAGAAGGTCATTCTCGACTTCCTCTTCCTCCTCCATGTAGAGAACAGCACGATGGCATTTCCAACAATGGTGAAAACAAAGAGGACCCACAGAGTTATCAACTGCTCAGTCTGTAAGAAACAAAGTAACACAAAACCTGTATCAGAAAGGACCAGCATGCTGCACAGAAGGTAAGGCTCAGGTTTTGAAATGTCTTCCTCCTGGTGCCCCCTCCCCACCTGTCAAGTTCTACTCTCAAGAGAACAAAGACACAGTGGTCCTTATTTAAGCTGGCAGCAGTGCAAATTGATATAGCCTTTAAAAAGATCCATTTGGAAATGTTTGTCAAGAGACAAAAATGAATACACAGTATTCTTTGGCCAAGCAATTTTAAGCCTATGTGAAAGAATTC
This sequence comes from Phacochoerus africanus, assembly GCF_016906955.1. NCBI lineage: Eukaryota > Metazoa > Chordata > Mammalia > Artiodactyla > Suidae > Phacochoerus > Phacochoerus africanus. Next base: position 39,019,366 of record NC_062559.1, read on the forward strand.
AAGGTGTGAAAAAGAGCACTACAATCACAAAGATGTGCATATTTATTGTAAGAAGAAATGGGAAATTGTTTAAAGATAACAGGATAGTTAAGTAAATAAAGCACTTCAAGTCAATGAACTATTATGTAGCTATTAACAATGACAGGCACGAAGATTATGTGGCAACATAAAAAATGCTTATAATAAAATGGTAAGTGGAAAAACATGATAAAATTGTATACTGAATGTGATTACAGTGCTGCAAAATTATACATGTAGGGAAAAACCTGAAGTATACTAAAATGTTGAGAGTGGTTATTTTAGTATAGTGTGATTATGAGTTATCTTACTTTTTTTCCTTTGACAGAATTGTATAATATAGTAATATTAACATTCTAGTGAATAATGTGTAATTAGTAAAAATGAAAAAAATCAGGAATGCTACTAATTTAAAATGTCAGGTTCCTCATAAAGTTTCCCACTGTTCCTTCAAATGGAACTTTCCATCTACCCCAAGCCCACAGCCCAGGATGAGAAGAGGCCTGAAGTGATGGGAAATGATGGACACAGGGATGGGGTGGTGTGGGCTGTGGGTGAGGAACAGGGGAGCCGGGGGGTCCAGAGGCAGGTCTGAAATGAGAAGCTGAGCGACTTCAGCCCAAAAGGTCTAGGCAGAGTCCTGGTAAGAATGCACATGCCTAAGACTGGAACACAAAGTGCTTCTCCTATTAGGAGGAGATGATAAGAAGAGCTAGAGAAGCCCCTTGTGATGGTAAATTATAGGTGTCACCTTGGCCGGGCTAGAGTACCCAGTCGTTTGGTCAAACCCTAGTGTAAGGTGGTTGCTGTGAAGGTATTTTATGGCTGTGATTACCACCTACAATCACTGGACTTAACACAGAGTGCCTCCATAAGATGGGTGGACTTCAGCCAATGAATTGAAAGCCTTAAGAGCGAAAGTTGAGGTTTCCTGAAGAAGGGATGCTTTTTCAAGAGTTCCTTGAGGAACACAGAAATCATGCCTAAGTTTCCAGCATTCCAGACTCTGAAGCATCAGGGAAGCACTTTTCCTTATACTAAATTAATTTTGAATTATACAGTAACAGACAAATAACTTCTTTAAAAACTATAACATGCAAATCCCCTTTGGCCACCTCTTTCCATCTTGATCAACTATTTGATCCCAGAGGTAAACATCATTTCAATTATATTATATATCCTTCCAATCCTTTTAAAAGTACTTTATAAACACACACACACACACACACACACACACACACACACACATCAACAGCAAATATATACCGAGCGGATATTAAATCTTAGATTTACAAATGGGTCCTGAGGCCCTGGTGGAGGTCAAGGCCTTGGAGCTGCATGATGGTGGAAGCCACAGAGGGTGGACCTTTTTGTGGTGCCAGGGGGCGGGGCTGGTGCACGACTGGAGTGGGAGTGACAAAACCAAAGGGTGGGCAACCTCTGTACTTTGAAGGCACAGGTGAAAGAAAGATAGCTCACTTCCAGCATGCTTAGAGGGCAGAATCTTTGCTCAGTGCCAGGCATCCTACTTTTTCTTCTCGTCCTTGCTGACCAGAAGGGCCACATTTTCTGGATGATTCATTTCTCTAGCAGTCTAGACATGGGTGACACTGAGGAAGCATCAGGAGTGGAAACTACTTATTATTAAAAAGGATTATTCTGAATGGAGTGAGGGAATGAGTTTTTGTAAGAGAATTCTCTCCTTTGAGAAAGATGGATAACTGTGCTGTCACAAGCAGATACAGCAGGGGAAGCCTCTGATGTACCAGACTGATGTCCCCCTTTCAGCAGCTCATGTGTAGGTGCTGGGACAGGAAGAGGTGATGTGAATGTGGGGGATGTACCTTTTAAAACTGGAGAGCAACCTGGGGACCAGCGTAAGAAGCTAGGGGGCTTGGAATTCTCTCTTAGCAGAAGGTCTCATGGATACTATAAGGTAATAGATGATACAGGTGATCCATGAGGCATCTCTGCCCCAACATGGACCTAATGGAGTGAGCTGTCAGGAAAGATGATTGCATCCTGGGAGTATTCATGGTTCAGAAAAGTTCATGGAGCCCCTGGAGCAGGTGGTGTGGCAGGAAGGGGCCTACAAAGTCCTTTCCAGCCCTGCTGATCATGCAAATGAGAAATTTCCCAAGATTTTTTTTCCTATTTCTCTTAGGAAAATCTATTTCTTAGGGAAAAGCATTACAATGCCTTAAGTAATTTGCTTTGAATTACAGAATACTCTTATTGCATCCAGCAACCTTTCTCCACTTAGGTGGTGGTGGAGGGTAATTTATTTCCAGACTTGTCTAGATCTCCATCTCTGTTGAACTCTTTCAACCTCAGATGGAGAAGGAAGGGGAAAGTTAGAATGTTTGTGATCCTTCTTTGTCAGATCAGAAGTCTGTATCTCCATGGTGTGTGGGGAGAGAGCAGTGTCTGGAAGCAGACAAAGAAGGAGGCCTGGCCTTCTGCAGTGGACGGTAGGGTGTCAGGAAGGCAGTGGATACAGGCTGTTCTCCTCACTGAGAGCCCATTTTCATCAGCATCCCCCCCAGGCCTATCCAGCTCTCACATCCCTTTCACTGGGAGGAAGCAGCTGGTCACGAGTCTCCTCCTTGGCGGACTTCCCCGGGAAATCCGCCCCAGCCTCAGCCTCTGGACTGAGTACTCCTGTGGTGGGATTCCCTGTGGGCTGGGCCGCCTCCCTAAATCCCCAGGGAGACCTTTGCTTCCCAGAAGAGAGAGAGAGAGAGAATGAATATGGGTCTGCCTGCCCTGCCTGCAGGTGTCTTATGTATCCTACACCTTCCAGAGAGCCCTCCAACTTCGCAGCGGGCGGGTGACACCCTCCCCTATTTTCTGCTTCTGACACAGAATCCTTCCCAACTAAAATGACACTCTGAAGGCCTTGAGGATAAGAATTAGAAACAGGAGAGTCAATCAAGTGAACCCAGGGTAATTTGGAACTAGAAGTCAGTGTTTTTTCCCAGAGTCCCTCTTTCGTCATGCTCCCCTGTCCTTAACATAACGGCCTGTGGTAAGAGCAGTTAGGCCACGTTTCCAGAAAGGCAATACTGAAATACGTAAATGATGTGCTTTTCACAAAGCATGTTGGGGGTTATGCTGCCGACACCAAAATCTAGATTTCTAGAAATCAAGTTTCACAGTGGAGGTGCCCCCTGGCCTCCCAGTGGGCATGGCATGGCTGCTTTCTTCATTTTGTACTGCACCATCCTGATACAGTCTCTTCAAAGTAGGCCCAGGGCTCAGAACCACTCTGCTAGGAGCAGAAGTGACAAACATGGCAAATCAAATTATCCTAGTTAGATATCTCAGTGAATTGGAGGTCAGGTCTCAGGAGGGCTGGAGCAGCCAGTGCCGGCTGAGAGGAGTCTTTTCCTAGAAGCTTGCAGGAACTATGCTTGGGGCTAGTCGGCCCAGGGTGCTCTGTGAACAGGTCAGGGTCTGTTCTCCTTGGGATTAGATGATGTCTATGAGGCAGACTGAACAAATCCTGTGAAATCCAGTCCTCTCCTTCTGCTTTGGAGTTTTCTATTGGAAGACAATCTCACTGGCTTCAGGAAATTTCCAGATGGAAGAAGTTCCCTACTGTTGCTTTCTAAGATCCATGGCTATTTATTTATTAATCATTCAATATCAATTAAAGTGTTGATGCTGCAAAGGAGACTAAAGCATGTAGACTGTATAAATTATCCCCAGCCAGGAGTTCCCGTCGTGGTGCAGTGGTTAACGAATCTGACTAGGAACCATGAGGTTGTGGGTTCGGTCCCTGCCCTTGCTCAGTGGGTTAACAATCCGGCGTTGCCGTGAGCTGTGGTGTAGGTTGCAGATACAGCTCGGATCCTGCGTTGCTGTGGCTCTGGCGTAGGCCGGGGGCTACAGCTCCGATTCGACCTCTAGCCTGGGAACCTCCATATGCCGCAGGAGCGGCCCAAAGAAATAGCAAAAAGACAAAAAGTAAATAAATAAATAAATTATCCCCAGCCAAACTTAAATGCTGTTTCATCATCAAGTAATACCAAGGTCATTCGGGATGGAAACAATTGCACAGTTGTAGGATCATCTTATTCACAGCATTCTTAACCCATGCATGGACATATACCCTAACACACATCCCAGGGTAATGTGGAGATTGGGAAAATGATGACAGTGGGAATTGGGAAAACAAATTTAGAGGCATTTGAACATCACAGTAAGTAAGCAGTGTGCTAGGAAAGTGAGTAGGTTTTCTTTCTTTTTTCTTTGTTTTACCCCTGCACCTGCAGCATATGGAAATTCCCCAGCCAGGAGTCAAATCAGCTGCAGCCGTGGCCTATGCCACATCTGCAACCTGTGCCACAGCCTGCAGCCAAGCCAGGTCCTCAACCCACTGAGTCAGGCCAGGGATCGAACCTACATACTCACAGAGACAATGTCAGATCCTTAACCTGCTGAGCCACAATATGAACATCAGGTTTTCAAACCTTCCTGATTTGAAATCAGATTTTTTACTACTTTCTAGATGTGTGAAGCATCGGTAAGTAATAACCTCTCTGAGCCTGTTTTCTCATTTATACAATGAATATAAAAATGAAATCTGCCTCAGGACACTTGTGATGGATAGAAAGGATGATGAAAACCCTAACCCTAACACTAACGCTAACCCCTAACCCCTAACCCCTAACCCTAACCCAGCTCAGGGCCTGATGCATCGTATACACACAGTAAGAATTACTCTATCTCCTCTCCTAGTTTCATGGACTACATTTAGGTTTGAGGGGTGATTTATAAATAACTCACTACCTTTTCAGAATGATGCTTGAATTTACCTTGTTTTCAGTTCCAGTTTGTTGGAATTTCATCTGAGCCTAAAAGGCCCTCCTCCTGCACCCCGCCACCCCCAGCAGGTACATACGGTATCCCCACACCATACTTAGAACCCTTTCAGAATATAGTTGGGGATTAAATGCCCCCTAGTGGTCATGTGAGGCAAAATGTCAAGCCAGAGGCTCAATACTGGATAGAAGTGATAGACGAATTTGGAATTTTTCAATGACCAAAGACTAGAGTGTTTTCAACTCAGTTATACATTTGTTGCTCATGACTACCTGGCTTTTCACCTTGAGTTCATGAGGCCATGCAGTGATTCCAGATCCCTACAGATCACAAAATTACAACCTGGGATTGAGAAGGATGAATTGCAGCATTCTTTTGATGATGCTGGGGCTGCCATGGGACTGATACCCGGCACTTGACTCCATGGGATATGCTTCCAGGCCCAAAAAGGCAAGGCATTAGCAGGAGTCACTATTCCAGACTGGCATTTTATCGTTCCCATAGAAAGTGCTTAGTAGATATCTGATGGATGGATACATGGTTGTTACAAGGGCAGGGGTACTTAGAAGTGTCACAGAAGAGGTTAGAGGTTACTTGAAATGAAAATTATCTCAGGAAGCACAGGATATTTAGTTGGATGACTCTAATTGAAACTAGGTATGTTAGACTCGTCCGGGGAGGAAGACAGGATTTTATTGATCATAATCGTTTTCTTTTCCAGTGAAGTCCTGAAAACAAGACAAAACAAAAGCAAAATAAAAAAACTCGAAGGTATCTTTAACAAGCACAGAGTGAATGGGAACTAACACTTGAGCAAATCACATTAATTTAGCACCTGACTGACTTAGTTTGTAATGCAGAATAGTTACTCAATAAATGCCTGTTGGTGATTGTCATGTGCCAGTCATCATGGCCTGACCATGAGATGACACTGTCCTTGATCTTTTAGTTAAAGAAGTAGGGCTCACAGACGCTGCTCACCTGGGACGGCAGCTCAGAGGGATGCAGCTGGAACTTGAATGTGGCTTTGCTTGGCTGGAAAGTCCATGCCCTGCTTACTGTAGTGATTTTCTGCTTGAATTTGGAGCCAGAGATGGTGATATTGCCTGATGAACTTTCAATTTTCAAGTGGAAAACAGATCTCATTTTCCTTATGATCCCAGACTTGTCTGAATTTCTGGAGCTGGGTCGGTTTCATGACTGTCTGCGAGTAAGGTCAGTGCTCAGTATGTGTCCAGACGGATGGACCTTGGAGGAGCGTGTGGCTTCCACACAGCAGGAGTCATAAATATCACACAAGATGCAGCTGCACATCTGCCCCCCGGAGAATCACAAGGCTTTCTCCGCCCTTTACATTTTTGTGGTTCATTTTACGATTCTTGTTATTTCTGTGATGTTGAAGATGAGTATCTCAAACACAGGAAGGAGCACATAGATCATACTTTCCAAGAGAGGAAGTGAAGGCTCAGAGAGGTTCTGATTCAGCCTCACTTCTCAGCGAGCAGGCAAAGAAGCTCTGCTGTCCTGACAGTCACTGAGACCCATGTGCCACCTGTCATTCTCAGCACCCAGTCTCTGAGGTCGGCTCCAAGCCTCCTTAATTTGCTTGGGTGGGTTGGAATATCAAAAGCAGAGACCTGACAATGTCTAATTCCACTGAAGATGAATCACTGTGTTACAGGGAGAGCACACAATTTAAAGTGAGACAGGCGGGAAAAGACTGCAAGGATTTGGATCCTCAGAGCTGCTTCATTTGACCTGAGGAATGAGACGCATTAGGAGGATCTGTAGACCCCTGGGCAGTGGCCATTTCGGAACAGTTGGAAACCTGTCGTTCGGGAGTTTGTCCCAATTTTCCCCAGTGTCCTGCCCCACCTGCTCCTTTAGAAGCACTGCCAGGTGGTCAACAGCCAGTGAGGCGGTCAGCCAGGAGGCATGGGGGTCGGACCAGGAGTGTCCGGCTCGGAGTCTTCCCCATACCCCCTCCTTCTGATGATGCCCCTTTAAAAGTCTGCATTCTCACCACCAGCCAGTAACCAAGCTTGGAGACACCCTTGCAGATCCCATGGAATTACTGTCATCCCACCTATCAGCATTCACCTTTGCTGGGAATTCTACCTTGGATGACTTCCAGGAGAGCCTTCATCTCTAATACTCAATTATGAAAAAGATATCTAACAAGATTTTTAAATTAGTTACTATCACAGAAAGCTAGAAAATTACTTAAAGCTACACATAAGTGTGGATGGATGTTCATTCCAGCCTTGTATTTTTGTAAGGCTTTTCATATCATTTTAACAGGGGTCTGGAACAGGGATGGGCATTGTACCCTCTGATTAGGGGCTGGAGGGACAAGCTGGCAGGGGGCCTTCTGCATGAAGAATGGAGCACATGAATGGGGTGGGAGGTATTGTCACAGCCTGGGTCTGTTGAGGTTGAGAGCAGAGCTGTGGACCAAGATGGTCCCAGACAGCTCTGCGTGACAGTTATTCTATGAACTCCTATGTGGTATATCAGAAGGAGAAGACATCTACCCTTAGGGGAGAGCCTTAGCATATATGTTGGTGTAGAAACGATATGCAGGAAGTGGGACCTTGACCTTGAAATCACATTGCTCTGACCTGATTATACTGGTTTGCATTGTACACAATCAGGCCCAACAAACATTGATTGAGAATCTGGCAGTAAAGTTCAACATACTTTGGGAACGTTGCCATAGTTTCCTAAAAGTCATATAGGAACCGAAGGGAGGCTGAGACAAGGAGCTTCTAGTTTGATGGTGGAGGCATCTATGTAAACAAAAATTTTCATCGTGAACTACTGTGATGGAGATGTGTAGAATCCCAAATAAGCGACGTGTAGCAGAACTTGAAAAGGGGCTGATCACGGTCAGTCAAAAGGTATATCCTGGAGAAATCGGTATGTGAATTGAGCCTGAAAAATGGGTAGAAGTAGCCAAACAGGTAGGTTGCCTGGCAACAGGCTGAGTGAAGGCAGACTGTGAAAACTTTCAGGTGAGTGAGTGTAAAGAGCAGAAAAAGGCTTAGAATGAGAAATAAGACTTACGTCCTAAAAACTATGTCATAAGTGGAGAACGGTTCATCCTGGATCTTTGTCCTGAGTGAACAGAACTAGCCACCAAGAGAAAAGATTCATCTCCATTAGGAATCTTCTCCAGTTGTCTTCATTGTCCACACCACCTTTGTCCTACCTCTCAACACCATCATCATGGGTGATGAATACAACTTTTTTAGCTCCTCCAAACTGGGGCTGAACAGGAAAAATGATTTGCTACCTAACATTTACTTCTTAGTTTAGCTTCTAGGACATATTGGATAATAATATCAGCTCTTCTACTCTGACCAGAAAGGCTTAGTTATTGTTCTGGAGTATTTTATCATTGCTGCCCTGGGTCAGAGTTTGTGTTTAATTACCATTGTCAACTCCCCACTGCCTGTTTGTCCTCATTTCTATCAGCTTTTGGCACAGATCAGGGACTGCACTTGCAAGACTGGTTGACTCAGTTTTCTGATACTAGTGAAGCCCTGGATTTCACCAGAAATGCCAGTTTCTCACATTCATTTTAATGGGAGACCCTTATTGTGGTACATTCTTGGGTCACAAAGTGATCTCTAGATTAATCACAAATAGGGTGTTTTGGAAGCTTTGAGGCAATTAAATTCTGGGATTCCATCTGAATTCCCACAGTGCATCAGACCATAGACACTAGAAATCACTAAAGCCCACTGGGCTCCAAGTCCAGGTAGGAGTTAATACTTGTTGAACAAATGAATGAAGTCTCTGCTTGGTGTCAAGAACTGAGATTAACATTTAAACTGGTATTTGAGCTCTAGACCCTTGAAATACAGAAAACTAACATTTTGATAAATTAGGTCCAAAACTCTACAATACAGTAGAAATCAAAGTAATTGCTATGTAATAAAAATACCAAGAAACTATTCTTTCTCATGACCCATATTATTTAAAAAATAAATAAATAAACTTGTGGGAATTTGTTTTGTTTCGGAGGTGCTACTCAACAGGGGATAGTGTCCCAGGAACCTTCCCCCTGGGGGCTCAGCTCAACTCAGACCATGATACCTTCCTTCAATCTGTAGTTTCTGTTCCATCCAGGAGGCTCAAAACCAAGTAGCTAGAAGAAACCTGGGGCAACCAGCAAATGGAAGAGCCGAAGCAGATGTGAGGCCAGGGCATGGAGCTGAACCTCCTGGTGGATGAGAACAGGTAGGGAAAAGGGCACGAGAGGGGCTCATCCTAAATTGCTACTCTTGGTGGCTTCATTTTCTGTGCATCTAAGTGGGGTGGCTGGTCAGCAGAGTTTAAAAGGCTAATGAGTTAGTGTACCCCAATGACAGCTGGTCATCTGCCTTGGTTTACATTGTCCTCTCATTCCCTTGCCTGCCTTTCTAATCTTGCAAGCCTCCCCAGCCCAGGGTGGAACACTAGTCCCTCCACCTCTCATCAGTCACTCCATAGGCTCCATGGGAGCCTATCCAAGGTCAAGAGAGGCAGGCACCTGCCTGACTCCAAGCATCACTTCCACTCTACCTGAGCCTCTTGGACTTTGATGGAGTTGGCCACATCACCTTGGGTCTATGCTCAGGAGTCCTGGTTACCCCAGCAGTTCCCTGGGCCAGGTTGGTCCTCTAAGCCTGCCTGTTTAATCCACTTCCTACCACTCTCAGCTTCACATGGAATTCCAAGCATACTTTATGGTCCAGTCCATTCCAATGATAATAGAAAAATTACACAATTGGAAATAGATAATCTATTTTAAAGGAAATTCACTGGTTCCATACTTAGTCCAGAAATCACTATCAAGACCTTAGTTGGGGGTTTGATTGGGAAAAACATTCTACGGGGAGTGATATGAGGAAGATAGAGAAAAAATGACATGGGAGAATCATGGCACTGCCCCCATTCAACTCCTGAGTTCTGCTGTGGCTCGGAAGGTGTGTAACCTTCATTATTTAAAGATCACATCCCTCTCCTGCCCACACATTTCCTTACTAGGGAGACGTTTGTAGGTTCTCAGACCCTTCTATGTCTGATCCTTGGGGGCCAGTGCATGCGTTACCTGGAACCTCCTCTTCCTGGATTTGGCCTACTTTGCTGTCACAAAGGTGTTTGCTTTCAGATACTTTTTAGAACCTCCCTTGTGATTTGTCTGCAGAGGAAATAGATCCTATCATTTGCTCTCATGGAAATACAATGTGTAAAATGTATCTGAGACATTGCATGGTGTACTTTACATGCTTATTTTGTTGTTTCTGACAGTAAAAGTAGTATGTGCGCACTGTCAAACATTTAGTGAACTATTTAAAAGGTACAAAGACAAAAGACCCACCTTTCAGAGAGAACTCTCACATCTTGGCATATTCCCTCTCATATTTTCTGAGTATATATCTACGTATCTGGATATAAATTGTTATATATCTATAAAACTTGCAATACAATATATACAGCTTATTGTGCTTTAAAAAACCTTTAGCATCAGGATTACTATAGGTGCAGAGTATTTCTGAATATTCCACCCTGTGATTGTGTCACAATTTCACTCTCCTGTTGCCAAATGTACTGAATGAAACAACCTAGCATATATGACTGCGTCTAAAGTTTTCCTGTACATTTCTTTAGTATTCTTTTTTTTTTCTTTTTTTCTTTTTAGGGTGCCGCATCTGTGGCATATGGAAATTCCCAGGCTAGAGGTCCAATCGAAGCTACAGCTGCTGGCCTACACCACAGCCGCAGCAATGCAGGATCTGAGCTGCATCTGCGACTTACACCATAGCTCTCGGCAAAGCCAGATCAGATCCTTAACCCACTGAGCAAGGCCAGCGATCGAACCCGCAACCTCATGGTTCCTAGTCGGATTCATTTCCTCTACACCATGACGGGAACTCCTCTTTAGTAGTCTTAAGGTTTAATCCTGGAAGCAGAATTGCTGAGTCAAAGTGCAAATCTACTGTTTGGGCTTCCTGTATGTTACCAAACTGCTCTCTAAAAAAGTTGGGTTTGTTTTGCTGATTTACTCTCCCACAAACAGTCTACAAGACTGTCACATGCTTTAATATTTACCAATTTGATATGTCTCATATTATGTTTCAGTGTTAAGTTTGTATTGTTCAGACCACTAGCAAGTAACATTTTGTTTGGTTTATTTATGTTTTTTGTGTTTTGTTTTTTTTTTTTACTTTTTTTTTTGTGTGTGTGTCTTTTTAGGGCTACACCTGTGGCATATGGAGGTTCCCAGGCTAGGGGCTCTAACCCGAGCTACACCTGCTGGCCTATGCCACAGCCACAGCAACCTGGAATCCTTAACCCACTGACCAAGGCCAGGGACAGAACCTGCACCCTCATGGGTGCTAGTCAGATGCATTTCCACTGAGCCACTATAGGAACTCCTATTTTGTTCTTTTTAGACATACCTGTAGCTTTGGGAAGCTCCCAGGCCAGGGATCAAATCTGTGCCACAGCAGTAAAGTAATCAGAGCCACAGCAGTCACATCCCTGGATCTTCAACCCACTGAGCCACCAGGGAACTCTGCAAATAACGTTCTGTATGTTCTTTTAACTCTTCATTTAGTCTAAAATTCTTTTTATTTCCTTTGGCCATTTTTTCTATTAGAAATATCTTTTTCTCTTCTAAGAACTGTCTATATATTAAGGACTTGAATCATGTTATATTTGTAATTATTATGTATTATAATAGGTAACATAAATATTTATATACATATGTTGTATACTTACTTTTATTTAAAGTTCTTTTCTCAGTTTTTTGTTTCCCTTTAAGTTTTTATTGTTAGAAAGTTCTTGCTCAGACCAAAATCAGTCTGATGCTCTTTTCCCTATCTATTCTATAAAAACAGTTACAAAATCCAACTGAAATTGATCTGAAAACTTTACACGAGGTAAGAATCATCACCCATCTACCCACTACCCTTACTGCCAAAATATTCATTCCTTCTCACTAATTTTTGTAGTTTCTTTGTAGTGTTAAGTTCATTTATGTACTAGGATTTTATTTTCAGGGCAAACTATTATTATTACTCTGTCAATTACTGTGCTCATTCTAAAATGTTTTGCTTAATGCAGGTTCAGATTTATTAATAAGTGAGAGAAAAATCCTTCTTCCTCGTTGGCATTTTGTTCAAATCTTAACTTTTCTTAGCTTTTTAAAATGAGCTTTTGGATTATTTTGTCAAATTAAAACAATCACATTGAATATTTGATTAAATTTTTTAAACATAAAGAAATTTGGGGAGGGGAGTTCCATGGTAACAAACCCAACTGGCATCCATGAGGACACAGGTTCGATCTCTGGCTTCACTCAGTGGGTTAAAGATCTGACGTTGCCATGAGCTGTGGTGTAGGTCGCAGATGCAGCTCAGATCCCCTGTTGCTGTGGCTGTGGCATAGGCCGGCAGCAAAAAGAAATTTGAGGAGAATTGACATCTTTACAAAATTTAATCTTTTTGATCCCGGAGCACATGTACCTTTTCACTCATTCGAATATTTTGTATATTTCAGTACTGCTTAGCATTGTGAGCTAAGGCTATCTTAATTTTGAATAGTGCTCTCCAGTTTATAAAGTACCCTCATATTTTCAGGATCCTCTCAACAAGCTGCCCAGGAGTTCTGACTTAGATCTTGATACTGCAGGTCTCGTCCTGACTAAAATTTAATAGCTGTGTGACCTTGGTAAGATCACTTTAGTTCTCTGGCCCTCATCTGCCCAAAGAGGTTGGTCTGTTAGGTTATTCCACAGGCTCCTGGGCAGGGCCTTTTCTGAGGTGTGTTCCAGGGGCGTTTGTCTTCACATTGTAATGTTATGTGGCCAAATAAATTTAGGAAATTCAGGTTAAGCATAATTAAACACTTTGCTTTACTGAAAGGCTTCTCAGAAACTTTATTAGACTGGCACACGCTCTAAGTATATGCTGATACATATGATGTGCTGTTTCCCCAACTTTTTGGCGGGATAGTCCCCTTTTATCTGCTTAGCAACTCACATAACTAGGATGCTGTGGAATATCCTTTGGGGAATTCTGATACGGTAAAAAAAAAAGCAGGTGTTTGGGAACCAGATCTGGGTTCAAAATTTTGGGCTATGAACTACTGTGTGAACTTATCTTCTCTGAGCCTCATCTTCCTTCTCTGTAAGTCAAGGATAATAAAGCCTAGCTCAGAGTTGTAGGAGTTACACTAGTCTGATCACTGGAGGGGAGCAAAATTTGCCACCCCAAAACATATCTCTTTGGCATGAAGATTGACGCAGGCTGATTATTTTTAAGAAAGAGAAGATTCGGTAAGTCTTTTTTTTTTTTTTTTTAACCTCCACCTTAACTGCCTAAAGAAATGAGATAAAAGGTCTGTTCCCAGAATGGAGTCTCACACCAGAGACATCTGCAAAGAATTGGGGAGGGTCCACTTTGTGTCCCATTGTTTCTGCATGACCCAGCAAACATTTATTTACCAAACATTTGCTTTTCCATCTCCTCATGAATCACCTTCCTCCCTTCTGAAGTCTCAAACAACTGCTCTCAACATCTTCTTTCATCTGTAGATGAAGATGGCCTTTAAGGTGAGGGCTTTGACCGTTTTGGTGAATTACTCAGTTTTCCTGGGGCTCTCCCATGTATACATGTTATTAAACTTTTGTTTGATTATCTCCAACCAATCTGTCTCATGTCAATCTAATTCTTAGAACAGACAGAAGAACCCAGAAGAGAAGAGGAAGATTCCTTCCTCTCTGACATCACCGATATCTCCTGCTTCTCCCCAAGGGAGGATTATTTTTCTCTATTCCATCGATATCAGATCTGACTATGAACTTAACTCTGACCAGTGAATTGTGAGCAGAAGGGAAACGTGCCATTTCTGGGCAGAAGCTGCAAGAACCAGCACAGGCTTCCCTATTCTCTTTGTCTGTCTGTCTGCCTGTCTTCTAACTCTGGTTTATGGAAGCTTGTGTTGTTCCAAGACAAATCAGTATCAAGGCTTGAAGACCTTTAATTGGAGGTCTGCAGAATTACAATTTTGGAGACACAGACTGGAGTGAAACTGAGTGGTCCAGGGAAGAGAAAGAGGCAGGGGGTTTATAAAGACAAAAAGCCACAAGGTTGTTAAAGTTGCCTTACAACAATTGTGATTGACTCTGATGCAAGTCAGGAAATAATTGGTCCATAGGAATCACAGGTTGTTCTTGGATATGAGTCCAATAAGTAGACAGGCTGTCACAAATTATTTTAGGGTAGTGGTTGCATAAGTGTCTTGAGTTTCTGGCAGATGTTGCAATGGCTTCCTTAGGACAACACGTGGTCAAAAGGTCAGATTCCATCCAGGCTGACATATGCCCGAGTCACACTTTGTCCGTGGCTGCCAGGCTCCAGTGTAGAGAGCTCTCTTAGCAGCAGTGGTTCTCTTGTGATTTTCCTCCCACGGTTGAGATGGAGCTTCCATCAGCCTGAGTCCCCAAGTGACTATAATAAGCAGAGGCCCCTTATTAACCTCTGATAAACATGTGTGGCACCAAGAGAAACTAAACATTATGGTTTTAATTCTCTGACAATACCTGGCTATTTGTTACTATAGCATAACCAAGTTTAACCTGAGTTAGTGAAGAGGTAAATAAAATAATCAATGGAAAAGACTAAGTGCTTGGCAGAGTCAGCATCCAGTCGATTACTTCAAGTTTTATCTTGGGCTAGGGAAAAAAAAAATCTCAAAAGGGACTAACTACATTGGAAAGGTAATCAAATTTATTCTTAAACCAAAACCAAAACAATCTTCTGTTGGCCTGGATTGCTGTGTTGCCAGGGACGATGCTCCGTGACCCTAAATGAAAGAAAGGAGACTTGCACTTGGGCGATAACACTATTCCCTTCCTTTCTAGTTAAATTAGAAGTGGTGAATAATGGTTCTTGAGCGAACACTGGTTCAACACCTATATGTGAGTGGAATTCTAAGAGCTCTGGGAAAATTGCTTGTGCAGTGCCGCGCCTGAAACACCGCAGGCCAGGTCGATTCATGGCTGCAGGCCCACAGAGCAGTGAGGCGAGGAGACCTCAGGAGCTGGAAGAAGAGGAATTAAGGGGAACCTTCTTCCCTGTGCTGCTGCTTCACCGAAGTCCAGCGATCCCCTAGACCCTGTATAACCTTCACCATCTCACGCCCAGGGAGCTCAGGTGAGGAAGGTGTATATTCATGAAGCAAAGTTCTCTTAAAAATGCAGATAGCCAAAGAAGATTAAGAAGGCAGTGGGAGAGACACCGAGGGAAGGAATGTGTTTACTCATTACATAAATACTTGGAATCAGTTTATCGAGGGGAAGAGTTTTGAGATGAAAGAAGGATTGTGCAAAAGAGGGAGACTTTTTTTTTTCTTTCTTTTTTTTTTTTTTTTAAGCAGGGCATTCACAGTCCAAGCTAAATGCCTGGTAAGGATGAGGGCAGGCAGAGGAGGCTGCTAAGGGAGAAGTATGGTTTGGGAGAGGGGGTTCTTGTGAATCATGTCAAGGTTATGCTTGCTGCTGATTTCTCTCCAACCACCTACTCCTATCTGGAGGAGAACTAGTGCTTTCCTTCCAAGAATGGAACGAAAAAAGGGAGGGGTCTCAGAATTTTCTGCTTTATTACCTTTAGCAGGCGGGGGAGGATAGTGTGGGTGGGTGGCGGGTCTGGGAGGATAAATCCGGGATGGAGAGGCTGTGAGGCTGGTCTTTGAGGAGAAGGGCATTAGCCATCCCTCAGCCCCTCTGTGTTGGGGGGACCCCCCGGACATAAGTCACCCTCTTGCTTCCCTCCCCCAAGACCTCACCCCACACATATGCTTTGGCTTCTTGCCTACTTCACCATCCTGCAGGGGCATCGATACTGTCTTGCTGTCATAGTGGAGCTGCCTGGGGCCAGAAAAACTATGTGATGTGACGGGGTAGCATGACATAGAATTGGCTTCAGTGGCCAAAGCCCACTTCTCAGTTTTTTATATTTTTTAGTTTTGTTTTTATTAAAGTATAGTTGATTTACAATATTCTGTCAATTTCTGCCATATAGCCAGGAGACCCAATCATACCTATATATACATTCTTTGCTTGGTGGTTTTAAACTGTCAGCAAAGGATGTGATTCCTTGTGCTTTAGGGAGGAGAGTAAAAATCCTCTTACTTAGCCATCATGAACAAATAAGCTGATATTTTCGGTAGTTTTTTGAACTAATGTTTTTAAAAGTGTCTTCAGTATTTTTTTTTCCATAAAATTACCTAAGTGAAAAGCACTGTCATTATCTGGAATGTAAAGAACCATTCTAAAAAATTTAAGGCGCTTTGCTCTGGGAAGAGGGGAAAACTTTCTTTTTCTTTGTTACTCGGAAACATACAATCCAGTCTGAATCAATGTTTATAAAACTCTATTCAATCCCTTTGTAATCTAGATAATAGATAGCAGCATGAGAAATATGAGCTGAGCCAGCCCCTGCACCACCCAAATATAGAATAAATGAAATTCTCTGACGCTTTGTGGTCTGCTTTCAAGGGCTTGCCTTCAGTATTTGGAACATGTAGTTTTGCGCTTGATATCTGTATCACCTGGGAAAGTGTTCAGTTCCAAAGTAAGTCAGCCCACTGAGCAGTGGTTTGATCAAAGAGATTTTTTTTTTCATATAATAAGGATCTGAAGATAGGTGGCTGTTGTCCTTAACTCATCAAAACTGTGTTGGCTTTTCTTTTGTGGTCACAGGATGGCTGCTGCAGCCCCATTCAAGGAAGCCGTGCGTCTGAATTCAAGGGAGAAAGAAGGGAGGACGTAAAATGCCAGCCATGTCTCTCTCCTTCTATCAGAAGAAGAGAAACCTTTATCAGAAGCCTCACAGACTTCCAACTGACTTTCTCAAACTGTGCTACTTTTTACTCCACGGAGACTAGGATAATGAGTATTCAGCTGGGAAAGTCAGAAGGGGGTTGAGACTGTGGAATCAAGCAGACAGCACTGTTACCTGCAGAAGCCCTTTCAGGACCTGTTCCTGAACGTAGTTTCCTCTTTTCCAGGCTCAGGGAGTACCTCCTCTCACTCATACTGTTAATGTTTTCTAAAATTTGGTCTCATCATCAGTATTCCTCACTAGCACTAACTATGGTATAGTAAGGATTCATGCTAAATGGCTAATGGTTGATGTCTACTTGTAAAGTAAAATAAAGATGACCCTTGGAAAACATTCATAGAGCTGTAGCAGGAATTCTTTGTCAGTGTTCATGCCTAGCCCAAGGCTAAAGCCACGATAAGGTTCATTCCCTCTTTAGGACTCTCGGAGGGTCTCATCAAGGTCGGGCATGGCTGCTGGCACTGGAGACACAGGGGAGAAACAAGAATCAGCTCCTATCCTCAGGGAGCAGAGTTTGTGGATACCATGAGATAGATAACACATGGCAGACATGCAATGGCAAGTAAGTCGAAGACTTGAGGAGGTGACATCTGAACAAAGACCTATATCAAGTGAGACCTCGAGCCTTCTATCCATTGTGATCCATACTTAATTGTTTTTGGAGGTTCATCCTTGAATTCTGTACTAATCTTCTAAATCTCCATCTCATTCCAGGTCCTCCTGGAGTTCTACCATTACCCCCACTGCCGCTTATGACTTTGAAATGAAACATGCTTTGTTGAAAGGTAAGGCTCTATATAATTATTTTTTTAATTAAGCTTTACTTTATACAGAGGGAAATTCACCCTTCGGATGTTTAGTTTTGTGAGTTTTGATAAATGCAACCATCATTACAATCAAGAGACAGAATAGTTCTATCCTCCAAAGAGATTCCCCCTGCGCCCCTTTGTAGACAGCCTCTTGTCTATCCCTAGCCCATGGCAAGCATGGATTTTTTTTTTTTTTTTTTTTTTTTGTCTTGAGGGTTTTGTTTTCTCAACAGCATCATGTAAAGGAAGTCACTACATGGTGCAGCCTTTTGAGTCTGGCTTCTGAAACTCATCCATGTTGTTTTGTGTATCTGTAAACTTATTCCTTTTGATTCCTAAGTAATATTCTATTGTATGGAGGTACTACAGTTTATTCATTCTCTAGCTGTTGGACATTAAAGTTGTTTTCAGTTTTTGACAATTTCAAATGAAGCCAGTAGAGAAATGTCATAGAGGCTCTGATATAGACATGTTTGATTTTCTGTGGGCAGATACCCAGGAGAAGGGTTTTTGGATAGTTTAATAAATGTATGAAGAAGAAAATGCCAAAAAAGTTTTCCAAAATGTCCTTACCATTTTATTTGCTGTCAATAATGTATGATGGTTCTGTTGCCTCATATCCTTGCCAGTGCTTGATATCATAACTTTATTTTTATTTTAGCCATTCTTATAAGTGTGTGTGTGTGTGGGGGGGGGGGGTATTTTGTTGTGGTTTTATTTTGCACTTCACCAGTGACCAAGAATATAAAGCATTTTTTCACTTGGTGAAATGTCTGTTTGAAATTTTTGCTATTGTTTTTTTTTCTTTTTAGGGCCACACCTGCAGCATATGGAAGTTCCCAGGCTAGGGGTCCAGTCGGAGCTGTAGCTGCCAGCCTACCGCACAGCTGCAAGAACACCAGATTCAAGCTGAATCTGTGACCTCTGCTGCAGCTTGAGGCAGCGCTGGATCCTTAACCCTCTGAGGCCAGGTATCAAACATGCATCCTCATAGATACTAGTTGGGTTCTTAACCCACTGAGCCACAATGGGAACTCCTGGCTTTTTTTAAACTAGGGTTTTGGGTTTTTTTTTTTCCCCTTCTTATTGAGCTTTAAGTATTCTTTATATGATCTGGGTAAAAATTATTTATTAGATATGTGATTTGTAGGTATTTTCTTCTAGTGTGTGATTAGCCTTTTTATTCTCTTAATAGCATCTTTTAAATTACAGAAATTCTTCATTTTAATGAAGTCCAATTTATCTAATTTTTCCTTTATGGATTGTGCCTTTAGTGCTGTACATAAGAAGTCTCTGCCCAATTCACAGTCACATGAATTAGATGTTTTATTTTAGGTTTTATACTTAGATATATGATCTATTGGGGGTTAATTTTTATGGGATTTAAGATTTAGGTAGGGTTTCACTGTTTTTTTTTCTTTTTAGGGCCTCACCTGTGGCATATGGAAGTTCCCAGGCGAGGGGGTCAAATCAGAGCAACAACTGCCAGCCTACACCACAGCCACAGCAATGCCAGATCCAAGCCTCATCAGCAGCCTACATCACAGCTCATGGCAATACCAGATCCCCAACCCACTGAGCTAGGCCTGGGATTGAATCCACATCCTCAGGGATACTAGTCAGGTTCATTACCACTGAGCCACAATGGGAATTCCACGGGCTCACTTTTTATATATGGCTATACACTTGTCCCAGAAACCTTTTGTCTTTTCTCCATTGAACTGCCTTTTTGTCTTTGTCAGAAATGAACTGATGGTATATGAATGGGTCTATTTCTGGACTCCGTTCTCAGCACCACACTGTAACTAGCGAGTATGAGTTCCCCAACTTTATTCCTTTTCAGAATTATTGTGGCCTTTCAATTTCCTTTGCCTTTCCATAGACATTTTAGAATCAGCTTATCAATTCTTGCCCCCATATCATCGTCCTTCCCTGCCTCTGCCAATCTTTTGATTCCCCAGACCCTGCCTAGGATCCAACAGGCGGTCCCGTTGCTTCCTGCCGTCAGCCTTCAGGCAGTCCTTGTCTGGCTGAGCAAGGACACCTCTCCCAGGTTGTCCTAACAGACTCTCTTTCCCAGTGGCCCCTCTCTACCTCCCATTCAGCACTCTGCAGACTGATTCATCTCTCTCAAGTCGCAGTTTTCACTGTTAACATTTTTGCTAATAAAACTTCAAAGATTTCTTCTTGCCCATAAGGAAAAGAAAATCCATATTGTTTAAGTTTAATGGTCCACTTGGGTCTTTTTATCTTTGAACTCTTTCATCTAAACCCAAAGCTTCTGCTTACTTATCTTCAGTGATCGACCTGATTTTCAATGCAGAGGGCCTTCTTTTTATACACCTCCCTCTGCCGCTTCCCCTGCCCCCTGGTCCTGTCTTTTCTTCCCTATTTAAGTGACTGCATTCTCTTTCCTTATATCATCAATGTTGACTGAGTCTCTCCCCATGAGACAGAATTATCTGAGAACAAGATATCTATTTTGTTCATCTTTAAAACCCCAGTGCCTAAGGTAATACTCAGTTAAGCGCATCTGTCATTCTGTGAACTTGGTAAAGGGATACATAATATATGGAGGGGGGGATAATACAGTTTAAAAGACTGTATTCTGGGAGTTCCCAGTGTGACTCAGCGGCAACAAATCCGACTAGTATCCATGAGGATGAGGGTTCAATCCCTGGCCTCGCTTAGTGGGTTGGGGATCCGGCGTTGCCTTGAGCTGTAGTGTAGGTCGCAGATGTGGCTCAGATCCTGCATGGCTGTGACTGTGGCATAGGCCAGTGTCTATAGCTCCTATTGGACCCTTTGCCTGGGAACCTCCATATGCCACAGGTGCATCCCAAAAAAGAAAAAAAAAAAAAAAGATTGTGTCTGCATATTACACTTTGACTTATTTTTAGATATGATATTTATATTAAAATTTAAATTGAATGGAGGGAGAAATATTTGTTTATCTGTAGGTGTTAATATTTTAAAAGGCCAAAAAAAAAAAAGAATTTAAAAGGTTGGACTCATCTTAGTAATATTTGTTGAATTAAAGCATTAGTTGAGCAGCCCCTTAAGACAGTTATTAGTCCTCTTTGGCTCCCTAGTACCTAGTATAAGGTCCTACCCAGTGAAAGCAGCTGTAGTCTTACTGTTCACAGGACAGATGCATTTTCTGCTTGAAGTGTCCAGAGGCAGCGACAGGAACCATGGGTGACTGCCTGCCTGCCTGAGGTTCCAGGAGACAGAGATGATCCATTCACCACTGGAGCAGATCGTGTTGTCCACAGGCTGTGCCCTCTGCCCTCTGCAGAAGGTCTCTGTGGCTGTCCATCAGGCATCAGAACACACACATGGAGAGCAGGGACGTGAATGGTAACATCTTTCTCCACCACTTGCCCAGTGTCTAAGGGCTCAGAAGTGGATGGCTTCCGGGCCTCTGATGTGGAACCACAGCTGGCAGCATAGAAAGGAGGACAGGAGTTATTGTTACAGTGCAGCGGAAACGAATCCGACTAGGAACCATGAGGTTGTGGTTTGATCTCTGGCCTCGTTCAGTGGGTTAAGGATCTGGCGTTGCCGTGAGCTGTGGTGTAGGTTGCAGATGTGGCTCGGATCCTGTGTTGCTGTGGCGGTGGTGTAGGCTGGTAGCTCCGATTGGACCCCTAGCCTGGGAATTTCTATATGCCTCGGGTGCGGCCCTAAAAAGCAAAAAATAAAATAAAATAAAAAGGGGGTTGGGGGGACAGACAGACCTTGGAGCTTGTTGGCTTCAGGTCTAAAGATCTGTCTACACACCCTCCCCACCAATATGGCCTGCTGTGGTGTCAGGAATTTCCTAAATCATGGTTCCTTTAAGTTCAAATCCAATAGCTTGTAGAATAAGGATTAAGATTCCATCCGCTCTAATGCGTTCACTGAATTTACTGAGACTTTCCTTAGGAATAAACTTGTTATGCACATTGTTCTTGATATGCTCTTTCATTCAACAAAACATTTACTGACCACTAATCTCTGTGTCAGGCACTATACTAGGGACCGTGGGAACTACAGCTGCCCTAAAATGAGTGACATCTAGTGTGTGTGTGTTTCTGTGTATGCGTGTGTCTGTCTGTATTTATATGTGCACGGGTGTCTGCTTGTCTGTGGTCATGTCTGTGTGTGTGTAGGCGGACATGCATGTCAAGAGATGAATCTTACTGCACAGAGATCTGAGGTGCTTTGGAAGCATCAGGATAATGATGAGGTTGGAAATTTGAATTCTTCACAGGTGAGGGGGCAGTTGAGCTTGGATGTGCTATCAGAAGAAAAAGCTATGAGCAAGGCACTTCTGCCAAAGGTAACGAGAACCTTATCTCCCTGGAGTGTGGTGAGGTGTTCAGTGCATCGCGATAGAGGCGGTGGGAGAGGAGGAGAAGGGGAGTCCCCTCAGCCTGGGAGAAGTTGGAAGGCCAGGCTGAAGAGTTTGGGTTTTATTGTGGAAAAAAAAGGTGAAGGTCAAACTAGGCTTAAAGCAGTGTTCCCTGCACTGGGGATGTCCAGTTAAGCTGCATTTCTCATGCCCATCAGCTAATTTATTCTTGCAAAGGATCAGAATCAAACATGTGTCATTTCAGGCCAGAGTAGATAAGAGAAAGTTTGCCCTCCCTTGGAAACTGCTTATTCTAGAAGGCAGAGCTACAAGCGGACCTGCTTGCAGCTGGGACATGAAAGAAAAATACACTTTTGATGTATTAAACCACTGAGATCTAGGGTTTTAGCTTTTTGTTGTTGCAGAGACTTGTTTGCAGGAAAATCATATTTCTTTTTCCTTTTTCTTCTCTTCCTTTCTTCTTCCTTCCTCACTTCCTGCCTGCCTTTCTTTTTTCTTTCTTTCCTCCTTTCCTTTAATCCTTCTTTACTCCTTTCTTTTTCTCTTTCTTTCTTTCTTTCTTAGAAAGTTCACACCTTTAACCTCTCTCAGTTTTCATGTTCATATCTGGTTTTTTAAAAAACGCTATTGTAACCCCTCCTTGAGTTGTTGGGAAGTCAGGTGAAATCCTGTGCGGTTACGTTATTAACTGAAAGTGCCGCCAAGTGTAAGTGACACATCATTTGTGGGCAGCCATCAGTATTGCCTAAGTGGGAAAAAAAAAAAAAAAAAAAGAGTCCCCAGTTATGCCTTAATGGCTTCATCACGATCTTGAGTGGTTTTGCCATCTTGTGGCCGAGAAAGTCTTTTTCCCAAACTAGAAGCTCATCCCTCCTTTCTCTGGATAGGGCAAAACTTCTCTTCTATAAACAGCCTTTCTTGGAGTGGGCCATTAAACTTGCTTAGTTAAAATTAGACATTGTAGGAGTTTCCATCATGGCGCAGTGGTTAATGAATCCGACTAGGAACCATGAAGTTGCAGGTTCGATCCCTGGCCTCGATCAGTTGGTTAAGGATCCCACATTGCTATGGCTCTGGTGCAGGCTCGTGGCTACAGCTCCGATTAGACCCCTAGCCTGGGAACCTCCATATGCCACGGGAGCGTCCCAAGAAATGGCAAAAAAACAAAATAAAATAAAACAAAATAAAATTAGACATTGTAACAGTACGATAAAGTAAGAAATGAAATCTTCTCTAAATATCTTATTCTACATTTTTTCACGGTCTAATTGAAAGAAAGAAGGACTTGCTGTTTGAAGGTCTAATACATATTAAAGCTGTCTGAGAACTTTGACTGCAGTCATCTTAGAAGCTCCAGAAGCTTCTTCCATGTAGAGAACAATTCAGTGGCTTTAGAAAGGAGTGAACAATTAATCCCTGGGGCTATTAAGCTAACATTTATCAAACACTCTAAACCATCACTGTTCTTATCAGCCTTCCAAGCATTCAGTCACTTAACTTGTCACAACAACCCTCAGAAGGACGTTCAGTTAGTAACATCATTTGTCAGAGGGGCGCACCAAGGCACAGGTAGAAGTGAACTGCCCCCAGTTCACAGCTAGACAGAGGTGGCACTGGGACCCGCCCCAGCAGTCTGACTGGACAGCAGGTGCCTCACTACGGTGATGGGGAAGATTCGAGAGCTTGAGTTTACCTGGGGATGATTTGACTCCTTCTTCTACCATCAGCTGAACTGAAAGGTCCAGAAAGAAGCTAAGTTCAGCTACAGAAAACTAAAGTTACATTTCTTGTCCACTTGAGTACACGGCTGGAAAGTCTTACACACTACACCAACAAGGAATTATTTCAAGGATGACAGGATGACATTATTTTTCAGCATTAACGGATGTGCTCCTTTCTGCTTCCCTGAATAAACTCCCTGGAGCCCAGACGGCCCAGAGCAAGCACTGCCCCATTTGCCCTGAGGGCACAACCTTTACTTTAGCAATGCAGACAGAAGCAAGTCAGCTCTCAGCTTTCAAAGTACCTCGCGGAGGAAATCATACATAGCTTGAAGAGAAATGTCTTTTTCCTTTGCAAGAGGGTATATCTTTTGAGCATTCAGAGCAGAGAGTCTGGAACAATACATTTGGCAGAAAACAGTCTCGTCAGTTGCCCCACGACAGAGAAAGCAGGCAGCGGGAGACGGGCGTGTCAGACTGCACAAGAGTGGGCGGAATGCGAGGAGCCTTAGACACTGCGGAGGGGATGCTGTACGCCCCCTCCTAAGGCTCCCACAAAAAGGGAGCGGAAGGGACCACATCTGGATGCACAGAATTAAAAGGGTGCTGAGCTCCTTTTATTTTCTAGAAATCAAGAGATGGCTGCCCCAGGGATTCACCCTGCTTTCACGAGGTGGGAGTTGAACCATTCTGACAGCCATGTGGGGAAAGAGGGGACCAGCCCCCATGTAAGGGAGAAGCAGTTAAATGTTTCATGCTCAGGAAGGATCCAGAAATTGATCTGGGGTTGAGAGAGGGAAAGAGGGAGATGTGAGCATCCATGTACCCAAAGGAAATGGGACAAAGGGGCGCTGCGCAGAAGGCAGTGCAGCCTGACCTGAGCCAGGGCCTGGAACAAGCACGGCCACTTCTGAAGGCCAGACAGGACTGCTCTCCTCAGCTGATGCCAACTTGCCCAGATTCCTGCCCAGGTCAGACTCCCTCCCTCCTCTCAACCACACAGACATGAACACACCTTATCTATCTCTCTCTCTCTCTATCTATCTATCTATCTATTTTAGGTCCGCACCTGCAGCATATGGAAATTCCCAGGCTAGGGATCCAGTTGGAGCTGCAGCTGCCCACCTACACCACAGCCGCAGCAATTCAGGATCCAAGCCTCGTCTATGACCTACACCACAGCTCACAGCAATGCCAGATCCTTTAGCCCACTGAGCAAGGCCCTGTCCTCATGGATACTAGTCGGGTTCATGACCACTGAGCCACAAAGGGAACTCTGAACACACTTTAAAAGCATCATTCATTCCTAAAGCTTAGATTAGACGGCTTCCCTGCATCAAAAAGTGGGAGAACCCTTCACAAGCTGAAAAACTCTGCAATTCTGAGTTTCCTCGGAATTAACTAAGATTGTTTCCTGCTCTCAGATGTACCAGTGACACAAAGGGAAATTGAGTTGAGGAGGTTTTCCTTTTCCACACACTGGAGTACACAGCCAGGGAATCACAGGACATCCTTGTGGAGCCAGCCAAGAACCCGTGTGCCTTTCTTAAGGACTTGGAGTGATATTGGACATGAGCTGGCCCAGGACAGGGGATTGGAAAGGGAGGGTTGTGCTAGGTGTGCACAGCAGAAACAGAGAAACAGACAGTGGTAGATCTTCCTTTTATTATTATTTTTTTAATGGTCATATATCCGATGGAATATGCAAGTTCCCGGGCCAGGGATTTAAGCTGAGCCACAGGTGTGCCCTACATTGCAGTGGTAGCAATGCAGGATCCTTTAACCCACTGCACCGGGCTGAGGACTGAACCTGAGGCTCTGCACTGACTTGAGCTACTGCAGTCAGATTCGTACCCCACAGCGCCACAGTGGCAACGCTGCTAGCAGACCTTTAATCACTACTTAATTCAGCAAAACTAGTGGTAATTTCCCTATACACAGCCATGGTATTCAACTCTAGAAACTCAAAATGAACATATTGAATGAAACTAATTAGAAGAGGTTAAAAAAAAAAATGCATGATGTAAATGCAAGACCCTTGTTACAACTTTCAGGAGCTCTACTGGAAGAGCTGGCCAGGACCCAGGCCTCCTGGATTCCAGGAAGGGGGCATCCCTGACATTGTCTTGGGGTCCCAAGAAGGAAGGGACACAGGCAAGTTCTGCAGGGGTGTGATGGGACAAGAGGAGAGTTCAAAGAAGCGGGCAAGTATCAAAGAGGAGCTGGCAGTCACTGATGGTGAAAATGCTGCAGAAATGCTCAGTAGATAGAGTTCTCAGAAATGAGTTGTCAACCTAAATATAATGCAAACAAGCACAGTATATTTAAGCTTCTTAAATTGAGCTTTTCCTAAAGCCTAGTGTGAGATAATTGGGATATGGCTTGAGCTGGAATTGGCTTTTGTTGTATTAATGGAGGGAGGGTATGTTCAGAATAGTCACAGTGAGGTGGCAGGCAGAGGATGCACAAAGGAAACAAACTGTGTCCAGTCACCCTCAAGCCTGCAGAAGCAACCATTTCCATACAAACAATAGTCAGACTAATCGCATATCATCTGTAACAACCCACTGAAGGAGATTCAATAGAAGATCGTCTTCAGGTAATATTTCAGCGGTCTCGCTTCCGGTTTCTCCCCTCACCTGAGAGTAATAAAACTGAGTTCATTTGCATTATTTTATAATTTAGGCAATTTACTAATTCAGGCAGTTTTCCCTCCCGGTTACTTTGAATTAATTTTCTCATCATTAAGAATCAGGGATTCAGGAAACACTGCTAGTGAATTCACCTGCAATATTAAAGGCTGTTAACAGAGTGGCAGCCTTGTCTTCCACTTGGACAGGTTTACATCCAAATCCCCCATTCACTTTCTGATGATCCAGGTCCCATCCTCCTAGGAAACATCTAGTAGATTCTTGAAGCCCATGTAATTCCTCAGTGCTAGGAACTAAGGACGTGAACTGGACAGGACTTGAACTTGAGAAATTGGAAACTGTGAAGGAAACTGGAGCCTGAGCTGAGAACCTTGAACCCAGGAGCACACAGGGTTAGTGGCATAAAGCCCATATCAGAGGGAGGGGTCAGGAAGTCAGCTCTGCCTTCCCTGCTGACATCAAGGACACACTTAGGATGGCAGAGTAGGTTAGCGTGGTGGGGACCAGAGGTGAGAATCTGGAGATGGAGGTGGGAAGAAGGAAAAGGCTCTAAGCTTGGGAAGAAGGGCCAGTAAGATCTAGATAGGGATGTTTACCTCCGACCAAGAGAGCTTTGGCTTCAGAAGAGAACTAGAGGGCCACGTAGGAAACCAAGTTAGAGCCTAGGCATGTAGACTAAGGCAGCTGAGACTCGGTGAGGCAGCAACAGCGTGGGTATGTGTTGCCCAGGGCTAAACTAGGTACCAGGAACCGGTGTTTGATGCCACAGCTACTTCCATACTCCACCCACCGGAAACCGTAACTTAAGCCTGATCACGTTGGCTTAGCAACGGAATAAGGATGAGCTGACTGTACCTGTAGAGAAGGACCTTGATGAGCTCAGCTTGGGAGACCAGGCAGGGCAGGGCTGGTGCGGGGTGGGGGATGTAAATGGTTAACGAGACCCCATCTCTGATACTGAGAAAGCAAACTTCCCGTTGCCCCGTCTGACAACATGTAGACCATTGGCAGAAACACACCACCACACTTAGGCAGTCAGTATTTGTTGAGTAGGCCTAGTAAGGTGCTGGTTTCTGGAGAAAATGGGAAACAAACATCAGGCATTCCTTTCACTAAACGGCGGTAGAGGACAGAGTTGAATTAAGTGGCAAAGAGAGGGGTACACTCCAAGACACTACTGGATCTTGGGCGGGTGGGGGGTAGTTGGTGGGGGGGGGGGGTCAGGGAGGAGGCATCCCAAGAGGAGAGCCTTAAAGACTAGGTAGCATTTAGATAAACGCAGATGAGGATGGAAGGCGTTTCCAGAGGGAAAGCTACACCATGGGTTGAGAATTAAATGAAATACTTCACAAAAGTCACTCAGAAAGATTCCTGTCACCAAGAAAGCCCCCAGCAAAGAAATGTAAGGCAGTTGCTGTTGCTATTAGTTCTGCTACTGCTGTTACCATTTTAATTTTTATGACCTTTTTACTGCTTTTGGAAAAGGCAATGGGGATTAAAAGGACACGTCTGGAAGACAGTAAAGAAGCACAGTTCTGACTTTCTTCTTGAGAAGGACGTGGGACCAAAAGGATCACAGTGAACAAGAGTTTGCATCAGAGCTGCTTCTGTATCAACAGTGCGTCAAAACTGCCTGTGCTCAAAGGGGACCATGGAAAACGTTACACTGGGACACTTAAACTAGTTCCACCAACACCGCCACTGACTGCCGTGTCACTAAAAATCGCTGTTTTAGTGAATGAATACATCACTCAAAACATAAAACGGAACATTCTAAGCTCCTGGCCAGACAGATTTCCTCTTCCTGCTTCTGTGTCTAGTGGTCCAGTTCCTTGCAGGCAAGCTTATTAACAGAAATGAGATAAAAACTATGTGATTCTCCTTAGTGCCTAGAGATCACGTTGCCAGGACAAAGTACAAACACTAGAAGAGCACGAGCAAGGATTTGTTTGTCCGACTACTCAACACATCCCCTTAGGAGCCGCATTCAAAACAAACAAAAAAAAAGGCAAATGAGATTTCAGCTGCGAGTGATTATTGCATGAATCTCAGAGCAACCGCCTTATTGCTGATTATTACCCCTTTCGCCGTGGCCAGTCTCTCTCCATTCTGTTTGTTGTCATGTTCTATAAATATCAGAAAGGCTGCAGAGGCAGCATCACTGAGAGGAGCCAAGTGCTTTCCGGGTGCAGAAATCCTGCTTCTCTAAACTAGAATCTCTGGATCTGCAGGCTGATTTCATAGAAGGGACTACTCAGTCAGGGGTAAACGGCAACAAACTCCAATTTCAGTTTCTGTTTTCCATTGTGGAGCTGGGAGGAGAAGCCAAGGGCTGGGTCCTCTGTGCTCAGCTTAAGCGACTTGTTGGGCTCGGCTTTGCTTCGTTGTCACCTGGTGTTGAGGAGCACCAGCGAAGCTGGCTCCTGGGACGGCTCCCTGCTGAAAGTTTTATTCCGAGTGTTGGCAGAGAAGCAAAGCTCTGAGGTGGATATTACAGCAGTCCTGCCTTGCCAGGTAAAAACCAAATTATTTCAAGATCACCTAGAGGTTTTAAAAAAAACTACTTGAATTTTTCTTGAAGTTTCGGGCTTTTTTTTTTCTTTCTTTCTTTTTTTGTATTAAATACCAGTTGAGACTTGGGAATTTAACAACTGAATGTGCTAGGCAGCATGTGAAACAACCTGACTCCCCAGCGCTACCGTATAGATGCTGGGTTTATTCTTGACCAAAAGCTTGTTGCAGAAGAGGAACTGGGATCAGCTAATGAGGATCTTGTCCTCAGTGTGTGGCCCTTGGATACTTTGAAGGGGAAACTCACCGAACTCTGATTTCCTCATTTGTTCTAGGAGGCAACCTGTTGCAAACAGTGACATCACCAACGACAGTGAAAGAACCTATTTCTCATTGATGTTTAATGCAAAAGATCAACGAAGTGTGGTTCTTTCCTTACTCCGTGCTAGGTCTCTCACTGCATCACGCAGGTCCTGGGGGGGGGGGGGGGGGCGGGGGGCGGTGCACTTTCCATACCTCTGATGTTTCTAGCAAAGAGCTCATGCAATAACCCTTACAAGAAAGAGACCTTTCAAGCCCTACTATAGGGTTAATTAAACTTTCTTTCAACCAAAGGAAGGGGGAAAATTAAAAAGTCATCCGCTCAAATGTTTCTCATGATTCACACATTTGCAGCAGCAGCAAAACAAAAACAAAACAAGATCAGTATTCTTAAGAAACTATAATATAGTTCCTTGCACAGTATGAAAAACTTGTTGCTTTAGCTCATCAGGTTTTTTTCTTTCCCTTGATCTCTTTTTAGAAAGGAAAATAAGCTATATTCACTCACAATATTGGCTATGATCTTTTAATTTGGTCTTTAAAATTCTACTTGTCTCATTATTTACCATCAGTGTTCCAAGTGGAAGGCAGGCAACTTACCTTAAAGGAGTGGTAGAAGGACCCCCACTCCTCTCCTTCCGCTACTGCAGTGAAAGTCACTGTTGCAGTGCAAAGGACCGGAGAATCCGGCGCCTGCTCGGTCCCGTTGGTCACTGGGCTGTCCTCTGTGAGGCTGGCCGGCATGGCTCAGGTGGAGGTAAGCCTGGCTGCTCCTGCACCTGCAGCCGAGGGAGAGTGTCCAGCCCTCTCTGGAGCGGGGCAGTAGCTGCAGCTCCGCACCTCTCCTGCCTCCCTAGGCTTCCGCTGGAGCTCGGCTGAGCAGAGGCACAGAGCCCTCCTGGAGCCCACCGCACTGAAGAGCTCTGCCTGACGACGGAGAAGCCACGTGCTGCTCTCTTCTCAACAGTTACCATCCAGCATCCGGCTGACAGTACAGCCTCCACAGCCCCCATTCCCGCCCAGGGCGGAGGGGAGGGTCGCCCCGCCTCCGAAGCGGGTAGGAGGCCCCCCCCCCCAGTGAGCCACGTGGCTCCCACGACAGGGCTCCCTGTTCAGGGATACTTTTCCTCACTTCCAAAACGGAACCCCCACGTCCGCTCCAGCGTCAACAGTGCGGGAATTGGGGCTCAACAGCCAGTCCATTAATTCAGGTCATGTTTGCATATCTGAAATCAAATCATAATAATGCATTTGTTTCAGCTGCGGCTGCCTTCTGACTTATAATCCTTACTCAGCCATTTACTCAGTAGCCTGGGCATTATTTCAGTAAATGTGAGCAAAGAGCACATGTGCATTTCACACCCCTGGTTCTACTCCAGATTTCAGAAAAGCCTGTGGTCTGTTTGTCAGTAAGTCACGACCCCTTGGGATGTGACGGGATTGGTGCCTGGTGGATACTCTTATCACCTTTGTGTTCTTTCATTTGATACCCAAACCAACTGCATGAAGTACGAAGGCAACGCATCTTTACATTCTCATTTACACAGGAAGAGACTGCTTCTCAGCAGTGAAATGACTTGCCCAGGATCCCACAGCTGGTGACGGAAATGAGATGCTAGCATCTTCTTCAGAAATTCCTAGACAATGGTGCTTTTATTGTAACATACACTGATTTGCATCAAATCTCAAGGGCCTATGGAAGCATGAAGTTAACAGGAGTAAGAATAACAGGTTAGGTGTAAAACAAAAGGACTAAGCTGCTTGTACGCAGCCAAGCAGAATAGGATGACAACCCAATATCAAAATAAACAAAGAATATTCTTTTTTTTTTAGGGCCGCACCTGCGGCATATGGAGGTTCCCAGGCTAGGGGTCCAATAGGAGCTACAGCCACCAGCCTATGCCACAGCCACAGCAACAGAGGATCCAAGCTGTGTACCACAGCTACACCATAGCTACACCACAGCTCACGGCAACAGAGGATCCAAGCTGTGTACCACAGCTACACCACAGCTCACGGCAATGCCAGATCCTTAACCCACTGATCGAGGCCAGGGATCAAACCCACAACCTCATGGTTCCTAGTCGGATTCGTTTCTGCTGCACCACAATAGGAACTCCACAAAGAATATTCTGACTGCCAAATATACAGGAAAAGATGCTCAACCATTAGTTAAAGAAAATCAGCTTAAAACAAGATGGAATTTTTATTTATGGGCATAGTGAAAACTAGGGTCTGACTACTCCAAGTATTGACAAAATTGAGAAGAAATGGGTGTAGTTTTTCATGTCTGGTGTGAGAGTTAGCTGATAGGATCTCTTTGAAGAGTGATTTGGCAGTATACAGTAAAGCTGAAATTACACAACTCTATCTAGATAATGGGTGACATGTATATTCAATTTAGGGAAATTCACTGTACTATACACATAAACTGTACATACTTTTTTGGTGGGTATGCTTTACATCAATAAAAATTTATAAAAATCTGTGAGAAACTTCTGGGAAACTGCAGAAGCTAGTTAGGTCATAGTGTGGTGAAGGTGGAGAGAGAATCCTTTTTGTTTGTGTTGTTTTCTCTCCACTCATGGTCCAGATGGATCAGTTTTTGACCTGTAGACACCCACGAGAAACGTTTATGTGGGTGTACAAGAAATATGCAAAAAGATGCCTTGGCAACATTTCTTAGAAACAAGTCAGAAGTAATCTAAATATTTCTGTGACAAAATCAATGAGAAGCTCCAAACCAGAAACTCCCCACATGCCTGTCACCAGGAGGCTGGATAAATGAATTTCCATGCAATCATACAATAAGATACTATCTATCAAGGGGAATGATCTGTAGAAAATATAAAAATATAGATGAAATATACAAATATAATTTTAAACAAAATGATATTTTAAAATTCATATGAAGTATGACTACATATGTGTGCACATATATTCACATATACATACATGTGTATACATTTCACAATGGAATATAGCATTTGAAAGGAATGGTTGCCGACAAGATGGAAAACTAACATGCTGTCATGTTGTAACGGTGAATTTTGTGTGTCAACTTAATGGGGGAGTGAGGTGCCCAGATATCTGGCCAAATATTATTCTTGGTGTGTCTTTGAGGATGTTTCTGGATAAGATGAATTTTTCAATCAGTTGACCGAGTGAGGCAGAGTGGCCTCCATCCAGTCTATTGAAAACTGAACACAACAAAAAGGCGGATGTGTCCTCAAATAAAGGGAACTCCTCCCACTTGACCGTTTTGAGCCAGGGCTTTGGTCTTTTCAGACCTTTAGACTCAAAACAGAAACATCGGTTCTTGGGTCTCCAGCCTGCCAGCTTTTAGACTTAAACTATAGATTAGCTCCCTGGTTCTCCAGCAAACTGATTGCAGATCTTAGGACTACTCAGTCTCTATGATCACAGGCGCCAATTCCTTACGGTAAATTCTCTCTCAATGTCTCTCTCTCTCTCTATTTTTTTTTTTTTTTTGTCTTTTTAGGGCCACACCTGTGGCATACGGAGGTTCCCAGGCTAGGAGTCTAATTGGAGCTGTTGCTGCCAGCCTATGCCAGAGCCACAACAACACCAGATCCAAGCTCATGGCACATGCCGGATCCTTAACCCACTGAGGGAGGCCAGGGATTGAACCCTCAACCTCATGGTTCCCAGTCGGATTCATTGCCACTGCACCATGATGGGAACTCCTCAATGTATCTCTTGTTGATTCAGTTTCTTTGGAGAAGCCCAAGTATTAAACATGGCCTCTGGCTCTTTACTCGAATTCATCCCTAGAGATTCCACAACAATAAGAGGGGCATTAATGAATCATAGGACTTAGAGTAAACCATGAGATACCTGCTAGAAAGGCTTAAAGGATAAAGATGGGAAATATGATGTGTTTGTAGGAATGTGCAAGATGGAGAAGCATCACACATCAGGCACTACTGTAGTGATGTAAACTGATACCCTTTCAAAAACTTCTCGGCAGTATTATCTAAATTTGAACACATCATTTCCAGGGAGTCCAAAGCAAAAATGTCGGGGATAGCATATCAAGTCTGCTTCTGGATACTGTATTCAGAGGTAAAGAATGGAGAGAGTTGCTGTTGTGGCTCAGCGGTAATGGACCCACCATGAGGATGTGGGTTTGATGCCTGGCCTCTCTCAGTGGATTAAGGATCTGGCATTGGCATGACCTATGGTGTAGTTGACGTATGTGACTTGGATCCCACGTTGCTGTGGCTGTGGCAGAGGCCGGCAGCTGCAGCTCTGATTTGACCCCTAGCCAGGGAACCTCCATATGCCACAGGTGCGGCCCTAAAAAGAAAGCAAAAAAAAAAAAAATTGGAAAGAATCTCGGATGGCTGCAAATTTAGTTGGGATTTTCTTTCAAGGACCAGTGATATTCAAGATGTGGGCCAAGGACCAGCAGCATCTGCATCATTACCTGGGAACTTGCTAGAAATGCAAATTCTGAGGTCCCACTCCAGCCCTACTGAATCAAAATCTCTAGGGGTGAGGCTAAGGAATTTGCGTTTTAACAACGCTCCAGGTGATTCTAATGCCTGCTAGAGTTTGGAAAGTACTATTCCAGAGATTCATACCAAAGCCCATGGGGTCATCGGAGGGGTGAACTGAGTGATGTTGGGTGGAGGGGCTCGAGTGGAGTTGGGGAAGGATTGAAATGCATCAGCCCACTGATGTCTAGGCATGAAAGGAATGTGATTACCTTTTGACATGTTTCCAGCATCAATTCTGTTTTCCTGTAACGTGATGCATATGAAAAATGATGTCCACGTGCCTGGAACGTTTTCTCCTGTGTTTTACTGAGATTATGATGAATTCCCCCAAATCTGTAGGGAAGTAAAGTATATCACAATATTATGATAGCTAATAATTGTCACAATTATTCATTTCCTTGGGGATGATGACTTTCCATAGCTTTGGGAATAAGTTCCTAGTTTGGGACAATTACTCATTATTGGTTATAACATCATCCTTTGCTCTCTGGCTCAGCACTTACTAATCAGTCAGGTTTCCTGGCAGAAAGGAGCTTCCCTGAACCTCTGCTAAGAGTCTGTTGCTTTGTAATCTCTTGGTAGCCTTTGTTTGCCCCATCATAGTGCTCATGTCAATTTAATTCTTTGTTGAACTATCTCTGCTCCCTGATAAATGATAAGTTCTACGAGGACAAGGACCACAGCTACAGATAACTGCTGTATCTTTAGGGTCTAACACAGTGCTTGGCACACATATGAGAGGAATTAAATAGATATTTGTTGAATGAATGAACCCATCAGAGTGTAAGTACGTGAGGGTGGCACTGTTATAAGGATAACCTCGAAACTTCTAACTTAACAAAATAACGTAAACTACTGGAAAATGTCAGTACTTTGACTTTATTAAATAGCTAGTACCCCAAAACACCACCACCCACAAACCCAGCAAGTTGTGATGATGCAGTAGAGAAGCTTTGCCTTCAATATCCAATAGTGTTGGGGGCTGACTCATGGCAGAGCCTGCAAGATACACGCTCACCTAGAGTTCTCGTCATGGCTCAGTGGAAATGAATTTGACTAGTATCCATGAGGATGCAGGTTCAATCCCTGGCCTCACTCAGTGGGTTAAGGATCCTGAGTGGCCATGAGCTGTGGTGTAGATCGCAGATGCGGCTCAGATCTGGCGATGCTGTGGCTATGGCATAGCTTGGGGACTACAGCTCCGATTCGATTCCATAGCCTGGGAACCTCCATATGCTGACTCTGTTTTGGGAGTGCTGATGTCTGCTTAGTACATGACTAGAGGCAGCCCACATTTTCCCACCTCCTTAACACAAGCCTTAGTAAATGGTTTTCTAATAGATTGGAATGAATGAACCTCACAGCCCTAGGTTCCCTGTAGAAACTGGGAGCCCCTTCCAGAGCCTGTATTTTACATGCTCCCTGCTCCCTAGGGCAGGGGTTCTCAGTCCTGGCTGCACATAAGAATACCTGGGGCTCCTCTAAAAGGCAATAGTATGTGGGGGCCACCCCCAGAGTTTCTGGTTAGATCGTTCTGGGGTGCAGCCTGGGCATTAGGGTTTTTAAATGATTCTAATGTACCTCAAGGAAAAAGAATCCCCATCCTAGGACAGCAGATTATGGGCTTTGGAAAAAAGGTGCTATCTGGGAAGTTCCACCTTTTATTTTTTGTCCACCTTTGTCTCCAGTACACACCCCGTTCTCCTCAGACTCCCCGACCCCTTCCTGATGCATCAGTCAAGACTTTAGTTTGGAGAAAGGCACCGCACATGGCCCAGGGCAGTCAGAGAAACAGCCCCTTGTCCCTCACTGCCTTGGTGACTCTCCAGTTTCTGGCAGTTCTTGAGTCATGGACAGAGCTCCTGACCTGATGGAGAACAGGAAAGCATTAGCTGAAACCAGGGCCCTCGGTGGCCAGTGTCAGGGGCGATGGGGAATCAAGCTGACTCTGCTTCCAGCTGGGCTTCCATTGCCCGAGTGGCTTTAATACAGGGAGTTTCCCTAACTCCCAGAGTAGAGGGAAGAATTATACCTGATGGAACATCTTTTGGGACCTGTTGGCCATTGTTGGGCTATTACTAAATATCAATCAAAGGACAGCTGGAAGCTGACTTGGCTTCCACAAGGCCCTCTGCTGATGGCTCACAAATGACTCTCCCTAAAAGCAGTGACTGGCCTCTAGCTCTTTCAGCTTGACAGGCAGATGGCCTTGGGCTACAAGTAATGGGATTTTTACAAAGACTGAAGGAATACACAAATTTATTTTGAAATTGTATCTTGACACATTTCGATCATTATGAAGAAGAGAGCTTTTTCTTGGTTTTGTTTTGAGGCCTTTCTGTATTCTTTGTTTTCTATCCTCAGCCTCTTCCCTTTCAAGATGAAGGTCACCTTTCTTGGGTTACTGGCTCCCTTCTTCATCTCCACTATAATCACCTTTGCTCAAAATCAGTCTCATATCAGACACATACCCCTTGGAGTTACCCAGTAGCAGCATTTATTTTAAGTCCTAACCTTGCTAGGATGAAAAGCTTTGCCCCGGGATAGGAATTTCAACTTCAGTAAATAAAATAATGGAGAGATTTAGATGAGAGACAGTCAAGGTTCCACACATCCCGCCATCCACTCCTGCACCCAGCTTTCTGCTTCATACATTTATTGTGGGAGCCCTGGCTACAGTGTTTATGTCCTTGAACATATGTATTGTTTCCCTGTAATGCTAAAAGGGAAGCGTTTATAAGCTTTGGAATAAAAATTATAAGCAAAATATTTAGACTTGTTTCATATGTTTATGTGTATGAAACAAGTCGAATTTCCATTCTGCCTCAGTCTGAAAGCCCAAAGCTTTCTCATTCGTCCTATGTCAACAGGGAGAAAGAGTTCTGGAGCTCCCAGAACTCATTCCTTATTTGACATTCTGGCATTTTCACCTACTAACTGTGACCTGGGCTGTCTGGATCCAAAGTTGGCTCTGCTACCTCCTTTCTGTGGGTCCATGGACACCCCCAAGCCTCTCTTTCCTTGTCTGTGCACTGGGATGACAGTGGTGCCTGCATCAGGAGGTGTTGGGGAATTAAATGAAGATAATGCTTATTGTCTTAATGCTCATTGTCTTCTTCTCCTTCTCAGTTATGACTGTCGCTTCTTACATGTGTAAGTTTTTCTGGGCTCTTCATTTAGTCTCTAACCTAAAGGGCAGAATCTTCCCCTTTTCTTTTTGTGTCCTCTGACAAGGCTGGCCTTTCCCTGAGCCCTGTGATCCTGGAAAACAGAGAAATCAACCATTTCTTTGTGTTCCAGGAATGACTCACTGCTAACTATCATTCCCCATATAAGTGAGATCAGATCCATGGATGGCTCCTCGTAGGTCATAGACACCTACAGCCACCTACCGTGTGGCTAGACATAGACCCTCCAATTCCCTTTCTTTGTCTCACTAATGTTAGCTAAGTTGTTTGGTTTCCACTGATCAGTTGGAACAAAATGCTGGTTAAACAAACTTTAAGATTCTGTCCTTTCCACAGGCTGAACTTGGGCTGCCCCCAGCCTGAGCTGGCTTACAGCCCTGCCATAACAGCCCTGCACTGAAATAAGCTGCTGGCTCTAATCTCAACCCGCACCAATCCACCCATCCCTCTTTTCCATGCCCGCTTCTTTCCAGTCTCATAATCTGCTTTCTGTCTAAGCCTGGAGACACTTGCAGATCTCCTGGCGGGAACATTCTCCTTGCTGCATAGGTCCTTCTTTCCCTGTTTACAGCAGCCCCTTTCCTCCTCTGGCCACAATCCTTTCAAATCAAATCTCTTCTTAACAAAGTCCCACGTTGTTCTCTGACAGCTCCAAACCGTTCAAAAATGCATGTTGTACTGAACCGAATTTGTTATTAGTCATAAAAAACCTATTTAAGCAATTGCTGTATGAGGAATACATTATGATGTGGGTAAGTTCATGGTTCTCTTGGAGAGAATAGATATGACATTCCAAGTTCAATCACAGAAGGAGAGTAAAATAACACAAAAGCAGGAGGCGACACAGGCACTGTGTAATTATAGCCAAGTGAATAACAAAGAGAATTAATATTTCACCTTCAGAGGAAGCAAAGATCATAGTTTTGAGGTTTAAATTTGGGTTTTGGTGTTTTTATTTACTCTGGATGAAGCCCACACCTTTTCTTTTCTCCTGACGTGGAGAATGGTTGAGTAAGCGTGGATTTAGGACAAAGGACATTAACTTTCTCTGGCAGGATTTTGATCCTCTGATACCAGAATGTGCCCCTGCTGCAGAAACTCCATTTCTCAGGGTGAAGGTGCTAACAGATCCTCCTCCCTCCATGACTTTCTCTCAAAGGAATGAGTCTAAGCTTGCAGTAGCCGTGATGTCACAGACATTACCGAAGGCAGATATATCGAGGCTGCTGCACTTGCACCTTCACTTTAAATGCCGCTTTTAGAATCGATGTAAATAGGGATTGGTTGGAGAAGCTTTAATTATAGCAGGAAGAGTAGGAAAGAATATGAGAGAAGGAAAAGGGAGAATTCCACCTAATCACTGTGCTGGGTGCTTGGCTTCTGTCAGGACATTTAACTCCCAGAATATCACTTTAAAGTGGGTGCAAGTCTCCCACTTTTGAAGTAGAGAGATGAAATTAGAAAGCATCATCGACCCCATGCTGATTAACTTTCCCTAGCCCCTTTATTTTTGCCTTGCCTTCTCATGTGGTAGTGAGGGCTCTAAATTATTAGTATGAAATAATAGTGTCCTCTGAGAGAAAACTGCCTTGAAGACAGAGATAAATCCTTGGGAGCCTGGAGAAAAGATAAATTCAGTATTACATCTGGTAATTGCTTGCTCTAATAGGTACCAGAGGTTACTCATGTTACAGTGATTAAGAGATATACTCCCTAAAGAACTGGAATGCAATGTTCTACTTTAAAGAGGACACTGGAAGAAATGTGATACAGCAGCCCATGCTTTTAGGGTTGTATTTTAAAAATTCTAACAGTAAAACTTGCCTACTCTAAATAAATACATGAACATGCAATGACACAAGTTATATTAATTGCTAATGTATTCCTCAGTCCCCAAGTGAGATGGTACCGTACACTCTGCTTTGTTCTCTGCTTTTTAATTTCACATATTGTAGACCTTTATATTAATAAATATAATGGTTATATTTAGTGTCTCTCTGTAATGCTAAGATGTGATGTTCCCAGGATTTATTCAATTATTCTCATAATAATTGAGATTTAAGTTGTCAGAGTTTTCAGAAATTGTGCACTGAACAATCAGCTTTGAACATTTGTCTGATAAATTCTCAAAATATTTTCTCAAGGTATAATTGCTGCTTTTTCTTTCTTCTTCTGTCTGTTTTGCTGTTCTTTATCTGAACCCTTGAATTAAATGCTTAACAATTATTTTCATTCATGTATAAGGCAATGAATTTTCCTCTGAATATGCTTTTAACTAGTCAGATTCTGATGGGTATTATTCTTATTTTCATTATTTCCTACTATGCATATATTTATATAAATAATAATATAATTATTAATATACTACCAATATTATGTTAATAATGATAATAATTATATATTAATATATAAATTAATATATATTTCCTACTATATATATACACACATATATATAATGTATGCTTTGCTTTCTTCTTGCAGCAAAGAATTACTTGTGAGTGACTTCCAAATATTATTTTTGTTCAAGCCAATGCAATTTCACATTTTTATTTATTTCTTGAACTATGTTTTGAAGACAAAAATCTACATTTTTAAATATTTAAAAACTTTTATATAATAGATTTAAAAAAATCCACAGAATTCTATTTACAAGACAATTAAATATACACACACAAATAGTTTCATATGCATATGTGTCAGGGTATCCTCATATATTCTACTGTATTCTTTAGATCCTCTATTTCCTTACTTATTGTTTTTTCAAAGACTCAGAGATATCTGCTAATGCTTTCTATTATAATTGAAATCTTGTAAGCTTATTCTTTCATTTCCTATAGGTTTTACTCTGTACATTTTATTCTTTTTGTCTTTTTTGTTTGTTTGTTTTTTAGGGTCGCACCTGCGGCATATGGAGGTTCCCGAGCTAGGGGTCGAATCAGAGCTGTAGCCGCTGGCCTACACCAGAGCCATGGCAACATGGGATCTGAGCCGTGTCTGTGACCCATACCACAGCTCACTGAGCAAGGCCAGAAATCAAACCTGAGTCCTCATGGATGCTAGTTGGGTTTGTTAACTGCTGAGCCATGATGGGAACTCCTGTATATTTTAGTGTTAGGTTGTTGTCGGAGAGAAATTTATGACACATACTTTTATTGAACTATGTTATTTTACCCCAAAGATCATATGTAAAATGGGCATAATTATAGTATGTGCTTCCTAGGGCTTTTGTGATGATCAAACAAGTTACTGTATTTGAAGTTCTCAGTGCAGTTGCTGGTACATTGTTATCTGGTATTCTTGTTAATGATAGATTCTTTTGTACTTAGAACTCTCCTCAAGTGAGAGAAGTTTTTTTTTGTTGTTGTTCTTTAAAAAAATTTTTTTAAGTTTTATTGAAGTATAGTTGATTTACAAGGTCGTGATAATTTCTTCTGTACAACGAAGTGACTCAGTCATACATGTACACATACCTGTTCTCTTTCAGATTCTTTTCTCACATAGATTATCACAGAATATTAGATAGAGTTTTCTGTGCTTTACATCATTTCCTTGTTGGCCAATCATCTCATGTACCTCAGTGGGCAATATGCCTATATCAAGCCCCCAGTCCATCCCCCACATGCGCCTGTCAGCTTTGGTAACCATAAGTTTTTCAAAGTCTGTGAGTCTGTTTCTGTTCTGCAAATGAATTCATTTGTATCCTTTTTTGTTAAGATTCTATATATAAGTGATACTGTATAATGTTTATCTTTCACTGTCCTACTTCACTTAGTATGATAGTTCCAGATCCATCCATGTTGCTACAAAAGACATTGTTTCACTCTTTTTATGGCTGAGTAATATTCCATTGTTTATATGTACCACATATTCTTTTTGTTTTTTAAATTTTTTAATTTCCCCAATACATTAATTTTTTTTCTACTGTATAGCATGGTGACTCTTGGGCATATATCCGGACAAAACTTTCCTTAAAAAAGGGACATGCACCTGCATGTTCATTGCAGCACTATTCATGATAGCCAAGACATGGAAACAACCCAACTGTCCATTGACAGATGACTAGATTAGGAAGATATGGTATATATACACAATGGAATACTACTCATCCATAAAAAAAGAACAAAATAATGCCTTTTGCAGCAACATGGATGGAACTAGAGAAGTTTTTAAACACTAGCTTTTTTTTTTTTTAAGTTGATTCTCTCCTGCATCCCCTAGAACACTATTACCCTTTCTTTGGTTTTCATTCTATGTCATCCATATCTATCGATCATCTACTTCCTAATCACATCAACCCCTTTCTCCTTTTCTTCTGCAATTAGTAAGAGTCTTACAAAGGGAATTTGAGGGCTGTTGTGCTCTGCTGTGGTTCAAACTCAATTATACTTAGTAGAATTTCTTGAGCTGTTACTCTGCTTTACTTGGCTTTTATCTTTGGAATGCATTATACATATCAACACTAAGCACAATCAAAAGCACAACAATACACAGACACCTGTGTGAGATATGTGAGTTTTTTTTTTTTTTTTTTTTTTTTTTGCTTTTTAGGGCCGCACCCACAGCATATGGAAGTTCCCAGGCTAGGGGTCAAATTGGAGCTGCAGCAGCAGCTGACCTACACCACAGCCACAGCAACATGGTATCCAGGCTACATCTGTGGCCTATACCACAGCTCGCAGCAATGCCAGACACTTAACCCACTGAACAGGGCCAGGGCTTGAACCTGCATCCCCATGGATACTAGTTGGGTTCATTACCACTAAGCCATAGTGGGAGCTCCAACTTAAATATTTCTTAAATACTTTCTTCCCAGTTTTACTGAGATGTAATTCACACATAGCCCTGTATGGGTTTAAAGTTTACAGCTTAAGTGACTTGACTTACATATATCACAAGATGATTGCCTCAATAAGTTTAGTGAATACCCATCATATCAGTAAGAAATAAAAGAAAAAGAAAAAAATTCTTTCTTTGTGGTGAGAACTCTTAGAATTTACTCTCTTCATAACTTTCATATAGAACACACAACAATGTTAATCATATTACTCATGTACATTATATCCCTAGTATTTATTTATCTTATAACTGTAAGTTTGTGTATTTGACCACCTTCATCCAATTTTCCCTCCCTTAGCATTCTTCTTCAGTTTATTTTTAGTGTCATCGTGGACTCAAGGATTACATTTAAATTAATCTTATTCTAATGGACCATAATTATGATTTTTCTGGTTGTTTGAGTGCCTGTTGTATAAGTCCTTACTCAAGTCCATCTACTTGCCTGTCTCTATGCGATCTCCAGAATGTCTAAATAAATCACCACTCTCCAACCACAAATTGTCCCAGGCCCATCTTACTTTCCCATCCCAAGATCCAGCACCCCTACTTTGCAAGCAAACTCTGTTACCTTTAGGGAGAAAATATAAAGGTTGACTGCAGACACTATGGGTTGTAGTTTAAATCACAATCCCTGACCTTGGGTAGAATGAGGCCTGGCATATCTAGGTAATTTAAATTTCAAAGTAAAGGTTTTTTAAAAGTCCACACTTCATGTCAATGATTTCAATTTCTACTTTTATCTCTTTCTCAAGTATAAGAGCTCTCAGTCAATTATTTTTTTCTTATCTGAATAGCCAGCTTTTCTTCTTCTCCCTTCACTCTCATATGACAGATTTGTACCAGAATCAAAACATCATGCCCCATATTGTCACACTAAACTGTTTTAAATTATAATGCTGTGAGGAATCATAGCAAGAGGGATGTTGAGGAGCATTTATTGAAAACAAAATTAATAAGCCCAATCCCCATCACTCAAATAAGAGAAGAGAAAATTCATTGCTCTAAACCTAATGCATGCTGATTATATCAGGTACCCTGAATAGATCAGCTGAAAGGAGATTCTGTCAGATTCAGAAGACCACCTAGGCCTCTCCAAGAATGTCTTCTTTTTTCACTGTTGCAGAGAATGCACCTGCCATTTGATCACTGGAACACATCCAGGAGAGAGGAAAGAGAAAGTAGCCCTCTTAAGATAGGATGATGAGGGGGTGCACAGTTCTTTTTTTTTTTTTTTTTTCAGGAAGCCAATCGGGTACAGAGTTTCTGCACAACTACGAACCAGCACCAAAATGTCCCTAGGCAACATATTCAGTGGATCATGTAAGAAGGAGATCAATTTGCCTCCCCTGATTCCTAGCAAGGAGGTAAGGTCAGCTGTTGGCTGGATGCGGGGTATCTGGGGAAGGCTTGGTTAGCTGTTATTATTAAATCAGAGAGGGGAGATAATAGTGAGTTAGAATTATGCCTCGCCCAAGGAATAAGGAGTCTGGAATAACAAGATTCCTTTTTTCTCATTTTACTCAAGTATAGTTGATTTCCAGTGTTGTGATAATTTCTGACGTGCAACCAAGTGATTCAGTTATACAT
The DNA here is from genome assembly GCF_016906955.1 of Phacochoerus africanus. Lineage (NCBI taxonomy): Eukaryota > Metazoa > Chordata > Mammalia > Artiodactyla > Suidae > Phacochoerus > Phacochoerus africanus. The sequence goes on from NC_062559.1 coordinate 39,062,612, forward strand.
GTACACACATCCATTCTTTTCTCATATAGCTTATCACTGGATATCGGGTAGAGCTTCCTGCGCTATACAGCAGGTTCCTGTTGGCCAGTCATTCCGTATACCTCAGTGTGCATATGCCACTCCCGAACCCCCAGTCCACCCCACCCCCCAACCCATTCCCTTTGGTAACCATAAGTTTGTTTTCAAAGTCTGTGAGTCTGTTTCTGCTCTGCAAATAAGTTCATTTGTATCCTTTTTCAGATTACATGTATAAGGGATATCATATGATGTTTGTCTTTCACAGTCTGATTAACCTCACTTAGTATGATAACTCTCCAGGGGACAATAAGTTTCCTATTCTTTAAGTGCTGGCACACTTCCGGTTGTCTGTTTGGTTGGAAACCAGAGCTACTGTCCTAGTTTCAGTGACCCTTTCCTCAAGGCAAAAGACACAGTCAGTGTACCATCCCAGTGATTCATAAGGCATACCACCAATGCCCGTATGCATTTGGATGGGGTGGAAGTGGTAGAACGAGGCCTTAGGGATTCCATACTGCCTCCTCACTTACCTGCCATGCTTCTTCAGGAATCTTTTCTAAAGTGGTCTCAAATTTACATCCTCAGAACTCAGTCCCATACCACACTCTTGTGCTTACTCCTGCTTGGCCTGGCTTCTCCAACTTCCCATTTATTTCCTGACCTTGTTCTAACATAATCTTGGCTTTGGATCTATGAATTAGACCTGGAGAATCTGCCTACTCCTCCTTGGGATGCTTTCTGGAGCAACTACTCCAGGTAGATCATGATGGACAATGAATTCACAGTGAAACAGACGCCGGGGCAATAGGGGTGGAGATGTTCAGGCTGTGTGTTTCCTTGACTCCACATCAACCTCAAGTCCAAATATCGATCTACGATGCCTTTAGCCTCTCTGTCTGAATGTGGTGGCTTCTAGCCATCTTGACAAACTCGGGGTCCCAGAGACGGTGCGGGAAAAGCACACCTGGTGATGAGGACGGGTGAAGGGAGAGGTTGTCCATAGCCTGAGGTAGGGCCCATACAAATGGGACAAGGAGACTGTGGGCTGTGACTAGGGATTTAGGGAGACAGCTCTACACTTTATTTTACCTAGAGCAGAAATTGAGGGCCCACAGTGACACCTCATAGCAAATTTCTTTTACTTTAGCTGGAACGCTGATAGGATATCATCCAAAGATGATATGTACTTTTAAGCAATATGGGCTTTAAAGGAAAAGGTTAATTTTCTCAGTATAATGTCAAAAGGGCTGTTTTCAAAATGCTTTCAGATACTACAATTTCCCTTTAGAGAGAGGAAACTCGGGACATCTACGCTTTGGGGTACCTGGCTCAAAAGTAGATGGCACAATCTGTTACCATCCACTTTCTCTGTCAGACTAAAGCAACTATGTGGAGGTTTCAAGGGGATTTCCTTGGGGCAACCCCTTCTTATTCTCACTACCCTTTTTTTTTTCCCTTTACCAACAACTGAATGGGGCCCTTTAAAAATAAAATTACAAATTGGGGGAGATGGGAAAACATTATGCTTTATTACAAATAGATTGTAAAATTTCTAGAGGTCAGGAATGCGGTTTTACCTTCATCTCCCAAGTCACCTGGGGAACTCTTGTCCCCGGCTCAGGCCCTCAATTAGAATGAACAGACTATGTCATGGTGTCATATCTACCTCCTCTATTCTGCCTGCTATTTCCATATGTTCAGTGATCAAAGCCTGCCAGGGCTCCTCTCCAGGGCTCTTTTGAAACAGTCTCTTTCCATCTCCACTATGATAATCTTTCCTGAGGCCCCCATCATCTCCCACCTGAATTACTGAAACAGTCTGATACAGTCTCCTTGCTTCTCGGTCTTGGTTTTGGGTTTGATATCCCTCATCTTAGCTCCATATCACCCCGTTTATCTCTGCCATGTGTTACAAAGGCTATACTATCCCCTTTTCTATCCTCCAGCCTTGTGGATGAGATTGGTCCAGTTTTGACACAGAGTGGACATCTGTTGAATGAGTATCGGTGGGGCTATCTCTAGCTGTTTAAGTGGATTATAGGAGCTTAATGTTTAGAGAGTTGAATGTTTAGTGGTTTTGTTATTATCTTCAGGAGCTACTGGGTGCAGCCCATGCTGCAATTAATTTAATTGACTAGAGGATGAAGTCACCATGGTTGTTAAACCTTAGCTTTGGGCTTAAATTCATAATAAGGTAAAATTTACGGTGTGAAGTAACAAAAGAAGGGAGAAAAAGAAGCTGGTATTTGTCACATTTCTTCTCTAGGTCTGTATGTGTTATTTTATATGTGTTACTTTTTTTTTTTTGTCTTTTGAGGGCCACACCCACAGCATATGGAGGTTCCCAGGCTAGGGGTCAAATCCGAGCTGTACCTGCCAGCCTATACCACAGCCACAGCAACGTGAGAGCCAAGCTGCATCCTCGACCTACACCACAGCTCACAGCAGCACTGGATGCTTAACCCACTGGTGATGCCAGGGATCGAACCTGCATCCTCATGGATATTAATCGGGTTTGTTAACCACTGAGCCATGATGGGAACTCCTATGTGTTACTTCCTTTAATCTTCAGAAAACTATGCTGAGATAGATTTTAGCCTTCCCGCTTCACAAATGAGGAAACTGAAGAAAGAGTAATGTGCCCAGCAGATCATGGAAATGGATTTGACCCAGGTAGTCTGATCCCACGTCCATGATCATTCAAATACTTTGCAGTGGCCTAGGTGGCTGCTCTGAACTCTCTTGTATCTGTTTTTTTGTTTTGTTTTGTTTTGTTTTCTTGTCTTTTTAGGGCTGTACCCAAGGTATATGGAAGTTCCCAGGCTAGGGGTCAAGTCGGAGCCACAGCCACCAGCCTAGACCACAGCCACAGCAACCTATAACCTACATCACAGCTCGTGGCAACACTGGATTATGTAACCTGCTGAGTGAGGCCAGGGACTGAACCCGAGTCCTCATGGACACTAGTCGGGTTTGTTATTGCTGAGCCACGACAGGAACTCCTGATTTGGTTTGTAATTTGAAGTTCTCTTTCTGGGTGCTTTAGAGCTTTGAATGGCTCTTGCTTAGACTGAACCAAGAAGCCTACTGTCAACAATGAAATGTCCCTCACAATAAGCAGGTCCCCCCAGGAACCTGGTACTGGAGGCAAATCCAGTTGAGTGATGTAGCTTCCTGTAGACAAGGTCCATTCTTGAGTGTGAAAGTGCTCTGTGGTGAGAAGTGCAAGGGCTGGCCAAGCCATTTTCATCTGGTGGGATTGTGCCTCCTCTTTGTGACTGTGAAATAAAATCCACGCTTAAAACCTCTTAGCCTGTGGGATTTCTCAACTTGGGTAGACCCTTGGCTCAGACAAATCAGTGTCAGACATGACAGCAACAGGGCAGCCTACTGCTGGTGACTCTTCGGGAAAACTGCTGTTAGCTCAGATACAGTCGCCATAGCATACTGTATTCCAGGGATGTCGAATTTTCTGCTACAACTTTAAGTTTTGTAACACCAATTCAGAGGAGAAAAATGAAACTTTATTATAGAAATCAGCTTAGTTCACGAAATACCACTTCTGTTCTATAGTAGAAAAGCAAAGCCTTTCATCTTTCCAGTCTTTTCATTTTAGGGTAACTCATTTTAAACTAAATCTCTGAACTGCGCACCTAATTTTTCTTCCCATTTCTCTGACATCATCACTTTCTGCGTCTCTGCTATGGGGTTGTGAATCCCTGACCACAGTTCAGCTCTTAATTCTCAGGCGTCTTCTGGGCCCCTTCTGGGGGAAGGTGGGGGACTTTCTGAATCTCTTCCAAGGTCTGAGATGGCTTGGTCTTGCTATGCTATTACTAATCCATAGCAGCATACCTATGTTGATGCGAGGAACTCTGCATAGCTATCTCCTCTCTGAATTCTAGACAAGAAGTGTGGTACAAGCCCTTTCTGCATTCAGATCCCCAAACCAATTCTATCCAACCCCCTATCAATAGGTCAAGCCTGCAGAAAAGGGTGAGAGTCAGACCCCACCATTAGCATCTCTTTTCTTGCTCTTCATTCCCAATCCTCTATGGGGAATATTCTTATTTTCTCTGTGTGCAGCAAGGAAACACCTGTTAGGCTGAATTCTCTTCCTCCTGCCTTGCTTGTATACACTATAGGCTCTGAATCCATCAGGAATGTTCTTAAGAATCTGGATCTAACAATTCAAGCTGAACCTTCCAAAATGGGTGGACCTTTTGCCACTATAGCTTTATAAAAATATCACTTAAAGATTCAGTGACTGCCTTGTTCTGAGCTATATCTATGTTGCCAGATTGGGCAGAGCATGTAAGAAGTTATCTCTGCTGCCCATTTGATGGTATATCTGTTTTAGGACACTGGACTACAGGGAACAGAAGACTCAATTTATGGTAGATTAGACCATAAATACATATGGTTTATACCACAGAGTTCTGGAACCAGATTAGAGAAGATCTGGTGACTTGACAAGGCTGTAGGGGACTTAGGCTCTTTTGATTTTCCTTTTTGCCATTTTTATCCTGTAGCCAAAAGCTTCCCTCATGATTACAAGATGACTGCCAACCCTAATCATCATACATTCATAGGTCAGCATCCAGAACAAAAAGCAAGGATAGTAATGGGAAAAAAAAAGAGAGGGTGGTTGTGGAAGAAGGCGTTATTATCCATCTTTCTTTTCTGAGAGGAAGATATTTTCATGGTGCTTATGAAGGTATTGGCAGGTATCTCTTTCTATTTTCTTGGCCAGAACGAGAGCATATGGGAGGGACTCTGATGGAAGACAATGTGAGAAGGAGAATGTGTGTATGTATGTGTATGTATACATCACCCATGCATATATACATACACTGGGTCACTTTGTTGTATAGCAGAAATTGTTACAATTGTAAACCCACTTTAATAAAAAGGTTTTGATTCTTTTTTTTTTTTTTTAAAGGAGTTCCCATTGTGGCTCAGCAGCAATGAACCCGACTGGTATCCATGAGGATGTGGGTTCAATCCCTGGCTTCAATCAGTGGGTTAAGGATCTAGTGTGTTGCCGAGAGCTGTGGTATAGGTCGCACATGCAGCTAGGATCCTGAGTTGCTCAGGATGTGGCATAGGCTGGCAGCTACAGCTCTAATTTGACTCCCAGCCTGAGAACTTCCATTATGTTGCAAGTGTGGCCCTAAAAAACAAACAAACAAACAAACAACAACAAAAAAAGAAGGAGAGCATACAGCAATTCCTAGCTGTAAGCAAGTCTGGAAAATGAGTGCCTGGCTTTTAAAGGCTTGATAGTGGGAGACAGCAAGGAAGAAGAGTGTCAGAAATGCCTAGCGAGTAGCTGAGATGTGTGGTGACTACAAGGAAACCCAGAGGAGAAGCAACCTACTGCCATGTCAGCATGTTCTCCTTCTCTGTGTCAGACCTGGCTGTGCTCCCCGTGCTGCACGCCCGCTGCCTTTCCCACACCCACTGAGGGCACCACTAATGGATCACGGCACTTAGTCCTACTGTGCCCTAGCATAGCCTTGGAGTTATTCTCAAGATAGTATCCTGAGAAATTGTTCAGGTTGGCTTAAAAGGTAAAATCTAGACTCTGATTTGGAAATTTTGGAGGAAAATATTCTTTCTGGCTTTGGACCATTTTGATTTGAATCTCCAATGCACTTCTCTATAGCTAGTCTCCTTTGGCAAGTTAGATATCTCAGCCTTGATTTATTCCTAAGAGAAATGAGGACAGTAATGTATATACCAGGTGTTGGATGGATTAGGAACAAATACACCTTGAGAGCACCCGGGACATCACAGAGGCTCAGTCTATGCGAGGATTAACAGCAGATGACTAGAGTGGCTGGCATAAAAGGACCCCTTGAGGAGTTCCCGTCGTGGCACAGTGGTTAACGAATCCGACTAGGAACCATGAGGTTGCGGGTTCGGTCCCTGCCCTTGCTCAGTGGGTTAACGATCCGGCGTTGCCGTGAGCTGTGGTGTAGGTTGCAGACGCGGCTTGGATCCCGCGTTGCTGTGGCTCTGGCGTAGGCCGGTGGCTACAGCTCCGATTCGACCCCTAGCCTAGGAACCTCCATATGCCACGGAAGCGGCCCAAAGAAATAGCAAAAAGACAAAAAAAAAAAAAATAAAATAAAATAAAAATTAAAAAAAAAGGGCCCCTTGAAGATGCTGGAATTGAGGAGTCACTTGAAGTAATGCTGCCCATTGTGCTGGAGGGTGGGAAGGGACGGCAGAGAGGCAAGATGACATTCTGGATAGAGGGGTAACTAGAGGAAGGTTGTGAGGTAAGAATTTGAGAGTAATATTAGGACAACAGTGGAGACTTCAGGCTGTTGAGTAGGGGGGAGAAAAAACAAAAACTAACTGCTAGCAGATCTGGGAGTGTCTTCAGAAATCCGAACTTAATTCTGTAGGAAAAAGGAAGGCGTTGGAGATGTTTTTAACCAGGGAAGTGGTCTGATACCCTCCTGGTTTACTTCAAGGAAAACTTCTCTCCTTTATCATAATATTTAAAAGCAAGATTTTCATTGTTATTTGATGGTTAAAAATAGATATTAATTGGCTTGTTCTCAGAAGCAACTTTTGCCTTATGCCAAGATATGTGGTAATTTTTTTTCTTTTTTTTTTTTTTTTTTACAGCCACATCTGCAGCATATGGAAGTTCCTAGCCTATGGGTTCAATCAGAGCCTACATTACAGCCACAGCAATGCCAGATCCAAGCCACATCTGTGACCTATGCCACAGCTTGAGGCAACACCAGATCCTTAACCCACTGAGTGAGCAGGGATCGAACCCACATCTTCAACATCGTCATGGGCACTATGTTTGGTTCTTAATCTGCTGGGCTGCAATGGGAACACCTTTTTTTTTTTTTTTGGAACGTTGGTTTTTTAAGTTAAAGTAGTTGAATGATGCAAAGACAGAAACCGATTCTTACAGAAGTGTAAAACAAAACAGGGCATCCTCCTATGTAGGGCTGGATTTTTTTGCATATTTTTGGCATATAATTTGGATATAGTATTGATACTTGAAAAGACCTATACTTGGAGGACTCTGGAACCAGATTAACTGGTTCAGTTCCAACTCTGTCACTCTTTGCTGCATGATCTCAGGAGTTATTGAACCTATCTGGCACTCAGTTTCTTCATATGTAAAATGGAGATAATAATAGTACCTAACTTTGCATATAACTCATTTTAGAATAGACAGTGTATGGCACATAGTAGGTGCTCAATACATGTCATTTGTCATATCTTCTCAGTCTCCCTTGCAATGAAGCCTGATGTGATCTGACTGGAAAGGGAGAAACCTGCATTTACGGAGCGTCCGCTATGCACTAAGTAGCACCCTTACTACAGCTACTTATTAAAAATTTAGGCTGCCCTGGGAACTGTGCCAGGTGGTTTATATATGTTATATGCCATCTCCATTTTGCTGATGAGGAGACTGAAGCTCAAGGAGAATTTTAAAGCCTAAATCACATTCACTTAGCTAGTTAAGGCAGAAAATTCCAACTGAGGTACATGCAGTATCAAAACTCAGATTATTTCCCCAAAGACATCACAGAAAACAGAGTGTGATGGGGTCAGGAAATCTAGGTACTATTCTGAGCACTAGTCCTTAACAACTACAATTTGGTGGAATTACTTAATCTCTCTTTTGCTTTTTATAAAAATGGATATAATATTATTACCCCACCTGTTTCAGAACTGATATGAGAATTAAATGAGGTAATAAACATGGAAAAAAGTACAAGAGCATTCTAGTGCAAGAAAAGAGAATGGCATTTGAATGAATGAAATAGAAGATATCATCATCGTCATCATTGTTACCAATAAATATAGGGAGTAAACTGGCAAAGTTCAAGAGAAAGTGGAAATCAAGTATGAGCTTTGCCCTGGGCAGGTTTCGTCTTGGCTCCACAGGACTCTCTGGGAAATTAAACAATGGAGGAATTAATCAGGACATAAGAGGAATCGTGTGGAAAGTACAACAGGCAAGATGTTTGAAATAAATAAACGTTGATTTAGAAAGTAATTTATCCATAATTTGGATGAAATTAATTTCTCTACCCAGTTGACATCTGATTATGCACATCAGTTAAACCTTCAAATGAAAAAAAATTAATTTTACTTTGTGAATCCAAAGATGGGATATGTTTTAAGAAGTATTACATGCCAACAATTAATTTGAGCTGCTTGGAACGTTTTGAAAAATTAAAAATTTATAAACATAGAACACACTCATGTGCCTGTTGTAGTTAAAGACCATATGTTGCCTGAGCAAGAATTCATTATTCTTCTCATGGTGTTTCCGTTATTTGCCTGTAATGGGACTTTAACCATTTGTGACCACTCTCTAGATCCATATTGCCTCAAGTTGCCCATTGCAGTTAAAGTATCTTTTGGAAGAGAGTAAATCAAATAGGGCATATATATATTTAACATCTTATTTTAAAACATTTAGGAATTGAAAGGGCACCTTATGCTATTGTAATGGTATTGGAGCCACGGAGTCCTCTTTATTTGGAAGCTGTACTGTCTGATCTCTAAGATCCTTCCTCCTTTGGAACAGAAAAGGTTGGCAGGGAGCAGAGTACGTCTTTCATGCACTTGGAAATAATGTTGGTCATACACTCACTGTGCTAACATATTAACAGAGGATACATATAGAAAGATACATATTTTTTCCAATTCATAACTCCAGTTTTTTGGGATTCTCCCAGCTAAGCCAGATGGCGAACAAGGTCTCTAATAAAGTCTAGAATTTAAAAGAGAAAAATAATGTAACTAGATCTTGGAGATGGATTTTCCTCTTTGCTTCTAAGAAGTTCCTGCCAAGAAGACATCAAGCAAGAAACAATCTATATCACTTAAGATTTAAAGGAAAGAAATAGCTGTAGTTGGGTTTTCTCTGTCTCTGTAAGGCTTTTTGAAATGGAAACAAACAGTGCTTGATCTAAGCTTTAAATATATGGCCAGGAAGATGACTGGGCCACAGATGCTCTAAGTTCTGTTAGAGGATGGTTGCAACAACATCCTGAAGTGTGTTACTGTGACTGTCTTCAGCCTCCTGGCTGCAGGACTCAGGGGTCTTCCTTGTGGAACTCCACGGATTGATGGAGAAATGTTTCTTATAGTGACTCATATGAGAGCCAAGTAAACAATGGCGGCTCCTGGATGGAGCCAGCCCAGCATTTCCTAACTTTCTTCAACCGGTTTAGATGAAATAATTTGGCACCATCTTTGAGGCTCTTTGAGCCTGTGCTCCAACCGCTTTCCTTTCAGTCCTTCAGTTTTTACCTCTGCCAAATAAAAGGAATGGCAAATAAAACAATTTTCTTTATACAATTGGAGGTAATTGTGAGATTTTTTTTTTTTTTTTGAGATTTTATGAGTTAGGGGAAGGAGAAACAAGATGTCAACTCAGTGTATCATTGTCAGAAGACAAAATAGTCAGGTTCTTACAATATTGTGTGTGTTGCATGTTTAGAAGATTCCTAAAAGTTTATAGAAAGAAGGAATAAGCACAGACTCAAGAAGAATCTAGGGTATCATAGCATGTAAATTGATTTGAGAACCCTACAAGACATATTTAAATGCAAAATATATGTACTCATGTCGTCACCATGAGTTCCATAATTAGAGTCAATACTCTGCTAAGGAAATTACATTTTATTTTTCCTTAATAACAACTCTATGAGGTCAGTATTAGAAGGAAATTGATGACCAGGGAGATTAAATAATTTTTTCAAGGATGAAAGAAATTTTTCAATACTAAAAGGAAAGACAGGTTTCAAACCCGGCTTTGTCTGACATTAGTGTTGTTGTTGTGAGTGATGCCTTATGATGACAGAGTGTTTGCAGAAATGCTGCCCTCTCCTCTCTGTTTGCTGCCCTTCCCTTTCCTTGCATTTCGTGATCTACTGGACCATAAGCTTGGTAAGGCCGCAGATTGTACCTGTCCTATTTTCAGTTTCATCCCAGCACCAAGAACAGTGCTTACCACAGAGCAGGTGTTTGATTCTATTTACTGAATGAATGAATGAAAGAACAAAGGACGCTCTGAGCTTCCTTGATGACCTTGAATTGAAAAGTATTTCAGAAAGGTTGAACTCTGAATGTAAAGACAGACATGTTTTAACCAGTTAATTTCATGTATGTTTTTCCTTTTCTATATGTAAAACAGGGATATATGATAAAATCTCTATTTGAATTAACTTAAGACAGCTTTTTAAACAAGTGTAAATGTTTTCTGGTTCAAAAGAAAGCCTTATGTGTGGCTTAATTACCAGTTTTGTTTTTTTTTAAATGTCTTAGTGGTACATAACAACAGTGGTATCTCTTCAAATTGTTTTTAATTCTTAGAGTCTATCATATATTATCCACACAGTATCCCGGACAATTTCTTAATAGTGTAATTTTACATTTATTCAGAAAATTGCAGGATACATTTACTTTGGCAATGATACAGTTCTTACAATCATATGGTACATTAATCATACAGTATTCATGGTCTTAATGGCTATTTTTATCAAAAATTAATTTTATAATAAAGTTTAGTTTTGAGATCAAGATAATATGCCAGGCCAAATGGAACTTTGGCATTTGTAATTAGAAGCTTCTAATTACATCATAGAGTTTGGATGGTATTACAGAAATTTTTTTTATCAGTATCTGTTCTCTTTGCTAAATTTTTTAAAGAATTATAGTTGATGTATAGTGTTGTGCCAATTTCTGCTGTACTGCATCGTGACCCAGCTGTATATATACACATTCTTTTTCTCATACTATCCTCCACTGTGTTCTATCTTAAGAGATTGGATGTAATTCTCTGTGCTGTGCAGTAGGACCTCATTGCTTCTCCATTCTAAATGTAATCAGGACAATTTTTTTTTTAAATTTAAATCAACCGCTTTCTCTCTTCTGTCCATGCCCTCTAAGTCGCTTCTCATTTCTGCAGAGTCCTTACCATGGCTGGTAGAACTGCAT